>NW_027071936.1:23484957-24693957 GCF_038088225.1 Cyrtonyx montezumae | reverse complement strand
CTGATGTGCCAGTATGTGCCTTAACTATTTCTTTTAAAACAGTGGATCTTAGGATTGATTGAGCGATGAGCTGGGTGTTTCAGCTGCTGGCTGTTAGCCTTTGCTGTGATCACCTTACAGCTAGGAGCAGGCAGTGGAGGAGCTATCCCTCAGCCCGTGTTGCTGTGTGCAGAGTGCGGTGTGTTTTGTGTTTGGGTTGCTGGCTGAGCTGTAGGCTTGCGGCCGCAGCTCTGGGTGCTCCCTTCTGGAACGTGTGGATCATCTGATGCTCGTAGCATCCCCGAACAGCATGGACCACGTCAGGTTTTTGTGCTGTGTTCAGGACCGTGTGAGCAGGAGCAGAACTGAGGATGAGTTCTCTTCCTCGTTGGATGCTGTGTGATATCCAGCTTATTAGCGTGGCTGCAGGTGCTCAGAACCAGCACCGTTTCAGCTCCTCTGCAGGGAGGTGGTGAAGCACAGGCAGAGCACTGTGCAGTCAGCGTTGTGATGCTGTCCCTACTGGCTCACCTGGCTCTTCTCCAGAGCTGAGGGCAGTGGGAAGCCCCCCAGCAGCTACATCTCAACTTCTGACTGTGAGAGTGAGGGGATAGTGCTGAGCCCTCACATCAGTGAAAACAAACAAACAAATAAGGAAATGCTGTGTGCAGATATCATGTAGCTACATCTGCATTTAAAGCACCACCAGTACAGCAACAGTTTCTTCTGAAGGGAGTGGTGCTGAGGCTTTCCCTCAGGAAAATGCAGTTTGTTTTTTGCTCTGTGCTGTTTTGCAGCTTTCTCAGCCAGATCTCCAGACACATTTCAAAATGTGTTTGTTCTGTGGGTCCTGCCGATACAGGCAGATGCCAGTATTGGTGATACTGCATTCCAGGCAGCTGATGCAGGTTGAAGAAGGGCTGAAACAGTGTCTTATGTTACCTCACCTGTCAGATGAAAGATGAGACATCCCATGGTGGCTTTGCTAACACGCTGCTCCTCCTGAGAGCTGCTGCAAACACAGGCTGGCAGGATCTTGGGGCTGTTCTGCTGCCTGGTGAATGGGAGTAGGGACCAGGGAGCCTCGGAACAGGGGGAAAGCTTTCAGCCTGTTCATACAGCGTGGAGGTGTTTTTCCTGCAATGTTGTGTGCTGCAGTTGAGGCTGCTGAATGGAGTTGGCTGTGGCCATGGTGAGAGCATGAAGACACACGTAGCGCTGGCTGGACTGGCTGGGGCAGGTGTCCTCTCAGATGCAGCACCTTGCTGCAGCAGAACACTTCATGAGGAACAGGTGAGCACAGGTTTTCCACAGCTGGGCATTCGCACGGCTTGGGGAAGAGACCTCCATCAGGGGAAGTGCTCGCTCAGTTCCAGTCCCCAGTACCTCACTGGGTTTGGGTATTGTCAAGATGAGATGCCTCAGCAAGTTCCAGTAGGCAAACTTCATTAAGCTGTTTCATGCTTCATGTGGGCATGTTTGTCTTCTGGGTTGGTCTGGGCATGGGTATGTTTAGTGTTTTGAACTGCGTTTGTAGCTGTATTGTAGTTTATTGTAACAGTGACATGAAGTTGTGCTACTGTTGTTTCTTTAGCCTTGCCCATCAGGTTAGGGGAAAACTGTCCCTGCTTTAACTTACAGAGAGGTTGACAAGAAAAATCTTTTATCATAGAACGGCTTAAATTGGAGGGGACCTTATTCATCTTGTTCCAGCCCTCTGCCTTGGGCTGGTTGCCCCCACCAGCTCAGGCTGCCCAGGGCACACCCAGTCTGGCCTCGAGCACCTCCAGGGATGGGACATCCACAGCCTCTCCAGGCAGCCTGGGCCTGGGCCTCACTGCCCTGTGAGTGAAAACTTTCATCCTAATATCTGACTGAAGTCAACCCTCTTTTAATTTAAAGCCACTCCCCCTTGTTCTGTCACTATCAGACCATGTAAAGTCTCCCTCCGGCTTGTAAGCTCTCTTCCAAGTACTGTAAAGCCCCAGTGAGGTCACCACAGAATACTGTTGGCTGCGAGCACACACAGCTGGCTCTTGTCTAGCTTTCTGTCCACCAGAACCCCCAGGTCCCCTTCAGAGTTGTTCTCAAGGAGCTCTTCTCCCAACCTGTACTCATACCTGGGATTGCCTCCACCCAAATGCAGCACCTTTTACTTGTCCTTTTAGAACTGCATTAGGATCTCCCAGGCTCGCTTTTCAAGCCTGTCCAGGTCTCTTTGGATAGTGTCCCTCCCATCTATTGTATCAACTGGGCCACTCAGCTTGGTGTCATCAGCTGAGGGTGCACTCCATCACATCATCTATGTCATTGGTGAAGATGTTGAGCACTGGTCCCTAGGTGGACCCCTGGAGAACACTGCTCATGATCAGCCTCTGCCTGGGCATAGGGCCATTGACCACAAGCCTCTGGCTGCAACCATCCAACCAATTCTTTATCCACCTTATAATCCACCCTTCAAATTCGTATCTCTCCTGTTTAGAGATAAGGATGTGGCAGGGGACCACGTCAAAGGCCTTGCACAAGTCCAGGTAGGCAACATCAGTTGCCGTCAGTTAATGTTTAACCTCTTTGGCAACAGCAAAACTCATTCTCAGAATTGTAAAAACAAAAGAAAAGAAAAAAATGAAGCGGGAAGCATAGGCTAGTGTTACATTCACATACATTTTTTGGCTCAGAGTGCCCTGTACTGTGTAGCTCTATAAGCAGCAGAGGATGAGGGATGGGCACAGTGGAGTTCTGCAGCTGGTGTGTGAGAGCAGCAGTGCATGTGCCCCTTCCCTAGGCTGAACTGTGGGCATTGCAGTTTCAAATACTAACAGCTGTTAGGACATGCATGTGTAGTGTTAAAGGAATTTTTACCTTTGAAGAGTTGTAGGCACCTGATAAGGGGTTACTTTCGATATTCTCGTGCTTCTGAAGTCTGTGAGATTGGGCTTAAAAATGTGACAGAGCTAATCTGTCTTTGCCAGTGTGGTTTAGAGGCCCAGAACCAGCCTGCAGCTCTTTTCCTGGAGTCCTCTGTCCCAGCAGGTTGTTCTGGAGCAAACAGCAGGAGCTGCAGGCAGGGTATTCTGCTAGCGGACAGGAAGCCCTGTGGTGCAGCGTGGCTCTCCCTATCCCTGTGCCCTCGGCAGCACACGCTGTTCTAGGAAGCATTGTTCCCTCGGTGCCAGTAAGCCTGTGGCCGTGCTGTCCCAGCTGGTGGTTGGGAACATGTTTCTTCATGCCTGCACCACAGCCACGTGCAGCAGGCAGGGAGCGGGCCCACGGGGTGAAGGGCAGCTTGGAGAGGCATCTGTCTCCACCCCGTGTTTTCTGTAGATGAGGAAACGAAGGTGCCTGGTGTGTAAATGCCTTGGTGCACAGGTTGTGGAAGGCAGCTTTTCGCCTTGTCTCACCTGGCCTGACGTGAGGAATGCACTCACTTCTCTGTTCCTGCTGGGTGTCCTTTGGCAAAGATACTGCGTGCAGCCACTGCTCCTTGTTGTGAAACATCACGTTGCGTTGTGAATTGATGGCATTTGGTTGTGAGGCTTGTTGGGACCGTTTCCAATTCCAAAAGCACGCAAAGTCCACGTGAGGTTGTTTAGTGATGTTTAATGTGATCACTACATGGAGGTTTTAGAGCACTAAACCCCTCTCCATTCTACATGGGCTGGCTTCAGTGTGCTGATACCAGGTTTGCTTTGCCTAGCTAGATCTGTGAATCTCCTAGGAATAAATACCTGGCTCTGTGGGACAAAAAACGGCTACTTACTCATCTAGAGACTAATAACATTCCATTGAACTGCTCAGCTCCTGGAAGAAAAGAAAAATAGGTAGATCTGTGTCCTGCTCTGGGAACAGCTGGGCTTCTTCTCTCCTTACAGAGACACTGCAAGTAAGAAAGCTGAAATAAAGCTAATGGTGCCATAGGAAGATGTGCCATCTAGTTGTAACGTGCTTTTCATAGGCAAACAAAGCAAAATCAATTCAGTGGGGAAAACAAAGGCATTACTTTCTGGTCTTTCTTCGCAGGATACAAGAGGTTGTACTGAGCAATGCTGTAGCCTAATAACGAACCACTCATAACAACTGCTGAAGGGTTACCTGATAGATGAATTCATCCAATAAAATGAGCATCTCTGAACACAGAGGTGTCCTTAAGGATGGACTGTGAATAGGCTTCTGCAGGCTGCAGCCTCTTGTGCAAAAGGAGCACACTAGGAGCCTGGGTTTTGCGATTCTGAGGCATCCTGTGTGTGAGGCAGTGTGCTCTCCTTAGGAAAGGAGAAGAAAAAAATTTTACCAACTTTATTTCCAGCAAAACCTAGCTTTTCCTTCTGAAGTTACCCTTAGGTTTTGTGTTAGGTTTTTTTGGATGTCCAGCACAGACAGACCAGAACTTCCTCTTCATGCTTTTTGTGTGAGTGAAAACAGTTTGCCATTGCCACACCATCTGCTGGTGGCAACCAAACCCACCTCAGGCTGTTTTTGGTGCTGGTAGCAATTGTTAAAAAACTGTTTCCACGTGCTGCTTTGTTAAAACAAACCAGACCTATCCTGTCATGCTTGTAAAGCCAGAAATAATCTGGATCGATTCTTACTTCTAATGAGCACTGATTTGACTTCCACGCCTTTTGTGGGATGAATCTTATGTCATTTGGGGGGTCAAATGCCATCGCTTTGGTGCTCGCCCTAGGGCTGTTGTTAATTTTTTCTCACATGGTGGTTAGGGAATGTGGTCGTGGAGCAGATGGAGAAGTAGACAACTTCTGAGCAGTGGAGACGTCAGGGAAATGGTGTCTTTATGGTCCTATTACTTTGTATGTAAATTAAATATCAAGGTAATGGTTTAATATCTTCCTTTGAAAACGTGCTATTCTCCACTCTCTTTTTGACAAAGGGAACTTATAGATAGAAGCTGTGTATATTGGAGCGTAACAACTTTGAAGACCATTTATGTGCTGTGAGAGCCCAGGGGCAGCTCCTGTCCTATGTACAGGTGATGCATGGGCCTTGCTAGGGTGAGACCCCAGGGACAGTGGTGCTCCCTGCAGCACCTTGGTGCAGTTTTCCAGTCTTCAGTTGCAAGATGGCGTGAAACCACTTCAGTTATTGTCTGGGCTGATGTGGCTTCCTTCCTTCTGGAAAGAATCGCAGTGACCTGGGGAAGAAACCCTCCTTTCCTGCGTGTGGGTGTCTCCAGTGGCTACCCAGTTTTGGGAGCCTGACTCAGATGCTCTCTGCAAGCGTTGCCTGTTCCTTGCTGGGCTACTCCTCACACTCCTGTAGTTGTGTTGCCATCACCCTTAGTCATTTTGGAGGAAACGTGAAACAGGTAGAAACACAAAACCTCACGGAGCAACCTTGTAGTTGCAGTGCTGTCAGTGGCCATCTGCCCTGTGAACACTGTGCCTGAAGGGTGACAGAGAGGAGTATGAAATGAAGAACACTAAGCACTTCCGCTGCTAAAAATTGCAATTTGCTGCCAACCTGAGCATCAGGCTAAGTGAGGCAATTAAACAGGAATATCAGCACTTTTGGAGGTGGAAATTGCCTCGTTCGGTGTAGTCATTGGGTGAGACACTTATATTCTACCAGGATAAGCTCACAAACAGTGATTAATTAATAGTGGCAAGATAGCCATGCGTGCGTTGTCCTGAGACAACCCAGAAAAAGTATTAATCAACACATTTCCCAATTGCTGGCAGCTAATTCCTGGTATGCAGCACTTTGCCATTTCAGCTGGAAAATGCATTGTCCCTTAGCCTCACTGTACAAATCATGCCTTGCGCTGCTATGCGGGTTGCAAAAACCAGCGTGTGGGTTTTCAGCTGCCGAGGGGCTGTGTTGAAAGGCACATTAACCTAAGAATGCCTTGGTGTTGCTGTAAAGCAGGCTGTGTATCGATCTGGCAGCACATTTGGTTGTACAGCTGCGTGCTCTCCAGAGCAGAGCAGAGCTTATCAGCCACTATGTGCTCGGGGAGGCGGGTAAATGTTTTGGGAGCAGCCTTGCTGGTTCCCACCACTGCTCCCCTTTACAGTTTCCCTGTGCTACACAAGAGCAAGCATGCATGGCTCCTCCTGCAGCAAACGTAGGTAGGGCTGAGCAGGTCTCTGGTTCCCATCTGGCTTCCAGTGCCAAGGGAGACACATCATTCCCAACCAGTGGTTTGCGTGATAGGAGGGAAATGGTCTTTTTTTAACCGATTAACTTCAAAGTTGTTCAACAGCTCTGTTCAGAATCGAAGGGAAAGGAGTATTTGTAGCCTTTTTTTTTTCTTGCAGTTGCTAATAGTGCTACTTGGCATGCTTCAGTACCTGCCTAATGCAGCCTGTCGTGGGTTATTGCTGTATGTGGCTTGAATGCCGTCCAAGCCTTGGCAGTGACAATGAACTGCTTTGTTAGTCAGACAGCAGAGCGTGGTTCCAAGTGCAGTGTGAAACTCCAGCGTGGAGAAGTGCCCAGATAGACAGTGTGCGTGCCTCGGTGCAATCAAACACAGGCTGCAAACCATGGGAAAGCGAGCAGATGTTTCTGTGTGGAGATGGAAAACTTTGGGCATAGTTGGAGAATCATTATAACCTGGCAGAGGCTGCAGGAAAGAGTTTTTTAAATGGGCTTTTGAGCATATAAGCGGACTACTTCTGCAAACACTGCTAATCTCCTTCTGTTCCTACTTAGCCCTTGCAGTGCAGATAAGACTTGTTCAACCTGTTGTGTGGTACCTGCTGTTATGTAAGTGGAAAGCTCAGGAGCAGGGAAATCTTTTCGTTTGCTGCACAATTTGTCTGCCTCTGGTTGCAGTGAAAGCCTTCAGTAATCTGTCTTTTTTCTAATTCTCAGGTTAGTCAGAGCGCTGTGCTGCTTCTGTTCACACTGATGTCATCAATTGCATGGGATGCATTTGATGCACACACAACTCATTTCACAAGGCATTGACAGGTTGGAGGGGTGCAAAGAGGCAGGAGGCAGAATTACATGTAGCTGCATTTGTAAGATGCTTTGCAGCGCTTGGAGTTGTAGGTTTCAGAGCAAATCAAAGCACTGAGAGCATGCAGCTTTACGTCTGCGCTCACAAAAGGACCGAATGCTACGGCTGATGTAGCAAAGCCATGCTCACTGAGCTGGATGTGCAGGAGTCTTAGATGTATGGTGAGGAGTACCGTTCAGAGGAGATGTGAAACACAGCCATGCAAAGCAGCTGCTCAGTAAATGCTGCAGAGTCCTATATATCTTGTTGGAGTTCTTCTTTGGTGCTGTGGAGAACAACAATGGGATGGGGTTTATTTTTATAGCATTTAAGGAGCCAGTTCTGTAAAATTGCTGAACAAAAAAAGCACATCTGCTTGAATAGTCTTAATGTAGTCTTAATGCTGAAAATTTATTGTATTTGACTTCTTGCACCTGCAGAAAGCATTTCCATACGCTGGAAGAACTGATGTAGAACTAAACAGTGTCAGATGTAAATCCTTGTCTTGCCTTGAAAGTGATTTCAGGTGGATAATGAAACATTTTCTGATATATAATAGTTCGTATCTTCTAGATTTTTTTTTACCTGTAACCTACTTTTTTTCTTCAGATCTTTTGACTATTCGTTATTTCTGTGGGGCCCTGGGGAAGCAGTGCATTCCCCAAACCACTGGGCTCTCCTTCACTGATAACTTTGGTGAGAGGTCAGGCATAAAATGTTTGTCCTGTTGGCCTGAAGAGGCATTAGTTCTAAGCAATTATGACTTCATTTCTTGCAATTGAGTAAAATGGAAATGTGTGTGAACCAAAATCTTGTCATTGTGTGAGCAAATGAATGAAGTAGGTCTAGGAATCACAGAATCACAGAGTTGTAGGGGTTGGAAGGGACCTCTAGAGATCATCTAGTCCAACCCCCCTACCAAAGCAGGCTCCCTAGACAAGCAGGCTTAAAAGGGATAAAATGGTTTTCTTGATCCCCACTGTTCAGCTCTTTCTTAACCAGTGCTACTTTGCTGCAGCCTTTCCCACATAATCTCACATCTTCAAGATTTACTTGTGAAAGACACTCTTCTGGAGCCTGTTGTAAGGAAACAGAAATCTGATTTCACTGTTCCCCTTTTGGTCGTTTGCTGCTGCAAATACCCGGTTCTCTTGCTGCCTATAAGCATGTTACCAATGAATTCATTGTCCTGAGCCACAACAAAAGCTACTTGGAGCAATATTTCAATGCAAATTTGGCATGGAGATAATAGCACAGAGGATTTATGTTAGCTGCCCTAACAGATTCAGGCTGTGGGTAGCTCGCCGAAGTGGTGGCATAGTTGGAAGGCAGGTGACTTGTTGAGAAGGCCGTGTGCTGCGACCACAGCCCTTCAGGGTGCCTGCGGTACCTCTATGGTTAGTTAAGCACACGCTTTGTCTAGTGAGATTTGAGATTTGATCCTGGGTCACTTCCTTTTAAACTTACTTTGCATCGAGGCAGTGTGGTAATATTTAGACAAGGAGGAGCCGGGTCAGCCCCCATCAGCCCTGGAGAATGGCTGCGGATGGCATCAAAGCGTGTTTTCCAGCTGTGTTCCTCCTTACCTAGGGAAATCAGAATGGTTGTTAGAGATCATTTCTCCCTTTTGCATTGATTTTTTTTTTTTTTAAGTCAGGATTCTTGACATCTGACATTCTGAAGTCGGATGGAGGGCTCAGAGGCAGTGAGGTGATGTGGGGCTGCAGGAAGGAAGATCCTTGTGCTGGGGTGACTAGAGGCACGGGCTCCTCTTGCCTGCTTGCATTTTCCTCTCCTTCCCTCACCTACCCAGGAAGACAGAAGTGCCTGCGGGGCTGGAAAGTGGTCAGACCACATGCTTGGCTTGGGGAAGTCCTGAGCCTGATGAGTTAGGCTGCTGTACACAGAACGCTGTCTCTAAGAGACAAAGTGGGCAGGATTTTTCATCGCTGCTACCCGGTGATTTACATTTTTCACATTTCCTCCTTTGCCCGCGCATCCAGATCAAACACAGCCTTAAATCTCTCATAGTTCCGACGCCTGGCTGCTCTCCTTGTAATTACTCTTCACACATGCACACCTTCCTAGAAGCCGTCCTGGTCTATTTGCATTTAGATGGAGAATGACAACTTTCGTGTTCCCTGCATAACTTCTAGTTAACGCCTTCCCTGGCGGTGTTCTGTTAACCTCAGGGTACCGGGCTTTGTAGGAGGCAGCAGCTTGGTTAAGTGCTTTTACTGAAAAGTATCCACACTCGTGGATGCGTGTACGGGCTGTGAGGCCTCCATCTTTTGCTCAGCAGCCCGGTGCTGCCAGCGTTGATGGGGTGGATGCAGAAAATAATTGGCTAACTGTGCCATCTGTTGCGCCGCTGCCACTTGTTTTCCTCTTATCATTTGTTTCTGCTCAAACTGTGTATGTGCTGTGAAACAGTGTCTGATGGCGTGAAAAGGAGCTTAACAATATCCAGCCAGTCACAACGTGACGGCATTAGCATAAAGGAGGGGAAGGAAAG
The DNA here is from genome assembly GCF_038088225.1 of Cyrtonyx montezumae. Classification (NCBI taxonomy): domain Eukaryota; kingdom Metazoa; phylum Chordata; class Aves; order Galliformes; family Odontophoridae; genus Cyrtonyx; species Cyrtonyx montezumae. The sequence continues at coordinate 24,684,502 of NW_027071936.1, read as the reverse complement.
GTTGGGATGAGGCACGTTGCACACTGTTCAGTGTGAATTTAATGCCTGTCTTTGATCTGAGTGTCTCCGCCTCGTGGGGCGAGCTGCCTGGGCCATGCGTGGTAGCGTTCTGTGCCGTGCCTTTACCCGCATTTCTTTCCAAGTTAAACAAGAACGTGTCCCTTGCTCTTGGGAAGTGAGAGAGAAGTGAGAGAGGCTGTCTCAATGACTAAATGACTTGAATAAATTCAAGCTTTCCCGCAGTTGTACTAAAAGGAAACGTTCCCTCTTAATGTTTTGGAGGAAGAGGTTCTGCGTGTTCAGAGGGCAGCATGCGTGTTTGTGTTTGCTTTTAGCCTTTCCCTACCCCCTTCCCTGCTGGAGTCATTCCTTTCAGGGCCAGTAGCAGATCCAATTACAATTAAAGCAAATACACATTTTTATTTTCGTTCTCTTTTCGTGCAGAGAGCACCCAGGACAGGAAGAGAGGCAGCTCTCTGTACACAGCAGGCTATTTTCTGAAAGTGCTGTCATGGGCCATATAGTCACACGTCAGCATTTGAACCTGCGTTCAAGACAGTGATGGCTCTGAGAACAGCTTGGGAGCACGCTGGCATCTTCGTGGCTTGTGTTACAGACCACGGTTCTGCTGTCAGACAGAGACCTCTGCGTCTAGCAGGAGGGGCAGCACACAGCTGCAGGGCATTTGGCCTGCTCAGAGCAAAGCATGATTTGGGGGTTAGGTGGTTGTTTATTGTTTGTCTTTTGTGGTGAGGAGGGGAGATCTGTATGTATGCTTGCTTGTTGTGAAGCTCAGAACTCCAAAGGCGAATTGATCCACCAGCTGTTGGAAAACAAGGATGGGGGCTGGAGGAGGTTCCTTGACAGGCACACAGAGCTATGGAGCTGATGGATGGATGTCAGCTGGGAGTCACTGCCGTGACATGGAGCAGCCAGGGGAAACGGAGCAGGACTGACACTTTGCTCAGAGCCCTGACTTGCAAGCCCCGTGCTTACTAGCCCTGCAGTAGTGGCACATCCCTGTTTTCAGAGCCACAGGAGCAGGCATTGTGGTGAATCACCTCATCCTTCCCTCCTGTGTTCCTCCTCCTCTGCTCTTCACACAGTTTGTAAAAGGAATTTATTGCTGGGAAGCGAGCTGGGGGTCAAGGAGGGTTCAGGGGAAGAAAAGGTCTTAAGAGCACTTGCTGCTGCTGCAGGAGGCAGCACACACAATGTGCTGCACTCTGTGTCGGGATGCAGATAGGGACGAGTTGTGTTTTGGTAAATATTACGGCTGCAAAAGATGCAGTTTACAAGCGTGTTGGTTTTTCCTTTTGTTTGAATGTAATCAGGAGCTCGGAGGAAAACAGCTTGATTGTTCTGAATCTGGATGCTTGCCAACCCAGAAATAGAAGGGTATCCGTAATCCACAGGGGTCACAGCACAGTGCTTGGGTAGAAAACATTTTGCAAGGTCATGCTATGTGCCTTGGGTTGTTGGATTTTTTTTCGTAATTGCTGCTGTTAAACTGCTTGTGTGCTTCTGCTTCTGCTCTAAGCTGAGAACTTGTGAGATACTTATGACAGGGCATGATGAATAGGACGAACTGTGCCATCTTCCTGGGAGGACAAACAGAAAAAGCCCTCGGGGTTCTACCTGGTATTTTCAGTATCTCACACTGATGTTCCTCTGCACCCTTTCCCATCAGTTTCTGCTCCCATATGTATGTGTACACACACTCTATTTTATCTTAATAGGTGTACTGTTATTGCTGGGGGAGCTTGTGGTGAAGAGGATGAAACACACCTGTGGTACAAGTAGTGATGTGCTGCTCATGCTTTCATTTGCATTTAACATTCAGGATCTCAAACTCTGAGTTTTTCAGGTTTGTCGCTTTTGTTTTTCTATTTTTTATTTTTATTTTTTTGGCAAAGCACTGGAGCTGAGCCCTGTGAGCTGATGTGCAGCATCCAAGTGGAGGATGCTTTGCTTGCAAGTACCCAAGGTCAGTTCTGTTTTGCATAGCTGAAGAATGCTCGCCTGTTGCCTCACGTGGTCCCTTGAAGCCGATAAGAATATTTTTGCCTTTTTCAGTGGGTTTGGCTCACCCTTCTGCTCTGCAATTTGGAACAGAATTTGGTCAGAATTTCCACTTGTTTGCTCTGCAGCACAGCCCAGCTGTGAAACAATTCAGAATCTCAGCGATCTGCCAGCCAGGGAAATACAGATGCACTGGTGCCAGTGTTCAGGGATTATCACTCTTTTCTCTCTTGATTTGCTGTTGGTAATGGTGTGATCTTTCATTCTTTCATCTCAGGTTTTCAAGTACTGCTGTAGGTATCTCACCGAACAATAGAGCAGATGGTAAAGAGATGTTTTATGCTCAAGTAGTGACCTTAGAGGCTTTTAAAGGTAACTGAGATTGTTATGGTTGGGAGTGGGCCTGCTGGGAGGAGAGGAATTACTCTTTTAGTCATGAAAGCACTCCCCAAGTGGCATTCGTTTGACTTTGTGGCTCTTCAGTCTTCCTGCCCGGCCAAAAGAGGTGGGCAATCTCTCACCTGGGGAGGTAAAACAAGATTTAGCACCTGCTGCTGCTTTTGTCCTTTTGTATTGTTTAGATGCATATTTTAAACAGCTCTCTCTCAGCGCAGAGCTCTGCCAGCTCAGCTCAGGCACTCTGCAGGAGGCCTGAATCTGAGGTGCAGCATCAGCAAAATGTGCTTGGGGAAAGCTAGCGCAGTCTCTGTGTGTCCTCTTCCCCAGCCAACACTGTCAGCAGTTCAGTAAGTACTGGGAGAAAACAAACAAAACCAAGCATGTGTTTGACAGAGTGCTCGATACTTGTGGACCAAGACAGAAATAGCCACAGGGCAGCCTGAGTCAAAGTTCCTACTGGGAGACGTGAAGAGAGGGAAGGAGCTTGTGTCACATTGCAAAAAGCATATACTGCATATGTTTGCTGATTTCTTCTATGTGCTGCCTGCGGAATGATGAAAGCAAATGGCTGAGAGCTGCCAGAGGAAACCTTGGCTAAGGGAACAGCTGGTGTTGAAGGAGGTGGTGAAGAAACCTAGTTTAGAAAGCCTATTGCAGCCTGAGATGGGATTATGTCCAAAAGGTGCCTCCGCTGCTTTCCCTGGGAAGTGTGCGTGTGATGAAACAAAACCCTGTGGCACGTGGCCAGAATGAGCAAATGTACATTGTGTGCAAACTCTTCCAGGTCTGATTGTGGCAGCAAATCTCTGCTTGGATCACCAAGAGGAGGAGTTCATTGTAACTGTATTTCTTGTCGCTGGTGTGGCTGGGATGGGCAGGGACTTGGGGAACCACAGTAAGCCAGCTCTGCTTGCATTTTCCTGTCGCATCTTTGTTGTAGAGCTGAACGCTGTTGGTAGGGCTCCATCGCATGGTGCTGGCTTCCACTGACAAAAGTTAGGGCAGCCGAGGTGCTGCTGAGTCCAAAGAGAGCTCTTCTTCCAGGAGAGCCATGCAACCTACAGGGGAAGCCCGTGAATGTGGGGCAAGGTGTCCGACCTCCCCATTACGTTGCCTTCTGCAGCCATGAGGGAAGTGAGCTGGGGGCTAGGGGGGAAAGAGGAACTGCTCTAGGTGAAGTCCCACTCATGTAACAAACGTGCTCTGCAGTTGGTGTCCGTGTCCCAAAATGTGGCTGTAATCTCACGATGTGTATGGGGTGGGTTTGAGGTCCACTTTGTGCTAACAGACAATGTCTTAGCTGTGAGGTCATCTTCTGGGGCTTCTCCATGTTTGCTCTAAAGGGAATTTCTGTAAGTTTATATAAAGAATATTTACACAATCCTTTTCTACTTCCTGGAATGCTTGGAAGGTGATGCTTCATTCAGTAAAAATGTTCCAGATAACGCAGACAGAAACATTTAGAAAATGTTGTCAACATGAAATGCATTCTTTTAAGAGATCACTTGCACTCAATTTCAAATAATGGATGTAGCCACAGTTCCATCTAACTCCCCTTATCACTCTTGCTAATATGTTGTCTTCTGCAGCTGACGTGCTTCATGTGTGCCAGCACGCACAAGGCAACTGTGCAACAAACTAATGATAGGTGTGACATATTTTACTTGCAAGATGCCATCAGATGCACAGAGGGAATGTTTCTCTTGCATATTGTTTTTAGCAGATGGGTTGTATGTTTACCAAACCAGTGATGTGTGATTCCTTTTTGTTTTTTAACTTGCATTGTTTTCAGAAGTGAGGTACATAGTGCTTACTGGAAGCTTCAGGTTTTGTTGCATTTGGAAATAATCCAGCACTAGCAAAGTTGGAAACTATTTTAAATGTGCATAGTTTAAGCCCTGAATAAGTTTATCTGTCTCAGTAGCATAAGTAGCTCCTCGCTGCAGTGCCATTTATGGGAACTTGCCACTTGGCAGCATTATTTCCAGAGCAATCTTGGAGTCTGGAAAACTACACTGCAGCAGTCAGACCTGTTCTCTAGGGACAACTGAATGTTGAGTAATTGACAGTGTGTGATGGCTGAGGAGCCATCATCGTGGGTAAGATGTGATGATTCCTTGCCAGACTTCAGACACTTCAGAAGTCAAACTAAGTATAACTCGGGAGCTGCCTGCATGCAGGAGGCAGCACGGCGGTGAAGGATAAGAGAAATGCCTGTGTCTGCATACTTTGCCAACACGCTTTTTCTTCCCAGGTGTCCATAAGTGTTTGAGCAGTGGATATCCTAATTTTGCAGTGGTGCCTCACAGCAGATCTTCAGCTTACAATGTCTGGTTTTCTATGCAATCTTCCTGCTGTGTGTGTGAGACAGCTTTACTGCTGTTTTGATGTAAGGCTGGTGAAATGAAGGGGGTGCCTTTGTGGTTCAGGATGAATGGAGTGCTCCTGCAATGGGGTCTTCCAAATTCCTGAGATCTTCTCTTTAAACATGGCTATATGATGATGGCTTTAGATGCAACTACATGGTTCCTCAAGCAAGCAGTGAGTACCCAAGTGCAAGTTTTTAAACCAGCTTTTAAAGTCAGCGAAGTTCCAACTCTGAAACTGATTTTTCTCCCAAGTGAAAAATGGAAGTAACCAACCTTTGCATTTCAGGATGCTGTGCTGGATGTAGTTGTCTGAAAACAAAGGGTTCTGCACAAAGCAGATACCTGCTGATAATGCTGCTGTGAAATGTTAAGCACTCTTTCCTTCTGTCTTTCCTAAAGCTTGTACAATGAGGACAGAAACTTGCTGCGAATTCAGGAGAGACAGAGGCGGAATCAGGAGGCTCTGCAGGAGAAAGACAAGTTCTCTGAGAACACCCCACTCTTTCCTGAGCCGTACAAGGTAGTGATGGGGGGCTGCATGATGGTCCCATCTGCTTAACTGGGGATGGTAGTGTGTGCACTTAAAATTCCACAGATAACGTGCAGTGTGGACGTTGGGTTGGGCAGGTTCTTTTGGGGGCCTCCTGAAGTCTGGGAGTTGGTGGGAGAGCTCTCACAAGTGGCTTGGCTGCACATCTGTTTGCCACTGTAGTTGAAAACAGTTATGCCTTCAGCATCCGCTCTAGGGAGTAATACTGATAAGAGCAGCCTGATTTGCTTTGCAGAGACTGCCTGCAGAAACAAGATGACCTTGATAGCTTAACTCATGGTGATTAAAGTAAGATCTCAGAGGGTCTCTCTTCTTAAGCTGGATCTGTGAGATTGGGTTTTGTTTTGGGTTTTTTTTCTGTGCTTTTCAGATTTCCCGCTCTGTTCTTCTGTTTCAGACTAATAAAGAGGATGAGTTGTCAAGCCGTATTCAGAACATGTTGGGCAATTACGAAGACTTGCAGGATCTTATTAATGACAGATGCTATCAGAGTCTCCTAGGGATACTGGAGGGCATCGTTCCTCAGGTCCCACAGAGAAAGCCCGATCACTCATCCTTCCCTGAAAAGACCAGCTGTACGTTACTGTCTTCATTCCACCATGCAACCCGCTATCCACACACGGGACCTCCGGTCATCGCTCCTCCCCATCCAGGCCACTACGCTTCCCACCAAAAGGCACAACCAGGAACAGGACCAGCTCCAGGCTGGCACGCCAAGAGTCACAGCTCGTCCAGCAACTGGAGCCAAGGTCAGGAACACAAGCGTGGCAGGCCAGACAGCCGTGCTGGTTCTTACCACAACAGAACTGACAGGCATCCTGCTGGTGGAGGTCATGCTCCTGAACCTCAGGCCACCCTTTTGGAGCTTTCCCCGTTGCTGCCATCTTTGTCTTCTCCAGTGGCACCCCTGTCACCTCTACATTCCATCCAGCACACTAATTCCAGGTCACAGAGCAGCAGCAAAGGTCGGGGGCCGACCTACGCTCAATCACCTCAGGACCGAGCGGCGGATTCTCGAGAGAGTAAAAGTCAGGACAACTCAGCCGTTACCGTGGCTGGCACCACTCAGCCTTCCTCTCAAACCTTTCCCCCACCTTTGCCATCAAAAACCAGTGCAATGCAGCAGAAACCAACTGCCTATGTCAGACCAATGGATGGCCAAGAGCAGGCTCCAGTGGAGTCACCGGATCTCAAGCCTCTTCTGGAGGAGTACCATGGCGAACCGTATGAAAGCATTTCAGATTTGAAGGCGAACACCAAGGCCAAATTATCCAAATTGAAAATCTCTTCTGAGCCCACTGAGGTGAGTGTGATTGTCAGAGGGCTTTGTAGCTGTTCAGCTGCAGGAAAAGCAGGGCATTGAAGAACAGAGGCTGCCAGAGCACTGATGGCTGTGCACGTTATCATGCCTAGAAGGTGTATTTTGAAGTAGAATTCTGCTTGGTTTTCTCCTGGATGGGACAAGGAGGAGAGATACCTCTTTTCCTTGCATGACAGGTTTTATAAAACAGCATTGTTAAGCATGTTTGGGGAGCTTAACTATGCTTATCTATGTCCTACAGCACGTGGATCTCCCAGTGCTGGTTTCTGAGATGTTTGGGCGAGGAGACCTGTGGAGACACTTTTAGAATTGCATTTTGCCTTTCCAGTAAAAAGGGATAGGGTGGATGCAGTCTTCTTTTCCTGGTAAAGGATGTTGGAAGATCAGCTGCAAATAGCTGTAGGCAATTCTTGTGGAAAAACAGGAAGCTGGTAATGTAACATTGTGAAGAAGTTGTGAAAATAGTTTCATGCTGAGAGACAGTATTTGCTTCAGTGTTGATTTGGCGCAGTGTATCATAACTCAGAGAGGGAAGAGCAGTGCGGTCTGAAGTTCATTATTTGCTTGACCAGATGTTTTACTCCTAGGGGGGTAGTAAAGCAGTGTTGGAGTCTTATCTTTGGCATTACCCATTCGTCATTACCAAAAAGTTTAAAAGCAGAAATGTGCTTTATAACTGTACTCTTAAAGGTTGTTTGTGTGTGTGTGTGTGCGTGTGTGTGTTTATTCTTGTCTTTTGAGGAAAAAAATGCTTATTTGTCAGAAGTGAGACTCCCTTATTCTCTCTCAGCTCTCTTGGCTCTGTTTTTACATCCATCTTGTCTTTTTTCATATCTGCCTGATCTTTGTGTTATCTTCTGAGCTGAGATAGGGCAGTGGTGGTGGTGATGCTGTGCTGAACGGCACTTCTTTCCACTCACTTTCTATTAAGAACATACCTCTGAAGCTCAGTGCGTGTCAGAAATCCTACACCCTACTGGGGCGGGAGTGCTATTGGTCTGCGGCCTAAGAAGAACACCATAGAAAGCGAACTGAAACTAATGCAGGAAATGATTCTGTGCTAAACAAAACCTTAATTCTAATGTCATTTACGTGGTTGAGTACCTGCATAATATCTGTGCTGGCTGTGTGGTGTGAGATGGGTGGCGGGGGTGAGAGAGTGGGCTGTTTTCTTTTAGGAAACAGCTTCTTCCACGTGATCTCCCTTGACATCGTTTAGGAAAGCCATGTCTTCTAGATTGTGTTTTGTGGTTAATTGAATTTCAAAGGCATCTATCACCTGCAGCTGTGGATTCATTGTGGGCAGCTCCTGCTCCTGGCAGTACTGTGGAGTTCAGCCTTCCTGTCTGAGCAGAGGAGCAGATCCACTGCAGAGCAGGTGAATCCACAGCAGATAACAGCAATGACTTACTTTGCATTCACATCCAGAAACTCAACAGTATTTCCCCTCTTCCAAACTTCACATTCAGACTTTATACCCTTCCTGTTAGTTCCGTTTACAATGACAGTGATGTCTTAAAGGAAATAGGCTTGATGGCAGGGCCAGGAGTCAGCGAGGCTGCTTTGAGAGACAGTGTTGATGAATCCTCATTATTAAGGGCATAGACTGTAAACAATTGTGCATCACTTGGTGCTCGGGGAAGACGGGGCTTTATTTCGTGACAGTTTTATTAATGTTAGTAGGTAGCTCCTTTTGTCCCTTATAATGAGACATCATGGGATGATTCACCTACGAAGTGGGAAGTAAATTGAGAAGCAACTCATTAACAAATGAGATTGGTTTATCAATGAGATTGATTTATCTCCCCCTTTTTTTTTTTTTTTGTTATTTCTTTTTGTTTGCATTTCTTTGTTGTTTTGTACCACAAAGCTTAAGTGTTTCCCCACTACCCACTTTCATGGTCAGAGGTGTTGGATGGGATTTGAGAAGGGCTTCCTTTCTTCACAAACAATGCATAAATTTGGCTTTTAGTTGATGCATGACTACAAAACAGCAGGTCAAACATGAATGACTGTCGGTACTCCTGGATTCTCACCTTGAGGCCTTGGGAGCAAGGAGTGCTCCTGTTAGGCAGTAAAATGCATACCCTGCAGTTGTGGTTATGATTAAAATCTCCAAACCTCCATCTGTACAGTGTGCACTAAGTCACACAGTTTTCGGAAGGTGGGTGAATACATTCAGATACAGTGCTGGTTTCAAAATGAAATGAAGCCCATCCTCAAAGTGCAGTGTTACTAGTATGCTCTGGGGCACAAAGCAATACTCTGGGAAAGTAGTGAGGTTGATAAGCTGCTCATTAAAGCTCCAGCTGTCCCATAGAAAGCGGAGAAGTGTATATATGACACAAAAATAATGTGAAGACAACTTCACTTTCCACATCTCTCCTGGGTGCTTGGCCAGGATCCCTTAACCACAGGGCAGCAGCATTGTGTGGATTGGGACACGTGCTCAGTCTCTCCCAGTTAAAGCACATTGTCAAATAGGAAGTGTTAGTACTTGCTGAGAACCTGGAGTGTCTTGAGCAACGTGGCTCCTTCAGTTTCCCTGTTGGGAAACCCTTACGTTGGCACGACTCAAAAAGGGATTAGAACTCTAATATTATGGGCTGTGTGCCCATATCCTGCCTCTGAAGGATTATTTTTGGCTCCTACAGACGAGCCCCATCTTCTGCTTGAAAGGATTAACAGTTGCTGTCATTGCTTGCACCTTGGCAGACAAATATCAGCTGCTTGATTGCAACTTCAGGAAGCAACGATTCAGTGAAGGGAGCAGATGGCATTAGAACTATCTATTAAAAAACAAGTGAGGGAATGGAAATAGCCATGGCTAACTGTGGCCATGCGCTGCAGCCGCGTTAGCTGCCACGTTTCGCCAGGCAGCTTGTTAGGGCAGAAGGCCTGCAAGGGGAAATGATCTGCTGGGGCATAGGGACTGCAGTGGTGGCTGCATATCAGCATCTCAGCGAGGGAATTGCTGTGGGGAAAAGCGAGAAGTGAAAGTACAGCTTGGATTCCTTGTGTGCAGGCGTGCAGCTTATAGCGAAAGGTGCTCTGTGCTGCTTGTGAGGGCATCACTGCTCGATGTTCTAAGCAGTAATGTGGAAAAGGGTGATCTGGGAAGGCTGAGAGCCTGTGTCAGCCAGGTCCTCCAGCTAGGTGGCTTCACAGCCAACCAGAGGTGACTTCAATTTCTGATTTATTGAAGAATTGCATCAGTAGCCATGCCGCTGCAAGCGTCCCTTATGAACCAGAGGGAATTTGCTCTCAGGCATGACACAAACAATTTGCCAAGCTTGGTTAGAAGGAATTGAAGTTTGGTGTCACTACTGCCTTGTGCTGGGCACCATGAACCCCGCGGTCCTTGAGGGTGTGCTCCACATCTTTGGAAGAGGGGGCCATGGGACTCCACTTGCTGCTGTGATCCCACGCTTCCTTCACAGCCCTGTGTGGCTCTCTGAGATGAAAACAGGTACTGCTTTTTCTGATCTCACATGAGTTGTGTTTGTTTCTTCTCCTGGCGTGGTCAAGCATCCGCAGCAGTACTGCTGATCCATCAGAGGCACTGATCCTAGCCAGCACGCCCCAGGCAAAGGCAAGCACTTTGAGTCTGATGTTGGGTGCAGGGACATGGGCAGCTTCTGTGCTTCAGGTGTGGTAAGAGGTGGAATCCCTTGTTTTCTCTCACCTGATGCAGGCACAGTATCTTAGGAGGAATCAAACCCAATCCCAGTGGACAGGGGCAAATTACACGGCAGTGTTATTTTGTTTCTTTTGTGTTGTTGTTTTTTTTTTTCCAACCAAGCCAAAGCCTGCAGATAGAATAACGTAAACAGAAAAAGCGACTGGTTGCACTTGATTTAGTAGGTGAGTCCCACTGGAGGCAAAAGACATTTTTCCCTTGTGTGCCTCCACTTTGGAAGAAGTGATGTGTTTGACCCAGGCTGGAAACGAACCGGCAGTGCCACGCCAAGGCAGCTGCGGCAGCTCATGCAGAACGCCTTCTGCCAACCTCATGTGGATTTCCAAACTCTCCCCACCATTTCTTGCACTGGTACAGAGTACCAGAGGGACAGAAGTTGCCAGTTTGAGTCGTTCAGGGGGAAGGCAAATATTGCTAAGCAACCGTGCACTTGAGAGAGCATTTTTCGGAGAGGAGTCAAGGGAGCTGTACCTGGGAGCATCACCATGCTCGCGGCTCAGTGCGAGGGAAGAGATTAAAAGTTCTTTCCTGGCAGGGCCACCGCCAGCACAAAAGAAGCTGTAACCTCCTGACACTGCTCAGGGCTGATGGGGGGATGTGTGAAAGCAGGAAATCTCTCTTGCCATGTAGGAAGGCAGTGAGCAATGCTGACAGAGGTAAGTGCTGAGCTGGCAGCTACGGCAACCTCATTTCTAGCTGGGGACTGGGGCTAGGACCGCGGGCATCCCACCTACACCCTGAAGGGCTGGCGGCTCGGAGAGCTCACCATGAGGTGAGGGAGATAGGCCACGTAGTATTCTATGTGGGATCAAGAGACCAGGGGCAGGCAGGGGTCAGCCTGCTGTCCCCAGTGCTGTTGGAGAGAGGGAATTGGCCTGCTTCGAGCCCCTGAAGTACTTTGATGGCACTCCTCTGATATCTTATTCAAGAGAAGCATTTTCTTCCAGATTCCTTTTCCTTAGTACTCCTTTAACACTGCTCTGAGCAACTTTCTGGTTTTGCTCTGATTCCTAATGCTGTAGAAGTAGAGGGAGGTGTTTATCACTCTTCACATTTTATTTCTCGTCGTGGACTCCGGTGAACTCAGGTGAAGGGCATTTTGTAGCTCAGGGATGTTCTCCTGTGTCAGCACAGTGATGCATGCTCTAGCAGCCTGCTGGTAGTGCTCTTTCCTCCTGGCACTATAGCAGTTCTCGTGCCCTTGCCCTGTACAGCAGCAAGCAGTGATGACACCAAAGTGTGAGTCAGCTCTCCGGTTTGTGATGAGCATGGTCAGAGCAATTAGTGACTTCAAGGGCAGCTGGTACAGCCCCGTAGCATCATCCTGTTCCCAAAGCATGACTCTACCAGTGCATTAACTTCTGAAATCGCATCCAGAAAGTAATGGTGTTCTTGCTGTGCTGTGCCATGCAGCATGCTGTTCTGTGCTTCAGAGTGTCAGGTCTCCTGTTTCATTCTGAGAGAATTCTAAAGAGGTAGTTGACTGAATTATCCACAGTATCTCCCTCTCTCCCAATCTTTTGCAGCCAGTTTTCATCATCTCTATGACAAACATTTATTACTTCAGCAATGAATTAATACCTAATTGATTATTTCAGCTTTTCAGGCAGTCGTTCTTCCTCTTTCGCTGCTTAAGTTTAGATTGAGTAGCAACAACATAGCAACACTTTTTCCTTATCTTGAGAGTTAAGTTTAGAAACATAGTTTCCACACTGGCAGAATTTTATTGAAAGCTTTTCCTTGTGGCTGTAGGGCAGAAAGCTTCGCCAGGTGCACAGCTGTTGGCATAGGGTGTGTTGGTCGATGTGTGAGTTCAGTCACATCATGATAACAGACCCCAGGATCAGGGCCTTCGGCACCACTTTTACAGCTGGAAGTTAACAGTGAGCCATGTGAGCAGTGGTTTTCTAGCAGAATGTTTAAGGATACACTGGAAGAGTGGCTGGGGTGCTTTGGGCACTGCTGGCTGCAGCCCTGAGCTGTGGCATGTGTCTGATATCCAGCCCAGGGACTCTGCCTTGCATGGATTTGTGTGTGTGTGACTTACAGTAACATGACTACTCTGCTCTCTCACTTCCACAGCATCAAATCTAGAGCTACTCCATTTGTGTTTAGGTCAGCTATAAGCCTTCACAAGCAAAAGGCTGTCCTGCTGTTCTTCTCCTACAGGCTGAGTTCCTTGGTGTGGAAGCACTTGGAAATATTTCTTAGGTTTCCCTTAAGGCTTAAAAATAGCACCTAGGCTTTCTCAGTTAAGAGTGGTCCTAACAGGTGCAGTTCTGTCTTCCAGCCTCCTCACTGAACTGAGATGAAGATCGGAATTGACAGTCAAATAATTTCTCAAGCTGACAGCAGAGGGTTTGTGAAGGAAATGTGCCTACAAAATTACTGTTGTCATGCAAGGGAAACCACACTAGTGCTAAAATAATGTTGACATCAAAAGTCAGCCTGCTCAACGGCTGCAGCTCCTGGGTGACTTGGAAGCTGCTTCCTCCTGTGAGAGCCCCAGGGGATGTGACACTGGCATTGAGTGTTCTCAGATAAACAGGAGTGGTCAGGAATGGGATGGCAAAGAGAGGAGGTCTGGGATGTCTGTGCTGTGTTCTCAAAATGGTGCTCGGTGCCTTCATTTTGAAAGTACTTCACCTGAGTACTGCAGAGCACCCTTTGTACTCACTACCATTGGTAATAAATATCTCAATGGACAGACATTTTTAAAAAGGACCTCGTGGAAATGGTTGGCAAGTATTCCCGACCTGCAGTTGGGAGAGGAGTGGTTGCATCCTGAAGAGCCAGCTTGTTCCTTAGTCTCTGCACAGTCTTTGGTTTGGCTTGCCACGACTTACTTCGTAGCTTATAGGAAATAGTGCAAAGACTTAATCATCTCAACAACTCCTAGGTCAAATTCCTTATCTTTCCTTTCAAAAACTCCAGTAATTTTGTAGGAACTTAAAAAATAACAAAAACCCTCAGTAACAATTCCTCAACTTGAGAAGATTAAGAGGAAAATTGTGTTTTAGCAGCCTTTCTGTGCTCCTTTTACTTGCTGCTTTTCTTTGCTCCGTGCTGGCAGCAGTGGTTCCCATGTGCCGTCCATTCTCCTGTGGTTTGCAGGGGTCTTTTTTCCACTGCTGAGGTTGTGCTGGCACTGCTTTCCCTTTGTGTTCTCCTGCAAAGTCACACAAGCTTCCAGAGAAGGCTCTGCTGATAGCCTGGTGGATGCATTCCTGTTTTTTGATACGTGAGAGCATCCTTGGAGGATAACTCTGGTGCCTGGTGCTCCTCACTGCATTCAGGTGCTGAAAGCCTGTGTGGTTGTCATGCAAAAATAAATGTAAAGGTAAATGTTTGAGTCAAGGTAATCCCAGATACGCATACAGACCGGGTGAAGAACTTCTTGAGAGTAGCCCCTCTGAGAAGGACTTAGGAGTCCTGGTAGATGAGAAACTTAAAGTGAGGCAGCAGTGTGTGCTTGCAGCCTGGAAGGCTGATGGTATCCTGGGCTCCATCAGAAGGGTGGCCAACAGGAACAGGAAGGTGATTGTCCCTCTCTACTCTGCCGTCATGAAGCCTCAGCTGTACTACTGCATCCAGGGCTGGGACCCACAACACTGGAAAGATGTGGAGCTGTTGGAAAGAGAGTAGCCACAAAGATGATTCAAGAGCTGGAGCACCTCTCCTGTGAAGATGAGCTGAAGGAGCTGGGCTTGTTTAGTCTGTAGAAGAGAAAGCTGTGGGGAGACCTCATTATGGCCTTCCAATATTTAAAGGGTGTTTTTAAACATGATGCAAACAACTTTATATGCATGTAGACAGTGATAGGACAAGTGGGAATGGTTTTAAACTAACGGAGGGAAGATTTAGGTTAGATGTCAGTGGGAGGATTTTCATGAGAGGGTGATGAGGTGCTGGCACAGGCTGCGTGGATACTTTGTGTCTGGAGGTGATCAAGGCCAGGTTTGATGGGGTCCTGGGCAGCCTGCTCTACTACCAGATCTGGCGGTTGGCAGCTCTGCACGTGGCAGGGAGCTTGGAGCCTGACGATACTTGGGGTCCCTTCCAATCTGAACTGTCCTATGGTTTGTTTCTGTGATTCTGTGTTCACAGGAGTCCAGGAGCTGGGACTCAAGGACCTGGTGCACAGCGTCTCCACTTAAAGACCACTCCAGATTGCTTTCTCAAGCTTAGGGCTTGTATTTCTTTGTTGGCTGAGTGCACACGTGGTTGCATAGAAATAAGGAGGCAAGTCAGGAAATGTGGAGAATCTTAGTGGCTGACCCCTTTGGTGGCCTCTTACTTCTTACCAGTGGTTTTTTTAATGGGTTTCCATGAAGTTTTTATAATCAGTGGTAAGCAAACATTTGATGAGTGCCCATCTTATGTCAGTTGATAAAAACAAACTCATTCTTCTTCCCTCTTTTTTGTTGTAGCAAACCTTGCCCAGTGATAGCCAGTGCGTTGAAGAAATTTTGAAGGTAGGTGCTCTGAAATACAACATCTCTGTGCTTAACTCTGTTTTTCACACATTGAAACAGTGTGGACAGAAACCCTGCTGTTTATCAGCCAGAAGAAGTGAGTTTTGGGGTACACTGCAGAGAAGCCGAGCCACCAAATCCAGATACAGCTGGAGGTGCAGCACCAGGCTTCCTGCCTGCCTGTAATGTCATGCAGCTGGTTCATCCCAGGACATGTCACCTACTGCAGCTTGATGCAGACTGGGAGATGTCACCTGAAGGACTGCTCCTGGGCAGAGCCAGGGCTGCTGATGGAGAGCTGGCTCCATGAGACTCCATCTCCTGTGTCCACAAGGACTTTGGGTAGAGCCATGCAATTCTCAAGCTTAACAATTCTCCTGCATGTATCAGTGGAAATACTGCATTCTGCTTTTCTCCATCTCTTTCCAGGAAATGACGCACTCATGGCCACCTCTCTTGACAGCTATTCACACGCCAAGTGCCGCAGAGCCCTCCAAATTCCCCTTTCCAGCGAAGGTAAATCAGGCTCTTTTTCCAGACCTTTTGATAGATCGGGGGGTTTCCCAGCTCTGGCATGTGCTTCCATCTGATTTTCATTTGCCTTTCATAGGTAGAGGCTGACAGGAGAGATTCTCTTCTGTAGAAGTCTGATAAGTTAAAGCACAGTGGCTCTAGCTGTGACTGCTGTGCAGCACCATGTCTCTGTTGCCACATAAAAAAAGGTTTAATCTTTATTTTTGACAAAAATATTTGATGCCTGCATTAAACAGAGATATTAGGCAACTCTGCTCAAGTGTTTTATGTTTCTTCATGGAGGTGCCAGGAGCACATTCCTGATGGCAGTAGCACATGGCAGTTTGCCCCTGCTAAACTACGTCAAAGCAGCTGAAACTCATAGGCTGCTCAAAGGCAAACTTTGTCAAGGCAGGCTTTTATAACGTGCTGAAATCACTGATATGTAGCTATTAAGAGAGAGCTGCTTGTTTTATTCTCAACTTTTTGCTTTGTCTTTTCTTTCCAGGAATCGCAGCATGTCACATCTGTAGCACAGAATCACAGTGAGTAGAAATCCAAATAACAAACAGTGATATGTATGAGCTGGCAGATAGCTTTGTGTGCTGTGTTAAACTCTGGGGAGAATATCAGCTCTTCACCTTGATTAAAGAGCACAGTTTCCTGGGCTTGGCTGAACACTAAGGAGTTTAGATAATGCTTGGGAGATTGTGTCCATTACTTAACTGGAAATTAAGGCAGCGGTTCAGCAGAGAACAAACGATGTTCTGTTAGGAATTCTGTTAGGAAATCCCATTTGGTATGGTGAATAATCCCACTGGCAAACGATTACACTTTGGAAGAGAGTGACTTTTTAATCTGACACCCAAAGCCCGTAAGGTAAAATATGGTTCACGTGGGGCAAGCAAAACCAACTGCTTCGTTTTTGATTTACAGAGCAGTATGACGCATCTTCCAAAACGTCGCCTAGTTCTCATCCAACAATATCGTAAGTAACCAGACTCAGTTCCCATGCTCTACTCTGCAGTTACTTGACAGAATCTGTAAAGAATTAGAATTTGGCTTGCTTGATGTTTCTGAAGTTTTATCCATTTGGTTTTTCTCAGAAAACTTCCTCAGAGTGAATTTGCAACAAATACAACTCCAACCACACAACTACTAATGCGCCGAGTGGAGGGGTTTTGCTCTGTTCATTTATGGCTACCTAATGTCATCACATAACCGTGTGTGTTAGTGATACAGATTGCAAGGGAAACAGAGTGAGGCTGATCCATTTTGTATAGCATCGGGAGGTTTGTGAGGGGTCAGTAAAGCGATGGAATGGAATTTGTGAAAACTTGAGGTGAAATTTTAAAGACATCCTATGTCTAATTTTCTTCAGCTGCTCAGGGAAGAGTTCCCTAAGAAGCACTGTGCTTCAGTTGTTTTAATTAAAGCGAAACTAAAAAACAGCAACAACAAAAGTAAAACCTTTCATGCAGCGTTTCTGAAGTGGGGTGGATATGAAATTCCTGTATCTTTTTAATACCACTTACATATTTCTTCTCTTTATGTATT
Source organism: Cyrtonyx montezumae (assembly GCF_038088225.1). Lineage (NCBI taxonomy): Eukaryota > Metazoa > Chordata > Aves > Galliformes > Odontophoridae > Cyrtonyx > Cyrtonyx montezumae. The sequence continues at coordinate 24,667,596 of NW_027071936.1, read as the reverse complement.
TCTTTTCCCTGTCATTCTATGGTTCGTTCCTATGAGGAGAATGTTTTGTAGAGTTTGAATCTGAATTTGTAGAAGTTTGTGCACAGTCACAGTTTTGCAAAGGCAGGGCAGGTGTGCCAGCTGGTGCATCTCTTGCTTCAATGCAATTATTTAAGGCAGTGGAAAAGATTTGTAATAGCAAAAAGATAACTTGGAGCTGTTTCGGTGGGTTAAAGCGGTTATCTGCTAATTAGGTTAATTACAGGAATTTCTTGACAGCAGTTTGGTGCGGGCTGACTTTCAGTCCCTTGGGATTAAGCTGGCCAGATGGCAGCATTGTTGAGTCCTCAGCCCTGAATAGCAGAAACATCTCGAATACGAGGCTGAGTTGTCTGTGTGCAACCACTGAATGCCCATGACTTTGGTGATAATACAGAGCTTGTTTGGCTTCAGGCTGCGTTCAAGCTGCAGACTGCAAAGCTTAAACCAGATACCTTTTCAACTTTTCTTTATAATGAATAATTAAATCAATAACAACAACTGAAGAACCTGGGATGGGCACGAGAAAATCTCTCCACCTCGAGATTTCGCATTCAAGCTCTTCATGGAGGGTTTCCTGACCTGAGCAGTCAGCCAAGCCAGGCCCATCCTACTGCAAACCACAGCCCTCTGAGCTAGGAAGAAGGGACTCCATCCCACCTCAGGGGATGAAGAGAACCTGCAGTTGCTGATGTCCGTTGTTAGGTGCAATGTCTGACATCTCAGAGCTAGTTCTCATGTACCACACACACACTTAACCTGCTTAAATTGCCTACAAGGGCAATTCAAACCACTGCAGCGCAGCAATTTACATCCAGAATGGAGCAAACTGAGATGTGCCCAAGGACTTACCCCACGTTTTTCTCTTGAACTACTATGGCCCTTCTTTTTTTGTCTTTGTTGCCCTCTGCACGACAGGGCTTTCTTTGCTCTGCAAAAGCCACGTGACCATCTGAAAGCTCAGCTGCCCAGCATCGCTCGCGTTACCCGACGTAGCAGGCTGAACAGAAATGGTGCTTGTGCCTCTTAATTAGACACTGAAATCCCTGTGCATCTGTGTACCCAAATTAAGCATTCAGCTCCCTGAGGGTCCTGGGTTCCCAGATGGCTTTCATTGTTGGATGCAGCCCCTGCTCTCACAGCTGCCTGTGCTGGAATGAGGAGCTGCCAGCCCTGCATGGTGGTGGGCAAGGAGGGAGCAGCCCCTGCTTCAGTGGAGCTGTTTGGCGAAGCCATGCTGGTTTCAGCACCACTTGTCTGGCTAAATTTAAATAGATTTGCAGGGAGATTGATGGTGTGCACATAAGCTGCTGGTCCTGCAAGTGAAAACTTGACATCTTTCAAGTGCTGAACTAATTAAAGCGTTATGATTATTAGAGCAGATATATTTTCTTTAACCAGGCTGTTTGACAATATGTCGAAACCTTGTTTTGGGGAAACTAGCTTTGTCTATCCATGCAGAAGTATGATTCATTTAAAGTTGCAGTGTTCCTCCTTGATCCTGAATTGAACTTCAGTGGTAGCAATGCTCTTGCACTCTCCATTTAACTCAGCAGCAGCTCAGGGAAAAAGGCAGATGTTAAAGACTACTGAGCTGATGGTTCCTTGAGTTATCTCTCACCTCTAGAGCAAGTACATCTGTGGTCTAGAATACTTGAAGCGAAGCAACCCAAAAGCCAGAAAGCCACTTTCAGGATGCAGGGGGTTGTTTTCCACCTTGGTGTTTTTTATTGCTTCCCTACAGAGTTTACTACAAGAGGCTCCAGGTGGTGTCCACAGGGGAGGTGTGTGCAGAAATGAGGTGCTGGAGGCTGGGAGCTGAAGGAGGATAGCCCTGAGGGAAGGCAGGGTCAAAACGCCTGAGCAAAGAAGGCGTGTAGCTCTGTGAGGAGGCAGAGCCCTCACAGCACAAAGAGCCTTTTCTGCATGGGTTAGAAGTAATGAGGCTGTGAGTAGCTGCAGTCCTGGGCACAGGAAACCTCAGGTGTTTCTTTGTGCTGCCCTGCTCTGTGCATCCCAACCTCAGCCTGACTCAGATGGGTGTCACACAGAAACAGAGCCTTCTGAGACAGGTGACTGTACAGTAGCAGCTGCATGGATGTGTTTCAACAACAGAGCTATGAACTGGAAAAATAACCACAGCAGCAACACTTGGCACTGTAATGGCTGTAGTTGGTCTTGTGTTCCAGGGGAGTGGGGGACAGGAGGATGCAATTTCTCCATTACAATTTGAATACCCAGACATTTGACTTTGAGCCCACTCTTGAGTTTTGAAAGTCTTATAACTTGAAAATAAAGTTGATCAGAGTTGTTGTGTCATCAGAATCAGCAGTTGGTGTCCAACACTGCCAGCCCTGGCATCTTTGGAAGGAAACAGTACCAAAGCATATATCCTGCCAAAATAAGAATGCAACCTAAGCTAGCGAGGTTCTATGGAATTCGAAGATGTGAATAAAAAGATAAGAAGGATTAAATAAAGACTTATTTACAAGCAGGAAAGCATCCCCATTTTCTCATCTTCCAAACCAAGCACTTGGAAGTGTAATACTTAAAAGGGAGACAGCCCTTCACTTGAATCTCATCAAGGAAAAAAAAAAAAGAAGAAAAAGAATGTAACTTGGCAGCATTGCTAGTAAGAGACAGAATTGGATTGGTGAAGATCTTCAGTTTAATGGTGCAAGCAAATGAGATGGCAGTGATGCGGGAAGATGGGAAGATGTAATTTGGTAATGGAGCCTGTCTCTGTATTAGGGTGTTGTTTTCCAAAGAGACTGAAGATATGGGGTGTTTTCATTAGTGGATATTCAGTTCCAGGTCATCCAGGTCCAAGCATGAAGGAGTCAAGGACTTGTCTTCTTTTCTAGAAGGAGTGGACAGGGCCACAGGTGTGTTAGGAACTGATGTGCTGTAGCTGCTGGTATGTGGCTGTATAGAGGTGTGGAGTTTCCTGTAGGATGTCATCATCCCACTTGCTCCAGCTGGGCTGGATGTGCCCTAGATAGTGGGTGCTTTTCCTTCTCTGTGAGCAGGAATGTTTGCAAGTAGCAGGAAATAACAAATTGTCGTGCACAAGGGTTGGGTTCCCTCCTGAAGTGCTTGAAGCAGAGGAATTGTTACTGGTCCTGCAAGGAACCAAAAGCAGTCAACAACATAACAAGAATAATTGCTGGAGTCTGTTCCCTCTTTGTTCTCTATGTGTAATTCCCATTGGTTCTGCTATTAACGGTGTAGCTTTTTGTTTGAAGGAAAGATATAGCCTTTGCTTTGAATTATGGTGCTTGAATCTGCTGCTTGGGAAAGTTCCGAGAGAATACCAGAGTTCCCCTTCCACCCAACCACTGACTGGTGAAATTGGAAGCAGAGGTTACCACTTGCAGCCTTAGGACTCAGTTGTGCATTTGGAAACACTCGCAGCATCCCGCTCTCTCCTCTAGCATCAGTAGACCAGAGTTCACCTGCCCCTTGCTGTACCAGCAGTGGGCTTCTTCAGCAGCTGTCCATGTGTGATGCCCACCCTGTGGTGCAAAGCACCCTGAGGTTGGGTGTCACGTTGTCATTCCTTCTGGTACCTGTAGGATTAGCAGCTCGAGCATACCAAAAGTTAAATAGGATTTGGGAGATCTGTTTGTCTAGGGAAGTGTAAACTAAGTCTTCTCTCGGGGTCTGCTGCTTAAAAACGTGTCTGCTCTGGCTGATGTGTTTCTTCTGGTTGTCTTTCAGAGTGCTCCAGGAGGACCTGCAGCTCAGTGATAGTGAAGAGAGTGGTGACGACCAAGTCAGTTTTAGATGTTTTATCCCCTCTGCACACAGACATCCCATAAAATCATCGCAGCTTGTCGCGTTGCTCTGAGCTCCTAAAGCTAACCTTTCCTTCCCCTCTCCCATTTGTTTTTTAACAAAACAGGTTGTTGAACCACCACCTTCTTCACTTGATCCTCCAAGGTACATGTTTGTTCCCAAACTGCTAGCTAGACCAAGTCACTTGGAGGAGGGGGAAGAACCTTGCTTTTTTTGTACATGGGGTGTGTGGGAATGGGTTCCTTCTCCTGTTCTAGATACAAGTTCTGCTTTATAGCTGCCTGAAGCTGCTGTTCAGCTTTGGTTTCAGTTGTGTGGGGCTTAACAGAAAGTTTTAATTAGAGCTAAATATTCCAGGCGAGCTGGATTTCGCTTTTGAACCAGAACTGTTCTCCCTTTGCCCTGAGTGGGACTTGAAAGTTGTATTATATCCAGAGGTTTTTTATTCTGATGTTTTATCTGTGGATACGGCTGTGTTTTCCTTTGGCCTTCTCACCTTTCCTCCCAGTGCCAAAATAAGGGGTTTAAGTTTTATTTCTGGGTACGGCCGTATCAATATAATAAGTAACCTTCACGAGTGCTGCTTTCTAATTTTGTCTCCTGGTGGCCTTGCAGTGCCCTGCAGTCCCAGCCCGAGAGCGTGGCATCAGCACATTCCGGCAGCACAGAGTCAGGGAGCAGCAGTGAATCCAACAGCTCTTCAGACTCTTCAGAGACAGAGAGCAGCTCGAGTGACAGTGATGCCAAGGACCCTCCGAGAGTGTCAGCTCCTGAGGTGAATGCAGAGTAAATGTAGAGGCCGCTTAATGTGGACTCGCTGCTGTCACACCTGAAATACCGTCACCCTTCAGGTGTCCCGGTGACACCTCAGCTGCATCATCAAAACTCCTCTTCCCTTTTGCTTCTCTGCCAGAGTTTGTCAGCTGAATAACCCTCAGTAATAGCATTAATAGACTTTTACGTGCCTAACCTTGAAGCGCTCCCCTTCTCTTTTGGCACCGTTGGCTGGCATTGCTGGAGAATTGCCTTCACCTATGTGACACAGTGCAGGTGGAACTGAAACTTGCCATCGTGCATCTCTGGAGGTGAAGCTTTTCTGGAAGCTGCTGCTGCCCCTCTCCAGTTCCTATGTGTGAATGGCAGACTCAGCTTCTCCCAGATCGCAGCAGAAGGGATAGGACCTGCAGGAAGGGCAGGAATGTGCTTAGCCTTGCTTCTATTGGGTTTGGCTCAGATAGTGCTGTACTGGCATTTCTGAGGCTGTTATGGGGAAATGCAGGGAAACAGAGCTCAGTGCCTCAAAGTTGCATAACAACTGAGGGCGTGCAGCTTTTAAAAATCTACTGCAACGGTGTTCTTGTCCCATGGTTTAAAGCAGTCCTCCAGTTTGCAAAACATTCTTGGGCCACTGAGAAGTGCACGGTTCAATGTGATGGACCACAGCTCCCGTAAAGCGGTTCGCTGGCCATTCTGAGAGATTCTCACAAAGCTCAGAAACTCCACCGTTCATTCCCCCTGCTCTCTGTAGCTCAGCCTTGCCTTTCTTTTACCTTAGGAGCACACTAACATCTCGCATCTATCACATTTCAGCAGTACAGTTACAGACTTTCCCTTGTGCAATGAGAGAAGCAGACGTTGCCTTCTTATACCTAATCATGCCTGCTTTATACTGATAATGTTACATTATAAGATTGTTTTCACTCTAGTGAAGTCCTAGCTATTGTGAACCGACCCTTTTTATTAGGCAAACTCATCATCCATTTTGCACAAGGAACAAGTTAGTGCATTTGGCTTCTTTTTATTAAATCCAATGCTTCGTATGAGAGCAAATCATTTAAGAAATATAGCTAATACTTCCTTGCTTGTATTTTGGTTGTAAAAAATACTGTCTCTTTGTCCTTTGTGTTTGGAAAGGTTGAACACCTCTGTGAGGGTGTAGATCACAAGTGGTAGCTGATGATAAGTGCAGAAAAGGGTCAACATCTGCCGCTGTCTGATAGCTGCCTACTTACATTATAAACCAAAACTTACAAAGTTCCTAAGCGAGGTCGTTATAGTGTGAACGACAACAAAATTCTCCCGAGGGGCTAGTAAGTTAAAGTGCTAATGAAAATAGGGAAGAGATCATTATCTGAAAACAATAATGGATGTGGGGTTTTTTTGTAATTTTATGTGATAAAACCAAATAAGCTTTTAAGCCAGGGTCCTCTTTGGAGTGGTGGTTGAAGGCATGTCACTATGTCCTGCTGCACAAAGAAGGGCTGAGTATGGGTGGAGAAGAAAACTGCTGCAGAAGGGATTAATTAGTCCTGGAAGACCTTTCCTGTGCTTGAGCTTTTTTTTCTGAGAAGTGCTGTGGCTGATCTCAGAAAAGGGAATTGTGGCTGAGAAATAAGTGGTATTTTCTGAGCTAGCTCCAGAGAATCCTGCTCCTAATTTGCAATTTGCAGCTTTGATGTCTGTTTTTACAGCTGTCTGGTTAACCTTCCTTCCAATTTGTCAGACCTTTGTTTTGATCTGTAGGGCTTCTCCTGGTCATGTGATGTACCTGATCAATATAGCTTGGTGATAGCTCGTGCCTTGTGTGATCAGGGGGACACAGCTGTCAGACAGCGCAGGCAGTGGGCCCAGGGGAGGCTGGGCTTGATGTGTTGGCTGTATACTTCCTTCTGATAAATGCTTAAAGCACAGGAGCATGCCAGCCTGCATGTCAGACTTCAGTGAGATGTGACAGCTCTTGATCCATCTTGTGCAAGTGGTTTGGTAAAAACATTGTGAGGATAGCACCTGGTTTTTGCAGTGGGTATGTCTGTGCATGTCTGATCGTGCAGGATGTTGGTTAGTGGCACAGAGCACACTGAGGTGAGGCTTTTGTGCAGAGCAGCCTCTTGCTGCATGACGAGTAGGGCTGGGGAAATCCAGGAGTGCTGTGCCACATGTCTGACTGGTTCTGTGTGAGAAGGATGTCTGTGCTTGTGAGTTAAGGACTGGTTTGTGTGTACCAGAGCAATCCCCCTTTCTCATGGCCTTTTGCCTCCAAGGTCTTTTAACATTACAGGGAAATTTTAGTGGGTTCTCATAACCAGTGCTCAGTTTGAGATAAAGGTGTCAGCTTTCTATACTTCCTTTCTCTTTCCATCTGCAGCCTGACCCTCCAACTTCCAATAAGTGGCAGCTTGACAACTGGCTCACTAAGGTGAACCCACCAGCAGTGCCAACAGAAAGCCCCAGCAACACTACCCACGCTGATGGCCACGAGGAGGACAAGGAGCAGCCTGTCAGCAACAGTTCCTCCCGTGAGCATGCTGCACCAAAGGAACCTCATGACAGGAGCTCCATCCAAGCAGCCCAGGCTCCTCAGGATGTTCATCTTCCAACCAAACTTGGCTGCCAGAAGTCTCCTGTGCACACCGAGGAGCCCTCACAGAGGCAGACTGTGGGGATCAAAGGGCCCAGCAAGCCCCTGGTACAAGAGGAGCCCAAGGGAGGCCTGAAGGTGGAAAGTGAGCCTGCCCCTTATGAGATTGGAGAGCAGTCTTCCAGGGACAAGCCAAAACTCAAAACAAAAAGCAGACCCAAATCCTGTGACCAAAAAGAACTGAAACCCCAGCTGCGAGACGCTCCTAAAGAGAAGAAGCACAAGAGCTCCCGCCACACCAAAGCCAAAGCCCTGCCGGACCACAGGCCTGTGAGGGACGTTCCAGTAGGCAGTGTCCAGGAGCCTACTTGCAGACACCTCCCTGAGGGCCAGGGCACAGCTCCCACCAGGACTAGTGGCCACAGGACTGCTGCTGAGGTCAAGGAGGGTTTTCACAAGGAGAAGCTTCCTGTGCCCATCAAAGAGAAGTTGCTGCCACCGGTGAGGAACGTGCCTGGCAAAGCCAGCCTCCTGGTTAGTATTGATCTCCCACTCCTGTCAAGAGTTCCCCAGCCTCCTGGGAAGGGGGACAAAAAGAAGAGAGCAGAGATGAAGGAGCACCCTGACACCAAGGGGCAGGACTTGGAGAAGAAAAGCACAGACACTCCTGACAAGTCCCTCAAAAAAAGGAAGGTGAGAAGTGGAGGTGGAGGGGGGTTTGTGCAGGGGCCACAGTGGTGTGTGCATGGAGCTGTCTGAAAAAACCCCGCTTAGGGTTTGTTTCTGCTTCATAGCTTTAGAGTGGACTTGTTAACCTACTCCTACCTCAGCGCTGCCAGAATTTGAAAGGGAACACTTGTGAAAAGCTATCTGCTGATGTTCTTTATTGGTCAAAAATCCACTGCTGAGCAAACGAGAAGTGCTGCAAGCTGCCTAACAAACGCTTTGGTGTTTCCTAAAACATTCTTCCTAGTTTCTTCTCAAGCAGATCTTTTGGTTCCTCCTTCAGGAGGAGGTGGCTTAGCATGTGTAGGTGAATAATCTTGGTTCGGGGTGAGTTTCATTTGGTCTTGTCAGCCCATGAGTTTCCCATGGTTGTGGGGGAGAAACGAGAAAAGCATGGAGATGGTGAGCAAACGTGGATGCCCCAGTGGTTCCTGTGCTGCGGTGCAACAGGAGGAAGGCAAGCAGGCAGTGAATCAAGCAGGCACTGTGCTCCCACCAGTCTCTCCAGGGCCAAAGAGGAGCTATCTGACGCCAGGCACATCGTGCCCTGCGAACTGAGGCTCTGATGGCAGGAAAACCCATGTCCCGGCCTCGCCACGTGTGTTGGGTCAGTGTGCCACGGTGCCCTTGGCAGCACGGGTTCCCTTGCAGCCAGCTGGGTCAGCTGCAGCTGCCAGACCTTTTCTGAAGCAGTGTGGAGATCAACCTGAGAAATGGCGTAAGGACGTGATCCCAGTGCTGGAGCCTTGCCCTGATGGGTCTCCACTGCCCATGTGCAACCCGCCGAGCTGCATCATGGTGACATGAACCTGGTCACAGTCTTAGGGGTTGGATGGAAAGTACCTGGATGCTTTTCACTAGCACCACGTACCCCATGGGTTGTGCTCCTTTTCTATAGACTTTCTAGACTTGTAGTGAATTATTTGGAGGTTTTTTCCATCTATGTCAGCTGGTGATTTGGCATCGCACAGTTTGTATCACAGGATCTGTGGAATGTGCCTAAAAGCTGTCATCTATTACCCCTCTGCCTTAGTGCTTCCTGCTGTACTGGAGGACAGTGTGTAGGCAGCAAATTTAATTAAAATGTCACCTTGTAATTGATTCTTGCTAGTAAAACCCAAATCCCTGCACCTGTCAGGAATCTGAGCGGTTTCAGTCTCCAATGAATGCTTTTTTCCCCCCCCTTCTCCTAGGCAAAAAAGAAAAAGCAACATGTCACAGAAAAAAGAAAAAATGATATGCAGAAATCACATCATGAAATGTGTGTTTTCAGCTGCTGGCAAAGAGAGCTTCAGCTGTTCCATCCTTTCCATGACAAAATAATTATTCTGTCCAAGCAGAAGATAAAATGTCATTTCAGGATATGTGTCAGTGAGCCTGAAAATTGCTGGACTCTGGCTTTCCACGTTGCCAGTTCCGATCTCTTTTTAATGTGAAACCATCAGACTTAGCTAGTTTGTCCTGTCATTTGCATGACATTTGATTTTTTTGTTTGTTTGTTTTTGTCAGAGGGAAAAGGAGAAGGACATTGATAGGAAGAAAAGGAAATTGGGCAAAGAAGCAAAACCATCGCAGTCTTCACAAAAAAAAGACTCCTCTAAATCGAAGTGAGTATACAGTGGTGGGATGGTAGAAAGATGCACTAAACTGAACCTTTTACAACCCAAGACAAGGAGCTGTACCTTCTGTTCTTCCTGCGTGCTTTTGGAAACATAATCTGCTGCAAATTTGTCTGCCACGTGGCTATAGGAACGTAATTTCTTTGCTTTTTTATTTGTTGCAGATGAGCAGTTACACTTAGTGTCCCCATCTTACAGTTGGTGTAAAACTGCATGTGGTGGCACTTGTCCCGATTTCTAGCACTTGAGACCAAATGGAGACTTGGCCATTGGAAACACAAACGTATCCATCCTGCAGTTCAGATTGCTGAACTGATCCATCCATTACACATAGCTCAAAAAATCTGTTGAGGCTGCAGGAAATGAAATTGCTGGTTGTGCCAGCGCTGCTTTTCCTTCTAGGCTGGTATCCATGCAGTGGCACTGCCATCTTTCAGAAGAGTTGCTGTGCCAAAAAACGATTGCATGGAGTCTGGTGGTTGAGTTGGAACTAATGCGGCAGGACTGCCTGCCTGCTGGGACCCTGTCTGACTGCAGTGGTAATCCCTTGTCAGGGCATTTCCCTACTCCCCTCAAATTGTGTAGCTGAATGGGTGCACATCCCCTGTGCTTTTTGAACCACACCGGGAATTTCAGGTGGCCTTTGTAGTCAGAAGTGTCTCCTTTATTGCAGCAATTGCATGGGCAGTGCTTCTGGTAGTTCTGCTGAAACTCCTCGGGTGATTTGCACAGCATCATACCGCAGGCATTTTGGCTAGTTCTGCGTGAGGGCTTCCAAGAATGTATCTTGATGGGCAGCGCTCCCGAGAGAGGAGACTGCTGCTTCCATCGTGGGCTGCTGCAGTCATTTTCTGCTTACTCAGGGGTTGAGCTTGAGGTATTGGCTTGGATCTGTGCGTTTTGTTGAGGTTTGCATCCTGACAGTGTGACTCAGCTGCTTCTCTGTAGGGAAAACATTGACGATCTTACAGCACCAAGCAAGGCTCGTGGTTAGTGCTCCTTGCTCTAGGCACTTTCTGTTTTCTTGGAAACTTTAAGGAGGTGAAAGAAAATGATGTACACGAGTGTCAGTGACATTAGATTTAGAGTTGCTGAGTTCTCTTATAGCTGCAGGAGTTTCCTGGTAGTCCCAACCCCAGACGATTAGAAATTTGACACAGTGTTACTAAATATGATCAGGGCACAGTATTACTAAATATGATCAGCTCTGCCATTTAGAAGCATGGCATTTTAAGTCTTTCTCCCTTGAATCTTCACGTGTGTTGTCTAGTAGAGTTGGCAAGTCCCAAAGGAGCAGCTGGGCTTAATTCTGCTGAGGCATGCACTGGATCATGTGTCAGGGCAAATGTTGGTGACTGCAGAAGATGCCTTCTTCCATAGCAGGGGGAGAGAGAGGCAGTGCTGTGGTTCCCTTGCCATATTGGGTGATTGGTCCTGGGGATTTTCCTCGCTGGAATTAACCCCTCCTTTCTTCAGTGAAATGGTGCTGTGCTGGGAGGGTGGCATATCTGCACATCCTGACCTTCTGCTTGCACATCTTTCCTCCAAGGACAAGTCCAGAGGCTTATTCTGGACGTATACCTCAAGAACAACTTGCTTGTGTGTTGTTGACAGCTGAACACGTGGTATCTTAACACACAGCAAAGTCCTCGAAGCGTCGTTTTGTTTCTGTTAGAATCTTTAAGTCTTCTTGCATTTCTGAAGAAATTTAAACAGTGCTGGTACACACTGTTTTATTCTTTTTTAAAGAACACCCTCAATATTATGTAGATGCTGCAATAATCTCAACTTCAAAATTCACTTCCCATCTCCAGAGCACGAAACACTTCATCTGAGACCCAGAACAAAGATCTCAGGCAACCCCTGTCACTGCCACCCGTGTCTCCCACGCATCCTGCACCAAAGCCAACCAAGGTGGCCCTGAAGAGACCCAGGAGTGAGAACAGCCAGCCACCTGCCACTGCCAGCACCCCTGCCCCGGACACGAGCAACCACAGGGATCCTCCTGCCACCAAGCAGAAGAAGATGGTGGAAACTCACTCTGAGCAGGTGAAGGATGACAAAGTAGGTATTGGTTGTTACTGATGGGATGTGTCCTGCGACCCATGGCTGCCGTGTGATTCTCTTTAGAAACCTGTCTGTAGGATATTAAGTGAGAAGAACGCTAAACCAGCCACTAGAGAGAGCTCTTTGAAACAGATTTGTCCCTTCAGTGGCTATCTGTAGCTGTATCTTGCTAGCCTGAATGGCCGTGCTGTTGTATCGCTGCTCACTTCCCATCATCTGTTGGTGAAGTGCAGCATAAAGGAGTGACCATGTGCAAAAAACGAATTATGTTTATGACAGGAACTGGTTCTGACTGCTGGCAACTGCTAGTACAATATAATAGGTGTAAAGAGAAGTATGTTTACAAAAAAAAAAAGCAATCAACAACAAAAGCAAGTGGATTGCTTGCAAGTAAGAAATAACTGTACTGGTTTTGGCTGCAACTTGTATAGAAGATAATATAGCTTGCATTAAAAAACATTGTTAATGATTCTTGCAGCTGGATCTTTGCATTATTGGGCTAGAAAATTCAACTCTGCTGCCATCTGTGTGTGCGTGATCCAGAACTTCCATGTGCACACATGCTAAGAAAGACTGTGCTTGGTATTAGCTGGCTTCTCGCTACCTTCTTTTTCCTGACACTGTAATTAGTAATGCAGAATCAGCAGTTGCTGTGGTTAAGCAGCAGTAGGTGTGAATGGATATTACCAGTTTCTGCCTTTCCCAGTGCTGGCAGCCTTACTACTATCTTAGCTATTGTGCAAGGAAACCAGCTCCCCAGTTTCTGCCTGCCCAGGGAATGTTTGCATGGCGTTAAAACTCAGCAGCAGCCTGGTGGGAAGCCAGGTTTTCATTTCTAGTATTGGTGTGGGGTCTGGGAAAGAAGGAAAGATGAGGGGGAGGAACCTTGAGAAGTAGATGATATCTCAGACAAATAAACATTTTCACTTCAAATTTAGGAAAGCCATGCTGTAGAACTGTTTTAAGTGGATTTCTCTAATCGGCTTTATCTCTCCTCCTGATTTTTCAGGGATCTGTGGGAGATGTCACAAATCCTTTACCAGTGCCTTCTCTCCCAAATGGTACCTCCAAACCAAGGAGACCTCAAATCAAGTTTGAAAAGTAAGATTTTGTTCTGCACCCCTCTAAAAATACCAGACAAGGCTGGCCATGCAGCCACCATGGCTCCTGCTTTATGCTGAGCATTGCTACTGTTAGACCTGCCTTGTCACCTCTGGGACTTCCCCATAAATCAGTGGTCTTCAGCAGCTCTCAGTTTGAGGGAAGCTGCTGTACAAGTCAGGTACTTGTTTAACTCTGCACCGGGCTGTCCCTTGTGCCTGACAGCGAGGGATGGTGTTAGTTTCTCCGAGCCCTGGCAGATGGCAGGCCTGTCTGGGACATAAATCTCTAATCAGGTGGATGATGTGCATTTGGTGATTCTTCTCAATCTGACGTGTGTTTGATAGCAGTATCAGGTTGTACTGAAGTTACACCATCACCTGGATAAGAAGGTTAACTGTCGCTTCCCCTACCCTTTTTCTCATACATCTGTTTTCCTCTGCCTGTCCCCATTTCAGACAGCATTTGGCAGAATATTACCTGGAAGAAGCCAAGAAGATGAAGCACGAGGCTGATGCCATGGTAAGCCCTGTGCTCATCACTGCTCTTCTGATCTGATACCTGCAGGCATGTGAAGGAAGTGTGTTGGCCAGCATCCCTTCCACCCAGCAGAGCATGTTCCAGTCATACCTGGGAAGGCTGCTTTTATTTACCAAATTTTCAGGCACTTCCCTTTGTATAAACACATTTAGAGGATGTGCCTGGAGAACTGGAATCAAAACTGATTTTGCTTTGCAGAGCTATCACAGAGCCCTTGAAGGTGGGTTAAAAAGTGAGTTGTAGGGCGATTTGCTCTGAAATATCAGGGTCCTGGTGATAACTGTGTTGCTGATGAACAAGACTTGGAAATGGCCTTTGCAGGTGTAGCTGGCTGTCTCAGATGCGTGCAGTTTAACAGCGTGTGTGATTAAACTACGGTTTTTTATCCAACAGATGGACAAGACTGGAAAGGCCTTTCAGTACCTCGATGCTGCCCTTTCCTTCATTGAATACGGGTTGGCCCTGGAATCAAATGCAGTAGCACCAAAACCTGCTTACAGCATCTTTGCTGACACAATAGATCTCCTCAAGTAAGTGGCTTTTGAGCTCCGATGGTCAGGTGGTGCTTGGGGCTTTGGCTTTCCAGGGTTTGTGGAGCAGTGGCATATACCAGTTGTTCTAAACAGACTTGAGAGCTCCAGTGAGTGACAGGATGCTGTTCATTTTGTTCCCTTAGATACGTAATGACACTAAAACCCTTTGCGGACGTCTCGGCATCTTCACACGAACATGTCTTTGCTGTCTTATGGTGCGTAACTGGTTGTTTTCTGACTTCATATTCTGTTTGTAGACTTACTGTAGTGAAGGTCCTGTTACTCGCAGGGGCAAAGGAATGAGTTCATTGGGAATCAGAGTTCTTCAAGGGAACAAACGATATAAAAGCTAGAGCAAACCAGAGACATCTTTAAAGTGGGCTAGGATATAACAGAGGACCAGGCATGGAAGGTGCAGGCTCCAAAATTTGACCTGTTGGTGACTAGAGAGTGCGTGAAAGCTTTCACTCCAGGTAGAAGAATGTGATTTGCCTGCTTGCATTTAGGCTGTGTAACTGATGCTGTCGCTGAGCACAGCTGATGCAGTGCTGCTGGTAGAGGGCTCGCACAGCCTCTGGCATACTAAGGGGCTGTGCACCTGTCTCCTTAAAACATAGCCCTTTTTTTTTCACAGAATCTGTCCCTTCTTAAGTTGAGCAGGAGAGGAGGTCCTCAACTTGGTTTGGCAGAGGCTAACGGGTGCTGGTTCCTACCTGGTGCAGTCATTGCTGTCACAGTGGCACCAGGCACGAGTGCTGACTCTTGGCTGTCTTTCCTTTCACAGCATGCGCTGCCAGTCCCTCCTGCACATGGCAATGTTTCGTTACAAAAGAGACACTGCAAAAAAGTATTCCAGGATCCTGAATGACCACTTCAAGGTAGGGCGTGCGTGTTGCTGCGCTGCCAGCTCAGGGGCTACAGCTGGTTCTGGTGTTGGCCAAGAAAACTAACAAGAGCTCTCTTCCTTGCTGCAGAGTTCTTCCAGAGTAACACAGGCACCTTCTCCGTGCGTTGCAAGGTAAGGTGTAAAAATCTGCACCTGTAAAGGCGTGAGCAGAAGCTGAGGTGGGAATCTTTGAGATGCTCACTGCGTTTGAGAATGTCTTGTCACCCGCTCCACTTTGCCACCTGACGTCATGTTAGGGGGCACACGGGTGTTTCTGCATCCCTTCCTGTCTTATGCATCAGAGATGGGTGTTTTTTTTGTTAGGGGATAAGGTCCAAAGTGCCAGTCCTGTGGAGCAGTTCTCCACCAAGGCAATGGGGAGAGCAATGTGGCTGTGCTGCTCTCAGAGCCTTTGCTCTTCTCCTCCTGTTTCATGTATGAGATCTCTAAGGCTCTCTGGAATGCCATGCCCATCTCCCTGGCTGCTACCTGGTAGGACAGTGCTTTCACACTGTGTTAGAATCAATTTGAGGTGGTACTTGTATATTTTTCTCTGTGTTACAATCACCAATTAAGAAAAAGAAACTCCTTTTCTGAGTTTTTTAATTATTCAACATTTGTCATTTTTCTGTATTTGCAGCACGTTTCTTGTATACGTAGCAGCAAAAGAAAAAGGAAAGCTGTCATTTAAGTGTTCCACCAAAAGCTCAGCACACAGGGCCTGCACCTTAGGGACACAGAATTCGAGTTTCCCTGTGTTTTGCAGTGATTGTATTTGGGAAATAGATGCCCAGTTCCACATCGGTCCCCCTTAAACTCTGTGACTGAGATGCTCATTTGGTCTAAAGCTCCAGTTATTTTTCTGCCACGTGTGCAGTACAGCCTGCTGGTACGTACACGGCCTCCCAGGGGCAGTGGTGGAGGCTGTCTCACACTAGTGAGATGATGGAGCCTGGCCCTGGCAGGCAGGCAAGCTGGCCACATTGAGTGGAGGCCCAGATGACACCAGATAGCTCCTGGCATAGAATAGTCCTGTGATAAGACATTTACCTCTGAAGACAGGCCTTCACAGTGGTGTTTCTTTCTCCTGCAGAAGCACAGGCATGCCTTCTCCTCATTCTCCAGTGCCCTCTCCTGCCAGATCCACGAGTTCTCAGCAGGGATCAAATGGTAGCAATGGTTGTGGTTGCAACAGCATTGGCTCTTCAGTCACCATCCCAAGCATCACCTCTTCATACGTCAACATCACTTCCTATGTCCTCTCTGCGTATAATATTTGGGAACATGCTGATGCGCTGTCCAAGAACAATAAGGGTATGTTTTTTTTCCACTTCATCTCTTCCATTTTGCCTCCGTAACTGCAGGTGAGAACCATAAATATGTTGAAATAGACACGTGCAGTGTATCGGCAGGTTTTTTGCACAGATACTTGGTGGTGACACATCGGTGAGTGTTCCAGTCAAAAGATTGTCTTGGCAGCCTCAGATGTCTGCGAGCTGAGAGTGAGGGGTCAGTGCAGGAAACCAGGCAAATTGCTTCATGCTAACAGGAGAAGCCAGCCCAAGGGTTTCTCTGCTCTTTGTTTTTCCCTTGCAGGGAGTTTAGGTTTGTTTAGGTCTGAGTTCACTTCGCTTTCAATCAGATTTGCACCTGGTGGCCTTGTGTTTCATTTTGTTTGTCAAACTCTCTGGAATTCTTGACTTGAAAATGGTCAGACTGCTTTCCTGCTATAAGAGAGTAAGCAAGCAGCACTTGAATTGGAGTTCTTACGGAGTACGTGACCAGTGTTTGCTAGTAAAACCACTGCTACATTTTTATTTCACAGAATCATAGGGGTTGCAGGGTATCCCTCTGGGAATTATCTAGTCCAGCTTCCCCACTAAAGCAGGTTCCTTAAAGTATTTTGTACAGGAAAACGTGCAGAATGTCTCCAGAGAGGGAGACTCCACAACTTCTCTACACAGCTATTCCAGTGCTCCATCGCTCCCTGTAAAATAATTTCTCCCTCATGTCTGTATGGAATTCCTGTGTTGCAATTTGTGCCAGGTCTCCCATGTTATAGTTTTGTTGTTAAAAATACTGTTTTGTTGTCCTGTGGCAGTGGTGGACAAGCAACAAGCCCCAGTGTGGGCACAGCTCAGTCAGGCAGCCCACGTGGCACTCGCAGCGCTGCTGTTTGTCACACACGCAATGTTTTGGGGTGAAGGGGTGTACTGCCAACTGTGCTGTGCCTGTTGTGTGAAACCAACTAACTGCTTTCTCTCTCCCTAATCTTTTTGCAGAGTTTTTTGCTGAACTCAGCACAGCGGTGTGCCCTCTGGCACTGACCAGTAGCATGACCGAAATGGTACACTACACTAGACAGGGTTTACATTGGCTGAGACTGAACACAAGTACGCCTTAAGTGGTGCTCCTGGTGGCTAAGTACCTTGAAGTCTTTTGCACTTTGGAAGCTTCAGAAACACTCTGGCTTGCTGAATTGTTGGATACAAAGCACCTGCAAGGGAAATTAAATAAAGGTGAAGTAATCTGGTTACACTGGAAAAATAAAAAGAACTTTATTTGAGGGTAGCATTTTGTTGCCTGGGAAAAGAAGAGACAGAGGAGGGCCTCAGCGTTGATGGCGCCTTCGTTTAAAATGGTGAAGTGCAATGAATCGTCTGAGTGGCTCTATGTAGTGATGGTCTGTGAACATTTCTATTACGAATAACCAGCAGGACAATAATCACACCTGAAGAAGTGCCGACAAGAAGGAAATCTGCCTCCAGAGGTTATTATGCAACACACCACGGCCTGCAATGGTTGCGTGCCTGAATGAGATGTGAAATGAGTGCATTTGCAGGCATGGGTGCGGTCCATCGTGTTGGTTCTTTGTTTTTGGATGGCGAGTGGCGTTCCCATCACCATAACAATGCAGTACAGACAGCAGAGTGCTGTGCCTCCCAGCCCCAGCCTCCCTCACGTGCATTTGCCTGCCAGCAGCTGCTCTGATGCTGGGTGACACCCCGCCACTGTGCTGCACATCCACTCCTGAAGTCACATCACTGTGCCTCCACCTTGCCTCGCACGCACCCGGACATTCGTTGCCCACCACCTCGCTCAGCTTTGGCTGTGGAAGCTGAATGCAGCCGGGGCTCAGCATTGGCCCTGTGACAGAGGGATGTTGCTCCCACTGTAGACACCTCGCACACTGCACTGATTCAGGGGAAACGGACAGATGGAGGGCTGTCTTGGGTCACTGTGCTTGCTTGAGCACAGCTCTGGGTGGGAGAGGTGGGACGGGGAGAGGCCATGTGGCCTCACGGGGCACAAGGCAAGTCCTGTGTTTGGATGTTGGCCTGCAGCCCTTGTTGCTCCCAGTGAACGTCTGGGAGCAGGATTTGGATACCAAAATCAAGTGCCCTTCGTGTGGGAGGTAACTGTGTGCTCTACCTCAGCTAAATCACAGAGTTTGTGCGCCCAGGGACGTGGAACCTGTCTTCAAGGGAACACAGAAGGGAATAGCGAGGTGTTTGCAAGCCTTTGTCCGTGTCAGGAGCTGCATGTTTGGAATTGAGATCTAGTGGGTGGCAGTAGCAGTGAAGGCAGCATCCATGGCACTTGTAGGAAGACAGCCTTCTGTACCCAAAGATTTCCTGTTGCATGACAGCAGCATCCTGCCATCCTCGTATCTGATAGTGTGCCTTAGCCCTCTGGTCCCCTCTCGCATCCCTCCCAGCTACGGGAGCGGTGAAGAGGACAGTACCCCAAAATAAGTTGTGCTTACAGGGAAGAACGCACCTCTGGTGGGTTGGCTCCCTTTCCCTACGTAATTTCAGGGTGGAGGAGCAGGTCTGCACAAGTGTAACCCCTTGCAAAACACCTGCTGGAGTCCGGAGGCTCACAAGACTCCGCAGTTAGCAGAGCCTTGGAAGCAAGAGGGTCTGCATTACCACAGGTAGGTCCTGCAGGAGCAGCTTCCCTCTGCCGTGGGGTAGCCTGGCAGTGCTGTGCTGGAAATGCACCTTTGAGTTGTCCTACGTTCACTTTATTAAAAGCCTTAGCGCATTTTGGGGATGAGCTGCCCTGGGCAGTGGGAGGGAGTGACTGGGAGCCTGATCCTGGAGTGCAGAGCATCGGGTCACTGCCGCTTTCTGATTTTGCCTTGCAGCGAGGCTGCGTCCAGCTGCTCCAGCTGAGGAGGGCAGAGAGTGCTGTCGCAGCTGGAAGGTGGAACAGGGGCTCTCATTACAAAGCCAGGGGTGGGTGGAAGCAGCGTTTTCTTTCTGTTGGAGAAAGAGACCGCTTCAATTGGAGCTAATTTTCAGAAAGCCATCATATTTCCACCGTGAGCCAGGTGAGAGGCCCGCAAGGCTTAGGGAAAGATGCCCGTAGTTTTCACCTGAGTCTGATCAGGCCCTTAAAAAATGGGAAGAAAAAAAAAAGGATTTGCCGTTAGGAAACAAAACCATGCATCCAAGGAAAATTAGAGGTGATGGTTGAGTCCCTGAAGGAGGGGAGGCTGTGGTGGCAACGCAGCATCATTTCCACGCAATATTTATTTAGAAGAAATAATAATAATGTGTTTGAATTGTTAAACCTTCTATTTTTAAGATACCATTTATTTAAGAGTTGAAAAGCCCCACTTCCACGGAGATAGAGATCTCTTCTGTAACTGAAGGTCAAAGTCTGACTGCAATGTCCTTGTGTTTGGTTTTCTCCTTTCCATCTCGGTTCTCATTACAAACCTGTACACCTTAAACTTATTTTGGGGACACGTGTCCCTCTTGTACATAACCTCTGCCCTGTGTGCGACCGAGTGTCATGGTCAGTTCGCTCATGTGGGTAATAAACAATACATGAAGTAGCCCATTTGTTGCGAGTCGTTGCCAGAGTCCTCGCATTCTCAGCTTCTGGGAAAGAAACTGCTGTCTGCCCTCTGCTTTGTTTGGTGCCAGAGAACCTCTTTGCTCCTGGGAAGAGCGATTTCACCTCTCTGCACTGCTGGGATACACGTTTAATTCAGGTCTTTTCTGCAGTACGCTTTGCACCTACCATGTTTGCTGCTTTTTAATGTAGCATCTGAAGCATTCAGAATGCTGGATCCTGCTTTCAATGCTTGCTGTTACAGATATTGTCTGAGTTAGCTGTCTTTCTCTCTTTGGCTTTGCTTACCCTTTTCAGATGGAGACAAATGTTTCTGGCAAAGCAGCTCCATGAAAGTTGATTGCAGTCTCACTTGAATCTCTGTGTGGCAGCTCGTGCTTGCTTTCTATTAATTGCACTGTTAATAATCAAAATCAACAGTGTTCCTGGACCACTGTCAGCATTTTTGAATCTGTTTCCAAAAATTGGTATTCCTGACCTGAGGATTTCACACAATCAAAACAGAGCTGTAGGGGTTGGAAGGGACCTCCAGAGATCATGGAGTCCAGCCCCCTGCCAAAGCAGCTCCCTAGCCCAGGTTGCACAGGTAGGCGTCCAGGCGGGTCTGGAATGTCTCCAGAGGAGACTCCACCACCTCTCTGTGCAGCTGTGCCACTGCTCCGTCACTGCACTGGGAAGTAGTACACACATCCGCAGCATGCTGCTGCTGCTGTTGTGGGATGCGTTGTGTCCAGGCACGAGGCCTTTGGAAGTCTTGTGGGGCTGCTTCCCTCTCCCCCTAGTGTTGCTGAGGTCAGGCTTTTCTCTGGGTCCACTGTCTTGCATCAGAATGCTTCTGTTTAACCATCAGCACTGCAGCCCAGCTGATGGCTTTGTTGTGTTCCACTCCTACTCTGAGAGGCATTCCTGGGAGCAGCACCATTGGCACCCCTGTGTATGGGAACCGCTGAGTCACAGCCTGAACCATTGAGTGAGCACCTGGAGGAAAGATCTGGTCAGCCCTGGGAGCACAGGTGAAGGCGATTCACCTGTGCAACTGGAAGGGGTGGAGCCTGGCTCATTTAAGGGCTGACTGCCACTGAGGAAGGAGCTCTTGTTGGAGATCCCTCCTTTTTGGAGTTCCTTCCTCACAAGCTTAGATCTTCAGAGGTGGGTGAGCATTTTTTTTCCTTCTTTTTGTGACACCTTCTTGTTTGCACTGGTCTCTTTGCCTTTGCACCCCTGGCTGCTCAGAAGAGATTCTGAGAATGGAGGGAGGGTTTCAAGTGTCACTGCTGTGATTCATTATCTTTTTTTTAATCCTACCTTGCTCAACATTTTTAGTTGCATATGAAACACCATGATTCTCGGTGGAGATGTCCTTAAATAAGGTTTGAACTTTGTTGGGTGCTGCCTGCCAGGAGCTGGGCTGAAAGAATGGCAAATGGGATCCGTGGCTCAGCTTGGGGAAAGGAAAACAAGGTAAAAGCTCCCTCCAAAGAAGTTGTGCTGCAATTTTTTTTGTCTGTCTTCTGTACTGGGGGATGAACTGCTGTGTGTGCGTGTGTGTAGATATATAGAGTTTATATGTGATTAAAACAAATGAATTTTGACTTGCTTGTTTCTAAATTCTCCCAGTGATAGAGATGGTGGTGCGATCTGTAAAGGCAAAATGGCAAGCGAGCTGCCATGGGGTGGAACTCCTTGTTTGAGCAATCCTGAGCTGAGCGGCCACAGCCTCTGCTCTGCTCCCTTCAGCACTTCCCTGGGGGCACCCTTGTGGCTGTGGCTGCTGCCTCTGCCTCGCTGAGGCCTTTGGGAGGAAGAACCTTTGGGGTGAGCCTTGGCTCAGTGTCGTGATGGCCTGCATCCATAAGTATTGCTTCCTCAAAACATTGATGCGTGCTTCCAGGTCGCATCCCTGTTGGCGAGAGGCAGGCCACACACCCTCAGCTTTGATGTACTTTCAGTGAGAATTGTAATTAATTAATGTTAGTTAACCTGCTAACAGACAGCTGGTGGCAGCAGGCTGGCCTTAGGGGCTGGAGGTCACAGTACTGGGTAGGAGCTGTTGGAACCGCTGCATGGCTACGTGGGCTCAGCTGTGGGTGTCTGAGCAGCACAGATTGGTGCCAGAACAGCTTTCAGATTGGAAGCCAAGGCACTGCATCCAAAAATGCTGTGAGATGACAGCAGTACCAAGCTCAGAAAGAATTACAAATGTTAATCTCCTGGTTAGGAATGCTGTGCTTTCTGGCAGCTCCAGTCAAGAGTCCATGCAAACGTTCATAAAACTAGTACAGATGTGGCAGAAGCAGCCACCAAAACATAGTGGAACATCTGGAATATTGAGTTTGCAGAGCGTGGTGCTGCAGCGACACAGAGCTTTGTTTTAAAAGTCAGTTCAGCCTGGAATGTTTCCTAAATGGAAACATGAGGCCTCATTTCATAGACTCACAAAACCACAGCTTGGCCTGGGTTGGGAGAGACCTGAGAGTCCAGCCAGTTTTGTGGCACCAAAGGCACAGACATCTGCTGCTCTCCTGTCACCTGAACAAGGCAGTAAGTTGGGGCTGTGGTCACAGATGACAGTCAGTCCCTGCTCTGTGCGTGGTTGGGCAAGGACAGGATGCTGAGCTCTTTCTAGCCAGGCTTGACCTTGCAGTCAGGGTTTGTGACTGCGAAACAAGTTGCCTTTGCACAGAGCACTTTCGAGTTCCTGTTTTGGTCCTTGATCTAAGTATTGATTTTTTTTTTTTTTTTTTCCTAATTCTTCCTGCTGCTGATTCGCTTTGGTTTGTGAAAGCATGAACTGCAGGACCTGTTTTGAGGAGTGATTTTTTTTTTTTTTTTTGACTGAATATTCCTAAGGACCTAGGACCTCAAATCTGTTGCCCCAGATTTGTTACTGGTTACTGAAACTGGGCTTGTCAGATAGACTTGCACTTAGAGCTCTTAACAGAACACTGCACATTCTGCTGTGCGTGTCCCTTTCCTGTGACAAAGGAGATTCAGAGACCACAGCCTTCAGGACTGATCTCTCCACAGACAGAGCCTTTTAGAGGGATTCATGAATACAGATTTTATTGAGGATAAAAGAATGTCAGCATTCCCGTCACTGCGCTCAGGCTTTGAGAGTCTTCTCAGCTTTCTAACAAGTGTGTGGGGCTGAGGAAGCACTCTGAGGGGCAGGTCCAGGCTCAGAGCTGCCATCTCCACGGCAGGTGGGCAGCTAACATCTGTACTCCAGTTAGCTCAGGAAGAAACAGGTGTGTAGATACCTTCTAAAACCTGAAAAGCTCTGTCTCAAAGCTCTTCCATGATTAGGAAATGTTTTAAGACTGCATTCCTGATAATAAATTAGTTATGTTAATGAACGGCACTCCAGTCCCTCAGGAAACACACAGCAGGGCTGTCGGGTGAGGCTGTGTCCGTGCCTGGTTTGCAGTTCATTGAGTCCCTGCAACAGCTGCCTCAAATGCCTCTGTAACTTCACGTCTCA
Source organism: Cyrtonyx montezumae (assembly GCF_038088225.1). Classification (NCBI taxonomy): domain Eukaryota; kingdom Metazoa; phylum Chordata; class Aves; order Galliformes; family Odontophoridae; genus Cyrtonyx; species Cyrtonyx montezumae. The sequence goes on along the minus strand of NW_027071936.1, from coordinate 24,644,603 downwards.
AAGATGGGATGATTACAGCTCTCAGCGGGTTTTCTCCTGTCGGTCACGCTGCTGTCCTGTGTTTTCACAGGCTTCTCTATATTGCTATTGTCACAAAGCCACCAAAAGCTTGACAGTCACAGAAGGTATATGTCCATGAGGAAAACACACTGTGTTTCTTAACCTACCACACAAACCACCGTATATAAAAGCTCTGCAGTGTTTCTGCATGATTGTTCCCCTGGAATCTGAAGGAGGCAGCTGAGCTCACATGCAGTCAACTACGTTACTGGATCCTTGGCCTACATCGTGGATCTGGCTGCTGAGGCAGGCACACACAGCAACGCCTGCCCCAGCCCTGCAGTGCGACACAGAGCCAACCAGCTCCCACCTGGAGAACAGGGCAAAGGAGAAGGCAAGTGAGTTTGTGTCCTCTCTTAGCAACCTGAAGTATTTAGTTCCAGGTTCTGAAATTCTATTATAGAACCTAGTTATTAACTGCGTGAAAATATACTTTGTTCATTTTTTTTCTCATTATTTCTCCAGTAAGCTTAGTGCAAAGTCGGTTTGGAACCAGCAGGGGAACGTAGATTCTCACTGAGTGAAGGTAAGAGGACGAGGGATGGGCAGGAGGAGGAAGGGGGAGGAAGATGTGCTTCAGTATTTCAAGAAGAACGTAGTGACATGAGCAGCACTGCCACATCGCTCACGTGAGTATGACTCAGTTACTGTACACTGTTACGCTCTGCTCCACATAGGCAGATATGACTGCTTTCTTAGGTGAAATAGAGTAAGAAAATTACCTGTTAACTATGGGATCAAATGCTTCCACCGTATTCAGGTACGCGTTGCCGTTGTGACCTCCAACTGCAAAAATTCTCCCCATCAGCGTTGCAATGCCAACTCCCCCCCTTGGGGTTGTAAGCTCTGCGACGTACTCCCATTTGTCGCTGCGTGGGTCGAAGCGCTCCACGGAGCTCAGTGGAGAGTTGTCATCGAAGCCACCTGCAAAAAGTCACTGCGTGCTGATATTTGGCCACTTCCAGTGGTGCTGATAGCCAAGATTTGCATTTTGGGTTTTTTTTGGCATGTGGTGATCTAGATCTAGATCTTAGAGCTGTCTTAAAATTAATCCAACAGCTCTCTCTGCTGCCAAGCTCACACAGTGCTTTCAGAACAAACCACCACTGAAAACCTAAGTAGGAAGCAAATCCTTGTGGGCCAGCGAAACTTATTTCCTGGCTACCACTCCTTTGGTCACGCATGCCCTTGTTGTGCTTTCTTCTGCACAGGAGCTCGGGTCTGGCCTACTCACCGACAACGTACAGACAACCGTGGAGCTCGCTGACGCCGTTGCCAGCCCTTCGCTGGCCCATCTCTTTCACTTCCATCCACTTGTCCAAATGGGGGTCGTACTTCTCCACGCTGGAAAGAGATGCTATGCCGTCATTGCCACCCACAGCGTAGACATGGCTCTGCAAGAGTTGTACGGGGAAAGGCTGTTTAGAAAGCTTAGGTAATATTTGAAAAGCAGCCCCAGAGGCCAGATCCTGACCCTGAGCTGGGAGGAAATAAACTCACCATGAGGGCTACGGAGCCGACTCCCCCCCGGGGTGTGTTCATGGGGGCTATTGCGCTCCATCGATCGGACTCGATGTCATATCTTTCCACATCACTGAAGCACGTGTTGTCATCAAGACCTCCTATTGCATAAATGGGGCCCCCGAGGGAAGCAAGAGCTATTCCTCTCCTAAGAAAACCACAGGATCAGTACTTCAGTGTATTAAAGGGGATGGAAAAGACATCAGGTGCAACCTCAACTGACTGGTAAGACTTTCAAAATATGGGAAAAAAGTAATGAAGTAATGAGTTTGTAGTAATGATCCCTCAGCGTGACCAACCCTCTGCACACCAATGTCAGTGTTGCAGCACTATCCAGAAAGCCTTTAGTGTGTTTGCAGTATCCCATTTGTGTTTTATCTTCACCTCAGCTTCACCTGCATGTCACTGTCATCCACGAACATATTTTCAGACTGCAAAAAGATGGAGCTCTGGTTTGAAAAAGAAAGGAGGGAAAAAGGCAGGAGGGCACAGAATATACTGTTTTAACTGCATGGTATCAAAGGTCCAAGCCTTCTGTTCAAGTGTTGTGCTATTTAAGGTTTTCTCAGTTACTGGACTGTTACTTGGTACTGAATCCTCCATCTCTGATCTTATTTGGTGTGTCTGCAGGTTTTAGCTTTGTTGGTACAGCTCCTGCTATGGCTTGGGAATTAGATTTCTGAGGGCGATAAGTGATACAGACTGAAAGACAAACCTGTGCTTGACACTGGATGACTGAATTCTGCTTTTTATTAAGTGTATGTTGAAATAGGTGTTTTGGGGTTTTTTTTTTTTGTGAAATCTACTGGCTGTACACTCAAGTGTGCAGTCAGTATGGTGAAATGAGATGTCCGCCATTGGAGAAGTTATTGAGAACATTGTGTTACCACACAGAGCATAAAGTAACATACAGTCACCATCAGTGGTGGCAGTTTTCTCTCCAGAAAGTGTTCAGGCACCACTTCCTTTTTCAGGAGAGGTGGGGTGTGGGCAAGGCTCTGCCCAGCTTCCTGGGTAAGAAAAGTCACAGAAATCCAGAACTGACCTTTGCCAGAAGGAAGAGGTTCCCTGGCCTTGAAGCATTTTACTACACGTGTGCTGGTTGCAGTATCATCATTTAGAAGAGATAAAATACCACAAAAACACTTAACCATTCAGAACCTTTATCTGTTATCAGAGCATAAGCACAGCTGCAATGGAAGTACTCCTCTCCATTTCTGAAGCCAGCCCACTCCCCCCAAAAGAAGAAAACAAACAAAAAAAGATAAGGGTGGCATTAGAAAGCAAAAAAGCATAACCCACGTTAGCAGCTGGGGGGATTTTGTAGTTCTGCCCTGAAATACTTAGTATGTTACACACAATTCTTTGTGTGTAACAACAAGGACACATACCTCTTTGTGTTCATTGATGCCTTAATCATCCACTTGTTGGTGACAGGATCAAACACTTCCATGCTTCCTAAATGTTCGTTTCCATCATGTCCACCCACTGCATAGACTTTACCTGAAAGCCATATGTGTATTTGGATCCAGAGGTTGCTTGGCAACATTCCAGTTTTCATTTACATGTGTGGGGCATAACACGAAGCCCAAACACAGCTTCATGTTTTTAAAGGTTTTCAGTATCGGGATTTTATTAAGGATGGACTTTGTTGATTAGAGCATATAGAAGTACCAGAGATCTGTTTTATCACGGATTTTACACAGATCTTGAGATACATCAATGGGGAATCTTCCCATAACTCAAGCAGAGCAGGCCAGGTTGATTTCAGATGTTTACCTCAGCCTCTCCACAATTTTTATAGAGAAATATTTCCACTCTGCTGCAGTGACACAGGGGCTACCATGGACAAAGGGGTGCTAAGCTGCCCAGGCCTGGCAGAAGTTGTGGACTCAGAAATATAGGTTGGTTTGCCCTCGCAGTCTTAGTGACTATTTTGTATGGATTTAAGTATGAAGGAAGCTTGTATGTGTACTAGGAAATTTCGGGTTACTCTGCTGTGCAACTCCATTTCTTTAGGAATGGTCTGAAAAAGGTTAAATCACTTAAGGCACCAGGTTACATACAGTTGGCAGTAATGGCTTTTCATTAAGCGTGCTCTAAGATTTTGTTTCTAGAAGCAACAGCCCCTTCATGGGGAAGAAGCTTTATGAAAACAAAGAATAATCCACTGATGAGCCGTGCAACTCTTTTGAACAAGGTTGCTTGAGTAGGGTTACTGACCTCCCACAGAGATTACACCCACGTGTCTTCTCCTGCTGTTCATTTCAGGGCCAAAGAACCAGCTGTTCTTATTTATAGAGTAACACTCAATGCTGCGAAATGGGTCTCCGGATCCTCCTCTGCCACCAACACAGAACAGCACACCTGGAAGAGACCAAGCAGGTTTCCAGAGAGCCAGCAGAGAAAACAGGGATAAAACTCTACAGTGGAGTAGACGGTAAACTACGTACTTCAGGAGAAGCCATATTTCACTTCAAGGGGTAAAGTAATTGCCCTGTATACGCGATGATGGATTGTAGCCTTTGTTTGGCATGCTTTTAGGGCAATCAGCTGCCTGCTCTCTTGTAAAAGCATATTTTAAAGAGGCTTTTTAACTTATTTTCCTAGGAAGAGAACCTGATTGATTGCTACATCTTAACTGAATATAAAAATTAGAATTTGCAGTCTAACATGCATCACTTGCTTTTGGTGTTGGTTAAGCAGAGTTTAACAGCTAGCTCAACCGTCTGGCACCAAAAAGTATATGTCCACTGGTTTCTGTACAGCTTTCTGCCTGTGCATAATACCCTTAACAGCTCTAGCCAATCAGATTAAATGCTGCTCTAAACAAAGAAACTGCCAAAATTCTGTTAAGAAAATGCAGCCCATAACCTAATCACCAGAGGTAGACAATGGCTTTCCCAGTTACACATTAACATCTGCTTCCTGTCTAGCCCTATGCAGATGCACTGCCTTTTCTTCACACCGCTCCATACTGGATAATCAGACACACATTTAATTACCAGCAGTCTGCTTCCTGGGTGTTGTGCGAATGGAGTATTCAAAGTCTGGCACTGCCCTGCTGCTCAGGTGAAGGTGGTAGTTTCTTGCTTCATCCAGCAAATCCCTACATTTTAGATTCTGCTTGACAATCTCTTCCTTTGCCACAACACCCATAAAGAAGCAAATGGGCAAGAGAGGCAGTCGTACCTGACAGAAATGAACACAGTTGGAGTAACTGGCTAAACTGAACTGACCATTTACAGTGACGTACACGTAACGGACTGCAACTTCCAAGCCAACTGTCAGCCCCACACTCTTCAGTGAGAAGAGCAGCTCTTGTGGTTTTTTTTCCTGATACAGTTATTTTTGGTGACAATTACTTGCCACAACCATTTGCCATTGTAGGCAAATGCATTTGCAGTGGAGGAAGGAGAAGGGCAGCTGCCCATACTGTGGCACACGAGCATCACAGGGTGCTCCTTCCCGAGCCAGTAACAGTAGGGTCTGCAGTTCTACTGGGATAGTATGTTTCACATTAGTCAGGTAATGCCAAGTCAGAATGGAAACTCTGTCAGTGTGAACTAAGTATCTGTTAAGGAGGTACTGCTGGCCCAGGAATACTCTTCTCCAGGATGAGCTTGACAGATGTCAGGATAAAATGAAACCACCAGTTACAGCTAAGCGCCAAGGTCGGAGGGAGCAGAGGGCAGGCTGGCTGACAGAGAGGACTACGGGGCAGTACAGTCTTTTCAAACAAGACTACAAAAGTCTTGGCATCAGGTTCACGTTGGAATATAACAACAGGAGGAGGTTCAAAACTATTAAGAAGATTAATATGAAAATAGTGTGATGACACAGTGATATAAAGGAGAGAAAACTGCAAGGTTGTAACTGTTCTGGCAGATGTCGATACTGCAAGATTATTACTGCACAGAGACTTCAGTTTTCCTAACGGCCCTTGTTACCACGGTGTTTCTTTCCCCAGATCCTTCCTGTCCTTCTTCAAAAGAGCTGGTGGTCAGGCTCGATGGAGAAGCTGCCTGGGTGACATTACTACCAGCAGCCACTGCCTGGAGTGATCCCAGGGATAGAGCAGAAGGGAGCCTCTCCAAACCACCTTGAAATGTCCCCCCCTGTGGGAATTCCTTTCTGCAAATCTTTTGTTTGTCCTTCTGAGGAAAATATTTATATTCTGAGGAACAGGAAGGACAATAGGAGTAGAGGGTCAAAAGGAAGGCCAGCGAGTGGGACAGGTATGAACAGGGGCAAACTAATAGCAGAGCAGTGTCTTGCTTTTGATAAGCTCCCAGTTAGCTCAGCATGGTGAAGGACAAACCCAGCATCTCAGGAGCTTCTCATAGAAGCAGAACAGTGCTGTTACACAAGTGTTGGTCCCTTGCAATTCTTCCTAAATCACTTGGATTCTATCCTGTTTCTTCATTTATTTTAGTACTGGTTTATTTTAGGTTGACTCAAAGCACTGCCACTGCCCTGCTAATAGACTCAGGAGGTTAACGATGCAGTAAGAACTCCAGGCTGATGAAAATTCAGAACCTTCTGACAACAGTAAAACCCCTAAGAGTGACTATGTTGTAATATTAACTGTGAGGAAGCCCAGTCCTGTTTTCTGCTAGCAGTAATGTCATATTCAACTCTAGGTTCTACATATCTTGCTGAACAACCCTTACTTACAGGAAGGGTTTTACTTCTTTGGTGCTTTGCTCCAGACTCTGGTTTTCATGAATAAAGCTATTAATCTGCTAACATAACTGCATTCTAAAAATCAACTGCATCCAACTCTCCAATTACATTGCCTGAATATTTAAGAAGGTTTTTTGTACCAAAAGCCTTATGATAGTCTAGATGCAACTGAAAAAAATTTAAACAGTTGTGATCTTTTAGAGGGAAATGAAACGTCCATGAAATGAAACGGCTTAATGAAACGTCCATGTTTTGACAGGAAGTCTGGGTGTTCATCCAAGTGACCATGTGATGCTGTTACAGGTTTCTCTCAGAAGCAGTGAGCACCTGACGAGCCTAGAGGATTAAACTGCACGCTTCTTTCTGAGCCTACAGGTAATCAGCAGTGCTACTCCAACTTTAAAAGGCCTGCAAAATCTTGGCCTTTTGTTATTCATGTATACAGACAGTCTAGAAGTAGCATCAGTTGGTGACTTATCTCCATTACAGCATTGCCTCCCTAGCCATGTAACTATACCCCTATACCAGTTCTGTTCTCCTTTCCAAGTAATAGCACTTACCAGCAAGGGAAATTAGATTTAGGCTGTAGTAGCATTGAGCTACATGAAGTGATGACTCTATGTTCTCCACCTCCCTACATGTAAACCTAAGGATGCTATGCTGTGGCACAGAATTTTTGATTCCCCTTCCCTCCTCTGCTGATGACCTCACAGTGAGTACAAGTAACGTAACTCGCTCTTCATATTTCCAAGGCCTAACCTGCTTGCATTTGTCAACACATGACTGCAAATACAAGATGAAGCACCAACTGCTAACAACATTTTTCTTCTTAAAATCTACCTAAGTAAGTAAAAGCAGCTGACACAGAACCAAATCAGTGATGCCTGCCCTACCTGTGCAAGAATTTCATCCAGCCACGTGGCATGATGCTGTGGATTGGCTAGCAGCCACTTGATAGCAGCATTGTAAACCTGCTTTTCATTTTCAATGTTCAGGTCACTGGATGACAACAGTTTGTGGAGGTGCTGAGGTGAGACGTTCACAAAGTCTTCACATTCCACCACCTCAGTAAAATGTTCACAAGCGTACTGATCAGCCATGTCCATCAGGTCAATGCGGTTGTGGCTCTCTGCGAATGACCTGACCGCCAGGCAGTTGGAGGGATGGAAGTGCAGCTTCATGTATTCACAGCACGCCTTGGCTACCAGTTCCACCTGGAGAATGCAGGCAGCGTATAGGAGCGGCTGGACGTTATCCACGGTCAGCGTCAGCCGGGAGGAATACACAAACTTCACGAGGTCTTCTATCGCATCACCGTCGAAGTCCTTGATCTCAATCAATGTCTGCTTGGCTTCAGCCATTTCTGAAAGAAACATGGCTCTGAAGTAAGGTATAACACACGCCAGCACCAGTTTGTGGCAGGATATGAGCTTTGTACCAACCTGAGAAGAAGGAAAATAAAAAAAAAACCATTTTACTGAAACATTGGCTTCAGTAAGTTTTCATCCAGCTATAAAAGGACAGCTAAGCTGCAAATGTCAACTTCTGGGCATTACATACTCTGAACACCTGTATTTTGCTGAAACAAATGAACTCCATCTGCCTCATCCTGCTGACATTAGATCAGCACATCCCAAGCAGATTTCAGCTGTAACTTGGCCACCAGAGTAGGACAAGGACATAGCAGAAGGAAGCAGTATTTAATTAAGCAATGCTTAATGTCTGTAGGTGCTGGCAACCACAGCTGCAAATGGTAGTTAGAAACTTCCTGTCATCAGGACATAAGTAATATAAAGCTGTGCTGAATAGAATGCATATAAAACAACGCTGTGCAAGAATCACAAAGCTGTAGGTTTTCCTCCTCTTCGTTTCCTCTTTTATCAGTTGTAGAACAACATGATTGTCTGGGGAATTTTTATTTCAGAGGAGAATTCTGGAAGTTAAATTTGTAACAGAAACCCTCTTTGTCAGGAAAGATCTAGCACAGAAACACAGAATGCAAAACTATGGATAGAATTTGGGATCAAAGTATGTTAACAGACAGGCTGCAAGGAGGTGGAAGCACGCAGAAATGACATGGTAATAAACAAATCAATCAAGGGAACTTGCTTAGAGGGCAAAATGGGTGAGGTGAGTATCTTAACTGTTTACGTTTTAGTTGTGGCCTTTGTAAATTACAAAAAATCTAAGAGCTTATCTAGAAATGCCTCGGCTCAAACAGGGATTCAGTCGCTTCCATCCCCCTGCCCAAATTCACAGCCATCTCCAACACTTATTTATAGCTTAATCTTCAGACTGTTAAACACAATGGATGTGGGTGGACTCTGTCACCTTCAGTGTAACGTCGCAGAGCTCTCCAGCCTCAAAGAAGTGAAGAAGAGAGCTGTGGAAATCCTTCCAAGCCTCATTTGCTTCAAATACAAAGATGTCATCTTCACCGTCACCGCTGGAAGACGGAGTCTGCTGCTGCTCTGGCTGCCTTCTTCCCTTCATTGGATGTTGCTTTGCCTGCTCTGGGATTATGGATTCTGAAGCCATTGATTGTTTTGTTTTTTGTAGCACGAACTGTCAAATATTCCCACCAAGAGAAAATCCAGCCCATCAGGAGTCAGTCCCAAAACGTAGCTAAGTTCTTTTCATCTTCCTATTTAAAAAAAAAAAAACAACAAAAAACAAACGTACATGAAAAAAAGATCAGATGAGGTATTAGGTACTGTCAGTATCTACCATCAGATTGCATGCTAAAAATGCTATCTGTGGTCTTACTTGTGGGTGAGTGGGAAGAGGAAGAGGGGAAAAGAGACCCACAAGCAAGTCATATGCAGGTACCTTTAGGAAAACCCCTTGTTTATGAACTTGTTCCCCACACCTGTTGAAAAAAGAGATGAAGAAGAAAAGTGATGTGCCGTCTGCCATTCCTGATCTAACAGCTGTGGATGGCAGAGGAGCAGAAGGGTCATGGACAACAGGTAGATGTGCTTCTCTCATCTCTCCTCACTGCTGCCAAAGACAGAGTGCTGGTTTTACCCTGACAGGTATGTCTGTACATACTACTCAGTTTTCCTCAATTTCAACAGCTAGAGCAATCCCAAAACGTTATCTGTATTTATTCAAATGTAAGCGACATGTAAGAATGAAGCTCCTCTTGCACTGTTTCACTGAGAACTAAAGAGTAAAGGAATTTACTTTGAAGGAAAAATCCTAGAATGAAAATGATTTCTTTTTACTTAATTTTAACCCAAGGTCTGATGTTTGAAGCATGAAAATGAGCATCCAGCAAAAGTCTGTCACTGTTTGCTAGCTTTTATTTTAAACTCTGTCTGCCTATCTTAGCTGAAGAAGATTTCGGTGTCTATGTTTTATACAGTTCTGACGAAAGGAATCATGATTGTTCTGCTATCACAACTTTCCAGGATTGAAAAACACATCTGGGATACCACAGACAATGGAGAGAAGGTTTATTTTGGCTTCTGTCACACACATCTTTTACTCCTACCGATGCTGTGACCTTCAGTTTCATTAAGTCTGAAGTCCATCTTTTTATCTGTAGATAAAACTCAAACAGTAGGAAAGAGCACGTAGTTCTCCAGCTTGATAGCACATTAGACACACAAAGCTGAAACTTTACACCCATGACAATTTGCATCCCATTAAGCCAATAAGGTTTAGGCTGAGTATTGAGTAGTGTGTTCCTCTCGTATATTGGGATAGCTTTGGTTTTGGTGTTTGCTGGTTAACTTACTGTGCATTCTAAGAAATGATCCTTGCTTTACTTCACGGATATCTGCTCCTGGGCACCGGCACTGGAGGAAGTTGACTTTCAAAAGCTTTCAAAATAAAGACGTAAGTCACGTGGGTGGGTGCAGAAACTCTATTCTTCTGAAATAATGTTCAAGTATCCGTATATTTACAATTCCTCATGCATCAGAAAGAGCAGGAAGTGACTCCAGATGATCGTATGTCTCTACCTCAGTGTTGCTGACAGCTCCACATCCTGTGTAGTCACAGTGCTGTTGGCTGCAATCGGTCAGGTGGGTTACAGTGAGATGCAACGTTCTCAGAATATTTACTGATCCTGCTATAAGCAAAGCATCCTTCCTGTAAAAGATATCCAGAAAAAGAAGTTGGAATACTGTACAAGGGTTTTGAAGAATATCATGTGTTATTCAGAAGTAAGACAGAGCAAACAACAGTACTTTTACAGCTGAGTAGAAATGCTGCTTGCAAATAGAGATGCCAGTGATGACTGAACAATTGTTTGCAGCTCTTAAGTCATAAGGTTGTTTCACTTGGCTATAATGTGCTAAATTTAACTGCGTGTTTTAATTGACTGCACACATGTGGCTCTTTGTAAAAGTGGTTGGTGGTGTAAGATTTATGTATTCTGGACATGCCACTGTAAACACCAACACAAAACCCACAATTCCTAAGTTAAATCAATAGTGCTGGGTTCACTTTTTGTTTGTTTGTTTTTAATATAATAAATCTAACAGTAGCTCAAAAGCCAAACATAACTGATTGTAAACCACGTTTTTCATCCTTATAGGATGCTCATATAAATGAAGGTGCTGGAGATGGTCTGAGCTATCATCTGTATGAAAAGAGCACAGATGTGGACTGATACATTTAGTAGTGGTTCTGCAGCAGCAGAAACCAGAGGCTTTGGTCTGCTCACACCAGAGATCACAGTCACAGGAGTCACACGTACCAGGGAACTCTCTGTATACATCACGGCAGTATCAAGTATATGGGCACATGACAGTAAGTCACTCCTCATGTAAAAAGAAGTTTCTTCAACGTACTGAAGTTAACTAACAGCTTTAAAAAGTCTGAATTTATAATTAAGACACCAAGCAATGTGTAAAATACGCTGTGGCTTCACTGTGATAAGACTTTGTGACAGATATTAATATCCTAGGTAAGAGTTCTGTTCTTCCCCCACATCACCAATTCAGGGACGTTTTGTTTCTGCAACATTTCTTGCTTCCCAAGTCACTTAGATATTCTACCCATAAATCCTCCTCCACTTGTCTTAATTATAGCATCTCACACTTTGAGTCTTCAAACAAACCATCATCATCTGTGGAAAATACCAGCTGAGATCACAAGACAGCTACACCTTTGTAGGAGACGGAGGCCTCTGTAGATATCCAGCTGGCTGCTGATAATTAAGAGCTACCAAGTTGCATCAGACTTGAGAAATACCACTGTCATTGTTCCTATCATTTATTTCAGAAATCAAGCAATGTTTATGACCAGAGGTTTAAAGTAAGTCAGTGACCAATGCCATAATTCTGTAAAGAGCCTGTCATATAAAAATGGTGCACTTATAGAGTTAAGCTCAGAAGTAATCTGATGAGATGTAATACACAACATTAAGGTCGGATATTTGCGGTCTGTCGGGACCCTGGCACAATGAGAGATGTTTAATTTGCAGAAACTAATCAGTCTGGACTGATTTAAATGCCTGGCTCTCAGCATTTATTGTTGTTATACTTTAAACAGAACAGAAATGAGTTTTAGTAGTCCTTTAATCAGGATAGTAAAGAGAAATCTGAAGGTCTCAAGGATGTTGTGAAGGTCGGTGTACTTCAACTCCAAACCCACTTCTCCTCCTATCCTGAACTGGAATAATAAATTGTTTTGTCATTGCACAGCCTTAAAGGGATAGCATAAGAAAGTGGTATTTTTCAACTCCTGAGTAATGTAGAAGTTCACTAGTTTAAACATCTCTTCCTAGGAATCTTAAGCATTTAGGATTGTGTGCACAATGTGTCAATTACGCACTCAAAATCAACTGACTGGCCCAGAAAAGCTATTCAGATCCCCCTCAGATAACCCAGAATGCAATGATAGCAGCCACCTGCTTGAGGTGAGGTTAGCACTGGCTGAACACTGCACGCAAACGGAGGGTTTCTTCTCAAAAGTGAAGTATTGTCACAGCCAGCTGTAACACTCCTTTCATCCAAGCAGTGCAGGGCTTCACCTGGATACAGCCTGGCTACACATTTGCCCAGCGTGATTGGCTCTACCGAATCTGAAGGAAGTGACTCAACAAAACAACATCAGTTGTTACTCTGTAGGCAGCTGCTTAGCACTTTTCATAGAGGAGTAACCCCTGATGCAAAAAGACTCCCTGTTTATAGCTCACCACTGTTTGCTGACATTGGCTCAGCAATTTTACTGCTCGAGTTATAAACATTTAGAACATTGGTCGTGTGTGTAGGCAGTGTGCACCTGGCCAGAGCTGATATTCAAGGATCCCATTCGAGCCCTTCTTTACTACCACACATATACAAACAAGCAGAGACTGTAGCTCAGAGCCCCCATGCAGAAGAGATGCTTTGGTTCTGCTAAGAGGAACATCTCTAAGTGAACTGCTTTAGGTTCAATCATTTGGGCCAAGCCATCTGAAAGTGAAGTGAGCATAAAACAGAGCAGTTGCATTCAGTGTAAATAAAGTACCTCAAACAGTTACACAGCTAAACGGGATAGGAACGTCAGCCACAAGCAGACACAAACATCACTCATGAAATAAAGGAAACAAGGATCCTCCCCCCATGACAGACTTGGGAGAGGATCATCCTCCTCTGCCTCAAGGAGAAAGAGGCTTCCATGATACAAGAAACAAAAGGAGTTTGCAATAGCCACAATAAGTGCGTGTTTAAATGAGGGGTTCTGCAACACAGGTAGATCCAGTGCTTGTCTATCAGTCCCAGTACTGAAGTTGGGAACATAAAAAGAAGCCCAGTGTCCAGGAGAATTGAAGACACGGGTCAGGCTTCACCCACACTCCTGTATGTAATTTTGGTTGCTTACATGCAAGGGAGACAAAATTCATGTTCTTACCTGTGCAGAGACAGACAGGCATCTAAACAGGGAAATGAAAAGGCCTGTTAATTGAAGCAGACTAGAGGTTTGCCTTCTGTAAAGGCAAAATATGTAGCTCTGAGAGTAGGGAGTTTTGGAAAGTGACTCAACTACAAACAGAATATGTTTGTATAAATATAAATCACTTTGCACTTGCAGATGTGTAAAACTAACTAGTTAAGATGGAGCCTGATGAGTCTCGGCAGGTAATTGTATGGTGCTGCTGCTGCCCACAAGATTACATGAAAACATGAGAAAGTTCAAGCTACGTGCTGCACTGCAAGCCTATGCTTAGTTTAATTCTCATTAAGTACACCTGAAAATTAAAGTAAAAAAAAAATAGATACCACATGCCTAACTGGTTTAGCTTGTTTGAAACCACTGGGCTTTCTGGTGTAGAAAGTTATAAAATAAGCTGTCTCAGACAGCACTACTGGGGGATTCCTAGGTCCTTTCAGAGGTTCTCTGTAGCAGAAGTTGGCAGGTATAGTAACTGTTTTGTGTTATTTGTCACACAGGTATTTCAGAAAACTGAAATGGGTGGGTAAAAGGCTTTCTTAATGTAGTGTAGGCAGTGATCACGGAAAGATTCTGCTCACAAGGAATGTAGGGGGTGATCACAGAAGAATTCCACCCTCAAGGGGTTGCCAATAGTAACCAGATAAGGGAGTAGTGCCAATTGTAACCAAATAAGGTAATAATGCCTGTAGCACCTAGATAAGGAGGTAATTACGCAAGCGCCTGAGGGGCGTAAACGAAACTATGGTAAACTATAAAAGTTGTTGTTACGAACAAATAAACGCCATTTTACCACCCACCACATTGGTGTGCACCGAGGTAAATGGACAGACCGATGAGTCCCTAACGATCACGAACACCTGAATGAAGCCGACGGCGGGTCCGAAAGGCTTCATCTGGTGACCCCGACGTGATTCGTTAGGGAATAGTGGTCAGCCACTGGCAGCGTGGCAATCCTGCTCTCATCCGTCTCCCTTGGGGAAGGAGGCGATGACCCTAGAAGAGGGGGCTGCGGCTTAGGAGAGTGGAAGCTGGGTGCGTCGGAGGTGCTCTGACTGCAGCAGAGTGTTTGACCACCGGCGACCCAGAACTTGGTGAAAGCCAAGTTGGCACTATCGGAAGGGGAGCCCGATAGTGGTGATCCGCGGGACCGAGGACGTCCGGCGATGATGGAAGCTGTCATAAAGGTGATTTCGTCCGCGTGTAAGACTTATTGTGGGAAGACGTCTCCTTCTAAGAAGGAGATCGCGGCATTATTACTGTTTTTACAGAAAGAGGGGTTGCTAGCGTCTCTCTCAGATTTATATTCCCCGGGTTCGTGGGATAACACTACAGCAGCGCTCTCCCAGAGAGCGATGGTGCTGGGGAAGTCGGGGGAGTTAAGGACTTGGGGATTAATCTTGAGAGCGCTTAAAGCAGCCCGGGAGGAACGGGATACATCTGGACAGGCGAAATTTTGGTTGGACTTGGGGGGCGGCGCGGCTTCTCCCACTTGCTCTACAGGAGGAAAATCCACTCAGATCTCGGAGGAGAAGAATGAATCGACTGTGCAGCACGAACAAAAAACGACCGTTGCTGTTGCAGATTGCGATTGCGCCGCTTCTGTCCCCTCCGCCCCTCCCCCGTATGTGGGGAGCGGCTTGTATCCTTCTTTGGAGGGGTTGGGAGGGGCGGAGAAGGAGGGTGTGGCTATGTTATCAGCGGGGCGGGACGGTGCGCCCCGATGGGTTGGACAGAGGGCGGAGTCAGGGTGCTCTGGCTCAGCCCCTGGGCTGGCCTTAACTGATTGGGCAAGGATTAGGGAGGAACTTACAACAGAGAGCTCATCCGTAGTGGCAATGCCTGTGGTGGTTAAACCTGAGGGATCGGCTTGGACTCCTCTGGAGCCGAAGTCGATAACGCGATTGGCTGACACAGTTAGGACCAAAGGTTTGCGGTCTCCAATTGCCATGGCAGAGGTGGAAGCTCTTATGTCCTCCCCATTGTTGCCACACGACGTCACAAATCTTATGAGGATTATATTAGATCCTGCCCAATATACCCTATGGATGGATGCTTGGGACACTCAGCTGCAGGTGGTGGTAGCAGCGGCGACTCGAGATCCCAGGCACCCTGCTAATGGCCAGGGACGAGGGGAGCGAACCAACTTAGACCGCTTAAAGGGCAGAGCGGATGGCATGATAGGGAACCCAGAGGGCCAGGCAGCACTTTTGAGACCGGGGGAGTTGGTTGCTGTCACGGCATCGGCCCTCCAAGCACTCAGGGAGGTCGCTCGTTTGGCAGAGCCTACGGCCCCTTGGGCAAGTATTACACAGGGCCCATCCGAATCCTTCGTGGATTTTGCCAATCACCTCATAAAAGCGGTTGAAGGGTCGGATCTCCCATCAGACGCACGGGCCCCTGTGATTATTGATTGCTTTAGGCAGAAAACACACTCAGACATTCAACAGCTTATAAGAGCAGCGCCTTCCACACTAACGACACCTGGAGAGATAATCAAATATGTTTTAGACAGACGGAAGATTACCCCACTCACAGACCAGGGAACAGCTCAAGCCTTGAAGGAGATCGAGAGACTGGCTTGCTGGTCCGTTAAGCAGGCCAATTTAACAACTTCACTCCTCAGCGATTTATTAACGGACGTCGCAAGCGTTAGGCATGCGGTCCTGCAGAACCGAGCAGCTATTGACTTCCTGCTTTTGGCTCATGGCCATGGCTGTGAGGATATCGCAGGAATGTGCTGTTTTAATCTTAGTGACCACAGTGAATCCATACACAAGAAGTTGCAGCTTATGAAGGAACACGTCAACAAAATCGGCGTGGAAGAGGACCCAATTGGAGATTGGCTGCGTGGACTGTTCGGAGACATTGGGGGATGGACTGTGCATTTACTGAAGGGTCTGCTTTTGGGACTTATAATTATGTTGCTTCTGCTAGTATGTTTGCCTTGCTTCTTGCAAATTCTGTTAGGTTGCGCGCAACGGATGATTGATCGTACAATCAATTATCACATAGAGTATAGAAAGATGCAGAATAGCTTGTAAAGGAACGCGTAATAGGGTTGTAGAGGCTAGGCTATTTAGCGTATCGGGATGTAACGGGTTAAGGCTTGCCGGAGAGGACAATAGCATGTATAGGCGTAAAGCGGGGATTTCGGGATGTACGCGAGTAGAGTCCTCTCTGATTACAGTAGGGAAATTAATGCATCGGGAGGGGGAAATGTAGGCAGTGATCACGGAAAGATTCTGCTCACAAGGAATGTAGGGGGTGATCACAGAAGAATTCCACCCTCAAGGGGTTGCCAATAGTAACCAGATAAGGGAGTAGTGCCAATTGTAACCAAATAAGGTAATAATGCCTGTAGCACCTAGATAAGGAGGTAATTACGCAAGCGCCTGAGGGGCGTAAACGAAACTATGGTAAACTATAAAAGTTGTTGTTACGAACAAATAAACGCCATTTTACCACCCACCACATTGGTGTGCACCGAGGTAAATGGACAGACCGATGAGTCCCTAACGATCACGAACACCTGAATGAAGCCGACGGCGGGTCCGAAAGGCTTCAATGTAGCACCAAGAAAAAGCTTTTAGCTGCTTTTATAACCAGTGATGTGGGCACAGGCAGTGAATGAAGGCTGCTATTTCTAGGAAAAAAAAAACAACGTGACAGAAGGACAGAAATGATGTTTTGCAAAGCACAGATAGAATCTTATTTTAGAAATAATTCTGCAGAAAAAGTGGTTAGGCACTGGCACAGGCTGCCCAGGGAGGCGGTGCAAATGCTGTCTCTGAAGGTGTTGAAAAAGAGGGAAGGTGTGGCACTGAGGGATGAGGTTAGAGGGCACGGTGGGATGGGTTGCGGGTTAGACTTAGTGATCTTAGAGGTCTATTAGAGCATTTATGATTCTATAAACCAATCCCATCATGATCCCCAGCACAATGAGGAAGGACCCCGCTTTGCAGATAAAAAAACTACTTAAGAGGCAATTTGTTTATTCAAGATAACCTTGGGAATACCCATAAAATAGAATAGAAAAGAAAAAAAAACCACTGCAAATCCATGCAATTCTCAAGAGCAGGGCAAAGTGCTGACATACACACTTTAAGCAAAAGAAATAGTTCTGGTACTTCACATCTGTAAGAAAAGAGAGCAGATTCATACCAAGGATTTCAATTGAAAAATAGAAGTCTGATGGTCTCTGCAGTAGTGTTTAGTCCAGCCCTTCCCAGGAAGAGTTAAACTGAGAGCAAAACAGTTTCCAACAAACTGTTTGCTGACAGCCCTTTAGCCTCTAGCTGTAAACCCAGGAGCAGTACTTGAGTTGTGAGCTTATTCAGTACCTGCACACAAACAACAGGCACGATCTCGGAATAACACGAGGCAGATTTACATAGGTAGGGAGTTCAGGCATGGATTACAGGTCAATCCAACATTTCAAATCTAGAAGGCTGCTGAACCTTGCACAGCTTCACCTCCGTGGTGAGCAGCACACACTCGTGTGGTGTGGTTTCAGCCTGTGAGCACTCAGGTGTGGGATTTCAGCTACTGTGGTACTTTTCTGTGAAAAACATGCTTTGATTGTGCTCCCAGCAGCCTTCACGACAGGCACAAAACGCTCCAAATCTCTGCATTCCATCCCCTTTACGACCACACCACGCAGAAGAATTACAGAAAAAGGGGCTACAGGAACCAAGAGACAAACCACCTGCTCACGCCTTAATGAGACCTCTGTAATTGCAATTTCCCACCGACCAATAAGGAACTGACCAAGGAGGGATGGCAAGGTGGAACCCATCAGCACAAGGAGGACACCTGGGTAGGGCAGGTCGTAAAGGGCCGAAGGTGCGCTTTCCCTTCCGCCGCCCTCATGCTCGTCTCAGGGCCCGGGGCCAGGCCCAACCGCGCAGCGCTTCCCGCTGAGGGCCACGGCCTCCCAGCGCACTACCTCCCCCCTCCCCTGAGGCGGGCCGGGGCTGCTAGGATCCACCTGAGGAACTGCTCCTTGGGCAGAGCGAGGGGCGAGTGGGGTCGGGGTTATGGGGACAGAGATGGGGATGAGTGAAGGCCCCGCGCCGCCGCTCACCTGCGCTCCGCCGAGGGCCGCCGGGAGGAGGGGGCGCGCAGCGCGCATGCGCGGTGAGGAGGCGGGAAGAGGCGCTGCGGGGCGATGTTTTGGAGCTGCTCTGACTCGCAGCGAATCAGCGCGGAAAGTGAGAGTTGCTTCTGTCCGGCACTGAGCCTCGAGGGGATAGCTCCTGAGGTGGTTCACCCGCTGTCTTAGGGGATGTGAAAGGGTGGCTGCGCTTATTAAACTCGCAGAAAGGGGCGAGTGGCTTTAGGTGTCGTTATTTAAGTGTAACTACGCAGAAATCACCAGCCAGTTGTAAATACAGACCTCTTCAATATCAGTATGACATATACCAATGTTGTGTCCGTTACGTGCTTTTCAGCATACCATCTCTTGCAGTGCAGGTATTGATGATGCAAGCCTGCAAGCGCCACTGCTGTACTCTGCTCCAGGCCAGGGGTGTTTCACCAACACCGTTTCATCATCATGTGGTCATCAAGAAATTATGTAAGTACTGCCCTCTGTTTTTTTTTTTTCTGTTGCAGTTTACCTGCGACAAACTATAAGCAGGCACCAGTGAACGCGAGTGCCTGGAGCTGTGTGAAAAACACAGCCGTGTACATAGGATTTGTTGTGAGCCATGAATGGATTTCCCTGCTGTACATCTGGGGAGGAGAAATCCTTTGTATGAGAGCATGTTTGTTCGTGGTAACAGGACCACAGGTTGATATAAACTCATTCCTGCTCGAACTGAGGTTTTGCAGTGAGGCTGGGGTATTCTCAGTGCAGAAGTCTCATGGTGCCCTGAGTAGAAAAAGCAATGGATCTCCTTAGGCAAAAGCGAAAGGTATGGCTAGATGCAGACTTGAAAGCATTTGAAAGCTTTAGTGTACCAGAAACTTGCCTCAGAAAGGAGTTTTGTAGACAGTGTTGCAGCGTTCGTCAATGGCCAGTGATCTTGGACATTTAAGGGTGGTGGGACAGCAGAAAAAATCCTTTCAACTGAACTGCTGAGTTCCGTTCAGAGGTTCTGTGCATGTGGAGTTCAATTTTCTGACCTGCTGCCTAAAATATTATACGATTGCATGCATATTGGTATTGCCAACAAGTATTAAAGTATCGTGAGTATTGCTCCAGTCATCAGGTCGAGGCCATAGTGCATCCTGCTGCTCTGGCTGCAGTTACTCGCCTTGTCTACAGGGAAAATGTCAGACTCCACTGGAGATGTTCAGGGCTACAAAATTTCTGTTCTTAATTAGCACATCAGCAGTGCAGCCAGATGCTAATTTCACAGCTCAGCAGTGCTGGCATCCTCCTGACGTGGGGCTTGGGTCAGAGCTGTGGCTGAGGCAGGGAAGTGCCAGCTCTAGGAGATAGCTCAGAGGGAGGCAGAACATGAATCCAGAGCTTCTCACGCAACTCATAAGTGCCCTAATCCAGTGTGTGAGACAGAAATACTCAACTGAGGGGCTTTACTGGATGTTGCTGTATGAGATTTGATGGCATAGGCTTCTGCTAAGTACCTCTAACAACCAGATTTTGGGATAAGCTTGTCTCTTATGGCCAGGAAGAAAAACTGAGGAGCCTAAGAGGCCTGACAATTTGATTCTCTGACATTGGTGCTCATGGGATGAAGGTTTAAATCCACTCTTATGTTCGTGTACACCAAGCAGAAGTGGCAATATGCAGTTCAAATAAAAGCAGGAGCAGCGTAAAAAACATACTTCAAAGGAGTTGCAAGACAAAAACCTCCTTCTCTTATTCTGGGACTGCCTCCAAGAAAAGGAAAACAGATAAAAAAATAAGTCACGTGTATTATGTTGGCGTCTCTTTCTTTCACGGCTCAAAACATGCTCCTCAAATGTTTTACAGTATTTGGCTTATTTGGCTTTTAAATGCAATCCATGTGGAAGTCTGAAGTGTTTTATAACTTTTCATTACTTATTTTCCATACATGGAACATTGAACAGCCCTTTCTCAGCCACAGGATTCGCAAACTAGAATCAAAATGTCCTAGTGCGGGAACTGGTACTTTGCCCCACCCTGAATGTCCTGTTCCATGAGGATTGTATAAGCAGCAAAAGAAGCTTTTCTCCCTGTTAGCCTGTCAGCAGCACAAACTTAGGCCCATTAACTGCCTAAGAGCAGGTGGAGACAGATTAAAACTTCATTCATCTTCTGAAACTCCATCTTCTGAAGAGTCCAGGTTTGCAGTACGACTGCTCAGGACATTAACATGGATTACACTGGAAGCTGCTTAGTTCTAGCTCTGCTTGACCTGGCAGGTTCTTAGGCCTCCCTCAAATGGCCACTTGCCTGCGAACGTCTGCTACAGTCAGGAGTAGCAGAAGTAGGCAAAAACTCAATCTGTGCTCTACAGAAGTTTTTGATTGGAATTTCATCATGTGGTAACATAGGGTGAAGTGTTCATACAGAACTCTAAAGGATTAACATCCGAGTCACTGCAGGTCCTGGTGGAGCTGGCTTGAGGGAAAGAACTGGGCTCATATGGGGCTGTATGCCACACACCTGCAATGTTAGGTTTCTCTCCTCTGGAGCATCTCTGCTGCTCCACCTGTACATGGAAAAGCAAAGCACGAAGGAGAAGCCCAGAATCATCCAGGCTGGTGGTGCTGCAGCATCCAATGTAATGAATAGGGTCAGCCTTTCAGAGGGGGTGGGATAGATATGCACTCACTCTTGAACATGCTGTTTGAATAGATAAAAATAGGTGCATGGAAGTCTGCGTGTTAACTGGTGTCAGTACTGGTTTAAATTTGTATTGCAATGAGTGCATTAATTAGCTGAAATGAAGACAGAGCAGAATGTCTCTGGATACCCAGTTGATGCCTTCTCTTATGTTCTGTACAGGCATAGGAGCTGTGGGGACTTCCATTTCAGCTCACCTTAGGCACATAGATGTGGGGTTTTCAGGCTTAGCACAGCCTTGGTTTTCCTTCTAACAGAGGAGCCTGATACTGGAGCAGATAAACAGCAGTTTTATTCAGCAGGACTAGTTACCTTCTAGTGTAAGGATAAAAACAGTGCCACACTTCCATATTCTTACAGAATAAATCACATTTTGTGTGAGCATGAAACAGAACAGGGTACCCAAGAATTTGTAGGAAATACTATGCTTGTTTCACAGGACAGTGTTCAAATTTGATCTGGGAATCATCAAAAAGTAATCTGAGAAATGACACCAGCAGAGGGCATGTGTTACTTAACACTGTACCTAAAATGCAACTGTAGGATGTGGTTGTAACTGTAACTGCTGAGAGGCACATTCTGATTAGAGAACTGCTTTTGTTCTGTACAAGTTGTGCTGGTGGAGCTCGTGCATAATGGACAATCAACACTTAGGTAACGCTTGATTAGAAGGCTGTATTATTTCAGGTACTTGCTACAAAACAAAAAAAAAAGGCATTACACTGTGTGCAGTACAAGACTTTTTAAACTTAAAAGATTGAGGTGAAGCAGGCCACCTTTAAGCAATCCTCCCCACAAGACAATTTTACTTGGTGATAAGACCACATTAATTTATACTCCAGCAATTCCTCCACACTCATGTAAGCAGTTGTGCAGATTCCAGAACAGTCCTTCTGACTTCTAGAGCTGCATCTCTGCTCTGCTGACACTCCATTTTATGCGCATCTGTTCCTGCTGCAGGTGTGGGATGAATCTTAAGGTGTGATGGGAAGTAGAGGCTTGGAAGAAGTACCCATCTGAATTCTGCTCTGAATCAGTTGCTGTGCTACACTCAGCGTATGTTCTGCTTTCACTCATTTCATGGGGAAATAAGAAACAATTTGCTTTTCACTGATTGCTTTCATGCCTGATGATTGCATCAAACTTAACATCAGTCAGCTTTTTGAGATACTTCAAGGCACGTTCTGGAAGCAACCTGGAAGGAAAAAAAAAGCCCATGAAATTAAACCTAGGATGAGAATTCATGTTTTGGAGCAAGTGGCACCACAGGTGGGGCTGGAGCTCGTCTGGGCACAGAATGCAAGCTCACATCAGACTGAGAGCAGAACTGAAGTCTGGGGAGTACTTCCTAAAAGCCCATTGCCTTCATAACTGTCTACCTTGACCTCCAGTCCGTTCAGCACCTTCCTCCTTCTGTGATCACTTCAAGGACAGGTATCTACTGCAAAGGATGTTGGCTGGATCACTGCTTGCAGGTTTAATGTCGAATGTAGGCAAGTACTTTAAAATGAAATAAGAATTAACTTTGCTTTCTAAACCTCATCTGGCTGATGGAGAATTTTGGGAAGGCAAAAGATTCTTTACGCTCTGTCATCAGTTTTGTCTGATTCCTGGCTTTCATGAATGAGTTACTATGAAGTTCCGAGATACTGTAGAAGCTAACTGAAGTGGTAAAGTCGTTGGTTTGATGCAAATCCAGCTTTTAAATCAGAGCTGTGGAGAAAGGACAGCACCAGCAGAGCACCCACGCTGGACTTAAGAAGTATGAGAGGACAAATCTCGCTTCATGTGGCAGAGGGAAGAAGCAGAACCCTTCTCAAGCTGCATCCCCAGCCTTTGTGACCTAGGCCTCTGGTGTTGCCATGAAGAAGTGAACACCAAAAAGCAGCAGTTCCTTAACTGTTTCTGGAGCTTGAATGGGACTGTTGGTTCTGAGAAAATATTCTTTGCAAGCCCCTGGGGAATTCTGTTTGTGATGGATAAGTGATCCCTTGATCTCCTTCTGCATCCCTATCAGCCAGTGGAGCATCTGAGTTCTTCACTCATCAGCTCGTGTGAAAATTGAATCATAATGACCTACAAAAAGACTCAACAAAACCCTCATGGTGTCTGCTGTTGTCATTGGAAAGAAACAATACATTATAACCTTGTGCCACAGCTGCTCAACTTTCACAAAATCGAATTGCATGTTACAAGCGTGTTCAAGAAATGTTTAGATGCTATACTGAGGGATGTGGTTAGTGGGAAATATTGGTGATATGTGAACAGTTGGACTGAAAAGACCTTAGAGGTCTTTTTCAACTTTGGTGATTCTATGAAGTGTCATGCTTGTCCACTCCCACAGTTATCCCTTACGTTGTTACATACCATTCAAGAAGTAAAGCAATGCGTTGATTTGATGGAACAAAAATCATTTTCTGGTTGGTCAGTATTCCTTCCATCAGAGCCTTCACAACTTCATCAACCTCCAAGATCTTTCCAAGCCTAAAATCAAAGGGAGGCATCTATGTAAGAGCAGCAGTAATAAAACATGGGCAGCAGGTGAATATGAAGTAGGATGCTTCACATGTGCACCAAGTCAGGTAAATAAAGGACAACTGCTATGTGGGATATATACTCAGTCTGGATAACAGATGTGGAGCAGGGGCAAATACACATTGCTAAGTTTTGATCATTACCTCATACTGGGGTTTTTGACAAATCCAGTGTTTATAAAAACTGGACAGAGACATGTTGTTTTTATTCCATCCTTTCCCAGGGAAGACAGCTCGTCTGTTAGAGCTTTATGAAATCCAACTGCAGCAAACTTGCTTGAACTGGTGGAGGAGAAAAGCAGAAATCAGAAGGCATGGATGTTATTTCCAGCCTGACAGAAATGGAAAGGGGCTGAGAGAACATGCAGTACTGACTAGTGAGGGAAACAGTGGCAAGGCAGGGACTCGTTCTAACTCTTGCTGTCTAACAGTCTTTTCCTAAAATACATGTTGCTGCTTGTGGATGTGGAGTATCTAGGCAATTGTAGTAGTGAACAGTCAGAGCAGTCTTAAGAAACATTAATTGGCATGCATAAGTCTGATGTTTCTCTTTTTGAAAGCTAAAATGAGCAGACATTGTGATGTGCAGCATTCCTTACTACAGGAAAGAAAACAATCATGGCCTAAGTCTGTAAAATTAAGAAGAAAAAAGATGGTAAAAGCAAATCAACAAGTAGTAGTTTTTCTTATGGCTACAGAAACTCACAAGAACACTATGTTATTCTAAGAAGAAGGAAAGTGGATACCTTTTTCACCAAAGTCTGGATCAGTGATGGGGAAGAAAAAACAAATAGATTTCATTAGTTTATTACATTATTAGTCTTTCATTGAAGTGTTGTTCCTGATTCAGTCAGAGCTAACAAGTCAACCAGTGGGCATCCCCACAAGTCCTTGTGCCCTGGGTGTTGCAGGTTGTCTTTCTCCTCTGGAAGAAGCTTACTGAGTGTATTTATTTCCCCTCTGTGTTTGCTGGTGGAGAAGACAATTAAAGATAAGAAATGGAGAGAGCTGATTTTGAAGTCACTTACCAATAAGCCACCATGAAAGGAGTTACAAAATGACCTGCTGCAGAAGCCACTGTGACAATGTGACCGTGGTTGTTGTTCATCATTGTTGGCAGAAAAGCTCTTGTTGTCTTGATGGGATTTAGAACAAGGGTCAGGGAAAGGGTTGGGGGAGGAGGAAAAGAGCAATGTCTTCAGTGTGTTCAACTCTGTTCCCACATACATGTGATTAAGTGACTAAGGCTTTTCTTAATGCTAGGTAGATCTTGAGAGCCATGGTAACGCCCATTCTCCCTCCAGCTGGTGTGTTCTTTAACCTGATTTCTCTAAGGACTATTTCAGCAGTCAGGTATCAACACAAGGTGAGGTTCATGGTGCTTCTCACCTGCTTTTTAATTTCACTTGTCAGCAGTGACGCTAGCAACATCGCTCCCCAGCACACACGTGATTTGCAGTACCCCAGAAATTCTTTGATACTAAGAATGCTGCTTAAAGGTGGCCTGTCCCCGGGGTCAGGCTGCCAGAGTGCCAAGGAGCCAAAAGCCCAGCTCAGAGATGTCCTAGCTGCACCACCTCCACATAGGCTGCTGGTAGAGAGCTGGGAGAAGCTCTGCAGGAGATGAGGTGAGGTGGCACTTGCAGACAGCAGCAGGCCAGCCACAGGATGGGATTAAAGCAGTGCGAGGAGCCAGCAATGAGACAGGTACAAAATGCTTCAGGATGAAGCCCTGAACACTGGCTGAGGTGATGGTGGCAGGCAGGGAGAGGCTGGGTCAGGCCTCACCATGTGGCACGGCTAGGAGCTAGCAGCCTGCCCTGCCCCATGCCTAGCTCCACATACCAAATGCTGTCATCTCTTGGGGGCCAGCTGATCAAAACCAAAACACTTCACATTATGTGAGCAGTTCTCTCCTGCTTGATTTGCCTGCATTTTTCAACAACTGTTGGTCTAAACACATATCCCTAATAATGCTCATGGAGGCATGAATGTGCTGGAGACCCTTACCCAGATGTGAGCAAGAATGTTCACTTCAAACGTCTTCTCAACTTGGTGGTCCTGGGTGGAGAGCAGGTCGGCAGCTGCGATCACACCAGCATTATTCACCAGGATGGAGACATCACCGATGTCCTTTTTCACCTTTTGGACAAGAAGACATATAGGTGAATATGACTTGTTAACACACAAAGTGCACGGCTGTGAGTAGCAAGTAATTCTTGCAGTTATTTTATTGCAGTTAGGAAAGTGCAGTTCACGTTTCCATGTCTGTTTCTCAGCAAGCCAGTATGAGGAAGTTTGGTTGCAGGGTCTAAAGTCTGAAGCGTGAGCTCAGAAGGACAAAAGCTCCCAGAGGAGGATGGGACAGGCTGCAGTAGCTGAAGGTATGCATGCACAGCAGCAAAAAGAGGGGAGATTCGCAGAGGCTTGCACAAATTGAGTGGGACACCTCGGGTGCTGTTTTCCAGCCTTTCTCAATCCAAAGCATGCTTAGGTAATACGTGCCTGCTTCCCCTACCTTCTCGGCAGCGCTGTAGATCTCCTCCCTTTTGCTGCAGTCCACCACAAAGGTGTGAACGGTGGCTCCCAACCTTCTGCATTCCTCTGCAGTCTCCTTGAGGCCGTGCTGTGGGAGGAAGGACACACGCGTGACTCGAGCGCCGCGGCCTCGGTACAGCCCGTTGAGCTGCACTGCGGGCCCGGCCTCACCGCCTCGACGTCCCACAGCACCAGGCGGCTCTGGAGCAGGGCGAACTCGCGGGCCGTAGCCCTGCCCAAGCCGCGGGCAGCGCCCGTGACCAGCACCAGCTCCCCGCGGACGGCCTTCCTCCTGGCGGGCAGCAGCAGCTTCACCAGCGCCTCCGCGTAGGCGTACAGCAGCGTGCCCAGGAACAGCAGCAGCTCCAGCGCGGGGTTCATCTTGCGACCGCTCCGCACGAAAGGGACAGCTCGATGCACGCGGCCCCGCCGGGCGACGGGGCGCAGGAGAGCAGCCAATCGGGAGCGCGATGTGAGCAGGGGGCGGGGCGCGGCCGACGGAGCGGTGGGGCCGTTGATTGGCCGGGCTCCAACCAATGAGAGGGCGATGGGCTCTCGGATGTGGTCACGTGTTTTGTTTACATACAAACCATCCTAAAATCATAGCTAGGAGAGGGTGGGTGCTGCTGTGGCAGCGATGTGTGTGTGCTACATCAGCCGTCAAAAGCACGGGATGGAGCCTTGAGAGAGCCCAGGTCGCGAGGGCACAGCTACTGCAAGAGTGCCGTCGCTGTTCTGCTGACAATGAAGTCACTGAAGTGAAGTAGAAATATTTGTCCTTAAGAAATGATTAAGAAATTGTGGTTACTTGATGCCTAGCATTTATTCACACTTAGAAAGTGAGCAGACAAGGATAGGGAGAATTATTCACTGTGACCCACACTGGTAAGCCACAGGAACCTCATAGCTGTTCTTTGCTGTCAGAGCACTGCTGACAAAAGCATTGAGGAGCTGGAGGAAGCAGAAAATGATCAGGAGGCAGCAGTATTTCACAGGAGGCAGCCTTGCTTGTCCAGATAGGTATCTACAGAATGAGAACAGAGTTGTAGGTTAGAAGCAATAGCATTAGTGGCCTTAGTCTGTTCATTGACACAGGGTGTGAGGCGTGTGCCTGGCAGCATCACTGGCTTTGGAATACTGCCTGGAGAGCAGGCTGTGCTCCGTGCATGGGAGGTGACTGGGCAGCTGCTGTTGGCTGAGGATAGAGCTAGCTGTGCTGTGCTGTGCTGAGTCAAAGTAGCATGGGTTTTCCTTCCACATGAAGTGCTTGCATTAGCATAGAGTACTAAAGGTGAAAACAGAAAAATAAAAACTCTGTAAGTACCATGCTGAATGAGACATAAAAGCTGCTCTGCTTCCAAGAGCCGTGTGGTGTTCCTGGAAGGAAAACTTTCTCTAAAGACTGTTTATTGTATGATTAGAATAATGCAAGTGAAGTAGGCACATGTAGTGGTAGAGCTTACTGTAGGCTTGTGTCTTGTACGACGAGTTGGATGGCTTACCTCAGACTTGCAGTGAAACAGATGGTGGATCACCCCTGTGGTGTCGCTGGAAGGAGCGAAGAATGGGATTAAAAGGCCAGAAAATGCCCCTTCCTTGTTGTGAGGACTGTGAAAGGAGAGACACTGTGTGTCAGTGTTTGCCAGTTCAGTACCAACCCCTCCAGGTAAATCTGAATGTCAGAGCTGGTGTGTTTCATTAACTGAGAAACAGAGTGCTTACCTCTTCTGAGCTGCCGGAGCTTTCATTGCTGTCAACCTGCTGCTGTAGAAGTATGATTTTTATTTTTATTTTATTTTATTTTTTGAGCAAAGCTTAATTCATTGTACTTGAGGTTTGTTGTTTATTTTTGTTGATAATAACAGTATCAGGTACTTAATTTGGGTTTTTAAAGCACACGTATTTTTTAATTCAACGTGTCCTGTTAGAATGCTACATCTGAAAAGGGAAATTGTTCTTCAGGGTCTGAAAGATTGTCATCTGAAATCTGTGCTGATGGAATGAGGACTTTGTTGATGGGCTGGGCATGAGCTTGCTGTTTGGTTTTGTTGTTTGTTTTTTTTTCTTGCATGAACGAGATGGGTTTAATCTTAACCTGGAAATCTAGAATGGGGATACCGTAAATACATTTAGTCATGTAACAGCCACTGGTGTTCTTGAGGCTGTCCTGCCAGATCCAGGCCATGTAATTTCCAGCTGACAGTGCTGAGATTTCCCACGCTGGGTGCCCGTGTATTTTTGTTCAGTACTTACCGCGTTGGTGACAGCAAGGAGTGTGCTCAGAATGCAGGAGAGCAGCAGGAACTTCATTTTGAGAGAGACTCCTGTGAAGCAGACAGCAAGCAGAGCTGCTTCAGCTTTTGGCTGAAGGGGGGAAGTAGAGGAGCAGTGGGGCTGTCTCTGAGTGGAGAGACAGAAAAACGGGGCAGCACGAGCTGTGTGCACCACGTGGGGTGCCCTCAAGTGCCAGCCCTATGTTTAATCTGCTGATGTGAGCAGTCACGGTAATTAAAGGGTGTTGCTTTGAGTGGTCTTCACCAGGAGCTGTTTCTTTGCAGCCTCACAGAAAGGCTGAGGGACCTCTGGAGCTGATGGAGTTCACCCCTTCCCACACCCGGGCCCCTTAAGCAGGATCAGGTTTGTCCAGAACTGTGTCCAGGTGGGGTCAGAACCTCTCCTGTGGTGAGGGCCCACAGCCTGTCTGTTCAACCTGCTCCAGCACCCGCCTGCAACGTAGCACAGCTAAGAGCCAAGGATCTGTGTTACCTTTGGGCTGCATGTTGAGTGGCTGCTCAGTGGATCAGATGGAGTCCCCTGGCTCTGGCAGTAGCGATGCATGGATGGCCAGTGTCTTTATATATGGTTTTGGGTAGTGTGGCTTGCATCAGAAAGCCACGAGATGTCATGTGTCATGTCTTCTTTGGACCCATTGTTTAGTTTAATTACTTCCCACCTGGCAGAGAGCAGCCAAATTTTATAGTTGACCTTTATGATTTTTATATAATCCCTCAAGGACTGACAGGTTCAGCAATGGGAATGTGCATTTGTACTGAGAAAGGAATGTCTGTTGTCTTTTTCACTGCAGAATTTCTCCTGACTACATAGGAAGTAGTCATGTGATAACAATGTCTAGGTTTCTGAAGCTGCTAACTTAGAAGGTGGGTTACAATTTCCAAAACGGATGGAGCAGCTAATCCTGGAAACCCTTTCCAGGGTCTATGTGTATATCAACATCAGTAGACCTTATCATCAATGTGTTCACCAAGGGGAAGTCATGCTTGACGGACTTGACAAGCTCTTGCAATGAAATGGTCAGCCTGATGGATGAGGAGAGAGCAGTGGATATTGTCGTCTTTGGCATCAGGAAGGTCTTTGCCCCTGTCTCTTGCAATGTCAAAATAAATCTGACCTGTTTGAAAGAAAGTCCTCATCCTCAGTTAAAATTACTGGCAGTGCCTGTAGTAAACAAACAAAATACCCCCAAAAACAAGCAGAAGTGGGAATACACTGCAGAGCTATTTGAGAAATGTGTGGAAATCCTAATCTGTCTTGGTGGTGTAGTTTGCCTCAGGGAACTTGGACGGTTTTAAGGGAAGTCTTCCCTGTTTGTCCTGATGAGTTCTGTTTCGCTGCATATTTTTCTACCACTTTGCTGGGGCGGAGCACCGGTGGTTTTTAACCTCTGTGGAGAATAAGTCCTTCCCTTGTGTGCTGACCTTTCCTAAGCAGGACAATGAACTAGCTTTGATTGCTCTCAGCAGGCTGACCCGTGGCTGTGGTAAGGCAGAACAAAATGCTGTCAAAACTTCTTCCTCCCTAAGGGATTTAAAGTCCCAGAGAAAGGATCTTTATCAAATGAAATTTGCACAGAGCAGATGCTTCTGTACAACTAATCCAGCTGGACATGTGTGCCCTGCTGTGTGGTGTTACAGAAGGTGCAGCGGGTGACATGTCAGGTTTACAGAAAGAACTGTCAGCAAAATAAGTTTTTGTGATCACCCGTCCTCTACTTCAGAAAGACATTCCTGTGCTGAACTTCCTGGTGGCTTTATTCATTGTCTTTATTTTCTGTCTTGTGGAGCATCAACCTGGAGCTGTGCTGCGATAAGTAGCCCTTGCTGAAACAAAGGCAAAGGAGCAGGAGTCAGGTGGAGTTCTGTGTTGAGCTGCCCTGATGGCAGAACATTTTTTTTGTCCCATTGTTTTGGCTACACGGTTGTTCATCCTGTATGTGGGCAAGATGTTTGATTCCGGTAGATATGCTCAGGACTACATACTTGTTACTTTTCTCCTGGAACTTGTTTCTGTTCTTAATTAGCACATCAGCAGTGCAGCCAGACCCTAATTTCACAGCTCAGCAGTGCTGGCATTCTCCTGGCATGGGGTTTGGGTCACAGCTGTTGCTGAGCAGGGAAGTGCCAGCTCCAGGAAACAGCACAGAGGAAGGCAGAATGTGAATCCAGAGCTTTTCACTCAACTCCTAAGTGCCCTAAGCCAGTGTGTGAGACAGAAATACTCAACTGAGGGACTTTACTGGAAGTTGCTCTATGAGGTTTGATGGCATGGGCTAAGTACCTCTAACAACCAGATTTTGGGATAAGCTTGTCTCTTGTGGCCAGGAAGAGAACTGAAGAGCCTAAAAGAAACATTGGTATGCAGAACAAGGATTACGTTGGAAGCCACCCATTTCTTGCTGTGCTTAATGAGGGCAGTGTATTCAGGCCTCCTGCAAATGGCCACTAGCCAGCCAATGCCTGCCAGATCTAGGAGCTTTGCAAGTATGCAAAAAGATAATCTGCGCTCTGAAGAGGCCTTTGACCGGTGTTTTGCCACATGGTGTTCTCTTGTACCTCAGGGCAAAGGCAGTTAATGGAGACCTTTGGAGGCTTAACCTCCTGGTCATTGCAGGTCCTGGTAGAGCAGGTGGCTGGGTCATGGCTTGTGAGGAAGAGCTGAGTCCGTATGTGGCTGTTCCCCTTATATTCCTGCCCATTGGTCTGGCACATACATCTGTGTCTGGGCTCAGGCCCTTACAGAGTATTCCTGCTCCACTGCTCCCCTGCATTTGCACAGGGAAGGGCAGGGCAGAGAGGGGAAGCCCAGAATTGTGCAGGGCTGGCTGTACTGCAGCATCTTGTGTAATGAATGAGACTAGCACTTCAGAGGTTTGAAGTAGGTAAACCCTCAGGAAGGAGAAATATGTTAACCGGAGTCAGTGCTGTTTCAACTTTATGCTGCAAGGAATGCATTGCTTAGTTGAAATGAAGACAGCCAGGAACACCTGGCTTACCAGATGAGGCCTTCTCTTGTATTTTATGTGGTTATAGAAGCACCATGCTATGCCACTTCAGCTCACTCCAGTATGTGAATGAAGGCATAGCATATCCTTGCTTTTTCTCCTAACAGAGGAGCCTGACTTTTGAATACTGGAACAGATGGCAAATAATTCAACCTGGTGAAAATTATGCTTTCTGGTGTAAGGAGAAAAATAGCGCTTTTTCTGCATCCTTATGAAATAAATCACATTCTGTGGTGCATGTGAAACATAACAGGGCACCCAGAAATATCTAAGGAAATATTACATTTGTTTCAAAGGTGTCTGAGAGGCAGAAAAGTGTGTTACTTAACACTGTACCTAAAAGGCATCTGCAGGACGTGGTCATGACTTTAACTACTGAGAGACACTTTCTGGGTGAAGAACCACATTTATTCTGTGCAAGTTATTGTGATGGTGCTCATGCATAATGGATAATTAACATACTTAGGTAAGGCATGATTAAAAGGCTGTGTTATTCCAAGTACTCAATACAAAAGCATAACACATGGAGTGTGCAGTACAAGCCTTTTTGAACTTAAAATGATTCATTAGATGAAGCAGAACATCTTAAAGCATTCCTTTCCACATGAGATTGTGTTACTCAGTGACCAGATTAATTTATAGTCAGGCAATCCTACTGTGTTCATGTAGGTACAAGTGCTGACACCAAAATAGGCCTTGCTGGATTTGTTCGCTATAGCATTAGGAGCCAGAGATGGCAGAATGAATAGCCAGAACAGTCCTTCCAACTTCTAGAGCTGCATCTCTGCTCTGCTGACACTCCATGTTATGCACATCTGTTCCTGCTGCAGGCATGGGATGAACCTTAAGGTGTGATGGGAAGTAGAGGCCTGGAAGAAGTACCCATCTGAATTCTGCTCTGAATCAGTCGCTGTGCTACACTCAGCGTATGTTCTGCTTTCACTCATTTCATGGGGAAATAAGAAACAATTTGCTTTTCACTGATTGCTTCCATGCCCGATGACTGCATCAAACTTAACATCAGTCAGCTTTTTGAGAACATTTGAGGCACGTTCTGGAATCAACCTGGAGGATGAAAAGAAAAACAACCATGAAATTAAACCTTAGAATTCATGTTTTGGAGCAAGTGGTACCACAGGTGGGGCTGGAGTTTGTCTGGACACAGAATGCATGCTCGCATCAGACTGAGAGCAGAACTCTGAAATCTGGGGAGTACTTCCTAAAAGCCCATTGCCTTCACAACTGTTTGTCTACCTTGACCTCCGGTCCCTTCAGCACCTTCCTCCTTCTGTGATCACTTCAAGGACAGATATCCACTGAAAAGGATGTTGGTTGCGTTGCTGCTTGTAGGACCCTGGAAGGTTTAACACTGAGTAGAGATCTGTGCTTATTAGGCATTCTCCTGCTTTGAAAAGCAGCAGTCTGATGAAAGGATGGGATGATAAAAGAGAGACCCTGGGCTGCACTTTTCTATGACTTTTTTTCTTAGCATGAGCCATGCCTCTTTGTGTCTGCCTGCTCCCAGATTAAAATGGAGTTATCTTAAGGGTTATGACAGTATTAAGCACCACTTCTTTGTAAGTTCACACACTTCTGCTGCCCAGGTATCCCTTGGAATGCAAGAGTTCTTTTTTAATGACTGGTGTTGAGTGCCATGAACAAGGTCTTATGAAGTGCTTCTTAGGATATTGTAGAAGTTAACTGAAGTGTCACTGTAGAACAACTGTACTTGTTCTTATGTAAATTTCAGGTTTTCAGACAGAGCTCCTGTGAAAACAGAGGAAGAGCAGCTACACCAAATATTTAACAAATCTGACAGGACAAATTTTATTTCACCTGGCAGACAGAAGCAGCATTCTCAGCCAACCTGACCTAGACACCAAAGAGCAGCAGTTGATCAGCTGTTTCTGGAGCTAGCCTGGGGCTGCTGGTTCACAGAAACTTTTCTTTGCAAGCCCTGTGGCCATTCCCATTTGTGAAGGAAAAGTGATCCCTTGAACTCTCTCTGCCTGAAGTCAAATATGGAATGACATAAATAGCTCAATGCAGTGGTGAGAAGTATTGAAGATAGCAGAAAATAAATGAAACTGGGTTGAACCTAAACTTCTGCAATCTAGCTCGTTCAGGAATATTTCTATGCTGCCAGATGTTATATTTGACTATTAGCAGCACAAGTTCTACTTTATCCTACAGTAAACCTTAAACTTGAAGCAGATGTTACAAATGTGATACTTGCACGCTCTTGCACTTTTGTTGCATCCTTTTTTCCCCTTCTTTGGTGGGGTATTTTGTGTGTGTGTGTGTGTGTGCATGCCACTCACATTTCAGAAAATAATGCAAAGCTCAGCTGTGGTGGAACAAAAACCATTTTCTGGTTGGTCAGTATTCCTTCCATCAGAGCCTTCACAACTTCATCAACCTCCAAGATCTTTCCAAGCCTAAAATCAAAGGGAGGCATCTATGTAAGAGCAGCAGTAATAAAACATGGGCAGCAGATGAATATGAAGTAGGATGCTTCACATGCGCACCAAGTCAGGTAAATAAAGGACAACTGCTATGTGGGATATATACTCAGCCTGAATAACAGACGTGGAGCAGGGGCAAATATGTAATGCTGATTTCTGGTCATTACCTAGTACTGGGGTTTTTGACAAATCCAGTATTCATAAAAACTGGACAGAGACATGTTGTTTTTATTCCATCCTTTCCCAGGGAAGACAGCTCCTCCGTTAGAGCTTTATGAAATCCAACTGCAGCAAACTTGCTTGAACTGGTGGAGGAGAAAAGCAGAAATCAGAAGGCATGAATGTTTCCAGCCTGACAGAAATGGAAAGGGGCTGAGAGAACATGCAGTACTGACTAGTGAGGGAAACAGTGGCAAGGCAGGGACTCACTTCTAACTCTTGCTGTGCCACAGCGTAGTGCTGAAATACCTATTAATGGCTTGGGGAAGATACTGTGGGATGCAAAGTGGGTGATCTTCAGAAAGTTACCTTTACAAGGAAGAGTCTGTTAAATGTTAGTGCCTAAATCCGAAGTGTTTACTTGTTAGAGTGGCATTAGAAAGTTCTCGGCAAGCAGAAATAGATGAGCATGTTTGATGCTAATGATCTGAACACTGAAATCTGGTTACAACTCCTTTATCAGGAGTTCTCATACTACCAACAGTGACTCCCCGTGCAGGAGTGTACCCAGGGAAACTGATTCTGTTTGGAATCACTGTGGTAGAGGGCTAACAACATGCATTCTGATAACATGCCATATGTTGAAGTTTTTCTGTAGTTCTAAATACTTCTATTTTAAATGGGCAGCACATTGACCTCTCAGTAGTGAAATGATGCTCACAACACTAAGTATTTAGTGCTAAGCATGCTTTTTTTGTCATGTGGCTTTTTTGTCATTTTAGGCTCACTGTCAAAGCCTGCATTTTACCACATGGTGGCAGGAGCATTTCTGTGCGCTACAGTCATTGCCAGGAATGCCAGAAATATGAAAAGCTACTAATTATATGCTCACTTGATGATACTACAGCAACTCAGCACGACAGTCTAAGGAGAAGGGAATAAAATACCTTTCTTGGTAAGCAAAAGTCCAGATCAGTTTTGGAGAGAAAAAAGATTGAAGGTTAGTTGATTTGTAACATCATTAGTCCTTCATTGGATCACCTGAATCAGTCAGAGCTAATAAGCAAATCAGTGGGTACCTCCATTGGTCCTTATATGTTGGGTGTTGTGGGTTTTTTCTCCTTAGCACTGTCCTTTGGAAGTAGCTTATTCAGTGGGAAGTTTATTTCTGTTACTCCGTGTTTGCTGGTGGAGAAGACAATTAAAAATAAATGGAGAGAGCTGATTTTGAAGTCACTTACCAATAAGCCACCATGAAAGAAGTTACAAATTGACCTGCTGCAGAAGCCACTGTGACAATGTGACCACGGTTGTTCTTCATCATCGTTGGCAGAAAAGCTCTTGTTGTCTTGAAAGGGATTTTTAAAAAGGGCAGAAATGGGGTTGGGAAGAGGAGGAAAAGAGCAATGCCATCTTAGAGGTCTTCATCACTGATTCCAATTACGTGCAATTATGTGAAGCATAATGCGAGATGCCAACTAGCAGCCAAGGCCCTGAGAACCAGGTGCACATTCTCCATTCAGCTAGTGCAACCTGATTACCAAAAGGAACCTTTCAGCACAGTCAGGTATCAGCAGAGGCTGATGCTCATGTTGCTCCTAGCCTGCTTTCTAGATTTCCCTTGTCAGCAGCAGCACTGCCAGTGTTTCTTCCCCAGCATGTACCCAGCAAAAGCGTGGGCCCAGCAAACTTAGTGCCCCTTTTTTCCCTCTGCAAGCAGGAATTCTTTAACACCTGTGACCTCCACCCTGTAGGCCCTGCTGACAGCTCAGTCCCCAGGGTCAGGCTGCCAGAGTGTCAAGGAGCCAAGATTCCAGCTCTGAGATGTCCCAGCTGCATCACCTCCATGCAGGCTGCTGGCAAAGAGCTGGGAGAAGCTCTGCAGGGGGTAAAGCAGGTACCACTCTTGTCCTTAACAACACTCACAAAAACACAGAGGCATAAACAGAGTAGCAGCCCTTACCCAGATGTGAGCAAGAATATTGACTTCAAACATTTTCTCAATTTGGTGGTCCTGGGTGGAGAGCAGGTCGGCAGCTGTGATCACACCAGCATTATTCACCAGAATGGAGATATCACCAATGTCCTTTTTCACCTTTTGGACAAAAGGAATGCACAGCACTTAGTCATCACAGGTTGTGAGCAGCAAATAATTTAACTCTTACAATTCTGTGTTGTTTTATGCTCTTTCCCAATCTGGTAGGAACTGTGCAATATTCTGAAAGCTGATTTAGATCTGATGCTTTTCCCTTATTTACTGTCAGGATTTATAGTCTCCTACACATCACCCACAGAAAATATGCTCTGCACAGTCACAGCTGGCACAATCTGTGTGGAAAACTTCAGGTGATTTCAAGCGGTAAGGCTTGGCACGCATTCCTGCTTCCCCTACCTTCTCAGCAGCGCTGTAGATCTCCTCTCTTTTGCTGCAGTCCACCACAAAGGTGTGAACAGTGGCTCCCAGCCCTTCACACTCCGTTGCTGTCTCCTTGAGGCCATGCTGTGAGTGGAAGGAAAGGATACATGTATGACATGAGTGCAGTGGCCTCAGTACAGCCCGCTCAGTTGTATGTGCAACCGTACACTGCCCACAGTCTGCTGTTTGGGCACTGTGGCACCTTGGGGGAGGGCTTAAAACTTAGGATCTGCACAGCACTGCTGCTAGAAAGGGAACGCAGAGACAATAATCCCCTTGCCTTGGTACAGCTCATCTAGCTGGACAGCAGGAAGGGGGCACCAGGTGACAGCTAGCAGCCTCCTGACTGCAAGCAGAGGACTAAAGGACAGCTGCAGGTGACAGCTTAGAGATGCCACAAGTGCCCAGCATGTGGCAGGAGTAACAGTCTGGCTGTGACAAAACAGGTATGCCATTCATAATGCAAGGTGGAAAGAGCTGACTAATGTGTCCATCTTTTGTGTCAGACAGTTTACAAGGCCATCTTTTACCATTAAAACAGGTCAACAATGCCATGCTTGTTCTGACCTTCCATCATTTTCTGCACTGCCCAAAGCTTTGGGCTTTGCTGCCTCCCTTGGCCACCTAATTCACTGCCTACTAACGAGCATTCAGGCCTTCCTCCCAGCATTACAGGTGAGCGTTGCAGACACAAAACTAAGGTTGGTACCTCTTCCCACAGAAGGTGGAACACATAAGCACAGAATCATAGGGGTTGCAGGGGACTTCTGGAGATCACTGAGTCCAAACTCATGCTAAAGCAGGTTCTAGAGTAAGTCATAGAGGAAAGTGTCCAGGCAAATCTTGAATATCTCCAGAGAAAGAGATCACAACCCTTCTGGGCATCTGTTCAGCGCTCCCTCCCCCTCACAGTAAAGAAGTTCTTCATTGTGTTAGTATGGAACTTTCCAGTGTCTGCCCGTTGCCCTCTGTTTTACTGTTGCACACCACTGAAAAGAGTCCACCCCCACCAACTTGACTCCCACACTTCAGATATTTATAAACAGTGATCAGCCTTCTCATCCCCAGGCTGAACAGCCTCAGGTCTCTCAGCCTCTCCTCGTGAGATGCTCCAAGCTCCTAACTGTCTTCGTGGCCCTATGCTGGACTCCATTTTTCTTGAACTGGAGAGTCCAGAACTGGATACAGTGCTCCAGATGTCTTTAAACCGAGTGGGAGATTTAGGTTAGATGTTAGGAAGAATTTTTTTTACTCAGAATGGGGTAAGGCACCGGAATAAGTTGCCCAGAGAGGCTGGGAATGCCCCATCTTTGGAGACATTCAAGGCCAGGTTGGACTGGATCCTGTGCAGCCCGGTCGGGTGGGTGGCAACCCTGCCCACGGCAGGGTATTGGAACTAGATGATCTTTGAGGTCCCTTCCAACCTAAGCCATTCTGTGGTTTCCTTACCAGCAGGTCAGCCCCTAACCTGCGCTGATGAGTTCAATGGATGACACACGACAGATGACTTGCTGCTTGGCTTCAGCACTTCACGCATCCCAAGAGCAGTGCCATTCATGCCCCGCAGTCCGTGCTTGAGGTGAGCAAGCAAGCACACTACTAAACATTCAAACCGCCGGTCAGCAGTGCCCTGTATACGTTATACTGCCCGCAGTGCTGCAGCCCCCGAACTCCGCACCGCGCACAGGGACGGCTCCGAGCTCCCCGCAGCCACCTGCAGCCACGAGTCCCGCTCCCCCCGCTCCGGCAGGGCTTCCCCCCGTCCGCCCCATCCCGTCGTTACCGCCTCGACGTCCCACAGCACCAGGCGGCTCTGGAGCCGGGCGAACTCGCGGGCCGTAGCCCTGCCCAAGCCGCGGGCAGCGCCCGTGACCAGCACCAGCTCCCCGCGGACGGCCTTCCTCCTGGCGGGCAGCAGCAGCTTCACCAGCGCCTCCGCGTAGGCGTACAGCAGCGTGCCCAGGAACAGCAGCAACCCGACAACGGGATGCATGCCTCCGCCTCGCAGCGCCCCGAGCGCTCTCACACCGACTCGTAGCGCCGCCGCAAGGGGGGCGCACTCACGGCCCGCCGTGACCAATCGGAGAGCGCCCTGGGGCGGGAGGAGGCGCCGATTGGCTGCGCTCCGCCCAATGAGGGGGCAGCTTGTAAGGGGGTGCGTGGCGGCGGTGAGTGGCGGACGCTGTGTGGTAGTGGTTCCGGGCCGGGGTCGCTTCGGCGGTCCGGGCCGAGCTCTTCTCCGCCGGTTGTGGAGTGGGGGCATGTTGTCCTTCGCCACCGTGCTGCGTGTAGTGCCGGTCCCCGGCCTCGCTCGGGTTGTCGCCGTGTTGTCCGTCGCGGTTGTGCTATCCCCGCCCGCCCGGTACGCGCTGCGTCTCCGCCCGCCCCTCAGGTACGGCGGCACCGGGGGTGTGTGAGAGACAGCGGGCCCCTGCGACATCGCCGCTGGGGTGTGGGCTTGCATGGGGCCGCGCTGAGTTCCTCATCTCAAAAAGCCCTACACCTTTGCCGAGAGCTCTGAAATATCTGTGCTTCTGTTGGTTATGGCCTCTTGCTGCGCTTAGAGCCTCTTATTGGAGGCGATCTCCCTTCTTTTTTGGAGCAGTTAAGAAAATAAACAAACAAACACAGAAGCAGTTTGTGTGTTGAGATAAATCTGCGTGGAGTTTTGAAGAGCTGTGTGTCAAGCACCATGATCTAAACTACTGTTTAACAATTATACAATTGCCTGAATTTTTGGCTCCAAAAAATCTATGGTAGATAAGGATTACTCATAGTCTTGAGCATCTTCCCTTGTGAGTGAGTTATTTGGACATTCATTGCCTTCCTGGCAGTAGAAAAGCAAGGTGTATGTTACTCTGCAGGGCATCACACAAAATGTTTCAGCATGCAGAGCAATACGTGGAGATACATAGAACTGCAGCAGCTGGAAGAGGCCTTTGAGGATCCTCATGTCCAGCCCTGCTGATGTTTGGATATTTTGTATTTACTTTCCATCAGTGGATGTGAGAGCAGGCCTCTTGTAAAGCTGAGCTATTTGTTGGTGCGTTGCCCACTTGGAGAGTGAGTGTTCAGACAGGGCATCCAGCTGCACTGCATGAGTACCTCCCAACCAGTCCTTTTGAATGATTGGTAACTGTTTAGAGTGTTGTGTAGCCCAAAAGGGCCCTTGCAATCCTAGGCTTTTCACTTGTGAAAGAGGATCTACATATCAGGCAGGGTGCTTGCTCTATGCTTCACAAAGCCAAAGCCTCAGTTTCAGATATTGTTTTCATGCATATATTTGTGTGATTCCTGAAAGAAGTGATAACATGATGCTGTTCTCTGGAATGCTCCAGTCTGTTCAGAATGGTGCAGTCTAATGTTCAGATGAAACATATAGTAACATGATTAACACTTGATCATAGAATCTCATTAAATAACACTTTATTTTCTTTCTTTCAGTAACTTCTCTGCAGCTCACTGGTCCCACCTCCACCCCGTTAACATGGTCGACAGTTGTAACATTAAGAATTTCTACCACAACAAAGCTCTCACCTCCCCTTATCCCAGATCTCGTGTTGAGCGTACCCATGTTCCTGCAGATAAAGTGGACTGGTTGACTGAGTGGAAAGACTACCAACCCGTGGAGTACACTGCAGAGTCTGTTTTGTCTGGACCTCAGTGGGCAGATCCGCAGGTCAGGTGAGTGGAAATTGTGGCCCTTTGCTCTTTCAGAGTTGTGAGACAAGTAGAAATTCTTGTGTCCTTGCTAATTTGTCTTTTCCAATCATGAGATGTCAGGAAATAATATTGTGGCCTTAAGAACTTGGGAGAAAATTGCCATAATGTGCTTGCTTGCTTGTTCTTGGCTTGTGTGCAAGATGAGACGAACTTGAGCAGAATTGGAGGCCTGAAGGAGAGTGCTCCGACTCAGGAAGTGCAGCAGGCTGTATGCCTGATGGTAACATTGGGACTGCATTGCTCTGTACTAGTTCTGTGAAGACATTCTCCTGCCAAGGAACACACTGTGCTGCTTAGCTGGGAGGTCAGATGCAGGCATTAGTCTGCAGTCAGATATTCTTTTAATGGGTGTTGATAGCACTTGAAAATGCAGAGCCAGTTTTTAGTGTAGATTCCTGAAATTTTTGAGTGGAAAAAGCTAATCAGATAGATTGATTCTTGTGATGGTTTGAGGGGAATTGCTCTGAGGAGCAATAAATACACTTCTGTAGACAGCTGCCTTCCTACCAGCACACTGTTTCATTTTTAGAGATGCACACAGCGTAGGCATTAAACACTTCTTGAAAGTCAGTGACTGTGCTTAGCAACTGTGATAAAGCATACCTAGTAAAATGTCTGCAAGCTGCTCTTAAATTAGGAAAGCATTTGTTAACTTCATTGCAGGATAAAATCTTACCCTCCCTAATATGAACAGCTTTGAAACACTGCCTAAATGAAAAAGTGGAAATGCTGACTGCTTTAGAGTATCGCTCTTATCTGGAGATTTAAACAGAGAGATTGGCAATTGCTCAAATTTTATACCCACCTGCAGAAAAGGGAAGGCCTGCATTGGAAATTACAGTAAAAACTACTTCTTAGCCAGTTGGGTGTCACAGGCTGGGTGACTGGCCTTCAACCAGAGGAACATGATGGGCTTTATAACTTCTAATTACCCTTTCTCGCAGTGATAAAAGTTTCTCTCCCAAATTTAATGAGAGAGATGGAGAAGTGGAGAGGACAAGTTGGAATGGCTCGTACGTGGTTGAAAATGGGAGGCCCCGGTGAGTGATTTTTCTTTGTATATGTGTTTCTGTGATGTAGTTTTAGAGCTCTTAAACATCTGTGTCAGTTCTAGCAGGCAGTACCTGCTAAAATAAAATGAGGGCAGTCTACACTAGAGACAGAAAAGAGTGATACATCAGTGTGAGGGCACTGTTTCTGGCAGCAAGTTGTGCAGAGAGGCATGAAAAGGTTGTCGTGGTGCCAGCACTGTGGTTGTAGGGACTTTAGGGGAGGTGTTAGGGGTGTTTCCATCCCCTAACAAGGTCCTGGTGTCACACAGATACGATTTTGTTTTGTTTTTTCTTTTTCTGGTGATGATACATAACTAAAAGCTCTGTACAAACTGGATTCTTTTCTCAGATAAAGTTTTGTGTTTGCAATGAGAGGCAGAAGATCAGGGAAATGACAGAGTCATTTTGTTCTCCTTTACTTTCACTGTTAGTTACAAAAAGATGATGATGAAGAAAACTGTTTGTTTTTTTTAATTCTTTAAAACTAACGTTGACATTGAGTGTGTATTGCTATCTTTTCCTTTCTGTTATGTCTGCTTCATTAAAGCTCCTTTTTCAGAATACTCGAAGCTCTGTGTGGGCAAATTGTGCTGTTAAATGCTCTGTGCCACTTATTTCAGAAACCCAGCAGGAAGGACAGGTCTCACAGGGAGAGGATTGCTGGGGCGCTGGGGGCCAAACCACGCTGCTGATCCTGTTGTGACCAGGTAAGGGAGGGTGACTGAAAGGTGATGTACAGCAGAAAAATACACAACTTCTGTGCATCTGTGGACAAGCATTTACTGGTCATGTAGCTTTTTGTATGCTGTTCTGTGTAACCTTGTATCTGAGTGGAGAGAAGTTGTGTAGATGAGTGGAATTCAAATATCGTTGTTTTAAGCCTTTCTCTGGAAAACACTTAGGACCCACTTGTTGTAGGAAGTCCTTGTTTTAGAGTGCTGAGGACGCAGGCTGAAAACATGGAAAGTGTAACAATAGAGATGTATTACACAAATTATCTGTAATGAATGTGAAAATTGAAAAGATTACCCAGTGTTTTGATATTTTCTGAACAGTAATCCGAATGGCCTTTGTTGAGACATGATAAATTGCAGGAACAGGAGCTCGTGTCTGAGTGACTCAGTTGCAAAATCGGTTGTGAGCCTGTTTTGTGCTGTAGGAATTACTTCTCTAGTATCTAAGAGGAGGACATAGGGTTTAGATGGTCTGTTGTTTATTTGTTTGTTTTTTGTCAGTGCATACTCTGCTTTGGTATTTTTGCCTCCAGAGTCTACGTGGCTACATGTGGGATCACACACAGAGGTTTTGGAGGGGATGGTGTGGGTAACGAAGCTGTGAGCCAGGGAATGCAATGCTTTTAAGGAACAACTACTATGAAAGTCACACTACTGCATTTTAGTACTTGCAATTTTCAGAACGCTACCAAAGCTACACATTTATTTCCAGGAAAGTAATGCAAATCCAGGTTCTGTTTTTCCTTTTCAATTGGATTGCTTTTTGGCTGCAGTTCTTCTGAGTACAGTGAATGCTTGTGGCTTTCTGTTGGTGCCAAGTAGATGGTTTGAAAGTCTGGCAGCCAAAATTTATTCTTATAGCAGAAGTCATAATTTTCCTCATCTCATGGGTAGACAGAAATAAAGTCAGAAGTGAAAGCTTTATGGTGAGAGTTGCAGTAAGATATAGATGTTCTGGTCCTAGCAGTAAAACTGCATGGATGAGATCTTTCCAGGCAGCTGTTGTCTGTTTTTTTTTTTTTGTTCAGAGACTGTATTCTACCTAGTAGACTGTAGTGTGGGAGCCCTACTTTTGTATTTTCCTTCTATGAAAAAGCAGAAAATAATTTTCTCGTTTGTCATTTTCTGCAGGTGGAAGAGGGATAGAAGTGGCAATAAAATAGCTCACCCAGCTACTGGCAAAAACATCCTGCAGTTTGTAGCTATCAAGAGGAGAGACTGTGGGGAGTGGGCCATCCCTGGGGTAAGGACAGAGTTCTGGAAGTGAAAGACTTCTCCCTTTTGGCAAAGTCAAGAGTAGATAACTGATATGTGCATGGTAAAACTGCTTTGTCAGGATGACCTCAATCTGTAGAGGGAAGGAGAAAGGTATTACAGATACATTTTTTCTCAGACATCTCTTGGTAGGCTTCTTGCTCTTTCCACATTCCAAGATGATATATATCCTTAATTCTGATGGTGTCTTTTGCTTAATGCAGACATAATTTAATCTGTTTTTGATCCAGTTTTTGGAGGATGAGTATGCTTGCTCTTTTTTCACAAATAGAGACTTCTTCTCGTATCCCGAGTGGGATGCAGGTAGCTGTAATATCCTGCATGCCAGTCAAAGAATGCTATCCCAAGTGAGGACTGAGAGTACTCGTGTTTCTTCCCCTTTCAGGGGATGGTGGATCCAGGGGAGAAGATCAGTGCTACTCTTAAGCGGGAATTTGGGGAAGAGGCCTTGAACTCCTTACAGAAATCACCTGAGGAAAAAGCAGAATTGGAAAAACAACTCCAGAGGCTGTTCAGCCAGGAGCACTTTGTGGTAAGCTGTGTGTCTTCGTGGTAGCCTCTGAGCTCTGCAGGTAACCTGCAGCTATTGAGGAACTGAGGAAGTATAGCTGTTATTA
This sequence comes from Cyrtonyx montezumae, assembly GCF_038088225.1. NCBI lineage: Eukaryota > Metazoa > Chordata > Aves > Galliformes > Odontophoridae > Cyrtonyx > Cyrtonyx montezumae. The sequence continues at coordinate 24,600,856 of NW_027071936.1, read as the reverse complement.
AAATAAGCTGATTCTCCATTTTTTTGTCATTCAGGGCGTGGAAGGGACAATTTTGTACTCTGTAGGAGTGAATGCATCTGAGAGAAAACGCTTTTTAATGATTATACCTCATTTGCATGCTGTTGTTCATTGCATTAGGTGTACAGAGGATATGTAGATGACCCTCGTAACACTGATAATGCTTGGATGGAGACAGAGGCTGTAAACTACCATGATGAAACTGGTAGGTACATCTCTGCTTGTATTCCTAGCTGCTTTTTACCGCAGATACTCTTCTGAAATATTGGTATCTGTGGGGCTGAGGTGTGCAACAGGAATGTATGATCATGAAAGTGGACTGTAAGTTCTTGGACTGAGTCCAGTACAGGTGAGGATCTCTTGTTTTCTTTTTGTGATGTTCAACCACAGCAGGTAGTATTTGTTCCCTTTTGATTTTTCCCTATCCTAAACTAAAAACTTAAGTCATACTCAGGCAGATTTTTTATTTTTGTGTTAGTTCCAAACCACAAACTGCCTTTGTGTGGAAATTGAACAGTAGGCCTGATTTCTTTTTGGTCACTTGAATCGGTTTCATTTCCAGTTTCAATGGTGGAAGGACCTTCAGCTCTTTTTTATTCTCCTTCAGCAGCTGTGTGCTTCAGGAGCATTCTGGAGTAGGCAGATTTTCTCTGCATTTATTACTTTGATGTCCTGGTTACTCTTGACGCTTTTTATCTCAAGTACTCTGCCAGAATTATTTTTATACCTTATTTTCCTTCTGTGAAAGAATTAAAATGGGCATACGCTTCTAGTTCTTAGATTGATCCATAATCCTGAGTTCTCATCACTCTCCTCTTGAAATTAATTGGCTTAGTTTACCATCTCTTACCATCTCAGCAACATTTTTGCTGTTTTGGGTAGTTAAAAGGTAAGTGGTAAAGCTTAGCATGCTGCTGGTTCTTGATTTATCAACTCCCAGAAGTAATGAAGGTTGTGTTCCTTTGATATTTGTTTCTCATACTTTTTTATTTTATTTTTTTTGTAATAAGCATTTATTGTCTTGTTTATGCAGTACTGAGACTTGACTTGGAAACCAGAGTTAGAAACTGCAGAGAGTAATTCAGAAGCTTTTCTGTATTTCCACTTAAGTGCTTTTTAAAAACTTTTGAGGCTTTATTAAAAAATTAATTGTTCTCATTTTGTGTAGGTACACATCACTTTGTTTCAAAGATTGTAGAAATAGAATAGTGGAAGGGATGAACTGATGAGGTGTAAGAAGAGAATGTGGGAGAGAAGATGCAAGAGCGTGTCCTAACTCTTGTTTTGTGGACAGGTGAGACCATGGATAACCTGCCTCTGGAAGCAGGCGATGATGCTGGGATGGTGAAGTGGGTTGACATCAGTGAGAAGCTCAAGCTGTATGCAAATCATAGCTTCTTCATTAAGCTCGTGACGGAGAAACGGGGAGCACACTGGAGTGAGGAACCTGGTTCTGAGTGAAGTAAAAGAGGAACGGACCCACGCGTGAAGGATGGTGTTCAACAGCTGTGGAATTGAGAGGATGCTGAAGTGTGCTCAAGTACAGTGTATATACCTCATTTGAAAGACTTCGTTGTTACAAGTAGCATGTAATGATGACTGTGTCACCTGTACAGCCTTACAGCTGTGGGATTAGCTCTGTATACACGCCGGGCAGAACTGGCTGTGATGGAACATACAGTGACAAAGCCTTCTAGAAGGCTTCAAATGACTTATTTGAATTTCTCAATGCGTGTAAAATGATGTGTATTTGAAGCTGTTAACTTCTTTCTTGTCTTCATTATTTGCAGCTGAATCTTTACATCTGCAAGAGATCACTGAGATTCTGACCACACTTCTGAGCTACACTTGAGCTCTATTTTTTTGCACTGGTTTCTTGTCAGGGATATGAATCTTTCACATGTCTGAGGTTTGTAGGATGCTGACCTGAGTAATTACTAAGATGAATTAAAGAACAATGTATTTAAGTGGTTTCACTTAAGATATCCTTTCAGTGACTTCTAATCTGGGATTAATTTTCACCTTTACTTGCTTGCTAGCATAAAGTGTGGATGGTGTTCACATGTGCTTGTCTTACAGGGCCTCCATCTAAAAATATTGCTGCTGGAGAATGTACCTTGGCTGATTTTTGGATTCTGAGCTTCTCTTCACACTGCGTATGTGAAAGTACAGTTGTTGGGGAGACAGTGCCATAAGCAGAATCACTGGAATGCATGGCCTTCAAAGCACTCTTCCAAAGTGTGGGTTGGTTTTTTTAGATGATGGGGAGAAATTTCCAGTCAGAAGGCAGGTGTGGGCCCTTAGATATATTTGTTATTGAAGAGCTGCTGGCATTTTTCCTGTGTGTTTTTAGTCAAGGGGTAGGCATGTTTAGTTGTGCAATAGGATGAGAGATGCTAAGGGATTTGATTTAGTGATTTAGTAGTTTAGTAGGTAGGGATGGTGATAGGAGGATGGTTGGACTAGATGATCTTGTAGGTCCTTTCCAACCTAATGTACCTATGAACCTATGAGAGTTGATAGTAACAGCTAAAACTTGGGACTGAGAGCTGGGCTGTAGTGTCATAGTGAATTTTAAGCAAGGTGATGATGCAGGAGAGTGAAAAGTGTCATCAGCTCCATTTGCCTTGTACAATAATACTGTGATATGCTGAGATTTGCCCACATCTGCATAACTATTGAATGGTTTTAGGGCTTGCTTCTAGTCAGGACCACCCCTTCCCCTCAATTAGTTAATGAAATCTGGAGAAGTGGTGTGGGCTTAGATGAGAGAATCCCAGGGATGTTCTAGAGTTATTAGTTTACTCCTTTCAAAAGATAAATTAAAAGCTGTTTGCATTAGTTTTTCTTTCAATCCCTGCTCTACTAATTCCTGCACATCTCAGTTCAGTGATATTAGTAAGACAACATAAATGCTGTATAAGTTTCCACAAAAAAAAAAACAACAGTCTGTCTTGAGATCACAGGACAGCCCTGGTGGTTGCATCAGCAGAGTTCCCTTCCTTTTCTATTGAAAGTGAAGTTAGTGTAGAGACATGGGAATGTTGCTTCTTAAAAGACGATGAAGAGATCACAGTGACTTAATGCTTAGAATTTATTCAGACTTAGAAAGTGAGCAGACTTGGCCTCCCTAGGAGAAGCTGTGCACGGTGTCCAGTGTGCACAGCCACAGGTTTGTGAAATGGGGCCTCATTGCTGACCTCCGCTTTCAGAGCACTGCTGACAAAAGCATTGAGGAGCTGGAGGAAGCAGAAAATGATCAGGAGGCAGCAGTATTTCACAGGAGGCAGCCTTGCTTGTCCAGATAGGTATCTACAGAATGAGAACAGAGTTGTAGGTTAGAAGCAATAGCATTAGTGGCCTTAGTCTGTTCATTGACACATGGTGTGAGGCGTGTGCCTGGCAGCATCACTGGCTTTGGAATACTGCCTGGAGAGCAGGCTGTGCTCCGTGCATGGGAGGTGACTGGGCAGCTGCTGTTGGCTGAGGATAGAGCTAGCTGTGCTGTGCTGTGCTGAGTCAAAGTAGCATGGGTTTTCCTTCCACATGAGGTGCTTGCATTAGCATAGAGTACTAAAGGTGAAAACAGAAACATAAAAATTCTGTAAGTACCATGCTGAATGAGACATAAAAGCTGCTCTGCTTCCAAGAGCCGTGTGGTGCTCCTGGAAGAAGAAATTCCTCTAATGAATATTTTCTACCCTCATCAGTCTTGTAATACAGTCTATTTTGAATGAGGAAGTGGATTTGGCTTTATGTGTTTTGGTAGTCCTTTGCTCCCAGGAAAGGTTGTGGCCAGATGGTTCTCAGCTGGAGTGCCTGGTCTTAGGGGGTACACTGTGCCATTACTTTGTGTGTGCCACTAACTTCAGAGTTAGATCTTTGTGCTTACTTGGGGCTGGAAATTTATTTCATTCTTAGAATAATGCAAGTGAGAAGTAGGCAAATGTAGTGGTAGAGCTTGCTGTATGCTTGTATCTTATACTACAAGACAGGTGGCTTACCTCAGACTCGCAGTGAAAGTGATGGTGGAGCATCCCTGAGTTGTTTAACAGGGGGGAGGCGAGGAAAGATGAGCCATGTCCAAGGAAAGGGGAGCTTTGGCGGATGAAACTTAGGAGAAGACTTCAAAAAAACTTCTCTAGACTGTGAAAGGAGAGGCACTGTGTGTCACTATTTGCCAGTTCAGTACCAACCCCTCTAGGTAAATCTGAATGTCAGAGCTGGTGTGTTTCATTAACTGAGAAACAGAGTGCTTACCTCTTCTGAGCTGCCGGAGCTTTCGTCAATGTCAACCTGCTGCTATAGAAGTATGATTTTTATTTTTGAGCAAAGCTTAATTCATTGTACTTGAGGTTTGTTGTTTATTTTTGTTGATAATAACAGTATCAGGTACTTAATTCGGGTTTTTAAAGCACACGTATTTTTTAATTCAACGTGTCCTGTTAGAATGCTACATCTGAAAAGGGAAATTGTTCTTCAGGGTCTGAAAGATTGTCATCTGAAATCTGTGCTGATGGAATGAGGACTTTGTTGATGGGCTGGGCATGAGCTTGCTGTTTGGTTTTGTTGCTTGTTTTTTTTTCTTGCATGAACGAGATGGGTTTAATCTTAACCTGGAAATCTAGAATGGGAATACCGTAAATACATTTAGTCATGTAACAGCCACTGGTGTTCTTGAGGCTGTCCTGCCAGATCCAGGCCATGTAATTTCCAGCTGACAGTGCTGAGATTTCCCACGCTGGGTGCCCGTGTATTTTTGTTCAGTACTTACCGCGTTGGTGACAGCAAGGAGTGTGCTCAGAATGCAGGAGAGCAGCAGGAACTTCATTTTGAGAGAGACTCCTGTGAAGCAGACAGCAAGCAGAGCTGCTTCAGCTTTTGGCTGAAGGGGGGAAGTAGAGGAGCAGTAGGGCTGTCTCTGAGTAGAGAGACAGAAAAACGGGGCAGCACGAGCTGTGTGCACCACGTGGGGTGCCCTCAAGTGCCAGTCCTATGTTTAATCTGCTGATGTGAGCAGTCACGGTAAGTAAAGGGTGTTGCTTTGAGTGGTCTTCACCAGGAGCTGTTTCTTTGCAGCCTCACAGAAAGGCTGAGGGACCTCTGGAGCTGATGGAGTTCACCCCCTCCCACACCCGGGCCCCTTAAGCAGGATCACGTTTGTCCAGAACTGTGTCCAGGTGGGGTCAGAACCTCTCCTGTGGTGAGGGCCCACAGCCTGTCTGTTCAACCTGTTCCAGCACCCGCCTGCAACGTAGCACAGCTAAGAGCCAAGGATCTGTGTTACCTTTGGGCTGCATGTTGAGTTGGCTGCTCAGTGGATCAGATGGAGTCCCCTGGCTCTGGCGGTAGCGATGCATGGATGGCCAGTGTCTTTATATATGGTTTTGGGTAGTGTGGCTTGCATCAGAAAACCACGAGATGTCATGTGTCATGTCTTCTTTGGACCTGCTTTTGTTTAGTTTAATTACTTCCCACCTGGTAGAGCAGCCAAGTTTTATAGATGGTCTTTATGATTTTTATATAATCCCTGAAGGACTGACAGGTTCAGCAATGGAAGTGTGTGTTGTTTATGTTATGAAAGGAAGCTTTATCTTTTTTGCTATTTTCTTGAGGCTTCTCTGTGGGTGTAAAGAAGAACACTTATTGACTTATACATATGTGCTAAGCTTCCTCAGTAATGGTCCATAAAGTTATCACGACCCAAATACTTCATCATATCATGAAGACGTAAATAACTGATAACCATTAAGGTACTTCCAAGCTAATCTAAAATAGTGGAAGGTGAAACTAATGACCATGTATAACCATTCTTACTGTTGTTATTTCTGACTTGTAGGTTAAATGTTGGTTAGTGGAGCTTCTGTCTCGCAGAAAACAACAGCTCAGCTGACTATTTTTCTGGTGTAATGTTCAGTGAGGTAGCAGCATTGCTGTGCATTGCAGTAGCAGCTGTTCCCATCTTTGCCTTGCAGAGGGAGTGAGGTAGCAGCATGGAGACTTCCAGTGTGGGTGGGATGCTGCTCTGCTCCTTCATGTACTCAGTGCTTCAGATCTCCATGACTGTAGCAGCCTTGGTGGTGTAGTTGTTTGCCTAGCAAGAATGTGCTGTGTGACAGGTCCCTCTTACTGCTGTGTTTGAAGGAGCAGGAGAAGAAATATCAGAAAAACACTGTCTTTTCTTGTGACAACAAAGAAACCAAAACAGAAAATCTAGGTAAACTTCATTTATTTGACACTTCTATGGAGAATGATAAACTGATGGTAAATAACAAGAGAAGAAAACCTATTTCAAAGTAGTTTTCTTCAGTGTCTTATAAAATCCACATCCTATAATTCTACTGAAGGGTTTTGTGAGCAACTCAGTCATTAGGTTAGTCCTTCTAAGAGGTTATTTGTAAGTGCAGAGGTAAACAGCGTTTAGCTATGAGCTACTTGGAGTTCTTAAGTGCTACTGCTGTTAATGAATTTGCAACAGTTAGGCACTTGTATTATCTTAGAGTAACCCATTCTGCCTCATTATTCCTGAATAAGGAGTTCCTCAACTTATTTCTGAAAAATTATAGAGCTGTTATTTGCAGTCATAAACGGGCATCACGTGTTTGACCAGCTGTAGAGCAACACAGGGATTCTGCTCAGCCAGGCTCAGAACAGGAGACTTTCATTTATGTCTTCTGCAACAGAGAAGGAAATACCATTAACATTTGCCAAAGTGCTATTTTTTTTGCAGTATTATTATTAAAAATGGTGTGCTGAGATTTCAGAGGGCCCGGGTATTGGAATGTTGTCAGTACTGAAAGCCAAATGTGATCGGTGATATATTCAGGAGCCATTCATTCAGGCCTTTTTTGATGTGTTAGATCTAGAGCTGCTTGTGAGCTGGGAATCCAGTATTTCTGGAGTGACAGAACCAGGCAGAACATGCTGGGTCAGATACGGCACAGGGAGAAGTGATTTCATACTGTGCTTTCGTGCACTGCACTTGTGAGCCATCCGTCTAGATTTTTTCTTGTACTCGAGAACTTGGCAGTAGGAATGGTTTGTACTGTGCATTTTCCTGGTCTTCAAGGCTTACCTTCCTTAATCCCAAAGCAGTGGCACCACTCCTTCAAAGTGATAAGTTTGTCTTGGTCTCCATCACACTCCTGGAAGAAACGGGTTATGCAGTGTTCCATGGGAACGAGGGAGGCTCTCAAAGGAGCGAGCTCTGAATGTGTCAGTGATCTGAAAGGAGGACAACACAGGTAGAGGTGTATTTCAGTAACAAATTATCAGCATCACTGAAGGTGCTGTAAGTGTCTGGAACACGACCACTGTGACACTGACAGAGAAGTCTATACATTTTAACTACTCTTCATTCTTTAAAAGCTGTTTCCTGGAAGGGTTATTACTGTCATGGTTTTACAACTCACTGGTCATCATTTTACCATTAGTCTTAAGGAGAATCTTGCAAAGATGCTTAGCTATGTTCTAAGACAGTAGATGTGAGGGACATAAGGGATAAAGGTCCTTGAAAAACAAATCCCACCACCAAGTGTCACGACTGAAGGCCTGAAGTCTGAATCTATTTCTCAGAGGTAGGTTTTGAAGGATTGATGCTGACTTGTATCAGCTGAGGGACAAGTCCCTTAGGTAGAGGATACTTCAAGTGGTTTGTGAAAGTAAAACATTCTTAACTTGACCTACAAATCAGAACTTAACATACAAAGAGTTCTTACCTGTCAGCTGGGTGCTGGTCAAGCTGATAAAACTGCCAGTGCACAGGATACACATACATGTGATAGTTTTTCTCAAAGTCATGCAGGAGAAGCTCAACTGGGTGCTCACCAGACACGAGACGCTTCTCATTCAGGTATATTTTTTTGACCTGAATACGTCAGAAAATTGATTTTTATTTCAAGCTGACGATGTGGTCTGAAGAGAACTCTCCACCAGAGAGGCAATTTGAAGAAATTAAACCTGATGAAATACTACCAAGGAAGTGAGTTTTATTGTTTATGACTGTACACTGAAGGAAAAGCTTTCCTGAGATTTGTCAGGTTGATGTTGGTGGTTACTGTGTGAACTTCATCAGTAACTGGAAAGGAAGTCTTACCCCTGTGACTCAGGAGGCATCAGACCCTGGTAAACATGACAGCGGGCTCAGAGCATTGGAGGCAAAGCTGACTCTGATGTTAGCATTACCTTCAGTTCTGGGATAAGCAGCTCAGCTTTGCTGTATCAGATGCTCTCTAATTTTTACCTTTCAGTGTGAGTCATTCCTGATAGGCCACGATCCCTCTTGCTAGTTACAGGTGTAGTTTTTAGTAGTCCTCAACCATATTTTGTGTAGACTGAGTATCACTTGTTTTAATTTTATCCCTTGAATATCATGGTGCAAGCTTGATTTGTAAATTGGCACTATATGAAACTGTATTAAAAACAGTAAAGCACACCCATAACTGTTCATTCCATTTTCAGATATTTCTATATTCATTGCCTAGCATAAGATGTGTCCCAAGAACAGAAGAACTGGAAAATGGCACTGACTGCCTGCATCAGACCCTTATTCCCATTAGTTGATCTATCCAAAGATTACTGAACAACAGAAGTAATGCTGTTTCTTCTCAAAAGAACAGTGATCAAATAGGGATGCATTAATTTTCTTTTTTACTTTTTTTCCCTCTGCCTGTAAGTAGTGCTCTCAAAAATAATACACTTGGCTTAAGTTCATTCGGACAAAATGAATATGAATTGCAGAAATGTGGCTAAGCTTAAATTACCATGAGAGGACATGTAAGTTCATTTGGCAAACTGTAAATGGTATGGCATCTAGATCATCCAGTTCACACTTTGACTTTCTTGCATGTGATTTGATACCCAGAACCTTAACTAGAACAGAAATGCAATATGGAATAGGGAAACCTGTAGGATGTTGCCCTGCTTGAGCAGGGGTTGGTCAGGTGACCTCCAGCAGTCCTTTCCAACTTCAATTGTCCTGTGATTCTGTAAATCACTTGTTTCAGCTGGTTCTTGCTAACTGTGTCGCTGCATCTCCCTATTTGAAAATGGATTGCTTACCTTACTCCTTTGCTTTTCAGTTAGAAATCCAGACGTATCCTGATCGCGTTCATAATATTGCATGAGGATATTTTTGAGCCAGTCCCTCATCCGGAGAGGGAACTGATCCACTTCGTAATCAGTACAGTGGGGTATGTCTGTGTCGAATTATAAATTGTTTGTTAAATCCCCATTCAAGCATTTCTGAGACAAGTTAGACTTGCTTCTCACTAGCAAACTTCCAATTCAGCTTAAAATTGATGTAGTTGTTAATATATAAAACTGGGAATTCATCTACTGGGTTTAGTAATGCACCTACAGTTGGCTGATGGGTGCATATCCATTACAGGTGATGCAAGGCACAAATTTCACCTATCTGTGTACCTTAAAAGCAGAATCATGCAGTGAAGCCATTATCAGTCTATTGGTTGTATGAAAGCAGAGTTCTTAGGAGCAGAAGAATATTCTGGCTCAAAGTGTTTCTTTCCTCTTAGGGGTACATGGCAATTGAAGAAGAGCTTAGAAATCAACTCTAGCTTTTGGATTGTGACTTTGTCCCCGTATTTGGAGGCGTTTGAGTTGTTTGGATGTGGCATTGAGGGGCGTGGTTTGTTGATGAGATTTTGTAGTTCAGGTTGATGATTGGACCAGAAAGTCATTTCTTGATGGTCTTTTCCAACCTAGATGATTCTATGATTCTGATTTGGTGTCTAGGTAGCTTTACGATTTTTTTTTAACATGATGTTTTAATCTATGAAGTTGATGTATTTACTGTATAGGTATGAAAAAAATCTTCATATGGAAAAGTACTGGAAGCCATAATGCACAAGACAATGCTAGGAGAAGATAGGGTTAATAGCCATTATTAAGCACAGGAGGGATGTCTTTGGGATTCAGCCATTTAATAACCTTACCTACAGGAAAAGTGAGTGGTATGACATGGTTAGAGTTTGAAGGTGGGTTTTGTTCAGTCCACAATTGATGGAGAAGCAGGAGACCACAAAAAGAAAGATTCCTTATACTTAGCTGGTGATGCTATGGCTCCTTATATATATATATATATATATATATATATATATATATATATAGACAAATTTTATATGGAGAAAGGAATCTTACATTTGCAGGCGCCCATATAGTCTAGGTGCAGCTGCCGTCCCATTTTTGTCCCTTCCAGGTGACATTTGGTGCCAAAGAGTTGGCATGTGCCATCATAAGTCTTATTATCCGTGCCACAAACCTAAGGAAGTGAAAAACAAACATGCACACCCCTCTGTCTTTGTTCAGAAAAATTACCTGGTCAATAATGAAGGCTTTACAATATAAGGATTGTTGCAATATGATGTAGCAGTGGAAATACCCACAGTGATTGCATGTGATTGGATGTATTGAAAATTCTAGTCATAATACGCTTACTTAAGGATTAGGTGGCTGTACTTAGACATCTTCTTTCAAGACACCTGAATTTATTTTTCTGTGGTAGTAATACAGTGTCTGAGATGCTACTGGAATACTACACTAGATATGTACTAGTATTTGCTATGCACTCTAAAAGCTTGAATGGATAAATGGATTTTCCTGTCATTGAAACCAAGTGTTCCCTGGGAGGCTAAAGGAAGCAAGTCACACTGGTTATGCAGGTTAATACTATTCTCAAGTAACAGTAAATATTGATACACTACTCAAACTGACAGTTACTGAAGCTATCCAAGACTATTTGCACGATTCTTAGGGTAGAATTATTCTAAATAATAGCAGAGGAACGTGGTATCTTGTAAGTGTTGTTGCTGGCTTTCCCACATGCAGTGCACTGAATGTAACACTTACACGCTCATAATCTTTGGTGGAAGGGCAAGCAGCAGGATCTTGGCAAATACAGTTGGGTTTCCCTTGCTTGTCTGCTTGGCAGACTTTTCCTCTTTTGCAGTGGAAGTTCCTACAGAGATCTAGGAATAATATCAAGAAGGAGACAGCGTAAGAGAGAATGGGATGAAACCAAGTGCTTCTGTCAAGTGCTGCTCACAGTCAAATTAAAATAGAAACTAATGCTCACCAAGGACTCAAGTGCTTCTTGCAAGTTGAAGACATTGCTGAATCTTTCACTAAATACAAGTCAATGTTTAAACAAATTTTTCTAAGCAACTTCAAGGACTCTTAGATTTAAGTTATGTGGGGAAATAAATTTCTCAGGAAAGGCCATTTCTCCTTTAAGGGATGACATTCACTTCCAACTTTTTTGAACTGTGCCCCATCTGTCCTCGCTTAATCCAAAGCACTTGACCCATTCCTGGCTTTACTCAGGCTAGCATTATTAAATTGAGGGCTTTTAGTGGAAAATGATTCCCAGCCCGTGATGCTGACACAAAAATGTGTACACTGCCTAAATATACCTTTCAGAAAACAGGAGTAAATCTGAGGGCATGCAAAAAGGATTCTTCTCTGGCATAGAATGATGCACCAGCACAACTCAGTCATGTGAAATTGCACACTGGCCAAGGCAGAAAAGAAGTGCAGGCCAGCAGATTCCCAAGCCACAGTGAGTTAGCGGTGATGTGTGGGATTGGCATAGGGTTTACTCACCCGGGAGAGCCTTCCCAGTGCTGTTGCTTGCACTTTCCTCATTGTACGAACTGCCTGTGGTCTTAACCTGTGTAGGTCACAGTGGCAGAAAGATGCTGTGGTAAATCTTGGAAGGAAGAAATACTTGGAAAATTTTTTTTCAGATACAAATATAGCAAACTGAGTCAGATCCATATTTGCTGCAGAAAGAGGTTGCTATGTGAAATATGCAGGAGGGATAAGACCTCAAACAGCATTAGGGTGCTCTCTGGAGCAGCCAGGGGTTTAGTAAGACCTGGGCTCCTCACAGTGTGCAGTAAGTGACACGCGGAGTGTGGTACCTTGAGGCTAACTCAACTGCTGCTTCAGTCCTTACTTTGGCATCAGTGAGCACGGACTGCATCTCAGCAGTGCCTAGGGAGCTGAGCTGCTCAGGGCCAGAGCACCCTATGGGACCTGAATTGTGCTCACTTCGTTTCTGGTCCTAGTTTGGAGTTGTGCAGAAAGTGTCACACATCAAACTGGGTCAATAATGAGTAAAAAGGTATTAGATCTCCAAAATAATATTACATTTTTAAGACTTGTTCACCTGCAAAGTGTACTTTTGATCACAAGGAACTTAAACATGTTTTGTTCTTTCCCTTTTCTAGTCTTCTACTTACATTTTAAAGAGAATTTACCTCATGCTCAGGGCCCATTGAATTCGTGCTCTCAATAGAGCTACTTGTTTGCTGCTTGCTGCTGGAATTATGTGGCTTGTGGTGGTAATGATCATCTTCTGAATGAGTAATATCTTTAATTTTGTCACCTTGGTAATCTTGCATCTCCTTATAAACTATACTATTATCTCCAGTGATTCCCTCCTCTTTCTGCTTGTTGATGTTCTCCTGATCATTGCTCTGCATTCTCTCCTCTTCCTCATAGACTGCTTCTCTCCAGACATCGCTGAGATCTTCCTCAGCGCCACTATCATTATCATCCTCCTCTGCACTGCTGCCCTCCTTATCCTGCCTTTTCATCACTGCTTCATGTTTACTCTGATTGTTTACTTGAAAATGGTTTTTGCTTTCTTGGCTTTGTCTTTTTTCACCCCAGTCTTCATGATGATTTTTCTTTGAGACTGGAATTCTTCCTTCCTTGTAGGGCTTTTCCTCCTCTATGCTTGTTTTCTCACCGTGTCTCTTGGTTATACGCACTGGGGGTCTGGAATCTCTCAAAAATTCAACAGACGTCTGGCTGTTTTCATTTTGCCGTCTCCCGTATTGGTTTCCATGACTCGTCCCATGGGCTCTGTCCTTCATATCCCTATAATCAGTTTCTCCACCCCATTCCTCATCTTCTTCCTCCCCAGCTTCCTCCTCGTCACTTTCACTGCTGTTTTCGTCCAGGCCAACTGTGTTTTTGTTATATTTCCATGCGTTGAGCTCATGAACCAGACCAAGAGCATCCACTGGACTTTCTCCTCGCAGAGCCCGCTGACCAGCCATGTTGCTGTGCTTCTCATGCCTCCTGGGCTGGTGGTGCTTGGAGCTGGACTGTACCCTGCTGCTGCCAGAGTTGCTTTCTTGGTTATCAGAAGCAGAGTCCAGATTGCTGTGCAGATTAAGGAAGTTAATGCTTCTAAGGCTGTTTTTTCTTTCATGCTCACCACCACCTCGTCCTTGTCTTCTGGTAGCCCAGGGTTCATCTCTCTGTGTGTCCAGCACTGGTACCTCTGTTTTTATGGTCCTGTGGCCAGACAGCATATCACCCTTCTTTAAAGACCCTGTGTTCTCTTCCTCTGGGGTTTCAGAATGAATATATTTAGTCTGGGAGGAGAAAGAAAAAAAAAAAAAAAACACCACCAAACATTTTAAAAGTAGATTAATAAATCTGAGAAATTATTTAAAGTTCTTTGGACAGGACTTTTGCCTGATTGGGGAAACAGACACAGCACTGATTTTGTTGTTTTGTGTTGTTTTTTTGTAATTTTGAGATGTTAGAGCATGAAATTCACAGCTGGTATCCTGCTGGTGTTTAGCAAGTTTCCATCCTCACTCACTTATGAGGATACTTGGTACAGTAACAAAAGGTTTAGTCAGTGTGGCTATAGTCAACTTCTGGTAGGGGACAAATGGCCTTTGCGAAATACTGCATCTTCGCTTGGAATTGATCATTCATCTGTCACTGATACTGTGATATTTTATTTTCAGACAGATGCCTTCTGTGTGAGCTGATTCTGAGATATAGCTGTAGGCCGCAAAGTGTCTGGAAAGGTGTTCACATCAAAATTTCTGCTGGAAACTTTAAGAGGAACAGTTACTTTCTGCATTTTCATTACAGAGCACTATCTGGATTGACATGAAATGCATCTAGAAAGCTGCACAGAGGTAGATACAATTCATTATTTGAAGATGTTATTGGAAGGGGAAGCATTTTGTATTTTGTTTCTATACGATGTTCTCTTGATTTTGTTTTTATGGAACATTTGTTGGTTTGGAGCCCAAGTCCTTTGTGTCTAAGCTACAGATGTTCATTGGAGTGATACACTAAAGACTACTTTTCACTTGGGCTGATGCTGACTGCAAAATCATGAGCTCTGTGCTTAGCCTGCATACATGGCATAGTGCTGTTGAAGTCACCTGTCTCACTACCACCAAAGCTGCCTGTCTGGTTTGTCAGCCACTGTGTAGCTTGCCAAGATGAGCTGTGTCTTTCTAATGTTCTGTGTAGTGTTGTAGCCAAAATTCTTACATGTTTGAGAATCTGTGTATGATCTTCTAACTAATGTATATGTAGTAATGGCTTCTATGTAGTTGATATGAAAAATGTAGGTTTTCTCTTATTGCTTAAAAATGAGAGTACCTCCTCTGCAGTTTTCTTTCCATGGGTTCCAACTTGGTAGTTCAAGGGAAGAGTCTAGAAGAAACAATTATATTAAAAATCTGTTTATAAATTTTGTATAACTCTGTGGGCTATTAGAGTACTCATGGACAGGAAAAGTTCAAGTGCATAGTAATAATGGCATGGTGAGTGCTTACTGGGGTGGTGAAAGCGGGTCCTAGAAGACAAATCAGGATCACTAAGGTCTTCATGTTTTCTAAATCTTAAACAGGATGGTAGTTAATGGTGCAGTGGTAGAGTCTGAAAGTTTCCTTTCTGTAAGTAACATCAAAAGAAACAAAGTTAGCATGTAGACATCATGATTTAGAAGTTATATGTATATATAGAAGCAATGTAGTGGCTGCTGTAGGTTGAATTGTCAGTCTGACAACTCGGCATGTCTATGCAGTGGCCAGTTGAACATAAATTCAGGAGCTTGACCAATTTATCATGGCCCCAAGCTGCTGGATTTCCAGGAGTGTTTGGACAGTGCTCTCGAACCCAGGGTTTGAGTATTGAGTGGTTCCGTGTGGAGCCAGGAGTGGGACTTGATGATCCTTATGGGTTTCTTTCAACTCGGTATTCTTAGATTCTATGACCTAGAGGGCACTTTGGTTCTGCTCCTTTTATAGGACTTAGGCCATGAACTATATCCGGCAGCTATAGAGTCTTTCCTGCTCAGCTAACATCAAACCCAACTCTGCTGCACTGTAGCATGAGGCAGACGGCTGGAAGATCATGCAATGCAATAGAAGTTTCTTTAATCTGTGCCAATGTTCTCAAGTGGGTGAAAGACAAGCAATATATTTTCATCTTGCAGAAGTCACTAGGTTATTTTCTCACCTTCACGGTACAAATGCACTGGAATCTCATGTAGCTGTAGCTGTATCATCAGGAAAAGCAAAAAAGAAACAAGTCATATCATTTCATTTTTTCCTTGATCTTACTCACTGTTTTGTTTTCTTTCTGCTTTTTATTTTGTCCTGTACTTTTCCCTGTGGTTTGTGAGTAATCACTGGGATTTTCCTTTTGCTTCTGTTTCTGTTTGCATTCTACTGACTGTTTTTATCTCTAGAAATTCTCCTCTGTCCTCTCCTTTCTGCTTTTCAAAATATTATAAATTTCTACTTCACACATTTCCATCTTCATTCTTTTCTGTGTATCTTTATCAACATGAATGAAACACTTTGTCGCTTTGTTATCTGAAGCACACTGCCTCTTTTTTTTTTTTTTACTGATTGAGCTCTCTGACATATGAAGACATAGGCAGTAGTTCAGTCAGTTGGGTCAACTGTATCTAAATGCATGAGGCTCAGTGTATGGTTTCAAAATGTTCTTGGTTGGGAGGAACACCAAAACCTCAAAAGGAGGATTCCAGAGGAGCTTGTATTTATGGGAGCCAAGAAACAATCAATCTGGCTGTTGCCATGCCTAAATCTGTTTGCAGCATACATAAGGAGCTCTAAGAATAGCATGCCTTGCTCTTGAAGGCCTGGTAGGGAAGAAGTACCTGAACTGTAGTGCTCTAAGTCAGTTTGCCCTCCTCTCTCTTTACTTAAAGTCTGCAGTACAGCTCTGGGCACTGAGTTTCTCAGTTCTAAAATCCCATTGTATGTATTTGTTTTGGTAAAGTAGTTCAGTAGCTACAAATGTATTATAAATTTGTAATTAATGGCTCACTAGCAGACTCCATTGCCTCTGCCTTTGTCCAAATAATGAAGAATGTAGATGAAGTAAGTCTGCAGTTCATACAGCAAAACTGAGATTTGATTTTTTTTTTCTTCTGTCACTGGCTTGCACTAGCCCATGGGAAGCATTACTTTTTATTTATGAGGGATTTATTTATTTATCAGGCATTCAAGTCTGACTGCCTTGAATTGAGAATAGGAATGCTATTGGGGTAACTTTTTTTGTCACAATAGTCCAAATGAGTTGCAAGCATTTATAAAACTGCCCCAATACTGGATAACCTGCTCCAAACACTGAGCAATATCTGTAAGAGTTAAACTCATTCTTGAACTACGATGTTTGTGCAAGTATTGCCCTTGTTAATCACGTTATTTGACTTTTTCTGATAGGGCAGCAAGGCTTGTTTCTGAGCAGTAAGCATCTCCTCACGCTGATTTCAGAGCAAGAAGTTCTGATTGTGGTCCTGACTGCTGAAATAACTTCTTGTCTTGTGCTACCAGTTCCATTATGCCATTGATGCTGGGAGCTGTTTGTAATAGGTAGGTGGAAACTACCAGACTACTTCAAAAGCCACACTGAAAAAATATTTTTCAGTGCTGACTGTGCTCATAAAGAGGGAGTGGTGGGGGAAGCTAGGATTACTGTCATAAAAGCTGCAAAGTCAATAACCACAGCAGCTGCCTCAACAAAGGGAGAAAACATCTTTGTACAATGGACTGTGGCCCTTCCATCCTCCAGGGCTGAGAGGAGTGTTTCTCTTGGCATCGGTTCACTTTCAGTGAAGTGCCTGAGGATGACTGTGAAATGCGCCAGGACTTTTTGCCAAAGATCGAGAGAACAGTTTTATTTGGTACAAGCAATCTGGGTGATGGACTTGAAGTGGTTTACTGGAGCTAGAGGCAAGGGAAGTAAAGTTTGAGATCAGGAGAAGAAAAGCACCAGGAACTCTTCCTGCAGGCTTGCTGCTCTTCTCTCTGTAAAGGTCGTGGCTTATGGCAGTGGGATTTTTTGCACTTCCTCATTTAGACTTTTGATGTTAGAAAAGACAAGTCGTTCTTGTTACAGGCTTACAGCCAGCCTGAGCAGGTGCAGAGCTGCGCCATACATAATGCATGGTAACTAAGATGATGGTCATGGGAGAAGCTCAGCATTATCTAATGTCATAGGGTGCAAGGATGTGCATTGCGACACTCTTCTTTTTTTCTACCTGGAGATCTAAATGTGAGGACACTTTGTTCTTTCTTCCATTTCCAAATTTGTCCCACAGAACCGTGTTTCTAAAAACAAGATTTTGTGTCACTTCAGATGAGCAGAACTGTCAGTATTGCAGAGGGAGCTATTCTGAAAGCAGCACGCCCCCAACCTCCAGAAATGCAGTCGTGCTTTGCAATGAGATATGTAGGGAAGTTTGATCAAAAGACAAACATGGAATGAATTCCTTGCATAGCAGTATCTTGGACCAAGAAATGGGGAATTTAACATCTGGGATATTGAGAAAGCAATGCTAACTAGGCCCTTGCCCCCTCTTTCAGACTTGGAAGGAAGAAGTTAATTAGCCTGAAACCTGGAGGAGGCAAAAGCTTTGACTCACTTACTCCTACAGTGGGTTGCCTGTAGGATGCATGCAGCTCTGTTTAAGGTGGGAGAAAAAATGCCTTGACAAGTGGCAACTGTTTTGAGTAGACAACTCTGGAATGATGGTGGTTGTTTTTTTCTGGAGAACAGTGCAGAGCAGCTGTGTGGAGATGGAGCTAAGGTTGCTCCTGTCACTCAGCCCTTTGGATGTAGGTGCAATCAGACATATTAACAGCTCCAATTTTTGTGGTTGCATCTCTTCTCTTTGAAAGCCTGAAAGCTATAACCACCAGTTCAAGTGCTACCTGGACTTCTGGTCATGTCTTCCAGCCTTAGGTTGCAGAGAATATTCATTTATCCCTTTTTTTTTCACTCTTAGTGCTCCTGCAGTTGCCTGTGACTTTGTGGGGACACAAGCAATGTGCTGTTGGTGATCAGAGGAGACTTATGAGCTTATCCCTGGCAAGAGGACTACGCAGGGGCAGCCACTCTTATCAAGTGTGGCAGTAATCACCTAAAATACTGATCAATTGCATGGTTGTTTTTTTTTTTCCTCTAGAGGTCTTGAAGTGATGATATCTGGCCTGCCAGTTTTTCCCATTCTTAGCTAAAGCACTTCGAGGTCCGGTTCCCCTTTGTCCACCAGAAATTTCACCAAGGTTCACTGTTAGTCACTGATCACAGCAACAAGTATGCAGTTTAATGGGAAGTGAGAGAAAATCATCTGCACGTAGAGATGAGATGGAAAGTGCAGATTTTACTGCTTCCTATGCATTTCGTTTCTGATGGAGCATTTTTGGTCAGACAGTGGCATAGCAAATCTGATGCAGCTGAGACCCATCCTGTTCTCAAGGCCAGAAATGTTCTTTCCCTGTTCTTCACCACCCAGAAATGATTAATTGGCAGAGATTGCAGTTGGAGGTGATGAATGCCTTGTGATAAACAAAAGCAAGCATGTAAACTGACCTAGTTTCAGCTCTGGCAGCCAGAGAAAATTCTGCATAGTCCTTTGTCATTATATCTAACTCTAGAAAAATGGAAATGCCTTATCTGCCACCACTAATGAGTGTGGCTGTTGTCCAGGGTTCAGTAAAGAGAATGAGAAGAAAAGTAAGCTTTGGAACTCAGTATCTCACTGTGTACAATGGACACAAATGCTTGTCTCGTGAAGATGGGACATCCTCACTGGTAAATATTTCAAATATGTGGACCTCATAGGCAGGTGATAATCACAGCACTCATAATTGTGAATGGATCAAGTTTTATGTACAAGTTACTAAGAGAATGTCATGAATTGCGGTGTGGAAACTAAGAACTGTACAAAGTGTTCCTATTACCAAGATGTGCATGTGATTTTCCTCAAGAGCATCTGGTAAAGCACAGTCTGTTTCTGAAGTTCTTGTAGGAGTGTGTGCTTTTTTACACAGCTACATGTACATAAATTGATTCGTGTGTCTATATATACAAAGCAAAGTCAGAGTTGGATCCGAACAGAATTAACTACTAGGGTGCAATTAGGAAGTAGATCCCAGAAGAGAAGGTTATCATACTCCTTTACTCTGCACAAGTGACGAGAATCAATCTCTTTGACTCTTTAAGTTCTTGGTTGCAAAAGCCATTGGCTGTAAGTCCTTCATGGCTCAGTTCAATATTATTTCAGGACATTTTGGAAATGGCTTTTAAACAATGCACGTGTGCTTAATGTAAATTGTTAGATCTGTTATGTTCTCTTTCTACAAAATGAGGCATTTTATTTTATTTTCTATAAAGTTTTTCTTCCACAGTCCCCCCTCCCCATGTAGTTTTAGTCAAATTCAAAGATGCAAAGAAGAGCTATTTTGATTCAATTTGAGAAGTACCAAAATGAGAACTGTTAAATAGCCAGGATGATTTTCTGTATTTGATAAAAAGTTGTCTGTTACTGTATCCTGGAATCTGTTTTCTTTGCAGATCCTGTATCTGTTGCAGGATTTTACCAGTTATACAATCACCTTTGTGACATGTTCCTCAAGACCAACCACATCTCCTGCCTCAGTTCTTGCCTATGGGAAGGGATGAGGCTGCACCTTGCTTTTTGTATCCCTTTCCGTTGGAGGAGGTTCCTGAACTGATGCTGCAGAAGATGTGGCAGGTATTGGGAAACCAGGTGACCCAGCAGTTCTCAAAGTAGATGATTGTACTCTTTTTGGTCATCACATAATGCGTTATTGTTCTGTGGGATCAGAAGGAAAATAATGATCTCATTGGTAAGATAAAGGTCACCTTCTTCAATACAATCTGTGTTTACACTGTGCTTTCTCTTCCACAAAATGCTGCTCCAGGCATAAATGCTTGATATGATTTATCCTTAAAACAAACGATACTCTAAGAAATTCAGTTGGTGGGGAAAAAAAAAACAAACAAAAACAACCACAACCTAGCAACAAGAAAATAGAGGATTACATAAATGACATTTAAAGTTTTAATTGAAAAATTAAGAAGAAACAGTACCATAGCAGTAGAAGAGGTGCTCCTACTCGGTTAGCCACTGATGCACTGGAAATCCGTGAGCCTTGCAATGTTGTCCTGTTTTTCCTGTGGTGTATTTTGGCATTGAATATGGAATCTTTCAGAAAGTGTGTTTTTCTGTAAGCTTCTGAGGAGGAAGATCTGACTCTGGATCTCAGTAAAATGAAATGAAACAGCGTCCTGGGCATCCACTGGATGAGGCAGAGAGACTGGGGGATGAACTAGTGGAATTCTGCTGAATTAATTGAATGAAAAAAACCATTCAATGCTCACAGGCTCTGGGCCAGTGGGGCTCAGCCATAGTGTGGGAAGGACATATTTAGTCTTTCAGGGGGAGGGGTGCCAAAGGGAACGGGTGCATTAGTTTCTGTCGCTCTGGTTGGCCCCAGAAGAGCTGAATGAGAGCTCAGCTGGGGCAGTCTTGTTGCCTGTCTGCAAGAAAAGCAAGGAGGGTGGTGTATGTGTGAAAATCTGCAAGTTGTTCTATTGTGAGTGGAAACAACTACACTGTGAGCCTCACTTGTAAGAGAAGCAGGACTGTATATTGGTATAACACAACGTGGTAGTCTGATAAGTTTGGAGATGGCTGGATGCACTCTATTATTTACTGCATAGAGGGTAGGGTTCAACACCTATGTCCAGGTGTTCAGTCACAAGTTGCAGAGAAGACCCCATTGCTTTCTGAACTCCTGAACCACTGAGATAAGGACCTAGATGCAGCTGGATCCACTCTTGCAGTGTACAAAAACTTAACTTTTGTATGGCCAACTGTAGAGCTCGTTGGCACTAAGTCAAAGCAAATAATAAAAAAGAATGATATCGCTGCCAAGCCCTCTTTCTGTAGACCAAACAGAAAATCAAACTTTGACAAAAAGACATGAGAAACTCTATAAATCCCTTTCCCTTTTATCTCTGCTTCTCTGCCTGGAAACTGATTGATGCCTATTGGAGTTGAAATTCTGCTGTCCTGTCAGCCAGTCAGCGTCTGAAGGGAGAGGTGAGCTTTCAGAGCTTATGTTTTTTCCTTTTGTCGTGCATTAATAAAAAGATGATCCTTCTTGTTTATTCAAAGCTCTGCAGTATGCCATCAACATCTCTGCCATATCTGACTAGCTTTATTGGGAATGTCTGCAGCAAGTCCAGCTGTGCCGGAGGGGTCCTTGCAGGCAATGCTTTTTTTATGGATGGTTGGTTCCATCCCCAAGAAGAGGTGCTATGCTGTCATGGTAAAGTTTGGGGTGGGGGGGAAGGGGAGGAAGAAGCCAAGTAGCTGCTTCCCCGGAATACTACAACCTCAAAATTACTGTTGTGACTCATTAGATGATATCACTTGGAAACTGAATAATTATATCCTATCCACACCTGTATTTGGCATGGGATGATGGGTTGGATGCTAGTGTGTCTGATGGGGAGGTGACAGCTGGTCAGTGTGTGGCAGTATCAGGGATGGTTCGACAGTAGGAGGTCAAGACCTCATTGCATACCTATGTTATGTTAGCAGTCCCCATACTCTGTATCTCCACTTTGATTTCAGTTTGCTTTTCGGGGCTGTGCTAATTGCCTTTGTGCCCAGGAGCCACGTCGGTGTAAAGGCACTTTCTGATGTCTGTAGACTTGGAGCTGAACACTAAGGGAATGAAGATCAGCAAAGAGGAGGATGAGCTCGGGGAAGCTTGTCTTAGTAACATAACTGTCTGGCATTGTATTGCCAGGCAAGAGCAACTGTAAGGACAGGTTTGTTGTTATTGGAGCTGCGCTCATCTGTGCGCTCCGTGCAGTCGTAGACCTTCAGACCTGTGCCCACAAGGGAGTGGTGTTGAGCCACCATTTGCATACCAGGTACAAGAAATGGATTCACAGCTTTCCTGTGCATCTAATGCAATGTAACCTCAGTTCTGGTTCTGAAATACAGAAAGTCAAAGAATCAGACTTTTCTGTCACATTTGCTTTACACTGAATTAGGAATAATGCAAACACCTTGAAATCCAGGTGGTCTTTAGAATATATAAACAAATTGTGCGAGTACACTGGTGGTTGTATCTATAATATTCTACTTATGTGTCCATGCCTTCTTTTTCTTCTTCTTTTTAACAGTTTACTAAGGGGAGAAAAAAGGTGTGAAAGCATTTGAGGTCTGATGTGCTTTCTTCAGGGCTTGCTGGGGGCTTGGGTGTATAGTCAGGTAGACTGTGCTGGTGGAACTCTGAGCATAATTGCAGTGGTAATTGCAGGGACTGTATAAAGCTAGTTTATATGCCTGATTATCATACAGGGTTGCATTTTGTCCTCTGTACCAACTTAAACGAGTACTTGATTCCATCCGTCCATTTTACGCCCAAGGAATGAAAACTCAAATGCTTCTGGAGGGTAACCAGAATTCAGACTGGGATTTTTACAGTCTGAATAAGTTTTTGCATGGCTTTCTGAAATTTAAAGCTTACACTTTTTAATTAGAGACAGCACTGTCTTATGCCCTGCCTAAACGAGCAACTGTCTGGAGCGTGACAATAAATGTGTACGAGCTGACAGTGAGTATTTTCTAGCTGAGCTGTCTCCTATGAATTTAGTGAGGGGAAAAATGTCAACAAAATGTGGCACCTCATTAAAAAGAAAATGAAAACAAACACATGCAAAATAAGTTTAAAAGAAGAAAAATGGGATTTTAAGTCCAATATTTCATCAGCTCCTTTTCTACATTTCTGTAATCAAGGTAGAGCCATACAGACAAGGTGCTTTCATGGTTCATCTTATCCCAGCATCCCACCATCCCCTTGTCAGTCTTTACGGAAATAACTGAAGGAATTCCGGGCTGTGGCCAAGTAGATTCCTCATGCTCATCCCTCCTTGCAGAGCTGATCTGTGCCCTACTTGTGTAGTACAAAACCAGCCCCAGGAGGATCTCTATCAAAACCAAAATCGTTTCCTGCTTTGCTGTTTTGTATTGCCTCTATTTTTATTTTTTTTCCCCAGTATCAATCTTGATTAAATCTAAGGTGACCACGTTTGTATTGCGATTTTCGTGATGGAAGGTGAGAAAGAACAGCAGGAAGAGCTCACACCCACCCCAACGTATGGAGATGATGCGCGGGATGGGATGTGGCTCCGACGCTGCTGCTGCTGCCTGTATGCGGCTGCTAAATCGGGTGCTGGTCCTCCGGGGCGTGCTGTGCTCTCTATTAGAGACTCGAGTCTGTCGCCCCTGAGCCGCAGCGCTGGGCTGTGTCGTGTTTGACCACATTGCCTACGCAAGCTGAAATTAAAAGTTTAAAAAAGAGGGAGAGAAATAAACATCTCTCCCAGCCCGGGAACATTTGACTCCCGTTGGGGAGGAGCTATTTTAAAGCGCAGACAGGGAAATGGCTATTTTTTGCCCCTCAGTCAGACTGACTCAACTAATGCCCTGTATTGGCCGAAGCTGAGTGAATTCTTAAAAAGATGAATTTTACAAAAAATAAAAATAAAATAAAATAATAATAATAAAAAAAACAAGAACAGGAAGGGTGGTTCTGCCAGCACCAGGTAGATATGGATGTACCCTGAAAGCCTTTGAGCTGTATTAGCTCTCTAGATGTGAAATGTCATGATGTGCTTTGCTACTGAGGCATATGTTTGCATTAATGAGACATTTGGAGAAAGTGTAATGTGCAATGTTATGCATAAAGCACTTTTTGGTGACCACTTCCGTCCAGCAATGCACAATGCACATAGTGTCACTGTGCCTGGATCCCGTGGCCCCCGGAGGTGATGTGAGGCAGCTGGCGTGAACAGGAGCATGAATTCCAGCCCAGGGAGGGGGGTTGGATTGGTGCATGTGGTCAGGATGCTCAGAGGTGGCTGCTGAGAACAACGATTCCAGCTGCAATTTCATTCATTGAATTTATGTCTCTTTTGTCCCCTGGCGCTCGAAGCTCAGGATTTGGGGTCCAGGGAGGTGGTGGAGTTGCCATCTCTGGAGATGTTTAAGGACTGTAGAGATGTGGTGCTGAGGGCCATGGTTATTGGGGATGGATTAGTGGCTGGACTTGCTGATCTTAGAGGTCTTTTCCAAACTTAATGGTTCTATGATTCTATTTGCAAAATTTTTTGGGGGGGAGCAGAGGGCCATCATTTACTGTAGGTGGGCATGCTTCCCACCCAGGGTGTGAGGATGGGGCTGTGGCCATGCTTCTTCCCAGCTAAAGCAGTGCGTTTAGCTGGAGGGTGGCATAATGATGGCAGAGCTCGGCAAGGAGTGTGGCTCCCTTCCAGGTATCTCCATCCTGGGGGAATGTGATGGACACAGGTGCTGCAGTCTATGCCTGAAATTTGGGGTGTTCTACTCCAATTTTGAGCTGTGTTCTGTTTCCTAGGGGTTTGGCTGCGCACTGCCTGATTTTAGGTTCCCTGGCACCGGGTCTTCAGGGGTTGAGGTAGATGCTGGTCAGATGCCAAGAGCCAAACAACAGCAGGTGGTAATTGTTCGAGGCACCTAAAATAAGACTGGTGATATATGCTTACATCTGGCTGGGGCCAGGGGTATAATTTGGTCACAGGTCAAGAGGAAAACACATCTCACCTCATCTGCAGGGTGAGACGGAGGAGGGGTTTGATGGTGTGATACAGACAACGCACATAATGCTCCAGGGGCACTGCCACTGTCCTGATCCCGGTCCCTTACCCCTGGAGACCCTGGGGTGGATGCTGGCTGTATCCATCCGCTGTTACATCCTCACACTATGTGCCCATAAGGACATGTACCCATCATTGTTCCCTCCCCTGCCCCACACTATACATCCCAGGGCCGGGGTCCAGTGTGGGTGCCCCATTTCCTGCACGTCACGCCTGGAAGCATGCACTGAGGGGATAAATTTAGCAAGGAAAACACAGGGCCGGGCCGGCTGCTTACCACCCCCCCTCCCCACCAGCAGCTGTTTTTGGGGCTGGCGTCCCGCCGGAGGAAGCGTGGGAGGCCGTTTCCCGCTGACACCTCCGCGCCTGGCCCTGGTGCCATTGGCTGTCTATGGCCCTGGGCAGCAGTTAAATGCCAGGCAGCCGTGCTGGGAAGGCAGCACGGGCACCTCGCGCTTCTACACCTAAGCTGCAGGATGAAGGCTGTGCTGCTGATGTTGCTGCTGTGGGCTGCAGCACGCGCCCACCCCGTAAGTACCCAGCACAACCCTCTAACCAGCTGGTTCTGCTCCCAGACTTTGCTGGTTCTGCCCCAAGCTGACCTAAGGTGTTCTCTTTGTGTCTAGGTGCCTGGCTATCTCTCCGTGTCCCAAGACCCTGAGGTAAGGTGGTGTTCTCCTTGGCTGTAGGGTATCCTTTGTGGGGTGCTTATGGGAAGCAGTGTTGTGATTCTGGGAGCTTTGCCCACTGCTTTGGGCTGTTAGAACTGGAGGGGCTTCAGCTCACGTCACCTCTGCTAACCTGGTATGCTATGCTGTTCTCACACTAAATACAATAGGAGTTTCTTTGCTCCGAACTGCTGTGGTCTGGGCTTCCCCGAGTTCAAAGCCTCCTTATACTTTAATCTGTGTGAGATGACATGTTGTGAAAGACCATGTCTGCCCATGGCTAAGAAGGGCTGTTCCTCAGCCTTGTCTTCTCATCCTTCAAGCCCAAGGGGTCAGCAGGGAAGTGCTGAGGGGCTGTGGTTGAGGGCAGCTGGGATGCAGTGATGCTTAGGCACCCAACATGCTGTGTTGCCCACAGGATGTGGCACCAGGAGATGTGGCAAATGCACTGGGTCCTCTCCCTGGTGACGAAGACCTCCGTGCCAGTATGGGGCCATGGGACATCGGCGATGGGCATGTAGCCATGGGGAACCACGTGGAGCGAGACCTTGCTGGGCACAACGGGCTGCCCACATGGCCTGGAGACGAAGAGGATGACAGCGGGGACGACACCTTCGATGAGGATAAGGAAGAGGGTGAAGGGCCTGCTTATGGCACTGGGGACACCGGAGGACGTGGTGACAGTAGCAGCAGCAGCAGCAGTGAGAGTGCAATGGCCCCACGCCGCCACATCCACTACCGTGGTGGCTCCAGGTGGGGAGGAGGCAGCAGCAGCAGCCAGGAGGATGATGAGGAGAGAGTTGGGTTGGGTGGAGAAGGCATGCAAGGTGATGATCCCTCGGTCTTTGACAGCCTGGGTGGTGGGCGCCACGGCCAGAGGACTTCTGGCAATCCATGGGAGGATGAGGACAGTCACTCCCCAGAGGCTGAGGACACCAACTCTGTGGAGGACAGTGAGGAGAAAAGTCACTCACAGGAGAACAGTGAGGCCAGCAGGTCCAGGGAGAATGGGGACAGCCCATCCCAGGAAGATGGGGACAGCCCATCCCAGGAAGGTGGGGACAGCCCATCCCAGGAGGATGGGGATAGCCCATCCAGGGAAGATGAGGACAGCCCATCCCAGGAGGCATCAGATGAGGAGTCTGCAGAAGATGGCTCAGAGGAGGCGATGAGTGCACCCCAGGGACGCAGCAGCAGGGAGGAGCAGGTGTCCGCAGAGGACAGAAGCGCAGTGTCTGACCTTGACACTGAGGAGGAGCAGAGCAGGTCCGAAGAGGACAGCTTGGAGACAGAGGAGGATGTCTCCAAGCCTGACGAGGACGCTCCAAGTGCATCAACTGAGAGCCAGAGCTCATCCCCAGAGGGCAGCCAGGAGGACAGTGAGGGCGAGGAGGACAAGACAGCAAGCGAAGAGAGCACATCCACTGAGAGCACCAACAGTGCATCCCCAGAGGATGATGATGATGATGATGATGATGAGCAGTCCCAGGAGACTACCAGCCGTGGGGATGCCAACTCGCTGCGCAGCCTGAAGAACCACAGGCGGCGGCCAGGTGCCTACCACAGGAAGCAGGCTGCTGAGCTCGACGACAACGACTGCCAGGATGGGTACTGACGGCACTGCTACGTCATTTGTTTGTGGTGGAGTTGGGTCAGCCTCTGCTTCTGCGGACAGACAGAGTGAGGGCTGGCCATGTGGGCAGCGAGTAGTGGGGCTGGGTGTGGGGAATCCTGAGTCCTGACCTGCAGGTGGGGGCATCCCAGCGCTCGCTTCTTGACCTTGCTGCTGGGAGCCACACACGGCAGCACGCGGGCGCATGTCGCACCACACTGGGGGGTGTGTATG
Organism: Cyrtonyx montezumae; assembly: GCF_038088225.1. Lineage (NCBI taxonomy): Eukaryota > Metazoa > Chordata > Aves > Galliformes > Odontophoridae > Cyrtonyx > Cyrtonyx montezumae. Next base: position 24,573,484 of record NW_027071936.1, on the reverse strand, counting down.
TAATATTTTGTAAGAAGTGTACAGAAAGCCTTCTGTTGTAACCTCTTTGTGTCCACGGCACTTATCTCTCCATGCTGAAATGTATCCTGTGTATGTCCGTAATTCACATTAAAACCATCAGACCCCAGTGCTGCAGCTCTGCTGCTGCTTCTCTCTGCGACGCGGGGTCAGGGCTGGGCAGCGGGGGCACCAACAGTGGTTTCAGTGGGCAGCTGGATATAGGCACAGCATCGGCTCCTGTGTCTGGGGTCAGGTTTCTGTGCACCTGAGCTCAATCTGGAGCAGAGCAGAGCCAGCACCTGCCTGCTGCTGGCTGAAAGCTGTTGCTGAACCCACATCCCTGCTGTGTGTCAGATCCACTGCAGCACAGCATGGCCCCTACAATACCCAGAGTCCATTAACAGTGCACAGAGTCCATTGCAGTGCATGAACTTCCAAACCCCTCTTGGTAAAAATACCCTCCTGACGCGCTAGTGCCCAATTCCTTGTGTATGCCTTGCAGCCCCATGTTGCTGCTGGACCTGGATCTGCAGCAGTATTGCACATGGCATTAATTCCCTTCATCTGTCTTCCTGCCACGTAACATGGGAAATGGCATGAAACGCAGATTGAGTTGACGCAAGGAACCCAGTCAGGCGCTCATACCTTAGGCCTGATGCATTTAGGTGCATCCTGATGCCAAGCACTGTGTGCTCCTGCCCCTATTTGCTGTGTTTATTTTTGGTGCTCTGAGGTTTCCTGCCAGCAGAGCTGTAGGGAGATGGCACTGCCTTGCCACGCTGCAAAAAATACCTACTGCAGCCTGCAACGTGCTGGGCAGCACCGGACAGGGCATGGCTCTGTGGGGCAGAGCTCACGGTGCCCTCCTCCTCCTGGGGGGCCCCATGTCCGTCATCACCCGCCCTAATGAGCCCATTGTGGAGCCTGCAGGTGTTGGGTTGCACTCTGTGGGGCCGAGCCCCACGTGTGGCACCACGGGGACATAGGGCTGGCTGATGCCAGCCTGCGCTCTACCCTGCCAGCTAAAATAGGCACTGAGCACGCGGTCATTATGCCCCAGCTTTTTTTAGGGATCTTGGGTGAAATCAGCGCTTTTAGAGTCAAACTTCTTTTTTTAAACCACTGTCCCTCTAATTACATTAAAAATCACTCCTGGCAGCACTCTCCAATTAAATTTAGACTCAGACCTCAACAAGCTGTGCCTGCCCCCATCCCCATCTCTATCGCCGCTGTTGATGCCCATCCCCGTTTTGCCCTCCTAGCCCCACATTTTTCAGCCTCTTTACCAGCGAGTGCAGTGTTGGCTCTGGAAAACCACACTGCTTTTTTAGATTTTTCCTTTTATTTTTATTTTTGTGGCTTTTCTTGGCCTGAGGCAGTGATGGCTGAAAGCCGTGGCCAGCCCTGTGTGTTCCCTGTAATTACGACTGTTGCAGGGACACCATGGGCAGCTGTGCCTTTGGGGATGGGGACAGGGTGGCCACTGGGGGCACCAGGGCCACTGGACCCCTGGGTGGCCACAAGGACCTCTCTGCTCCACTCAGATGTGGGAACAGCATGAGCTGTTCCCCAAAACATCCATGCTGATGTGGGAATGGAGGCGAGGACAGAAATTAGTGTGGTCCAACCTGCACTGATGGGAAGTGCCGTGTCCCCAGCTCGTATCACCCCAGGGGAGGTTGGGACCGTGTGGTGGTCTCACTGCGGTTCTGTCCCATGTGGTCTCTTCTTTGTGCTACAGAAAGGGACATACCCAGGCACTCTCCCCTGCTAGCTTTCTCAGCCTTTTCTCCATCGATGCTTTCACCCAAGGGACTGTGGTGAGGTCATTCTTTCTTCTTTTTTGGGTTGCTTTACAGTGGCAGAATTTCCCAAAAAGGGAGGCAGGAAAAAAAGAAGAAAAAAAAAAAAAAAAAGAAAACAACCCCCAAACCAGATTTCCCAATATTTATTTTAACCAAGGCCCAGCACATTATTATACCATCCAGCCCTGGCCAGACCCTCAATTAAGTGCCGTGGCGCATCCCTTTTGGCAGCGGGGCACGTCAAAATTTGGGGGTTTTCTGGGCGGGCAGAGCCAGGGCAGGGCGGCGATGGGCTGTGGCGATGGGGGGGGCCGCGGCTGCCTTATATCCCGCGGGCAGCAGCCGCAAGAAATCAGTGCTGGCCCAGTGGCACCATGAGGACAGCGCTGCTGCTTGCCTGCCTGCTGGCCACCGCCTCTGCCTTCTCAGTGAGGAGCTGGCTGCGCAGAGCCCGGGCAGGAGACTCGGAGGAGAACGCGGTAGGGTTGTGCCACGATGGCGCCGGAGCATTGCAGCCCCCCAAGACGTGGGGCTGACTCCTTCCCTCTCCTGGCAGGTGCTGAAGAGCCGGCACCGGTACTACCTGTACCGCTACGCCTACCCGCCGCTGCATCGCTACAAGGTGAGTCCGTTGGGTTCTGCGGGTCCCCAGGCACACGTGCAGTGATATTGCCCCAAAAAAGCCCCCACGAGGCTGAGGCTGTGTGCTCATGACGCTGATGGCTATGGTTCTGCTCTCCCTCCCCATAGGGTAGTGACTCCTCAGAGGAAGAGGGGGATGGCTCAGAGGAGGAGGAGGAAGGGGGGGTGAGTATGGGCCTCCAGCGTGCAGAAATTGAGTGACTTGCATCTGAACCATCCCACAGCTTTTTGAATGAGTGTGAGCCCCTTGTTGTGTCTCCTCCTCACTCCACAGGCACCGTCCCACGCAGGTACCCAGGCAGCAGCTGAGGGGTTGACCCCCGGGGATGTGGGGCTGGGGGGTGATGCTGCGTCTGCCCATCAGGTGAGTTCTCTGAATTCAGAGCTCTGAGGTGTGGCTGATGCCAGGTTATTTATTGCCCTGTCTCTGTGTGCTGCAGGGCTGCAAAGGGGGCCAGAAGGGTACACGGGGGGATTCAGGTGATGAGGACAGTGATGAAGAAGAGGAGGAGGAGGAGGAGGAGGAGGAGGAAGAGGAAGAGGTAGAGGAGCAGGATGTCAGTGTCAACGGGACCAGCACCAATACCACAGCAGAGGCACCCCTTGGGAACAGCACCGCGGTAGCTGAGGAGGAGGAGGATGATGATGAGGAGGAGGAGGAGGAAGAGGAAGAAGAGGAGGAGGAGGAAGCTGAAGCCACCACCGCTGCTGCCACCACTGCTGCTGCCACCACTGCACAGGATGAAGTGACCACACTGGGCGATGAGCAGCACTCTGAGGCCACTACAGCTGGGGAGCAGTGGGAGTATGAGGTGACGGTGGGGGCCCGCGGGGATGAGGGTCCCACCGAGGGCAGCTATGGGGACCAGGAGGGGCCAGCACGTGGGGACAGCTACCGCGCCTATGAGGACGAGTACGGCTACTACAAGGGGCACGGCTATGACGTCTATGGGCAGGATTACTACTACAGCCAGTGAGCAGGTGGTGGAATGTGCAACAACGCGCTGGCCTGGGTGTTTTCATCCATGTATCGCAGAAACGCAATAAAGCAATGAGTGGAGCTCATGCACAAGGCTTGGTTTGCTTCTGACCGTATGTTGTGTGCACCTTAGGGATCCCTGCAAGCCATGGGGTTATGGTTGTCCGGGGTGTGGACTTTTCACATTGCCTTCTTCCAGCCAGCAGAAAGCACCTCAGTGTGGTCCCCTTCAAAAAAGTAGTTTGGGGCATGGTGAGATAAATGCAGCATCCAATGGTGGAGGCAAGGCAATACCCAGGCAATAACACTGCACCCTGCCCAGCCTCACAACCACAAATGCACCGATAAGGCCCTGGGGTGGCTGCCAACATCAGGACCCAGTCCCCACGTCAGCCCCGGCATTCCCATGGCCCTGTCCCCACGGCAGCAGGGCTGGCTGGGCACCGTGCTAATTATCAGGCAATTGTGGCCCCAGGGCAGATATTTATACATCGTGCTTTCTGTTTGTGCGGCCAGGTGGAACATTTGATAGCTGCCTGCCACCACAGGCACATTTTTAGATGGAAATTACTCCCCCCCAGCACCCGCGGACCTTGACAAATGGCCCTAGGCTGGAGCTGATTGGCTCTGGGCACCCCAGGGCAACTTTAAATTTCGGCACAGGGCACAGAGCCCCCAGCATCGCCTGCGGAACTGGGCTCCAAGCAGCACAGGTAACCCCCTCCCCGCTGCCCTCAGGCTGCACTGCGGGGCTGCACCTCACAGCGGGTCATGCTGTGCCCCCAGGAGCCGGCCAGGATGCGCACAGCCCTCCTCTGCCTCTGCCTGCTGGGCACTGTGCTGCCCACACCCGTGAGTATGGCAATGCCTCCGGGAATTCCCCATCCGATGCCCCATTGAGTAGCCCATCTAATGCCCCAATAACTGCCCCATCAACCACTTTGTCCAATGCCCCATTAACTGCCCCTCTAACTACCCCATTGAATAACCCCTTTAACTACTCCATTAATTATTCCATTGAATACCTCATCCAATATCCTATCTAATACTCCATGGAATACCTCATCTAATACTCCAGTTACCCCCACTAACTATCCAGTCAAATACCCCATCAAACATCCTGTGGAATATTCCATCAAATATCCCATTAACCACCCTACTCCACACCCCTCGAACGCTCCAATTAAATATCCCACCAAATACCTATGCTTCAATCAATAACCCCATCAATTTCCCCATAAATAACCCTATCAAATACTCTGTTAATTATCTCCATCGAATATCTAGTTGACTACCCCACTGACAACCCCATCTAATACCCCATTAACTAACCCATCAATTAAACCATCCAATATCCCAGTAGCTTCTCTATCAACAACTCTATTAACTACCCACCAAAAATCCCATCTAATACTCTATCAACTAACACACCAGTTAACCTACTAGAATACCCTCATTATATACCCCTTGGATTGCTACATTAATTAACACACTGATTACTCATCTAATATCGATACTTTTCTGCCTGCAGGTGCCACCTCCAGCCAGGGCAAGAGGAAACTGCCCTGGACAGCATCAGGTAGGTCATATCCCACTACAGTGGGAGTGGAAAGGGAGAAAAACAGGTCTTAAGTACCATGGGATGGAGACATGGAGGGTGGGGGGGCATATAAGCGATGTGATGTGAGGAAATAATTTTTTTCTCTTTCACCCAAGATACTGCTGAGAGGTTGCAACAACAAACATGGCTTCTACTTCTTCGAGTACGCGTACTCTTTGATCGCACGGAGCAACCAGACACAGGTCAAGGTGAGCAGGACAGGGGCACAGCATGGGATGCTGGTGTGTCCCTGCTGCCCTTTGCCCACCCTCCCTATGCCCCCTACAGAAAGAAGAAGGTGACCACCAGGGCAAAATCCATGGCCACTGGCTGGGTAAGGTGGATGGGGAGGCCCCTGGGCAAGGCACCGGAAGCAGCCATGTGCTGGAGGACAAGGACATCCCCAAGCCCCACAGCCACACCATTCCAGCAAGCAAAGGGGAAGGCCGTGCTCTGCTCCCCAGTACTGGTGACAGAGGTGGTGTGCATCCCACCTCAACCAGTGTGGAAGGCAGCGGCGACATGGGTTCAATGTTGCTGGGAGAGATCATCAATGGTGAAGAGGGCCTCCCCCAGAGCACCCACCCTCGTGAACCTCATGGAGATGGCAATGGTGGTAATGATGTTACAGTGGGGGTCCAGGTGGATGGGGCTGTGACAGAAGGGGGGGAGAGGGCCACCGATGTTGAAGGGGCTGGGGGTGAGGGTGGCAGTCACGCCACTGTGCCTGACCAAGAGCAGGTGGGCACCATGGGAACAGGAGACTCTGCCATCACCTCTGTCACCAAGAAGGAGGATGTCCACGTGGATGCAGAAGGCGTAAATGAGTTCACATACATCCCCGATGTAGACGCTGTCACCATCACCCGGGGGCAGGACGGTGAAACACATATCTCTCCAGAGGACGAGGTGAAGATTTTCATTGGAAAAGTCAACATCCAAGTGGGTGAGAATGATGGCAGCATGGGCAGCACTGGTGCTACCAGCGAGGCCAGTGTCATCCCTACGGGGGTGACTGCCAGACCCCAGGGACACACTGAGGAATCAGCCACCATGGCCACCCTGCACCATGGGGATAGTGCCATCAGCAGCCCCGAGGGCCACCCTTCTGTCGGAAACAGTGGGGACAGTGCCACTGCCATCCACAGGGAACAAGAACTTGGAGCCCCTAGCCCTCAGGAAAGCACTGATGGTGATATCACTGTCACCGTGGCAGCCAGTGGACAAAGTGGCAAGGGGAGAAGCGGGCAGAGGCCAGTGGGGAGGCCTAGCCTTCCAGCCTCCATGACAACTCGGGGTGCCAGAGGCTCAGCCTCCTCAGGGCTGACTACGGGGGACTGCAGCACTGCTGCCAGCACACCAACTGCGAAAGGGAGCCAGGCAGCCACTGCAGGGCAAGGGGAGAGCAGGGAGGTGGGGACAGCAGGCTTGGAGAGGCACAGGGCCAGGGTCCAGCAAGAGGTGGCACCAGCATCTGGTGTGGTGGGAGGAAAGGTGGCTCCTGAGGAGCGTCGGGCCAGGATCCAGCCGGAGGTGGCATCAGCACCCAGCACAGTGGGGACTGAAGCCCCAGAGAGGTACCGGAACAGGGTCCAACAAGAAGTAGCACCAGTATCCAGCATGGTGGGGGAAACAGTGACCCCAGAGACGCACAGAGCCAGGGTGCGACCAGAGTCAGCCAGGCTAGGACAAGGAGCGAGGCCAGTGGTGGCACCAGCACCCAACACAGTGGGGGGAATTGTGTCTCCAGAGGGGCACCAGGCCAGGGTTTGGCAAGGGGCAGCACCATCACCTGGAGTGGTGGGGGTGGCCAGGCCAGTTGCCAGCAGAATCTATAATGGAGACAAAAGGGATGCCATGGGAACAGCCACTGATGTACCAGGGGATCCCAGGGTGTGGGGCAGCCGCCATCCTCAGAGCCAGCACACCAGGGGAAACTCAGTGGCAGGAGGCTTTGCCCACCTGCATGGAGGGCAAAGGCTGGAGGGCCTGGCGGAGCTGGAGCACTCCAGGCAGGTGGAACAGGTGAGGCACGCCGACCGTCTGCGCCTGCATGAGAGGGCCCTGTATGGCCTGAGAGGGGTGGGTGGTAACCTGCATCCCCCAGCAGCCCATGCTGACCCCTGGAGTGCTGACAGCAGCCAATCTTTCGAGGGGCAGTGGGGCAGCCACAGCGACAGCGGCGAGGAGGATGGCGAAGTCAGGGGGTATCCCCGTGGCCGAAGGTCCTTCTGAGGAGTGCCCTGAAGCGTCAGGATGATGCAGCACCCTCTTGGCAGCGTAGGGTAGCATTGTTTCCAAGGAAAGATGTGTGGAGAAAAGCCCTCCAACCTCATCACGCTTCTGGAGAAATAAAGGCATTTCTGTCACTATGACTGCCATTCGTTCCCTTCTGTCAGCCGCCCAAGCACATCCCAAGGCCGCCTATGGCCATCAGCGAGCGTTGGGCACCATCTAGTGGGCAAAACGTTTTGGTGGGGAGCACTCCTCAGCCTACACACCATCTAGGAATGGGATAAAAGCACACAGCCGTGTGTTTCATAGAATCGTAGAATCCTTTGAGTTGGAAGGGACCCTTGAAACCCTTCCGAGATTCCCGAGGAAGGGCTGCTTACTGGGCCACTCCAGCAAAGAGTATAATTGCCATTGGCACGATGTGTTCACTGGCTCAGCGGGGCTGCAGACGCTGGGGGAAGCCCTGGTTTATGGAGCTGTGACGCACTCCCTTGCTGGCCCCAGTGGTGTCCCTGGGTTGGGAGCTGTCGCCAGGTGGCGTCTGGGGCAGTTCTGTAGGGTTTCTTGTCCCACCCCATGCAGGAGGGAAGCCCAATATCCACGCAGCAGTATTCTGCAGAAACCAGCGGTAGGCTGCCACTGATGTTCAGCGTCCCAGCACCTTCCTTATGAGGTGTAGTGTTTTTTGGCTGCAGCCCCAGCAGCAGAAACACCCAGTTTTGCCAGATACTACTCCTTCCCAGGGCAGCACACACAGCTGCATCAGAAGAAGCCCAACCCTTCCCAAGGGCTGCCCTGCCCACAGCTATTTAGCCCCCAGGATGCCCCACCCTTGCTTTCTGGGAGGGCGGGAGCTGCTTCCAGGCAATCAGCGTGTTTGCAAGCCTAGTCCGGGGATCTGCGGTGCCATGGCCACTGGAGCAAGAGTGAGCAGCAGGTGGGTCCACGACTACCCCAATTGTCTCACCACCACCACCCCAGTCCTGCCTCCACTGTTCCAAGTTCCACCCCATGTCCCACCATCACTTGAGTTCCATTACCACCTTAGATCTTAACCATCATCACCCTGGTCTCTTCACCATCACCACCACCCAGGTACCCCACCCTGTTCCCACCACCGCTGCTTCTGGTTCCACCCCACATCCCACCAGCGCCTGTCCCACTACTTTGACCCGAGTCCTCCTATCACCTCGGGTGTATCACAGAATCACAGAATTGTAGGGGTTGGAAGGGACCTCCAGAGATCGAGTCCAACCCACCCTGCCAAAGCAGCTCCCTAGCCCAGGTTGCACAGGTAGGCGTCCAGGTGGGTCTTGAATGTCTCCAGAGAAGGAGACCCCACCACCTCTCTGTGCAGCAGTGCCACTGCTCCGTCACTGCACTGTGAAGAAGTTCCCATGCACATTTGTGCAGAACTTCCTATGCTTCAGTTTGTGGCCATTTTCCCTCATCCTATCACCACACACTGCTGAGAAGCATCCAGCTTCATCCCTTTGCCTACTGCTCCTGAGATATTTGTAGATGTGGATCAGATCCCCTCTGAGTCTTCTTTTTTAAAGGCAGAACAGACCCGGGTTTCTCAGCCTCTCCTCGCAAGAGAGGTGTTCCACGCCCTTTATGATCTTTGTAGCCCTCCGCTGGACTCTTTCAAGGACATTCCAGTATTTTTTGTACCAGGGTGCCCAGAACTGGATACAGTACTCCAGGTGAGGCCTGGATATCTGCAGGTAATATTGCCACCTCTTTGCTCCCCATACTGTGGATTGCTTTGCATCATCCCCACCAAAAAACTCCTCCCAGGAGGGTTTCTGGACACAAGACAGGCACATCAGAGAGTTCAGCTGTAATGTCTGTAGCACCTTCAGGGAATGAGGTAGGAAGTGGTGGTTGCTTTTTCAGCTCTGTGGGCTGAGATTTCTAGAATCCTGTGGGAACATCCCACATTGCCGCGCATGCAGACACGTCCATGTGAGGGCTGTGGGGAGCAGTGTTTGCACGTGGGTTTTACAACTACCTGAGATCAGAACGGGGTTTGTCATGTCCAGCAGAGGCTCACAAGCACATGCGTGTTGCAGCATATGTTTACTCTTTGGAGAACTGCATTTATAGACAGGGAGAAAGGAGCAGCAGGCCAGCTGTCATTATAGGTTGTGGCAGCCCGTCCCAGACCGCTGCCCTAAACAGGAAGGCAGAGAGACGTCTGTCCTTCTTCAGTGTTACAAACCAAACCCATTGCAGTGTTTTGAAATGCACAACCCATGGCTCAAAATAGCCCCATTCTTGTGCTTCGGGTTCTATTTGCAATTATACCTTGTGACAGGAAGATCACCATGTTAATTACATTTCACAGAAGACACGTTTCTCTGCTTTCCTAGACTGTCCTGCAAGAGATTACTGCGCTGAAAGAAAAACACAAACAAGCCAACCGCCTGCTGTTTGCTTTGGAAAGCCCCATTTCTCCCCTCCACACTCGTTAGGGCAGGTTCTGTGTGGATCAAGATTTCCTGGAGAGTAGCAGCTGATGGGAAATCGGTGTGTTAAGAGAAGTGTGGGCATAGCTGTGGGTTAGGGGGTGAGATTTGAGCTTCTCTCAGGCATCACTGCCATGTCTGATGTGTAGGCTGAGCCAGGAGCTGGCAATTGGAGGGCAAAGTGAAGTGTCAACAGTGATCCTTTTTTAAATCTTACATGGGACTGATAAGTGCACGATCAGCAAGGACAAGTTTACCCTGTACAGCAGCACTGAAAGAGTGGGCCCACGCAGGGACAAAATTAATATTAACATAGAATTGTTTGCATCAGAAGGGACCCTTAAAAGCCACCTAGCACAACTCCCCTGCAGTGAACAGAGACACCTGCAGCTACATCAGGTGCTCAGAGCCCCCTCCAGCCTGGCCCTGAATGTCTCAAGGGATGGGGCATCCACCAACCCTCTGGGCAGCCTGTGCCTTGCCACCCAGACTGTAAAAATCTTCCTCCTGATATCCAATCTAAGTTACCTGTGCTGAAAGTGATTTGAACCTCTTGTTTTAATATCATGGTAAGTAGATGGCAGGTAGAAGGAAAGTCTGACCATCCTCCTGAGATAGCTGCCAGGAAGCTACTGTGCTTTATCTGTAGTTACCTCTGATGGAAATTCTTTGTTATCCAGCCCTCCTCTTTCCATCTCAAGCCTCAAGCAGGGAGCCTGGGTTATTTGCATTAGGACTTCTGACACTGCACACATCCAGAATGTTTGTTTTTGTTTTTTTTTCCATTTATTTTATTACTTCCGTGTGACTCAGATCTCCAGAATTTCATTAGGTGCAGTGAGGGGGTGTCACACATTAACTCTGTGTGTGTTTCTGTACCTGTGCCCATGGCCCAGCATAGCAGTGCTATAGGAGTAGAATCACAGAATATCCTGAGTTGGAAGGGATCCACAACTCCTGGCCCCACACAGCACCACCCTATATCCAAACCCTATGTCTGATGGCACTGACCAAAATCTCCTTGAACTCCAACAGCCTGGGGCCATCACCGCTGCCCTGGGGAACCTGTGCCATGCCTACCAGCCTTGCTCCCAATCCAGCCCTCCCTTCTCCTGTTGCCTGGTCGATCACTTGGCTGCAACATAGGCTGCGTTTCAACATCAGCTATTTTGGGTCTAGCAGATGGAGTTTCTCCATACGGAATGGAAGCTTCTTCCCAAAACTGTGTGTCATCCTCTGTGCTCACATTTTCCATTTGTGAAGAGAAGTCATCTGACTTCTTGGTGATAAGCAAGCTTCAGTGAGCAACCTGCAGTTCTGGGTTGTTATTTATTGACCCCAGTGCTCCTAATGCAAATCTCTGATGTCGCGCGTATGTTTCTCCAGAGCTGGCTGCCCCTTCTTGCTGTTTGTTTTCCAGCCTGCTCATTAACCAAGTTTCTTAGGCTCTCCTTTCCTCTAGTTAATGTATAGCTACAGCTCACTTCCTGCTTTGCATCCATATGCCAACCACAGTTTGCCATTTATTCTGCCAAATTTATAGCTGCAAACTCAACCAACAATCTTTCTAGGTAGCCACTATGAATTATGTGCAAAATGTTATTTCCTAAATCTGGATGTGATTATCTTCTTTCCTTCTCCAAAACACCCTCCCTTCCAAAGGCACTGGGAGGCACAGAAGGGGACCAGAACTCAAAGCATCAGTGCTGTCATGCTGTGAGCCATGCTGTGCCACTTTCCTGTGCCTTGACCCAGTCTGCCAGTGTTTGGTTCCCCCACAAAATCAGATCAGGCTGCTTCCTCCCCAGACCAGGTGCCCAGCTCTCTAATTTCCCCCTGCCATGCCCACAGCTGGGTTTGTCCTCCCACTCCAGGCATGCAGCACCCCGGGGGAGATATTTGTTTTCATGCTGACTCAGTGCTGCATCCGTCCCCACTCCAGTCCTGGAGCAGAAGTCATGAAAACCACTCATAAAAAAAAACAACAACATGAAACTTGTACAAAAGCAAGGTGGTTTGTGGTATACAGCCATGGCTGGGTCTGGGTTCAGGTTGAGCGGTGGGGTCATAACTGATCCCAGCAGCCCTGTGCCATATCAAAGCTCTCCTGGAGCTGGAGGAGCAGACTGCAGACAAGAGGTCCTGTGTGCAGGCAGCCATAGGTATGTGGGCTGCTCTCCTGCCCGGCGCTGCTCCAACTCAAATTAGAAAGGCCTAAGACTGGCAAGAACTTCATCTGGCCACTATTGTTAAAGATAATGAAAAGTGGTTATACAAATATATATTAACAGCAAGAGGGAGGTCAACTCTCCCATTTTCAGTGAACATTGTGGGGAACATATTATCACTGAGGACAAGGAAAAGACTGAGGTTCTCAGTGCCTTCTTCTGCTTTTAATAGTCAGACAAGTTATCCTTGAGGTACTGCAGATGGGCAATTGGGAAGGAAGAGTTGACCTAAGGGTAGGAAGGCCCTCCAGAGGGGTCTGGACAGGCAAGATCAATGGGCTGAAGCCAATTGTATGAGATTCATCAAGATCAAGTGCCAGGTGCTGCATTTTGGTCACAGCAACCCCATGTATCACTATGAGCTTGGGGTATAAAGGCGGGAGGGCTGCATAGAGGAAGAGTTCTTCGTGTGTTGGTCGATGCTTGGCTGAACATGAGTCAGCAGGGTGCCCAGGTAGCCAAGAAGGCCAGCAGCATCCCGGCTTGTGTTACAAATAGTGCAGCCAGCAGAAGTAGGGAGGTGATTGTCTCTCTGAGCTAAGTTCTGGTGAGGCCACACCTTGCGTGCTGTGTTCAGTGTTGAACTCCTCACTACAAGAAAGATATCAAGGCCCTGGAGTGTGTTCAGAGAAGGGCAATGTAGCTGTAGAGGTTCTGGAGCACATAAGGGTCTTATGGAGAAGCAGCTGAGGGACCTGGAGTAGTTCAGACTGGAGAAGAGGAGGTCCAGGGGAGACCTTATAGCTTTCTGCAGCTGTCTGAAAGGAGGTTGTGATGAGGTGGAAGTCAGTATCTTCTCCCAGGTATCAGCAACAGGATAAGTGGGAATGACCTCAAGTTGCACCAGCGGAGGTTCAGGTTGGATATTAGGAACAATTTCTTCTCAGAAAGAGTGGTGAGGCACAGGCTGCCAACAAAGGTGATTGAGTCACAGTCCCTGGAGGTGTTCAAGAAGGGGGAATATGTGGCACCAAGGGACATGGTTAGTGGGCATGGTGGGGACAGTCTGACAGTTGGACTAGATGATCTTAGTGGTCTTTCCAGCCTTAATGATTCTATGATGCTACTCATCCATTCTGCTCCAGCCTCTGCCTGGGACAAGGTGCCCTACAAAATGCTTGCCTCTGGAACTGGCAGCGAGATTTTCAGGGCTCTTTTCTGCCTGAGCACGTGGAAATGTGACTGCAGGGTTCATGCAGGGTGCAAAAAGTGCTGCAAGCTGTTCTGCTGCCTGTGCTTCTGTGTCACAGGAGTCGGGTGACTTTCCAGCTATTTCACAAGGTAAAACAAGGCGATGTATTTCTTTCCACACTTGTTCTACGCATGCAGATCTTTCCACTTGTGTGCCCTCCTCTTGGAGTAGGAAATTTTGCCACGGGAATAGGAAACGGGGATGCTGAGATGGCAGGGGAGGGGGAAACAACTAGTCACTATGCATTTTGCAAAGCTTCGTGCAAAAAGCAGTCTTCTGCAAAGCTGTGTGCATAGTTAAGTTCCCCTCAGTGCTCTCTGTTGAGGATGCTGCTCTGTTGCCTCATAGTGCAATTGGAATTGCTCTACCCCTTGTGTGCTAAGTGGAATCCATGGCAAATACCAGAGCCAGGCTGAACGGCACCCAGAGTGCTGACAGCTGTGGGATGACCAAACACATGGGAGGCTGATGTACACCTGCAGTGGGTTTGGCTCTACTGTAGGATGGGGCAACACGGGCAGGGCTTTCCCTTACCATGAGCTCAGGATTTAACAGGACATCGAAAGGAAAGCTTCACTTGCCAGCAACAGATTACATATCACAAACCCCAATAGCCCTGAAACTCAAAATGCAGTGCACTCTCACTTGTCCAAATGCGGATCAAGGGTAGATCAAGTTGGATATTAGGAACAATTGTTTCTTAGAAGGAGTCATGGGGCAGTGGCACAGGCTGCCCAGGGAGTTGGTGGTGTCACCATCCCTGGAGGTGCTAAGAGCTGTGTGGATGTGGCACCAAGGGACGTGTTCAGTGGACACGGGGCGGATGGCTTGGTGGTTGGATTGGATGATCTTAGAGATCTTTTCCAACTTCAATTTTTCTATGATCCTGCTGTTCCCCTGCTTTCCAGAATTGGGCATTTCAATGTCAGAAGTGGAAATGGTGAAAGTCCCCTTTCTGCTCTGCTCGTTCCTTATCACTGGGAAAATGAGGAGCATTGCCTCTTGCCAAGGCACAGGAATTTCTCGGCAGGGCAAAACAATTTACAGGATGAATAACCACATAATGAGGGACATGAGACAAGTGCTAAATTTACTACATCTGTGCACCAGCTGATCTTGCATAAAATTAAGCTCTTTAGTAACAACTGTCACTTCACGTCCTGTTTGTGAATTACTGCTAAGCATGGATATTATTCCTCAGCTCTTGCAAAACAGCCCTCCTGCTCTGGCAATAGTGCTCAGTATCACTGCCATGTCCCAGTGAGTGGAAACATCAGTAGTCAGCTAGAAACAGCTCCCCTGGGCCACATCATGTCTCCAGGGGGGAAGAACAGTGCCCTTTTGAAGCAGACACTGAGTGCTATCAATGTATGCTTATCTTGGCATATTCCGTACTGCCTAATGCTCAAGTGAAAATTTCTGCCTGCAGCTGGAAGACTGCGTCTTTATTTAGGAGCTTCAGTAAGAGCTCTGCCTTCCAGAAGCACTAAGATGGTTGGACTAGATGATCGTACTGGTCTTTTCCAACCTCACTGATTCTGTGACAGAATCCATCTAAATCCTCAGGAAATCTGTGTTCCTGAGAATGTTCCCTGAGGTAGTAACAATGGTCTCATGCTGCTCCAAAGATGAAAACTGACGGTCCTCATTCATGTGGGTTTATGGACATGTAGAACAGTTGTTGATGTGCTAGTGGTGGACCAGTTTTCCTCCTAGGCTGTTTGCTTGTATTGCTATGGACACTGAGTTAAACTGTTGCTATTCTCAGGACAGAAATGTCATTAGATAGGTCTATGCGATAGGCAGTCACTGAGCGAACTCGGGTCTATTTCTCCTGATAGAGACAATAAAATTTTATTAAGTACAGGATGTCTGGTGGTAGTGGCTGTGACAAGGTACTTATTTCGTGCAATTAAGGACAAACAGTCATTCATTCTTTCACAAAGTGAACATCATCCAAAGCTACAAAATCAGTAGCCAGGTACACTGTGGTTGCTCCATTTCTGGAGGTACTCAAGATCAGGTAGGATGGAGCCCTGGGCAGCCAGAGCTGGTGGGTGGCAATCAGCCCATGGCAGGGGGTTGGGGTGGGTTGGCTTTGTCTGAAACATTTTGGGGTTCAATGATCAAAAATGCAGCTTTAAGATAGCCATGAACACTTTGCCTTCTAAAGGACTTCATGGAAAGATTTTCTGTGCTTTAATGACACACCTCATTGCAGTTTTATAGATACACTGAGGGAAAGAGGATCTTGAACAGGCTGTCCAGGGAGGAGGCCTAGTCACATTGCCTGGAGGTGTTCAAGAACTGTGGGGATGCTGCACTGAGGAGCATGGTTAGCAGGCATGGTAGGGTTGGGTTGGAATTGGACTTGGTGATCTTACTGGTCTTTTCCAAATTTAACTATTCTGTGTTTCTCTGTGACACTTTCAGCATGTCATGGACGAAGCAGGTGTGGCCCCGAGATCCAGGCAAGGCACAGCTACAACAGACCCCCTGCCCATTGTCAGAGCTCAGGAGCAGACAGAATTTCCTCCTACAATGTCCCTTCATTCCCAATACTCTTGGCACTCCTTGTGCAGCAGACATGACACATTACTGAATACCTACCCCTTACTGAACAGGGTGTGAAGGGTTTCTGGGAACCGGGCTCTGACTCCTTGCAAAAGGAGGACGGATATGCCCCAAAGCCCTCCTACACGCTACCAACAGCTGTGCATTCAGCAGACCTGCTGGTTAATGATCTTGCCCATAAGTAATGTTTTAACCATAGAGTAGCTTTTGTTTGCTTCAGAAGCCACAAAGCCAAAGAGGAAGTGGAGGAGAACGTGGGCAGGATGGTGGCCAACATCCTCATGACCTCAGCTTGTTCCGCTGTGCAGGGATTGGTGGCTGCTCTCGGGGACAGGGTTTAAATTCCCCGCGGGCGCAGATGCCAGGCAGTCAGGGACAAGTAGGAGCTGCAGCTGGGATTGCCGGAGCCTCTTTGAGCAGCTGACTTCTCCAGCACAGGAAAGGTAATTTTTCGCTTTTTCACATGCTGTGTGCCATTCTGTACATAGCTTATGTCCAGGGGGCACTGGGCTGCAAAACTCAATGCTCTGGGGACAGACATTTGATGTTTTTCTGTGGGAATACTTCTGCTTTTAGGAGGAAGGTTGTTGCTTAAGTGAGGCCAGGTGTCACTGTTAAAATCACAGTTTTACATCTGTGTTCTAATGGATGTCAGGAGGTCACTGACAGCCCTGAAGGCTTCTCTCTGCATTGTGGGCAGGTCTTTCACTCTTGCTTAGAAATGGAGGTTGCTATGGTCAAATGTCTGCAGGGTGAAAGGAAGGTCTGGCCATAAATGCAGCATGTGAACTTAATTTACAGTCATTCTAGTTAATAATTCTGAAAACTAGTTTTAAAGTAACTGAAAAAGAAACCTGAGTTGGAATTCTTACAGCTGTTCAGTTTCTAAGCATCATAAAACCAGCTAGCTGTGAGGATGGAGGAATGAGATCATCAAGGGTAGGCTGAATCCTTGTCAGAAATCTGCTCTTAGCACAGCAAAAAACAAAAACAAAAGAAAGCAAAGCCTTGGGTTTTTGTGGTTGTTTTTTGTTTGTTTGTTTGTTTTGTTTTGGATATTTGATCTTGCTGACTCCCTGTTCCAAACTTTTCCAGGTAAAACATCATGATGAAGGTGACACTTCTTTGCTTGTGCTTTATCAGCATCGCTTCTGCATGGCCAGTGAGTAAATTCTAAATGTGTGTTAGCAATCACGTAAGTTTTCTGGGTATGTTAGCAGCAACAAATTAATGCTCACAAATGCTTTTTCTCTTTCCTCCCTTCAAGGTGAGCAAATCGAAGCAGCATGCCATTTCTGCCAGCTCTGAAGAAAAACACGTAAGCTCCTTTTTTTTTTTTTTTTTTTTTTTTTTTTTTTTTTTTTTTTTACCATTCTATCTGTTGTCTTTAATAAAGCAGTGCTTGAGTCTAATGTTCATTTGGGATATGGTGCCTTGTTCCCAGCCTTCTATCTATGGCAGTGAATGGATGAGGATGTATCCTGTGCTGCTCTGCCACACCTGTGCCATCTGAGGTGGTGTGATGCCATCAGCTCTGCTGTGCTTCTTTGTCACATTAAAACCTCCCTTCTTCTCCTGCAGGACCCCAGGAGCCATCTTGCACACAGATACCACCAGGATCATGTGGATTCTCAGTCTCAGGAGCACCTGCAGCAGTTGCAGAATGACCTGGCTTCACTTCAGCAGGTATAGTCAGCTTACAGGGAGAAAGCACAATATCTCCCAGAGCTGAGATTTAGGACTGAGGGCTTAAAGAATAGCAACCTTGTTTCCCAGCTCTACTGTGTGTGCTAACAGTGAGCTTTCTGTTACTTTCAGACTCATTACTCTTCAGAAGAAAATGCTGATGTCCCAGAACAGCCGGTAAGTCTTCTGGATGGCAGCCAGTGCATAGAAGCACTCACTTCCCTCACCCAAATGCAGCTCTTGTAGTAACACCTCCCTCTAAATAATGTAAGGCTTTGGGTAGAATGAAGCTGATCGAGAGCAATTTACACACTGAGGTCTGCAGCAGCATTTAAGCAATGAGTTACCAGAGGGACTCTGCTCAGCGCAGCGCACCTCAGAATCACAGAACCTCTTGAGTTAAGGGATCTTTAAAGGCCATATGGTCCAACCCCTCTGCAACGTACAGTAAAATACTTTGGATTTGCCTAATGCATGCTAAATGCTTTCCAGGACTTTCCTGACATCCCTAGCAAGAGCCAAGAGGCCATGGATGATGATGATGATGATGACAACAATGATTCCAATGACACTGATGAGTCTGATGAAGTTATCACAGGCTTCCCCACAGAGGCACCCGTTACACCTTTCAACCGTGGGGACAACGCAGGCCGGGGTGACAGTGTGGCATATGGGTTCAGAGCCAAGGCCCACATGGTGAAGGCAAGCAAGCTCCACAAAGCTGCCAAGAAGGTGAGTAGGGTGCAGCAGCACCTGGGTTATTGGGAAGGATGGTGAGGATGAGAAGAGGGAGTTTATCATAGAACCATTAAGGATGAGACAGACCTCTAAGGTCGCCAAGCCATTCCCTCTCATCCTATTGCTGTTACCTGGGAGAAGAGGCTGACCACCACCTCCTTGCCACAGCCTCCTTCAGGGAGTTGCTGTGAGCCTTAAGTTCTTCCCTGAGCATCCTCTTCTTCAGACTGAACCTTCCCAGTTCCCTCAGCTGCTCCCTGTAAGACTTGTGCTCCAGGTCCTGCACAGCTCTGTAGCCCTTCTCTGGACATGCTCCAGGACCTTGGTGTGTAGTGAGAACACAGTACTCAAGATGTGGCCTCACCAGAGCTGAGTCCAGAGGGATGATCTCCTTCCTCCAGCATGCTGCTGCTGGCTGCACCAAGCCAGGGTGCCGCTGGCCTTCTTGGCCACCTGGGCGTGCTGCTGGCTCATGTTCAGCTGCTGATGCTCTCCATTTCCCCTCTGTGCAATGCAGCTCATCGAGGATGATGCCACGGAGGAGGTTGGGGACAGCCAGCCAGCAGGCCTCTGGTGGCCCAAGAAGAGCCACGAACAGGACAGCCGCAAGCTGGCCCAGCACCCGAGCGTGGAGAACGACAGCCGGCCAAGATTTGACAGCCCTGAAGTGGACGGAGGTGACAGCAAAGCCAGTGCTGGGATGGACAGCACGGAGAGCCAGGGCAGCGTGCCCGCCGCCGACACCAGCAACCAAACGCTAGAGAGCGCTGAGGATGCCGAAGACCGCCACAGCATTGAAAACAATGAGGTCACCCGTTAAGGGGAATCTATGCGTTGCTTTTTTTTTTTATTCTTTTTTGTGATTTCTGTACAAAGCGCAGAGCTTTGGGGAGGGAGGAGAGCCATCGCGGCGTGTGTTTGTAAATGAGTAGCGTTTGGCGGTGCTTAGGTCGAGGCACCGTGGTGCCATTGAGCCGCACCGAGACGGGGCGATCGCTGCCTTCGGGGATGCTGCGCGTCCTGCTGCTCCTGTGTATATTTTGTAACCGGATTGAAATAAAAACACAAAAACCTCCGAGCCGTGCCGGGAGCTTTGTACCCCTTACCTCCCTTACGTCGGATGCAATTCCCACCCTCTCCCCGCGCTCTCAGCGCAAAAACACTTCTTCCAGCGGGACGGCCCCGAGGAGGGGAAAGGGGCGGGAGGCAGCAGGGCGGCCCGACCCCCTCTCCCACCGTGCCCCGGGCTTTCCGGGCCGGCCCCGAGGGCGGGGAAGGGGCGGCCCAGCGCCGGGCGATGGCGGCCCGCGGGCGGGAGCAGCTGGAGCTGGGGCGGCTCGGGGAGGCGGCTCGGACCGGCTGCTGCCCGCCGTCCCCTCCGCTGTCCGCCTGGAGCCGCGACAACCCGGGCTTCGAGCCCGAGGAGGAGGAGGGAGCGGTGGCGGCGGGGCCGGCGCTGGAGATGGACGCGGAGTGGGGCGGCCCCGCGGCCGCTCCTTCCACGGTGGGCAGCGGACGGAGGCAGCGGCGGATCCCGGCGGAGGTGCGGGGCCGCCCCACGGGGCCTCCCGAGGGCTCCGCGCCGCTCCGCAGCGCTTGGGCCAAGCGGCTGGCTCGGCGGCTGCGAGGTGAGATGAGCTTTCCTCAAGTCACTGCGTGGCGTGGCCAGAAGCGCTTGGTTTTAAGCCGGGGTTTTGAGTTGGGCTGTCTCCAGCGCTTTCTTGGTTGTCGTGCGCGTTCAGAAGTGAGTTGCTTTCGTTGTGGTGGTTTACCTGGGTGCTGACGGCTTGCGGGGGTCGTGGCTTGGCGGAGCTATGTGTCAGAAAGCGTTGCAATAAATAAGTCACTTTACAACAAAGAGAGCAGAACACCCAGGAGAAAAGCTATATGTCTAGAGCATCTGTGGCTGGAAGAAGCGCTTGGAGGGCTGGTGCCCATCCATCACTCGAACATTTGATTTCTGCTTTCAGGCTGAAGGATGAGGACCATCCCTGGCGTGGTAGCATCCCACATACTTTCAGGTGATGTGGTTCTCTTTCTGCTGCTGGATGAAAGCCTATTAATCAAATGCGTGCTACTCTGAAAGTGTTGTTAAAGTGCATCTTGTGGGATGGTTCGGTCTCAGAAGAGGAGGCTCTGGAGAAACCACCTACAACTTTCTGAAAGGAGGTTGTGGTGAACTGGCCTCTTCTCCCAGGTACCAGTGATAGGATGAGAGGTGATGGCCTCAAGTTGCACCAGGGGTGGTTCAGGTTGGATATTAGGAACAATTTCTTCTCAGGAGTGGTGGCACAGGCTGCTCAGGGAGGTGGTGCAGTCACTGTCCCTGGGGGTGTTCACGAAAGAGGCAGATGTGACACTGAGGGATGTGGTCTAGGGTGGTCACAGGCATGGGCTGACGTTTGGACTAGATGATCCTAGTGATCTTTCCAACCTTAATGATTTTATGATTCTGTGATTTTTTTTCTTGCAATGCAAGAATGCAAAGGATAATCCTTTGGATATCACAGATGGTGGTAGTATGGATAGACTGATTGCTGCTCAGCAGCTGAGAGATATTCAATGGCATACTTCACAACTAACAGCAAGAAAAATGGAATAAATCTGCAGTGGTCAGGGAGCCTGTAGCAGGAGCTAGCAAGTGAATAGAAACTTGACTGCATACAATTATCTGTCTTTCATTTTCCCATCTTTGGAGATTCTCTTTGAATTCTGGTGTCGGTGCCCATGAAGCAGCCTTAATCCCTCTTCTGCAGATCTCCTCAGCAGCCATCCTAGCTGCCTGGTCATGGCTGTTCACCTTTTTTAAGGGAAGTCATTCAGTCCTCATTAGTGTTGATGGATGAGATTAGGGTCTGTTTCCAGAACCAGGCTGGAAAGGCAGTCTTCCCATGAGAGCTGTACTCCACCTCCCAGGGTTACTGTGTCATCACGTGCGTCAGTATGAAGTTGTGTACGTGGAGGTTGTCTCAAAAATTTTTCCTGGTTATTGTTAAGTGGAAATATCAAATGTCCTTTTCAGTCATTCATTCACTGTGATAAAAATCATCCAATTTGTACTGAATTGAATTAGTACTGGCTCTGATAGTAGCGGAGGAAAGAGTGTGAACCTCTTTTTGAATGTTACGTGGTTTTGTTGCCTTTGTTCTTCTAGGAGGATCAGTCTTTGCCTTTGCCCAAGGCTATGTTCCTCACTTTCCACTAGCACCTGAACTTCTCAGTAGGCAGATCAGTTAGCAGTGCCTACCTGGGCTTGTTTTCCTCACTGTGTGTGGTGTGGGACAGCTATAATTCTCTCTGCCCAACTGCTGAGTACTTTCAGAGCTTTTCATAAAAATAAATTAATGCATTCTATACCTTATAAATTGGATGTATCAATATAAAGGTATGCGTGTGTGTATATGTGTGTATATTCCTTTCCCATTCTTTTCTTTGTTCCTCCCTTTCTCTGTTCCTTCTTCTTCATGTCTCGTTCCCATAGTTTTCTTCATTACTTTCTCTGTCTCCTTCCCAGCTCCTCTATCCCTTCTTCTCTCTCCTTCCTGTTTCCTTTATTTTTCTGTTCCTTATCCTTCCTTTCTCATTCTTTTCTTCATTCCCTTTCTCCTTAATATATCCGCTCCTTCTCCACCAGTTTTTTCACATCTTATTCTTTTCTTCATTTTTATTTGGTATTTCAATTCTTCCATCCCTTCTACTTCCCTTCTCCATTCTTTCCTTTTTCCTTCTCCATCCTTTTTTCATTCCTTCTCTTCTTCTTCCCATCTCCATTCCTTGTCCTTCGCTTCTCCTCCCCATCTCCACTCCACCTTCCCTTCTGTTCCTTCACTTTTGCCTCTCTGTCCCTTCTCGTTCTCTTCTTCATCCCTTCTACTTTGCTTTTCCTTTTCACATTTTTCTTTTCTTCATTTCTATTCATCATTCCACCTCCTCCATCTCTTCTCCTTAACCTGTTCTCCCTTTACATTGAATGCTTATATTATATATACTCACACACACATACAATTTGTATATATGTAAAGTCAAAAAGTTGAGGAATAGCAAGTTTATATAGGAAATAAAGTGGAAATTCTCATTCAAGGCTAGAAGCAATGTTTTTGGTGCTGACAGAAGATGTCAACTTGAATCCAGCACTGTTTGCTACCACTATGTATTTAGGTGCACCTAGGACAAAATTCAAGTAATGCAAGAAGAAAAATACTGTGTATGTCCTCTAAAAACATGTCTACTGGTGAGTGCTTCCAGGTGGCTCCCAGGCAAATGTAGAGGTTGTTTAATGGAAAGATCATTGTTTGAGCTCTGGTGTTGGATTTTTATTGGTGGTTTTTTTTGTATTATTATTATTTATTTTTATTTTTATTGTCTTGTATGCATCTTTCTGCTCACTGATGACTTGCAGCTATTTTCTACCAAGACAGAAATGGAGCTTGCAAGCTTTCTTTTCACTGCATTTCTTATTGGTGAGTAATGTGCTGACGGCTGGGACTCAGCACGCTTGCCAGCTTGCTTGCTGGCTGTTCCAGCCTGTTCTTCCTCTCTTCTGTAATGTTTTCATGCTTTTATTATGAGGGTTGCTAGTGCAACGTACTGCTATACTGAAGGCCGAATTTGTGGACTTCTGAGTTAATAGTGACTCTGAATGTTCTTGGTTTTGTGTTTCTGTCTACCAGGATGACCTCATGGTTAGGATTTGGCACTTTGTTTAGTAGAGCTGCAGTCCTTATCTGAACATTTTCAGACTTAGCCTCAAAGAACAGCTTTAAAAACGTTCTTTGGGGGGCTGATGTTATTGAAGGATGTGATTAGCCAGTCCAGGGATATGACCAGAGATCAGCATGAAGGTTATTGGTGCAAAGCTTGTATTGTCTGCTCCTTGTTGATGTTCCTTTGGCTTCTAATCACTGTGGTGTGTTTGATAGATCAATTTTATTTTTTTTTCCAGGAATGCTGAGTTTACTTTGCTTCCATCCTCTGGGGAGGTGAAGATGTTTTATAAGACAGGCAATTTAAAAGGGTGGGAGTTTGGTAGTAGAGAACTTCTATTTTCAGATGCATTTTTCTCTTGTCATAAACTTAGATAAATTACCTTGCTGTATTTAGGCTCAACAAAATAGCTTCTCAATAAAGAAGCAGCAGCTACAGCAGCAGCTCTTGGCTGAATGTCGGCAGCTGTTCCCAGCTTTGTTCTGGTTCGTATTAGGCACCGGATATAAGGATGGAAATTACCAACTGCTTTTCATTCTCACACAGCTATTTCTGATATCAACTCCATTTAAAAGATCCTTCTACTTTCCTGTTCTCCTTTTGGTAGGACTGACCACTGTCCCATAAGTTCTCTTCAGCTGCATTTTTGGGAATGCCAAGTATAACGCAGTGAAGCTAAAGTTGTTTGACTGACATACCTTTCTGTTCTTTGATTAATTAAAATTTCTAAATAAGTTCTGATATGGAATGTGCATTTTCACTTATCCAAAAGTATTTTCAGACATTACACTAGTGAAGATTTCAAAGCTGCTTGGCTCATTAGTCAAGGTGTCCCACTGAGTGTACCATTGGCTATGTCATTGGGTATCCAGAATCAGACACCTGCATATATAAACTATGTATGTTTTTCTTGCCAGGTCTGTGGGGCACAAGGCTGATGGAAGAAAGCAACACCAGCAGAGAGAGATACCTGAGAAGTGTTTTGCGAGAGCTGATTACGTATGTGATCTTCCTTGTGGTGCTGTGTGTCTGTAAGTACCACCCAGCCTTAACTCATGCACTTCTGCACCACTTGCTTGTGAATCCAGAGTGCTCCAGGGAAGTGGGAGAATAATGAATGAACTCAAAAATATTTTGAGTTATTTCTTTTTCTTGATTTTGTAGTTGGATTGTTGCTTGAGATTCTGTGCCCATTTGCATAACAGTCGGGAAGACAGTGCCAAGTACAACATACTGTGATGTTTGATTTGGTCACTAGGGAACCTAGCAACAAAACCTGCATGCATTAATTTTGTGTTTCTCTGGAAAGCTGATGGGTTTCAAGCCCCCAGTCTTTAGCATGGGCAGTTTGGTTCTGAATACCTACAGTGCCAGTGACTACTGAGTTGTCTTTGTGACCAGATATAACAGGACAAGGTGCCATTTTTATTTTTAAAGAAGACTTTACACTGAGAAAAACCCAAACCACAAACAGTGTTAGTAGTCTGAGAGCAAGTGCCTTGCTTGTCCAGAGCAGAATTCCTACAACATGAATAAATAAAAAAAACCCAAACCACAAACATTATTCAGTTTGACACAGCTCGACTGTTTTGGTGGCGGATCGCACAAATGATTATGTACTAACTGTCACGTTTGTTTCCTGCCTGAGAATTTTGGTTCAGGTTTATGGACAAGGGAGTATAAGGTATACCTGAGGCCCTGCCACTGGGAGGGGCATAGCAGAGGGGACTTGAACACGATTCTATGAAAACAAATTTGTCTTCAGTGGAAGAAGTTTGCTTACAGGCTGTTTTGCTATAGGAAATATTTTTGGTGACATATGCAGTACATCAGTGGTTACAGATGCTGCTAAGTCTTTAGCTATGTTTTAAGTGTGATCCTTTTAGTTTTATGCTTAAGCAATAACTGTGGAGCAAACAGGTCTGTGGTGAACCTTAGGAGGTTGCTTTCCAGTGCTGGCTAAGTGCTGTTAGCATTCCTTGTACTGTTGTATTTTTGAGAAAGCATGTGTAGGGGGAATCAAGGTATTATGCAATCAAATCACACTTGCAACATGCCACGGAGGAGTTTATTAAAAATAGTCCTTCTCTGGTTGCTCAGGAAAACACATTTTCTTCCCTGTAATAAAATACTTCTCAAAGTTTGTCAGTACTGTTGAAAGTTGTTTGCTGTAGACCTGATCTTCCAAGCTTCTCTGAGTTTTAACCCTGAATTGTTGTTAAGAATTTATAGGCAGTAGAGGCATCAGTGCCAGAGACTGCTCTCCCAGCCCAGCTTGGATTTGTATGTCATTTTATAATTTATGCTCTGTCGTCCTCAGCCTCATGCTTGGCCCAGAATGAGGAACAGAAGCAGCATGCAGTCGTTACTTTCTGTGCCATGATTCTCACATCTGCAGTGGAGTTTTGTTGTCTAACCACTGACAGCTCATATCACTGGCAGTGTCACATGTTGTCATCCATTTTGGCCTGAACAGGATATGGATCTTCCAGTGTCTGGGGTCATCCCAGCTCTCAGGACACCTAAAATGGCGCTGGATGCCTCTCTTCAGCTGCTGAGTCCAGCCTTTGTGGTTCTTGAGGTTGTTTTTTTGTAGAAGCATTAATACTGTAATCACAGAAAATTGACTGCCTGGTATGGATTTTGTTCTGATCTTAGTCTTTTTGGTGCAGAATCTATAAAAGTACAATCTGATGTATTCAAAACTACTCCATCTTTTTCTTCTCACCCCTTGCCAAACCATGTGCAGTGACGTATGGGACAGTGAGTTCCAGCATGTATTATTACACAAGGGTTATGTCGCAGCTTTTCCTGGAAACACCTGTATCCAAAATGGAGAAAACAGACTTCAAAACATTGTCCACAATGGACGACTTCTGGAAGGTAATATTAGAAGCAAGTTGTTACCTTGCTGTTGAATTGATGTATGAAAACAGTGCTGGCAACATGCAAACTGAATTTCTGTCTTCCTTCATAGTTCACGGAAGGCCCTCTGCTGGATGGTCTCTACTGGGATATGTGGTACAACAACAAAACCATAGCAGAAAACAAAAGCTTCATTTATTATGAGAACCTGCTCCTAGGTGTACCCCGCATTCGGCAGCTCAAAGTGAGGAATGGTTCGTGCTCGATACCTGAAGATTTAAAAGATGAAATCAAAGACTGCTACGATGTCTATTCTGTGGCCAATGAAGATACTGCACCTTTTGGGCTTCGAAATGGAACAGCGTATGTAGTACTTTTGTACACAACTAAATATGTTTTTTGTCTGACCCAGATTATGCTGAGTGGTACAGAAAGTCACTCACTTCACGGGGCAGCTCTAGAATTGCTATAGGTTCTGTTTGTAAAACCAGCTACAGAATGCTGGTTGAGTGTTAGGGTTGCTGGGTCATCTTTGCTGGCTGAAATATGGAAGAAGTTCTACCTCTCTTGTAAGACAGTGTGTGGATTACATTGGAAAGGGTTTGGGAGGTGAAACACAGCTACATCAATACCACTTTTTCATAGCTTCCCCAAGAGAAGAGAAATTCTGTATAAGCAGAGCAATGCATTCCATTTTCGTAGTTAATATACTTGTCACCTGTCCTACTGTTTGCATTCTGTTGTGTTGTAGGTTCTTTCCCCAGGGCACAAAAATGAAAAGTTCTTGCAAGTAACCCTTAAAACCCTTTGGTGGTTGGACTAGGTGATCTTAGTGGTCTTTTCCAACCTTAATGATCCTATGATTCTAAATAAGACAGCTCCTAAGGATCATAGAATCATAAAATATCCTGAATTGGAAGGGAACCAAAAGGATCATGGAGTCCAAATCCTGGCTCCACACAGGACCACCCTGCCCAAATGTGTGGGTTTTTTGGCCAGGTCTTGTTTGTTCTGTTGACTGTAACTTGAAAGTGGAAGAACTAACATGCACTGTCTCACTCCTTCTGGAACCAGTTGGACGTACACCAATGAGAAGGACCTGAACGGGAGCAGCCACTGGGGTTTGCTGGCCACGTACAGTGGGGCTGGTTATTACCAAGACCTCTCACGGACCAGGGAAGTGACAGCTGTGCAGATTGCCAGCCTTAAGAAGAACCTATGGTTGGACAGAGGGACAAGAGCAGCTTTCATTGATTTCTCGGTCTACAATGCAAATATCAACCTATTCTGCATTGTAAGGTACAAACAGGAGCACTGACAGTGTTCAGCTTGCAGAGCATGAAGCAGATAGAGATGCAGACAGTCTTTAAATGTCTTTAATTTCTTTGCCTTTTTAAATTCCAGGTTGTTAGTGGAATTTCCAGCAACTGGAGGCCTTCTTACGTCCTGGCAGTTTCAGCCAGTGAAGCTGATTCACTATATCTCCACTTTGGATTTCTTTCTGGCAGCCTGTGAAATGGTGTTTTGCCTTTTCATTCTGTACTATATGGTGGAAGAGGTCTTAGAAATCCACATTCACAGACTTCACTACTTCAGAAGTCTCTGGAACTGTCTGGATATACTTATCATTGTGGTAGGTAATCTTTATTGTAAGTCCAACACTGCTTTCAGAAACTCACACTGGGGGGGACATTAATGACACTGCTTTCACCAATAATCTCAGTGTAGCTGAATATCTGAGCTTTGAATTTAAAGCTATATGATCCAGACTTGAATTGTTCTTACCAAGGGTATTTGAAGCCTGCAAAGTTGAAGTAGGTCGTGTCCCACTCCCATTCTGTACCTTTAGTCTTGGACAAATCTAAGGTTCAAGTCCTTTTTTTTCTTTTTTTTTTTCTTTTTTCTTCCTGTTTCTTCCACTTCCTTCCATATGACAGCTTCATTTTTCTGAGCCCGCCAGGTTTCACCATGATTCTGTTCTTCAGTTGTGACAAGGAAGAGACTCCTATATCCCTTTACTCCCAGGCTATTTTTCTCACCCTAGGGTTGTCAAAGTCGTATTGTAAAATGCATTTCCCAATCTACCCCAAAATTCTAGTTTGAATCTAGTCTTACGTGAGCTGTTTTGAAACCCTAATCACCTTCCATGTCTTCATTTTTTTCTTTTGTACTCAGCTTTCCGTGGCAGCAATAGGAATTAGCATCTACAGAACATCAACTATTGATGTGCTCTTGAAGAAGCTGCTGGAAGATCAGAACTCATTTCCCAATTTTGAGCCCTTGGCATATTGGCAAATACAATTCAACAACATTGCTGCAGTTACTGTGTTCTTTGTCTGGATTAAGGTAACGCCAAGACACATACCCATATTCTAAAGAAAGGATATACATGTTCGGTGTTCCGAACATTGCCTGATATCATTGACTTTCATGCTTCTCCTAATGTTAGGCGTGGGAGAAAGTGAGAGCACAAAGGTAACTTTGTGCAGATTGAAAACAAGGTTATCATTTTCTCTCTCTCTGCTTTAGTCCTTGTTTAAATCTAGAAGATGCATTCAGCTCTTTGTCAGTGTAGGTATGTAAAGAAATATTTTCATCATTCCTATATTGAGGATTTGCTACTTCTTATTGGATACTACTTTCTCCTAGATGCTCTTGGAAACAGCTTGATACTATTTCTCTGAAGCCAGGGTTTCCAACAAGAGTGCAAGTGGAAGTTGTCTCAGTTTTTTTTCTTCAGATTTCAAGCCTTAGTAGTTTTTTGGAAGTGATATATTTCTAATTGAGAATCACCTGACTTTGTCCCCCATCCAATTCATTAAGACATCTCACATGTAAAGAGCTGAACAGCAGTTGGGAATAGAAATTGTCTTCCTTGTCTTCACGGTTGTTGGTTTTTGTTTTTTGTTTTTCTTTTAACAGCTTTTCAAATTTGTTAACTTCAACAGAACGATGAGTCAGTTGTCCACAACCATGTCTCGCTGCGTCAAAGATGTTGTTGGCTTTGCAATTATGTTTTTTATTATTTTTCTGGCATATGCTCAGTTGGCCTATCTTGTTTTCGGCGCTCAGATCGATGACTTCAGCACTTTCCAGGGCTGCATGTAAGTAAAAAAATAAAACAGTTCTCAGTGGTGAATGGATTTGATTGCCTCATCAGAGACCAAACCAATCTGCCTGCAGAGATGAGCTGTAAGCATCTCACTGTTGGTAGCGCAGTAGTGACAGCTGCTTTTTAGAGATGTAAACTTTTTTTATAGTTTGTTGGAAAAACTGTCTTTATATCTGTCACCGTGTGCTTAGTAATGTTCTGTTCCTGATATTCTGGTTAGTTGGTTGGCTCCCAGATGGAGTCTGTCACCTTTAACAGCCATCTGGTCCGACTGAGGCACTTACCAGGTTGTTTTTCTTCACTGTTGTGACTAAAAGCCAGAAGTGGCCTCTTTAGTTGCACTTTGTGTGTTGTGTATCACTGCAAGCTCTACTGGTCTTAGAGGTGGGTTTGGGAAGCTGACTATTGCCATGTCTGAGCAAATATTACAGCTGTGCAGACCTCTTTGCTGCCCTTCATTCTGACCATTATGGTAAAATAGATCAAGAACTCCTGAGCAGCTCCAAAAGTGTTTTTCTCAACCCCTGGATGTGTTTTGTTTTTTAAGATTTACTCAGTTCCGCATCATTTTGGGAGACTTCAACTTCACAGAGGTTGAAGAAGCTAATCGCATTTTGGGACCAATTTATTTCACTACATTTGTGTTCTTTATGTTCTTCATCCTTTTGGTATGTACACCTTTGTTGTCATGGGGTGGGTAGGTGGCATGTTGATTTTAGGTACATCATCACTTTTTCATCTCTTGTTCTTGGATTCCTGTGGCTACTTAGGGTGAATATATCAGGCTTCACCTTTTTGTGGTCTGCCACTGCGCTCTTTACTTTTTAATTCCTTTAAAATAGATTTGCACTGTGTAGTTGTTGTCACTCTCTTATAGCACTCCACGTTGTGTGGTTGTTTGTTGGTATTTTTTTTAATTACTGTTATGAAGAATTTTTCATTTTTAAAACCTCCCTCTTAGAAGCCTAAGACACCAAGTAAAATAGTTTTGACATAAACTAGTTGATACAGAATAGTCATTGATATAAGTTAGAAGCCCCATCACCTTTACCCTGAATGTAGTTTGGAAGTTGCATTATGATATGGTAATCTACTTTCTGGTGTTCCCAAAATGGTGTGTCATTTGATAAGGTAGCAACCATTAATGCAGGATTTTGCACAGGTCGCTCTAAAATTAATGCCTCCTATTTGTTTGAATGGAAAATACAACAGATAGAGCAGAATTAACACTGTTTATAGAGCAAAATCTCAGCTACAAAACACTTTTTTCAGGTTATTTCACTGTTAGCTGTACATTTTTGCCAGTAGTGAACAAGAGCCTGCATGCTATTCTTGTGAAAAATCTGCACTAGCAGGGGTGACCTGCTGTTGCCACTGCTGGAACACACCACCCACAGCCTCACTATGCTCACATCCACTGTTTGGTCACCAACAACATTTAACAAGCAGAATATTGGTGGGAAGGTTCAGCCTTTTCTGCCATATCACCAGCATCCACATTTGATGTAACGGGCCAACAGAATAAAACAGGTGGCATTGCTTTCAGAACTGTCCTCATACTAATCTTAGCATTGTGTAGCAGTCATCATATATTTCATTGTGTATATATATATGATTTATATAATGTCACTCGTACTTCACGAGGCTTTATATTTGCTCTTTGGGATGAGAAGAAGCAGTAGTCAACAGTAGGTCATGTAATTGGTAGAACTTGGACTTGTGGAGATATTTTAAGTGGACTTTTCATTTCTCTCATGAACAGAACATGTTTTTGGCTATTATCAATGACACATACTCTGAAGTCAAATCGGATATGGCACAACAGAAGGCAGAAATGGAACTGTCTGACCTTATCAGAAAGGTAAAAGTAGTGTTTTGTTGGTTTGATGTCTCATTCCTCACTATTCTATAAAGCAATGTAGTATCTTGGCAACAGCTGGGGAATACACACATCTCTTAGTTAAACAAAGGAGTGTGAACTGAGTGTAAACCACTTAGCCGAAAACTTTGCTTTACAAAGTATTCTAGTAATATGAGGCTGATCAAGGGATCAGCCTAGTGACTGTGACATAGGATATGTCTGTCAAGGTACATGCAGAAGTGCTAAATTGATAAAGCTAAACCACTGTTCACTTTGTGTACAGAATTTTGAATTGTTGGCAATGAGATGGGTCAGATTTTGGGTTATGTGTTGGGAGACTGAAGAGCTTTCAATTTAGGAAAAGCATGTGTATGTGCATGCTGTCTGGCATGGGTATGATGCTGTACTGAACACATACTGGGTGTGGACCAGTAATTCAGAGTTTTAAACTTTGGAACTGCAATTTTAAAAAGTCTTTTAACATCATGTTAACACTACATGGCAAGTGAAATGTGAAATTTCATTGTTTTTCTTTTAGGGCTATAACAAAGCCATGGTCAAACTTAAATTAAAGAAAACCACTGTTGATGACATTTCAGAAAGCTTGAGGCAAGGTGGGGGAAAACTTAATTTTGATGAACTCCGGCAAGATCTAAAAGGGTAAGAAAGCTGTTACTTCTATCTTGAATCGTATGTCCAAACATTTGAAGTGAGTCTTAGACAAGTTTCTCTTGTCTTTGCAATGCCTTTGACACAAATGAAGACAACTTCTGTTTCAGTTGTATCTTGGCTTGATATAAAGGTTTGTTGTGAATGTATTGCTTTTCTACGTTGTTTTTGCACCTGAAAAATGAGAAGTAATGGATTTGTTTTTACTGCCTTCTCAGAAAGGGCCACACTGATGCAGAGATTGAGGCAATATTTACCAAATACGATCAGGATGGGGACCAGGAACTGACAGAGCATGAACACCAGCAGATGAGAGATGACTTGGAGAAAGAAAGGGTGAGTTTGGCAATAGGAATAGCCTGCCATCAGCTCCATCAGTAATGATGGATCTGCTTCCTGTGCCTGGTGGAGAGCAGAAGATCCTTGGCCTGAACACTCTTGGCCCCATGTGAAAACCTTTGCCCCTCTCCTATCTGTGTCTTGTGTTTTCATAAAGGAGGATCTTGACCTGGACAGGAGCTCTCTGCCACGTCCTCTGAGCAGCCGCAGCTTTTCCCGGAGCTTGGATGACTCTGAGGAAGATGAAGATGAAGACAGTGGGCACAGCTCGAGGAGGAGGGGCAGCAGCTCTAGTGGAGTGTCCTATGAAGAGTTCCAAGTGTAAGTTAATCCTCCTGGAGGAGCAAAAGTACATGGGTGAAGGTTTTTGCTTGTGGGATTTTTGTTTAAGATACGTTGCAGTCTTTCCTATAACTCCAAATATTCATCAAATAATTCAGAAAATAAAAAAAAAGTTATGCTTTTTCTAGGCGCTAAAGTCAATCCATTTAATAGCTTCAAGTCATATCTGAATTGCCTGTAATTCAGAGAGGTTTGTGGGAACCAGTTGGAACTGTTTCTTACTTGCCTAAAGAAAATGCTTTGAGTCTGGTCATTGAAAAGACAGAAAATGGCTGTGTCACTGTCATATCAGAAGGCTTGTTTTCTTACAAGTCAAATACTGAGGTTTCTAAGTTTAATGAGGACTTGAATTCTTGTTTTTAATGATCTGAAATGACTGCTTGTTGCCCCCAGACTCATGAGGCGGGTGGATCGCATGGAGCACTCTATTGGCAGCATCGTCTCCAAGATTGATGCAGTGATTGTGAAGCTGGAAGCGATGGAGAGAGCCAAACTGAAAAGGAGAGATGTGTTGGGAAGGCTCTTGGATGGAATGACAGAGGTCAGTGAACCCAGCTCTGTCCTGTGCTGTCACTTGCTGGTCACAACCTGCATGGCTTATTATTTAGTGTTAGTACTTTTTTCTCTTCTGATTGGAGTGGGAGGCTGAAAGGAGTTATGGTAAGGCTGTGGGGCTTTGCTCTGGCTGAGCAATCTTGAGTTTTGTTTTTGTGTGCCCAGGGAAGTGGTGAAGTCACTGTTTATGGAAGTGTTTGAGAACTGTAGAAATGTGGCCCAGAGGGACATGGTTAGTGGACATGGTGGGGATGTGTAGATGGTTGAACTGGATGATCTTAGAGGGCTTTTTCCAACCTTAGTGATTCTATGATTCTATCAAGAGACGTGAAGCAAGTTTTGGATATGAGAACCCATCTTCTAGAAGACTTGTGTTGTGCAGAGGCCACAGATCACCTTTTAATGCCCTGACCAGGATAGTGGTGGCATTCAGTAGCTGCTGAGGCAGCTCATTCATCCCTTGTCTGTTATGATGGGTAGAGAGTTGTCCATGGAGTGGTCTGGCAGAACCCAGGGAATGCAGTATATTTTACATTTCTGGAGATAGATTTGCATACTAAATACTGTAATGCAAACCATGCTTTCATAAGTGAAGATGGAGTTACGTTACTGGAAGAATGCCGTTTCCTACAGAACAGCTGTGATTTGATGCTAGCCTACAAAATAATGAGCAGTTTAGGGATTTCCTATTGGAAAGGATTCTTATTCCCATTGAGTAGGATTTTGAATGGTCTGTAGTTCGGGCACCACACTTCCATCTTGTATCTCTGTTTGTTCAGGATGAAAGGCTGGGCCGTGACAACGAGATCCACAGGGAGCAGATGGAGCGGCTGGTACGGGAGGAGTTGGAGAGGTGGGAGTCAGATGACACAGCATCTCAGATGAGCCATCGTCTGGGAACACCACTGGGACTGAATGGGCAGCCTCGGTCAAGGAGCTCCCGGCCATCCTCCTCGCAGTCAGATGCCATTGATGGGGGCGGAGGAAATGGGGGAAATAACCTCCACGTGTAGCACAGGCTTTGCTGTTCAGCCAGCATCAAGCCAACTACACCACTGCTTCCCAGCATGAAGTCGTCATCCTGATCCGACCACTGAAGGAAGGCTGTGTGGTGGGTAAGATAAATACTCTGTTCATAAGGCATTTTCAGAACTTTAAGAGCGTGCCGGGTTCAAGTCACCAACAGTGAGACTGTTGGCCTTAGAAATGAAAATGCAGAGGTGGAATGGAAACCAGATGTGACGAAATCTACCTGGACAGAATTCTGATTCCATACATCTATTACAGTTTCCATACTCGAGTGGTTTCATGAGGGCAGCAAGCTTTTGACAAATTGTGCTCTGGCTGAAGCATTCCAATGAAAGGCTGTGGGCTTTCTGCTTTCTGCCAGAAAAACACCATTTTTAAAAGCTGACACTTTTCGAGAGGCAAAGCAGCATCTCTTTTTTTAAGTAAGTGTAGATATATATTTTTTTGTTGTTGTTGTTGTTTTTTTCTTTTGCCATGTTTTGCTGGGTTCCTAGGATAAATAGAAGGCACTTTATGTGCATCACTGAAATTAAAATGTTGGTTTCCAATAGAAGGCATTGAGGCACAGCATTCTTTGCCCAGCAACGTTTCAGCCTGTGGCATGTTGGCTGCCAGCTGTGCTTTTTTTCCTGAAGATGGCACTTGCCTTTCTTGGTACTATGTGTGTTTATTTGTTTTTTATGAACGTGAATTTCCATTCCCAGCTGTATGTGTTAAGATGTATATCTGTAACGTGTCGTTACTTCTAACAAACTTCATCTTGAAGTGCACAGTTTCCATGGGGTACCCATGAGTATGACAATGGCCATGCAGTGAGCACGTGGCTGCATGACAAGTGTTCTGAACATTGATATTATCTCTTTTTTTTTTATTATTTTAGATTTAAGCACCTTTTTTTTTTTTCACTTAGCAATAAGGTTTTGCATAGAAAGGCTATGTACAGTTTTTGGTCTCATTAGGAACCTGTTAATTATGCAAGCCTTCTTCAGTGATCAGTGTATTGGTCTGTAAACTGAGCACTTTACTTCCCAATAAACTTCTGTATCTTCTGCAAAGCTAATTGTTTTCTGACTTACTTACAGACTGAGATAAGTAATAAATGGCACTGTACAAGGTGACTAAATTATTACAGCTTAGTAATATGAAACTCCCACACATATCTGATTGTTCATGTGAGCTAATTGGCAGCTCTGCCACTTGTTTACCTGACATTTTTCTACTTTGTAGTTGCTGCTTTCATACCTTTCCAGTTCAGGATCTGATTTTTCTGCTTCCTTCCAGGTGATTGATGGGATCCTTGCTCTGTGAGTAGTCCAGAACATTGTATATGATCACTGTGCAGTATCTGGTGGATGACTGCATCCGAATGATTGAAAAATGCCTAGCAGTTCTATACAGTCATTTTTTAATATTAATACATATTAGCTGATGCAGATTATCTCCTCCATTGCTATTAATAGAGCTAAATTCATCTAAGGTAAAAACAGGAGCAGGAGGAGTGCCTCTGTACAAACAGCAGTAATTAGAATTACAATTGCTGGTTAGGTCAGGATAATATCGATGCATTTTGCTTTTACAGAATACTTGCCTATTGTAAGCTATTTCATACATATGACTGGGATGTGTGGCAAAGTGCTGCTGAGTGTTAGATGATAACTAAGTGTGTCTGCTCACCTCTTCTCTGTAATGCCCACCTATATACTTACGCCTGGAATACAAACATGATCATGCATTAGGATCTCTTTTCAGTAACAAAAAATACTATACATGTAACAACAATAATTCTCATGGAACAGAGTTATTAAAATCCTAGAATATTTTTTAAATATTATAGTGACTTATTTTGAAATTGTGCTAGAGGAACTGGTAAAACCATTTGCATTGTGTTTGTTAACATCAAAATAACTTTATTTTTCCAATACTGCTGAAACCATTGGTAGTGGATTCTCCCAGTCTGTTCAGGCTATTGGTACATTTCAGAGCTTTCAGATTCATTATCACTCTTGCAATTTAGGAACTGTGTATTTATTTAGCTGTCGTCACAGTGCTACATTACCATATTATCAGTTCTAATTTCCCCTAAAACCTATGGGAAACCCTAGAAAGAATTGCAGCTTCTTTCTCAGCCCAATATTGTGTTGACAGACAATCACAAGAAACTTGGGCTATTACACATCAGGATGGATTTAAGCTCCCTTTTTCCTGAGTTCCCTCTTTAGCAGGGCAGTAAGTCCAACAGCTTACTTGAGGGTAGGCCTTACCTTCCCAGTGGCCAACTAGGTTATTAAGCAGCTGTGCCACTTAGCAATAGCCCAGTATTTTAATCAAAATCTTCTTTCCCAGCTTCTTCTGTCCTGTGAAAGTTGTCAATTTGCCCTTTTGTTTTGCAATGTCATAACCCCACGGGTGTCAAGATGAAGCCTGTAGTACATCCATCTGCTAAAGACAGTTTGAGTCAGTTCAAGCAGTGTGTAGGCTGGACTTACTTCATCATCTTCTGCTCCTGGAAAATTTCAGCTTAGTCATCTGCATGCATTTCAGAAAAGAAATGCACAAGATCCCCTACATAAACACAACAGAGACCTGTAATCTCACTTCTTGCAACTTCTTAAACATTTATTTTCTCAACACCCCCCTAGAGAATGTAAATTTTGAGTGGGAGAGAGACATGCTGGCTGCTGGAGCTCCTGTCTTACTTTAATGATTCTCCGAGTGGGCACAGTGTTGATGGGTTGATACTTGGAGTAGATGATCTGAGAGGTCATTTCCAACCTCAGTGATTCTGCTGTTCCACACTGCTGTGTGGAATGAGACTGTAAAAAGACACTGTCCTGCTCATTGTGTTACAAGGTTATGTTATTTGCACACACTGCAACTTAAACAATCAACAAAACTTCATAAACAAAAGATCCTGTTGTTCCACAGGACATACTCTCCTTCCTTCCTCCCACCCTCCCTAATGGAAAAATACACTGAAAATCTTTTTATAAAATTTGACTCAATATTATTTTGACTATGATAAAAGTATTTGTGAGAGACACACACAC
The DNA here is from genome assembly GCF_038088225.1 of Cyrtonyx montezumae. Taxonomy (NCBI): domain Eukaryota; kingdom Metazoa; phylum Chordata; class Aves; order Galliformes; family Odontophoridae; genus Cyrtonyx; species Cyrtonyx montezumae. The sequence goes on along the minus strand of NW_027071936.1, from coordinate 24,536,811 downwards.
ACACACACAAAACTTATTTTCTTGTCTAAATCCTGAAAAGAAAATCTGTTCTTTGGTGGTACCAAATCGAGTTGCTGCAAAGGTCTAAAGCACCTGAAGTCCTAGCTTAAAGCCTCTGATCCACCCTCCTCATCCTGATAATTTTCCATTGGAAAATACTCCACTGCCTTCACTTGGGCTGAATGTTATATAACATATTTAATTTGATTTTCTGTCAAAGAAAATCTATCTTTCCGACTGCTCAGCAATAAAAAAAAATATTTGCTTGTTAGCGTGGTACAAATCAATTAGCCAGCACAGTGTAATACATCAGTTCAAGGATCTCCTTGTTTCTTACAATTTTTTTTTTTATAAAAGCATTTTGTTGGTCTTCTGCTCAAAACAGCCAAGTGAATGCTCTCCTGTAGCACATTCCTAAGTTCATCAGACAGAGGTTCAATGAGGAGCAATTCCCGCTCAAAAATCCAAAAAAGCACAAGAGTTGTGCTTCATCAAGTACAGCAGGAATGCAGCCCCCAGCTCCCTACAGTCTCTAATTAATTAATGGCAAGCTGTAGCATGACACGCACCTCAGAATTGGAAGATACGGTTCCTTCACTCACCAGAAATGGGAGAAATGGACAGCCCCAGTGGCAGCACCTTCCTTGTCCAGTTGTGATAGGTCATAAACAGCAGCTAAAAATCAGTCGACGCCAGTTACAAAGCCCTGACACACTTCACAGGTTTCCTGGGAGGTTTTTCCATCCAGCATGTGAAGTGCAGTGTGCTGTTCCAGTTTAAATAAATATCTATATTTAGATTGGGAACTGAACCAGTTCCTATCAGGGGCTACAGCTGCACTGATGCCAGAAAATCAGCACGATCCACAGGAAGATGCCATACCCTCGTAGCAGGGAGCAAGAGAGTTCTCTGTTTAAATCATGAGCTCTCAACACCCAACTGCATTATCGTTCAATCAACATTTCAAAACAACTCTTCTGTTCTAATAATATAGACAGTAAGTAAGTGACAAAAATCAAGCATCTACAAACTCACATGGGGAAAATCATCATGATATATTACAATTACACAAGTAGGTGACAGTTAAAATTAATTCCTGGAATTACAGGCTCATGGAAAGTCTCCAATCCAACTTCTTGCTCAGAGAAGAATCAACACTGAATCCAGATTGAGTTGTTCAAGTCTCTGCCTGAAAATATCCTGAAAACCTGCAAGGAGATTATAAAACCCAAACTGGGATCCTACTACACTGGGAAATGCCAGGTCAGCAGCTGTTCTCTTTCCATCTACCACCCGCAGGTATCCATATCTGTTGATAGCAAGTAAGTGGGACATCAAAACGTCTGGGAGATTTAGCATTAATGTTTCAGCAAATTTCATAATTTCAGCAAAATACCAATGAAAGCAAAGTATCATTGAAAATATATTTGAAGGACAAAATATGATTCTGTATGTACATATTTTTTCTTGCGAGATAAATGCTTTTTGTTTATCTATTCTAGCTTGCTTCACACTACGTAAAAGTACGACATTTTAAGATGCAGATGATATAGCTCTTTGAAGCAGTTAGGGAAATGCATAACACAGGCTGCTTTTCCAAGAAAAAAAATCTATTATGCATTTACCTAGTTCCCTACTGGATTTTCATTTGATCTGTCATACCCTGTTTCGCATACTCAACCTGGTGCAGAACTAGACTGAAAGATATGCAGCTTCCACAGTGATACCCTTCAAACTGCAGCATCAAGTCAAGACAAATCAATCTTGTAGAAAAAAGTCTTTCTGAATCAATGCAGTATACTGGCCATTACTGGAAAGAGCAAAACACACAGTAGACTCGTTATAAAATGAAAAGTAGATGCCTGTAGTGTCAGATATTGACAAATTCCACAACGTTATGGCCCATAATCTTCATTCTCTCTGTTTAAAATAAAGACGTGGTAACCTTGTTGATATCAAAATATGTGCTAGTGAAATTCCAAATGGCAAAACCATCCCCTCCACAGTGTCAGAAAAATGTTCATAGTGAGACTGTTTATCAAAAAAATATTCAGGTTGCATCTGCATGCCTTTGTTATAAGGAGATGCACACAGAATCTGTTGCATTATCTGAACAAGTTCTGGTTGCTGTATCGTCTTCAATTCTCCAGGGAACATAACATTTCTCAAAAACATTGTGTACTTTGGTTTTAAGCAAGAAACACAAGAACAGGTTTAGAACTGATGCCTATGAGTCTGTATAGATGTTTTGGAAGAAAATACTGTCAGAAATCCTTGTCCCAGCCTGAAAGTTCATCTGGAGGCATTCCCTCTTCAGGGGGATAGCTGTCAAAGTAGCTGTAATCAGTTGGTCCAGACAACTGTGGCATTGAAAACACAAAGAGATGATTATTTCAGAAATTAATTTTTGAAAATACTCTCCATTTATTAGGCATCAATTGTCTTGATGCCTAATAAAAAATCAATCCTGCTACTGGTGCAGGAATGAAAGTCCAGCATGATACGGATCCTTTCTTTCAATGGATGAAATTCCTTATTCTTTAAAAGCTGAAGTACCAGTAATAAACTTGTACAACAGAACAAGGCCATAACCTCCTGATACAAAAACACTCCCCAAATATTATGAAATCCTTGGTGTCACACAAAGCTCTCTGAAGTTAATAAGAAAACTGGGCCACACTAGATACAGCTTTGATTCAAATATTTGTTGTAGATCGCATCTACACTCGAGAAGTAACTTCTCAAAGCAGATCCAAGAATTATTATTTGTTTTGTTTACCCCAAAGTAAGTTTCAGAGCCATTATGCTTAATCAATTTTCACTTCACATCAAAGATGAATGGGCCATTTAAGAGAGGAATCTTACTCAATGATGTCCTGTAATACCATAAGAATGCACAAGTTTGTACTGCACAGTCACGTGAACGGTACATCTTAATAATGTGCCCATCTCAGAAAACACATTATTTCACTGTTCATCAATAAATCATCATCATTTATTGTAATAATGTTGGAAATCTAATGCAAACTACACTGGTGGAATAATATTTCCATTATCTAACTGAATTTAAGATACGTATTGCTTGGATCTATCTTTTCTTCCTTCAATTTTCACTGAACTGGAGAGCTATAATAATACAAGTCCTTTTCTGGGAAATTCTGCACTTGTCCTCAGTTGTTTCCTTGCAGACAAACACTTCACCTTTACATTTGTAAAGTCTTATGGAATTGAAAACCAAAGCCAATACCTCTCTTTTTAAAGGTGATGCTAATTTCCTCAGTTTCAGACCATCCCAGTTAAAACCATTCAACCACCTGAGCAAAAATAAATGGGAGATCATAGGAAGACAGAGACTGAGAAGGAGAAACAGAGTAACTTTTCTGTTAGAAGCACAGTATTAAAAACTTAACCACATGCAAGCAAGAGATCTAAACCATTTTACATGACAGCTGTCCACGGGACCACAGGGCTGTTTGAAGGGGGAAATCTGAGCACTGTTGTTAAGTATTGCTGTGAAAAGATGTGCGTGAATGGACACAAACAGAGGGGAGAAAGTGCTTCTTTTCCCAGACACAAACTGCAGAGCTTAGAAACCACTCAGATGAAAAGAAAAAGCAGGAAATGTCTAATCCACTGTGGACTTTCATCATTAAAAGAAAGAGGATATAAAATTAACACTGCTCTAGAGCCCCTTACTTCAGTTCTTACAGAGAAAATGTTTGGTTTTAGATCAAATAGTTAGGAGGTCTAAAAAGGCAGACATGAATTCTGCTGGCATCGACTCCTCATTAATTAACCTAATCAAACTCCTATGTCACTAACATGTGACAAACAAGCAAACAAACAGGAACCCAGGATGTTTCTAGCTGATTTTTTTTTGTTTGTTTGTTTTTGTTTTTTGTTTATACCATTGCCTGTAGTGGTAGTAAATGCATGGTAGCAATGGGGGTATCTCTTTTGCAAACTGGAAGCGCCTGAAGCCTCGTGATGTTCTGAACTGAGCTCTAAAATATTAAACATTTTCAAACTGAAAAGTGATTTTTCTTGTTGGCAGCCTTCTTCACTTACCTATGCTTCTTAATGTCATTAATTCCATTCCTCAGATTGCCTAATCTTTCTGTAGGGTTCTGCCTTAAAAAAGAGGGAAAAAAAAAGAGCATAAGGATTTAAAAAATATTCTTATTTTTGGATAAGAGCATTTACACGTCCTACTGCTTTGCATACAATGTGTAGTCACATCAAGAGACATAAAGAGATGTTGCTCACTGTTCCCTTCCTCCAATGTGGTGAAATGTTCCAGAAAGCCATGACAATGTCACCATTCCAGTGAGGAAGACACTGAACAAAACTTAGCAGTCTTATCCTTATCTTAAATAGTTCAACCTGCCTATACCCAAGCTCTGTCACAAAACACCAACTCCTACCTGCAGAGTCTGCGGATCAAATCCTCAGGCCTCCTTGTTATTGTTCTAGGAAAATCCAATTTTTCAATGCCTTTTAGAATCAAATTATATGTTGTCATCTGATCAGCCCCAGAGAACGGTGGACTAGAATAAGAAAGCACACTGTTGCATGGAATGGCTCAGAGCAAATATTTTGAGAATATGGAAAAAAACAACCACTTTCCTGCTTTGACAACCTGTGTTTCAGCCTGTTTGAAATGCTGGAAAGGTGTGAAGCTGAGAAACTGCCTGTAGGAACCAGGGATACTGCATGATCGTGTGTATAAGAGACAAGAAGACATATCATTTTGCAATTCATTCCTATTTACTGTAGTAAAGAAGAATAAAAAAAGATCACTTTTTGTGATCATTCTTCTGTAGGAAGAATAAAGAGCTGTTTATTTTAAAACTAACCTTCTTAAAAACAAATAAACACAGTAAGAACTTGGAGTTGGGGGCACTTACCTGCCAGTGAGGAGCTCATACACAAGAATCCCAAGGGACCAAAAATCCACACTGAAGTCATGGCCCTTACTCAGAATGACTTCTGGAGCAACATACTCAGGGGTTCCACAGAACGTCCAGGTTTTCTGCCCTGATCCAATCTTTTTTGCAAATCCAAAATCAACCTGATCAAAACCAATAGATGCTGCATAGTGCAGAGGTTACTGGGGGAAGCTTTAGGGTCTTCATTGCTTCCACGTCTCCTGCAGAGAACTCACAGCAGTTTATAGCTAAACAATTAACAGTTATTGTGAAGGAGAAATAAATAATTCCACTGGATAACTGACAGCTATAGGATAATCCCATTTATTCTCGTGAGTAATTTCTCAAATGATTTTCATTTGGGGTAGAACAACCCATGCTTTTCTTGAGGACACAAGATTTACAACCCACAGAAAAAGGTGGGTTGCTTATTATCCTCAGAGCAGATGTCTGAAGCTCTCTAAAGAGCACTGCACTTCTGCTTTCACTGTCAGTCAAATCAGGCAGGAGCTGTTCAGTGTGTTCCCTCTCTACTGAAATAATGTAGAGCCTGTGACTACTTGAGGCTGTGCCTGGGACATGTGGTTCCTGTCTCTATATTAACAGTAAACAGGTACAAAAATATATCACTGCATCTTACCAATTTTATATATCCTTCAGCATCCAAAATTAAATTTTCTGGCTTCAGGTCTCTGTAGACAATTCCTATGTGATGTAGATAGTCCAAAGCCTCTGTCACACATCCAACACAGAACTTTGTAGTGGGTTCATCAAAGCTGCCTCTGAAAGAAAAACATTATCTTTGCAGAGAAAATTAACTTCTAAAAAACACCTCACTCATTAACTGGATAAGATGTAACATCCAGAATGCTAGCAAGTTTTTTTGCATTTACATTCAGTATGTCACTTGTGGTTGAAAATGAACCTTTTCATTGGAAAGTCTTCGAATCATTGGATTTTATAAATCACTTTGCCTGTTTTGATTATTTACACTGACACGTCATCTCCCATGGCAAAATAATAATCATCTAGATAGGCTTCAAATGTACAACATTAAGTGACAAAGAAACGCAGCCACTGAATAATAACATAGAGCCAAATGACAGCACAGGTAAAAAAGAAAAGAAGAAATTTTCAACCCATCAAAATGCCATGTGGTATTACAGAGCACAACCTCTCTCCAACAAATTTGCCTTAAATGCTTTCTGTTAAACAGAAGGAACCGAGGTCATTTGTGTTTCCTCCCTGAAGGACAGCACTTCCAAGTGCAACATAAATCACTCATTGTTAGGACAATAATGTTGTTAATTCAAAAGTACCTTCAACCAAACTGTGATCATTTTTCTTGCCAGATGTGGTTGTTCCCATGCTGACAGATAGGATTTTATATTTTTGTATACCAAAAAAAAAAAAATTAAATAATAAAAAAAAAAACTCCAAGGGAGATAATCCCTCTTAACTTCCTTGTAGTGTCTGCATTTGCATGCTTGCATAAATGAATTACTCCAGATCATAGTTTTTCGATGATTTTTCAAAGACTACTCTGCTGCTAGTTACCTGATAATGCAGTGTCTTATCTTAAAAACACACTTCACTCATTCCCTTCCCCATATTCCACACATCCCTCTCTTTTTGCATATAAAGCTGCTCTTACTTGTATATAAAGCTTACCTGTCTCTCAGCAAGCTCCACAATTCCCCTCCAAGGCAAGCCTCCAGCAGCATGTACACGTACTTACTATCCTTGAATGTACGATACAGTCTGTGGAGGCAAACAGCAGCTATTTAGGATGTGGCAAATGAAACACAAGACCCACAGTGTCTTTTCTTCAGCACTCATTTATGCCAAAAGCTTCATTCTTAATGCTGACCATCTTAATGCTGGTCAGATTTAAGGAAATCTTGTATTTCAACTTACTTCACAATGAAAGGAGAACATATCTGCTCAAGGATTTTCTTTTCAGAATATATATGCTCTTGTTGTTTGGTGTCCACTACATGTTTCTTCTTTATGCACTTCATAGCAAAAGCCACATTCTCATTTTTTACCTTAACCTGTGAATAAAAACGGTGTGTATACATGAGATAAAGAAAGGAAAAATTTCCCATCTCTTCTGTACACAACCACTCTGCATGATTTCAAGACTAGCATCAAATCTTTTTAGGGTCCCTGTCTCTAGACGAAAAATTAAGAGAAATATCCTCTTCATCCATTTTATGTACACTAAACAGCATCTGTTTGAGTAGATAATGTAACCTACAACTAGTTCATACCACAATGAGTCCTAATTGTCCTAATTTCAAGTTAAAATTGCTAAAGATCAGTATGACGCAAATTAACCAAAAGCTGAGTCTGTTTGTGAAGAATGTTTACAAGAGATTTGACATTATGCTGAAGATTCCAAGATTCTAAAAAAGATGGAAGTTAAAACAGGGCTTGCAGAAATTCAAAGAAGTAGCCTTTTACAGCTGGATAAAACTTATTTTTAATTAATTTTCCAGGTGATGCTGTAGTATTCCCAAACTGGTAGTCAACTAGTGTGGAAATTTGGCTCAGAAAAAGGCAATTGATAGTTTAACGATAGCAAAGACATTTTATTTAAGACCAAGAACTATTTAAATATGTTTAAAACAAACTCTTACAAGCTCAACCCTTCCGAACCCACCAACACCGAGAGTTGTGACAACTTCTAAATTCTGGAATGGGGAAGAAGGAAACTGGGCTACTTTCTCCTTCAGCTGTATCATCTCCAAAGACACCTCTTTGGTTGACTGTCCACAGAAGGATCTTCTTCTGCATCAAAACAATTACCACAGGTTAGTGATTTCCTTGCCATCAAAACATATCATAGTACTCTCTAATGTTCCTATGACGAGGAAATGGAAAAAAAGAGGAAAAAAAGGATAAAAAGGAAAAGAAGGAAAAGGAAGGCCTTCCTATCCCATAACATCATCTTCATTTATTCTGTGCAGAACCACTTTCTTTCTGGTCATAATTTAAAAGTAAACTAAAAATGAAATCCTTCTGAAATATATCAAGTACAAACAATGGTATTTTTATCCTGAGCTGATCCACGATGATGCTTCTAATGATGGAGTCAGCTGACAAACTTTGGGCACTCACATTGGAGAAGTTTCTTCAGAACTGTGTAGCAGTTCCAGTAGAATTATCAGAAACAGAAGTGCAATTATAGTTTTAAACAGGAGAAACATTTATTCTTCTATAATTTCAGCATTACTTAAGTTGAAATCAGTGGCAGTTAAACAATAGTTGTGGTCCACAGTTAAAAGCAAACCCTAAAACAGCACTGCTGCTACACTGAAATGTTAGAAACAGACTTTCTTCTGTATCTGATTATTTCTATTTGAAACAGTAATTTATCTTCTGTACAATTATGTAATTCTATAACACCCTCAGAAGCTGAAGCTGACCTTTAGTAGCTTTAGTGGTCAAAGAATGAACGCACTTTTACTGCTTTTCTGTATTCAGTTTTCTTGGACAGAGTGAGCACTTGATAGCAAGAAAATGTACTGAGATTCTCTGTATTCTAATTTTCATAAAAGTTCTTGGACTCATAAGCATACCCAGACAGTTCTTTTCTAGTGATTCTAATCAGTCCCAAAGGTTCATCTCCATCAACCAACATCCGTGATTTCACTGACATATTTTTCACTTTTTGTGATCATCTACTAAAAATATATTGAAGAAAGGATCTGACTTACTTGGCATGTCGCTTTTCATCAGCCCGAGCCAGATTAGCCACATAACCTTCAAGATAGGTTTGTAACTCCTCATATGTTCCAACAGTTTGATTAAATGTCCTAAAATCATCAAAGAAACAGCGTGAACTACCATACATATTATGAAGAGAGAAACCAAAACTCAAGTAGCTCTATCAGGGTTTTACATACTGTTACTTAGCTGGTATATATTTTTAGAGCTTTGACTAGGTGTTAACCTGCTGAAATATCAAACCTGGTTTGACAGAGAGTAGAGGGACAAAGTACCCAGCTTGCTCAGACTATTTCCTGCTACACTATAATAATTCAGAGAAAGAACCCGGAGAATGTTGGTTTTACTGTTTTACTCTCTGCTAGTTCTCTTCTTTACGTCATCTAATTGTTCCTTTTTTTTTTTTTTTCCACTTTAGGAGGTATGCAGCTGGCCTCTGCTGGACAAAATCAGCAATTCAGCTGCAAAGTCCCCTTGACAAATGAATATCCCCTAAACAGGGACATGCATGGACTTTTTGTTGTTCCCTGAGCCAAGAAATAAACAAATGTGAGACATCGTCAGCACAAGGAGAAAGAGAAAGGAATAAGCTACTCTTAAGCTTCTGTGCCCCCCATTGAGCCTACGTCTGAGTAAAGCATAACTACAAATCAGTACACCAAAAGGATAACCACCTGTCCAGTACTCTCTTAAGAAAATATTGTAATTGTGCCTCTTACTGTTGATCTACTGAAAAAGAAAGTTAAGTCTTTCCTTAAGGCAGAGCATAATACTTACTCTCTATCTATAACGAGACACTCCACATCATATTCATCCGCAATAACATTTGCTGATCTGACATCATCACTAAGAATTGACAGAAAATAGAAGAATTCAGAAGCATGTCAAAATCCTTGAGGTATCCTACACTTTACTCCTGGAAAACCACAGCTGCTCTAAGTGAAACTCCTGGAAGGCCTCACCAGCCTGTATTTGGATTAGTATTGCTGAACCAAATGTACAGTTTTAGTATTTTACTAGTCATTACGATTGCCTAGCGCAGAAAATATTCTCATTTCAATGGGGTTTGGATCATGACTCTTAGCAACCTTCTCAAAGTTAGGAAGATATGTAAATAGCCTTGCAACAGATTTGCTACTCATTTCAAAGCTGATTCTCCAAGCTAAAATATTCCACATGCCATTCTCTATTCAATCTTCCAAATAAATATTCATAGGGAAGACCATAGAGTGCCCAGAAACTAATCTACGTATGATTGGAGTAATTTGTAAGTACCTTACTTTTAGTTGTTATTGCTTAGTGCGCTGTGAAAATACTGCAATTCCCTATCAGTACAGGACTAGGTAAGAACTGATTACTTTTTTATATATAGGCAGCTTAAAATTACTTACAGTAGTGTTTGCTGCCAAATCAAATACAGACTGCCTACATGTGAAACAACACAGTAATCTAGAACTCTAAGAAAAGGTGCAGTTTTCTTCTCTTGGCCCAACTTTTCAGTGGCTGTCTTATGTCAATATATATTTGGAAGTTAACTGCACATTATTCATATTTATCATCTTAAAGAAAACCTTTGTATAAAATATTTTACATCCTACGTAAATTTACCCATCCAATTTGTTGCTAAAAAGAAAGATTTTTCAAGGCCTTAATGCAACCTGTGAGATATGAGTGTTACATCCTCCCTGAAGACCAACAAAGCACAGAGAAAAGAAATTAAAGAAAGGGAATGCTTGAGGTACTGAGCAGAAAGTAGTTCTCCAGCGCTTAGGTTTTTAAAAATTTATTTATTGCAAGCGCTCTCTATCACAGGTTTAAAATTAAATTAGTGATCGCAGGAAAAGATTCCCAGAAGCAAGTACTCAACTACTCTACCAAAGACTGGGTAATATCACAAAAAAAAAAAAAAAAAAAAGAAGTATCGGTGAAGTCCAGATACAACAAATCAAGACCTTCTGAGAACATATCAAAGTCTGAAGATGTGTTCCTGAAAGAAGGTACATGGCTCATAGGTCATGTACTCTCTGTACTCCTTTTCTCTTTCTCTTACTACCATGGGCACTGGCACAAAAACAGGGATTCTTTCTGGCAATGTTTGAACTTATCCATGCTAGCAGTCATCCAGAGGCTGGAGCAACAAATTCTCATCAGTGCTTTTACTGGAATATAAACAAAAAAGTCAGAGAAGTCCAGCATTTGGCTTTTACAGGGAAAACCAAAGGTAAGAGATGGTGTAAGTTTCAAAGTTGTTTCTGCAAAAACCAAAACAGTAAGACAAACTCAACCATTGCCTTCTTAGGCTGACACTGCAAATAAAACAAGGATTATATTCAAAATAACCATGATATGTATAACCTGACACACAGTGACAGATTAATTAAAATATGATACATCAGGAATCAGTGTGAACTAACCTAATGAGAGCCTTTTCTCCAAAGTAATCTCCTTTATGCAGATTTTTAATCAGTTGAGGCTGAGAGTGATCTGCAGTACTCTGGGTAACCTTTACCTGGAAGGCACAGGAACAGAAATTTAGGAAGGTAGAAGTCAAAGCATCCCATGGTTTATTTATTTCATACATATATAAAACTCAATGTTATTGCAGTAAGTTATGAAAAAATATAATTTCTACTTCCTCTCAAAACTTAAAACCCTCTAACATCCTTCAATCCCTCCCAAATTTTGCTGAGAAATGGCAAAAATTAATCTAGTTATTATTTCCCATTCTCCAATATTTTCTCTTCACATCTTTTAAAATGGAACAAAATAAATCCTCTTTAAACAAAAAACTGAAAAATACTTCATGTTCTCAAAGTGGGTAGACATCATATGAGCTTATATTCTCAGTTAAACAGCCTGTAGAAACAGCAACTAATATTTTCCACCTTTTCAAATAAATCAGACCAGAAAATTTAAGAAATAACTTTAGCATTTATACCATTTCTCTTTTTTTAACATCCACCTAGTTTAAAAAAATAAAGGCAGAAAAGCTTGTTCATTAATTTCTTAAAGAGTATTTCACTGTTTCAATTTCGTGTTCTGATTTGCAAATATCATGGCATAAATTTAATGAATATGTAAATGCCTACTGGTGTTTGAATTGCAAAATGGTCTCCTTCAGACCTTCAGGGAAGGTTTGTTGCAAGCAACACTCTCACACTGATACAAAGCTCCTTAAGGGCTTTTTGGTAACATCAACTTCAAACACTGTCAAAACTGGAGACAACTCATACTGCTGGTGTGTCCACAGCCTTAAAAAAAACAAACCAAATCAAACTCAACCAAACCTAACCCAACTCAGCTAAACCCAAACCAGCCATACGAGCAAACACCTCCAGACACAGACACGCTGTGCAAATCTAAAATAACTCCTGGCAGTTTATTGATGAAATTCTCCAGCTCTGATTCTCTAGAGTCCTCTCTGCTAGCCATCACCAATAAAAGTGTTTGTATACAAAATCGTTTTTTTTTTGTTGTTGTTGTTGTTTGTATTTTATATCTTACCTTTCCTTTTGCTATTATAAAAAAGGTATTTCCTTCTTCTCCTTCCCGAATAACATAATCTCCTTTGTCATAGTACTCCTGTTGTGGGGGAAAAGAGGAGATCACATTGCCTGATATGTCATCAGTTTCTTTGAAAAATCTGATTATTTGCAGAGTTCTTAATATATATGGATGCACTATGGAGGTCTAGCTTCCTATGTTCAACACAAGTTACATCCCATAATAGTATGCAGGCAATCTGCTGTGTAAAATTGGCACAGTGACCAATGTGTAGCACATCCAAATGTGGCCTCATCAAACATATTAGCACTGATGCCATTTGCTGCCAACCTGGAATTCCATTCTGTCCAATTCAAAAATATTGACATTAAAAACAGAAAAGTTTTCCTATTTATTTAGTATTTATTTCTACTTACTTGTCTTTTGTTATTATAAAAGCTTACTAAGCATTGGTTAGATGAATCTAACAGTATCTTACCACCTCCAGGCAGTCCATGATCTTGGTCAGTTTATCTTCAGGTAAGTTTTTTAGGAGGGACACACTACCAAGAAATAAAAAATAAAAATAATAAAAAAATAAAAATAAACAGAATTGCAAAGCAACAAACAGACAAACAAAAGAAGATTAACACTATGATTTATTCTCATCCATATAATTAGCACAAACATATTATAACTACCTGAACTGGTGCTGTTATACTTAATATACAATATGCACTAACTATTTGGAAGGTTGAAGCAGTCTTACCTCACTTTTTAGATAAGCAAAACATGCACAATTAGAGAAATGTGGCAAACATTCATCAGTTTGTAAATCAACTTCATATTTAGAACTTTTTTTCCCCAATCAAAATTCAAAATTCAGTCATTCAGAATCCATTCATTTAAAACCAAGAAATTATAACAATCCAATTATGTATTTCCAAATGCATTACAGAGACTGCAAAATCAGATAAAGGCAAAAAATTCAGCATTACTTTTACAGCAATTAAACGAGAATACAGCCTCAGTGATGACTTAGTGAACATGCTGCTAAGAATAAGAAAACCTCTTGTCCTGAGAACTCTGGCTTGTGAAAGTTAGGATGTCAAGTATTTTACCAACTACTGGCTTCAATACAGAAATACTTAAATAAATCAAAGATGGGGACAATAAAAAAATACACAAAAAATACATTCCATGCATGGTCATGCCTGAAATCTCTGTTTGCAACAGTATCAGAATGGCCATGCTTAACGAAAAAGTTTAAGAAAAGGAAAACATGTAATCAGCTAATTATGGTTTGAAATCTCAAAGCTGTCTTTTTGGAAGAAAAAAGCACCATTTATCTCTCAGTGTACCCTACAGCAGGGAGAAATACTGCACTCTTCTACAACCTTCCCAGTAATATATGTTGGAAAGAGTTCATGAAGAGAACCACGTTGTTTTTATATTCAAGTCTCCAAGGGATGAAGAATATATTACTTAATCTGCACCAGCAGGAAATAAACTTCTAGTCAGAAGATTTCATTAACTTTCTTTATTTAATACATTGTTTTGACTTTGAGCCATGTAGCCTTCCAATACATTTGTTCAACTACTTAAAAACATTCATTTCATCAAGCAGATCTTTCTGTTTCCTAATTTAATACAGGATAAAGACAATTAAAATAAGCAAAATGATTTTGTGAATCCTAAAATAATATCAAAAGAGATCAGTATTTAAATTATTGAGTGCCTAATGCAAAGGCATTAAGGTGTTCTTAACATTATTAAGCACAATGTTATTTTCTATCTTACCATGGAGCCCAAAACAGTTCTCAGAAACTCAAATGCATTATGTTTACCTTCTAAGAAAGTTTCTGTACTGTTCTTGTCTTGTCTGTGCTGTCACTCTCATGATGTTTTGGAACACTTCTCTGTCCAGTGCCCATGTTTTAACATTGGTGATTGCTTTAAGAAAACAAAACAGACAAACAAAAACCCAGAATATCCATAATGATTCCTAAAGATTTGATAGCAGATAGTTGCAGCAGGTTTGGATCTCTCTCTAATTCGGATAATATATAAATGATTTTGAGCTACTCAATAAGATAGGAATAACACAGGCTGAGAAACTCATGAAACTCCATTTAATCTTACAGCCTTCACACATTTCTTCCTCTAACAGTCATTTTCTAAGGGAAAGAAAGGTAATCAAAACAAACCTTATAGATTACTGATTATCTTACAAACATAATCAAAATATGACTGCAGCAAGCATGTACAAGATCCATCACCAAAGATGCATACTATGGCTTCTGCATGCAACTACTGACACAGCAGAGCCTATTGCACTTAGAATACTTTTTAGCAGATAATTGTGTTTCTATTTCATTTAATATACTCAAAAATAAAAATAAAAGATGCTGCATCATATTCAGCAGTTTTCCCTCGATAATACAAAGGAATAAGAGTTTTCACATATGGGTTTACTATTTGTGCTCAGTGGTGGCATTGTGATGTTCCTCCTCCAGTACAGGAACACAAGAAAGTTAGCAGGGAGGGGTGAGTTTCTGGAGTGATTGTAAGTATTCACATATCCTTTCTGTTCAACTATTGGACAATCCTCATCCTACCTCAAAACCAATTAATGTTAACAAAGGTCTCAAATAGCATGACATCTTACTATGCTGAACCATTACTTTACAAAAGAGAGAAGTAGGAAACATATGCAAATGCTAGGGTGAAAAATAATCACATTATGGACACTGTTCTGTTCATCAGGCAGCCACAAAGAAACAGATTACAGGAGGCTACTCCATCTACATAGACAGCAATGAATAAGTGCTTAAACTAGCTGCAGGGAGAAAGCACAGAAGCTTTTAAAGCAAACAACTTCTTGTTGTAGTGCTTTCACTCCTTTTTTAAGCACACATGAACTCTTCATACTTACTGGTGATTCAAGGTTCCTGCAGATTTAGGCAATAAAAGAAATTAGCTGCCAAACGTGAGGTATTTTTACAGAACAGTGGAGAGTGGAAAAATGGGGATGGGGAATTAAAATCTTGTTTGTTCACTTACTGCTCTGTCGCAGAATTAAGATGCCAGCTTAAAATCCAGGGATACTGAACGTGCTACTACCCAGTTTTACACAGAAGGCAGATATCTATATCACAGCAATACTGAAATCTATGGTGTCAGGCAGTAAATACAAAGCAAGAAACAGTATTTTTCTTGGATAAGCAGCATGTCTCATTGAGAAATTTCATCTCTCCCACCATCTCACTGTTATCAAACTCAATCTTCTCCTGAATGCCATATACAGATGGATGTTGGCAAGACTCAGTAACTTCCTGAGTGATACAGAACTAAAAGAAATACAAAAGCAACCAATTCCTATTTGTCTTATTTCTGCTCAAATTAGGCCTTTTCTGCTTTATTAAAAAAGAACAGCATATGGTTCTGAGATATCTTCAAACTCAGTTTCTGAAATATGATCATTAAGAATTAAGGATCACTACTGCAACTAAATCATTCTACATTGAAATATAACCATTCCTTACCAGCTCATCTGGTACAGATTTGGTTAAAAAGCATATTTTGGAGGTGCATGATTGTTTATCAAAGGTCATAGTAGAGTTAAAAACATATTGGTGACAGAGGATTGTTCAGCTGCCCAGATAGAGCAAACTCGAAGGAAACATGAGTTTATCATAGGCACTTTGGACATGCAGACATCTATCAAATGACAACTTTAAAGACAGTCTAGATACAGCAAGGATCTCACAATAGTACCTACTGACTTCTTTCTGAAAAGTGTTTTTCTAAGAAATGCTCTGTACCTTTCACAGAAGCTGTCCGTGTGCAGTTGTATAAAATGGCCAGTTCACCAAATGCTGTCCACACGGGGATGGAGGAGAGCAGTTTATTCTGCTGGAAGACTTCCAGTTTGCCCTCTGCCAAAAATCATCAGGTTAGCATGAATTAAATGAGCTCTATTGCACATAGTGAAATGAAGAAAAATCAAGGCATTTCAGGCTTCATCGTTCTCTCAAGTCAAGCAAGGATAGGGACACTGCCTTGAAACACAGGTACAAACAATCAGAGTGATTTCTTTCCCTTTTGGATGCATTACTAATACAAGATTTGGATGTGGAAGGGGAGACGACAGAATCTTTTCAGCACCACGATTAGGCTATGGAGAAGGGCCATTCTAAACCCTTATGGGATGAACTTTTGCTACAACAAAACGTTCTGCAGTGGTTCAGATAACCTCATGTGTTTTAGACAAGGGCATATTAAAACAGTGACCAAACAAAAAAAATTACTCATGAGGCTTGTTTGTTCTTGCAAGCACATGCACACATATGTGCAGACTGTAAGGGGGAGGGCAGAAAGAAGAAAAGCAAATTACTTTGTCCTTAAATAAAGTGGTCTTGAGTCTTACCATCAATCTGTTAGAAGTAAAAGATAGTCTGAATTTCTTCGCAGGTTATGGCCCCAAAAACCCCATCCTGAAAGCGTGTACCTCTTCTTTTCAACATACCTATTTGGCCCTCAGAAAAGCTCTACTATGTCAGGAAAAATTCTGGATGCACGAATCCTGCCTCTTTCCTTCTCCACATCCCTTTTTTCTTTTTTCAAGCACAGCTACTATCAATTTTACACATTAAAACATCCATTTATAATTAGAGGTTTTCAAAGATGTGAGCTCAGTTTACGTATGTTCCTGTACTTTGTACAGCATAAACTCTAATTCTTATCAATTGTTGCAATTCTAATTCTTTTAAAAAAGAAACTAAAGAAACAAAAGTCAGAGGTAAAACATGCAGCGGGGACATTATGAATACAAACAACAACACTGCTGTCTCCTGCAAAGATTTCTGAATTACTTTCCTAATTCTTGAAGCTGTGCATTGCATGAGCAAGCAATACTCACCTTTTAGGACAAAAATGTGATTGCCTGGCTCTCCTTGTCTGATGACATAGCTTCCCTGCTGGAAAGTCCTCTCATACATACATTCCACCATCTCTCGGATCTGCTGAGGCTCCAGTCTCTTCAGGAACTGATTTTTATTCAGGGCATCTGTGATGAGCTTCTTCTCACTGTTTTCAAGGAAAAGCAAAGTTTAATAGATCAAGCCTGTCTGGGTTACATTACTCAGAAGGTATTCATTCTTCTCAACATGTCTCCTTTAATTTCTAACACTGACAACATGACCAGTATCACAGTTGCATGTCACGATCATTTTAACTTGTATTCTGTAAGAAGTGCTAGCAACATTCTTGATGTGTTCTTCTGTAGGGATTTGGACACCACACTGTAAGTGCTGTGGTCATGTTTCCTGGCTGGAACTTGGACCTGAATGATCCCTTTTTGGTTGGGGTTGCTGCTGGTTGCTGTTATCACCATCCTGATGTTTCATCCATTTGGACCTTGTGAGACTGTGTCCTGATTGGTTCCTGGCTCATGTTTCCTGATACAGTGTCTCTGCATTACTTCCTGCAGTAGGAAACGTTGATATAAAAAGAATTGCAAGGACAAGAACAGTGTGTTTGCTCTGCTGGTGCAAGATCTGAGTGGTTGGATTTCAAGAAGAGAATGTGAGAAAATTAAAATTGCCTGAATTGACTACTAGAGACCAAACAGCTGGGACAGAGATGGCTCTGTGTACACACCAGGCAATCCATGCTTTCTGATTGCACTGGGTCAAGGGCTTCCTCTAATCACCATGTAGTTGCCTTGAATCCATGCCAGAAACAAATGCAATTAAGCAAAAGCTGCACTGAAAGCCTTTATGGACCAGCTGAGCAGTTCCCTTTCACTGCTAGTGAAAGCTACATTACATCTTTAAGACCCCTTGTTCCTATTCAGCATGTATAGACAAGCTGCCCAACAAAACCAATGTCCTTGTGGCTTTCTACAAAGAAACCCCTCTTGCTTGTGTTTGTAAAAACAATGCAAATCTGTCATCAAAACATGCAAAGTCTCCTGAGGGAAATCAGCGATGAACTATCATGGAAATGGGGAATGAAAAGAAAGTACATTTACCACATTACTTGTCTCATAATGTCTGTAAATCTGTAATGGTAATGACAAGAAGTAAGAAAATAAAATCAAGTAGTTATGGTAAAGATTGCTTAGAAACAGAGATCATAACATGACTTTTTCTGAAGGCAATAGGGTTATTGGAATAGAGCCTCTAACTTTGTTTCCTACTAAAAATGGCTTTGCTTATTTCATTTACCTTGGCCTGCATCGTGCATATTACCCCACAATAAAATACAGTAATGGCTCGTGAAATGATACTTAACAAGCACTAAAACTCCCAGAAATGCAGAGCAGAAACCTGTTGCTTTCCAAAAGTGTAGTGAGGACCTAAAAGCATCGCAGTCATGCCCCAAGCTCTTGACTCAGTTGCTTGCTCATTCCATATACATCCAGCACAATACATCATTGTTGACTTTTTTCAGCTTCCCCTACACCCACCCCAGTTTTGTGATTTTCTAGGAGCACATGCCTCAGGGACCAATGCTTTCTCTCCATCTAGCTTTCTCCTAGTGATGTGAGGTTTTGGACATGTGCTGGAAATGACTGAAAGGAAAGTTATTTGTTAAGTATCAAATAGTAATAACTTTATTCTCCATCCAGTAATGGCTGGTAGCAGTCCAGTCGTGATCCTGAGACTGTAATGAGGAAAAAGCTTACGTAAGCAGCTTAAATGCTAATGATCATGATTGCATGCTGTGGAGGGACACAAAAGCGGAGAAAAAACACCGCAGGTCATCAGATATTTAAATTAGTAATGCTGTGCAAATGGTAAGAGGCTGAATTATTTTCAGACTGAAAGATTAGCTGGAGTGCAATCAACTTCCAAATACCACTCCCAAGGGGTAAATTCTTTAGGCCTTTTGCTAAAACTTTTCAATACCCAATCTCCCATAAAGAGGACACTCATTTATTGAACTTTATATCCAACACAAGAGATTGTATATATTCAAGGATATGCATTCATAGTCCACAGAGGAGGAATCATTTGAAGCTTCTAGAGCTTTCATTAAAGCATTTGTGTTGAGATACTCCCAGCAAGAGTATCAAAATCTCATTCAATAAATAGCAGAAGAAAATAAATAGCATATGAACCTATGAGCAGGGATCTATGCAGTGAGTTTGTACAACATTAGTACAAAGGACTTAAACCCAAAACAATACTACTGCTGCAGCACCATTAATACAAGTCCATATTCAGCTATTTAATTGTCTTTCTAACCACTCCTGTACCTTCAAGTGAAACCCAGGTATATTGTCTTTTGTCCTACCAAGAGTTAGAGCTGAAAAATGAATAATTATGGAAGATTTCTTTATAATTTAAGAACAGTGGGTAAAATATGAAGTTGAATTTAAGCTTAATAATGTAAGAAGAGGTAACGTAATCTCTAGTATGATTTATAGAATACTTAGAATACCCTAAAAGTAATTTTTAAATTCCATCTTCTCTGTCAACGTCAGAGTAATAGATAGTATTAAAATCACAGAATCACAGAATTGTAGGGGTTGAAATGGACCTCTAGAGAACATGGAATCCAACCTCCTAAGGTGATGATTTGGTTACACATCCAAAATTGTTTTCTTTTACTTTGTTTCTCACTGCAACTTGAGAAGTAGCTTTTGTAAAGAGCACATGGCCAACTCCTTAATGGCAAACTCTCTAACACTAATTACAGAGGCAAAATTGAAACACTTACTAGCACTTGATAATGAAACTAACGAGTTCAGCTTCACTCAAGGATTATACTCAGGGCAATAGTTAGCAGACAAATGAAAGTTTAGTGACCATCATGGAAGATGAGAAATCCAATAAAGAGTAAAGTGCAAGTGAAGGAGATCAGGAGGTGTCGAACAGAAGGGAATAGAAGAAAAGTAGAGAACAGTAGGAGAGCTAGAAATAGTAGGGAGGAGAGAGGACAGTGGCCTGTTCTCAGGGCTGTTGCACTGAATATTAAAACAGTTGTTTCCAGGACAGTAAAGCTCAGAATAAATGCAGCAATGGTACGATCTAAACCATTACAAATCTATGGGAGCCATACCAGTAATTACGATTATTTTTAATCAGATTATTAAAAAAATAATGGGAAGGGAAAAGAAATGTAGCACTGAACACAATGGATGAAAACTTGTTGGAGCCTGACAGCTTTTAGGTCTACAGCAGTATGAGTTTGAATGCGCCACAGATGCCTCAAAATCATGAAGACACGCAAAGCTGAGACTCTTGAGTTGCTGGCTGAAGTTCACACATTCTGGCTATCACCATGTTCAGGCAGATCCTTGGGATTTGCCTAAACTGAGAGGTAAAACAGTAAGGTCTGTTTAAGGATACCAGCCTGAGATCTGTCTCCAAGCTGAGCTGCAACTGGCAGTTCTTCTGGCTTTTGCAGAGATTGGAAGTGAAATTGGATTCAGAGAGGTGAAAGTATAAATATGCTCCAAAACCTTGACTGTCAGAAGCTGGGGGGCAAGAGAAAAATACTAACAGTATAATCATGCTGTACAAAATATCTTGTTACATTTTGCAATGGTGAGTTGACACCAGGATGACAAAGCTAGTACACAGCTAAGAATCATGTCCTGCTCTTTCTCAAGCCAAACATAAGACAAGAACAAGGATCTGAACCTATGTGGTGGCATACAGTCTTTTGTCCATTAGTGCTCCAGAGCAAAGCTTAAGCTGTCAGCTGTGGGCAAACCTGGACCTGAGACTTACTTTCTGTTTGATTGCTAGTAATGAAAAGCCATGAAGAGGCTAAAAGCTAAAATACAGAGGCCACCTCAACTCAATCCGAAGTCACACGGGTGACTCTTTGTTAAAAGTTAAACTAATCCAGCTAGCACCTGATTACCATAGAGATGAAGTCTATAGGGAGAAAAAAAAAAAAAAGAAAAAAAAAAAGGATGGATGATTTAATTGTGACCTCTCAAAAAAGAGACAATATCATCATGACAGCAATTATATCCTTGCAAAACAAGCATGCAGACACTGCAATGAGCTCACCTGGAATCCTTTCGGACTCTTGATTTTTCAAAGGAAAATGTAGCTTGTTTGCTGGAATTATAGAGCTGTGTTGTTGGCTCTGCAGATACGCCTTCCTTAGCTCCTTTCCTCCTGTCAGCAGAGACTTGATTCTTTGGAGTCACTCTAAATGGAGAAGGCTGAAGAGAGTGTTCTCCTTGGGTGTTAATAACATCCTGCAGCTTGTTCAGCTGAATGCACTTGCTCTGGAGTTCCTTGGTGAGTTCTGCTATGACCTTAGTCTGCACAGACAGCTGCTCTTGAAGCTCAGCAACAAGACTTTGACTGTCCTGCAACTCTTCATCTTTTATTTTCAGCTCCTTTTCTAGTTCAAGCACTCTGCTGCAAAGCACATCAACTTGTCCAGTCAAATGGATGCCAATGGCAGGGTCCGTTAGAAACTTATAGTTGCTAGCACAACCAAGAGCTAGGTTTGCTACATGTCTATCGGGTTGCCTCAGATGTTTGGATTTTATTGATGCATTCCCCATTTTGTCCAGAGACCTATGTGCAAAAATTCATTTGCAGTGATACTTGGTTACCTGGCCAGAAGGAAAATAGTTTTGTTGAATGGTAGGTAATGAATATAAACTATTTAACTAGCAGCAAAATTTGAAATTACTATAGTAGTTAATTGATTTCCCACTTCTCAGTCCTGAAAGTGAGAAGGATACAGAGAAAAGAGGAGGTGGTGGATTGGTGGATGGAAAGAAAAAGGTCTGATGGGAGCAACTTCTTTTTGTAGGTTGAAGAAGAGTGCAAGCTCCTCTCAGCCCAATACAGACAAACAAGAATAAAAATATAACAAGAAAAGTTTGTGCTTCATTGCTAAAAAATGAAATTTAATACATGAAAAGAAAACTACAGCTTCTTTTCTCCATTGAGTTCATGTATTACACAAACTCAACCACTGGGTACAGATCTACCTGGCATAAAGGATATGTTATTCAATAAGGATGTGCATCAGTAACATGCTTTTTAAAACAGCCGTGCTGATCAGAGCAAGGATCTGATTGTCTCCAGCTGTGTCCAAAAGGAAATCCCTACAGAAAAATCATACAGACTACTTGATTTATATACTGTTACAAATGTCAGATTTACTGAGTCTAACACTTAATGGATCTCTATTCCTATTACTCTATTTTTCCCTTCTAACTCCTCCTGTGTGCAGAGGTCATGGCAAGAGTAGAACTGAGTAGATCTGCTTCTTGCATTAAGAAATCCTACTTGACTTTCCAGTACATGTCCAAGAGTGGAGGAGCCCATTTCAGGAAGATTTCTCTCTCTTATCCTGAAAAATTTCTGTCCTACCTTTTTGTCTTAATATGCATCATAATTCTTTCCCAAAGTTTGGTCAGTCTTGCTGTCCTCTGAGTACAAATACAGGGCTAATCTCTTTCACTAATTGTGCTCCCACTAAGAGCAGGTAGCTGGCAGGATTCCTACAGCTTCCTTAAAATGTTCAAGCTAACTCAGATACTGCTGTTGAGGAACAATTACTTCTCATGGAAATTTTTTCCTTACTGCCATTTACTCAGGAAAAGTAGCCAGGAAAAGGTTTGGATTACTGTGAGGACACTTGCTCTCCCAACACTTGCTCCACCAGCAGCCCTCAATGGATTTCCAAAGTGATATATCTCCTTCCCTTTGGCATATCATTTGCTTTAATAGGTGCAGGGTATATTAAATGCACATATTTTGGGGGGGGGAAATACCTAGCAGATTGCTTTTGGGGGTCCAGCATTCAACTATACCAAAATATGTCAGGACTATTAGAGCAATGTCTGCCTACAAATCCCATCTGTGGACCACGACAGCGCCAGTTTACAGCTCAAGCATAAGATGTTCGCTTGGAAGGAAGAAATGAGCTTAGGGCTTTATTGCCTTAGCACCACATAGAGCTGCTGTTCTGACACCTGCTCAGGCTCCTCACGAAGCCTGCTAAGACTTCCAGCACAGTTCTGCACTGGTTTGCAGGTCACAACAGAAGTATTAGACAACGTAACTCACATGTAGTTCTCCTTAAAGCAGTCTCTACTCCTCTCAGCTCCGGGTGCTGACTGTGACATGGTGTACCACTCACCTTCTGCTTTGATTTCCCGGTTTCTCCTGGCAGCTGGTGCTTCAGCTCGTCACGAAGTTCACCAGTGACAGATCTGTGCTAGAGAGGAGAATTCAAACAACACACGTATCGAGGTAACATATTGGTTATCTCTGAGGAGCGACCTATGGCACAACCAGAGACCCAAGCTCAGCATGCAGGCAGATCGAGTGGAGATAAAACTGTTACGACACGTAAAGCAGAAACAAAGATTATGGGAAGACCGTCCTCACACCCAGCATTCTGCCATAGGAAATGCTGCAGTGGCAGTCACCGCATTCCACAGAAGGCTCTCGCAGGCGTCTAAAACCATTTGAGAAAGGGATGGATGAGTGCTCCCAGGCACAGCAGAAAGCGGAGCGGAGACGGAATGCAGATAACAGGTCTGCCTTACCTGTCCGTGAGCGATGAGTCAAAGCAGAGCGCGCTCCATCCTCCGACTGCAGCGCAGCGCGCAGCCCCGCTGGGGTTCCGCCGGCCGTGCGGAGCGGCGGGGGCGGGAGGAGAGCAGCGGGCGGCCCCGGGAGGGGCCCCGGGGTGGGCGGTGAGGCGCGGTCGGACCCGCGGTGGTCGGGGCTGTCCCCCCGCGCTCCTCCCGCGGCGCCATCTTGCGGCCCCGCTCTGCCAGCGCCGCGGGGGCCCTGCGGAGCCCCGTTCGGTGCGGTGGATCCGAGCAGCTCCCGCTCTACGAGGGCTGGCGGCTTCGGCTGGTGCAGGGAAGGTGTTACTGCACGCGTGCCCGGATCTCTAATTTCTTCCTCTGACCTTTCTCCTTCTCCTTTTGCGAGTGTCTTTCTGTCCGTGCCCAGTTTCGTTTCGTCCCGATCACGAACTCAAACTTGCCGGTTGAAGCACTGGAGGAGAAATACCCAAGTCTTTCTGTTGCCTCTGAATCACATATTGGAAAAGACTTCCGAGACCCCCAGCTCATCCTTATCACGCCCACTAACCATGATGGTCCCACATCTCCACGGTTCTCAGACACCCCCAGGGGTGACTGCACCACCTCCCTGGGCAGCCTGTGCCACAGCCTCACTGCTCCTTCTGAGAAGAAACGTTTCCTAATATCCAACCTGAACCTTCCCTGGTGTGACTTGAGGCTTTTACCTCTCATCCCATCACTGGTACCTGGGAGAAGAGGCTGACCTTGGGAATGTTGGCAGGTGATATCTTCACTATCGGTCTGATGGTAATTTTGGCTATTTTCAAATAAGCAGAAAGCACACAGCAACAGCAAGTAGCTCTACTGCGCAAAGACTCCTGGATAACACAGGTTACAACAGAGCTACTGTTGCAGTTTGAAGAACAAGCCCAGTTCCCAACAGTCAAGGGGTAATCTTACAATGAACACGTTACAAATTCCTTTTGCTCCTGTTCACGGAGGTTACATTTTAGCAAAGGGTCACATTTTAAGCAAACCCACTGGAGACAGCACCACAGATGCCAAACGCAGCATCTGAGATGCTTTAGGAAAATGAACTGGTAAGGCAATACTTCAGAGCACGCCAATGCAATAATATTCCCAGAAATCCCACGCTGCCTTTTTCTAAAAATTCCTAGTATGTGTTACAGAATGTTTTGCTAACATTTCAGGGTGGCAGTATGAGTAGGTTGCAACTAGGAACGCTTGGTTCAGTATAGGTTCAGAATGAACTTGATTTGGTAATCATTCAAAACCTACACAAACTTTTTTTTTTTCCCTTTTTTTTTTTTTTTTTGCCTTTTGAGTAGGTTAATGTTAGTGCACTATAGAACTATAGATCCAGTTTTGGAAATTGGATGTTATACAGCCACCAATAATGCTTACAGCCACCAATAATCATGGAGTCACAGAATCATACAGGTTGGAAAAGTCCTCTAAGATCACCAAGCCCAGCTATCAACCCATCACGCCCACACCCATTAAATAACAGTTTTATATTCCAAAACAGATGGAAACTGGTGGAGATGCAGGAGCTAGAGGCTAGCATTGCAGGCTGTTGGGCTCAGCAGTCACAATGAGAAGTGGTTCTCACTGTGCCAGTGTGAAGCTTCAGGAATGGAAGAGCCTTTCATAGATGATGTAAGTGGAAACCAGTCTGTCAAAAAGTGGGTCCTCATGGACAAACTTTAACTGCATTCATGGCTCAAAAGAAAGATCTTTTTGGTGAGGATGGAGAAAGAAGGTACTGATTTATTTTCTACCCTTTTAGATGACTACTAAATTACTAACAGAAGATATCTGTTAGGCAACTAACTCAGAACCAGAATTGCTGTCCCAGAACCCAGAGAGCCTCCTTGTGAAGTGCATCTGGATACCTGAGAAACAAAGTCATCCTGAGAACCGTAACAAGCACAAAACAAAGGAACTGCAATAGCTTATCAGCCTGGGAAAGCAGAAATCAGCCCAGCTATTAGCCGTTGCATGTGGGAAAAGAGAAGTTAGCCTGGCTTTCTCACAATAAAAAGGAGGTGCAATAGCTTTGAAGCAACTTAGTTTTCGATTTTCATTCTTCCCTGGACAGCATGTGCTAAAAGAAAACTGTGCACTTGTACTGCACAAGCCCTATGACCTATAATTCCCATTCTCCTATTTGCAAGCTTCTGGGGCAGTGATAAAATGGTGAAGTACAATGGAAATATCTTATGTATAATCCTTTCCATTTGCAGTGCTGTCTGTTACTAAGAACTAGATCAGATTTGCAATCATAAAGTTATGAGGAGCGTGAACTTGAAAATATGGAGCTTTAGATTGTGCCTTGCTTTTGCAGAGCTCACATTCTGAACCAGAACTAACTAGATGTTTTAAAGATATCATTTCTTTTCCTTTCAGATAAGAATCAAACAGTTGGGGGATTACAGGTTGGTAATGCTATTCCTCCTTTCTAGCTTTTAGATGTATATTCGCATTCTAAGGATTTTACTCTTAATTGTGTGTCTGATCTGCTGAATTAGTGGTCTAAAGGGGGACCTTTCTACAAGTTATCATTCACCAATTCTACTGCTTGAAAAAGTATTAATTTCTTATTTAGTTGGCTTAAAAAAATAAAAATAAAAAAAGTTTAAAGTTCATCCAGAGCCTTCTGACATTAAAATTTTCACATAGTGCTCTACAGAAATGGCATTTTCTGCTTTCCTAATGTCCTTCAAGAAGCAGTAGGGCTCAACTCAATATAAGAAAACCAAGGCATTTAAGGTTATTATGTTTACCCCTAGCCAGCCTTTCAGAGTTGTAATTGCAATATTGAAATGATTTCAGTATGTGTTTTCTGATACTACAAAACTGTATTGAATTTGTCAATGAAAGTAAAAATGAAATCAGAACCTAAACAGAGTGTAAGTATTATGGAAGGTGCATTAGAAAATATTATGGATAAAAATTGTTTCGATGACTTCATCAAGTCAACCTGGGCCTCACACTTGGGGCGTTGTTTCTTGTTAATGTTTTTCAGTTAAAGACACAAAAAGCAATTTTAAGCAAACTGCTACACCTGTTGTTTTTTAACACAGACCCTGTTACAATTCCCTATTCCATTTCTCCTGTAGCAATCTGTAAAATGCATCTTTATAACAACACAACAGTAGCTTATCTAAATGCATTGTGTTACCTTAATGATAGCAATCAAATTAAGTAAAATGCTACAAGAACATATTAAAGGCAAACAGCTAGCAGTTTTGTTACATAGGACATCACTACTATTAACTCTGACAGAAAACGTATCTCAATTGAGCTCTAGGCAAAATTAGATCGACATTACAGGGCACCAAAGTCACCCTGAAGTGGACACAGGGACAGTGAGCAGCTGCATTTCTGAATCCTGTGACAACAA
Organism: Cyrtonyx montezumae; assembly: GCF_038088225.1. Classification (NCBI taxonomy): domain Eukaryota; kingdom Metazoa; phylum Chordata; class Aves; order Galliformes; family Odontophoridae; genus Cyrtonyx; species Cyrtonyx montezumae. The sequence continues at coordinate 24,509,708 of NW_027071936.1, read as the reverse complement.
GTATCATGGGACAAAAAAGACTAATTACTAATTAATATCCCATAAAAGTCCCCAGAGATGACAGATGGAGGATTCTCTGTGAATAAAGCAGCATGGTATACTGCGTTATGATCAGGGCACTGCAGGATGATACCTTAATGAAAAGAAAGTAACCCCAAATCTAGTAAGAGAGCAAGGAAAGATTAAGTGAACTGTAGAAATAAAAGAACGAGGAGCAAGAACTGGAGGTAGGCTTGCACGTGACAAAGGAAATATAGGGGTCAGAGGTGGAGTTTAACACTGGACCTAGAAACCTGGGGAGTGCAATGATCAGCTGACCCAGTGCCTGATCTTGCACAGACCATGCATTCTGTGAGTATGTGCATGCCACAGAGCTAGGCTCTGTCATCCTGGATCATTATCTGCTTTCTTACACACTACACTACTGAAACAGGGAGTCTCCAGGGCGTCTTTGCCCTGTGCCATCCTAGTCAGAGAAGATCACAGAATCACAGATTCATGCAGGCTGGAAAAGACCACTAAGATCATCTAGTCCAGCCATTATCCCATCCCTACCATGCTTACTAACCACAACCCTCAGAGCAAGCCTCTCCATGGTTCTTGAACACCTCCAGAGGCAGTGATCCTACGACCTCCCTGGCCAGCCTGCTCCAATGCCTCACCACTCTTTCTGAGAAGAAATGTTTATTATTATCCAATCTGAACCTCCCCTGGTGCAACTTAAGGTTCATTACATCTCATCACCATCTTCCACCTGACAGGTTAAATCACACTAAGGGTGCCTTCTAACATGGGTGGAAAACATGCCACTGCCACATCCAACACCAGACTGGAGCTGGTGGAACTGCTCCTTTTCCCTCCCACTCTCCAAAGAAAATTAAATAATCAGTTCAGCATTCCTGGTGGTAGAAACATAACCAGGTGATGAAATAAGAGCTCGATAAGAGAGGACTGAATATCATCCCTGACTCAAGGGTAGATGAGCCTGGCAATGACACCTTCCAGGTCCTTTTGCATTCCCCCTTTCTCCTCTGTGCTTCTTATTTCCTTATCCCAACTGCTTTTCTCAAGACACCATTTCAGTTTTCTGTGCACTGCAGACATCTAGTGGTTGGACTGGTGACATCAGCTGAAAAATGAGAAAAAGGAGAGGGAGAGGGGAGTTGGAAGGTACCTATGGAGATCATAGTATCCAAGTGGCTGACCACTTCACAGCTAAATGAGAGATCAAGTGCATGATTAAAGGTATTATTAAGACCCCAAACAAAAGGTCACGAGTGTTCTGACAATATATGCATATTTTTCTGTAGAAGAATTTCTGTATAACGGAATTCAAAGCCTCTTCGTGGTTACCTGGCCAGGACATCTGTAACATGCTTCTAGAAGTTTTGGATAATGACAGTACAGTATTTTCAATGATATAAAAGTTATCTTTTTAAAGTTTGTTCAGAATAGACACCAAAGTAGAAACAGATAAGGAATTTGCCAGAAATTGATTTTTTTTTCATAGGATTTACTGTGATTTTTCATCTCCTGCCCAACTCTGAGTTTTCATTAGAGACCTCCCATGCTTTGTTTTATTACTGCATGTAACTTGTTTTCAAGAGATGTCTGAAAGCAAACTTGTTCTTTGATAAAGGAAGCGGTTAACATTAATGTGGTTACAAGTAGCAAAATTACCAAGTCAGCTACTGCAGTATGTGGACAGGGACGTCCAGAGCCAACAAGGACAGCTGCTTCATTAGAAGACATCCTCCTTAGTACCGTGGTAATTAATCAGGATACACCTCAACTACAACGGGTTTCACTGTTTAATATATTATTTAAAGAGAATGTCTGAGCATAAAAAATGACTTCGGTCATGAAATGGTTTGTATGAAACCATTTCAGCAAACAGATCTGGTCCCTGCTACAGAAATCATTAATTTCAGATCCAACCTTTGTATTCAAACACAATTCTTGGAATTCTCACACATTCTCCTCAGGGGAGGCAAACCGGAGTGTACCTTCTCACTGCTAAGCAACATTCACTTACTTGGCTTCACATAATAGTGACAGAAGAGGACGGCTGAGTGGTCTCAGAAAATGAAACTCTCTCCTTCTTAAAAAAACAAACAACAACAACAAAACACTATAGAGCCAGGACTATGCAGATCTACCTGGAATTTGTTCCCACATGCAAGGGACAAATTATCTTTTCTGATTTGCTGACTCCATCAAGGTTTCAGCCCCAAGCTTTTTCTTGAGGTAACTCATCTCTTTCAGCAAATTTACCATGTAAATGTCACAACAGATCGTTCTATGTGATTGATTTCAGTTAGTTGTACCTAAATTACCTGCTTCTTTATTGACATGTTACCACTGAGCAAAAACTGTGCTGAGAAATGGCCTCAGTGGCATTAAGTAGATCAGTTACTAGACAGGGATAAGAAGGAAAGCATTTCTGCAGTTTTGATCATCTGTGTGAGATAAGATGATAAATAGTGCCATATTTCAGAACGAAGTTAGAGAACCTTTACTTCATATACTGCTGTGCCTATCCTTTTCTCACCCCAAACATTCACAACACACAGTATTTCTATGGAAACAGGATTTTATAAGAGCTGCAGTCAGACCTTGCTGGATTTTCACAGGGTAAAGACAACCTTCTCTCCCCTTTGTTACAGCAGTGTGCTGCTCTGGGCCAGTGAAGGTCCTGTTTTCCTCTGCCCAGCTTCATAAGAGTCATTTCTTCAGTTCTTTCCATCACGGCAGATTGGTCTGCAGCCAGGAAAAACAGGGCAGACAATATAAGGCAAAAATGTGACTGTTTCTGGTCAATAGGGAAAACCACGGCTGTGTCAACTTTGGAAAGTACAAGAGCTTCTATTTCGTGAACTCATTTTCCTCAAAATATATCTGTGCTGCTCTTTAATTCACTCCAAGTTTCTGAAACTTTTGATTCTTTTCATATTTCTTTTTTCCCACTGATGTCATCTGCCCTATCCAGGTTTTATAAGAAGCAAGATACTCAGGGACAAGTAAATACATTAACACTGGGAACAAGTGACCAGAACTAGAATAAATTCCTACATAATTTATGTGTAGGAAGCCCAATCCGATATACATTGTCTCAAATTAGCTCTGCCTGTTTTGAGGCTGTAGTTCCTGCCATGGGAACCAGGGACTGAAGAACACATCCTCCTCCTCATGCATGCATTTTCATCAAGTGTCATATTGTTCCTCAAATCTCACACAGCTAACCTGCTTTTTGACAGCGGATTACAGCTCAGTGAAATCATATAGCTCTCGGTACAGAATTATCTGAACTAGAGACATGCTAGGCAGCAGTACGTTCAGCACTTCCAAATGCTTGCTCAAAAAACACTAGAGGATTCCAAATTATTATTACTGTTATCATCATGAAGCCTTACCAACACCTATGGTGTCATCTGAGATAAAGCAGATATCTTCCTGTTCCTTCCACATGGCAAACCTAGGGGCCTGTGGAAAGAGCCTTTCTGTGGGGTTGAACTGGCTGTCTTGTTCCCTACTCTAGTTTGAGCTCTGTGAGTAAGTCCTTGCAGATGCAAAGGCCCCACCAACATTCCACAGGACACTGCCTGGCAGAGACAGCGATATGTATTAATAATAAGGTAAAAGGCTCTCTATAATGCCCCCCCTCCCCGCACCCCACATATTTCAAAATGTGTCTTTGTGAGCCACGCATTGAATTCATTTGAAGTGCTATGTGGTGGAGCCACCATCCCTGAAGGTGCTGAAGAACTATGGAGATGTGGCACTGAGGGACATGAACAGTAAGCATAGCGGGGATGTGTGTGTGGTTAGACCCGGTTATCTTATACTCCTTTTCTAACCTTAATGGTTCTACGATTCAGAGGCAATATGAAGACTACATACTTTGGTATCTCTCCTCCAGAGCTGAATCAACAAGGATAAGGCACAAAACTTATTTTCAACTTGTATTAAGTTTACTTCCAAAGTTCCTGCCCTGTGCTGTGCCAGATATTCAACAAATGTAGCATAGCCATTAATCTGTTCAGTGAGCTTAAAGGAGTAGTTCTACAGCAAAATTTGCCTTCTGCTTACATTGGAAGTGCTGAAGTTTGGACTCCTATTGCAGTTGATGGTTAGCAATATGATAGGAAGTGTACTTCTCAGATGCAAAGTTGCATAAGTCATATAACAATGGGAAAATCAAAACAATGTTACAGACTTTTTTTGTTTGTTTTTGTTTTTGTGAATAAGGGAAATTACAAGCCCTGGTGGATGCAGCGAACAAAGAAGGTGTCACTGAGATCCTAAAATAAAATGAAAATGCATTCAACTTTGAATATTGTGATAGGCAAGTCAGATTTCTGATTTGAGCAGTAAAGGCGGTGTTTTTCAAAATGTATTGGACAGGAAAGACCATGCAAATTGAAAAAGAACATAGAAAAAAACAGCCTTCTACTCTGCTGTCCCAAAACCACAGGTAGGGCAATAAACAAAGCTCAACCACTTACCAGGACTCATGAATCATTTTTCGCTTAGACAAATTAAATATAATTTCTCAATAAACCTAATGCTGCTTTATCAGAGAATGGAGATGATCTGCATTATAAACAAGGCATAAAATCACAGTATGGTACACTAAACATTTCCTTCTTCCTTTTCTTTGGCTTCCAGTGGTTACAGCTGACACTTGTACTGACAAGAGATTTGCAGATCACATTCCCTTAACGTTCAGCTCTCTGAATTCAGGCTCGGGCTTCAGATGAGATATCTGAGAAAATACTGTACCATTCACATATTTTTAATGGGGGGTAATTTGCTTCTCAGTATTAGCTTTGTTGATTGTTGAACTGACTGGGTTTACACGGGGATCAGGGAACACTGCTTGCTGCTTCTCTGGAGAATGAAAACTAGAGCCATTTAGGGAAGAAGTGTCAGTAGAGCCTCACTCCCTCTGAAATGACAGACACACTCTCAGCCCTATTTCTGTCTTTCTACCAACCTTGGCTTAGAGCAGTTCTCCTGTAGATGTTTTCATTTGCTTTGTTTTAGTCTAGTTTTCATACTTTCATTCAATTTTGAGAAAGTTGGCAGGAATAAAATGTGGGAGATAGCCCAGTTCTGAAAGGCATAGCCAAGAAAGCATCAGCATTCCCTGAGAAATAGTAAGACCCCAGTGAAGTTGCAACTTTAGCAATTGATAGATCATTTCCTATATGTGGAACCTAACTCTTTGACAACAATATGTGCTAGCAGAAGGCTAACAATAGAAGATGGAAAATAGGGTGGTTCCCTTGAAAATCCTTATCAGACGTTTTCAAACTGAAAAGTAGCTGATGACACAAGACTCAGAGACCGTAAGATACAGTGTAGGGTATGGCTACTCGGTAGAAGTGAACCATCTGGATCTGGCTGACGACCAAAGCCTGTCGTCAAAAAACCTTTCCTCAGAAATACCACCAGATGTCCACCAGAGGTCCCACTGCACACAACTAATGCAGGATTGCCACTCTAAGCTCCAGGGAACGTTACTCACTAGAAAAAAATATCTTAGAAGATGAACGGCAGCTTGCCTGTCTAGAAGGACTGCAAACAAAAACCCCAAAGAAATCACTTGGAGGTAGAGCTACTTGCTTGCTCCATTGGAGGTGATGGCCTGAAACAGGCTTTGGTGTGTTATTGCATACAACTGAAAATTCCTTCCATGATTTTGCCATGAAGCTGTACCTAAGGAGAAACAGAAAATATTTGAGTAACAGGGACAGACATTGCTCTTGTGGGCACAGCTGGACATCTTGTATCTTCTGAACTGGTAAGTTTAAACGGATCCTTAAGACCCCCAGTTTCTGCCTCTGCTTGCACAACAGAGAAAAAAAACCATGTTACATCTGAGTCATTTGACAGGGTATACTCTGATTTTTCTGTCCCTGTTAAGCACTAAACATCTGTCAGCACTGTACAGGGATTTTAAGTACTGACTGAACACTCAATCCATACAGTTAATCAGTCATTTTAACATCTCCTTTCTGAGAATTTGCAGCATTGTTTCCTTTAGAAGCTGGATAGCTACACAAGGATCACTTTTTCTCTCATTTGCTGCAGATAAGCACTATTGCCTGTTTCCAAATCAGTGGTTTGAGAACACACCAGTAGCTTGGGATGTTAAAAACTGAAGACTGGAACAGAAGCCGCACAGAGCCTGCCACACAAGCCAGCTCTCTAGAGAATGCTGCTTAATGCTATTTCTCCTTGAGGATTGTAGAGAGAAAGGCTGAATAGCCCTCACCTGATGACAGCTGGTGTATACATGTGTGAACTGAAGAAGCAGACTTCTTTCAAAGTCAGCCTCTTTTTCCCCCTTCACCCTAACTCACTGAATGGGAGGGCAGTTCCATAGCTGGTGCACGTGGAATATGGAATTCACTGATTTCCAGCAGTATGTGTTCCTGTTAACAAAGGCTACTACAGCACATTCTTACAGAATTCAAGTTAAATATCTGCCTGAAAAGGGATAGATAGAATACTGACTTAAACATCAACCTTACCTGAAAACTCAACAGATGCAGTGCAACAAATAGATATTTTATTCTTTTTTTTTTTTTTTTTCTTAATAACAGTGGCAGGATAATTGCAAATACCCATTTTGCCAAGTATCTGCTTATGATTAGTGATTTCACATCCAGGGTGATCTATAGCTACAGTTTCTTCCCTCCCCCCCAGTCGGTCCTTCCTAGCATAGAGTGGCTGGCTACACATTCAGAGCTACTACAAACTTATTCAGTGTGTAACACAGTGAGTTACTTCACAGAACAACATAAAGCAAAGAGCGACTTCTTTGTTCACAGATGTAGTTAGGAAAGTTAGGAAGAATCCTTGTGGGTTTTTTTTTGTTTCATTTGTTTTCATGTTTTGCATCTTGCTAACTCTGTCAAACTGGATTGTGTTCTCCATTGTTACCCTTTCAAAAACACAATTATAAAAATGACTTAAAAACATACTTTCATATTTCAACATAATTTGTACATCCATTTCTCAGTGGCCATTCTAGAAAAGTCAGCGTGTTCAACCTAATATAAGAAGGTCAAATACAGAAAATTAGAGTAACAAAACTGTATAGTAAAAATGAGAATGTCTGTAGCATGTAGTGGTTAGCTGTAAACAACTGAAAGAAAGAAAAAAACCTCTCTACAAGTTGTAAAATAGTCCATGCTACAAAGCTACTATGTTTTTTGAGCAGTTGTTTGTTCTACCACAGTCTTAATTTTTATAACTTTATATATTTTTTTAATAACTTATAATGAGTTTGCCTGCCAGCAGCCAACTCAAGAGCAAAATGGAAAAAGAAAATAGCCACCGTTACAGTGGTGGGGAGAAACTTTCCCCAGCAGCCAATTCGTTGTGTCCAGTCCTTTCCCTTGATAGCAGTCCTGACCAGAGTTCCTGGTTATCTTCAGCTTATCAGGAAGTCGATGCAGACCTGGGTTTCCACTGTAAAGACCAGTGATTTTTTTTCTTCTCCATAACATCGTATCGGCTCTGTAGAGTCCTTGTAGCAGCTAGTTCCAGCATGAAGAAGGAAAAAATATTCAATCCAGGTGTGAAATGATTCATGGGCGGCATCTGAGCTCTTCAAAGGTTTCTGTCAGTGCTGTCCTCAACCAATACTGAAGTTGAGAGTGGGCTGTGATTTAATCTCATGTATCTGATACGAGAAGCTGCCTGTTTGTTCTTGAGTTAACTTGTTTCATCTTTGTTGACAAGTTATCTCAACTGACTGCACAGTTTTCATCACTTTGAATGCCACTCGGTGTACAAAAGCATAAACCACGCCATGCCCCTTGGTGACAACAACAGCAGAAGCAGCAGCCATCCCATGCATTAGACTCTGCCCAGAAGCGTTGACCTGAAATGAAGAGGGAAACATGAACAAAACAACTATTAGAATGATGTAAATCTCCTCAGACAGTTTCAGAGTGCCTCAGATAAGGATCCTGTGAAACTGAGGTTGGCGTTGTTGCAGATCTACTAGCCCACAGACTTTCTCTGTCCACCTTGCGTCTGTGTGGAATGCACATATTATTTAATTCTATGTCTCTGTCTATGCATGTGATCAGTTTTCTCTGCTGCCACGAGCACATTTTTTTATTTGACAAACTGACATAGGAGAAGCTAAAACAGTGCCATAACAGTTCACATATCTTTCCAAAATGAGTAAAATGAAAGAGCTGACTCATCTATATTCAGCCACCAGTGGAAGCTAAGCCAGTATTTGATTCAACTTATTTTTCTCAGTCTGGGCCCTAAATCATTACCTGGTTTCATGAATATATTTGATTCAGGATGATCTTTGTGTTCTCTGAAAAACTAGGTGCAGAAAGGGATGCAGTACTTCAGAAAGGGCTGCCTGAAAATCAGATTTCTTTGAAGCTCAGAAAGTTTTTTCCAACAGTGAGTTATGTAAGAAATTAAGAAAGTCAAATACTTTTTTTGATTCCCATCCTCTAAGGAAGAGAAGGTTTGAGAGGGCTACAGATGAAAACTGCGCTCCAAGAGTTCCAGAGCGAAAGAGTGATTTATGCTGATGCTGGGCCCCATCTGTTGAAACACACAGCGTGCCATTTGGTTTTAACTGTTTGATGCTAGCTCCAGATCCTATTCTCTTTATTTATTGATGTGAGTAACCTTTGACACAAACCTCAGAGTCTTCCATCTGTCCTTCTCAATGTGATTCTCAGGACTTTCACTCTCATAGGAAGCCAAGTAAAGTGCTGCAATCACAAGCAAATATGATATATTAAATCTACTGGCATTTAAAAATCTGCTTGCCCTGGAAAATGGATAGAAGTTAGAAGATCAACAAGGCAGGCTTACATTACCCATCCCTCAGATTAGGGCTCCAGAATCCCATCATAAAGCACAACATTGCTTATAATTACATCCAGACAATACTAACATAAAGTGCATGAGAACAAAGACTGCCTAGAAGGGGAAAAAAAAAAAAAAAAGCCAGTGAGAACTGAAAAGCATGAGAGTAGAAGAAAACACTCAAAAGGAAAAATGGAGCCTAAGGCCACGATGCTTTATATGAAACCATCCAAGTCCCAGTTTCCTTTCTCAAGCAGCGCCCTTTTAAGTGTCCTGAAAGTCCATATAAATAAGCTTCAAATTATATTTACAGGGTCTGTATATCGAATCAAGTATTTTCATTCAATTTCAAGGAAAAGGTTACAGTCAATTTTCACAGCTCATGAGGGCTTAAAAAGAAAAATCTTATTTTCTCTCTTATTTGTAAGAGAGAAGCATTTTTTAAACTTTCCAGACAAAGATGTTTCAGGTCAAATTCCTTCTTCACTGGGAGGAAGCAATGACCCGACAAAGACAGAGACAAAGCAACAGCCAGTGACACTGGATCTGCAGGAATTTCAGGGCTTCTTACCATCATCACTAAAGACTGGGATGGTGAGCAAATACTGTAGAATCTTCCGATCCCTTTCAAATGGACACTCCACTTGCTTCCATGTCATAAATTCACTGACTTGTTTTGCCAATTCCCAGAACTTCTGCAAGAGTAGAACAGGAAACAAAAAAGGTGTTATATATTGTGGAGGACTATTTACTTGAACATATTTTAAAGAGCAGAGAGATCCCAGTTCCCAGGTCCAAGGCTTGGGAGCTCCCTAGATTTTAAACATGACTTAACTGAATGACTCTTCTTTTTTTTTTTTTTTCCCTCTTCTACCTGGAATGACTTTCCATTCCTCTGCTCTGGTGAAATTGTTGTTATTCATGAATATAAATAGCACATCATGATCTGCACTCAATTTCCTTTAATATAGCTGACAAGAGTTCTACACCCAACTTTCATGTTTGATGATACTCATTGTTTGTCTGTTCCACAGTGAAGTATTTAGTAATTTTCACATCAAGTCTACAGATGCCTCAACACTGACATTTGGAAATCCAGATGTTCCATTTTAAGTTAATCAACTTGAAACACTCCGTTTTCTTGCTGAAAATTGATGCCAAAAATAAAAATCCTCCATGTAGTGTGCTGATGTCACTCATTGATAAGCTCTTTCAATTAAAGTTTAACATGCCTCAAGGATACTTGTACTCTCTGTGAAAGAGACATTCCAGACCATCAAACCATCTAACTTTAGAACCAGGCTAATTAAGACTGATTACAAGAAATGAAATTACTGTAATTTTGTGTGAGTGACCCAGGTGTCTTTGGAACAAAAAGCACTTTGGAACAAAAAACAAATAATGGGGTAATCCACAGATAAGAAACATGAAATCAAAGGCAAAAGAATTATCAAAATGACTCAAAACTCCTTCACTGCTTCTATATCACACAATTCTGTGACTCACACATAAAAATGCCACATATGTATCTTGACAAGGATGAGCTCGCCTTTTACTTTTGGAGTTCAAAAGAAGACCCAAAAAAGTAATTTCTATGAGTTTTGGTTGAATATGAACAAATCTGCAACTTGAAATATTTAGACCAGCACGGGGCAGAAGTTCTGAGTTTTCCCACTGAAAACCTATGACTATTTAATTGGTTTCTATAAATGTTCAGACTCCACCTTATCTTCACTTTCCTGACTACCTCCTTGCTCCTGTGAGAAGAAACAGGTGCACTCAAATTATACTCTAGAATCCAGTGGAAGCTGAATCATCATCTGCCTTGAGTTTTCTGCTGAAGAGATTGATGCTATACAAAAACCCAACTCGGTGCCACAGTGGTCTACTTACTTCAAAATTGATGTGGCCGTTTGGAAGACGATTGGCACAACCCTCATTGAGGAAGTAAATATCTTTGATCAAGAGGCTGAAGAAAGGTATCACAATCTAAGGAAAACAAAATTACTCTCAGTCTGGTGCTGACTAAAAATACACTGCTCTACAGAGGACATTTAAGAGAAGTCAGGTGGTACAAAAGTTAAGCAAAATACCAAAACACTAAGATATGCATTATTCCTCTCTTCTTTCACAGAACAAAAATACTATGTTTGCTACATTTTGTAATAAGTGATATTCCTCTAAGAAGAAAGATCTCCCTTGGACGGTAAACTAGTCCATATAGTTTTCTTTCCAGATTTGTGCCAAACTGCTTCCATTATCTTGAAGTTTTCTTGGCATGTGGTTCTCTCAAGGTCACAAATGAAGCACTTGTTGGAACTTGATTGTTTGTGTGTCAGTATGGCTATGAGGTGTGCTTAGAAAAACAGTAAATAACTTTTGAACTATAGTTCCCTGAGTTCAAGCAAGCCTTGGCACTGATTGACTCAAATCAGAGCACTTGCTGCCGACTGAACAAATCAAACTCTTCTTCTTTGGAGAACACTGCAACATTCTTACATCCTTCAAATGATTATATTTTAATTTGCATTCAAAATTTTGCATAGCCACACATCCTTTTAGCAACTGGGAATAAAACAAATGTCACCGTATCTACTTCCAAATAGGATTTCACTGCAACATTTCACCATCTGTAAGCTCTTACTTTGAAGTCTTAAAACTCACTTTACTCTCAAAGGAGGTAGTTGATGAACAACTGCTTCTATGGGTCGCAGCTAGGAATGGGTGACTCGTCTTCACAAGAACTACAACTGAAATTCTGGATTTACATGTGACCAAATCCACTTAATTTCTCAAATTCTAATTTATTTTGAAGAGAAGAAAAGCCACCCCTGTTAATGAGTAATTTGCAGCAAGTCCAGAAATCTGCAAAAGGGGATTTTAACTCACTGTTTCCCACAAATACCTGATTCAGCTCACCATTTCCAGTAAGAAACTGTAAAGTCTATTTAATACTCAATCTAACGCTGTACAGGAAAGAAACTCCAAGGAATCTAGACCAAAGATCTGTCTATATTTCAGTTTTAGAATATCTTTCTTTCCTTAGTAGGTTTTAAAGCTTTTGCACCCAAAACTGTAAACCATTTAAAACTGAAAGACGCCCAGTGGTCTCTTTGAAGCCACCAGTTATTCTTCCCGTGTCCAGTTTGTCCTCTAGCATTTTAATAAGCACTTCTCCTTATCCTTCTTTCAGCAATTATCAGCACCTCTGAAAATCAGAATCCCCAGACAAAAGCTTACCATGCAACTTGACAAGCTTATTTCATCTCTGCCCATTGTCAAGTCATTTGTAATCATACCTTCTCTCTGTTGCTATGAGCTGTCAAGGATCTTTGGGTGGCTCCACGCAGAGCAGTCCGGTAATTATAAAAATTGCTAGAAGGGTCCATCTGATGCTACAAAGCATGAAGAAATGTAAATAATGAGCTTCAGTGAGCCAGTGTCATCACCAGACACAACACTTTTTCACTTGAGCAACTGTTCTATAAAGCGAGAGCTTTTAAAGTAGAGCCTTTTAAAGGACCGGGGCATCTCCACATCTGTTCTTTCAAGCAGAAAAGAAGCATGATTTTAAAAAATAGTCACTCAACACAAGAAGGGATTCAGGACAAGTCAGCAGCAGGAAAGCAAAGGCAGGCATCATAGACATTTTATTTTCTTCTCCATCAATAAAGTAGCTTGTCTTTAACTCAAAAGCCAAAGTTGTGAACTAATATAACAATGGGTCTCAGCAGCAGTATTCTGCATTTCCTATGTACGCAGATTTCTCAGAGCTGACTCAGCTGCAATGGCAGAAGGTGAGGCAGCTAAACCTGATAGTGGTCAGGATGACTGTACAGATCACGAAACATGTTCTTAACCAGGAGAGCCCAGCCTGCATAATTAGTTTGAATGAAGTAGGTCTGTGACATTAAGAGCTGATAAAGAGCTTTGCAGTCAACCCTGACACAGAAAAGGTCATCTCCCACCCAAGGGTGCAGGAAGCAAGTGTGGCTACAACTGTCAAGTTTTAATCCATTGTCAGAGCACAAGTCAACTCTCTTGAAATTAATAAACACCTCATGCTTGTGTCATGAACATTACATTGTCTCTATATTGCTTATAGAGTTAAACAACTGTCATTTAGACCAAGCTAATTAGGTTTTAAATAATTTCCTGAGTAGATAAAAAATTCATGTATTTCTGTCTTTACACAATCTTTGCCAAAGGTCTCTGCTACCTGAAACTAATTGGCAATCCATCAAGAACAATTTCACTGAATGGACAAAGCAGCCACCTCACAGTTAAGCTTCATTTTCTCTTACATATCTACCTTTCAAGAGGTTACTTATTTTAATCATGGGACTGACATTTAGAAGGTGGGTTTTGGAAGTAAAAAGACAATTACTTCCATTTACTCCTTCCATGTTGAAAAAGAACAGGTCAGCTGTAATCACAACCTCCCTTCGGGCAGTTGTAGAGGGTGATAAGGTCTCTCCCGAGCCTTCTCTTCTCCAGACTAAACAACCCCAGTTCCCTCAGCCACTTTTCAGAAGACTTGTTCAGATGCCTCAGCAACTTCACTGCCCTTCTGGGACACACTTCAGGGCCTCAATGTCTTTCTTGTACTAAGGGGTCCAAAACTAAACAGACTTCTCAAGATGTGACCTCACCAGAGCTGTGTGCAGCAGGACAGCGTCTCCCTGCTCCTGATGGCTACACTATTAAGAGCAAATATATACTAAATTAAACTTGCCATAAAGCAGCCAAACTTGCACTTCAGAGCAGTTGAAAGTAGCATTCTAACAACAGCCATATCTCCAAGTATTGATTGAACTTACCTCAAGAATATCAAATTTGGCTGTCTTCACTTTTGCCCATGTTTTCTTTAATCGAGAGACAGGACTCATGTTCATGCCAGCTGGATATAGAAAAATTGTTGGAACATTTTAACATCTTGGAGATTTTGAGATTATTTAAGGCTGTTAAGTATTTCTAATGCAAAAGAGCTACTAGCAATACATATTTTCAGAAGTCAGACTTCTTTGTTGAAAGACCAGTGGTAAAAACACATTGGAAACAAAGATCAGCATGTTTTGCAAAAGAAAAGCTCTAACAAAATACTATAACATGATTTCATGTGGTCCTGATAAACATGAATAAGTAGTAAAAAAGCTAAATTCTCTCAGCTCTACCTTTCACACATTTAATTGAAAATTCCATGTATCTGGGAAGCTTTCCCATTTCAAAAAATACTCCCAGTAATTTTCTACCAGTTATAAAGGTGTGGAATTTTCAAACTGCTCAGATATTTGTGGTGCTAGAAATAACATAGAACCTCTAAAGAGCTGCAGTAAAAACTTCTGTGATGTACACTAAAAAGTAAATAATTTCTTACGGAGGTAATACCACAATATCATTTAGCAGTTTGCTGCCATTTCCCCTCCCAACTGCACCCAAAGAAGCAGGCATCTGTAGAAAGTACTTCACTTCATTTACCCAGAATGAAACAGGGACAACACATCCGAGGACGCATACTTACAAATAATAGCCATTAAGGAGTTAAAGTTCCCAATGTTAAAACATTCACGTGCCACATCAATGAAATATTCTATCACTCTTGCTCTGTGCTTCTTTTTCACAGGCTGCAAGAAATACATGTGCTTAAGATTCTTATCAGGAAACAGCACTAACACAGCCCCAAAAGAAACAACACCCATTCCTGTCCTGAGAGGAGCTAACATCACCACAGCAATAAAGACTCCACAGTTTTGATGTTTACACAAAACATTTTAGCAGAAATAGTCCTTGCTCACCATACAGATTTCTGTTGCAACCAAGTAACTGAGCCTGTTAAACCATTCCACATATGCTTCCAGGTTACGACTCTTCTTCCTATCTCCATAGCAGTTCTGCAGAGGAAAATTATCAGTTTTTACTACAATATTTGCTCAAGAGGGACCTGTTAGCTGAATGGTAATTTTAGTGTTAGCTGACATCCTTTCATACAATTTGAAGAGCATAAACAATCTTGAAGACAGTAGCCAAAGAGATAACTCTAGCAGTTAGCTAAAAACACACATCTTTGTCTTTTATCTTATGCTGATGTAGAACTCACTGCCTGCTTTTTTTTAATGACTGCTCTACCTTCAGTTTAATAAAACGAAGAGCAGGTATTAAAAGTGACTAATGTGAAAGCCAGTTAAACTCAGCTTTGTGCTGTAGATCACAAAGGTCACTGGAAGAAAATATTCACAGGATTAAGTTTCCCCTTAGTCTAAGTAAAAATAAATAAATAAAACAGTAAATGAGTTAGACTGATGCAATTTGTTTGCTGGGTTCTGAGGCTCCCGGAAACATGCTCCAGGAAGAAAAAGCATTGATGAAATAAAATTATTAAGATGAACACTAAAGCATGTTCACTTTAAAGTTTGCTTCTGCTGGTCCTTGTTTGCAGTTCACAGGGCATTTCAATTTAGGTTGTTACATGTCACATTTCAGAGCTGCTCCAGATCTCCTCATTACCTTGTCATTATCCAAAGGATCCTTCTGTACAAACGCCTGGACAAATTCTTCTGGCCCAATATAATTAAGTCTCTCCTAAATAAAACACACAAGCAATCAAGTCAGATCCTCCGTTAACTTGCATTTCAAAAGGAGGAGGATAAAATCACACTGGAAAAAATAAAAACTCACAAGCTCTATGTGTGTCAGCTGCTGAGCTAATGTGTAGGGATCATTGCAGACAGTGATTATGTCCCTCTGGATGGACTGTGGCTTGGTCTTTAAGACTGTGAGGCGATCTGTGGATGCTGCATTGATTTTTGCAAGTACTTCCTCATACTGGCTAACAGTCGCGAGTTTTCGAAGCAGGTTCTGGAGGAGCTGCTGGACATTCTTACGATACATCTGTGACATGAAACAATCAAGAGATATTCTCAAGATGGAAGACAGTATTAAAATCTGCATGACACCAAAGAGGACTGATACTGATGTAAAGCTCTGTAACAGATCCCCCCACACTGGTCCCTCTCCCAAATTCCTGATACCAGCCTACAGCTATTGATGGAAAATGTAAGTAGTTGAAAAAATGTGCATCCAAAACCTACTGGCAGCAAAATACTGTGTGATCAAATGCATGAACTTTTCCCATATTGTAATGAATTCAGCCTTCTCTCCACAGCTGCTATAAGTATTTCCAAATTTAACCAAATAAACAGCACTATTTTGGATCAAATTCATTCTTGAGGTCAGTAGTGCTCAACCAAGTCTGAATTCTGCTTGTTCTGTGGTAAATAATTGCATTTTGGTTTCTATGTGTTTTGATTTTCTATAGACAAATGTTCCTTATTGGCCTTTTTCCTTTCCCAGCTTTTTTTTTTTTTTTTTTGAAGTACAATGTAAGATCTTTATGAAGAATATTCCTACTCATCTGCTAAGTGACTGAGATAAAAAATGCATCCAAACCTCTTTGGGTGAATATTGGCTTGTTTGGAAATCACCTAACAATCAGTGGGTTAATCTTCAAACAAAACCAATGAACCTCATCTGAACTGATAATGAAACTAGGTAGGAAAATGATGATTTTGTGAAGCTGAACTACCTGAACTCTTGTGTAGCATGACCAAACAGAAACAAGGCAACTTGAGCTCTTAGCCTGAAATATCCTATCCTGTTCCTTGAATTCTTAAATGAACCCCTCTTTCCTGGTAGATGATGCTTAAAGAAGTTTACATTTCGGTTTATTTGGAAACCTTATGACTCCTTACGACTAACTTGTCTCTTAGTTCCTACATCAATGCAACAACAAGAGCTGTGAAATCAGGATTATCACCATTAAATCTTCCTATGCTCTAGCCTATTTTATTTCATTTAAATTTAAGCTTTTTTTTATTTTTAAGTACACCCCTCTCTATTTGTACCATACCTAGCAAGTTTTGTAGCTGCTAGTAAAAGGAACAACACTGATATTTAATTATGTTTTAAAACTTTTGTGGACTGAACAGCACAGGAGTGGCTTTGATGTGGCTTTGCATCTACCCATCAAGTGTTTTTCCAGAAAAAGACACTGAGCAGCATTTTCATGGAACTGATCAGGTAACCAGAAGCAATGACTGATGTGAAAAACTTCATGAGGCTTAACTTGAAACAAAGGTCAGATAAATAGTAAGAGACTAGAACAATATCTGGAAATATTTCACAACCATGAACTCTCAGGACACAGCAAGACAAAAATGTCAGGAATTGAATGAAATATAGAAATCAAATAAAAAATATATATTTTAAGAAATTAATAATCATGCTTCAATATCCTACAGATTTTTTTGGTAGAGCAATCTTAATGTTGTGAATGGTTTTAGCTGGATTGTCACTTGTAGCTCTTAACAGCAGTGGAGCACAATAATTCAGAAAGTGGAATAGTAAGCTACAAGTAAAAGACAGGTGAACTGTAACAGGCTACACTGATTTATCTGTATGCTTCAAAGTAATAACTCACAAAAACAAATCCAAGCAATTCACAGAAAAGTGGGGCCAAGGAAGTTGCCATTTGCTGTTACACGCAGTTCACAGTAAAGCATGTCAATTTACTGCTTTCTCCTTTACTCCCCAAACACTTGCTTTCTCCCTTATTGCTCTAAGGGAAAACTTGGAGTCACAGACATGCAGCATGGAAGCTAGAAAAAATCTCTAGCTCCCAGTCAGAGTAAGACTGCTGCCCACAGATCATTTTCTAGTAGCTTGTCAAGCTTCTGCCTTTCTTTTCAGTACATGATCTTTCATTTTACTACTTTTCCTCAGTCTGAACATCAGTTCTTTATCTTGCTATTAAAAGAATACCAAGAAACTGCAACATTGTGGGAAAGATGCCCCATGGCGAAAGCAAACCTACCCCATCTACAATCCAAAATCTCCTTTAGAGATATCTTGCAGTAACTCTAAACTTGCATTTGCTCTTTTTCATTTATACTTCATACCACATCTCAGTCCCTTTATTTCTCTTCTTTTGTTCCTCCTCCCTTTCACAAAACAGAAATATATTTCAGCTTCCAAATCGTTCTACATTCATTCGTTTCCACCCTTATTTACAGTCTCTCAAGGTCTTTTCAGGCTTTGTCAGCACTCACAACTCCTCCCAGTAGAGCTTACCTACCAAAGCTTGTTAACAGGCTGTTTGATGCCTTGTCCATATCATTATTTAACAGCTTATGTATGTAACATTAAGCTGAGGAAGGCTAGAAACATAATGCCATTTAGCAATTGCTCTTTGTGTTTACAGCTCTTCCAAATGCCTCTCCAATGTCTTTTGCAATCTTAATGTTGTGCCAGCTACACTTGAGATGCTTATCAAAACATTAACTGCCTTTCCACTCAGTGAAAATAAGCCTTGAATTTCAGTTGAGTTTATTTCACTCCTTTAAAGAGTTTACTTCACTATTTAAAAGACAAGTACCAATTAAGCAGCAGAGCATTTCATAAGACCTCTATGAAACTTTACTTCAGCCTGAGAACTGGCACTTAGAAAAAATGAAGTGATTTCCTCACTCACCACTTTCAGAGGAAGGAATACAACAGACTAAGTCCTTTAAACACAAGATGATTCTTCTTGATCCAGTTTTTCTTTCAAAACTTTTTCCCAAGCCTGCAATAACTATTCCACTGACATAAAGATCAGAGGCCTGATTCAGGCAAATGCTACCCACACCACACAGATAGGGATTTCCAAGTGTGCAAAACTTCCTAATTCTTTCAAGCAAAAATATTAAAAATGAAAAATATAATCCTCCACAAAGTTATGCGTGTCTGCACATTGTGTGATTATTTCATGGTTTTAGGGATGGGGTGAACCCTGCCTCTGCTTTGAAGAGGATCTGCTTTTCCTATAGAGTTTCTTTTTAGATTAGGTATGGGAAAGCACTTTTTGCCTTCAAGAACCATCATAACAAGCTAGCTTAATCTCCCAGAGCCATACCATGTTATTAACAATAACAAATGTGCAATATCAAAGCGCTTTGTCCAATAACTTTGTTCAGAGGCAACTTACCTCATCACCACTGGCTATTCTTTGTGCCAACTCCTTTAAGTTTCTCATCATTCTTTCGTCTCGAAAATCATAGGGAAATGTCTCTGTCCATTCTGTCAAGAGCTGCAGGATTTTTGGAGCAATTTTTCTTATTCGGTTCTAGTTCAAAATACAGAGGAACATTACGTGGAGGAGCAATACACAACACAGCTAACCCAAAAGAAATAGAATTCCTTTCTGCAGGATACAACAAAGCGTAAGGGTATGAAGGTCAGTTAATTTTTTAAGCTTAACTTAAAACTTCATTGGATTACAGGCCAGAGTCAATACCCATTAAGACCAATGAAAAGACACTCATTGGCTTAAATGTGTTGGAAAGTAGGTCCCAGGTAACTGGAAAATCTTAGAATATCTATGTCCACGTGTTTTCCCTTTGATATTAGAATGTCACAGAGCAAGACATACATTAGTGGTTCCATAATTTATGGCTATCAACTATCGAAGTGGTAAGCATCATTTACCACTTATGTATGTATGTACAATACATCATAGGGAAAAGCCAGGGCAAGGATTCAAGTATCTTAATTTAATCTGTGTTATTTTCTACTGGCTAAGAGGTTCTATGACAACATCCACATTCTGTTTCCTTTCCACTATCTATTATATGAACGCAAGGAAAAAAATGCATTCCCATGCAAGTGGCCAGCAAGCTAAGCCACTCCACAAAGACTGAAACAAGAATGCACATGTCAGTGCAACTCCCATTCATGCGCTTAATTGATTTTTCCAACATTTTGACACTACACATTAATATGTTTGAAACGCTGAAACGAAAGCAATCATTGCAGCATGAGTCATTAACAGCCATCGTTTTTATTTCTATCCCTTGTATTGGTAAAATACGAACAGTGCAGCAGCAGCAACATGCAGGACGGGCTGAACAGTGTGGAGATTTCCCAAAGATGTTAGTGACTAAAGGTCAGATTCTCAGAGCAAATGATATTACCTTGTCCTGGCCAGGCTCACTTAGTCTCTGTTGCTCAATGCACAGATGGCAAACTTTGGCCATAAGCTCATATGGATGCATGAATAAGCGTGAACTGAGAAGAAAGGTGAATATGTATGTCCTCTGCAAACAAGAGAAAGATCACGGGGTAAATCACCATCGTTTTGTATTTTCTCAAAATCTACTCCTGACAAATCATTTTAGTATCTGCAGAACAAAACTGCATTTGGCTGCACCAAGTGCTATTACTACAGCAATAATCTCTTAATTGAACACTTGCCATTGCTCCAGCCTCAGTGCTGTGCCATCATGCTTGAGCCAAATTAGGCAAGATTAAACCAAAATGAGGAGGGCTGGGCTGGTTTAGCTCTGCTTTTGTACACAGTGTTCTTACAATCCTAGTACTTGAAATTACCCAGAATCTCAGCTCATCTCCCTTGCTCTGCAGTACACCTCTGCAAGAGCCAGTGCCCTATGGCATAAATCTTCCTAGCCTAACGAGAGAACGAAATTCATGCTACAAGTCCAGTCTACACTTACAGATATTGTTTGTTCCCATGTTTCTCTAGATAAAGCTATCACTCTTCACAGAATGTTTAGTTTTACAGAACAAACAGTAACTCATTCAGGGACCAGCAGAAAAGGTTCCTTATTTTGCCTTGGCCTTCCATATATAATTATTTGATCCCACTGTGAGATGCATATTCAAATTATTCAGTCCACTCCCCGGCTACTAGTAGTTTAGCATTTATGACACCCATCACAAAATCTACAATGTTTCAGTTCTCAGAGCTTCAAATATATCATGTTTGACTAATCAGAAGTAAGTAGCTTCATTTTGAAATTTTACATTGAGCTTTAATAGATAACCAGTAGGTTAAGGACAGTTCTGTCTTGGAGCTGTAAAGGTCCTGTCTTGGAATTGTAGATTCATCTATGGAATCAAGCAGAGTTATGTCTTCAGCCACAGTTTTTCAACAAAAAGTGACATAACTCATCCTTCAGACATCCCGTCCCCAAGACCTCCTGGTATCATTCTTCTTTTCTAAAAGATATATTACAAAATTTCAAGGCACACATGCATCTGGACTGTACAAAAACTTGTAAATGACAGTTGTTCTGTTCTCACGTCCAGTTTCTGTTCCAACATCTCATACTTACATCAGGATAGTAATCTACATTGGGCACTAAGTGCTGGATCAGAGCTTCCAGAGATCCTGACAAGAGGTTGTTGTCGTGGTAATAGAGCCCTCCACAGCCATCCTCTTTTGACTGATACAGATTCCTGTTGTAGCCGCTGCTGTCAAACATTGCTGCAAAGGGAGGTGTCTGTGGCATCCTTTCCTGGAGAGAGACACACACAGAAGAGAGAATTATCAAAAGGTGTGATGGTGATCTGCACTCAAATGATGGGATCATAGTAAAAATTAAAAAATAAAAAAAAAAAACAAGAAACATTATCACATCTTGGGTCAATTGCACACAGCAGTAAGAGATAATTCCTACAGAGCATGTCTGAAAAAAGCTGTAGTGCCCCCAAGCCACTATTGTGAGTGCAGATGCTGTTGCTTTTCTTTCCATTGTATCAAATCCTATTTGTGGAAAAGGTTCTCTAAAGCTGCAGACCTCAGCAAACCTCACTCTGTAAAGGCACCCAATTCTGTGAATAACCCCAGTGTAACAGCCTGGAGATAAGCAGCACTCTGCCATCTGTGTGCTCCCAGCTCACAACAAAGCACTTTGCAGAGAGAGCTGGGTAGGGACGAGAAGCTATTAAGTTATTAGCTAGATTCCTGGGGACCTGAGAGCCAAAGCTTCCCTGATGCTGGCAGCGTGGCTGCACAACAGAGGCATTCAGAGCAGCACAAGACCAAGGGATTCAGTGAGTAAACAGTAAGGGAAAGCCAAACTCCACTGCAAGGACAGAGAGAGGGATAGGAGAGGAGCTCCTGCCCTGCATGACCCAGAGTAATCCGCTTCACAAGATGCCAACAGAGATTTGCATCAAAATCAGAGAGTGTGTCTGAAAAGTCACATTAGTTACTGTGTGCAGCTGTTCAGCCAGGGAATTCAGTTCCTGCCAGCCTGATGAACTAGGGAGAAGTAAATCATAGGAAGGAAATATAAAGGAAATACATGTTACAATGTTAAGAGTGCAAGGTGCAGGACTGACCAGGAAAGGGACTCTTCAGCAGGGTCTGTTTTGACTGGACAAGGGGAAATGGTTTCAAACAAAAAGTGGGGAGATTGAGTTTGGATATAAGAAAGACTTTTTTTTACAGTATGAGTGGTGAGGCACTGACGCAGGTTGCCCAGAGAGGTGGTGGATACCCAATCCCTGGAGACACTTGAGGTCAGGCTGGATGGGCTCCGAGCACCTGATGCAGCTGATCCTGTTTATTGCATGGCAGGTGGACTACGTGGCCTTTAAGTGTTCCTTCCAACTCCAATGATTCTATGGTTGTACGATTTTGTATAACCATCACCAAACAGCATAGAATTAGGTAGTAACTGACTTCACCAAAGGCTGAGGTGATAAAGCAGTTGGGAAGAAGCCCCCACTTCTACCATACCACTAATTTCTGGCACAGTAAGAACCGAAACAAGCAAGAATCGCAAAAAGGTCTTTTCCAACTTTATGTTCACATGCACACTACATATTACTCCTCACTAAAATACCAGATTTTCTGTATGAAAGCAGCAGGCAGTGCATAATTCTAATAACTAACTCCTGAAGGGATGAGACCTTTTTGAAGTTTGTAGTCCTCTAGCTCTTAGTAAAATTACTCCTATAACTGTACAGATCTTTTTCTTTTTTTTTTTTTTTTTTTTTTTTTCAGACAAAACTACATTTGAGGCACAGAGAGACTGCTAGAGCCTGAATCAAGAGAAAAGAAAAACATCCTCAGGCCATTTACAGATATCCTGAATCATAACACTAAAATAAAATTTCAAAAAGATGGCCCTGCAAGGCACATATTGGCTTACTTGTTTGCTGTCTATTTCTGGAAGCTGCTGGATGGAGATTGCTCAGTTCTGCTTCAGCGAGATGCCAGGCTGCACTAGGGAAGAGATGTTCTGTATGCCCCAGGTTTGGACTCTGAGCATTTCACTTGTAAGTGAACAAGAGCCAGGACACGTTCTCCATGTGATGAAAAGGGATGATATCAAAGTGTGACAGAGATAAATATAGCACAGCCAACAAGATGATTCATACAACACATGTGGCTGTCCAGCAGGGTTTCTCAAGTACCTGGACCCTTTTGCTGTCTCTCATTTCATTTATTTCACCTCTTGTTTTAAAAGGAAAGAAGTGTAGGTTTTTATGAGTTATTATTATTAAATTCCAACTTGATCTGACTTGAAGGAAAGAGCAGTAGAATAATTTCCTGGCTCCACAAGTGACACTTTCCTGTGATGGAGAGGAGTCAGTAACTGTGCATTGTAGAAAGAGAAATAAACAGTTTCCACAATCAGTATCATTATGGACAATGTGACACCTTGGACCCTAATGTCCAAGATCACTCTGACTTCAAACAGCATTTGTTATGTGACTTATGCACACCTCCTTATACAATAACCTCAAACGTGCAATCACATCCCCACAGAGCTGCTTTGGCATACATGTCAGAAACCCCAAACCACAAATACAGAAAGATTACTCTCCCCCAGCTATTCTTAAAGGAGGCCGTTATAAACTTGGGACATAGGAAAGCAAAAGACAATGAATCTTAACAGCCTGTGCTAAGATGGAAAAGCACGAGCAAAATGGAATAAGCCTCGGTGCAAGGTATAGGAATGAAGCCTGGTTTAGGAGTTCAGCAGCAACATCCAGTCCTAAGTATTTCAAAAGAGCTGGTGAAAACTGTACTGCTTTTTATATACTGATCCAGGCTTCCCAGAACAAAGCATACCACACACAGAGGCCACCCTTTGCATTCCATAGAACCTGGGTGTGTTTGCTCTGTTTACAAAGCATCTGAAAGGTGAAGTGAAATCCTACAGCTCAAACTATTATAAAGATAAGAACTCTGAAAACTCCTCAATCAGCATTTCATACACCTTACTCATGGAAACCATCATGAAATGGTTCTTGCTCAAATTTTGTTTCCTGCAATTCTTCCCTAACAGAACTATATGGCAAAACAAAAATATGACTTCAACTTACAGCTCCTTCATCTACGTGTTGTCCTCCTGAGAAATATTTCAGAAACACTTCTAATTAGCTGTATCTTTTAAGAGGCTGGCACAAGAAACCAGACTAAGCTTCGAGCCCCTTCTTCATTTTCACAAAAACTTTAGAGGGCAAATAGTTTTGTAAAGTTCACCTAAAAACTGCTCAGAAAACAACAGGCTGCAAATGAAAAATGTCAGTAAGCAAAAACAAACACAAAAAACCCAACAGACCAG
Organism: Cyrtonyx montezumae; assembly: GCF_038088225.1. Classification (NCBI taxonomy): domain Eukaryota; kingdom Metazoa; phylum Chordata; class Aves; order Galliformes; family Odontophoridae; genus Cyrtonyx; species Cyrtonyx montezumae. The sequence continues at coordinate 24,485,433 of NW_027071936.1, read as the reverse complement.
GAAGTGGATTGCAATAAAAGGCATTTTCCTCCTGAAAGCAGAAAGGAATGCTTTCTTCATTCTTTTTAAAAATAGAGCCAGCTGATATGTGGGAAGGTCAGATGCACTGCTGCTGACTGATAGCTCACGTATGAGAACTTTGGCACAGTAATTAGACAGAGCCTGAGTCACTCGAAACTGAGGCTCTAGAATCCTAGGAGCACTAAGCGTTCTTTGAATTTCCCAGTCTGCAAGGACAGAAAATGGAAGATAACCAAGAAGCTCTTCCTGGTGCTGATGTGCTGAAGGTCTTCACCTCAAGGATCAACCCCCCTTGCACCCTTTATCTGTGCTCTGCTTTCATGGGGCAGAAACAGCAGTGAGAGCCCCTTTAACATTTTTCTTCCATTTTAGCTCAAGACAAGACTGGTTCTGCCATTAATGCTTTTGTTTCAATATGTACATCTCTTTGACAGCTCAACATTCTGCTTTTTTTCCTGTGTTAGAGGAGAGGTTTAGAACATGAGCCACCCAAGTATCTGTTAGCAGTACGATGGATTTACACAGCAGGAATATGCCACAAGCATCTAAAGAGTCTACAAAAGTTTAGACCACTGCACACTCCATGGTGATTCCTATAAAGCTCAAGTGATTCACAGAGTGAATTAAATGGAAAAGCATGCACAAAGGCATCAGACCGGCCAAAGCATGACATGAAATACCACCCATCTTTAACAGCAGACAACACATGAAGCTACTCCTTCTTTCCCAAATTTACAAGTAGACAGCTGGACTGAAATCAAGTAAGTTTCAGTAGATAACCAATGCTGGAATCATGTTTAAAAAAAAAAAAAAAAACACTCTTTTTTAATGTTCTAAGATATATTTCCTTATTAAAAAAAAAAAAAAAAAATGGACTTTCTTTTAAACCAAACCAATGCACAAGTTGTATATGTATGCTTCAGTCCTAAGCGTTACATTTAATTCAGTCACATATCATCAAGCAAAACAGACATTTTAATGTCTGTCCGACAGAGAGCATTAGGAAATCAGCTGGAAATGCTGATGGCAAAATTCAGAGCTTTGAAATAAGAACACAAGCATACTTAATGCAAAGAAAATTCAAGCACACTACTAAAGCCTCCTACTTTCTTTTACTTGCTGAAGCTGAGAGAGGTTTTTAGAGGCACACTAATTGCACCCGGAGAAGTACAGATGAGTATTGCCTATGTTCTATTTAGACTACTGAATATTACAGCCGTAAAAGTCAAAACACTGAGGAAAAGAAGAATACCCATGAATCCCACCTCTGTACGCAGGCAGCTGCTCACCAGTTCCGTCAGGCTCCCTCCACCAGCTCCCTACAGCTCTACGGGTTGGATCAGCTATCCATCAGCTGAGCTGCTCCCCATCAGCTGATGAACTCGTGCAGCTTGCAGTCAGGAGTTTTAAGGAGAACCAACAGCAGCAATGATTTCCTTCAAAACATCACGTTGAAAACAGTGATTCAGCAGGTGATTCACAGTGGCTCAGCTGTCAAGGAACGGAGAGTGGGGTGGGGTGGCCAGCTGGGAGCTGATGCCATCCCTGCTATGCCAGGCCCACTAGTGAATCAGAGCTCCAGCTCTCCATCATTTCCATACCACGCTTCATGCCTCCCACAGGCTTCCAACTCAGCCTCTGCTCTGTTCTTCATGTAAGTGAAGAAACAGAAAATTGATGCTGTTGATGGAGTTAGGCGTGGCCTTCCCAACAGCCTTGGGAGATACAATCCATTTTATGTGATGAGCACATGAGCCTCCACAAGCCTAACCCACCTCAGATGACCGAGGCCAAAAAACAGACTTTCATCTACAAGGATCAGTGGCAAAGAGTGGATCTGAACCAGCTCACAGTGATAACAAGCTTCCTAACTATCTGTTTACACACACATCCACAAAAAGCATCATTTCAGTGCCCAGACTTGGCAGCTGAGAGCCCAGATCTCCTTCTGGCTCTGCTAAAAACCCCTCACGTGGTTTTACTGGAGTCACTCAGTTTCTCATTACCGCATTCCTCTCCTTGACAGTACAAAGAGGGATTAGTGTGGGGTTGCCTCCTTTCATTAGTTTCTAAAACCTTTTTGCAAGAGAGCACAGAAGGTGCATCACAGTGCATTAATGCAGGGAGCATAGTTCTAACTATGAGCATGAAGCTGTCTTGACATGGTTCCTTCCTCAGCCTCATCAAAACATCACAGAATCATTAAGGCTCGAAAAGACCACTAGTATCATCTCATCCAGCCCATCACCATGACATATTTTGAATTCAAAAGTTGTTTGCAGACATCCAGGCTTGGTCTTATGCCAAAACGTATGGCATGCTTAAGAAGAGAACATCATCCCCTTTCATAACTATAACAGACAGCTAGGTTGTAATTTACAAGCTCTAATTGTGTTAAATAAGAGTATGTATTGAAGTTTATTTAACTGGTTCTACCTAAAACCTCATTATCAAATGCCACTTTTCCATTTAGTGACACCTGATGTTTCCATGAATCGTACAGCATTTTTATCAGCAGTTATAGACATACAGTTGCTTAAAGTAATCTGCGTAGAGTTTCTGCTGATTACAAAGACAAACAAGCAAGCACACCTCCCTAAGTGTATGCTAAAGATAAAAAGGGATGGTCCTATTCTGGCAGCTAGGAGCAAACACAGTTCTTCATCAAGCCAGCAGTACTTGCCTGATATCTCTGTACCTTGGCTAGGTATCAGACAGAGATTCTAGAGCAAAAATGGGTCTCAGTGGAAAGTGGACCCTTGGGCTCTGCAACCAATGTGTTTCCTTGCCTTCGAAAGGTCTGCATCTTTCAGGTCAACACGCAATAGATATGGCATTTTGCAAACACGCACCAGCTTATGTTGTGAAAGGATGCTCATAAACACAGTTAAAGAGCATTCCAGTCTCTGAAGGATGCGTATGGGAGGATCAACTCACAGCCCTGATGGGCAGGTGCCGTCAGGTCAGCTTGCTGCTTTCAAGCAGAAAGCCCGTGACCTGGTAACTGGTGAGAGCAATTATCTCCAAAAATATCCCACTCCCCAATCTGACTCAAGCATATTTATCCTCTGTCTTATTGGTTATGAATCTCAGTGCATCGATGCACTGAATGAAGCTAACTCAGAGCGTCCCAGGCTATATTCCATTGGTGTGTGACCTGGTATTTCTGGCCCTACTGTCAAATGTGACAATGTGTAAGCAGAATACCTGGCCCTGTGGGAGGGGCAAGTTACACAGGGAACATTTTACTCTGGAGAGAAGATGCATTTTAATGAATCAAAACCAAAGTATTCTGAGCACGTGGATCTGAGTCATGTTCTGCTATTTTAGGGCCACGCAGGAAAACTGAGCTCTATTGTTTTCATGATCCCATCCATTTTCCAATTAAAAAGGTCAGCACACTTGAGCGCAACCCACACGTGTTTGTCAAAGTAGGGATTTGAATTCTTTAATGCTTTTTCTCATGGCAGCTGTAATAGAGGATAAATTAACACCAGCTTTTGTCTGGATGTAGTCTTGGCCCCCGGTTGTAAAACATGGAATGATGGAATCATAAAGGTTGGAAAAGACCTCTAAGATCATCTTGTCCAACCACCAACCCATCCCACCATACCCACTAACCCTGTCCTGTCCCTCAGTGCCACATCTCCATGGCTCTTGAACACCTCCAGAGATGGTGACTCCGTGGGCAGCTTATTCCAGTATCTCACCACTCTTTTGGAGAAGGAGTATTTCCTTAATTCAGAGATTCGCAGAATCATTAAGGTTGGAAAAGACCTCCAAGAACATTTAGTCCAATCATCAACCCGTCACCACCATGTCCTCTAAACCATAGATCTTTTTTCCTGCTGCAGCTGCACTCTGGAACTTTTGTTAGCAAGCTCATTTTGTAGCCAAGTATTTTTTAGGCGATGTGGCTCAGTCCCACAAAACCACACCAAGCAAAGGCCACATGTCAGTGCATGCAGACTACACCTGCACACCCACCAACAGTTTGGAAAGGATTCTAAAGTTCTGCCTCTGTCACTGAAACATATTTGCTCCATTCCAGAGGAGAACGTTTTTTCTGTACTGTCCAAATGAACAGCAAAAACAGTAGACTGAGGAAAATACAAATATGCTGAGTTAGACAGAATACGTTTTTCATTTAGGAACACTGCAAAAATATACAAAGAAATAAACAGCTTAGATCATCTTTACCTCCAGAACCCAAGGGTTGTCTTGTGATGACTGTACTTTAAACTAAATCTCCTCTGACAGCTCAGAGCTGGAGCTTTGACACTAATCTCTCCAAATGGGTGAGAAGGATCACAACAAATGAAAGGAGCTCTACAAAATGAACAGGGATGCAGTGGGAAGAACACACCCATGCCAAGACTGTGTTACCACAAACTCATCTGTTTCTAAGTCATCTCGCAGAACTCCCACCACTTTTTCTACCCTCGATGACTCTGTTAAAATCAGAACAGCTCAAAGAAACACCGCTCCAGCACTGCAGCACAGACTGACTTCAAACTTGTGATGGTTTGACGGTTGGACTAGGTGATCTTAGTGGCCCTTTTCAACCTTCATGATTCTATATTCTAAAGAGAGAAAAAAATTCAAAACCCTCCAATTCAGAAAGAAAAGCTCTGCCAATGAACTATATGATGCTTCTTAAGCCTCTTCTCTCTCTGAGACACCTAGTGCTTGGCCATCAGAAAGCTGAGAGCCACAAAGCATCCCTGCCATTAAGCAGAGAGGAGCATCTTCTGCCCTAAATGCTACTTAACTTTCATAGCTGATCAGAGAGCACCAGTTCTACTGAGATTTAAGCATGAAGCTTGGTAGCAACTTTTCCAAGGTGAACATCAAAAACAGAAGAGCCCAGATAGCAAAAAGCAGCCGGAAGCACCCACCTGCTTGATACTGTCAGCTCTAAAATTGTAATACGATATTTACAGCATAAATTGGCAACGTAATCCACGCACAGCTCCTTCCTGCCTTCACCACCAGTTAAACAAGCGTACGAAAAGAAACTTCCAGGTTTTCAGCACACAATCCTTCCCGATGGGAATCCAATTCCTGACACACCAGCCCCTGGTCAACCGGCACCTGATCCATCAGCACTTTCTGTCAGCTTTCACAAAGAGCTGGGTCTCACCTCCGGCCCCCACCTGCCGCAGCATGGTGCCCCGCACCGTGTCCCACCCGTACCGCAACTACAGACGTACACGCTGCTCCGGACCTACCTGCAGGCGGCCGCTGCTCCTCCTGGAAGACGCTGCTCTCCCGCGGCAGCGGGGCCGGCGAGAGGCGGAGAGCCGCAAACCTCGCCCCGGCGCCTCCGGGCGGAGCGCAGCCCGGCGGTAGGGAGCGAGGGAGGAGGTCCAAGGCGGGGCTAAGGGAGGGCGAGGGATGCTGCAGCGCCTTGGTTGCCGCACTGAGAGCTGCTCTGCCTCTCTCGCCGTCCCCACGGCATGAGGGGACGGGGCTTGCCCAGCATCCTCCAAATGAGTACCATAGGCTGGATCAGAGCTCACCATTTACATATGAAGCTATGTGTAAGTATCAAGTCTCTCACCAATGAAAGAAAAACTGTCCCAAGGATTGTTAAATGCTTGTAGACACATGCCTCTGGCTGCTGTTTCTGCATGAAATGGCATCATCCAGAGCTCCTTCAGCCAGCGTTGGAGGCAGTTACACAGTCCTACCCATCTGTACCTCCCTTTCTTTAGATCATTAAGGCTGGAAAAGACATCTAAGATCTAGCCCAACCATCAACCTGTCCGCCACTTGTAACCACTAACCACATCCCTCAGTGCCACATCTCCACAGTTCTCAAACACCCCCAGGGATGGTGGCTACCACCTCCCTGGGCAGCCCATGACAGTGCCTCACCACTTTCTGAGAATGAATTTTTCCTAATACCCAACTTGAACCTCCCCTGGTGACACTTAAAGGTGTCTCCTCTTTTTTAGTGATCCCACCAGCAGCCCTGTCTCCCTCAGGATGCTTCATTACAACATTCCCAGGGTTGTTAAATATAGCAAATGGAGTGACACTTTCACTTCTGATAAATTTCAAGTAAGGGTGAAAAAATAAAATTCAGGTAAGGGTGATGGAGCACTCGCACAGGCTGTCCAGAGAGGTTGTGGAGCTTCCTTCTCTGATTCAAGACCCTCATGGACACCTACCTTTGAAACCTGGTCTAGGGAGCTGCTTTGCCAGGGGGGCTGGAGTGGGTGATGTCTAGAGGTCCCTGCCAACCCCTACGACTCCACAATTCTGTGAAATTCATTCTCTAGAAGGAAATACTTTAAGAATCAGTTTTTAAAATAATTGATCTGGCTAGCTAACTCATAGTAAAGAGACTCCTGTACCAAGGGCCTTTGCCCACACAATCAATCCCCTTTTGAGATAGGGTCTTGGCAGACATGCTTGCAACTTCCCAGAGCATTCAAGAAGTGACATGCACATCCTGAACTTCAGGATTTGCACCAACACCCATCCTGACCCTCTGCTCAGCGTCACCATGTGATACAACAGAATGTCACCTGAGTGTAATTTCTGCAGAAGATGACACAAGGCCAAGTCAGAGGCCCCAGCAGTCACACAGATAGTTTTGTCCTTTTCCCAGTTTGACATATGACAGGGGATGGTGCTGCATATCCTCCCCGGGCTAGAGCAGAGCCCAGTAATGGTCCCAGCTCAATTTCCTGTCTGTAACAAGTTTCCCAATGCAATGCTCTATTTAATCTTCTTGCTTCTTCCCTGCTCACCTTACAAATCTCTTTGCCAGCCAGTGCTTGTTGGCATACGTACAAGAAATTTCTGAGAAAAAGATCTAGATTTTACTCAGATAAAGGATTTTCCATTTCTCCTTTTGCCTCACCCATAAACTACATATTGATTTTCTCCTCCCTTCCTCTCTTGTACTTTAAGACACAGCCTTTGACTTTAAGCAGAAATACCCTTTCTGAAGTAGAAAGTGGGCTTGCCAGCAGAGAGGGCTGCCCAAGGGGAGATGTGAGGAGCCAATGCAGTGATAGTGAATCAGAGCTGCTGCAAAACTTGCAAGTGCTACAGCATTGGGCAAGCAAGGCAATTTGTCTGCTGGCCTTGCTGCAGCAGCGCAGGCGGTTATGAATAATTTGGCAAGAGTTCAGAGGAGGTCACAAATTGCAGGAGGAAAGAGAAACACAATTACAAGTCAACATGTCAAACAAAGGACATGCCCAATCTGGATTGCCCAAATGCTTTACTTATTTATGCTTACTATTTTTATGAGGTACTGGTCACAGTGGCGATGCATTAAAGAAATCAAGCTCAAACAAAATCTTAAAAAAGAAAACAACCCTAGATGGGAGCTAGTTATATTAAATCAACACAGACTAAATGCAATTACTGTGCAATGTTCTCCTGCAACGCAGACCTGAGTCCACAGCTGGATCTGCTGGCATCACAGCTGGCAGTTATGCTAGGGTTTAACACAGACCCCTTCCACTGTTGTGGAAATATACCACAACATCAAATAGCAAAGCATGCATCTTCTTTGTCCTTGGGATTGAGAAAATCTGATCCAAAGTCGCATCTTATCTCCGCTGTTAGTACTACTATAAAATGCATTTTTCAAGGAAATGTGACAATTGAATATGAAAACTAAATGGTTTGCTTTAAAAAACCTGCCATTTTAGGAGACAAGACATTTTTGTATCTAGTAGATATTGGTAATCCCTCAGTCAACAAATACATGCAAAATTTCCATGCAGGTCAACTGTAACCAGGCTCCTGACCATCCCAGAAAGTGAGTTGGAACACCAGTGCTGATAACTACTGCTGAAGAAGGTGCAGTCCTAATCCCCAAATTTCAGTGCTTGCATAGAATGGAGAGGTGTTTTTTCAAGATAATTTAGATTATTTTTCTGATGGCTGCTAGTTCAACTGATAAGTTTCATATCAACATATTCTCTGAAAATATCTAGTGTTTCTCCAAGGCTTAAGAATTAAACAGAGAATGGGAAAAAATGAATAAAATCTAATAGTAGTTTCTCGACATTGTAAAATGTGAGGAAATGAAACTTAAGAAAGGTGACCATGCCTGGAAATACTGACAGTAAATACTGAAATTTTCTAACTCTGTGTAATTTTTGCTGTGGTCCAACTTCCACTATGTGTGCAATATGAAAATATCAGCTCAGCTAGCTGCTGGCAGCCTACTTCAGCTCCAAAGGAGCCATCAAAGAATGAAGAGAAAATGGTTGATGTCCGTTCTTTTTATATTTTAATGCTTACTGTTGTGTAAATGTCTCAATCTCTGCCTTGTGGTTTGCAGCACTTCCCTGCATGAAACAGGAAGACATCAGGTTTCATTTAAGCCATCTGTTTATTCATATTGAACTTGAACTAGGATCATATTAAAAACAGATTACCAATCGCTTAATAGCTATTAACACTTGCCAAAACTAACCTGTGGTTTTAAATGAGAGGAAGGTCAAAGCAAATGAAGAGTAGCATTTAACTCACTGCAGATAAGTCGGTGCATAATATGCATTTGACATTTTTAAAAATACTCACCAGAATCCCATACACAGCATATTATTGATGCAGACCGATGAAAAGGTTTAGAGTTTGAATTCGTTTATCTCAAATTCAAAAGTAAGCACTAATCTGGCAATATCAGCACACGCATTCAAATCTGTGTGCAGAACTCCTGCTGAAATTGTTTAGACATCTGTGCCAGAGGAAAACATTTGCAGAATCTGATACCAAACCTCTTGTTTTGGTTTTCAAAAAGCTGCTTCCAGTTTAATTTAGGATGTACATCTTAAACTTTGCCTTCAAAATTGAAATTAAGCATATGCTTCATTTGTATAATGAAGGAGGACTCATCAGGCAGTGTTCTATCTGCAGGTTAAACTATTCGTTGCACTTTTTTTTATGCTTTAATTTAAAAATGCATATTTTCTAAAAGTTTTATTAATTATATACATTAACCATATTACATGTTTTGTGACAACTGGCTTCAGGGGCTGAGCTGGATCAGGTAGACTTTCAAATCTATAACTACTGGTTCTCAGCACTGCTTGGAAAGGCTCTCCCCAAGTGACCAAAGCAGGGCACGAACTTATCAAATTCTGTATTATGTTGGATGTTAAAATGGTGGGAAGCCATTAGTTGCTATGAAAAACGTGAAGAGTTACCTTATTTAAAAAACATAGGAGAAGAAAATGGCTCCATCTCTTTTCAAGTGAGCATAACTCAGGACTGTTAGGGGTGCTTTACAAGTCTGAAACCATCAAAACGAGTAGAGCACAATGCAAGATGGTTCACAACTTCCTGATTTCTCTTGTATACCTAGGAAACAAAAGAGGCAGGCAAAGGTGATTCCAGCTCTGTCTGGCTTAGCTCTGATTTGTTACCTCCTAAGCAAGCTGTTGATTTACTGCTGCCACTTGCATTATTGATGACTTCTATTTAACTGATTAAATTTAATTTAATTAAATTTAATGTTTATTTGGATAAAACTTCCCCAAAGTATCTTACAAATAAACCTTTCCCTCTCGCAGCAAATTTGTCCAGTATTCTACTTTGTACTAAAGATGAAGAGACTTTTTCTAAAGGCAATTATTAGATTTGTAAACCGTGGGTAACACTTCTCCTCTAGGACCTTGTCTGATAATACACAGATGAAGTATGAATACAGGAAAAGCTGGAATACTGAATGTGATCCAACTTGAGATCTTGCTGGATAACTGCAAATGATTCTGTATCACCACCACACACCTTGGTTTTTAAAAGCCCCAAGTCCCTCTTTTACTAGTTTTGTTCCAAAACTGGATGTTAGGATCTTTAATTCTGATTAGTACTGATTTAGGGGTTGCTGCTGCTGGAGGCTTTCCCCTTCTCACCAGACAAGGAAACATTTCCATCCTCACCCTCTCCTTCCTACCCTTTCTTCTTCCAGCTGCCATCCTCTCCATCCCACCTAACAGCCTGCAGCCATCACCCTGTGAATAGTAAGTCATTTCCTCATTGACAGCCTCCCATTTACTCTGACATCTGTCAGCCCTCCCTGACACTTGAATAAGCATCAAGACATTAACAGTCTGGCACAGGTTTAGGGTTTGAATAATAATAAACCGGCCCTTCTTCTACATTTTCTAACGTTCATAAACCCTGCCTGAAATGGTGAGCTGGAGCAGAGCCTCATGCTGAGAATGTAGAGAGAACAAAACAGTCTCGATTTTAAAGGATTATCAAAATGAGAAAATGATCCAGCCTTGTTTGCTTAAAGCTCACTCTGGCACATGGTTTATTCCTCCCGTGTCTTGATTTCTCTGTTATTTAGAGTCTGCGACTGATGCAGCAGTGTCCCCCAGTTCAAAAGCCACTCTCTTCCATTGCTTCCAACCACACTAAGCATGCCAGATTCCCTTGTGCAGGGAATCTGTCTTTTTAGCCTGCAGCAGTGGTGTCTCTCAGACAGACCTCAAAGCGCCACTTCTGAGCAGCTCCTGCACCAGATGACTTCCAGGAAAGCTGGTGTGCCTCCCAGATGTTCAGTAAACATGACAGTGCCCTCTACATGTCTTTGGATGGAGTTCAGTCGTCTCTCTACCCACAATCAGCACACAGAGGATTTAAAGGCTTCCAGCGCCGCAACTTTTGTTTTCAAGTACGACTGAAACATGCACTTGCATTTTCCTGTGCTTGCTGCTTTGTGAATGGAGCTGGAATGTTTTCTACCACTATAGGCTTATAGTTCAGCAGAAAAAGACAGGTGAAATGACATCAAGAAACTAAGAAGAAAACACTGTTAGTACTTTAAAGGTGTTACTTCGATTATAGCTCAGGTTGAAGAAAAAAATTTATTACAGATGAAGCTTGAAGGCCTGTGTTAAAGGCATTCAGTGAGCAGCTTCTGCCAAGTTCCAGGAAAACATCCACATTTTCATAACTGTCACCATGGGATCCAGCAGCTGCAAGGGGAATAGCTTTCCTACCCTGCGAGTATTTGTAGAAAGTTGAAAATCCCTGAAAAGTTTATCTGAAGACTACACTTCCTCCTAGCAGCTTCCTCGTTTGTAAATTTGCCTGGGCAACGAGAGAAGGCAGTCACTGGCACATTTCCTCCCATCTCCGCTGAACTGAAAGCTTCCTGCTGTGTCTCCAGCTGTCCCCTGCAGCTTCCAGGGGCAAGGAGAATCACAAAGCCCCGCAGAATAAAACCGTCCTGGAGCTGCCACCCCTTCCCCCAGCACATACAACAACAAAAAGCAAGATGGAAAACTGGCTCTCAGTCTCCAACCCCCTTTGTGGGGGGGGGGGGGGGGTCTCTGAATCCCTTACCTTGTGTAAGCGTAAGGTTCTCATCCATTTGACTCCTCAGTGCTTTGTTTTATTAAATAGTATTCATTTGAAAAGTTTAAATGTCAATTATCTGGGAAAAAATAAATTCAAACCGGTCACTCCTGCAACGGAAGAAACTGCATGCTCAAAAAGCTTGTCTAAGTATGGTTCAGCAGGCATATTTTTACACTCATGATAGGCTGCAGCTTGTCTGCTGTGTCAGTTCACCAGCATTCAATGGCAGCTTAGTGGGTTTTTTTGCCCTTATAGTATACTAAAACCTACAGGCACTCTGCCAGCAACCAAGATTCAAATTCTGCAGGTTGCTATGCACACGCTTACATTAACAGGAGCTGACCCAGGAGAGACTCATTAAACATTTACACACTTCAGTCTGAGCACATGAATGTAGGTATGTAGGGCAAGGCTGAAAGGAAGGGGATTTACACTGAAGGGTACTGTCCTCCTTCTGTTCACAATGGGGTTTAAAATTCATGCTGTATTGTTGTCATTGGCCTAGCAAAGATGTACTGCTCTATCACTAACAATAATTGTTTTTAATCTTTCCATTTCACATTTCTAAGTAAATACAGTATTTTCCATAAAAAACTTCAATTTACTTCCACCTACAGAACTTCAACAGAAAATTGATTTTTTACCATTAGTCATATAGTCACCTACTATATTTGCTCTATTTACTTTTGAGGAATAAGCATCGATTGTTGCATTAAGGGCTTGTTCTGCACCTTCCTTTATCCATCACAGGGGAGAACTTGGCTAAATTCAGATTAAGGAATAAATACAGACTGATGAGGATAACCGATGCAAGAGAGAATTTTCTATGCAAAATTAATAACAATTCTTTGAGAAACGCCAGAGGAGCAGGTGGCATCCTATGTAGTCATGCAGAAGTTTCTGCCATTTTCAGCACATAAAAGACCCAAGGGTTTTTGCTTTTGCTGATAGTCAATGCTGACTTCCACAGTCTCCTTCAATTCTATTCCTCTGCCTGTGTATGGCCAGGAAGGGATGCAGAGGCCTTATCTCACATTATTTACTTACACAGATCAGTGTTATCTTTAAATGTATTCTCCTGCAACAAAAAGGTTTAAGAAGTATTCCACCTCAGAAGAAGGCATTAGAATAAACAATCATGCACAGTGTAAAATGAACCTCAGCCACAAAAGCAACAACAGAACTGCAGGTTGCAGTGGATAATTAAAGGGGGACAGCAGAGGAGATCAGAGGTCATTATGTGCAGTTTTCATTAATCCATTATTACAGTTTAAGCTCTATACAGCTGTGCTGCAATCACACAAGAGAAAAACCAGCAAGAAACACTGAAATCCAACTGGAGCTGTCTGCATTCACATAAATAGAGACAGAAATACAGAATACATCCCCAAGCCAGTTTCCAGTGGTTAGCAATGTTTATGAGCACCCCTTATAATGGCAAACACCAGACTTCAGAGCATCAAGCCAAGCTATACCAGAAGGACGCAGCCTCTTGAAAAAAACTGCGATAAGAGGGAGAAGAGGTGGTTATACCACCAGTAGGAGATCATCATTCGACCATTCCACAAGTTTTTAATGCATAACTTGACTGGAGACAGACCTTCTCTGAGTTCTGATGTTCTAGAAGGCCATGAAGTTTGTGGTGAACACTAGAAACATAATGGAGAAGACTTCGCTAGACTCATCTTGTAACTTGTAGTTTTCCCTTCATGAGTCTTGAAGGTGCACAGGAGAAATATCACTCAAGAAATTCATGTGGGCTCACACAGGAAATAAATATCAGATCATTGCTGGTCCAACTCCTGAGACATCAGGTAATCTTGCTGATGCTCACCTCAGAAGAGCCATGTACATGAAGAATTCAGATAGCCCCAAAGCTAGAACCAATAATAAGTTGTAGAGGAATTCAATTGGGGTTATAAACTGTGTCCTAGGGAGTGAAAGAACATCCCTTCTTCCTTTCCTCTCAAGAATTCTATTTACTAGTATCATCCTAAATGGATGATAGCAAAAAGAGAAACTGCAAATGAAAAAACCTTGACAATTAGAAGAGCTTATCGTTGTAGAGAGCATTAACTTTAAATTTCAGCATGTGCTGCAACAAATCACCCATCTGCAGAGTCAGTGTTAGAAAAATTACTTCAGAGAGCAGACGTGGACTAAAGACATTATTTAATATGGCTGCCAGAAAGCCCTTCATAAAAATTCATTACTACAGCAGCTGGTTCTAGTTACCACGAGACTTCTTGTGTGTTCTTCTATGAAAAGCAGAGAAACTACGTTCCACGTTTATCAAAAGAGCAGCGCTTGATTTCATTGTGGTGCACAGGGCAAGACTCCCATTACTAACTGTTTCAGGGATGGCTTTTCTTTTTTCAGCAATGACTTGGAAACAACATTCCAGTCTGTTCTTCTGACCTTGTTTCCTTTCTCGTTGAAGCCTTACAACAATTCTTTTTCATGTACCTCCCTGAGAAGCATCACAAAGATCTGCTTCAAACAGGAGATGAGAATACCAATGTGAAGCAGAGGGCTACTTCTTCCCAAAGCACACTACTCAAAAAGGGGAAATAGGTGATGAAGTTGAATTCAATTGGCCCCAGAACCCATGTGTTAACCAGCCCACCTCTACAAGCACTCTTTGGAAATAACCACTGACTATTAACGCACTCAGAAACTAACCCACTGGGGAATTAACCCTGTGGCTCACGTCTTTTCAAGGGCCTTGCTAAAGATGAAGACTGTGAGTTTCTATAACAACACCTGGTAATAGATAACTTATTACTTACAATGGGTAGACAAAAGCTTCTGGTTTGTTTTGCTTCTTCAAGTATTTGTGTGTATTTCCAGTTCTGGCCTGCATCCAGCATGCAAGTTCACCACGCTGCCTTGTATAAGAGGAGTCTCTCAGTACTCTTCCCCAACTTTCTTCATTGCTTCCTCAACATGCATTGATGTACATCCATGGAACAGCTACCAGTATGTTCCTGAAAATCACTTTCCTCACATTCCATCTCTCTATCACTATTTTTTTTTTAACTGGAAAACACAGCTGATGCAGAAATTAAAATGAGGCAATACAACATTGATAAATTCAGTGTTAGGAAAACCAAAATATTGGCTTAGATTGGTTTCCTAGCTGAGAATGGGTCAAAAAGACCAGAATGGCTATGTTTTGCACTCCTAAATTTCTTTCTTTCTTTTTTTTTTTCTTTTAATTTGTGACTCTCAGGTGCCTCTTTAATAGGAGAGATTTGTAACCCATGGAGAACAATTTACTCTTGCTTATGACAGCATTAAAATTCAAATAGGTAGACCCTTTCAGAAGAGGTTTGCTATAATTATGAGATTGTTTTCTCCCACCTCTAGTTTGTGGCACTACTGTAACAATGGCTATTATTCCGAACACTGAGAAACTGGGAAATTTCCCATCTCTTAAAGTGCTTTCAACTGATGTAACACACTAATTTAGAGTTTACCATACTGGGACTTAGGAAATAACACTGAAAAATAATTTTTTTTTTTATTAAATCATGTTATAATCTGTTAAGTCTAAAATAGCTATACTGTTGAGAGAACCACCTTAAGATTAATGATTCTACTGACATCACAGTGTTTTGTATTCTTAGTCCGTTAATGGTTGTTGAGCTACTATTTCAGAAACAAGAGAAATCTCTTGTTATTCTCCAGAAAATATACAGAACTACATGGGGTGGACTTCCTCTGGACTTATTTGCATTGAAATATGACAGCTTATTCAGAGGTGATATCCTAAAAATTAAGTTGCTGGTATTCTTCAAAGCTTGATTGAACTGAATGTACTTACAAGCATTTTCAATCATAGTAATTATTTTTTGGTGAAAATAGTAATAAGGTCAATGAAATTTCAAGTTACATAAATATTTCTGAGTTTGAAAGTCACAAATTTTATAAGCAGCCCAGGAAAGTACCAAGGTTGGACACCTATGAAAGGACTATATGAAGACTTCAGAGTAGAGTCTCCCAGAGAGATGAAGCTGAATTCCCATTCTGAGATGAGGCTGTGTGATGCACACACTGCATCCCTCAGTGCTACAGCTCAATCTGCTCACATTTGAGCTGGTTAAGTCTTTCCCTCATGCTTTGTTGTGACATGTGGATCCAATCAGCACCCTAATCCCTTCTGGATATCACATAGTTGCCTTTCCTTGCTCAGGTTTTACCACCCCACTGCACACTTCCTTTTCATTACTGACTTCCTTCGGTTTAATAACTCCCTCCCTTCTGTCTGCCTTTGGGGCACAAAAGGAAAGTTTTATGGCTGTAACTCCGACTGAGCAGTGCACACTCTTCAAGGCTGCACATTTGACTCCCAGGATGTGAGCTGTGGTGGGGCTTCAAGAACTGTCCTTAATGCTTTCAGCACTGCAGGCATCAGCCTCAGGCATGAGTTCTTCAGCTAATACTAGTTAGTTCTGCAGTACCAAAGGGCTGATCTGAACACCAGGAAAAAGAGCATCACGTGGAGATGGATATGCTTTTGTGGAAATAATTCCTCAGAGCTGTTGTGCTCTATATCAGCCCTGCTTGGTGCAGGACATGGAAACTGCTTTGCTAATGGCAGTGCACATTAACTGTACCCCTGAGCAGCTTCATTTTTCTCCAGTCTCCAATCACCAGTTGTCTCCAAAATCACCCGGGTAAGTCCCACGTCAGCTGACCTCGCCGCAATAACTGCTGCTCTATTCATGGTACAAAGAGGAAGCAATGAAATAACAGATGGTTATGAAATACATTTGCTCCATTGAAAGACAAAGAAATTTGCTGATCAACACAGAAGTAGCTATCAGAATTCTCCCTGACAAAGCACATTGCTGCTCAACAACCTCATTTTCCTCCACGTGTTTAAAAGACCCACCTGCCAAAACATGAGTTGGATACAGATTGACAGATGTAACCTTAAGGTACACTCAGTAGTCTTAATCCTATCTTTGCATCAAAGACCATAGACTCATTGAGGTTGGAAAAGATCTCCAGGATCATCTAGCCCAACCACAGCTCATCTCCACCATGCCCACTGACTAAGTTTCTCAGTGCAAGCTCTTCACACTCCTTGAACGCCTCTGGGGATGGTGACTCCAGCACCAACCTGTGCACCTTTTTCAAATTAATTGCAACTCTTCTTGAAGAAGAAATTCAGAAATTTTTCAAGGTGTGGATTCAAAATGGGAAATGCCAACCCAATCATCCTGCCAAATCCACCTGACTCACAGGCATGTAAATCAAATGATCAAACCAAAATTACCTAGCCTGGTTAGCATATTCTTTAGTTTTCACTCTTGCTACTCTTAGTGGTTCCCAGAATCTTTGTACTTCATTGCATTACTGCTATCATCACAGAGCTTTTCCTATCTACACAGCCCCTTGCTGCCCATGTCATTCTTCTGGAGTAGGTCCAGGTCTCTCCAGCTATCAGCAAATTTATCAGAAGTTCTGGATGAGCCTCCTCACTTGGAAGCCATTCTTAATTCTATGCCATCTATGATGTACTGCATTGAGCAATCTCATAAAAGGCAGTACTGAAGGACCGTTATCAAGTCATAAGGTTTCACCTGATGAAATTCCAGCAAGCAATAGGAGACTGATAAAACTTCTAAAACAGCATCTTCAAGAGTGCTCACCACTGTTCATGCAAACAGCCAGTGAAAGCATAATGATAGGAAAGCTAACAAACCACCCTTGGAGGTCCTAAATGTAACATATACCTTCCTAACTATATAAATTCAAATATAATATAATTTAACATAATTCATCATTTCTTCCAATCTTTGCCCCATGTACCTGAACTGGAAGTCATAACAACTGGAAGACATGGAGAGGAGGGTGCCAGTGAAGGCTACTCTTACTACTTTACACTGTAAGTAGATATGGAGACAAAAAATGAACTCATGTCAAATGGGTTGCAGTTCTGACACTGAAAACTAACAAAGATACAACAATTTGAGGAAGTCCCTAGAGAAGACTAGCACATGAGAAAGCAGATTCTCCTTTGCTTCCCTCTGATTTTGTTTTATGTTGTCTACATTGCAAGTCACTTTCCTTCGTAACCACTAGGCTTGATGCTAACAACAGGAAAATCTCAGAACTGTTCACATTTTTTTAGAACTCTGGAAATGATTTGTCCACAGTTCTGACATTTTTAAATATCAACAGAAGTTACCCTGCTGATTTAATGACAGTTTTCTCCTTTAGAGTACTATCTTACTTAGAAACCTTCACAAGACTATCAGAATAGTCGCTACTAATTTTTTTTTTCGAATAACATTTTATTAATCATCTTGTCCGAGCACATCACATATGTTGGCAGGCACTTCTGCACTGGTTGAAATGAGACCCAACAGTCCTGTGCTCCCACACATATTTGCCTCTGATCTTTTATTCAAGGGGGCCACAATACAAACTTCTTTTGCATTTCAAAGGAAAGATAAGTGCTTACTAGAAGGTTCAAATCAGTCTTGAATTTGATATAATACAAAACTGAATAGCTGTAAATAAAGAAATACTATCAAGCAATCTTCACATGTGAAAAATAAAAGTTTCTCAGAGAAAGAGACTTTTTTTGGACGTTTCTTTCATGGATGCTATTAGATTACTAATCACATCTTTTTTTAAAGCTGGTAGTAAGAACTGTTGTGGACAAAATGCAAGCTACTAACAGACTGTCCAGTCATACGTTGAAGGATAACGTTGGCAGAAACCAACAGGAAAAATATCTCAGCACAGAGGAAACAACTGAGCCCATTTTCCTTCTCAACAATGCAGTTTAAGCAGAAGTAATTCCTGCTGCTCCAAAGCAACACTTTGTTTTTGAAAGACGAAACCAGGAGATCAAAGGAAAATCTTTATCAAAAAAGAAGTATCTATTGAGAAAAAATACCCATCATTTTACCCCCTGGCCAAATGGTATGAAAAGCAGTACTAAGGCTGGAGGGGGGAGATGGATCAATGAAATAAATTTCTTACAATGAACTTTTCTGATGAAATGAAATTATAGAGTAGTGTACACTTGCTAACAAATTCTAAATAGTTATTTCACATCTGCTTTTCTCTGCAAGGAGAATTTGGCAGAATACTTTGATTTTGAGCATGTATTTATACCATCATGAAGAACTTGGGAAGGGCACCTGAGATTTGCTACAATAAAGGCTGAGCTTGCAGAACCCAGTTAATGATGGTGGATAACAGGAACAGAAGGAAGTTATCGGGTATTTCAGGAAGAAGTACATCTTGTAGGATTCCTTTTAGCTGTGAACTGCACGTATTTAATCCAGCCTTCAGTGTGGGATGACCTACACAGAATCATGCTCAAACAATATGAGAACTACCAAATACACCTGCACTTCAAGTTTAGTTACAAACTGCAATTTGTTTTTGCATCACAGATAACAGTTTCACAGCTTCATCAGGTTCTGATTAACACCAGTAACAACATCTCAACCCGTAGAAATATGAAGTCTCCAAGAAGTAGTGAGGGTTTTTCCAAGGCTGACAATGTTTAGCACCATCTACCTTTAAAACACAGGAGAAATATTCATTCTTACAGGAGAACTGTCAAGAGCAGCTGTCATTTTGGGATCTAAAATAGTTGAAAAATGACAACTCCCATGCAGCTCATGTTCTGTCTTAATTTAGCTCAGCAGCAAGAAGTTTCTAAAACGGATGTCAGGCTGCACTGAGGTCCTTATACCACAATCAATTCTGTCTTGCAGCAAGGACAAAAACTAAATTATTTCAGATGTGTTGCTTCAACTACTGAACCAAATGCTGGCTCATTCTGAATTTTTACTACAGCAAATTTCTAAGCATGAGATAGATTGAAATACAACAGCTACTTCCAGCAGATGGTCTCTGAGTTAAGTAAAGTTGAATTTTGTTCTCCAGCTGTTGAGCCAAATCTTTAGCTACGTGGAAGTCAATGAAAAGATGCTGGTTACTACACCATATATGAGAATTACCTGCCAGTTGCTCAGCAAGATTAATCATAAAACAAACCATGACTGCTTGCACCCTTCGCTGTGCATCTCAGCTTCCCCAATAATCCTTCACTGCCTTCCCCGGCCATAAACATATGCTTGGCCCTCAGCTTCCCATCAGAGATACTGGTTCTGCATTTCTCCAGATGCTCTCGGAAGAGGAGATTTCCAGTACATTTCCTAATTATTTCTGCAAAGCAAGTACACATGCCTTGTGAGAAATCATCAAGGAATTGGGAGAAATGGAAACTGAAAGGAAAAGCAGAGCTTCATGAGAAGAATCTTATGAGAGCCTGTCTGTGAAACAACAATGCCAGTTCTTGAGAGAAAAAACTAAAACCAACTGAAGTGTCCCTCACTACAAGAAAGCTAAGAAACAAACCTAAGAAACAAACAATTCCACCTTGAGACAGCTACTCAGGATGTGGAAGCCAGCGTCTAGTGGGAAAGCCATTTATTTTTTCCTGATTAATCTAGTCACCTTAGTGGTTTTGAAGCCTTGCAGCTAATATAATGGGGTGTTTTCATGTTTTTGCAGTGCTTTCAGGAAGAGAAGTGCTCCACACCCCAGCCCACTGCTCTGCACTGGTGTCAGAACAGACACGTAGTGTGGTGTTATTACTGATTACAGCATTAGAATCAACACATAGCATGACAAAAAGGAATCAGTAAGGCTCTTTCTGATACTTTTCTTGCCTGGCCTCAGATGGGCAAGGCTCACAAAGATTAACTCATGCCAAATGGTAGAGGATTTACCTGATACCACCACCAGAGCATGGGCAGGAGGGTGTCAGCTTGCAGGAATTAACACAGAACTGCACTCCCTTTAAGCGCTGTAGCCTTGCTCTGAATCAACCCGGGCACTGTTAACTTGTCAGCTTTCAGTAACCATGTGTGGGTGTTGGGGAAAAATATCACACGCTGCTTTTATCCAGAAAAAACAACTTATAAATGTTCTGAGAGTGGGAAAATGCACTTCTCTGTTCCATATCATTCTCCCATTAATTTCACCAATAAAAGCTATCTTTCTTCTTGGCAGGCAGATTGTTTTTATGCTTTGAAGTCTGTCTTTGTTTCAAAGGCAAGGATTTTCTTCAACAACATACAAAAGATGCTAACAGACTGACAAAATAGAGGGATCACTGATGCTGAAATATCCTTTCAAATGAACTTCTTAGTATTGCTATATTCTTTAAAACAGGAAATTTAGCTCTATTTCTCAAACATAGTGTCTACGGGCCACAAAACAAATCCCAATTCCTTAGTGTAATTGTACTAATTTTAACCACAAGCAGCTTGTAATCACTGCAATACCTTCTGCCTCCAACTATTAGAGCATTTGACAGTGATGCACTGAGTGATGAGGTGCATCATTAGTGGGAGATGTTCCACCTCATCACTGTTAAATCTTCTTGACAGTCAATGTCACATTTCCCACAGCTGTTTGATCACTCACTCACACCAGGCCAAATCTGTTCTAATTCACTTGAGGTCAACAGGAGTCCTTCAGCACTGAAATGCTGCAAGCAATATAAAAAGCAACCTTCAAGCTGTGCATATGCAGAAGATCCAATGAAAACTGACTTGTCTCAAAACTCAATAAAGGGAGCAAGGATCCTTGCTTCCGTGGTGTGGTACCTCATTAAATTTTCCCTGTATACAGGGCACTTAACTCCAGCAGCATAAGGATTTTTCTCTCAAAAGTATGACCTGTAGCATGAGGAACTGCTAAATACGTTCTTAACAGGAAAAAAAGCATCATTTGAGAAGTTTTCCCTATCATAATTTACTTTGAGGAAATAGCACAGCCAAGAAGTTTCTACAGGCAATGTACTCCCCCAAGATGCGGCACTCAGGGACATGGTTTAGCAGCCACGGTGGTAATGGGTTGATAGTTGAACTAGATAACTCAGTGGTTTTTTCCAACCTTCTTGATTGTATGATTCTACGGCAGCCAGGGGCATGCACATAGTGGTGCCTCAAGGAAGGGATTCAAGGCTGATATCAACAGGCAAGTGAAACACATTCTGTTCATTTGCACCCAGAGGAACTGTCAGATGTATGCATCAATCACCCCATACATGTTTTCTTCAGAAGCAATGTGATAGCAGAAGCATGCATGTGACAGACAGTAAACTGATAGCACATTTGGGTCTTATGAATCTGATGTGAAGTGGGAATCAGCAATAAGACAACAGAAAGTGCCCCTGAGCCATGTTTTACAGGATCCTGAGAAGATCAGTATAAGCAGGACAGCCTCAACTGGCAGATCTTTCTTTCCCCTAGTGCATGTAAATAAAATGAGCCAAAATTTTATCCTCCAATCAGGCGGCATTCAAGCTTCAATACAGCCAAGGATATTTTTCTAACCCAAGAGTACAGTATCTGCTTGAAATGAAGTCTCTCGGGTGTTTTTTGCATTCTTGCAATGTTTTGACAGATGGATGCCAGAAAGCATCTAGCAGGACTGATCCTAACACAACTACTCCTGGATGATAGCTCATTTTGCCTGGTCAGATGCCTGCATCTCTACAGCTTCATTGAGAATACCACCACATGCAAAAAAGAAGTTATTTATCTAATTCATTAAATCCTTGGGATAGCGTTCTACAGAGGGGAGTCTGAATAGTAATGAACATCAGATATTTAAAAAGTAGGACTACAGCACATTTTATGCCACAGAAACTTCCCCCCAAAGTCAAAGAACAACATAACACCGGAGAACAGCGGATAGAAAAAAAACAACAGCAGTTGTTACACATTCTTGTGGAGCAAGATTTGCACTTGAATTCCCTTTGCTCAAGCAGATAGCACTATGACATTTCACTATTTCCAAGCACAGAAATCCTGGTTGTCAAGTTCAATATCCAGATAAACAGGAAATTGACCAAAGCAGGTGCTTTCTAATACTTAACTGTGGGTCTGTTGAAACCCTGGAAGTCAATGTAGACCCCACAGAATCAGCCCAAAATGCAAACCTGACTCCACATGTTTACTGAGTTTCAGTTGAATTATAGATTATTGCTTTTGGCTGGAAACCATGGGAAATATGCTAACTTCTCTTGATCACACCACAAAATGGAAATGGGAAATTAGAAGTCTAATCTGCACTTTGTTTTGAAAGGCTTGATTTCATTCAAACTCAAAGCAAAGCCCAGCTTCTAGGAGTTCACATCATGCAAAACCAGAAATAAAACATAAACAAAGTTCCTGAGAAATGAAACCATGGTATTGTACGTAGAACATCTATTTCCCTTTACATATGAATCGAAAATTGCATTTTTATCCACTTGCTTCTATGCTTCTGTCCCAAGTTTATACGTTAAGATCCAGATCCACTCAAACACAGTCTCTGTTGAGAACATAATATGCAAGCATTAGCTTGC
This sequence comes from Cyrtonyx montezumae, assembly GCF_038088225.1. Taxonomy (NCBI): domain Eukaryota; kingdom Metazoa; phylum Chordata; class Aves; order Galliformes; family Odontophoridae; genus Cyrtonyx; species Cyrtonyx montezumae. The sequence continues at coordinate 24,462,668 of NW_027071936.1, read as the reverse complement.
AGGTTATTTACTTTTTTGAGGTTTTTTTTTTTCCTTAAATGTGGGGAAAAAAAAAGAAATGCTAGAAGATTGCTTTTCAGTCAAGAGATAGGCTTGGCAAATTTTTTGTCAAAAATTGAACACAGGGGACCCCATCATCACACTGTAACCAAGATTTGTGATCATACTGAAGGCAGAAAAAAGTGTTTTCCTGTACTTGTACACAGTCTGCAAAACAAGAAAGCCACACAGACGTCCAAATTACAAACAACACACTTGTAGTATGCCAGGGAGCCACAATAAAAGAAAATAATGATAGATCTACAGACTTGAAAGAGCCCTCCAAGACAGACTATGCTGGGTGGCTCTTGCCCTAAATGTCTATCACCTTAAAGTTTCATTGTCAGTTTGTCTGACTGAATTCCAGTCCCAGCAAAGAGCTATACAAATTAATTCTTGCTTCTGGATGTTTGCAGCTAGCTTTATAGGTGATATAAATATCAGTGCAAACACAAAGATCAGTTCAAGAGATACGACATGCTGTATACGACATGTGCTCCCAAGAGGAGGCATGAGGGGTGAAAGATGAGAGAGTAGGCTTTGCCTATTCTATGTTTTGAATAAATAACTTTGTATTTAATCCAGTTTGACTTAAGATTTACTGCAAGGTCACTGGTAACATCAACACATTACTTGAAGGCAAGTACTTGAAGCGCACTGCTGCAAGTTCAGCTGACTGAAAGCACTTCCATTGTGCACTACACAACACCAGAAAATAGCAGGCAGGGGCACTACGCCACGTGCTCAGCCTTGCGGGTAGCTAGCGTCACTGAAGACAAGCTACAAGGAAACACTGTCACAGTGGCCACGAAAAGCAGGAGAGATCTCTAGAAAGTAACACAGGCTTGAGGGTACACTTACATCCTGAGAACTAAAGGAATTTTTGATGGTGTATGGAGAGTGCCTCTGGAGCTAAGCATTTCCTTGGCTGGGATTTCAGTTTGACTTGGACTCCTCCTCCCCGCTTGCAGCATGTCAAATGCTTCCTCAAAAATCATGTGATGGCAGTGTCTACAACAGAGATCAACTTAACTTGCAGTTGCCAAATGTTTCAGAACTGCTGCAAGTTCTTACATAGACCCAGAGGTCCCCAGAATCTATTTCTGTAACAAAAGATACTGACACTCAGAATCTCATGGTTTCCTCTAACAGCTCAGAGGAGGAAGAATGCATCTTCAGTCACTCCAATGTGCTGGTGTGTGCCTCTGAGATCCTGTTATAGGGGATGAATGAAAAAACACTTCCATATCACGAGTTTCAAATGCACAGCCATTGAAGTTCTACCCAGTGTTTTCTTTTGTAATGAATGCACTGGGCTCTGAAAATACCTGGTGCCCAGCAGTAACCTCTGGCTAATAATAAACCAACTGATAAAGGCAGTGCACTGATAGAGGCTGAAACAGTGTGATATTTGGAAAAATATACAAACCATACACCAGTTACACTCATGCTTCCAGCTTCAGAATTGCTGCCATGTGTGATCCTTCACTTGGGAGCCTCTGGGGATATTACAAACACAGCTTGTCAGAAAGACCCTTGCCCCTTCTGCTCTTCAAGGAATTATTTACAGATCCATTATGCTCCAAGCTCTCCAGGTCAGAATTTACAGAGATCTTTTAGACAGAATGACACATGATAGAACTTAATTTAAATGGTGCTACTGAAATTGGAGGGGTGAAAAGGCCATTCTGACATTTAATAATTTCTAAAGCACTCGGGAGACTTCCAGCTCACTCTGTGCCATTATGCGCCATCATTTTTGAACTAGGAAAGGCTTCAGGAAGCTCAATTCTCTGGGGTGTTATTACTGGTCAACTTGCTGTATATTTACTGTAAGTCAGCTCTCCTCACCAGAAAGCTCCCAGCCAGGTCACTGAGTGCATACTGACAGTCTTTCAGTGGTCTGCTGGTGTAGAGCCCTGTTCCAAGTCACAGGAGAACTTTTTACGACGATGTAAGACACTGGAGCTGGCGCTTATCTCTTCTGCCTCAATGGACATGCTATACATTGTAATTCTATGTCAAAGGCCTTTGAATTATGGCTTATTTAAGAGCTTCTTTTAAAAAACAATAAAGTTTTTTTCAGGCAGCTAATCTTATGGTGGCCTCATGTTCTTTCCCCATCCTATAGCAACAGAGCTTCCTGGTAGTAGAGTGACATTAACAGACTTCTCTGAATGGTCTTCAGTTATTTTAGGCTGGTTTGCCTAAAATGGTTTGGGGGGGATCCAAGGAAGAAGGGTCTTATTCAGTTGAGTAAGTGACTTTCTGTTGTACATGAGCAACCTTTTCATTTGAGAAAAACGGCTCTCAGTGGGCTTTTTTCTCCCACCTCTGCTGAATGGTTTTCTGTTAACCAGTTCACCTCAGAGATCTCATGTAGGCTTCCATCTGACCATCTCTGCTTGCTCAAAACCTGCAGATTTGCTTCTAGCCTTCAGCCCAGCAGTTGCTTTGGGCTGCAGCTTTTGCTTTTTAAGGATAGCAGCTTTCTCTCTGAAGATCAGACACGTGTACCTGACTTTTCAGGTCAGCTTACTTACATGTGACAGCAATTGCACTGTTACAGACCTGATGGATAAGTACAGCCTGTCAAGCTGAACTAAATCTATCTTTCTTACTCGTTTCCATTTAGGTTCCTCTTTGTGGTCAACATTCAGCATTCCTGCTACATGCAGCTGAAGCTCTTAATTTGTATGCCACAAACTGTGCCCTCTTTTTCCATGTCCTTCTCTATCACAATAAGCTGTGACAAATCTGTTACCGTGCAGCTCCTTTCCACTAACTCCTCTAACAAAAAAACTGGAGTTTGTTCCATTTTTCAGGCTGCTGAGCCATTGGGCTGAGCTACTTGCCTCCCAGCAATATGCTTCTTTATGGCAAGCAATCTACTCCCATCAGGATGGCACAGTTATATTATACAGCATAGTGGAGAATAAATTCCCTCCTGCTCTTCAGAATTATTCAGGTTATCACTAAAATATGGTGAAAATGGCTCTGCTGGTATCAATGAGAATTCTATTACTGATCTCTATAGGAAAAGGATTTCACCCAGGCTTTTTATCTGAAGAACTACAGCTGAGACATGGTGTGGCGTTTAAAATCTCCCTTCCTCCCACGTGTGGGCCTGAAACTTAAGACTCTGAAGTGAATCCTCACTCAAGCTGCTTTCTTCCCACAGCTGGGCAGCGCAACCTCCCTGTAGAACTATCACTTCTAAAAAAGCTGTCCACAGTCCAGACAGATGCTTGGCACATGTTATGTTGTAAAACTAAGCTGTTGCATTCCTAGATGATGAATATCATGCACTAGCTTTATGGCTCTAACAGCAATAGCTAATCGCATAATAAAGTCTGATAGCACAAAACCGATGGAACCAGAAGTTTTTTACTCTGATTTAAGAAGAATCATAGAATCGTAACAAAATGGTTGGGTTGGAAGGGACCTTAATGATCATCCAAGTTCCAACTTCCTGCCCTGGGCTCATTTCCCCCCACCAGCTCAGGCCACTCAGGGCCCCAGTGGATGGGCCTTGAGCACGTCCAGGGATGGGGCGTCCACAGCCTCTCTGGGCAGCCTGTGCCTCACCATCCTCTCAGTGAAAAATTATCCCCGAACATCCAACCTGTTTCCCAGGACCATGGCCTTCACAACTGCTGTTATGCTAGCTTACCCTTACTCCCCACTCTAGGAAGGGTGGCTAACTAACAGGGAAAACGGAATTCCAAATTAACCATTTATTTTCTTGAAATAGATCTGACTCATATATTAGCCAGTTATCTTTCTATCAGTACACACATTCCTGTTGGGAAGGGAATGTAATAGAGAGGAAGCAGCTGCTACATCTTTCCTCTCTATCACAATATGATTGACAGTCACATGCAGAGTTTGACTAGGCCCTCTGAGCACTCTGGAATTCTACCTGATTTAGAATCATAAAAGTTGGAAAATAACTCTAAAATCACCAAGTCCAACAACAGACCCATCCCCACCACGTCCACTAGCCACATCTCCACAGTTCTTGAACACCTCCAGGGCTGGTGACACTACCACTTTCCTGAGCAGCCCATTCCAATGCCTCACCACTGATTCTGAGAAGAAATACTTCCTAATATCCAACCTGAACCTCCCCTGGAGCAATTTGATCCTGCGTGGTTTTAATCCATTGGCTCACCCTGACAGGGGAGCGTTATGTGTACAAGGACAAATTGCTTCTGGCCACCTCAGCATCTTCTGCAGATTTAACTGTATTTTGCTTCTGAATATTCTGTTGAATGCAATAACATACACGTTGTAACCACATCCATCCCTTCTGAACACAAGGTTAAGTGAAAACCAGCTATACAGCACTTGACTTATTTTGATATTGTTCCAATAATTATATTTTAAAGCACATTTTAAGGTAAGCAAAGAGAGCTTATTAAAAAAAAAATAAAGCAAAATTAAAGCATCCAAAAACCGAGTACGCTTTTATTTAGCTGTTTGTTGGCTTTTTTCTAGTGATGAAACATTTGTTCTTTAATTGGAAAATGCATTTCCACCGACAATTCCTGCAAAATCCCCCATGTCTGCACACAGTGTGGACACAGACAGAACAGGCGTATACTCACCCAACATGGTAATGCAGTAGCATGCAATATATGACCAAAGACACAACTAACTCTATTCTTAGCCTCTGATGCAGGCCAAGCAAATGGCCTTTTCCTTCCCATGTCTTCTGGGAGTCCATTTAATTATTTATCACAATGACTTTGAAAGGCATTTCTGCAGCATCCTTTTCTGAAAGCTCGTTCCACATACCATCCAAGCTGCTGCTGCTTTTTCAGCTGGGTTTTCTACTATTGGATGCTTTATATACCATGATAAATTTAAGACAAAAAACATCTGCTGCAACACAAGGAGTATGTTTTTCTCCCTTGCTCTCTCAAAAATTTCCAGATTCAGCTTACTCCTTCCTTCCAGTAAGAGGATAGTGTTTTTCCTCTCACAGCATGACTTTTATTACTCTAACTTTTGACACAACTGCTAGCAGTATACTTATGTCCTAGGTCTTTCTGCACTAATAATACATTTTCTCTACCACTCCAAATGATAAAAAACAGGCGAACAACGAAACATGATTATAATCATCTGAAAGTACAAAAATTCTCAAGTGCCACTACCACTTTCAGCATTCCTCCTACACTGCCTTTTCTGCTCAGAATTAGCTGATAAATTCAGGCAACCCACAGTACAGAACTCCATCTGTCTTGCCTATTTACAACATTTCTAGCTAAGATTTTCAGAAGTGATCCTTAGCTTTTAAAAGTCATTGTGTGGCATCTTCCTAAAGATGTCCAGAAAACACCTTCACCTCCATGAACACAAACCATGTTCATTTGTCATGAAAAGGTTGCCTCTAGCCTCAGGAGAACAGCCACAGTTTCAGCTTACTTTTGGCCCAAAACATCATGTTAAAAGCAAAACAAGTGATTTTTCATCAGAGCACAGTGAACTCAAATGGCATAGCATTATCTTACAAAATAAACGCTGAGAAAACTGCTTCTTAACAGCTCAACTTTTCTAGGGGAAATGAAGTTTCATGGATTGTATGCCCTTTTTGTCAGTTTTAGCCAAGCTTCCACATCAAGAGCGCAGTCTTGGCTTTTAGAAGAAGGACTCTGCACTGAAATGAACATTTAATTTGTACTTCCGTCATCAGCTTTATAGCTGTCAAAACTGTTATCTTGGAGAGCTAAGACATAAATGACGTTGAAAGCTTTTAGACACCTTCTTACTGAACACCATGCTTTCTTTTGGTCTTGCTGAGCAACATCCCTTGTAAGCCAGGGTTTCAAAACCGAAACTATATAACAGAAAGCTTCTGAAATCAAAAGAATCCAGCTGATCTAGTAAACCCTGATTCTATATCCTAAGTTGTGTTAGAATCATTGAATTGCTAAGGTTGGAAAAGACCTCTGAGATCACCCAGGCCAGCCCCAACCCATGCCCACTGACCACATCCCTCAGTGCCACATCCCCATGGTTCTTCAACGCCTCCAGGGATGGTGATTCTACCACCTCCCTGGGCAGCCTGTGCCACTGCCTCATTGCTCTTTCTGAGGAGATTTTTCCTATTATCCAACATGAACCTCTCCTGGCACAACTTGAAGCCACTCTCTCTCACCTTGCATTGTGCTGGTAGGAAAAAAAAACAACAGGAATCCTCACCTAAAAATAGACACAGGCAATAAAATTTTTCAAGCTGATCTTTGAGAGTTCCCCTGGCAGTCTAAGGAAATGAACGTGCACTTCTCAGATGTGAATCACTTCCTTTGAAGGCAAACTTCTAAAATAGATCAGAGGGCACCTTGTAAGTGCCTGTTCACCAAACGTAGTGGCAGTCTAGACCCTAAGGTGTAGATTGCTCCAGTGTAGCCACATAATATAGGTAAAGTGAGCAAAGTCTGGTTTAATGCCAAGTTGCTCCAGCATAAAATCAAGAGTAATTGCTGTGACATTACTCACTCAAGTCCTTAACCCTGCTTTGAGAATTTCTTGCAATTTTGATGAGGAAAGCAGACAAGGAGTCTCCAGTACATTCCCACTGGGACAGAAAATTTAATTCATTTTCTTAAATAAAATCGAGGTGAGTTTTTCAAACAAACTTGCCTTTCCTTTTCCGAATGCTGTCTTTCATTTATTCTCTGCCTGACATTTTATTCTCTCTTTTTCCCTGCTCATCTGTTTTTTTCCTCAACTGCTTGCATCTCCTCTTACAAGTTCTAGCACCGGCTTAGATCTCTGTAGGAGAAATGGACATTGGTTTTCATCAGTATATCCGGAATAAGCATGAACAACCTGCACAGCTTTTTTGCTGGCAAAAGTTTTGTTTCTATGCTATTTCTTCCACACATTCAGTATTCAGATGATGCTTGCAAATTAGAGAGCAACATCAGGAAACATCTTAAATAGCATGCTTGAGAGCAACATGCATGATTCTTCCTGAATCATGAAATACTGAATAATTCCTGAATAATGAAAACTACATGGTAATTAGCTCTTCTTGGTATGAAAGAATGTAATTCGTGTTGCCCTTGTATTCTTATTTTGGAAAAAAAAAAAAAGAAAAGAAGAGTTTAAATGAAATCTAACAGAAATGGAAAAACATCAAGCAATTTCTCACAGGGACCTATTGCTGAAATGCTGCTGAACCTATGCCAGAGAACTGGGCACAAAGGTTTCAAGATAAATCTGATCCGTAACGTTCAAATCCCACACTCCCTCTCGGCAGACAGAACTATGTACTATAGCAGAAGGGAACAGCCACAGCAAGGAGAGCTACACACAAAACAGCTCACGTGGTGTGAGTGCCATGCATCTCTTCAGGAAGCCATTAAGAACTATCACTGCATCCAGTATATTCAAAGAAAAACAGATCTGAAGAGTCCTTTGACAGACTAGAGGATCTTATTGGTCTTTTCCAACCTTAGTGATTCTGTGATTCTAAGACCACAACATTGCAGGGATATGCCACCAGGAGAAGAGAGCTAAATTTAGAATCCTTCTGTGAACAAAACCACAGATGGTGAAAATTATTTTCTTGCTGAAGAGGCTGCCAGCACATTGTGTGCCCTTGGAAGGGCACAGTTTCTGATGCACACCAGCTACAGCTGATCTGCTGCCCAACACCACTCCATTTAAGCACTGCAAAGCACAGAGGAACAATGCCAAGGCATTGTCTGCGATTGCACATGGGACATTCTGACAGCCCCAGAAATTTGAAGAACATCCCAACCATGACTAGCAGATAGTTCTTAGTTCTTTACATTTTAATAGTGAATGTCGATACATCTGGAGGAATGCCAAAAGCAAACCTTCAGAGGGATGCACTGAAGGCATAAACTGGCTTCAATCTGAGCTTTTTCAAGGGTTTCAGGATTTTCAGCATCAAATTTAAACCACTGGCCAGAATATACACTCAGAGGCAGTAATCATGACAGCTTACAAAACTTAAACCTTGAAACAGATAGACTGATCCACGTCTATAAATATCTAAGGAGTTGGAGGCCAAGGGATAAGGCTGGACTCTTCGCTGTTGTGTGTAGCAATAGGACAAGGGGAAATGGCCACAACCTGATGCATAGGAAGTTCCACACAAATGCACATGAGAACTTCTTCATAGTGCAGTGACAGAGCAGTGGCACAGCTGCACAGAGAGGTGGTGGAATCTCCTTCTCTGGAGGCGTTCAAGACCAACTGGATGCCTACCTGTGCAACCTGGGCTAGGGAGCTGCTTGGGCAGGGGGTTGAACTCCATGATCTCTAGATGTACCTTCCAACCCCTGCAATTCTGTGATTGTCCCTTTGGGTCAGCAGTGGGCTGTCAAGTACCTTTCCTATAGCTCTCTGCAGCAACACTTTGAGAGGGAACAGCAGGGAGAAATATATCCAGCCATTTTGGAGTATACAGATATAAGTCAGCTATCAGTACAATATAAATACAAAACAAGGCCCTAAAATAAACCTGTACACCAGCCATCTAACTCACTTTAAAGGTTTGTCTTGTTTTGTTCATCCCTCCACTGAGAAAAATAGAAGATCAGTCACATTTGACACTTATTTTCCCTGCAGGTTTTGGTAAATCTCCACAGCTGTGTTCTTTGCAACCGGGGTGAATACTGAAAAAACAGATGGATACGGGTTTGGGAAGAGAAAGATAAATTCCTCCTGAGATTTTCATTAACCATCTCGTTATAAGATGAGGCATCACAGCATTTTATTTTAAATTGCCCATAACCCTTGGGTTAATTTAGACTAAATAAAGCACACATTATGACTATTTATTTAATTGTTGTAATCTGTTGATGCTCAGGAAAAAATATTATTTTCTCTAGAGAATGAGAATCATACTCAGCAGGCAAATAGAAAATCCAAAGCCGTTCTTTAAAATAGAAACACCTTTCTCTTTTGTCCTAAGCTTTCTTGGCATTCTATAGCAAGCAGCAACAAGAAGAATTACAGTTACTAATAGGTATAACAATCCTGCAAACAGCCTACAGAAGACAAGAAACTACAGATATTCACTCTGACAAAATAGAAGAATGGGAGCAATTCTCACCATCCCACTGGAAATTAAATAAAACAGTTAAGACTTGAGCTGCTTTTGGAGAAATGCCACAAAGCGACCCTAGTGCAGATTAAAAATCACAGAGTGCTATCCACAAAACTAATCGTTCCTGATCTGAACGTGTCAAGCACGCACATAGCTATAAACGTTCTGCCTTTTTCCCCTTCCATCTGTTGAGCAGTTTGCTCTCTCTAGACAATCTGGAAAACCAAACAAACTTTGGATCACTAAAAAAGTTGTCCTTCATTGCTACTACTTCAGCTTTTAGCATCTAATTATTCTGCCCACAAGTTTCACGTAAACTCACAACTACTGTGTTCCACAAGTGACTGTATTTCCACACTGAGAGCACCTCTTTGTTTTCCCCATCGTTCATATACTCATACTACAGGGACAGTCACAGGAACCCATTTGTTTTCATTTTGTGTTGTTTTTTGTTTTTGTTTTTTTTTTTTAAACAACCAAGTTAATTCTATAGACTCTTAACGGACAATGAAAAGCCATGTGCAAGATGGTTTAAGGAATATAAGAAGCTGTCTCAGAGGAAGAAAACACACTGGCCAAAAGCTGGCTAGCAAGTAGAATGTGCTTTTATATGGTTAAGACTAAACTTGGCTGGTAAGGGCTGGGCTTTGAAGTCAGCAGCAGCCTAAGTATTCATGAGTCAGTAGGACCTTCCTTCAGAGCCAAGTTTGCCTGCTGACAGCTGAACAGAGTAAAATAACTACAGAATCAATGACTAAACAACATTAAGCAGAGTTGAAATTCCTACCTACAGTCAAACTAAACACAAGTTACTTAGAATCACAGAATGGTTTGGGCTGGAAAGGACCTTAAATATCATCCGATTCCATCTGTCCTCCATGGGCAAGAGCACCTCCAAGAACATCAGGTTGTCCAAACCAACTTATTTGTAAAAATATCAAGCAAATGATGATGCTTACTTACAAAAATTATTTGTCCAAATAAAGCTACAGTCAGCCTGGAGGTGAAATTAACCCCTGTGATTTTCAGGCCCAAATTAAAAGAAACAGAATAAATAGTAAGTGTGGATGCGTGATTTTCGTACTTTTTTTCCTTCATATTGTGAAGTGGTACGAGCAGTGAGAAAACCATTTTGGTTTAAGCCTCAAGGATGCTTGAAACCTCTTTAACCCCATTTTGGTTTACCCAGGTTTGTTAAAACAAACAAACAAACAAAAAACCCACCACCACACCAGTAGCACAGTACTCCCCTATAAACACTCTACTATAACTTTCTATATACATTTTACTTATGGTATAGCTGCTTGAGTGTTTCTTATGCTAGATTAAGTGACTTGCAAATTCTTGCTTTGCTTTTCTGTAGTTCTGGTGGAAATACATGCCGACAGCAGAGTTGCAGAGAAATTTGTAGGCCTATGATCAGTAGTGTTCAGAACAGTTAAAAATAAATTACGCTCAGCTCATCAGGAACATTTAAGAAGAACCTACTGAATTCTGTAGCTGTTAAGTGCATTTTATACTCCAACACAAAAAAACCCTCCTCCTCCTCCTGCTGTCACTGCTTCAGCTTCCTTCTTCCCTTTCCCCCACTCTCATTAAACCAAACCGAGGTTTTTCATCATTGTGGAACACTGACTTCATTTTAAGACTGTTCCATGGTGGAAGAACTATTGTATTTGGGCAGGCAGTGAGCTAACATTTGCTATGTTGCAGCCAGGATCCTGCTTTCATTTCTCTGATCAGAACCAACCGCTGGCTTCTTCTTTCCTCTGCGCAATTCAAAAGAGCTAGCTTTATTTATCTCCTTCTTCAAAGGAAAAGAGAAAAGAGTAGAAACTCTTTGCTTTCACGGGCCATTTTAGGTCTCCTGATGCATCTCATGACAATACACACAGTCTTGGTGTGCATCTTTGAATATCGTTTGTTCTTAGACTTCATGGTTATTTCCATCTGTCCAGTAAAAATGGGTTTCAGGCCCCAGATGCATTTGGTGACTCACCCTAGGTCCAGCATAATTCCGTGGCAGAATTAGAAACTAAATCCATGTGTCCCAGGCATCCTTTCTACTAGTGTAGGGAAAAAAAAATGCCAAAAGAGAAACACAAAATCAGACAGTATTGATTGAAATTGTAACACACAAGGAAGCTCACTCTGCAGTTATTATGAAAGCATCAGTCAATACTTTTGGGGGGCAGTAGCTGCAGGAAAGTTCCTTTTCGCTACTGTTGAATCATCATCATTCAGTACCTACACAGCTTCACCATATCCAGTGTTTACAGGAATGAATAGTACTGTGAGTGATCCACAGGAGAGTTTTGCAAGCCCAAGAAGTAGTGAGCAAAGCCCTTCATACCACAGTTCACCTTCTGCAAAAGAATCGTTAAGCCACAAAAGACTTGTTAAGGTCTCTAAATATAACCTTCAACCCATCCCCACCAGCCCAGTCAGGCCTTTTGTCTGCTGCCCTGTAAAAGCCAGATACCAATACCCACTTAATCCTAAATCTAGCAGAAGGCACAAGATCCCAGTACTTTCGGGATTTAGCTCCAAATTTAACTATTTTTGATTACTTGTAAGCATATGAACTGTCTATCTTTAGTACCAGCAATATATTTCATAAGGACAAGTCTAGATCTAACACTGGTTGATCTAGAAATAAGGGCTACTTACTATTTTTGGAATTTGACACTACATTTATCCTATTGGAAAATGGAGCTCTCAACTTCTCTGAGTCAAGTAATCTATCCAAGATCTACAATCTGGAAAAAATCAAACAGTTCTCTTTCAGCAGTCAAAAGTCAGCTTTTGACATTGTGCCTGAGTCAACCACTGCAGTTCCATCACTCTGAACCTCACTTGATCTCTTGTGGGGTCTGTTCCCAGAATAAAATATAAAAACTCCAATATGTCCCAGCCAAACTGCTATTAAAGACCATCTCTAGTGTAGCATTTGCCATAGAGTGTAGTAAAACACTATAATCAATTCCTTGATTTCATGATGAGATTCAAGACGTTCCATGCAGCTGCTGCTTTTTCCAGACTAAAAAGTAAAGTATGTACATTAAATTACACATACTGTGATTTCTCTATGCATCTTTTCACCTGTGAGAGCAATCCCAACAGAGACAGCAGGAGTAACAGATCATGATCTTATGTAATCACAGCTACAATAAGATAAAGCTTGTACCTGTCACCTATGGACTATAATCAATGGGATTTGCCCTTTTGAAATTTGAAATCTGCATGTCCTCTCACAGTGATAACAACCTCAGTCCCATCAGAGTGTACACTCTGGCAGGCCTTGTCACAATCCCTCTTTTTGACTGCAGATGTACAGAGGCCTTGATCTCTCCCCCGAGCATCCCTGTGAAGAGGAAAACATGTTCAGGAAGCACACTTAAGAAAACAGACCATCTCCTCCCTCCTTTTACCTTGTTCCAAGGGAGGTTCTGACCCATTTAACCATCACCCTTCATTACATGACACACAGTGACCTGTGTCCCTCACAGCCAGGAAATCTGGGAATTATCACCCAGTTTATTTACAAACTTTAGGAAGAAAAGAGTTCCAGCAGCAGCCAACTGTGACAGAGGGGAATGGCAGCCTCTTTACATATGATCCACCCTATCCATGGTCTCATTCATGTGGCAGCATATCTGTTACAACATAAATTACCAGTCAGGGTGGGTTAGCAGCTTATTAAGCACTGTGAAGCTGTCTAGTCTATAAAGTCAGAGTAAAACCCAGAAGAGAAGGGCAGGGAGTTGGGGATGGGGTTAGAATGTAACCCCTTGCCCTGACTGGGGGCCACCTTCCTGCCTGGACTCATCAGGAATCCGAGCCTTGCTGAACTGTGTCACCCAGAAGTCACCAGGGCTCAGTAAGGATGCGGTACAGTGATCAGGGAAACTTCCACACCAGCTCTGAGATGTAAAGCTACAAAAATACATCATCTGCTGGGCCTCTTGTACTCAAATGACACTTGCTTTTCAGTCTAATGCAAGTATACAGGCTGCCCAGATAAGTGGAGGAGTCACTATCTATGGAGATGTGGCACTGAGGAACATGGTTAGTGGGCTTGGTGGGGATGGGTTAGTGGTTGGAGCTGGTGATCATAGAGGTCTTTTCCAGCCTTAATGGCTCCGTGGTTCTATGACATTTTTAGTACTCACTTGTGGTTATTGTACCTAGAAATGGTGTTCTGTATTACACTTTGAGTAACATCCACAAGCTTGCAGCAAAAGTTAATAATTCTCTGCTTATGAGGGACTACAGAAGCCTATGAATGGTTGTGTCTACACACTAAGCCAAATCCAATGATAAAAGTCATCAGATACTCCAGTTAAAGCCATCTTGACTCTCCAAAAAGTGTCTCAGGTTGGTCCATTGTAACCTACATATCTACAGCATGTGTAAGCATGGTTCAATTTAAACCAGTTCCAAGTAAATTTCTGAGGATATTATTACACAAAATTCTGATGGGAGAAGGTGTATCTGAAAAAAATATGAAGTATATTATTTGGAAAAGACATTTAAATTGTGACTTAATCCATAATGAAAAGTAGTAATAGGTCAACAGGAGGTTCTCAACTGGTAAAATATCCTCACGCTCGAAAACTGTGCTTGAGGTAGGCTTCAAAAATATAACTTTGACATGTAATGCTTTGTCAATTTTGTTCAACTTGAAGGATTAAATACTTTCATGTTGGTTTAAAGTCTCTATGTTTGGCTATTTCTCCAAAAGGTGCTGAGATTTAACTGAACAAAGAGGATGAATGATCCCTCAAAAGATAACTGAAGTAAAGAAAGCCTTTTAGTATTGTTTGGAAGACAGTAAACAAAGTCAGAAATTTATTTCAGTTGCCCAAAATTTTGGAAAGAGTAGAAGTTCAAGTGTAATGCGTGTAAGATTGATGAGACACACAGGGCTCTAAATCTTGGCAGAAAGCACGAGCAAATATGTCTCAGGAGGAAAGCAGGGTTATAACTAGGGATTAAGGCAGGCACTTAATGAAGGAAATACAAACTGAGCGAACTTTCCAACACTCATACCCTCCTCTTGAATTCCTGCCCACAGTCATTCAGCATGTTTAAAAAAAAAAAGTTACACGAAGATGTTAAGAAACAGACAAAACAGTGACCCAGCAGGTAAAATTCCAGTGAACCAATAAAAGGAGTTCATATGGAAAAGATAGAGAAAATTTTAACTTAGAGCATCCATAAGCTCCAAGAAAACTCATGTGGCCTGATGGCATTCCTGTGATTTTGCTGCTTTGATTCCACAACACAATTCTGCAAGGTGATATTAACACTGAATGTGTCACAAAGTGCATGTATTTATGTTTCCTCCCCACCTCCCAGTAAACTAAAGTCACACGTGGTAAGGCATGGTTACTCCAGCATGCACCATTAAACGTGCAGGACTTGCTAGAGTCATGTACTTGGGACTCTAAAGTGCAGCAGGGATGAGAGGAAGAAATGATGAGATTTTAGGTCAGCTCCTACATAATTAACATAGGAAGAGGTTAAAACAGAAGGGAAGGCAGAACAATGTCATAGCACTGATTGCATTAAGAACACATGTTACTGTACACATGCATGCCTGGCTCAAAACTAATTACTCCATGTTTCAGAATTTCCAGTTTCCAGGGAATGTTGAGCTAAAAAGGCCCACTTACCTTTCATTCAATCTAAGAACAGAGTACCACCAAAGGCCATTCAGAAACTCATTCATTCACCGACACTGCACAAAATAAACTGACTTCAGTTTTCTTTTTTACTAGTAACTTAGTTTAGATGTCTTGAGATTTTCAAGCAAAATTCAAGGAGTAAAAAGTTGTTTAAAATTAACAGCAATTACATAGAAAATGAGAGTAAATACAGCACCTTTGCAGTCACAACTGTCTCTGGGACCAGAAACTTCAGGCATTTGAAACAATGTGTTAAGAAGTTGCTGCTGTCCTGAGAAGGCTGATATTTACACAGCCCTATGAAGAGATCTGAACGCCAGGAAGTTTCCTTTGATGTCAACAGATGCACTGCACTTCTGAAAACAAGTCAGCACAATGCTTTGACCTCTGGCCATCTTCTTAAGTGATCTGTTCGGTTAAAAACTGCTATTTCAGAGAGAGAGTCTTGCAGCTAAAAAAGTTCTTCAGGTTTTTAGAAGGGATTTGCAGACAGGACTATTGGCTGAGGAAGAAAAAAGTAATTCATCTGTCTGGAATTACTGGGGCTATAGTAAGAAAAGTAATACTACAACAGTACAGCGGATGTCTGATTTTTGAGTAACAGATGTACCTGAACTTTCACCATGAAGCTATGCATTTCTTGATGATGATCCATTCTTTTAACCTCCTATTATCAATCTACCACAAGGTTATTTCCTCAACCTCAGTGCTCCCCCACCTCTCTCCTTGGGACTAAAGGTCTCTGTGAAAGGTTCAAAGCAAAAATTTCATGGAAGAGGAACTCACCCATAGCTGAGGTAGAGCCATGTAGAAGGAATATTTCCAAGACAGAATATCACTTAAGCATGCTCTACTGCTATTGCTTTCTAGGTGCTCACACATGGGGACTGTATGTTAGCAGATCCAAGATGGCTGTGGACTTCACATACCTACCAAGAGATGTAATCAAATACTATTTCTTCTTAGCTATTATTAAGTAGCTTTACAGCTCTTTCCTATGCTTCCTTATAGCCAATACAGGTTTACATAGAACTGTAAGATAGGACTGTACTGGACAAAAGCAGACACACCAAATTACTCTCATAGAACAGCTGTGGCAAGGTGTCACTACAAAGCACATGATGACTAAGCCAGAGAAAGGCTATGTTGACATGTTGCCAGGTAGTGGGTTAGACAAACTAAACAGAACTTAGAACCAAGAACAGAAATGTCATCTTGAAGGGGAATTTTCGTGGTTCACAAATTGCCTGGTGGGCTGCCTCCAGCAGCATCACAACATCTGTTCCTTCGCTCATGTGGAGAAAGGGTAGGTGTGCCATAGACTTTCCTAGCAATAATCATTCAGAAAAGAGCTACAGAAAAGGAGGAGATTCTTTTCAAAGCCTACACAGGGAGAGGGAGCTCTGTTTATTATTGCCATAGAATAAGTAAATAAGCAATTCCAAGTAACTTGCCTTGACGTTATTAGCAGATATATTTACACAATGCATGTTTAAATATGATCACCCAAATTCCTATTTAACTACAAAAATGTAATGCCAAGACATCTTGAGGAAAGAAAGAAGGGAAAAAAAGCATCTGACAAGTAAAGGAAGAGACATCTCATGCATGAATGAAGGACATCATGTATTAGGAGTCACAACATGTTTCTTAAGGTAAGGTCTGGGTACTGGGGTACATTTTAATCTGAACTATTTTCATTCCCTTTGCCTATGGCTACAGCAAAAGCAAACATCCAAGGTTGCAACAGAGCATAACTACAGCAGCTGATGCAGCAAACTGCCAGAAGGGAGCTGGAAAGTTCATTCTGAATGCAAAGTTGAAACCTGTAATGCACCACTGTAAACCAAACTCAAGATCAGAATATTTTGATTTTTAAAGTTCACAATTGAAAAACAAATCCTCCAGTAATTGATACAACAGCTGAAAATGATGTAGCAGGAGTAAATATCACTTCCTCCCAACAGGCCTATACCACAGCAATGTGTAGCTTCTCAGGGGAAGTACATCAGACAGCAGCAAAACAACACAGCTTGTCAATGCAGATTCCCAAGCAAGCTGGGACTGCTCTTTAACCATTCTGCCTGCAGGGAAATTCATCAGAACAGCAACATAAATCAGCAAGCACCTGACAGGTCAGGACATCAGAAAGCCTTCTTTAGTCAAAGCTGCCTGTCTTTGAGAGGCCTCCAGCTAATAAAACCAGATGAATGGCATCCCAGGACATCAAGGTTTAACTGGAAATATGTTTAGGTAAAGACAACCAAATAGAAACCCCTGAATGCAACTTTCTCATCTAATTCATCTCCTACCTCTATTTATGGAACAAAAAATAAAAACAAAAAAAACACTACAATTCCTATTCTCTGAGGGTCATACCTACATTCCAAGACCACCTCCCTCCTCTTGGGAAGGAAACTACAATTTCATCCACGGCAGAAAATGTTCAGTGAGGTGCAGACACTGTAGAGAAACTATGAATCCAAAGCCACTGAGTTGTTTCTTACTGTCATGATTAGTAGGAAGAGCTGAAAAAACACATCAACAAGCCAGGCCAGCAACTGAATTCAGGATTCACTCTCTTTCCCCATCTTGGCCTTGTACAGAGCCCCCCAGTTATATTGTTATTCCGATACTTAGGTCTCTGCAGCTCTTGGAGGCCCTGCAAGTACAATGCAAGCTTTCCTACTTTTTGCTAACATGCCACTTGCAAATTCTGCCTTCTTTTTTTTGATGCTTTCTGTTCAGTATAGTAACAGATAAATGACAGTTGCTCAGTTTGACTTCTGTATCCTTTGTCATACAAAAAGCACTTTGAATTTGGATTTGCTTCCTGCTGCAACAGAGCACAAGATAAACAGGGAAGACATGGCATGGGGAAATGCAAACAGCATTGCTTACAGGCATGAAATTGATAACCACTCAGAATGGTCTTCTATTCAAGAAGACATTCAGCAGATTTACCCAAGACCATGACAGATAAAATATTTTTCTTCATTAGAGCAGCTGTAGTACTACTGCAGTACTATTTGGTCAAGGATTGGAACAAGTTGCCCAAGGAAATAATAAATGCCTCCAGGGATGGGAACGGTAAGAGATGCATGGATATGGCACCATAGCACATGGTTCAGCAGTACAACTTAGTAGGTCAGGTTGATAGATGGACTTGAGCTCAGAGGTGATTTAATGATTCCAGGCTTAAAGAAAGCTAAAATATTTTTGGCATTTTGTCAAAATTAAGGATCACTTGAGAGCTTATAGAAAACACAGGCTACATGAGTGAAATCAAGTTGTGTTGTGTTGCTTTCAGAGAAGGACTCTCCCACTACTTTCTCAGAATGAGCTGTTAGAACACAGCAATATCTTTCTTCGTTATTACTCATTCAAAAACTATTCTCTAATATATGCCTCTTTAGAATCAGTTAATAAACTTCCCTCATAAACTGAAGAGGAGAAAATTAAACTGAGATCTAAAGTTTGTGGCATCAAGTGCAATACACACAAACTACATGGAAATAACAGCATAAGCCCCCTCTGGACTGTAGCAGTTTTTTGCTTTTCTTTCCGGAAAGGAAGAGTCATCTAGGAGAGAAAGGTTTTCAGAGAGCATCTTAATCAGCTGACTAGGGAAAAGCTTAACCTAAGCTATAGAATCAATAGATTCAATAGATCATACTGAGAGCAATACCCTTTTTCTGTTGTTGTTCCTCCTTCTATGGAGACTTATGTCTGCATTCCCTCTGTGGTACTTTTGATCATCTGTTATAGTTAGCAGATCTGGAATTATGTATCCCACTGTGCAGAGCTATATATAACCCGTAGGCCAGCTGCCAATGCTTCCTCTGAATGTGATCCAAACAGGATGTATACATAAACTGTTGGGCACAGTTAGGAGTCAGGTGACGAGTCTGCAATGGGCAAATTACTGTGCTGGATACAAATCCTCAAGTCCAGACCTGTCAACACATTCATGCTTCTGCTCTACAGACTGAGATATTCTGAAATAATCACAGGACTTGCTCCGAGGTTTAAAAAACAGAGTAAAATTAATCATGAAAGTGGTATTTTATACAACTTCAGACAGAGCAAAACCAAGCAGCGTTACACTGTGCTACAATGTCTATTTGCTGTGCAGTTAACGTGATTAAAGTCTTCATTTTTGAGAGCCTCTATTCTAAAAGATTTACAGCTTAGGCATCCCACAGATCTCTGGTATACCATCTGTCCCTTTAATACAGTTCTGCTACCAAAGACAAACAATAGGTGACAAAGCAAATCCTATAAACAATAAGGCTAATAACATAACACAGGCAGTACAGGTAAAAGCAGCTTCAGTGGTATATCCCATTTTGTTAATTCTACTGTGTTATAGCAGCACATTGTCTTACTTGAAAATAAAACAAAGATCCTCAAGTGCTCACACTCTGGGGAGTTTTTGACAAGCAGTACTCTTCCTCTGTACCAGAAAAGCTTTTCATAGTGCATTTTTAAATTCTAATTCTTTGTCTCATAGACACCGGTTTAGAAGTCAGTTTAACATGTATCACTACAAGTAAGCTCCAGTTCAGTAACAGACTGTGGAAAGCACATGTTTTTCTGCCACAGTCCTTCAGGCACATGGCAGACAAAAACTTTTCCAGTGAGTCACATTTTCACAAACATCAAATTCTTCTGTTGTGCTTGGAAATGAGGCAAAACAGTGGTGACCCCTGGCAGACTTCTCTCTCCCACCCACACCCCGTGAGCAATCCAGGGAGATGCAGCCAACCCAGGAGACAAGCTGTTTATTTACATGGGTCACAGCTGTATTTCAGGCCCTGCCTTCTGCTTACAACAAGCCTTCATTCAATCCAGAGATGAAGATTCTCTCTTCCATCTCAATTTCTCACCTGTCAAGTGACAAAAGTAATTCAAATTCTCAGGTCTAAGGTCAGAGGAATCCCAAGGGATACAGAAGATTATTTTTATAGACTGCTACTTTGAACTGTGACAATTAACTTCACTGTTAATGGAAGAGGTTTGACTTACTCTGAGCCACAAGCCTCAGAACCTTTGGAAAGGTCCCTTGTATTGGGTCAAGCCATGTTTTCATTTTAATACATTGCTTCCAGTGGCATTCAGTAGGTCTATTGGAAATGAAGGGCAGAGTGTTAAAATACCAAGTGCTTAGAGAGTAGTTTATTCCCAGGGAAGCCATGAAACTTGCAAGAATCTCATCCAGTCTCAAATTGACTACTTATGCTTTTTAACACTCATTGCACTAGTAACACAAATCCCCCTCACACATTAGCATCATAGAATGCTTGGGTTAGAAGGAATCTTAAAGGTCAAGCTCACACACGTTAGTTTAGAAATTCTAACAGTAACAAAGAAGTTGGATACAACAGCATCTTGAGAAGACCTGTCCTTGCCTGGACACTTCAAAATGAGGACCTTAGGAGGTTTAATTGAATACTTTCATTAACGCTGTACTATACTACATCTTGAAACTATGAACAAACCATTATTTTACTGGATTTCTTATCATTTGTAACATTTTTATTAAACACTACCTCCAGCTTGGAGGTTCACTGTTATTTCCCTTGTTCATGTACAGTTGGTACTGTAGATTCCAGAACGTAAAGAACTCTGTTCACAGAGCTAATGCCAAGAAGTAACTATGCTTTTAGAACAGTGGTACACCTTTGCTTGCTTTGTAACTATTTGAATAAGCCTGAATTTCCAAGAATCTAGGAGGAAAATTAGTTTGCTTCAAGGAAGTATGGAAAATAAGCTCTGGAAGTACCTCAGGATTTCATAGACTATTTCCTCTGTAAGTAAGGGGGGGGGGGCACAAATTTCATATACTGCATTAATATATATTCTGATTTCATTATTGGAGGTGAATTTGAAAGAACATTAACAAAACTGACTTTTGGCTGCTATACACATGGGAAAAAAAAAACCACCAAACAAACAACAACAAAAACACCCCACAAGCACCATAGAAACCTCTTCCCAGCTAAGATGCAACTCATCTGTCTTACCATTCCAGAAAATTTAGAGTCGGTGCTTCCTGGAGTGGCACCTGCCAGAAAAGTGAAACAAAACACAGCAATGTCCACTCCTCTGCTCTACAGAACTGACATTTACAGTTTGCTTTAGAGTTTTCTCCAGCCCAGATTTTAATGACTCAAAACACTGAGGCTTCCACTACTGTTGAGAAATTATTCCACACTTTTCTCCATCACGTGAACAAGTTTCTCTTCTTTCTCAGTCACATTCTGCTTCAACTTTTCATATCAACAGCTCAACTCCTTGCTGTTCCTGCTATTTGTGAAGACCACACTACACACTTCCTCATTCAGCTACAATTTTTGTGGGAATCATCATAGTGGCTTGTATTGGAAGGGAACTTAAAGCCCACCTGGCATCAACCCCCTGCGGGTTTGTTGCCCTCACCAGATCAGGATGCCTGGGTATCCAACCTGGCCTCTAGCATCTCCAGGGATGGGGCATACGTAGCTTCTCTGGGCAGCCTCTGCCAGGGCCTCACCACTCTCTAACTAGGCTCAGTGTAAGACAGAATGCTGAAGTCATAATTCCAAACCAAGTCAGCACTCCAAACTGACAGAAAAAGCACTGTGAAACTTCCGTAAATTCCTGAGAGCATCTTTTCTCATTTCAGTATTTACAGTCTTGTTTAAAAATACAACAAGAAAGCCAAAGCCTTAAATAAATCTTGCTTCTCAGTAAGTGATGTTGACTGTCAGCACAATGCAACATTGACAATTGCTCTCATCCCCTGGAACACAGCACTGTTAGAAATGTGATCAGACAATTGACCCGGGAAGGGTACTGACAATCACCACTGTTTAACAGAACCAACCTCTTACACATCCCAGCAGCTGAATTTCACCTTTTATTTCCCACAGAGCAGGGTTTCTTTGTTCTTTTTTTTTGTTTTGTTTTGTTTTTTTGTGGCTTCATTGGCCAAAGAAATGCAAGGGCTTTAGGTTAAAACGTGTCAACTCAAAGAGCTGAATAGGACTCAGACAGTGGTTGTCTGCCCACTTGTGTCCTCCCCTTCAGATCAGGAATATCTTATTTCCTCAGTCACAAAATTACAAGTTAACATACAGAAAGGGTGATATTATGTGACAGGAACAGCTCATAGAAGGTAAGCTGGAAGACAGCAGCAGTCAGAAGTTTCCATTTGCCAGACTGGAAAGCTCAACAAGATACTGTCAAGCTGCAATCCAACAGTTAAATAACAGCTTCAGAAAAATATATTTTTTTCTATAGGTGAAAATAGCAACGTCAGGATCTGGTAAAACATTCACCATTTGTTGCTCTGATATCACCACTATCACACATTAGGAAAAAGATCACTAACTTTGAGCTGGTGGGACTCCTGAGTAACCAATAACTTCAGTGTGAACTGCCCAAGTCAAGTCAAGTGTACTTACTTCCTTTGACTTGCAATTGCAACATCTGCAGACAAAAGCATTGAATGAAACCTCACTTTTCAGTTTGGACCTAAGGGTGCATTCTGTTGCCCAACACATGCTAACTCCTGGTAGCAATGCTGGCAAAATCTCCAGAGATGTAGGAACCCACACCAACTCCAGCTCAGAACTCTACCCGGTGTCATCCAATGTTTCTAAACAGGTTCAGTGCTATAGCACCAGTTTACATTTTATTTTATATTTTTGCCACCTTGGAGAAGTCCACACTACATTTCTTCTAAAGGAGATTAAGGGCTCAAATATAAACTATCTGTTACAAGCTTCTAAAACTAATCTAGGATAACACCTGAAGCCAGTCTAACCATTTTTCCAGGCCTTCCAATTTGCTCCTACTTCAATTTCTGTCCCAACAGTATATCAACAGCATCTTCAAGGTTATAATTTCATGCTTTCTACCTAGTGTAAAGCCTCTGCTCTGGGAAGGCCTGTAAGAACAGGCTTAGTTTAACTCATCTGAATAGTCCCACTGAGATTAATAAGAAAAGGGAGCTCATAGACTTAAGTGCTTTGCTGAATTGAGGCCAAAGCCTCCCAAACCGATTTAACCACAGCAGACAGAAATGGGAGTCTGAAGTTTTTGCTTTTTAGCTTTATATTGTATTACTGAGTTCCTTGTTTTCAGACCCCTTCTTCTGAACTGGAGCCAAAAAGCAGATACAGGCTTGCCCAGAAAACAAAGTTTATGGTCTGTCCAAGGTTTTCCCACGTCTTGTGCCATTTCACATCATCTTTCCTTTTGTTTATCTGATATTCTAACATCTGAAAATCAACACCACTACCTTACTGGGAAAAAAAAAGTAGGAAACTAACACCCTAGCACCAGCATCAGCAACTCCCTCCACAGCCAGACATCTACATCAAGCCAACTGGAAATGCTTTATCATGTTCTTCAGAGGAGCAATAGTCTGTAACATCAGTAACAGATTATCATTACTTGTTGTAAAAACTCTAGATGGCATCCTGTCCCTTGGATGCATTGACTATACCACTCAGCTCGATGTCGTCTGCAGACTTGCTGAAGGCGCACTCAATCCCACTGTCTGAGTCACTGATGAAGGCATCAGAGCACCGGTCCCAGTACTGACCCCTGAAGGACACCATTTGTCACTGATCTCCATCCAGACACTGAGCCATAAGGCAAGGAAAGATTCCCTCCAGTCATCAATTTAGAGGCTGGAATGAGCGAGCTGAAATACTCTCAGCTTGCCTAAATCCATGAGCAGAGTTTGTTGCACAACCTGGATGAGGTATTTAGGCAGGATGAATGCTGCTGATCCCATCACTGACATTTATCTCCCAATCTAGGGAGCTGGGAGGAAATTGCAGGACAAATTACAGCATAGGACAAACAGAGGAC
Organism: Cyrtonyx montezumae; assembly: GCF_038088225.1. NCBI lineage: Eukaryota > Metazoa > Chordata > Aves > Galliformes > Odontophoridae > Cyrtonyx > Cyrtonyx montezumae. The sequence goes on along the minus strand of NW_027071936.1, from coordinate 24,438,980 downwards.
AAGACAATACAAGCTGCCTAAAAATGGTAAGTGCACAGCTCCTTTTTTGCTCATCTGTGGTTCAAATGTATTGCTCAAGAGAAAGGAACGATGGCTTAAGGGTTAATCGTTAAGTGAAGCAACACATCCACACATTCGTTCTTGCCTTCAGGATGACAACCCTGAAAATGCAGGCCCTTCTACAGTAATAGAGGAGGTTTAAATAATGAACCTTCTTGCCCAAGAGAGAAAATACCTCTCTGGTATCTTCACTGTGAAATCATGAAGTAGCATACACTTTGTGCAGCTCACATACATAGAAAGGAATAGGACCAATTTCAGCCACTTCAATTAATTAATCTCTGTTCAACCTTCACAAAATGGAAAGCTCTGAGCAGCTACATAGGAAATCCATCACCAGGAATTTAAATTAATCTCTAGGCTATTGAAGTAGTATTATCTGTGTTAATTAATGTATCGATTTTTAAAACTAATGCAAAAGGAGTTTAAGAACTGTGAACTATTAAGCTTATCTAACTTAGTGAACAATTTCATCATGATTTTGCAAGTCATTTTCAATTTTCCCCACAACTTCTTCTAGAAAAGGAGTTCTCACTGCAATTAAATCACAGCAGACGATCACTGAAGTGCATAGAACAACTCCACACCCAATAACAGGCCCCATGATACTATTTAGGTGCTATACAGAAACACTTCCAAATAACATTAAGTTAAAAACAAAACTGCAAAGAGAAAGGTAAGTAAATCTGGGCCCTTTTTGGTAACTTGTGCAACTGACTGATAACAAAATAAACTAATTTCTGAGTCCTACAACCTCATAGTGTCCTTCCTGCAGATCACCATTCCCTATCTCTTTTGTTAGTCAAGAATTATTCACTAAAATAAATGAAAACCCTCCTAGAAAAGCTTTCTGAAATAATACCAGTCTGGTGACTTCACATGCACAAGAAACGTTTGCATTAATTGGCAATTTATTCCCCCTCCAGTAAGAGATTGCTCTACATCCATTATTTCCTTTGTTTTGCCACCTTTGAAATGTTTCCCTAATACACCAGGAGCACACTTTGTTGCCACGATCTTATCTTGCTGCCAGCAGTATGTATACCTGACCATAAAATCATTTTTATGCACCACACTGAGGTAAACACAATATTTTCCACACAAGAAAAAGTGAACACCATGAGGACTTCAGATTTACTTCCTATATTCCTTTTCCCAGTGTAACATGTTTACGGTTCTTGACACAGATTGAGGGAAACACCATTATCTAGAGGTACATTGCATAGACAAATTCCCCTGGGCAACCCTGCAAAACTAATTTCCCATAGCAGAAAAAATGGCTACCACCATCTTTTTGGTCAGCTGAGCAATTGTTTCATTAAAAGATACAGCGGTTGCAACAAAATAGTCATTTAAAACAGAGCCACATTTTTTTTCTCTTTGTAAGTTCAAGAGCCCAAACACTCATACTTGAGCTCTGAGATCAAAGGTGTTCCTCAGTTTACCCAAGCTATCCATGTGTGAGTTTTGTCACCACTAATTTTATTCCTGGACTACAACTTGCAAATTGCTGGGCCTAGACTTCACTAGATGTAAAACAGCACATCTTCAAAGTAAAGAAAAATGGCTTTAACTAATAATTAGCTAGCAGTCTTAGCCCACTACTTTAATGGGTTCAGCCACTGAAGGGCTGAATTTGCCTCTACTTGTTGTGCTATACATGAGCACCAATGACGAGTATAGCACTAACCAGATGCCTTGTAACAGGGTCTCACCACAATTCTCATGTTTCCCACACCTGTGCAGCTCAGCCTCAGCTTTAAGCACAAAACAAATCCCATTATTCCACAAAGATTCTCTCTCAAGCCATAGGAAAGACACCATTCTCAGCACTAGAAACAAATCAAGGTGACACCATGATGGTCAATTTCTAAAAGCCCAGAGAAAATATTTAATATGAATTAGAAAGGAAATAGTCATCTATATCCAACTATCCAGATGAATTTGAGATACAAATTATTGAATTTATTGGTGTAAGCACAGGTGTGTGTTCTATCCTGAACTGACAACCAGCTAAGAAAAAGACATGGTTAAATCTCCCAGCATCTTTAGGCTGGTCCTCTGCAAGGAGTTTGTGTATCATGTTTCAGCCTGTGATTGCAGTTGCCTTTTAACATTGCCATTTCTTGTCTAGAATGACCAGATTAAACCTTGGAGGGGAAGGATTTGCTAAGAGAGGTCTCAAAACCAGGCAAGCTGAGCATTTGCTTTTAATTGTTTCTTCCTCTCCTCCCAGCTTCAGTTTTTCCACTTTGCCTTTTAAGCTCACCACATGTGAGCTTGGGGGAAATCATTGACCAGCTCGAGACTGAACAGGCTCCTTGCTTTGAAACCAGCAAAACTAGTTCAGGAACTGGAACTACATGTAGTCAAGTCTGTCCTGTAATTAGCTTTAAATAAAGGTCCCTTCAACAGGAAATTAAATACCACGAGTCTTCAGTGATAACTAGGCAGCAGACATGGTTTTCACTCTTGCCCCCAAACACAATATTGAAAAGCACAACTCAAGCAGGATATTAAAGGAAAAAAAATTACAAAAGCATTGTCTTTGGTCTCTTAAAGATGCCATTTAACAGTGACACTACACACTTCCTCACAAATCAATTGTTCCCAGGTGGAAAGCTGTGTTAAATCCCTACAGTCACAACCGCAGACCAGAGAAAGCCATTAGCAACCCAACCACATGACAAAGCCTGAGGCACCCCAGCCCCCACATTCAGGCCGCCTTTCAGATGGATCAGAGGGCCAGATGCTGCTGCTGGCTGGGGGCTGCTCAGCTAGGCTCCCAAAGCAACTGGAGAGATGAAAGCAGGCTGAATGGATTGCTCCCTTTGCATCCACAGGACATGAAGCAGCAGGAACACCCACGTCAAGAACCAATCCCACTTCCACCAGCGTTCACAAAAGGAGAACAAAGCCTACTTGAGCTTCTTGACCTTTACAAGAAGCTGAACTGATGAATTTGATGATTTTCCCTGTTTCATCACTACTGGGAATCACTGAAATAGATGGAAAGATTTCACTCACCTAGAACATAGCATTCACTGAATGCAAGGAAAAAAGCTTTTTAAGCTTGTTTTATTCAGAAGTTACCTAGCCCAACAATGCTAAAAGAACCTCCAGAGGCAGGTTGTCATTTCAGTGTATGCAGCTTAATACTTAGTTGAAGGTAATACAGTTTCTCCTTGCATTGATATTTTCCATCCATCAGTTAGGGCTGCAGTCAAGTAGTGCAACCACTGAGTCCCTCACCTCTTCATGTCTGCATACTGAATTTTTCAGAAGCAGAAGTGCCACTCTTTCCTAAAAACAAACAAACAAAAACTGCATTTCTGTGTTTCATTTGCCTCTGCCTTTCAGCCTGAGAAATTTGGAGCCATAGCTGGCTCACTGCCTCCAATAGTCCCTGTTCTGGCACGGAACTGAAAATCAGAATAAAGTCTCTAGTTGCCTATTGGAAAGAATGAGCGCAAGGTCAATCCATCCAATTTTGCTTCACTGTGCATTTGGAAAAAATGTTACCTAAGCACTTCTTAAACCTGATGGCCTCAGCTAAACAAAGCGATGCTTGACAAGAAGCAATATTCAGAACAAACTGGAAGTTATGAGCAAAGTTAAAAGTGCTGCAAACTTGCATCAATTTTGCTGTTGCTGCCTCTAAGTAATCTGACCACTGCTCCTGGCCCCTCGATCTAAGTAGAACAGTACACATTAGGAATTCTGTGCTGTTAAGATTGATGGGGGAGAGGAGAGCACAGCAGATGGAGATGAAGACTTGGTGAGATTTAACTCTCTTATTTGCAAGTGGGATTACAGATTGAAAGAGACCACACTTTTCTCCTTCCCTCCTATAGTTGAGCTTATCAGTGGTATTTCAAAACAGCACTGCAGTTTGTGTCTCAAAGGTATATATACAGTAATTAGTGTAATACTATACAGGTCTTTGATAAATTTGAAATCAAAGGGTAGAATACAGCTATCTGTAAATAAAGAAAGATAAATAAAAGAAAGTACATCTGCAAAGATTCCCCATTAGGAGATTTGTTTGGATTAAACAGTATTAAGACCAGGCTGACTCCCAGAACTGCGGCCAGAGATCTCCAGTCTTGCAATTTACCATTTTGCTTGTTTACTTGAGTGGACTTGCAGGCAGAGCAGCAGGTGTTCACAGGTACAGGATTAAATCTGCTTTACAAGGTCAGTGTCTGGGGTACAGCAGCTGTGCATTCTAACATGCTATTAGCTGAGCTTGCTGCGCAGAACACTGCCCAAACAAGCAGCATAAACACTGCAGCTCATAAAAGCTAAGAAAGGGAATTTTACAGCCAAAAGGGCAAGGAGAAAAAAAAAAGGTCACGTTCATCTTGGCTGACTTAATAGCTCTACGTATCTGGAATCACTGACCTAAGCAGAACATCTATCATGAAACATTGGTGCCCTCTCAGACCATCTCCCTTGAGATGGAGATCTCACATTTTCAACAAGGCTCTCTCAAGTGGCCACAATTGAATTAGCAGTTTCAACGCCAATTTCAGTTCAGTTAGTACCAGAACTCTACATGAACATTTCCAAACTAATTTAAAACAGCCATCTAACTTTGTCAGTCAGGAAATCAGTGACACCAGTAAGGCTGTGAGGGTCACTCAACCCCTGACCTTGCAAGTGAAAAGTAAATTGGGAGTTTTGAGCAAATCAGCATTTCCCCATCACTGCTGTGAAATGACAGGCAATGACTAGAACCAGGAGAGAAGTTTGGCCTACAGCATTGTTGCACCCTTGCAAAGAGAGGGAATGATATCCTGTCAGATTCTTTTATCTGCAGGAGACAGCAGCAGCATAGTAACTGTGAGCTGAGTCAGTCCATAAATGTAGAGCAGCGACGGAAATAGAACCCAGATATCTCCTGACTCTCTCTACCATGCTCTCACCACAAAAACCACCCTAATGACAGCCACACTATGATGACAGATGATCTACAGCTCATTCTTCCTCTTTAAGATCCCCCTCATTATCATTCTGAAAACCTGAAATAGCTCTAAGACCCATCATTCCAAGCTTCACAATTTCATCTTGCTGTGCTCTCCTACGTTTCCACTCCAAATTTAATAGATTACATTTTGCTAGATAGCTATCAAGTGCTATTCTAGTATATAACTTTCACTCAAAGGAACCTTTACTCCCAGCTCTGAGGCCAGTAAGTTCACTTTCTCTCTCCAGCATGCATTCCCTCAACTCTGTAGACATAACTCTTCAAGTTTTCTTCTTAATTTCAGGAGAACATAAAAGATATTGTTCTTTGACCCTCTTAGACAAGTATTTTTCCGTTTCCAAAAATCCTTATTTTTGCATTTCCATTTCCCCTCTCTTCAGTGGCCAGTTATATCACAAGTCACTATTACATCCTGATGCAGTATTACAACACATTTCTTTAAATGAATTGGAGCATGAAGTTTTATATGATGCAGTACATGCAGGAATCACCTTCCAGGATAAGCTGTTTCCAGGTATCTATTTAGGAATAACCTTTATTGTTTATTATAGATCTACACTAACTATAAAAGGACAAAGATATTTGGCCATAGCGTACATACCTACATTCACGTGACTGATGCTGTCACTTTTTGCAGTTGCTCACCAGTCAGCTGCCTCACTACTCCACAACCAAGTTCTGTGTCATTGAACTGTGGCACCACACTGAAAGGTCATACTTAATTGAACTGGTCAGAAATTTGATTTTACTGATGTCACTGAACTGCACATATGAACCATCTTCAACTTAACTGAAGGTTTTCCAAAGTTAACAATTGCAATGCAATTTGTTTGAGAGCTGGGCATTCACTGTGACTCTTATTCACCACGAGGAATTCTGGAAAACTTATAAAAGAAAGGAAAAATAAGATTCAACCAGACAGAATATCAAATCAGAGCAAGACATCTTTGCTAAAAAGTGAAGGGGAAGTTCATGAAATTCAGAAAACTAAATCTTTCAACATTGATTCACTACCAACCCTGAGTTTTCTCAGAATCTCCATCTCCCATCAAAACTTTAACTGTGAAGAAAGGGCTCATCTCTCAAAGCAAGCCTCTCTACTTCGTAATGCAAAGCACTGAACTCCATAAAGGGAGAAAAATGCTACAGAATTGCATTTTGGTTTTGTATTATTCTGCAAGTAGCGGAGGCTAGCAATTTTTCAACTCTGTATCTAGCTTTCTAGCATGCTTACAGCACGACAAGCTGTGGAACACTTTACACAGCAAATATATAGTCTTAGGAATAGGATTGCTGACATACGTCAGCATGTTGGCTTTAGTTTCTCCAGAACATTCACCTGCAAACAGCGACTAAGGCTCATCAGAAATACGTCAGTAATTTCAACTTGAATTCCCAAGTTTTCTTTGTCAATTCAAGTCAACACACCACACCAACAAATTTCAAGTTTTTGGAAAGCAAAAACCTTGCCTCCTTCACTCCATTTTATTGCCTCTCTTCTTGAAGCTTCTTAAGGAAAAGAAGAACTTGAATAATTTGCTAGAAGGAGAAGTGTATGATGGCAGCAAAGAACTCAAACTTTTCAGTGTCAAATACTTGACAGCCAGATATCATCATACATTGAGTAAAGACACTCAGAAGTTCAACATATTAGTTCAAAGAACACTTCTGCACTTTGTATTTATAATTTAGTTGGTATGTTCTGTACATTACGTATTTATAGTTAATTTATATAAAAAACTTATCGAAGGACAAGCTATTCTCACTCTGAAACAGTTTCCAGCTATGCCCAATTCAGCTTTTATGTTAATACCACAGAAACAGAGAGTGCATTATCAGAAAACAGAGGAAGCTTCAAGGAGTCTATTTAGATTCATCTCCAGCCCATTTTGAGATTTTAGGTATCTCAATATGGTAAAATATTATTACTGTATTCAGTTTCTTAGAGTTTGCACCTGAAGCACAGAGTGCATACATAGCTGTGAGGTCTTCCATTTCCCCCTCTTTTTTATGACTTGCTTCATTTAACAACAAAACTGAGTAAGGCAAAGCTCATGCTAAGTTTCAGGTAGATGAAAACAGCACCAAAATTCAAGGTTACGATTGTTATACCTAGAAAATCACAGGTAGCTTGCTTTTGATTCACCAAGTTCCTTTTCTTCTAGACAGTTCATCCCTAGAATAATTCAAGTAACCAAATGCTGCTTGCAAAAAAGTTCTCAGAAAGACAAGTCCATGTTACAGGCAACTTGTTTTTGTCCAGACCACAAGACGGATTTATACACGACTTAGTGGGCAGGGTGGTGATAGGTTGATGCTTGGACTTGATGCTCTTAGTGGTCTTTTCCAACCTTAATAATGCTATAGAAGTGCATCTCCAGACTAGGTGCAGGCAATTGCATTATTTGTGATAACAAGATCAGTTCTAAACTATGTATAGAAATTCTGCATTGATCAGGTATGTCAGAGGAAATTATTTCTAAACAGACATTTTTCAGAAAACCCTTAAGAAAATTGTGAAATGTAGATATACTTTAAGGCATTTTTTCAGCTGGTCATCATCTCCACTGTTGGAAACTGTGTAACCCCGCTTTCACAGATTCAAGAGGAATTGTAGCTAGGGCTTATTTTGAGCAGCAAAGCCTTGAAACAAGGAGCATTGGGAAAGTCTCTCTCCCCTAAAACCTGGTGTGGTATTGTATGAGAAAAATGCAGAAGTCTTTCCACAGCTGTTTCTTGCAGGGAAACAGGAGGTATGAGAGAAGAAATCAATCACAGTCTCTTCAAAGAAACTTCCAAAATCTTTTTCAAAGCCTTTTCCAACACATAACACTGTTTCCAGCCTATAGATTAAAAGTCACTTGTGATCCTGTAAACATGCTATGTTTGTTTAGCGACTAGGAGCCACATGTAATGTAGTCAACCAGTAAAGCTGGTCCTCCAAAATACAACGCTTGTTACTCCCAAACAGCAATTCAGCCTGATGTTGGAGTCAGCAACCACCCTTGCAAAGAGCAAAGGAATCCCTTGAAGCTACATATTACAATGGACTGACTTAGCATAGTTCTTTCCTCTAGGGAACCTTGTATACTTTCACATGCAAGGAAGCTACTCCAATCACTACCTGGTAAGAAGCTCTCAATATCTCTGTATTAACCTCTTTGTGCTGTAATAAAATCCACTCCAGGAGGAACTCACCTAGAAAACTACCTTAAAGTAAATCATAGAATCATTGATGTTGGAAAAGACCTCCAAGATCAAGCCCAACTCTGACTAATCCCTGCAAAACCATATCCTTCAGTGTCATATCTCCATAGTTCTGAACACTTCCAAAGATAGTGACTCCACCACCTCCTTGGGGACCCCATCCCATTCCAAAGCCTCACCACTCTTTTGAAGAAGACATTTCCCCTAACATCCAGCCTGAACCTCCCCTGGAGCAACTTGTGGCCATCACCTCTTGTCCTATTACTGTTATCTAGGAGAAGAGATAAAATTTTACCCACCTTGTCATTACTGCCACAAAGCAATGCTTGAAAGCTGAATTTTGCTGCTTAGCCCTCCATTCTTAATGTTCTAGATTCCAATAACTACAGTTTTGTAGGTTCTCAGAAAAAAATCAGTTACAGTTTTATTTTACCCAGATCTTGATGGCACAGCCTTACTTTATCTTCAAACCACAAAGTCATGAGTGCTAAGTTGTACAAATGTAACGTACAACTCAATCTTCAGAACACTCATACACTCCATTTATTTTCCTCTGAAGAAGTGGTATCAACTTCTCATTTAGGTGTGCTTTCCAGAACCGCTTGGAAGTCTACAAAACTTGAACCTACTGTTCAAAAACCACACCATATCTCTTATAATAAACAACTAGACTTAAAAATTAAAAAAAAAATAATTAAAAAAACAACAAAGGGGAGAATTAAATCTGCACTCCCAGTACCTGTACAGCTCCAGTTCTGCTTCAACAGAAGATATTGGTAAAATTCCCATTTTCTTCAGTATAAGCATAATTTGCTACTACAGCACTTAAAGAAATCCTGGATTATGTTACTGAGTGCAACATCATAATTTAAGAGCATTTAAGAACTGTAAATGGGGGGGGATGGACACTTAAAATTCTACAATTAGATAGCTTGCTCAGTACTTGTAGAAGCTGATAACATTTGCCCAGATATCAGCAAGCGTAATGTCATGATAATTCTGCCACTGATTTTAAGGGGATATGAAGTTCATCCTGAAAGCAAGGTCTCAGGCAGTATTTGACCTTGTGAGATATGTCTACCTTTTGCCTATAGAAAAAGGAAAAATGCATTTCCATACTGTGAGGAAACCTAAACTCCCCTAGGTGGTGATAGTTTGACAATTGGACTAAATGATCTTAACATTTTCCAATTTTTATGATTCTACAATTTTATGGCACTGGATCTGTATTGGTAGAAATGCTTCCTCCATGCAGACTCATACTAAAAAAAAAAGTTTGTACAGTTTACACAAAAATGCTCTCTCTCCATAAAGCACTTAATCTGCTTTCTTAACTTCCACCTCCCTCTCAATTTTTGGCTTGGCATCTCTTTTAAAGTAAGGAAAAACTACGTGAGCAAATCATAGAACTGCAGGAAGTGTTCCACCATCCTTTGCTCTATCTTCAAGAAATTTAGGATCTGAAAGTTCATGACTAGCTTTAATTTTCATAAGCTTTCTGTTCATTCATCAAAATATGTTTCTTCTGTCAAATATCTCTAGCTGTATTTTCTTCTGTCTCCCTATCTCCTATCCTGCATGTTAAGGGCCATGCCATACTGCAAATACTCTCCATGATAAATGCCCTGCTGCATTTACAAAGCCTATTTCATCCTTCTGCCACCCAGTGAACATAAAAATGATTTTTAAAAAATAGAAATTCATATAATCACTCAGGTTGGAAAAGATCTTAAAGAAGATCATCAAGTCCAAACACAACCTAACCATACTACCTTAACTTTAACAGCCCTCCTCTAAATCTCGACCCTGAGCACCACATTCAACTGGTTTTTAAACACATTCAGAGATGGCGACTCAACTACCTCCCTGGGGAGCCTATTACAGTGCTTAACAATCCTTTCTGTAAAGAAGTGTTTCCTGATATCCAACCTAAACTTAGCCCAGCGCAACTTAAGGCCATTTCCCCTTTTCCTGTAATCAGTGAGAGGAGACCAACCCCACTCTCACTGTAAGCACCTTTCAGATATTGGAAGAGAGCAATGACGTCTCCCCTCAGCCTCCTTTTCCCTCAGACTAAACAGGCTCGGTTCCTTCAGTCTCTCCTCCTATAGGGCATATACTCCAAGCCCTTCACAAGCCTTTTTGGCCTTCTTTGGACCTGCTCCAGCACCTCAATGTCCTTTCTGTACTGAGGTGCCCAGAACTGAACACAATACTTGAGGAGAGGTCTCACCAGTGCTGAGTACAGGGGCAGGATTACTCCCCTAGTCCTGCTCACCAGTGATCACAGAAGCTCAGTTCTACGTTTTTTGAAAGCGGGAGAAGAAAGCAAGATTTTAATCATAATTAAAGCCAAGTTACATCACAAAGAAGTGTTACGAGAAATTATATGAAGTTAAGAGTACCTATCACAAAAATTTACAACTGTCAACTCCTTGAGAAAGACAGAAACAAATAGCTGGTATCATAAATCTTTTATTGCTAACATTATAACACAGTAACCTGAACAGCCTTTCTGAGGTAATTAGTACCTTGTGTATCAGTGAACTAGTAATTATGCTTTTGTTTGAAAAGCTGTTTGGGTGCCTGTCTCAGTTTATACAATGAAACACCCTATGCTTTCCCCTCAGGTTAAAACCAAGGTTGACATTTTGAGTAAAGGAAATGTGCATGGAAAGACATGCTGTTTTTGTCATTCATTGCTGAATCACTGACTAATACAGAAGCGAAAGGTTACTTGCACCTAGGATGGCTCCAGTTCTTGTTGTTCCTGTGCTAGGACAACAAATACTCTTCCAAAGACAAATGTTTTCCATGCTTATGGGGTCCCATTCACATAGAAGGCTTAAAGGAACAGTAATCACAGAAGCAGAGCAAAATCCTGAAGCAGGCCTTGTGGAACAGTGGCTAACAACATAAGCTTCACTGCTCTCGGTACAATCAGAAATAGCAAGTCCCTGTTTTTCATACATAATAAAGATTTTTCAAGAAAATCTTCCTCAGCATTTTCCAATGAAATTGCCATAGACAGTCAGTTCTTGATAATCACATGGAGTCCCTCATCTCTATTAATTACCTACTTACTAAGATCCTTTAATGAGCAGCTCCTCTTGGGAAAGGCTGATGATTCCATGGGCAAGCCTACCAATTGATAATTAGATTAGAACACAGTGCACGTGCACAAAAGGCTGCCAGGTGATGTAAGCACAGTAACTAGCCCTCTTCACTTGAGTCATCCCACTGGTTTGTGACCTTTTCCCCACTGTCTTTAAGTATATTTAAGTATACTGCAAAGTGCTAGAACTCACTGCAGCCCATTAAGGCTTGAAGAAAAAAATGCCACAAACTCAAAGCTACTTACCCAGCCTTAATATCAGAGAAGAGCCTTTGGCCTTCTATTGGTGGCACCAAAAGCTGTGAGATTGACAAGTCACAGTGCCTGCACACACACACGTATGGCTATTTATATATTGTACAAGTAATCCTCTCTAAACAGTGTCTTTTAATAATTAACTACAACTGACATTTTCTCATGTCTGACATCAATGTTACACTCAAACAAGTATGGAATTTTTGTTTGCTCTACTCCTTTTACACTCTGCCAGAAACGATCAACAGTACTTCTGAAACACAAACCTAAAGATGTGGCACAAAGCCTAAGCATTCACTGATCAGTGGCAAGTTAACCTTCTGATTTTACGGTCTAGCAGTTTTGTTCTAAGGCTTCAAAATGTCCATTTGTTAATATCTTTGATCAAGTGTTAGACAATGTCTCAAGAAGCAGACAAACTTCCATCATGTGTCGGCACAAATAATCACTAAATAACAGCGATTCTCATCTATAGAGTGCAATAACCATTTCCACATTGAAAAATTGAAGCTTTTCACAAGGATGTTAGTACTTTCGGACATAACACCTCACCATAGATTCACTGACTTTGAACAATAGAAAAGGGATGAAGGATCAGCCATTCAAATAACAAACGCTGTTGCATCTTTATTCATTATAAAAGTATTCATTAGAAAACCCTGCAAATGACTGGCCACTAGACTGCTGAAACCCTATTTACTATAATCCTTTAGGCCCAACCTATAACCTAAGTACCTCAGGCCTACAGTATGACAAATGAGGAATTCCTTCCACTTCAATCTCTAATCAAGTACTCTGAAGGACTTAGCTGGGGTGCTGAAGATTTGCCTGATGTTACTGCCACCTGTGCAACCCAAGGAGAAAACGGAAGCAACACTCAGATGAAAGTGATGTGCTGTAGTAGGTCATCATCTAAGCACAGACCACAGTGCGTATGGAGGGCAGGGGAAGGAAAGGAGACGCTGCATACGCTGAGCTGTTCCCTATAGCAACAACTGGCCACATGCAATGCTGTACTGCTGATGTTGCTACAGGAACAATGCCCTCTGGCAAGAGCAGAGAGGCAGGGACAGAGTTGCTTCACACAATTAGCCACATCTGCTAGAAGCAGTAAGTCAGATTGCAGTTTTCTTCAGCAAAATGCACACTAAAACTTAAGACCATTGGCGATGCTGTTCTCAAACACACATTCCGATCAGCATATGTTAACAGTAGAAGAGCAACATTTAAGCCTCCAGAAAACAGGTTCATTTTTTAAACTACAGATGAGACTATATTCAAACACTCTGTGACACCCGGCCCATTTTGAAAAGCAGCATAAGTTAACAATTGAATGGCATCCAACTTTGAATTTCTTCCCTTACATAGCATACCGTATACTATACATGTCTACCTGCTGGGGAAATGAACAGCAATAGCAGTGGAACATCTTTCACAGGAATCTGAAGGGGAAGAGAATATTGTTCTGAAAAATACAAGTACTCAACCAAAGGAAGAGTTCTGGGAGCATTGTGCTTCCTGCATTAGCTATTGGATCCAGTTTTCCTTATCAGTTTTGTCTGCAAGGATCATCAGTCAGGGTCACCTGCACACTCCTTTTCTTTGGTCATTTTGAGGCACACAGATGTCGGTGGTCACAGTGAAACATCAATGCACATTTCTATTAGTTGAAGCTATGATCACTGAACTAGGGAAATGGTTGAGGTGAGTAAACACAAAGTTCAGGAAAAAGAGGAACCAGACACGTATTCCAAATTTGTTACAGAAGTATGTGAAAGTCAAGTGTTATAGCTGAGTTCAGAGCACTGTAAATTAAAGACTACCAACTCCAGTGTTTTGTCACCAAGGTCCTTGGATTTGCTTTCCCCTCAAAAACTGGCACAACTGGTGGGGAAGCATTAAGGAAGCAGAATCTTGGAAAGTGACATTATTTAAACAAGCCCTGAGCTGTCACTATGCCAAACATCAGCTCTGTTTCCAGTAAATAAAATATAAACAGATACTAAAAACTGCCATCTTCCCAAGGAAAACTTGGCCGGCACTTCTATTCTACTGCCCTCATGGTACTGCTGCCCAAATAAGCTGGCCACCAACCAAGTTACGAGCTGAAACAGCTGCAGCAGTTTCAAGCTAAGCCCAGAGTGACTGCAGATAGGCTGTTTTCTTTGCTCAGAAGTACTCTAGCAGATCACAGCTTCAGAAGTGTTTTACTATTGCTTGTAGAAGACTTAAAATGTAAAGCTGCGGATGAAATCTGTGTCAACCAAGATATTGCTGAAGATATCATGATAGTGCTTTTTCATTAAAAGAATAGTTGCATGTGCATCACAGCTCATTTGCCTTTTGGTGACCACACAGTGAAATCTGATTTAAGACAAACCAGTCAGCTTCATTTCCTCTTCTGGAAATGCTTCTGACCTGACAGTATTTTCTTCATATTGAAAACATTGCCATAATAAAGGATGCAACAATTACTTAAAAGATGTCAATCCCATACACTTAAACTGAGCAAGAACAGCCAACTAGCAAAACAGGATCTTCACATGTGAAACTGAATGAACGATTAACAGCAGAAACCCATTGTGGATAAATCAATTTCAAGAACTTTTTCCAAAAAACACAAGATGGAAGAACAGGAAATATCATATGAGCACGAATCCCAAACAAATACACAGGTTGCTGCAGTGACGATTGCACAGAACTCGTTCATCACTCTGTCCCAAGTAGTCCTGTCAGGAAGGCCCTCAAAGGCTCTCCCCACTTTGAGGAAAACTCACCGACCTGCCATGTTTTCTTTACCGTACCTGTCAGCAATTCCCTCTTGTAAACAACATTCAAGTTATCTGTATTTCTGCCAGGTTCACGCAGAAATTGCTTGGAGCCATTGTCCTGGCAGTAATCCCACTGTGGGACATTGCCACCTTGTGGGTTCTGCTAGTATGAGATAGGAAGCTGAAGAACGAAAAAAGAATTATCTTAACAGACCAGGGATAATGGTGAATCCCAATTCAGGAGCTTCTGCTTATACGTTTAAATTAAATAATATTTCTTTAAGAGATAAGACTGAGACAAGATCAAAGTTAAAAACAAAACAAAGACAAAAAAGAAACAAGATGAAAACTCTCAAATGGAACACTCTCAAATTCTGATGATAACAACCCAGAACCCCCACTCCTAGACCAGCTTCCTAAGCAGAATGCAAAAGCTGATCTTCCAAAGCACACAGGTGTCACTCGGACCAAGTAAAAAGCTCTCCTAATGGTCTGCAATGGTTTTTCTCCTGAGCAAGTACCTGCAAGTGTGTGGTTAATTGAGAGCTTAGCAGTTATTATGAGTAGAGAAGGTAGCATTTTACTTGCTAATATATAAATACACTAGGTTAATTGCCCTTCTGCGTTTCAAGTAACAGCATCATTACCACCTAATTTCACAGTCAAGTAGACTTGCCAAGACAAAAGCATTCTTCAAAGACGCTTTAGATTTGTGTTTTTTGTCCTGTTAGGATTTCATTCTACTTGGGAGTATTAAGTTGCATTCACTTTAATAAAAGGCACAAGCAATTTAGTAGTCCTTTTCATGAAGGATGATTTTACTCTCACTAACCTTTAGGAACTGAAGATGTCTCAAATGCATTCAAAACTGTGTTCATTTTCTTTTAATAATTCAGCAGATATGACAAGCGTCATCTCGTCTCTTTGCTAGCAGGCCCACTCAAGGACACCAAATGTGGTCACTTTGAATATCAGATGCATTTAATCAAAGCCATTACCCTCAATGATCGCTAGAGCCAAGAACACAGGTTAACAAAAGCTTAGAGAACTAAAATTAGAACTGATGAAGTTTTAAGAATATTACAATTCTCTTGCCATTTCTGTCACAGCTTTTAGTCCCATTGTTATGAAGCTGTCATTGCCTTAACTAGTCTTCTAGTCTCTGAACACTCTCTGAGAGCACAAACCCGAGCAGCAGCTCAAAGATACAGAAATTACACTGTGCTATGTTAACTTCCTTCTGCAATTACTTTAGGCTTCTAAAATCTGCTAGGAATTATTAATGATATTTTACCGACTAAGAACAGCAGCCTTATTAGATTAAGGGCAAATCAAAAGCAGAACCTAGTCTCATTCTCTTGTCATTAGAAAGCACCGCTGCCTCAAATCCATAGCTACTTCAGGACAGCCACCTGCCTCTTATATTTGGGATGCAAAGGAATAAGTATTTCTGTGGAAATAATTCTTATTTTTTACTTTCAAAGTGTTCCCAATGATAACAGCAAGAGTATGATCTGAGCACTCTATCCAATCCTCTACTTTCAAGTCACAGAAGACAACTGATGGCCAACAGCATGTGTTTTTCCCCTTATTTGTATGTGACTTGCCTTGGGACTGACTTGACTGCAATCAGAAATTCCTGTTTCCCCAGAGACAGAGCTCGCACCTGAAGTGCCTTTATAACAAAACAGCTAACAGTACAAGCTGCTCTTTATACAGAGTAGCAATCCTACACTGAGAAAACTGCCAGCAACATTTTGTACAACAGCACCATCTGGGTACTCCTACCAGAAACAGGTTTAGTAATTCTGCTGTTAATCTTTCAAGTGTGGAGGATGAGTCATCATTGTGCTAAATAAATAAACATGAGTTGTGAACTATGAAAAAAAAAGTCACACAAGGTCAAATTATGAAATAGATCACTATTTTCTTACTTTTTAATCATCACACTGAGAAAACAACAATAACTTGGGAATCTTTCCCCTCTTTTGGCCATCCAAGGCACTGTGCCTTCTCCACATTTTTTCCATACTGTCCAATGAGCCAAACAGTTCAGTGGAAAAAGGCAGCAACCTCCTAATGTAGCCCCACCATCTGCAAGCCTACTCCACCTAGACTTCATTAGTAAGTGGAAACCCATTTCCAAGCCTGGATTCCCACCTGTTCTTTGGCACAAGTTGGCCTGCAACACCCATCATGGTGCAACACCAATGGAAGAGTAACACTACTATAATTGTGCATATGACTTTGTGAGCTGTAAACAGATTTAAACCTCTGCATTGTCAAAGATAGAGGCCCACAGCAGAAGATACAACATGTTATAACAGATACAACATGTTGGTACTTATGTTATCTTCTATCTACTAGATGCCTGAGATAAGTCTTGGCAATTAGTACAGGTTTGGTAAAATAACATTCTTACATCAACTTCAAAAATCAATGTTTAAACACTTGGCCATAAAAATTTGTATTACAAATTACTGCAGATAGTAAGATTGACTCTAGCTGGATCAGGGACATGGTTAAGCGGGCATGATGATTATGGAACAACATTTTGGACTCAGTGGTAGAGATCTTTTCTAAATTTAATGAGCCTATAATTCTATAAAAGAATGATTGTTTTAATTTCTGATTACTATCAAGAATAGTCTTTATATTGTTACCACAATAGCAGATGCACTATTTGTATTCACTCCACTCCCCCTTTCCCTTCCCAGTATATTCAAGGAGATAGCTGATGGGTAGCCAAGCACTGGCAGTACCCAATGAACCATATCAAGTATTAACACAGCCTTGCAGCAGCATTAGCAACAGCTACCTCCAGTTTCATGCCAACAGCAGCAGGGAAAGCGTCACACTGCTCATTTTTTCCAAAACCTGCCAGGCTTACCTTAAGTTGCAAGGGAAAGCTGTAGAATCTAGAGGAAGAAAGGATTAATAAGTGAGCCATGACAGTTTTACTCTGGAGAGGTCTCCAGCATGTTTAGTATATTAATTAGTATATTAAACAGGTTCTTTTGAAACAATGTGTAAATAGTAAACTAAGCTGTAGTCAGGATGGTTAGAGTTATACAGACGCACAGATGGGATGCCTCTGAACCTGTGTACATGCACAGCAGACTAAAGCCTTCTCCCTTTTCAGGATGCTAACTCTGCATCAGATACTACCCGTTGTGAGATCAATGTAATCTCTTCCAATTAACATTTACAATGAGGCCTTTCCTGCAAGAAGCACAACTGTGGGTAGATTGGGAGAACAGAGAAAACAGGCAAAACATCACAGAGTCCATCCCTTCTAGGTCACTGGTCCCAGTTACAGCAGATTAGAAGGCCATAAAGCATTACCATCTGCTCTGTCTCAGGCACATTGCATAGAATGAGCTGAGTGATCTTCATCCAGCTCCCAGTAAACAAGTATTCACAAAGACACTAGCATAAATTACATACAAAGCAGTACATGGCAGAGGTCTTCAGCACTGCTGTCAAATCTCACACTGGCATCCAGAGCAGGTGGCATTTAATCCTTCTGGTGGCTGCCTATCCAGGTAGGCTCAGGAGCAGAAGTCACACCAGTGGGCCTACAGACCTGTCTTGTCCATTGACCACTACACTGCAATTCTGGATGAAATTGACAGTGCAGAGTGATCAGAAAGGTGGTGTGACAGATCATTCACCTCTGTTGCTTTCTTACCTATTTCTCCTAGAATAATCAAGGTTGGAAAAGACTGCTAATATCACGAAGCTCAGCCATCAACCCATTCCCACCATACCCACTAACCATATCCCTGAGTGCCACACCATACCGCCACAGCTATTGGAACACAAGACAAAGAACAAGCAGCCAAGAGCCTTGCTCAAGCCTAGTGGAATTTGGTGGCTGAAGATGGTAGACAGCAGATGAACAGGGAAAGTTGATGATGCAGTGAGAGGAACAGGTGAGTAATGATGGCATTTATAATAAGCGGGAAGATGACTGGGATATCAGGAAAGTAGCTGAACAAAACACCTTTAGCCCTGATTATTAGGTACCATTGCAACAGGTAATTTAATAAAAACAAAACCTTAATAGAGAACTTCAAACTGCAAGCAAGTTTGAAATAGTTTTTTTAGCTCATATGGTCAGCGAAAGTCTGCAGTTTCTTAAAAATGCATAGGATATCCTATCACTCAATCAGTGAAGATAATGAACAAACTTCTATCAGAAGTATACATAAGAGCTTATTTCTTGTAATTGACCATGGTGATGTAAGCATCCAGAAGCTATGTACAAGTGAAGCACCTCTGACAACCAAATACAAGAAACAGATGAGAAGCAGACATCCTCATTCTAGACTATAATTATTAGTGACACAGCGAGTAGCATATTTTTATGTCATTGCAAGGCAAAAGACACTTATTAAGTAAGACAGTTTGTCATAGAGTTTAACTAACACCATGCAGCAGAAAATTAAAGCAAAGCTAGGAAAATCTCATCCAAACACCAATGGGAAAAACAAAAGCAGAAAAAAAACATAACACATCCCTAGGCCCTTCCATGATGAGTACCAGAGGATTAAAAGGGAATTCAATTTGAAAGGAAATTTAACAGGACCTAAAGGGAAGCAGACACTCATCACTGCAGCAGGCTGTATAGTACTAAATTCAGGAATAATCTGGAAGTTAAGCAACTGACTGACTCTAATTTATCTATTTCACAATTAGACAGCAATTGTTTGATCTGTTCAGCTTAAGTGGGCACCAAGCAGTGAGCCTTATACCCAGCACCTTCATTTTTTCATGCTGCATACACAGTATGACTCATTGGGCTAAAATACAGTCTCTTTCAAAAAGATGTATGAATGGAAACCAATATTTCTCAGTCATATTCAAAATTATGGCCTAATGTCTTTCTTGTTTGAAAGACAAGGATCACTCCTTGTTGCCTCTAGCATTTATTCTAGCTTCCACATTGCCATATACGTGATTTAGAACTTTGACACCATTTACCCACACAAAGCAATTCATGGAATGCTTCCTGGTCACTATGACATATCAGAATAACTATATCATTTAAGTTAACAACTCAGTAGACAAGGTAGTGTAATTTTTTCGTGCCCCATCCACCTTTAACCCCTCCTGGAACACAAAGGTTTTGTCATACATCGATTTCACCAGCTCTCATTTGGTTAGCACTCCCCTCAATTCCTCTGGTGCTATGCTTCCAAATCAATGTCAGCTTTTCACTTCAACAGAGATCAGCTACTGCTGGACTGTATGTACGTGGTTTGCTGCTTCAAGACCCAAGCATGGTCAGCAGGCAGTGAGGAGACCAATACAAAATTCAAAAGACCCACCTCTCAAAAAAGTCAAATTAAAAGAAACTTCATTTAATCCCAGCAGTGCATGTACTACTGATATTGCCAGTTGAGATTGTCAGTTAGAAACAAGGAATCAAAATTCTCCATGGCACTGAGTGACATAGTTAGCAGGAATATTAGGGTTGGGCTGACAGTCAGACTTGATGATCTTAGTGGTCATCACATAGAACCTCATCTAAAGAGTCATGAAATGATCATCAGCGGAACTATTTGATTTTGTTCCATTTATAATGTATTGAATTATACAGAACTCATAAGAATATTAATTATAAGCATACTAGAATGTATCTTCAGTCTAAAAAAGATACAATCAAAAGAAACCACTACTGAATAATAATAATAAAATAAACATAAAAAGACAACAGAGTGCAATGCAATTGTGGTAAAAAAAAAAGATGTTTTTATTATCAACAAAATTTCTAACTGTACTTGAGCTGAAATGAAACTGAGGTTACTTCCATAATAACTCATGACTGCCTGTTTCTGCAAGATGAATGCTATATGATGTTCGGTATTACTGTGCTTTATCAGCCTAGAAGGCACAAAGCAGAACGTAGAGGTGTGGAACCTGCTGAATGTAGCCATAATCATACAAGCTATGTGCAGACCCAGCAATAAATTGATTCTTGAGTTTGTACAGCAACTAAAAACAAACAAAATTTAAAGCTTTTTCAGTTCTAACAAGTCTATCTTCAAGATTGCCTAACATTTGAAAGCATTCTGTTCATAAAGATGGAAATTCGTTTCTGATCAGTTCTTGGCAATACCAGGCAAAGCATTCACAGGTAGGCCAGGAATTACATTCAGAAAGAAGAGTTGAACTCACCAAACCCATGAAGGAGTGTCAGTCCTTTGCAAGAAGCAGCCTAGGTCCAAGAGATGTCCTACCTTCAGTGGTTGGCCCTTATGTGGCCAGCATTAGGGTGGCTCCACACTGGGTCCACCCCTTCAGGTGGCATGGGGAGCACAGGTGCAAACAATGTGTCTGTGCTCCTTCTGCCAGCCACAGCCCTTCACCAGGTGCTCCATCACCATTTGAAGCCATGACTTAACAGTTCCTCTGTAAAGGGTATCACTTAACATCAGTTTCAGAATGGTTTGGAAAGAGACCAAGGATGAAAAATATAAGCTTTGACAATGCAGAGCACAGAACCACACCAAGCTAAACCATGAGTACTAAGACTTTGGGTACTGGCCAACAAATAATCACATAGAAATTGAAAAGCCAGGGAATTCCAATAGGACTAAGAAATTCCAACACGACTCCTCTACCAGTAAAAGCTTTACTAACTACTGTTCTGTGGAAGTTCCAACTGAAGGCTTCACCCAGGTTGTCTTCAAGTCTTTCCAGAGCTTGTGTGCATGACAGCCATCAAAATAGTCACAGGAAAGATGCAGAGCTGCAAGCATTTACAGCCCATGGAACTGTGGGACCAGTTCGGCAAACACTGTGTGTCTCCCTAAGCTGTATTTGTTTTCAGAGCAGTCATCTTAATCACATTTGAACCAGTCATATCTATGAGCCTCCAGCAGAGTGCTGCAAAACAGGCGTTTGCGTTGCTGTGGTACATCATAGAACACTGGCAAGCCTCAGATCTTCAAACTTCTTCAAATAACTGAATTACAGACCGTTCCAGAAAAATAGACAACCCTTTTGATAATCAAAGGCAATCCTGCACTATAAGTATTCCTAATTTAATCTTCAGTTTCAGTCTTTATTTTTTTAATTTTAATTTTTAATTTTTATTTTTTGATATGTAAAAATCCTTCCAGTGTTTTTGGAGGTAACCTTAGAGTAAAACAAGTGTCAATTTCTTTGCTGACCTTTCAAAGTTGCTTAAAATGTATAAACTATACTTCAGATGATACATTCTATTGGTTCATAGGTACATCAGGTTGGAAAGGACCTACAAGATCATCTAATCCAACCATCCTCCTATCACTATCCCTACCCAACTACTAAATCAAATCCCTCAGCACCTCATCTAAACGCTTCTTGAACAGCACTAGGGATGGTGTCTCAACCACCTCCCTAGGCAGGCCATTCCAGTGCCTGACCACTCTTTCAGAGAAAAAATATTTTCTCAAATCTAATCTAAATCTTCCCCGGCACAACTTGTGGCCATAACTATACTTCAAGTTTAATCCTGATCATGTTACTTTTGCTATACACAAAGCTTAGTTATCTCTGTGAGATCTCTATCTTATTTTTAAGACAAACCTTTCTACAAAACTATGTAAACAGGTCTCTAGGAATGGGGCTTATTTGTTTTGTGCCTTCCCATTAACTGATTCTGAAATGTAACAGGAAAATAAATAAATAAACCCCAAAACTTGCCAGTTTTGGGGTATCAGATTTTATAACAGTTTTAAAACATACTGATTAGGATTTGAAGGAGTGTTAGGTAAAGAAAGCTGGATTAATGCTTAATTTAACAATGCCTCGATACCCATTCTGAATGGACCATCCATGTTCTGCTCCAGCACTTTCCCAGTTGAACACCTCTTTCTAAGAGATTAAAATGGTATAGTGTGGGCATCAGCTTCAGCTTATAGATAATGTAAATCCAGCAAAATAAATGAATCTAGTAGATATTTTCTTTATTTTATCAAAGCTTTGAGAAGAGAAGCAACTGGGAACATGCCTTACAAAGCATTAGTACTGAACTGCACCAGTTGATAAATTTCAAACCACAGCAATATCTTCTTTGAGTGAAAGGTTGATCAGCTAAATATTTCTGCATTTAACATGGGAAGAAGGTCCTTCTCCTGAGAAATGAAAAACATTTGGAAAACAGTCAGGACTTGGGAGTGCTCAAGTAAGATCAAGTCCTATGTGTGCTGTTGGCCCCTCCCCTCCTCTGGTCCACTGCAAGAAAACTCCCCTCTCATCCCTGCCTCCACCAAAAGACAGCTAAGAACCAAGGTGTGACAGTATGTGACTGGCACACTGGACTCAAGTTTCCATTTGGAATATGCTACAGGAAGGCCTAAATGCAGAGCACAGAGGGTTAAGGTGGAAAGAAGAATTTCAATCCCAAAGGAATTTTAAGCTCCCTCATGAAAACAATGTTGACAAAGGGTGATTATTAAAGAACTCAAGTCACAAGAATAGGAAACAAAAGATTTCCTTCTGCATATTTTCAAAACATTCAAGGCTGAATTAAATGTAATTACAGTCTCATGGCAGAAAATAAGCCTCTGCAGCTTGTACCAGAACTTTCTGAAAAGAATGAGCCAAGGGCTAAACATTGTGTAACATTGTGTCTGCCATAGACTTCTAAAGACTTCTTGCAGCCTGATTTTGCTCCAGCTCTAAACATTTTCTTAAATCAAGTACATTCTCCTATTCTCTTAATAGTAATAAACTCAAATATGTAGTCTGGAAACTGTAAGTCCAAAATAGCTCAGAGTTATGAATGGCTCTGTACAACAAGATGGCTATCATTAAAAACAATATTCTTAGATATCCCTTAAAGTGGACAATCTTTAGAAACATTTAATTATTGTACTAGGTGTTATTTTTGTTGGTGGTGGTGGTGGTTTTTTTTTTTTTTTAATCTTAGCAATGAAGCCTGGCAATTTTTTTACATTTTTACTCAACTCTAAGATAAAATTATTTTATATTGTCATCACAATCACTCACAAACTGCATACGACTAGGAAATTTCAAGGAAATTGTAGCAGCTTCAGTGCTAGATGCTAGGATACAGGCAGCAGACTCTTCTCAGCAGTGAGTGGTGACAGGACAAGGGGAAATGGCCACAAACTGAAGCATAGGAAATTCCACACAAATGTGAGAGGGAATATCTTCACAGTGCAGTGACGGAGCACTGGCACAGCTGCACAGAGAGGTGGTGGAGTCTCCTTCTCTGGAGACATTCAAGACCCACCTGGACGCCTACCTGTGCAACCTGGGCTAGGGAGTTGCTTTGGCAGGGGGTTGGACTCGGTGATCTCTAGAGGTCCCTTCCAACCCCTACAATTCTATGATTGTGGTACCTGCTGGCTTCATTGATAAAAGAGGAAAATGAAGTATTACCTGCAATCATGTTATAACTCCACTTTCACTGGTCATAATCAGTAGCAGAAATTAGGCTTACTGGTGCTATTACATCTGAAGATAATAGATAATAGAGTAAAAAGCAAAAGTGAAAACCAGATTTGTTGAAATAAGAATTGGTATCATGTCCCTTCTTCTTGGTCTCCAGGAAACAATAACACAGTTCATCACATACAGTCTTCTGGGGGTTCAGTTTATTGAACTAGAGAGCACTAAGATGAAGGTCCACCAACATAAAAGCAATCATGACATTAAATATGGGTATAAGCAACACAAGCGCACATCAGGGGAGACAAACCACTTAAGTACCTTAGCAGCACACACTAATCGATGCTCTCTGGCTATCATCCCAGGCCAATGTGTGTGTGCTAGTGCTGCAGCTGTATACATCGTCTGTTAAAAAATGATCAGCACTTCCAAATAAGGAGCAATGTGAGTGTATTTTTGTCCTTTGCTGCTTCTGTTGAAAATATGCCTTAGCAAAAATACACACATGACATAACAACCAAAAATATAATTTTACTTAATTTTTGTTCCAAAAAATATACCAACTCAGTTTTACACCTTTCCCATGTCCACTTTTCCTGCCTTTATCATTCTGAGAGTAATTTGTCTTTCCTAACCACCACTACCAATACTGGGCTGGAAAAAAATCTTCTATTCAGACTGAATATGTCTGCCAATTCCCACCTCCACCTATACTTAGACATAAAGAAGAACTTACTGAAAGGATGAAAGATAAGAGGAGCTTTACATTGTATACTTAGAATGCATTGCTGAGTTTTATCTAGCAAGTATAAAATGTGCAACATTTTTATACCACCATGTCTTTTACTCCTGTCTCTTTTTCACTCCACAGCTTCTTCCTTAGACAGAGCTAAGGAAACTAAGAATTGACAACTGCTCTGAAAAAAAAGTAAGTGCAACTAGAGGACACACTGCCTCCAACATGCATTCACAGCCTTTGAATTCATATTCTAAAGAGAAGAAGCTGTGTTTAGACAGCTATTCTCTGTCCCATTAAAGCATGACCCCAGGTTTGAGGAATCTCATACCGCTTTTCTAACTAAGCCTGTAGTACCTGACAAAGCTTTCCAGCTTACTGATTTGCTAGTGAGATGCTCCAGGTTTTTAGTCATCATCTAATTGCACTTAAGTGTTCTGGATTCAGCCCGTTCAGTTCAGGCTATTGTTCCTACTGCCTTTAGGCCTCATGACTCATGATTTCATAACAGCTTCCATTCACATTTAAATAACACATTACAAAGGTGATCTGAAATTAAGACAGTCAGTGGCAGAAAATTACTGTTTGAAATCTTCCTAGTAACTTTCCAAATGCATGCATCAAAACAGTACAAGACTTTTCACATTCTAAGCCACAGCTAATATATTAACTTGTATGAATGCCCTTTCACTTCTATCTCAGTTCAACAGTAAATGGATAAGTGTTCTCTTCCTGCATCTGTATGTTTTAAAGATGTACATTCAGCATGTAAGCCACTTATATCACAGTAATAGGAAAAAACAGTTGGCTTTACATCAGTATACTGCTTTAGCAACTTCAAAAGTGTGTGCTTAACTAAACACTTGTCTGAAATTACTCTTTCAAGTGTCTAAAACCATTCTTAACAGGAAAATAAAAAATCATGATGATGCACCTGAAATAAACATTTGAAGACAGTGCCTGACCTCAGGGGCTTTAAGTCATATCCCAGAAAAAAAAATGTAGCTTAGGTTGACTCAATACTTTCTAGTCTTTTTGAGCAAAGTAGCCATATATCAGGCTAGATCTTCATTTTTTTTAAATTGTTCAGACAAATTTGTTCGAACTATTTCTTGATACACTTGATCTAAGTGAAATTACACTCTTCAAGTACTGTTTTCCACTTTCAAGTGTCAAAAGAGCACTGTGCCATGACCTTCACAATACCCAGATTTACCCTCACAAGTCTAGTTCTAACAAGACTGCTGAATAAGGGGTGTATCAAATCCTTACTTCCATAATTGAAAGCAAATCTGCTAACAAACAAAAAACAGAAAAATAAAAAATAAAAAAAAGCCAACACAATTGTTTTCAAGTGCATGGCTGCCACCTTTCAATGCTTCAAATGCTAGTCATGTCTGCCTTTTTTTTTTTTTTTTTTTACCCAAGCTGCATGATATGAGGCAGCTGAAAGGTTATCTCCAGTGAATCACCTGATTTTGTTTCAGAGTTCTGGCACACCCTCAAACAAGTGAAGGCAGCGTGTATGCAAAACATATCATTGTTCTAAATAAATAAATATTCACAACGGGAGTAGGGAGGGGGTAAGCTCACAATCTGTCTTTCCATTCTCTTCAGTTACTTTTCCCTCTGGCTGTCTTTACTGTGCAAGATCATTGAAATTCAAAAGTTCCCTACCATTAGGAAATGTAATAAAACCTGAATTTATGTAATTGTAAAACTGCTAATTTACTGAAAGACAGAGCAAGATGAGAAGGCAGAACATAATTATCCCTATTAGTAGGTAACTACCTGGTATCTTATCTGATGTTTTTATAAGAAAATAATACATTTAGATTGTTCTCTTGCAAAGAAAGACCCCTAAAGCTGGAGCTACTGACTCAAGCACAAGGATGGCAGAGTGAATAGTCCTTACGTACAGACATGCAAGTATAATTAGATTCCTGTGATGTCCATCATGCTCACATCACATCAAACACAAACTGTTGGGGAATCTTTCCTTCTTTTCTTGTCTTACAATAAACCTATGTATATGTTTATAATCACAGAACTGCAGGGGTTGGAAGGGATCTCTAGAGATCATCAGTCCAACCCCCTGCCAAAGCAGCTCCCTAGCCCAGGTTGCACAGGTAGGTGTCCAGGCAGGTCTGGAACATCTCCAGAGGAGAAGAGTCCACCAACTCTCTGTGCAGCCTGTGTCAGATATAACCTGAAGAATTTCAGAAATACGGAACACAGTTATTCTTCCAGTTGACATTTATTTGGAGAAGACTCCAGCAGTAACTTGTAATAAATTTATATTTTATTACAAGTTTTTTAATTGTATTTATATTCTGCAGTATTTTATATTCTGCAGTAACTATGGGTACAGTATACCAACAGTATTAACAAAAACCATACCTTCGTAACTTCAGGTCAGCAATAAGCTGCACATTTATTGAGTTTCAGAAATAGATAGGCAGCTTGCACAAAGTGACAAATTCCCTTATATCTCTTTCTTTTTTAACTCAGGATACAGGAAATGTCTTGAAGCTACTGAGTATTTATTCTGTGTCCAGTTGAGCCTCAAATCAAATCAAAATGTAAGCCAGCCCATTTAAGAGAGTAAAAAAATGTCCAAAACAATACAAACTTCTTTCCATAGGGTGCTAATTCTTTGTGTAGAATACTAATCTATAGCTCAGAGACTTTTCTAACTAAAGTTGTATAGACAGACACAGCACCTATGGTGAATTACAAACAAAACACCTGTTGGGTGAATTTTTGCTTGAATAGGCTTTCTCTATTTTCTTTACCCCAAAAAGAGAAAGAATGAAAGCTAAAGACTCTCCTATTTGAATAAAGGGAGAGTCCAATGGGACATACTCCTGTGGAGTCTCCCAAAGTATTGGACTTTGCTGGTTTCTTTTTAGCCTAACTTCCTAATCTCATTGTTTCTTCCTCTTTTCTTTGTTGGCTGAAGTAATCAGAGGTTACAGACTTCCTGGTTCACCAAATACATGTTCCCCCTTCTATATGACCTATTAGGTCTGCACTTTAAGTCCAAAGTACATAAGATCAAATTGCCTATAGATCTTTGTAACTATAAACTTATTTTTGATGAGTATACAGACTGAGTGAAAAGGAATTTGCAAGCTTCTGCATAACCTGTGAGCAAGGGAATGTCATTTGCAAGCCTCTGCATAAATGTTTTATTTGCAAGTACATTTCAAGCTTCTTTTATCTCAATGTGTATTACAAATCACAACCAGATTTCTACACAGGTAGATTCTACTGCATATCCCTAATCCATCGTGGTTTTCTCTTCCTCTTTTACTACTAAAGAACAACCAGGAAAAAGGAGCCACTGTTCATCAGGGAGGGTGCACACATGGGAAGGACAGCTTACCTGTTTGTAGGCAGGTGAGGGCTTTGCATGGGCTGATGTCCTGAAATGCACTGTCTGCAAAATAGAATTACAGAAGATCCATCAATCCAGATTAATACTGTCATATATACTGGAGAACCTTTCCTTTAACAGTACATCTCTAAACATTAAAACAGGCAACTGCTGTAAAATAAAAGAGTGTCTCAGCACCAAGATATGTATGCTGCTTCTAAGCTCTTCATTCTCTCAGCTAGCTGACATGAACTGTAAATGTTTTTCTAGGTTTATGTTGTGTAACCTACACTCTTGAACATATGTTGAGGACCACTTTTTACATGGGTAGATTGTGATAGGATTGTGATACCCTGGCACAATCTGCCCAGAGAAGTTGTGGGTGCTATATCCCTGAAGGTGTTCAAGACCAGGTTGGATAGGATGTGCTAATAGCTCACTTAATAAAAGCATATTTGCTAGTGACGTGATCTATAAACTTATGAGTTCAAGGCAAGATTAGCCTCTGAAACTGGAATTGATTCCAGTGTGACTTCTTTGCTCTCACAACCCTTGGATCCCACTACATTAGACTGCCCAAAGCTCAATCAGATTAAAGGATTTCAAGGCATTAATCATATAACAAAAACAAATGTACACTATATATAAATTTAAGACATATTTCAAGTGCAGAATAGTGATTGCGTGGAAACAGCTATGCATTACATATGAAGTTATAAATTGCTCATGAGTTCCAACATGACATTTAACAACTGGAAACACAAAGCAATGGGATTCTCTTCAACGGCCACAGAGCTCATCACCAGTGGTTGTGTTACCCAACTATAAAGCAGTCTTTTATTCTGAGACATTTGTAAAACTCATAGAGCAGTTCTTGTTTCCATTCAGCATTTTCAGAGTTAGCAATTAAGAAAAACAGCATAAAATTTAGAGGAAAAAAAACAACAAAAATAACATGTAGCCACTGGAAAAAATAAAAAACAAAAAACAAAACCACGAATTCATAGTGTTACTTTTAGACTTAAGATTCTGTCAAAACAAACAAACAACAACAAAAAAAACAAAACCAGAAAAAAACTAGGAGGCCTTTATCCCCTGTTAAAGGAGATTTCACCCTCTGAAGTAAAATGACAGGAAGTACTGAAGTAAGATGTACTGGATGTGAAAACTTTCTCTGAAGAGTTATTACCTGACACTAAAAGGGGCCAATCTCCTTGCACTGAAATATGAAGAAGACAACAGAAAGAAAGATGAATATTAAGTTATCTTAGCTGCATACAGCTCAAGGTTAACTGGCAATGTAATGTTTTGGTTCACCTCAGGTCCAAGTTCTTATCCATCAGGGTCTCTTTATTTAACCATCATCCTTTCTCTTCACCAGATAGTCCTATGACCAGCAAGCCCAGAACTATCTGTCTTGTATACAGTCACTGTGCACAGCCTGTGCTAAATGTGTAATACAGGTTGAGGAAGTGGTCTTCTCTGTTTCAACCACCAAAGTTCAATGACAGGACGTTCAGTGCTTCAGTTGAAAAATGATCTCCAGAATTTTTACCAGTAGACATCATCCAAAGCTCCAAGAACACTGAACATACTTCAGATCTCTTCAAAGAGTGCACACAAAAAAAATGCTTGGGAAGCAGCCTTGTGATGAAATGATGCTTTTGATGCATTCATCCCGAGAAGCGAAGTAACACAGCTTGCAGCAAGTCTATTCACAGCAGAATGCCTTATTAAAACTCACAAGTTAAGATCCATCTCATTAGAAGAATTACAGCTTTCAGAACATTTACCCTTTTCAGGAAGAAGTTCACTTAACTGAAGACACAGCCAGATTAACATATTTAAGGGAAACCATTTAATATCCATGTAAGCAGTATTTCAGGAGGCATGACTGAATCAAATACATTTGAAAGGGGTCTCTCCTTTTAATTGATAGTACATACAATATTTAGTTTTAAGCAAATGAATTGAATGGCATTTCTCATCAACATGGATAAAATGTCCTTTGTTTTGAAAAAAAATCCTACTTTCAGCCAAGCAGTGTCCATAAAGATTTATGTGGAACTAAGTGCCACCTAGCAGTAGAGACAACAGGCCTGAAGGATAAATTGTTTTTAGAAGACCAAGGCTAGCCAATGCCTTCTTTCCCTTCATTTTCCTAAATGTTCCTGTGTTTAGGATGTACTGGAAATTTTTAGGACACCTGATGGCTTCTCACAATGAAAAGGTGAAAAATATTTTCAGCCTAACTCAAGTTCATTGACCTAGCCTAGGGAACCTGATCTTGAACTGTTCAAAGCATTTGTTTTTTTCAGGTTTTTTGGAACCAAGAATATAGGAACTCTTATTTTGAGGATGCAATTCATTTCTACAGTTTTCCCAGTCTCTAAAAATCCCATATTCCCACTTGATAATACACTGCATGTTTTTACCTATAAATATTCTATGCATCATCATCCACCACATGGAGAACATAAAGTAACTTCTTTAGATTGTGCTCACTATTATGACCATTTAATGACTGAGATGTGAACCAACAAGCCAGAATCTTGCTTACTATGTAACTATCACTTAAACTCTATCCTCCCCACCTCTTTCAAAAGGAAGTTTTCTTGTGTTCCACCCAATACACCCCTTGTACCTCTTACAGGAATTTGATTTGTGAAGAAGAAAATGCTATGATGCTAGCATCCCAAGTTGGTACCAGATTGAATATATTTTCTAACGTGTGAAGGCAATTTATGATTATGGATGATCTCAGAGCAAAGCAATATAAAAGTACAACTCAATCTCAGTGTTATAGTAATCATGGATATTGACAGTATATCCCTCAGAATCAGCTGCCAGACCAAATCACTTCCAGAATGTGTATCAGGAGAAAGTTTCACCGTTTAATTCTCCAGTCACTTCCACATTGTTTGATGCAAAGTTTGCGTTAACTTTCCATTCTAAAGGAAAACATTTATTTAAAGTAACCATTCATTTTCTTAGTGATATTTCTTCAGAAAATTTAATATAAAGTGCTTTCTTCTCATGCATCTAGTCCTGTCTTAAAATTCTGAAGTCCTTCACCATGCAAGGCTTCCCTCCTTTATCTAACTCTACTTGTACAAAAGACAGTTCAAGTTTCTCTTAGGAACACTAAATTCCATGGAAAACAACAATCTGTATCTAAAATATCTGTTTCTATGACCTCACATAATACCTTTCCAAGCAGGCAGTAGGATGAGCTTTATTCCCACCCTTTAAAGAACCATGCCCATAAGCAAAGCCCATAAACAATCCTTGTTTTTTAGTGTTACACTTGACAAAACAAAAAACTTAAAATGTCCATTAGGGTACAGCTTACACTGCACAGAGAAGGAAGAACAAGGTAAGGACACTGATTGTAACAGCCTCTGAAACTTAAAAGCACTATTCAGCATTACAAAACTTCAGAACTAATACTCTTCAAAACAGTCTTTAATATTTTGAGAGAGGCTAACAAACTTTAAGCACGAAATACTACAAACTAGCATTAGAGCCTGATAAACCGTATATAATGATGCACCACATGTTATCTACATTCTCAAATTAAGCAGTCCATTAACATATCCATTAAGTAAGAAGGGTCAGGACTCAGAATTAAAACAATGGAAGTTCTGTAGATGTTTGCTTCAGCAGTTTACTGCTTGCAGGAGTCCATTGCCCATAGCCCCTCCAAAATCAGTCCCAGCGCTGCATTTTGTTTTCTTTCCTGCTTAATTCTTGCAGAGTTCTGCTAGATTGCCCATTGTCAATTGATTCAGTTAAACTGCCTTAATGAGCAGAACATGAACTCACCAGAAAATGGAAGTGAAATACTGCATCTGAATAAAGTCCAAAAAACTAATAACTGATACTTGACAAGAAAACGTAGTCAATAGAAGGGAAGAGAACATGTATAGGCTGTCTTTACAAAGAACAACTTTTCTCTTTCCTTTCAAATTAGCCCAGTTTATTTAGATATGGAGTTTACATTCTCCTACCAGCGCAGCTCTTGCCCATCTCATCACCTAAGCGTACACTGACAGCAACAGTTTCAGTACTTAAAAGGGAGACCAAACCAAGGAGATGTTGAAAACAGTGTCCCAAAGATGATATTTTCAGCACATAAAATCTTTCAAACCTTGCACGCTGTCCTTGCCTGTAGGGAAGGTTTGCCACGTTATTTTAGGACTTGAATAATCACATTAGATCTCATGTGTGAAAACCAGACTCAGTCAAGGATGTGTGCAATTCTGCCAACACTTTTGGACATTCTCCTTGTTCCTCTGACATCAGTTCCCAGTCCACAGTTAAATAGAAGAGAGACCCAGGGTCAGTTTGTGCAGAGAAGAGAAATTGCTTCCTAAAACAAAAAGCCTTTTTACCCTAGTTGCTAATATACCTTTGTGCTCTTCCAGTATTCTATCTCCTTAAGTCTTTCTACTCTTATCACCCCAGGTTGGCTGAGCTGTTTCCTGTACTCTTCCCCATTACCTCAAGCTCCCTCAACTCTGCTACACTGTCTCCATCCTTTTCTTACAGGTATTCATTTTCTCCCAACAGGACATCTAATCATAGAATAATTTAGGTTGGGAATGACCTCTGAGATCACAGAATCATTAAGGTTGGGAAAGACCTCTGGGATCATCAAGTCCAACCCTGTATACACCATACCCACTAACCATGTCACTCAGTGCCACACCTCTACAGTTCTTGAACTCCTCCAGGGATGGTGATCCCACCATCTCCTTGGGAAGCCTGTGCCAGTGCCTGACCACTCTCTCAGAGAAACGTTTCCTAATATCCAACCTAATCTCCCCTGATTGCTTCTCCCCAATACTTCTGACTAGATTAAGATCTACTTGGTGCAGCAAAACCTATTGCAATTAGCAGTGAACCAAAGAACAAGCCTTCTGCAGTGCTTGCAAATCTAGCCAGATCGCTGATGAGTTGGGATTACTCAGTGCAGTGGCCAATACTGCAGTAAAGCAAAAGAAGAAAGGCAACCATCTTCCTCTTCCTTGTCAAGCTTGCTTCTCTTTTCAATTAGGCCCTGCAGGCATGCCAGCATTATAAGCAAATAACGAAGCATCTGGGAATCTGCAGTGGGAACACTCCAGTGCCACAGCTTATTACATTTTCACGAAGCACTACAAAGGATAGCAAGAACCAGAGAGTGCCAGGGTTTGGAGAATTACAAGGGTGGTAAGGTTATTGGGCTGGGAAGTGTGAAGAAAACCCAGAATTATCAGCAATTTTAAGGAAACCATAAAAAAATGCAACAGATAGTGGTGGTAAGGAAAACACTGAAATAGAAGTTGAAAAAACTCATCAGAATGAAAATAGTAGGTCTCAGTATTAATTCCAGTTCCACCATTCCCTCTTCTGACATCTACCTGACAGACTGCCAGTACTGCCTGTGGGCAGCTCCAGCTGTTCTCTTGTCCCTGGTACGCTGATCCAAGACTGTCTCTACACTTGCACATGATCCTCAATACCCTGAAGTGAAAGCATTAGTGGGAATGACAGCCTTTTAACCTCAGCTTGGCAGTAAATCGCTCAAAGCTTTTAGTTTTGCAATTACCTACGAACATGCAATTAATAAAGGACACCTTATGCACCCTTGTGGCAATTTTCAGTTATTAATAGAGGAAAAACAAAAAAAACCCCAAAAATATTAATATAACTTAACAGATTTAGGAGTTAGTTTCTTTCAGGATAAGTTCATTTATTTACTGTTAAAGCTGTTTCTGTACTGCATATCCAAGGCCTTTCCATGGATAGCTAACAGCTACTTGTTTAATCAACTGGTCCTGAAAGGACAAACCAGTAGAGCAAAACAGTTTCCTGCATCCTGGAAAATACACAGACTGCATTTGAGAAGATGCACCCCAAATCCAGAAATCTATGCAACAGGTAGCATTTAGCAAGACAAACAGGGAACTGCTTCACAGTACTGCAGGTTCTTGCTTGTTTAAGCTGTGACCCAGTCTGAATCTCAACAATGTAAACAGAACTGCAATACAGGAGCTAGTTTATCTTAACAAATCAGAAATGAAACCAAACTCAAAGAAACTAGTTATATACTGTTCCACAGATATCTGCACCAAAAAACAATAGGTCAGTTAACAGAAAGGTTCAGATCACACCATTCCAAGCTTTCTGTATGTGACAAAAATACCTTTGGTCAAGATCAGTTAGTCACAACAGGGAACAAAGATTATGGAACAGGCATCTTTCAGCTCTAGTTATATTGCTCCTCAACTTTACCTGTAGCTTGCAGAACCTAAAGTAAAAGCCTTAGAGAAGTGTTGAATCAAAAGTCAATAAAAGCAGACTTCATCTGCTGAGTACCATTCACTCTGCAGAAGTCTTGCAATCAAGTTTCATTGATTATGTGGGTGTCAAGAGACAAAAATTTGATTCCAGCTTTTTAAATGCAAACAAATATAAGTACTAAAACACTGCTATTTTACAACCAGAACACATTAGTTACTTCTGCTACACCAGCCTGCCCTAAGTACACCTATTCCCAGCCTGATGGCAACAGTAAATTGAATAATTGTAACATTGTCCCAGCTACAGATGAGCAGAAAGCATCTGAAAGTAAGTCCTTAGTCCTAAGAAGACTAAGTTATCTACTTCCTTACTTTAATAGTTCCATCATTAGAGATACAAAAAGGTTATACACTGACATTCAGTTTTGCTCAGTGTGTTTTTAGGTACTGCACTGAGTCAGTGAACTAAGGAAAGGGGTTAACAATCCATATCACCTCTCCTCAAGAAAGTTCTCTTTGGTCTGAATAAGTTTCCTTACAACTGTTACTTGAGTACCTTTAGAGGTCTACTTTGCACAAACAGCTAACCACAGTGCATTCAGATCTTTATACAGCACAGAAATCCATTGAATACTCAGGAACATCTTCCAAGTAAACAGTAGGAACACACAAACAGCAGTGTGAAACTGATGTCTAAAATAGAAAAGAAAGAAAGAGAAGAAGTGAGCGAAGCATTAAGCCTCATCAGAATTGAGCTGAAAGAAAAGGGTGAAACATACCAGAGACATTATTTAATACTGCTGCATTTCTGGGCTCTTATCTGACTGTAGCAAACCTCTCACAAGGCAGAAGAGAAGCTTGTCCCAACAATGCCCATGAGTTGTCTTCTTAAAGAGCCTCAAGTTCAGAGAATTTAATCAAAGGAAAAAGCCACCCAAGCAAATTCAGGCATACAATAAATCCAGGAGCTAGTAAAGGATAATTGCATTATAACAATAAGTAAAATGCTTAATTGCACCATGTCTCCTCTCTGACTGGGCATTTAAATGCCCTGAGAACAAATCTTGAGGTTTAATGCTTTGCTCCTGCACAGGCCTGAAGTTCTCCCTAGACTCATGTTAACTGCATCCAAAGGCAGGATGTACAAGTAAATAAGACAGCTGATAATATGTACCTTGTTTCTACCTTTACAGAACTTGATTCAAAGGGAATTTCATTGCACTCTGGCAAGTAAGAAAACAACTAAAATAAGAGGTCATCCAAAAAAGAAGTACCAAATTGTCCTTTTCCAAGCTCCTGGATCTCCATGCACACAAAGCACTGAGAGCAAGGCAGAGCTGTGCTGCATGATCCTACAAGGCAATGCTGTCAACAATATTCAGCTTGGTATCATCAGATTTCAAGAACACTGAACAAAAATCACAGTGCATAAGCCATTTTTCAATATGAACTAGCCCATTTGGGGGATATATTTAAGACGTTAATTTCATATGAACTGTATTTAAGAGCAAAGTCATTATGGATATTTGGCAAAAAAAATCTAAATATACAAGCCTACAAAAATAATACCATATTTAACAATGTATTGCACCAATTACATTGAAAGTATATTACAAAAATCCAACATATATTATGGAAAAGCAAACAATAACATGCTGCTGTCATATTAATTCTGTGCACATTCTCTCTGAGTTTAATTACATGTTACATGTACCAGTGTCTTATAGTGTCAGGGACAATCCCTTGAACTGGACAATTTGTCTTTTTTCCATACGTAGTTATTGTCAAGGATCTAATCACTACAATACATTTGTAGCCAAACTCAATTCAGCCTAAGAGAGCTCAGCATAGCAAAAGTATAAGCAATTGAAAACATCACTCAGAACAAGAATGATGCACACCATTAATGCATTAGTGGTATTTTTCATGATTTTAAACTGTCACTTTTATCTTTCCTTTTTAATGCTTTCCTTATCAACAGTTTTACCCATAGACTCGAAGGTATTTGTATACAAGTAGCTTTATAAAGAACATTCAGTTAAAAGCAGAGAATTATTGAAGTATTCCACATTTATTAACAGTATATTCATCTTTACGTTGACAATGTACTCTTAATAATCTCCACAGACTATTTCACCTTATTAGCTTCCAAACCACTTAAACACTAAATGTGTGCGCTTCATTTGTTCTTCAGTAAAAAAAAGGATGACTATTTAGCCAGTAAAACTTTCCAGTGACTAAATGTTCAACGTACTATCAAATAAACTACATGAAAACATATGCCTCAAATCTTCTGTGAAGAAAATAAAACCTTAGCCTTTGACAATTCAAGTACTCAATGGATTTTGTGAGCAAGTAGACAACAACTAAATTGTTTCTTCGGTTTCTGTGGGTCATGGCAGCACAAACATTTTACCCAACAAAAAGTAATGTCTACTCATTCTCAGAGACAATACAGTTCCCAGAGAACATTCTACTTCCTTTGATATTTCAGCCCCTTAGAATTAAGATCTCTTCAATGAGTGTTGATGAAACTTCATTAGTTTCTCCATGAAGTTTCTACACTAGTGCTACTTGTCCTATCTAGCTTCTCATTACTGAAGTACTGCAATAAAATATTTACTACAGAGTAGTAAACAGAAACAAGGAAAGGACAGACATTTTATAGACTTGCTGAAGCAGCTTCATACTAAGATGGCTTCTTTTTCAAATATGAAGACATCATAGAGTATAAAACATAACCTATGATTAAAATCCAACATAACCCAAAGAGTAACTCTTGCCCATGTTGAACCTGCATTAGTATGTCAGTCACCTGAAGTTCCTCTAATCACACACAAGGGCAATATTCTTGATACTTAACAGCAGTAACAAAATGTGACTGATTCCTTCTTTCCCTCCCTATGGAAATATAATGAATCCTATCAATGAGTTTACAGCAAACACTGTTCTCATACGGTTTCTAAATACTTCTCAGTTTAATGAATTCTAGTTGAAAATGTGATAAAATCATAAAGCTGAAGAAAAAACATTGAACTATTCTACTACTCTTCATTACTATATGAAGTCCTGTCTGATTATATGCTGAGATGAGACAACTAATCCCCCCCTAAACTCAGGATAAAATTTTCAGTAGGTGGTCAGAATTCAGCCAAAGAAAAAATAACAAAAAGTTCATTTTAAGGTCAGCATGCATGCCATTCCAGAACAGCAGAAAATAAGTTTAATATGTGCACTCAAACACTGAATACATTTTCTTAAATTTTACGAAAGGCAAATTTTTGCTTGTTACTTGTCTAAGAGAGTTTTTGTTGGAGGAAAGGAGGTTACTGAGCATGAGACTTCAGTTAATCCCACCTTTTTCTTTTTTTTTTTTTAATAACTGGATAGTTATGCAGAAGACATCATAGCATCTAAAGAATACGTTTCCTTTTGGATCTAAATCCAAATGATTGAATCAGCCTTCCATGGAGATGAGCTTTGTACATCTTTAAGAGTTGTAAAGTCTAATGGTGCGGAAAATGGAAAATGAAGTCTGAAAACCAGACAAACCTATCTATTTATATACACACATTCAGTTATTTCAGGATGCTTGAATTGTAGAAGCCAAGAATACCACTCAGTACAGCAAGAGGACAAGTATTCAAGAGCAGCTCAGTGGAAGATCATCTCAGGAGTCAAGTCCAGAAGATCAAATCAGCAACATATCTACAGTTTATCCTTAGGACACTTCGAAATTGGAGTGGGATTTACAAAAGCATTAGCACCAGCCTACCTCTGAGGTCACTGCTGTCTACATAAGGGGATTGCAAAACACTGAAAATCTCACTCTATCACTTGACAATGCCATGAGCTTCACTTACATCTCAATCCTCAACCACAGGACATATTAAAACAAGATCAAATTTAGACTCAACAGGATTCACCAGCCTGAAGTCTTTCTTGTTTTACTCACAGCTGTCAACACATTCTCAATCTGGTTTACAACCAGCCCTATCTGCTTGCTTTCAGTTGAGCCAATCTAGTAACCCCATAGCATCCTTCAGCAAGGACCCATCTGTTATATAAGCAATTGAAGAACCACCAGCTGAAGATAACTGAATGTAAGTAATTTTGAGTGTGCATGGTAGATGAAGTGAAAAAATACAGCTAAAGAAATGAAGAGACTGTCTGTAGGTTTTCTGGAAGTTATTCAGTAGTTTAACGACATGTCCAGCTCTGAGCAATCTAATCCCAGCACTGTTTGAGAAAAATGTCACGCCCAAAGCTAAGAAGGTATCAGGTGAAGAAGAGTAGTTATGATTGTTTGTAAATGACACTGAATGTATCACAGTAATGTTGGAAGTCATGAACACAATTGCCTGTTGGCCTCCTCTTTTTTTTTTGGTAGATATTTAAATAAGTTAGAATTTACAATTGCAAATAGAAATAATGACAACATACAACTCCCTTGCTACATTATGAAGTTATATTACATAGACACATAACAGATCTATTTATTCTATTTTGAATTAACACTAAGCATTGATAGTATTATGATTTCTAGGGCCTTCCAAGTACTTTCTGCTTCATTTTTCTTTTGACTCCATGAATGCGGGTGACCATTTTAAGATGTGTATTCAGGTAAGAAAACTATAGGCTATTTTCCCTTATGCATATCATTTATACTCAGCTCTCACTTCACAGTCCTTTTTGGCAAGGTTACTAGTCATATCAGTTACTATAAACATAAGACTTATGTTTACTAATGCTTCTAAGATTCAGCCATCACTGTAATGAAACTACAAGTGCTTCTCCTGTCAAGAAATAGAATAAAAATCCAAGTGAAAAGGAAGGATCTTACATAAGACAATTTTATTGAGCACCTAGGTTTACATGATTATTTTAACAGAGTGCAAGTATATTTATTCAGAGGGTAAACTGTATGATTAAAGAGACCACTGACTCTAGCCAGCTAAAAACTGCTTTATTTGCAAGGACACAGCTACGTAAGATCTGAAACATAGAGGTACTGGTATTTCAGACCAGGGCAAAAAGCCAGTACAGAAAGTTGAAAAGCTTTATTCCATAGCAATGTTTTATTTATGGATGGTACTTGATAATAGTGAACTTCCCTGAACCACGTTATTGAATTTCAGTCTCTGGCACTACTTTTCTTATCAAACATGAAAGTTGTTTTTAAACTACTGATTCAGGCACTTTCAAGATTCTACTTCCTGATAATTAATATAACCTGATAGCTATGTATTAATGTGTCTGATAAGTCTATTCTTGAATTCATATTAAGTAGTAGTAACTAGTATTCTTAATCCCCTCAGTTCAAAGCCCAAACATTTATGCCCTCTTACTGTCTTATTATTTTTCAGTCCAAATTCATTTGAATCAGTATTCAGATTACATTCCATTTGCATTCAGATAGCAATTAAACCAAGAATAATGAGAAAAGCTTGTTACTTAGTGCTCAGCAAGCCCAAGTAGTAATCCTGGCATTTTAGTATGCTTGACATTGAACCACCATTCAACCATTTGATTTACATCAAGGTCTCAAGAGGAACTTTCCTTTGTGCAATTGCAAAGTGGTTATGTATGAGCAACTGTAACATTCCCTTGTGGGTAAACTTCCCTGATCACATTTGCATGTAATTAAGATGACAAATCACATTATTCTCCAAGTAGCTCTCTAAACTAGTTCTGGGTCACCAATGAGGGAAGACTGAACAGGGAAAACCCTGGGTATGACTAAATTAGCACACTCTCTAGAACAAATGCTTCTACAGAAACAGTTTCACCATCTGACATAACACTTTGCTGGACTTCTGATGTAACTACAAGACCTAAGGACAAGCAGAGACTTAGCTTGGGATTTCCCATTGGATTTGCATAGCCTCAGTCTCAAAAAAAAAAAGTGCAACTAATTTATTTCAAAATTAAGATGAAGTATTTGGACAAATTATATTGGTAGGTCCCTTGTATCATATTTTATTCCTAGTCAGATTTTTAGGACTTTCATAGCTCTCAAACTACAGTTAAATTTCATTTTCAGCAGGTCACTGGATTCAATACATATTAGAAAGTCAGGGGGAGAGATTATGTATTTTTCTAATATGTAATAAATATGTATTTTTTTATTATCTGTCCATAATTGTCTTTAAGTTCTGCAAGGTTTATTTAGCCTTCAAACCACATACTTGTATGATACTAATTAAACCTGAGGTTGAAATCTGTATTTCTAGATAAAACCCAGGGAAGGAATATAACAAAGGTTAAGGAAAACCATCATGCAGGGTACTTTTCCTGGTGAAGGAAGATGATTTTTTATTAGACAGTGGCATAATGCTATGCAAAGAATGCAGTTTAAACCCTCCTCTCTCCATGTATGTGTACAGTAGCCAGTGGTACAGAGGACAACTCCAGGAAGAAGACAGGCAGAAGACTGTTCTTCTGCTCCATCATGAGTAATTGAAGGTTTTTTTGATCAGTGAAGGTGTAGAGTAAGATCATGAACTGTGATATATGAATCTGTTTAGAATTTCTAGGTTCTGGGGAGCGTCAAAGGAAATTTCATTAATTAAATCTAAAGATAACATCGCACAACTCAGGAGTCCCTCATTAGTACTTATTTTCCTTCCTTTAAGACTTCATGAACGATAGGCTGGTCCTGCTATCCAGAGAGACCCAGATAGGCTCAAGCAATGGGCCCAGGAGAACATCATGAGGTTCAACAAATCCAAGTGCAAGGTCTTGTATCTGAATCATGGCAACTCCCACTATCAGTGCAAGCTGGGGGACAAAAGGATTGAGCACAGCCCTGACAAAAAAAAAAGACTTTTTCCTCCAAGTTTCTCTTCAATGAGGACAGCTGCACAAGTTTTGAGTAATTTGCTGAAGATGACCACAAGCTTTAAGTGAAATCACCTATTAAATAGTACAGACATATGTGGTATAAGAAACATGATATGGATTTGCTCAAAACTTAGCAAAATTACATACTCATCTGAGGCTCCTCCAGCTAGTTCCATTACCTTCCAGCTTCTCAGTTAAGGACATGCTTTGGTCCAGCTTATCAATCACTGATTAGCTTCTCTGACCATACATGCCTGCAATTAACCTGTTTATTCTGATCTTATCAACAAAAGAATTTGGGTAGGCCTTTGGATTTTCATTACTTTAGGAACTTTAATCATTTTCATTTTTATATTTAGTTTGAGACCAAAAGGGATTTGTTGAGGTACAATAAGCCACCTCTAGATTTCTACATCTCCCCTACAGGCTGCCAGCAATGGGCTTCAAAAGTTGCACATTAGGAATTAATATTTCACTTTTTCAATTATCACCTTTTTCTGTAGGAAAATATTTCCCCTACTCACTCATTACACATTCTTTTTTCTGCAGCACTGCTTCCAAACTTGTTGCTGCCCACTTTATATTTGAACAGTCAAGCGTATGCTCCCACACAAGCCTCATAAATCTGCACTTAATCCTATTACCTTGCATTAGCTGGCTCTCTTGCTGAACCACTGGCTATGATCACTGGCAGCTGGTTCAGGCTGTA
Organism: Cyrtonyx montezumae; assembly: GCF_038088225.1. NCBI lineage: Eukaryota > Metazoa > Chordata > Aves > Galliformes > Odontophoridae > Cyrtonyx > Cyrtonyx montezumae. The sequence goes on along the minus strand of NW_027071936.1, from coordinate 24,397,220 downwards.
ATTACAGACTTCTATCCAATGCAGGCTCATCCTGAGCAGGGTCATACTTCCTTTTGTGTAGCATGCTCCAGGTCAGCATACCTGATCACTGCCTCAGAGGACAGAGATAACACAAAATTGCTTTCTCTGCCTTAGAGCACCACATTTGGAAAACAAACAATGCAAGCTCCTATTAGACTCTCTATATTTCTCCTCAGTACTGTTCCCAGATTGTCAGACAGCTTTGAAAGAAAAGGAAACCCACCCAGGCATATTATGTTACTGTTCTGAAACTGATACCCCGAAGAACCAAATTAATAGAATCATAGAATCATTAGTGGGGCTCTCAGTTCAAGACTAATCAAGATAACACTGATTCGGTATTAAACAACAGTGACTACTTAGAGCACAAGTTCCATTGAATAAAGTCACACCAAGTAAAGGTAAGCATTTCATACTGCAGAGAATACACATTTGTCAGTTGAAAATGTAATAGATTTACAAAACTTGCATCCATCTGGACATTTTTGTGTCTAAAAAGTGAGGTAAAGAATTCTTCTAAGTGACCAAATGAAACCTTCAGACAGAAACAAACAAACAAGCAAACAGGCACCCCACAAATTCAAATGGAATAAAAGTTTTCCTGGAAGGAAATTAACATTTTTAGTTTCTAAAAAATAGATGGGATATCAAGCCAAAGGCTCGTGGTCCTATTGGGCTCTATTGGAAAGTGTTTTGCTCAAGGGAGGATTTTCCTATTTTTAGCATTTCTCAACTGTAGCTTGTACAATAACGGCTGGACACAGCTTCCAACAGAGAACTTTCTCTAGCCGAGGAAAGGATCCTGATATTTGCCACACCCCATGTGATTCAGAAGGGTGTTACTTTTAAGAGCTAACATATTACTGAAGGACTTCCTCACCTCCCTCCTATAGTCTCAGGGGGTCAGATAAATGCAAAATCACATACTCTGCTCAAACCTCTGCTAAACACAGCACAAAAATATAATGTTTAATTACATCACTTTTCATCTACTTGAATGGTTGGTTATAGCCATTACCTAATTACAGGACAAAAAGCATACTAAGCAATTTGTCCACCTGGAACTAATTTTCAAAGCCATGCATCAAACATGCTATTTACAAGGAGAGGTTAGGGCAGAGAATAGTAAGGAAACACGCCTACACTGCCAATGATCAAGATAGAAGATGATGCAAGCTATGAACTTCTAAAATTGGAAAAAAAATTGACTGTTTATTTGATAACCTTACTGTAGTTTTATCAGCTATCAGGTGCTTTAGGTACATGCCATGTTTCACTATACAAACCAAGGGAGCTGTTTGACTGCTGGTAGTTGAGAAATAAGCATCAGTTCATGTGCACGTAGTGGGGGAGGGAATTAATGCCCTGCAATTCTGCCTAAGCCAAGCACCACTCAGGTGAGCTGGAAGCAGCAGCAAAAAATTAAGCACCAGTTCCTTGTCCACTAAGATGTGAAAAGCAACGCAAGGCAGAAAAACAAACCATCCTAGCTTCTGGAATGCCTGCCACACCCCTGGCATTTGCCTCAGTGGAGAGTCATAGAGCTTTCCAACCTTAATGATTCTAAGATCACCAAGTCCAACCTCAACCCATCCCCACCATACGCACTGACCTTGTCCCTTAGTGTCACATCTCCGTGATTCTTGAACAGCTCCAGGGGCAGTGACTCCACTTCCCTGTGCAGTCTGTGCCAACGTACAACTGCTCTTCCAGAGAGAAAGTGTTCCAATCAACAACTGTCAATAGTTAATATCCAATCTGAAGATATAGATGAAAGCAACAGCCCAGAGACATCACAAAAAGAAACAAATCACTGTAAACACAGGTCCAACAACACTGCAGCCACCTACCTTGCGCGCAGAATTGCTGGCCTTATCTGGCAACGTGCAGCCTAGGAGCTCCGCAAGAAACTTTGCCATATACGAGCAGGGAGGAAAGGGTCTTCGTTGTCACTGTGCCAGGCAAATATCCTTTGGCAAGGGGAGAGCTCAGTGGAACATTTCTTCTTTGCTGCAAATCCAGGGCTGCTCTTGGGGTTTGATATCCAGGCCATCTGCCAGCATCATTCTAACAAGGCTGTGCAGGTTCACCGGGTGGTAGCTGAGATGGCTTACAAAAATAAATCAAGTAAACTAGCACAGCGCTGGGCTTCTCAGTGTTTGCTTCTCCCCTTTCCTGCTGAATGTCACTATTCCTATAGTAAAGGAAAGGGGCCCCACATAGGGGCGGTGAGAGGGACAACACTGCAGAACTGCAGGCAAATAGACTGAGGCAAGCACTGTAAATCACCTCAAGGTACAGCGTGCATCCTGCACACAGTGAATACAACTCCTTCCTGCCCGCACACAACGGCCTCTAGCAGAATTCTATTTACACTCAGGAATGTTTCAGTACTTCAATGTCCAATAGCAAAGGAATAAAGCGGATTTGTTTCCAGCCCTGACTGCTAGTGAGTAGCATCTCTATTACTATCAAAAAAGCAACTTGCCCCAAGTGTCCATATCACCCCAAGATGGTGACTGCTCCATTCCCCATGTGCCCAGTCAGGATGCTGCAGTAGGCTTGGGCAACCACTGCCCAAACAAGGGTTATGATCTGAGAAGCATACTGAAATATAAGTTATGCACTGTATAAAAGAAGCACTTTCCTGCAGAAACAAAGTCACCCAACCTCTAATCTCATCACCAGAAACGAAGTAGCAAACAAGTAGCCAGTGCAGCTCAGGGTCAGTTGACTGCCTCCCTTTCCAGCCAATGGTACTTGGAAGCAATAACTTCATGGTCCTGACTCCGAGAGGCACAGTACAAAACCAATCCTGCCTATCTTCAGGCTGAAGTCTATGGGAATGGATTCAACCCAGTGAAATGCAACTGAATCTTCATCAGCATTAAGTACGTGAGGTGCAGCCTTGGTGGTTGCTGTGCTGGACTCTAGTTTTTCTCCTCTGACAGAAACATGTCAGAAACAGCCCAGGAAAGTGCTTCTGTGCACATCATTCTTCCCAAATCTGCCTGACTGTACGACAAGCACTGGCTAAGGATATTTCTAATATCAGTTTGACATTAAGTATCAAAATCCTAATCTTCAGCAAAAAATGTCAGACAATTAAAGTTCAGGGGATTTCAATTCTTTGCTAGCAGAAATATAGGCTTGTCTGCTTGATAGCAGCTGAAATAACACATGGCATATCAGTAACACTAGAATTCAAACGTGCTACCACAGTCAGTATAGCTTCCTGCTCTACCAGCAATCTTGTGATACACTCTTGTATTTTCAAGCAGCGCTAGCATAGCTACAACATCCAATCCCCTTTTCCTTGCAAGGATGAAGTTTTATTTGTTCCCCATACAACATGTACGAATGGGTTATCACAAAGGTAGAAGCACAAGTGGATTTGGATGCCATCAGTGGCAAGGAAGGTGCACAATATTGGCACTAACACATTTTATTTGCACAGAACAAATGAGCTGCCTAGATGCCCAGTACAAGTCTCCTGCACAATCAAGACAGAAGAAATACTGCTTTGCACAAACTAGTTTAGAGAGTTTAAGTACTCTGGACAACAAGAGGCATACACCCATTTCTATCAACTTCCATATGTGTAACAGCATAATAAAACTATCTCAACATAGGAGAAATCCTTTAAATATTTCCCTTAACATTCTAATACTTCTCCAAATTCAGACATTTCAGGGACCGGAACATATTTTCAGTTTCACTTCAGTCCACAGGATGGCTCCTCTCAGGCTAGGACTCCCTCAGAGCCAAGTCCCCAATATCCAATTCAAGCAAGGAAAGGCATTCCATGAAGCTACAGTAAGAAAAGATGGGTGGTCTCAAAGAAGATCATACACAGAGTTCTTGTCATAAAGCCCTCAGCAGATTGTTGCAGGCCAAACAAAATAATAAAAAGCTGTTGCATGAAATACTGCACTGATCACTTTGGCTTAATGATGGCTAGATTTTTTTCTCAAGACTGACACAAAGCTGACAATATTAAAATTTAAGTCTCTCCAGTCTCACTGTGAACTGCATTCCTCTAACCATGCTGACCTGAGGTTGGATCAGTCAAAGAAAGAATAACTCAGGAGACACAAAAGACAGAAAAGGAAAGAATACAAATAACCCACAGCATCAACATCTCAAACTCTGAGCTGCTATTGATTCTTCTTAAACATAGAGAGCACAAAAAAAAATTAAGAATCCTTAGCAGACTTGAAGGTCCTTCTCATCTTTATTTAAGAAGGGAACAGTCTTGGCATTTGAAGATGTGTTGTAGGGGTAAATTAAAGGGGTTTTTTGCTCATTTAGAATGGGTATACATTGGCACATTTTGCACATCACAACACTCTTAGTCTTGTCCCCAGCCCCCTCCCATCTACCTCACTGCCTGGATATTCCCTGCCACATCCTCTTATTTCCAAATCAATCACTGCCTCACTAACAAACCATAGGGATTTGAGAGTCCTCTCATTCACTGAAAGAAGGATTTTCTCATTTAATATCTGAGTTGGTTTATGCTGCCTTGCCCCTGGCTAGGATGAAAGAAGTACAAAAGGAGGTGCTCTAGAGGTTTGATGCCTTCCTCCAGCTCAGCTGTTCAAGGAACACCACCTGCTGTGGACTGAGTCAGTCAGTCAAATTTCATGTTCAACACTTCATGTCATGAATAACTTATCCTGGGGGGATTATCTGAGGTCTTGGATGCTGTACGATGTTTTAAGACATAATTCCAAGACCTTAAATAATTTAAGCGAGGCTGTGACTGATAATAAATACTTCATTCTCATTAGACAGCTCCACATTCTTTACCAGCTGTACAAATCAGCTGTTTTGAAACTGTAAAATTTTGAAGTGACTGATTCTTTGAAATGACTTTCAACACAAGTTGCAGGTCCAACATATTCTATGAAAAAGTTACTGTAGGAGAAGCCAAGGTTATGTCCTACTGCACTCAAAACATGACATTAAAACATGTCTGCAATACATTAAGAACAGACGGCAACAGACCATACTAAGCTGAAGTGTGTCTCCATGGGCACCGAATCCACAAACATATCTTACAGTTGATGTGAAGTTGCACAATCTACTAAAGATATAATTTAGATAGATTTAGTCTCTGAAGGAAAAAAATAAAAAATTGAGAGCAAGAAAACACAAAATACTCTAACTGGGTTTTGGATGTTTTGATAGCAGTTTTAGATTTCAGTGGTGTCTGCTGAACAAGAAGATTCCATGTATTCACATTCACAGGTTGAATCCTATATCCTTTGGGCAGTGCACCTGCAAAAATTTGGCATCCATGGAACTACATCTGTCCTTATTCTAGCAAGCTACAAACAAATTACTTCTTGCCATGTATTTTTGCTAAACATGAATCATCATAAAAGCTCCCCTAACTTGGCAACTATGTTTTATTTCATTATGGAAAGCACACTTAAAAGCAACAAAGGGTACTGAGTTCTGAACACAAAAATCCATTTCAACTCAGTTAATAGTGCCATTTATCTTTTCTGCTGGGCAATTGTTTTTCTTCCGTGCAAAGCAACTCGGAACTCTGCTTTGTACTATTTTTGTAACATGCAGGAAGGCACCAAAAGGAATTGGGAACCACAGAAATACAGTCTGTCACATTCTACTTGGAATGAGAACAGGTTGCTTGAAGTGTTGATACATCTTTAAATCAAGAGAACACGTGTAAGTGAAGACGACCACATTGAAAGAGGTAGTCTGTTATGTTCTCTTGTTTACAAGTGTTACAAGTTACTTAAATTACCAAAATTTAAGTAAATACAAAATAAATAAATAAATAGAAGCTATCTTTTGTACCATAGAAACATCACAGATGATCACAGAAAGCAAATACTAAGCCTGCAGTAAGCTTACTATAAAGTTCCAGACACAAATGCAATGCCTTCTGTTGTCTCTCCTTTTTTAAAGATTAAGATCCCAGACTAAGAGAGAAGTAAAAGCAAACAACCAAGACATTTTATGAAAACTAAAAAATAAAGTCTTAATCAAAAACAGTTTTCTTATTTGCACAAACCACCCTCATACCTCTATAACTACATTTCATAGAAGCTAAATCAAATATCATGTAGAACAGGATAAATGAATAATGACTATAATACAACCAAAGTTCTTGTCGATTGACCATGCAGTTGTGCAGTACCAACAGTACTTCTCCAAAATGAAGCAGTAGTAGCATGTCCATTAGAAAAAGAAAAAAAAAATAAAATTATAGGAAACTATAAAGAATAAATTAGGGACAGGATGCAATCTTAAACTCCATCCAGTTATACCAGAAAGACAAAGTACATGCATAAATATAACACAAATCTAAAGTATGCCTTTCCTTTAATAAGCAAGACACCTGCCAGCAAACTTTGCAGTGATTCCTGTCTACGGCTGACATCTTTTCCTGATTAAAATCTGAACTCATTGTGAAGAACAATCAGTCACAGTACAAGTTCTACCTCAGATCTCCCTACAGCAGAGAACTTCAGGGTGGTCTGATTCAGGCATGTAGTGGCACGTTTCCATCCCAGCTGGGTAAGTGGTGGCAGAAGCGGTGTAGCCCAAACGTTGCACCAAGGGAGATTCATGTTGGATATCAGGGAACTTTTCTTCTCAGAAAGTGTGTTGAGGCATTGGTACCAGATGCCCAGGGAGGTCATGGAGTCACTGTCCCCAGAGGTGTTCAAGAATCATGGAGATTCTTGAATCAGTGGGCATGGTGGAGATGGGTTGGGGTTAATTTAGAGATTCAAGAGGATTTTTCCAGACTTTATGGCTCTATAAATGCCTTGGCACAAAATTCTCTAGATTACAATAACTTTTGTGTCAGTCAGCACTAACACGGACTGGCTGATAAGCAGTATGCTTGTTGTGGTGTGTCATAGCAGTTGTGGAAACTGTGGTATGTAAATGTAATGCTGTATTAAAAATATGATGAACACTATTATTGCTATCCTGTGATTATAAGTTTGGCAAAAAAAAAAAAATCTTTTGCCACTGACTTAAAACAGGCTAATGAAACACATCTGAAGTGCAAGAGCAATAAAGGAAAAGAATCAATTCCTATATCACTTACTGGGGAGAAAAGGAGGATACAGTGAGTGGAGCTAGATCTGCCTCTGCAGATGGAACCTCCCCCTCACAACAGCATAAGTCACCCTTAATGAAAGAAAGTTTCCCTTCCAACGAGCAGAGCAGTAGGGGAGAGGGTGAGCCTGGCAGGGGTTCTGACAGATGCCAGACCTCAGCCTGTGGGTCCTCTGGGACAGAAGGGAAGGGATTTCTTGACAAGTAGATGGACACTTTCCAAAGGAGCATCTGCAGTCAGAAGTATCTGCACTAGGGATTTGTGACATGTGCCTCAAACTCTGTGCCAGTGACAGCAGTGGGTATTATAGTTCCCTGCATAAATAGTGTTACGACAGCTTGGGTGAAGAAACCTTTTCCCAGCAAGTGTCAAAACCACAAAACGCCAAGCTGGGACATTAAAAACATTGATACAGATGATGTGCTAAGCTGTGTGCTAATGCAAAGCTAGAATGCAATGCTACAAACAGAGTATTGACAACTAACTTGGAGAGAAACCTGAGTTTGGTAAGGGCTTCTTAAGAGGAATGTTTTCCTCTAAAACTTTAATTTAGAAGATCTTAGGTCTTGTAAGTAAATTTATATTTTTCTTTCTAGTTATCTATCAGCCTAACTTCTAAGCATATATATCTACATACAAGTCTATCTATATCTACAGTCTGTATAGTGACAGAGAAAAACAAAAAAAAATATAAGATACCTCCCACTCTATTTATTAGCATAGCTACAGCCACTGCATTGTGAACACAGGGCAGTATTTTGCCATATGCTACCAGAATTTTGGAAACAGTTTGTGAAAGATGAATGTGCTTTAAGCACAAATGGGAATCCGAATAAACTACTTAATATTCTGCAGTGGTCCCATGATGAGCAGCTGGCATTCCCAAGTAATGGTTTAACTTCATTTTATTTCATGTGTGTTTTATTGCAGCACCTGCGGTGTGAACAGATTGGGGTCCATGCAAATACAGAGTAAATCACAGTCCCTGTGCTAGAGAAAAGACACCATAAAAGACCTGGCATACGTGGTGACAAGACCAATAAAAGCTGACTCTGGTGGAAGACCGAGGCATGGAGCAATGAAACTAGTTGTGTTGGCAACTTACTGAATAACCACTGATCTGTGAAAGCAGAGAAGCCAAGTAGAGAAGGATTTCCTGGAAATACTTGGAGTTAAGGCCTTATCTTTTGTACTATCATCTGTATGGGGAATAGTAAGAAAAAAAGCAGACTTTTCTTGTTCTCCAGAGAAAGGTGGCCTTTGGAAAGACTCATTCCTCCAGCAGACCTACAGATAAGGATAGTTTCCTAACCTTCAAAACATGATTCATTCTGCTTTTCTGATGCAAGCGAACAGCATGAAGAGCTATTTCCTGCCTTAATGACTTGTGATAATTTCCTATCAGTGAGGTATCACATTCCATAATAAATAAGTGAAAACACAAAAAGAAACAGTATAAGCTAATAGTAAGTTTATATAAAACATAATTTGCATCTTATGTTGGCAGAGAAAAAATAATAGCAATATATGGAACCAAGGTGCCTTCCTTGGATCTGTCACCCTCTCAGCAATATGCTGATACATGAGAAACTAGGTTTATGACATTGATCTAGATTGCAGTGGACAGACACCCATGTCAGATGACTGCCATCCTTTTCTGCTTGTTTGGTTGGCATTGAGCTTGGATTAATCTAATTTTGCAAAGCACACACAAAACATACTGAAGTGTCCACTTCCATACATAATATAACTCCCCTAGAACAGAGGGAAGGGCAGAAAGAATTAGAAAAACATTGGAAAAAAATAGGCATGCACAGAGGAAGAAAATCTTCCACTCTTCTTCAATAAGTCTGTCCACCATCCGGTCCAGAGACAACGTGGAATCGGAGGTTGGAAAAGATCATAAGTGATCATAAATGCCAACTCCACCCATCCCCACCATACTCACTAACCTCAGTGCCACATCTCCATAGTTCTTGAATACCTCAATGGATGGTGATGCCCCTACTTCTTATGGCTTCCCAAGGGACCAAAACACAAAAAAAGAAATGAATAATTCCAACACAGACTGTTAGGTGGAGAATGGTAATATGTAATATGGAGAGCATAGTTATGTACTCTTATTCCAGTTTTACTTCTTGCTCTCCTGCAACAGGCCCAGGCTGGGGGGAGGGGGAGGGGGGTGGTTGGGGCTTTCTCCGCATTACTAGTTTTGGTTTCACCATCTCTCCAGATCCTATGGTAGATGTGTAGATGAGGTTTTGTCACATAACCCAAAAGAAAGTAGGATAAATAGAACTAACAAAAATTTACCATAAGCACTGTTTGGAGGATGAAATACTTATGCTGGCATTGTCAAATCCAAGTCACCCATGCTAATGGAAAACAGTCAGAAATTCAAACAGGAGAAATTAGAACTCAGGTATGGAAGATTATATATAATTCAGGTGTACTGAAAAGCAACAGAAATGACCACTCTCTGGAAACTACTGTATCCTAGCAAATACTGCACTTTTTTGTTATTTTGATCGCCTTAGCCATCAGAAAGTAAAAATCAGGATGATTCACAGATCTGTTTGCATGTTGCACATCACTTATCATACGCCATGTTCTTATAATAAGCTTCCAAACTCCTCCTGAAAGACTTTATCATCCTCTCAAAACACTGAGCAAAAGTGGTGCACACCTAGAGGACTTAGCACTTTGCAAACCACTAGGAACATAGCCCAAAAACTGGACTTTCATTTGGGAAAGAAAATGGGTCTTTAAAAATGAAATGGGATTTCTCTCCTGAGGGAGAGAATGTAGGCTGGTAATATAACGATAGTAAAACTTGGTGAATTTTGCTGCTAACACAAGGAAAGAGCATGCCATATGAGACAGAGCACTATCTCCCATTTAAAAGGGAGATGGAAAGAATGAAAAACTTTCTACAGCCTAAGTGAATTTTGATGGAATAGAAGAGGATTATTATTGTCTTTCTGTAAGATGATGGAGTACTTTATCAATAAAATACTGCTGTCTTTGTAGAAAACAGTCCAGTAACAATTTTAAATAATTGTGGATGTGCTAGATAAGCAGACAGGGTGACTGTGAGTTACATGTCCCATACAAACACGTTTGTGGCAGAAGAAATGAAATACACAATTAGAGTACCAGATAATAGGTCCGAGTTAGATGAAAGATGTAATGAGTAGGTGTGAAAATTTTATCCCACAAACACTGCAACATTTGTCACCCTGTGCTACTTTAGAGATATTGTTTTCTACGTCTATTTCCAGAATGCAGTTATTTTATTTTAGTAGTCTTTTACAGAACAAGCCTCCATGTAACAGTGGCCTCTTGCAATGGCACATTTTAATTATTTTATTAAGCTTCAAAATTTTTACTCTGAAATATCCATCTCTCTTAATTGAAAGGATCTCAAGTAACTCCAGTATTTCCAGCATCCTTGACCTCACAGGTGTTTCTTTCTCTATTTATGTAAATCCCTCAGCAGCACATAAGATTACCCACACAGGATTTTCTACACACAAAATGCCGTAGTTGTGACTGAATAGTTTGTATTCATCAACTATCCCAAGTATTGCTCAAGTGCCAAATAGAGGTGATAATGAATTTTCATTTCTGGGCAAAAATGGTACTTTTTAGAGCCTCTCTCTGTGTGAACTTTGCCTTGGAGCATACCAATGTCCCTGATTTCAGCACCTCCAGCAGCTCATTCCATCTACTTCTGTCCATCTGATGTCTATCTGCTTCCCACCCACTGCATAAAACACAAACCTGGCTTTGTTTTTTGACCAACATGACTCATCTTCCCTTTTTGAGACTGGAAATGCAGCATTTCTTTGTTTTAGAGTCCCAGAAGCAGAAGATCCTGTTTTCTGCCCCCATTCCCAGACAGCGTGTGAGAAATTTGATGGAAAGGGGAAAAAAGAGAGAAGGGAGAAAGAAGGAATTTTTAAAAAATTCTATTAAAAAATAGAAGTTTTAAATGCTGTAATCAATCTGCCAAGATCCTAAAAAGAACCTGCCTGTCCTTGTACTGTTGGATAACAGGGACTCAGCACACGCAGAAATGAGATCTCTATTTTATTAATAAGTAATTCTCTTATTCTGGGTCAGTGTCACAAGTTTTTGGGTAGCATATCTGACTCATTGCAAGCTTTTTAGGAATTTTTTAGCTAATAAAGTCATTGTAGTTTCACTGACATTTAAGAAGTAAGTCTTCTGAATAAATCCATCCTTTCTAGTGCAAGAATGTGATACCAGTTAACAGAATCAAGTATCACACATAGGAAATGGCACAGTTTTTAAAATCACAGGCTTCAGATTGTTTCTGATATCTCCATCACCTCCTCTGTAACTGGAGAAGTAATATTAATCATTGGTGACAATTTTAACTTTCTACTTCAATAGATTTGTCTTTCAACTCAGTGCAACTCTCTAAAAATGCAGAACTTCCAAGTTCAGCTGACTGCCTTTCTTCCAGCTGAACTGTCCAGCTTACTGAGTATTTAGACCTTTCAGGGCAGCAATAGAATTTTCTCTTCTGTATTCCTGGAACTGTTCCCCTCTTTTCATCACCTAATTCCAGAGAGCCCCACCACAGAAAGAGAGGTGAAGATGTTCCCAGACACAAGTTTCCATCACCTTGTACAGTTAAAACAGTGATACTTAACAGAGAGGTAGAATACAAGTTACTTTCATTCACTGTATGCCCACACCTTTCCTAGCACATACATTCACTTTCTGAGGCTTAGCTGCTTTGATGCAGCACAAGCCAGACAAACTCATTGACTTCTCTGTGCTGAAGACGGCTGCCATTATGGATAATTACTCTGCCTCAGGAAAACAATTCTGGCAGACTGCTCCAGTGTAATTAAGAGCTACTAGACATGACTGCGCACAAGTGCAGAATGATATACAACTCAACAGACATGTCTGCGTTAATTTTGCCTTCTATAAGTAAGTTGCTGCTTGCCCACAAACAAGACGTGCACATTGTATCATCCCATGGCTTCACCTGCCATGCTCCCTTCTCTCCTCCTTTTGCCTCTTTTAAAAGCACACCTTCCACACTATGTCAATAAATAATCTATACTTCCCAGAAATCATGAGCACGGCACTTGCCCTTTTCTCCCCACTAGCACCATGTTTCCAAACTGATATACTTTAAGTATCCTGAAAAATACTGTCACTTAACCACATCCCAAAATGGCAAGGGTGATGCAGTCACAGTTAAAATAGAATTAGTCTACACCAATATCAGACAGATTTATACTTTATTTCCCCCCAAGTAGCTCTACAAAGCAGAGTCCTCTTTTACTTTCATTTGGACCATTTTAATGGGATGTCAAAACAATACATTCCTTCTCTCTTGATGCCTCTGCAACCACAGATGCAATGCATGTTTGTGTATTACATTTAGAATAACCCATTTTAGAGAAAATTAGCTCATGTCAATAATGAGCATGAACATATGCTATCTGTAAAAAATTTTATGGAATTCTGAGCTTACAGGGTATACAAGCACATCCACTCCATAATATTGGCATATCTAGAAATAATTCTAACAGACAACAAACCTGTTTGTGACGCTGAAACCAAGACTAGTGGATTGCTCATTCTCCCCCCCCTTTCCCAAACTGAAAAGAAAATCGTGAAAGGACTCATCACCAACACATAGCCTTATTCTGATCTATTTGTTGCATATTTATTCTAAATGCACTTGTCACCATCTAAAATTTAATTCAGGATCTCATTACGTGGAAATCTCTCATGAACTCTCCTTACATCATTTACTGAAAGAAATCAAACAGTTATCTACAATAATCACTCCCACTCAGGTATCAAACAGTTTTCACTCAGAAGTAAAGCACAATTTGTAAGATAACCAGAAATTCAATAAAGTAAAAACAAATATTTTCATTTAGTTACTCAAACTAAAGTTCACCCAGCTTTCCAAAACCTTTGCTCCCATGACTGAAAATAGCCTTGTCCCTTGGAGACACAAATGCTGAGCACATCAGCAGACTGAGTGCCCAGCTGATAACTATTACTGTGTCCCCCTCTTCTAGCAATATTCCATTGTATTTGCTTACAGCTGAACAGATGTAAAGCTACAAAATGTTCTGTGAACACTGGAGAGCTAGGATGTAAAGTGTGCCTTTCAGACTGACTTCATAATATATTATTAAATTTGTCACACATTCTCAGCTCCTTTCCCTTTCCAAAACACGTGGCAGCTGTTAATTAAGAAAATGCAACAGCACCAACTATCACCAGCACAACCTAAATGGCAGTTAATGTAATGAAGGAGATCTAGAATCCTGTTCCTAATGCATGCACAATATCCTCTTCACTTCTTTTCAGTGAAAATTACACTGCAGTTACTTGTGCTCATATGTTATGGCCACCTAATTCCTCATTTAGTGAGAGCTGACTGTAGAGGTTTTATGTTTTAAACCCAAATCCTTAGCCCTTTTTATTTCAGTCTTGCTTGAGAGATCAGCAAGATTTTATGTATGGAAGTTGACCACCCTCAACAATGTTTAGCTTCACAAAAATGCTGTGGCATCTCCGCTATGCTACATCATAAAAAATTAGAAGTATAAATTTCATATTTTAAAGAGGTTTTCTTTTTCATATTAATCTTATTATTTTTTATTATTTATTTAAATTACAACAATATCTGTAATACGGTAAGGCACATCAGCATTTCAGTCATACTGATATACACAAAATATTAATTTCTCAGTCAGGTGAAACTAGGTTTATATCAAAGGCCTTTTAACTGGGAACTAACTGAAGCTATCAGTACTATCCAGTTACACCAAAATAGCCCGTACTGTTGGAAAGGGAGAGAAAACTGTAATCAAGCCATGGTACTTTGAGATGCCGAGCACAACTTCAGCCTCTGCCCATGTGAGATGAATACAGTATCTATCAGAGTTTTAAACATCAGGGAATTAACGCGAGGAACCCACAATGAAACCTCTGCAACACTGAACTGCTGACATTTCCATCACAAAACAAATACTTGGCTAATCACGCGTGAAATGCCAATGGGAGCTTTGTGATATGCGAAGCTCTGAGTGTGGCTGAGAGATGATGGGATGGAAGAGATGTATTACAGCTCCCCTAATGGCTATCTCGGCAGAACACTGGACAACTTGAAGAGCTGGCTAGCACCTGAGTGTAGGAGGTTCTAATTTTATTTTGGTGGAGTTTAGCAATACACTAGCAAGACTGGATGCAGGATGCGTATTTTTTTAGCTGAAGACAAAGCTCTGTAGGCTGGTAAGTCACTCAACCAGACAGAAAAAGAAAACTTCCAGATACCAGCCTTCAGTTTACACAAGGAAGCAACTAAGTCATGCTCTGGATTGCTGCTGCACATAACTCTGTCCTCATTTCCCAGACATTGCTACAAAAAAAGGAAGGGAATCTCTGATAAACTTTCAGTGCATTTCAGGCCTATTTTCCTCAGAACATATATTTCTTCTACGTTTTTGTTCACAGTTAAAAATGAATTAAAATATCACATGACATCTTCATTATAACAGCTTTTTACGAAACCAAACTGAGAAAGCTGAACAAAGCTTCATCTGCAACTGATTCACATTTAGAGTCCTCCTCCTTGCATGCATCCAGAGGAGCACAACCTATTCCAAGGTACCTGCTTTAGGAGGGGGTTTTGACTCAATGATCTCATGAGGTCCCTTCCCACCCCTGCAATTCTGTGATTCTGTGAGAGTTACAGGGAGCAGCAATGGTGGTAAGGCTTCCTGGTTATGTTTCCTATGATCGATTGAATGACTGAAATAAATTGTTCTGAATTTCTTCTCCAAACAGTAATGCACTGGAACAGGCAGCTCAGGGAGGTGGTGGAGTCACCATTCTTGGAGGTGTACAAGGACCATGGAGATATGGCTCCAAGGGATATGGTTAGTGGTCAAGGTAGGGACGGGCTGAGAGTTGGACTACATATTAGAAGTCTTTCCAACCTTAATGACTCTACGAATTTACAGCTTGTAGCTTTGTTCTTCCATTTTATGTCTCTCTCTCTGGTCTTAGCCATATTCTTTCATTTAATAAGTGAACACATTTTCATGGCCAAAGCATTCTTTACTCTCCATATCATTTTTTTTGCATATGCTAGAACTTGCCACATGTATTTATTTCTCTAAAAGTTATCTGTTCAAGTAATCATTCTATTAGAAGGTCCAGATTTCTGATTAGGTGGAAGCTGTAACCAAACAGTTTGCATTTACTTAGAAAAGACAAAGAAATCAAGCTATCAAACAATGATTTTATCTTGGAGATTATAATGGCCCATTTCTGCTATAACTAGAGGATCTATGCACAGAAGGATAGAATTTTAAGAAACTGATTAAAAAATTGCCAGCCTTCATGTTCATGTAAGGTTGCCCCATTGTGCAAACAGTTTTTGATACTGGGTATATACACACACTAGGAAATTCACTTCTTAACAGCCAACATAAAAGTCACTCTGTGAATAATGTTGCTGGGTATCTGTGGATATGCTAAATGGATACACAGGGTATTTATAGTCCTAAAACAAAAACAAGGATACTGTGCAGATGAGATGCAGTCTTATAACAGCAGCATTCCTTGGCATGAAACAGTGACCGTGTGAGAATTCCTTGAGCAGCAGTGCCCTCTCCAGCCCAGTTCCACAATACTAAGACATGACATACAAACAAAATCAGCTCCTTCAGCCTCTCCTTGTGGGGTTTTCAAACCAGCACTTTCATAGTCTACGTGGACTGGATTAACAGTGCAGTTGATCTTCACTTTTCTCCAGGAGAGGTTTCCGAAACTAGAAGCAGTACTACAGGTGAACTACTATACCAGAAGAACTGAAAAGTGAAACATGATTCTGAAAAGAAACAGGATTCTGTCCTACAGGGCATAATTGTGTTTAGACAGCTCTGTGTGGTCTTTTCCTTTTTACTGTCTAACAAGCACAGGAGAGTTGACTCATTCATGCAGAGAATAAATGCTTCAGAAAATATGCATTATCCTAAAGTTTGTTTCAACTTATCTAGGCTGCTTTGTCATGCACAAGTTATGGTTACTGCCGACTACCTGAGAAGATATCGCACAACATGGATCTTTCCTTCAACAGAAACAACAGAAAACCTTACCAGCTTGGATGAAACAAACAAACAAAAAAATGATGCCATTGTGTAGCTTTCATGCATACACTAAAGTACTCAGAGTGATTGTTTTTGCTACCTGTAGATTTAATCCTTAACCTGGGTCTCTTTCTTGTTATGCCTGATTTTCCAGGTTGCAGCTTCTCAAAAATAAAATTACCACCGAGTAGGGAGGAGTAAGAACTCAAAAGACAGAGATAAAGACAGATATATAAACCTCCATGAGTACAATACACCAGCATCTAGCACAATAACCTGTAGAAACATGCAGATGTATGTATGCATCTATGGATGCATACATTTTAAACCAGAGTAGGCATGAAATTTCTACTTTTCTTAGGAAACTGGGGTTAAGTTTTTCCAACTTCAGCCTTTTTCTAGATTTAACCAATTTTTCAGTTTACAAGCCCAGAACCATCACAAGATTGGGTTAGATATTATGAAAAAAATATCCTCTGAGAGAGAAGAGACACCATCCCTGAAGCTATTCAAGAACCATGGAGATGTGTGTAGGGTAAATAATCCCCAAGGATGGTACTCAAAAATAGCACAGAAGATGGTATATTTCAGTAGGGCTATATAGATGGTACACAGATAGCAAGCAAAAGAGGGTAGCTCACCTTTAGGATGATAAAGGCTTGCTGTGGACTCCACATGAGAAGGATCTCCAAGAAGAAATCCTTCCCTGGTGGTGGTCAGCCCTTAAATGGGGTCTAGGAGAGGTGGAGCCAGGCTCCACCCCTTCCAATCACACAGGTATATCACCTTCACCTGTGCCCCCCATGGCTGACTCGGTGCTCACCTCAGGTGACCAATCAGTGGTTCAGGCCATGATTCAACAGTTCTCATACAATGTGGCACTGAAGGACATGGCTAGTGGGCGTGGTGGAGATAGATTGGGATTGGACTGGGTGATCTTAGAAGTCTTTTTCAATCTTTATGATTCTATTATAGATTAATAATGTAGGCTGAGAAGATAACGGCGTAAGGGAAAGCTACCACAGGTCAACCAATTCCAAAGTAAATCCCACAGCTCTAAAAACCTGTCTTATATGCATAACTTTTGTATACACTGAATAGTGCAATGGCAACTGATAAACTTCAAATCCAGCTGTGAACAATTCAACATGAGATTCAAAGAAATTATATAATTATGTAAGATCATTTATCTTAAACTGTAACCTAGGCACACATCACACAAATCATTGCTTCTACATCAAGAATATCCAGTATTGTAATAAAAAAAACAATGATGAAGTAAAACATTTCTCAAATACAACCACATCCTCTCTGCCTTCAGGCCAGTACCCAATTACTCTGCTCACATAGATCTGTCAGTAAACCTACTCACATAGAGACTCCGGATGATGCTCCACCAGTGCAAAAAAAGACATCTTCCAGCAATGATGCTGCTTTTTGGAGAAGCCAGTTATCTTCTTTTTTCAAGAAAATAATTCAGAAAAGAAACCTAACAATGATTCCTAGGATGAAACCCAGAAGACAGTCACCACAGTAATCCTGATGCTTGCTACTATTTTCATTTGATAGAAAGAACTTTATGTTCGGGTGTAAGAAGCTGAGAAGTCAGCAGCAGTGATTCATGGTTACAGTGCAAGGGGCCCTCCCAGACAGGTTGGCTCTCACTTGCACCTCTATGGCAGCAATACTGTAGATGTTTTCAATTAGGTAAAAATCAAGGCCCCAGAGAGCATGCCTTTAGTCTGATAAAAATCTCCCTTGAGTATCAGCTTTTTTGTTTTCCTGCATCACGAAAGTAGTTGAGACAGCTGCTATACACAGGTGGTACTCCATATGCTGTGCTTTTATGGGTGGCTTGAGGCTCCAAGCCTCTGAACAATTAGTTTTACCACTACAGTTTTGACCTATCAACACTTTTTATCACTGCAAGAACTCCTTATCAAATCCTCGTGTGCAGGTGCAACATAAACACCTTAGGGAGAACATAGGACCTGCAGTAGGTACAGTTGGGAGCAAATAATAGAAAAAACAGGGGCAATAGAAATAGAAGCATCAGACAAGAAAAAACAAAAAACAAAAAAAAAACCAAACAAAAAAACCCCCACAACCTGGTCTAAAGGAATATAATAAATAAAATAACCACTACTGCATCCTCTGTTTTCAAAAACACACAGCCCACTCTCAACCCAGGTGCACACAAAGAAAATTTCTACCAAAATCTTGGATAATTGCTCTTAACCATCTGCAGCTGTGTTTGCCTCAGTGAGCCCTCCACAGTGAGAGTGGTGCAACCAACATCCTCCCACCCTCACACTCCTTACCTCTGCCCAGTCATTACCAGAACCAGCTAAACCAAGAGCCACAGCTGGGAAATGAGCTGGGAAAAGCCTAGCAAAGAGCCCTTCCTCCAACTTCACTCTTTGCAGGAAGGAGCTCACCTGTGCAGCTAGAACTTATCTGCAGAGAAGGCAGCAGTATAATGGGTAAGTTTTGCTCTGGATACCTTAAAATTGGATCTGCAGAAAAATCTGCTTTAGCTGGAGGGGTGGACTAGAGGATCACCAGAGGTCCCCTCCAACCCTTAGGATTCCGCAAAAATGGAAAGAAGGAAGTGTTGCTCAAGGAGATTGCAAATCAACAAGATAGTTTAGCAAACAACATCATATGTTGGATACAGAGGAAAAAAGCACTTTTAAAAAACACTTAACACATCAATGATTTTTACTTCCACATTACAGCCATGAGCTTCCTACATCCTCAGTTGCTGATATTTTTGTCCAAGGAACTGTTCCCAGTTCTTAGATTTTCTCAAAGCACTTAGAAATATCTGATTTTTTTTAGAACCAAAGTTCTTCTCCTTTCTTAAGAACAAAAGCTGCCATCAGCAATGATCTACAAGTAATCAAAGATTTCAGTGAGATTAAGCCAGCTATTTTCTTGGTACACAGAACTTGGGTAGAACTACCTGGATCTGGGCAGGAAAGTTACATTCTTGTTAATACACAAACATCAAATAAGGGAATTTTCAATCAAAGACCAGCAGTACAATAAGAATTGGCCAAAGTCCCTAGACCCAGATGTAGGTTTGAACTCCGCAGGTGGTATGAAGAATACAAAACCACCAGCTTGTGCTGAACTGTGAAGGCATCATATAAACACAACAAGAAAAAACAAACAAGATAGCAAGAAACATTCATGCTTTTAGGTTATCTAAAATAGTCATAAGCAATGCTAACCAAAAAGCAGCATGTTTTAAATGTTCATAAACTCAAATGATGAAGTCTTTGCATCCATGTCTATTTTGTGACTACAGCACCTCATTTGCCTTCTGCCGAGCTTTCTGCTTGCAGCCCAACGTAAGGATTTGTGTTTCCTATTTCATCACCAGAGGGCAGCCTTTGCCGCATGGCTGATGAAATCACACGGCACTTCTTTTCTTAAAACTAGGTAACGCTCTTTTAAAAGAAGCTGGGAAGCTTTTGAGAAATTCTTCATTGCTGAACAATTGCTGACTATGAAAACACCTGTACTGGCCTTGACAAGGGAAAGAGATAAGGGCACCTTTGCACAGAGGATTCTTCTTCCTTGAGGCTCACTGATAACTGAGTAATCCAGAAGAATGTAGCTGAATTGCTGAGGCTAATAATATTTGTTTAACAACATGCATGCAAACTATTGACAGTCATCATGGTGTTAGATTACCTGGGTCACTTGTTGACCAGAATTATTAAGTAACAGAAAAGGGAAGAAAACTAACCACAGCACACCAAACTTTTGAATTTATACATGATGGAGCATAGGATAGATATTACAGTGGTAACTGGGTGAGATTCTTGTTTTGAATGAGAGAAAACAGCTAGCCTGACACACAGAGAACCTCAGCAATTTCATGCAGATTGGATTCAGCCAAAGCTGTGATTAGCAAAGTGTGAAGTCTTGAGAGATTTAAGCCCCTTGGTGATTTCTGAATTCCCTCTGGTGAACTGCACATAGGTTTGAGCATAAACACCTCTGACAGTTCAACAAGTTGACCTGAGATAATAGAAAGTGTGGGAAAGGATAGAAAATTTAAGCCAGTCTCCTCAGCTCCATAAATTCATCCTCCCACCCCGTTTTTCTCAAGGTGGCACAAAAATGGCCCATTGTATCTCTGAGTTCTCTAGCTCAGTTATTTTTCTTCCTTGCATGGATGGGGAGCATTTGTGATTGACTTCATACCTTTTGAACTAGTGCTAAACCACGTGTTACAGATGCACACAGTGGAATATGTCAGCAGTGGAACACAATGGATCAGTTTCTCACTGCTGAAGTGATCACACGCTTGTGCTCAGGTCAATGTTTTCAGTGGCTGTGGTGCCTTTTAAGTGTGGGAGATCCTTTGAGATGAAAGGCCAAGGAAAATGGATTTACACCGTGTTATGATTAACATATTTTGTGTGTGGTACAGTTTCAGGAAGAGAGGGGAGGCACTACTAAAGATGCATCGTGAGTAAAATAAGAGAATTCCTCTCAGAGGTGAAAATAAAGGGGGAAGTTTTGCAGAGGGCAGACATGACGAGGTGAAATTAATAACAAAAATCTCACACTGTGGAAAGCTTAAAAAAAGTTATCTAAAATTAGGTCCAGCTCCCTGCTCACTATCATGTTTCAAATTCCCTTGGAAATCTGGATAACCTGGGGCTCAATAAAAGGCTCGTTTACGAGAATGGGATTCTCTGATCTGTGTTGCAGTAAAGGAACCTCAAAGTGAAACATGACGCTGAAAAGAGGAAAATGTCTTTTCATAAAGACCTCATGAAAATTCCACATGGCAAGAAAAAGAAGTGATATTTTGTGCAAGCTTCATACATCAAAGTTCTATTACTCTGCATCCTTTGAAACACACTTGTCTCCTTTTCAAAAGATCAAAAAACTTTATGGGAAAAGATTGAGCCTCTTGGAAGTAAGCAGATAAAAAGTGTGAGCTTTGCTCAAAAGGAGAACATCGGTGCTCTTAAATGGAAAATTCGAGTGAAAATTGGAGTTCAGAAACAAATGCTAATCCTTAAGGCTCTGTACATGCAGATGCGGGTTGTGACTTTTGGTACACCAGGAATTAGGGCTGGATGGTGGGACGTGGGACAGAGCTCCTGAAATAAGGTGAATACACAGTTGTCAGTGATAAGCTGTGGCTGACCTCACATAGCCAACATCTCACTGATGCACAGCAGTTAAAAAGTGGCAAATGAAACTTTTGAAGCTTTATCTGAGTTAGTTTGCAGCGCCATAGACACTACTCTTACTGAGCTGCAGGCCAGCAACTTCAGAAGTCAGAATGAATTAAATTAGTGGGCTATCAGCAGGAGGCGCAGCTGCTTAATAATCTAGTTAGCTGCTAGGTAAGTAAATCACAAAACCACAGCATGGCTTGGGTTTGGAGGGACCTAGAACACTATCAAGCCCCAGCCCCTGCTTTGGGCAGCGTCGTTCCCCATCAGCTCAGGCTGTCCAGGGCCCCATTCAACCTGGCCTTGACGGCCTCCAGGGATGGGATATCTACAGCTTCTCTGGGCAGCCCGTGCCACAGTCTCACTACTATCTGAGTAAAGAATTCCTTCTAATCTAAACCCTCCCTCTTTCAGCTTAAAACCATTATCCCTTGTCCTATCACTACGTGCACATGTAAAAAAGTAAAGTCCATTTCCAGGGAGATTGTTTGACATACTGCCCTGCTAAAGAGAAAACAGGAAAAAAGGTGTAGATCCACCCCAAATGGACTCAAAAAGGTACCCAGCAATGCCTGATTACACCTCTTTAGTGCCAAAAGCTTATGTTAGTGTTTTTGTGAGCAGATTTCCCCAGACAAAGGAAGAGCAACAGGAAAGTGCCAGCCCTTACCTTCAGCGATATCCTCCATGGAATGTGGACAGCACAGGACAGACACTATCCCTCACTCACCACTCTTGCTCAGTTGGACTAGCAGGAAGCCAGGAACGAGTCCAGCTAGGACCTCTTAAGAACAGCATCTTTAGAGGCTTCCATTTCCTCCCTTCTTTCACAGCAGTGTGCTACATGCCGTAATGCTAAAGCAATTACTTTTCTTCTTGGGTTTAACAGAACATGCTTGGGTTTTGTCCACCAAGAAAGCAACTAAGCTGGCCTTGCTCTTGTGATAAACTGCAATATGTCAACACAATTTATGCACTGCTTTTGTAGGCTAGAATAGGCCTCCAACACTTGGTAGACAATGTATGGAAACCCACAAACTTCTTTGGGCCTTGGATCAGTTCCAGTGACCTTTGTGGCTTATTGCTATTGTACTAGCTAACCTTTAACTGAGTCCACAGTGCTCACTCCCCAGCCACTGTGTACTTTGCACTATAAATGCAATCTATGTTTGGATTGCTTCCAAATGAGCACCTGAGATGGATGCACATGAACACAGAAGCAGTGAAAACTACAACATTCTTGGAAAGACCTGAATACATCAGAGAACAAATGAGTTTTCATGTAAAAAGTGATTTTATTTTATATTTTATCCAGAGTTCATAGTGAAAGTTTCCTGTTACTGAAAGGAAACAAATACAAATTAGGCAAGCTTATACATCAGTAGTGAAACGTGTCTTTCACAGTGCTGCTGTGATTTGTTCTTGCAAACCTTACCACGCTCTTTGCTTTTCAGCTTTGCAAGGACAGTGACAACTGTATTATTTAGAGGGTGTTGAAAGGAAAATAGGAAAAAGACAAGATGGCCACAGATATAAAATAAATTAGAAACTTTTACAGATACTTTTTCCATATACAAAATAACTTTTTTTTTTTTTTTGCTATTTTTCTTTAATTGACATTGTCTGTACAAACATTAACTTTTAAAAAGAAACCATTTACAAAGGCTGTTTTTACAAGGAGGAATGGGTCTCTCAACAAGAAGTCCAAACTTTTGTAAATCTCCAAGCATCTCCTTGGAGATGAAATCCAAAGATTTTGGACCAGTCCTGCACCAGAGCAGATTGAGTCACAACCCCATGGGCAAGTGGCACCTCATTAAACCTGCTCTGCCCCTGCATAAAAATAAAGCCATAAAAATAATGCACAGGCTTCAGATGCTATATAATTAGATGGGAAGCAATTTATAGTATTTAAAAAAAAAACAAAACAGAATATGTGGCAAAAGCCCCTCATGCTGATTTAAGACTAGAATGGTGATTAATAACATTGGTTGGACATTATTTTGAAGTCCCTACTCATACCATGTTATATACAGAAATCATTGCTTACATGATTAACATCTTACAGATTATAAAATGGCTTTATTTAGAAAGCTGCATGTAAAAGCAGAAATGTAAAACTAAGTCCTGTGCATAAAATGTCTCACACAGAGTAAACACTCAGTGTAGAGTTGGAAGAGGCAGATCAGATTTTACTTGGGAGGTTGCACCTGTTCTGCATTCCACAATTATTGACAAAGACTGGGTGTATCCCAGTGACAGCCAAGTAGAACATCTTTATGCTCCTTTTCAGGTGATGCTATTAAAGTCTTGAATTCCTAACCTACAGCAATTGGGTCTAATAGCTGTGCTGGTTACTCTTGCTTAATTGCAGTCAATAAGAAGGTTTCAGGCTGCAGTACTGGGGTATTCTCCTCAAGCAGGATAATAGAAGGGCTGTGAGCCTGACTTGCATCTGGGACTAATCTGTGCTGTTACTTTTTCCTTTCTTTCTTTCTTTTTTTTCTTCTCCTCTTTGTTTTGTTTTGAAGTGAAACTGCCATCAGCTTTGTGCAGTAAAAAAAATGATTGCTGAAAGGATCCTGGGTTATATGATCCACGTCCACACCTCTCACACCCATGCACATGACTCAGATTGGTAAACACAATAGCACCAGTGACCAAACACAAGAATCAATCATCAAGTGTTTAAATTACCTTCACATAGCTATGAAGCTGCAAGGAGGCATTCACATGGCAAAGTTGATCACCTTCAAAACACGGAAGAAAGTAGAGAACTGAACTCTTCTGACCACAGGAAATTAATTTATTCCTTGTGAACGTTTTCCCATTAAGTACGGTATAGTCAGTTATGTAGATAATTTACTCGAAAGATTAATGTTTTCTCTTAGCATGAGCTAAAACACGGCTCTTTCCAGCCAGAAGTGCTTTAAAAAGCTTCATCCCCTATAGAGGACATCGCTAGAAACTTAAAGCTTGAAGTGTTCCTCTGACATCCACCCAAAATCAGAAACAACTTTTTGCAGAAGTGCCTATGATTCAATAGATCTTTCTTTCCCTGCTTTTAGTTTCTCACATTATTTTTTTCTCATGCAAAGAATATTTTGTATTTTTGTTGTGGAAAACTTGCTGGTAAGATTCCTTAAATTGACAGCAAGAGTACAACACATTTCCAGAATAGAAGCCATGAGAAAAAGAAAAGCTGCTATTTGATTAATGTAACGTCAAAACACCAACCAGAGCTAATTCTGGTAAAATAACTGTTTTGAAGGTCTACAGATAAGAGTTACACACCAAATAAATTCATGTTAGGAATTAATGACCATAACTCACTCACAGGTTATTTGCAGATATACTCTAGAATATCTGTTACAATCATGTCACTGAGTGTGACACTTTCATACCCTTTGCCTGCTGAATTTCTGCAGTGGCATGGAAGAGAAAGCTTTCTGAGATACCACAATTTCCCATGAAGCAGTGATATGTTCTGCCTTCTTTAGCCAAGATGACATCTTGTAAGCTGAGTTACGAAGAATATATTATTGAAAGTGAATGCACGCATGCAGTCAGCAACATGTCATACTGAGAAAAGATATATCTGAGTTGGGTTATCTAAGGCTCTTGGAATGTCAGAGTTGTTTAGTTTTTTGTCTTGCTGCATTACTCAGTAACCTATGATGGAAAGCTTAGCTTTGAAATGAATAAAAGTATGTTTCTAATCTCGCTCCCCATCAGTCACTGGAAGAATGGAGACAAAAATTAACAGCTCCTGCTGTTTCCAAAATCATGTACAAAAATAGATCGGTGTGTCCTTCTGACAGTCCCAAAAAAATCTCAAAGTCCTCTGCAAATTTCTCTTTCATCTCTCAGTTTCAACAGCAACAGTCAGTCCCCATTGCCATGAGTTAACACCTCCATCAAATTTAAAGATGAATGAAGTTCATGTTTTCTTTCCTTGGAATTACTATTCAGAATCCACTCCATTTTCATCTTTTTTTGTTTGGATTTATTTACTCCCCCCCACCCCCCCACAAAAGGAAACGCCTTGGCAGTGCAAACAAAAAGTAGAAATCATGAAAAGAACCCACTGAACAGCGAGTGTTCACCTTAGTGCTTCTAAAGGGTCTTCTGAGATGTTATCTGCATGCGCAGGATTCTACTGTCATGTTGGGGTACACCTTGAGAACCACGTTCTTATTTTCATCAAAGAATAAGATGCTGAGAGAAGACATTTTGTCAGGAACACAGCACGGCTCGGGAATTCCAGGGACAACACCAACAGCTCTCACTATGCTCTGAATGGTGGCGTGGTTGGATGGCTTCAAGGCCTGCAAGAGCAAGATAAAGCAGAAAACAGAACTGCATAAATGTTATATACATATACTCTAGAATAAGATTTATTTTCTGAAGAAGGGACCTGTGGCTGATTGGTTGCAGAGGGTGGTGTGTGCAACTATCTCCAGTTGCCGCCACGGGTGGGAATGCAAATCTGGTGCGGTTCCGCTGGCCACTGGATGTCACTGCTGCTCCACTGCTTTCAGCTGGAGCATCCCAATGGGGACGTGCCTTCCCAGGAGAACGCCCAGGCAGCAGATCTTGCACC
The DNA here is from genome assembly GCF_038088225.1 of Cyrtonyx montezumae. Taxonomy (NCBI): domain Eukaryota; kingdom Metazoa; phylum Chordata; class Aves; order Galliformes; family Odontophoridae; genus Cyrtonyx; species Cyrtonyx montezumae. The sequence goes on along the minus strand of NW_027071936.1, from coordinate 24,371,120 downwards.
AAGGTGTACTTTTGGGTCAAGACAATCTCTTCTGCTGTGAATTCAGTTTCGAGTGAGTTGCAATTTCGTCATAAAACTTGAACAGCTAGGAGTGAGGCAATCAACATGCTGGCTAACTGATTCATTGAGGGAGCAAAATAAATATAACTTCTGTGCTGAAAAATTACTGTGAGTGCTATGAGAAAAGAAGTGGATAGAACATACACAGAGGACAGTATGGAAATACGTCATGATGCTAATTGCTCCAGTTTTCTGTCTTTCAAAGCTGGATTGTTTTGCTCATTCTTCCATGCCAGATCACTGGTCTACATCAGTCTGCAATACACATCAATAACATTGCTGAATAACTGAGACCCCAAAGCCCACATCAGTTGTACCTCATCTTATGATGACATTTTGCTCCAAAGGACAAATCCTCCTGGATTAATACTCAAGTAAATTGGAAAACATTGTTGGTTAAACATAAATGAAAGGTGATTCCGCCCAGTGGGTTAACTATCTTTGTTAAAAAAAAAATCACACATACAAAAAACAAACAAACAAAAAAAACCAACCAAAACCAAATACCTGGAATTTTAATATATTCATAAAATGGGAAGTCAATATACTCTGAAAAGTGAAAAAAATGAATACGTTATGTTTCTCCTTCCAAGCATTTTCAAATCCAAGTACATGTAGTGCTGACACGTGAGCATGAAACATTCTCAAAACAGGTTTTAGCCAGAGAGTTTTGTTTCTGTAGGAGTGAAACATTAACAATGCACTTGAGAGCTCATCTTACACACATGCCTGGGAATCCCCTGGTTAAAAAATATGCTCAGTCAGATGTCACTGAGAAATACATGCAACGAGATCAGCTGGGCCACGTTTTTAGTTTTGCTCTTGAATAAGAGATGATTTGTCTTGGGATCAGATGTCTACCTACCTCATCCTCAAGTCCTGATGACTCTGCATGCAAGAAACATGGCTGTAGGTATCCCAGCATAGTTACAAAGACATTAGTCTCACTCTAACTGGTACATCTCAACAAAAGCATTTTTTTCATTTGTTTGCTTTTAATCAAAGAATACCAATATCCCCTAGCAGTATAAGGATTTCTGAAGTGTCTTAGGCCAGTACACAAGTCACAACAAATTTTTGTATAATTTCTTATTTGAAAAAAGATGTGAAAGCAGCCAGGCTTGCTTCTTTAGTCAGTTCCAGCATAGCATTCTTCACAAGAGTCATTGGGAACCACACAAACATCCTAGGCATGCTGATCAGATGCAAAGAAGTAAAATATTGAAATGAGTTGGAGATATTTTCCACTGCTAATGGTAGTGGAATTAAAATCATTTCAGCAGATGCCACATTAAGGTCTCATCAGAAACCCTTCATTTCAGATAAGGAATCTGAACCACCAGAAACGTTTTGGTTTTCCTTCTTTTGTGCTTTCCATTGGTCACATCTGCAATTACTAGGGATAATTACAAGGTAGTGAGGAGGAGCCCAACAGCTCACTGGCTTATGGCACTATGCCCCTTGGTAGCGGCTGAGGTTTTGATGCAGATTATCAAACAATTCAACTCTTTGGGTGGAGTTTTAAACTCTTCCAATCTACTCCTTTCAGGCTTGGCCCCAAGACATGTTATATTCAGAAGAATTCTTCAGAGCAAGTGCGGTTCTTTTACATACAGAACTGATTTTAAGAATTGCCGAGAGAGCCTCGGATATCAGCCTGGATACATTCAACCACTGTATGGTAAGAGAGCTCAGCAAGAAGTCTCTATTTGACACAGGTATACCTTACAGACAGAATATCTCCAGTGCTGACTTCATGTCTGCCATGAACACACTGCTCTTAAAATGCACTCCTGATGATAACCAGCTGTGGCACAACTTTCTTTCTGCCAGCAAGGACTATAACAGCAACTGCAGGAAAACCCAAAGGCAAGTGCTTTTGGGAGAACTGAAGTCTACCTCTGGGTACTGAGGCATCATATCCTACACCTGGAGGGGTGGCTGGGTCACTGCCTTCATGCTCTGTCCAGAGCATGCTAATGAAAAGCAGAAAAGAGTTCTTGTAGGAGGTGACGCCAAAAAGAGCAGTGGGAGGGAACAGCACTGAGCAGACTGCAAGCTGCCAAATCTGTGAATGAGTCCAGCTGCGGCCAGGGCTGCACCTGCTGAGCTGTGTGCATCCTTGGGAGACTTGCTGCCCTGTTGAGTTTCATTAGAGATATATTAGGAGTGGGGTGAATGATGTCAGTTATGGGCTTTCATTCCTGACTTGGGAGAGGGTCTGCCTGACTGTTTGCTCTACGGTGCTCTGTAAGCCCAACACACATGAGTATAACAGCGGTCAAAGCAGCTAATTGAAATCAGGGGAAGGGTAGGGCCAGAAAATTCGGTTGGAGGTAGAGAAGGAGGAGGGGACGAGGCACATCTGTTCCTAATTACCCAACAGGTTGTCAGCTTTAGGAGCTCGCCCTCAGCAAGGGAACATTATATACCCACAGGCACAGATTAGTTTGTTATTGCCTGACGGTTAAGGTATCATTTTGCAAACACAGTCTTATTTGTAGCATCAGATATTATGTATGGCTCAGGAGTAACACATGGCTCTAGAAGACACTTGCTTCACCTTTATGTGGAACTTAGCTTTTCATTCTCCTTGGAAAACAACATCATTTTGTTTTATGCATACAGAATGAACAACCTGAATCCCAGTATGGACAGATATCTACCCGTAGCTTCCAGTGTACCACGCTCACCATAAGGTCTCAGTTTCCCCCTCTCCTAATGAGCCATCTCTCTGTAGTATGTGACAGCAAGTATTCATCAGTGTCTAGGTAACTATAATGCTCTAATTCTGTATTCCTCACCCAACCAAGACTATGCTATTATCTGCAGAAAACGATTCAATTGTGATCAAAAGCATGTATCTGGGAGGTTTTCTCCTAATTGGAATATCATTCTTATGGTTGGGATGAAGTTTTTATAACAAAATCTGCAATAGGAAATGCTAACCCCCTCTTAAATAGAAGTTCACAGTGAGTATTCATGCAAAGGTAATGACTGTATCTCTCCCATTCCTTTTCATTTTTCTTTCTTTAGATTCAAAACTAGAAAGCCTACCACTGCAGTTTGAGGGAGTCAGGTACATCACCTTCCAACAGAGACTCATCCCCTTCTCAGCTTGCTTTCCTTGGGCTCCATCTCCTTTGGTACAACACTCCACCTGTCATTGTTAAAGGGTGACTCCCTTGAGTCCTTCAGCCTCAGTGTGGCAGCAATGCCTCCTGAGATACACATCTTTCCTAGAGGGTGCTCTATCAACTGACTCCTCTGTGCATCTGGCAGCAGAGACTTCTTCATGGCATGACTACTACCATCTAATAAGCAATTTTCCGAGTCTGGCCTGTATTATGTTTATTAAACAGGTTCATAACAAGTTCACACATCATTAGCACTATCCAAGAAATACTTTATGGTGATTTGGGCTCTGGACAAAAAAAAAAAATTAATAGCATGTAATACTTTTTTAATTATCTTTACAAGCCTGTTTTTTTTTAATGGTTGTTTTAACCACTACTCTATGCAGTACAAGACAAAGACACCACTTATTTACCAAATCCCCACACATAATAGGTGACCAGCTGCATTTCACTGATGGAAGGAGAAGAAAGTGCATTGCTTACAGTAACAGATAGTACAAAAAGATCAATAAACACAGTACCTTTGGAATTGGGAACTGACATTCCCCTGAGCAGTAATAGGCATCAAAGGATTTCGGGGAAATAATCCACTCGCTCCAGCCAATGTCAGCAAAATCCACCTTGAGATAGCGTCGGGCGCAGTACCGTGGCTCATTCCACTGCTTCCTCCTCGCCTTCTTCAAGGTCTGCTCGTCAAATTGGAGAGTCTGGCTCTTCTGGTGATGGTTCTTCCTCTGCTTTTTCTTACTCTTCGCCCTCTCTGCCAGTCGAGGCTGGAAAGTTTTATATGGTTTTCTGTCTTCCCACCTCTCATCCTCATTGTACTGGTACTCAGCTCCTGGAAGCTCATTGTTCTGCAATGGCAACAGGACATTGGTGGAGCGCTTTCGCCGCCTCTTTCCAAGGCTGCTCCTCAAGTGGTTTTCTGGCCTAGGGAAGACTCTTGCCAAAGGATTGTGGTGCCCTTGCAAACTAGAAACAACGCTCTCTGGCTCTGAAATGGCAGAGTCATTGGCATATATCAGAATGTAGGGCTCATAGTGAAAAAGTGCCCTTTTCCACAGGTGACGGCTGGGTGAATCCATTTTGACACCAATCAGAAGTTCATTGCTCAGTTTTGCTTTGTGCAGGACCTGAGTAATATCTTTCCACTGCCAGGAAAGGACATCGCCATAAGAGCTGGAGATGTTCACTAAGAAATGGCCCAGACCCCGGGTCTGGTTCCCAGCAGATGGAAAGGTCCACACTGAAAGATGTATTTGAATTTCAGGTTTCCTGTGCCCACGATGAGAACAGCCTCTGGACTGGGAACAGTTCCAGTCAGCATCCAGCAGATCACCAATATAATAATGCAAGGAAGCTGATAAGATATTTTCTGACTTGGTGAGTGAAGTCAAGTTAAAAACATACAGCTCCTGGCTTCCAGGGCTCCCTAGAAGAATAAATATTTAGATAAGAATACAGGCGATTCAAAATGTTACAGAAACTAAAAGGATCAAATGTATCACTTTCTCAGTTATAAATTACATTTTTGAGAAATGTTCATGCAGTGCTGTGGGAACAGGTTTAGGCTACTAGTCAGAATCATGAATTGGCGATTTTAAAAATCACATACTTACTAACTGGTTTCCTCATAACACGTAACTCAGTCTAGAAAAAATCATATACATTTGCTATCACTCCTCCAATTCCTGGAAACAAACTAGGTCACATGAACACAGCTTGATAATAGATGTAGTATAGACTGTATCTATAATCCAAAACTTGAGTTTCATAATGCAGTTTTGCACTTGCTCTCTCCTTTTATTTTTCTTTAATTTTAAATATATCCTCCCATCTCCCAAGTGCTCCTTGAGTACCAATGGCTCCTTTGTTCTGCCTACAGGTTTGTTTTTCTTTGTCTAAGACAAATGGGATATTGATAGCACTGAACCACACCTTAGCCCAGATATAGCTGATGCTGGAGAAATGTTTCCACTGGCTTCATCAGGCATTTGGATTGTCTGTACACCTCCACTATTACTGATGAGCCACAGGCCCCTTGCTAGAAATAAGGAAGTGAATCTTGTCCTACTGTTATCTCAAAAGCTGATTATTTGACATTTTTGCCTGGCAGAGGTATTTTGAACAAGGTTGATGCTTCACTCTGACTTCCAGACATCCTGCCTATCTCAGACAACAACCTTCCTGAGACGGGATGTTTCTCTTCAAACGTCCAAGACAGCCATAAATAAGAATCAGTAAGACCAGACATCCTTGAGACGAGGCACAAGTCCAAAAAGTTAACCAATCAGAAAGTACTAGGAATCCTTGAGCCCAAATATGGATAAAGCGAGAAGTGGGACACCTCCCCAGACAACCACCAAAGATTGTCAAATACACCCACGCAAGCATAGAAGGTTCAAATATGTCATATAATCTTGCACTTTCATAATCTATGAATATGTAATAAGTAGGTGTGACTGAGGTATTAGGCAGGCTTGTAGACAAAATATTTTGGATTATAAATAGAAGCCAGGGTAAAGATTTGGCATGCTTCATTTTGGGTATTTCCCATCTTGTGCAGAATAAATCAGTGTCTCCTCTCTAAACACTTGTCTTTTTGAATGTGTTGCCACAGGCTTTAAAGTATACTTTCAAATATGCCATTTGACCTCTGATTGCTAGACTGTTTACTGCAAATATGTCTAGCTGGCTCCTGTACACCTTCTGCTCTGCTCCTCTGTGATTTGGGCACCATCTATAAGATGTAGACTTCGGGGCCTGTGGAGGCAGCTTCTAAACTGTAAGAGAGCGTATTAAAGAGGGACTTAAATCTATTTAATTTGATATATCTATATACACTTGCCAGGATGTGAATTGGGCAAGCAATACAGAAAGCACAGCATACTTCAAAAGCTAAACCAACAGAGAAGCTGAAATCCTGTATTACAAAGGATGCTTCCTCTCAAGGTTAACGATTTCTCTGACAGAGAGAGATTAATTTAGTGGCTCCTCAAGTTGTCAGTCACCTTTGCATACACAAATGAATCTTCATGACCCAGAGTCCCTCACAATAGAAAGGGCAGAGCAGGGCACAGAACAAGATGACAACAACCTTGCACATGGAGAAGGAACATGCCTTGCCTTGAAAGACAGGGGGAAGAGAAGCAACAGGCTAGAAACATTGTTTAATCGTATTTAAGGCTTGGACGTTAGCAGTGGAGAGACATTTCACCATTTGTAATGAACTAAAAACACACAAGCTTGTCTGACAGTCTTTTGGCTAGGTCAGACACTAATTATAACAGAAGTTTCCCTCTAGAATAATCAGAATCAGGACTGCTTCAATTACACAGGATAAATTCAGTCATACTATCTAAGGCATTTCATCACTTTTCAAGACAGTCAGTTAGGAAGCATTTACTAATGTAGCTGGACATAGGCAGATAGCACCAGGGTAACCCTAATACTAAAAAAAAAAAATAAAAATGACCTTTTAGGGTGGCAAGAACAAGGGTGGGTGGTGGCAAAATGTATCTGCATCTGCATCTATTTGCCTCTGCACAGACTGAAATAAGTCAAGAAAGGACAATGTTTCTTCATGGTCAGGATGCTGCTATATCAGTAAGGTGGGATGTGGTGGAAGGTGAGGTTTCCACAGCTGTGAAATTAGAGAAGTCAACTTCTTAAATACAGATATCTTGCACAAACCCAGAGATGCACTCCTAACTCAGTCTGATCTGTAAGAACATTCAGCTGACTGTGTTAAGCCCCTGTAGGTTGTGAGAGAAAGGTCTGGAGGTGAGACAATTTTTGTTTTAAAACATCTTGGTTGAACTGCAGTTACATCTATCCTTCAGAGTGGGAGAAATACAGACACAAATGTTCAGGTGCTATCGAGAGCTTTAAAAAAATAATTATATATATATAAATATATAAAAATATATCGACAGCTTTATGTTTTGAATGACATTCTGGGTGACAATCTGTGCTTTTGGACAGTGATTCTACAACTGCTAATGTCATTCTGACCAAATCAAACAAAAGATTCTCTGCCTTCCCATCTCAACCACCCAAGTGACCTCTTTTTCTAAGAATATTTCTAACCAATATCCTAAACAATATATTAAAAGAAGAGGAATGAGCCTCACAAGAAAGACAGAACCCTCCTGACCAGTGTATCACGTGCATAATTCAGAAAATGTGGGAATAATAAACCAAAAAAACCCAAACAAATACCAATAAAACATGGGCTTGTCTCATTGTGAAATTGGGAAAAAAAAATTGTGACTCATACCACTGTGACACATTCTGCACAACTTGACAGTGGAACACATAAGGTAAGTAAGTTCTCGATATCTGAAAAATCATGCACCAAACTCATCCAACTTCCAGCTATTAGTTACATCTGGGATTTTCCTTGATTATGAACCTATATTTAATTTCTGAAGGCCAAAACTGGCTACTTACTACCTTTGTAATAAGCACATGCCTCACCTGATCTCTGCCTGGTTTGTAATCACTAATATAATAAGGTTAATATGTAATTTTGGCAGAGCACTAAGTACATCAGTCTTAGGAACCAGAATTTATGATGCCTCGTGCATGCCTGTTAAAGAAGTTATTATTTGAATCACTGGTTTATGTTGAATGACAAGTTCTTATTTTAATTCTTTAATAAGAATTTAATTTAACCAATGCTGCTGGTTGTAAATTGGCATATTGTGGTAGAACACAAAATAAGCTGCTTTTGTTTATAAAGAAACTCTAGCTGGCGTGAAGCAGACACAGGAGGAATATATACTTTTGATTAAAAGTAAAACCTAAGAAGCCACTCTCAGCACTTAAGTCCACACTAAAGCCTACTTGCAGTAGGTGGAGCTATTTTCTCACCGAACACCTTCGGAGCTCAAAATCCCTAAGAGACTTCGAATCATTCATTCACAAAATCACCTACAAACAGATGATTGGTATCCAGCACAGATACCTGTGGCTTAGCCAGGTTTCAGTTCATGAAAACCAAACTGTGTGACCTGGGCTTCTGGCACAGCTTAGGAACACTGTGTCACATGCAACCTGTGTGTTACAAGTGATACCTTCTAGTTCTTAATTGAAGGGAGTTTTGCTATCCTAGCTTTGCTCTTCTGTAGTACAAAAGCCTTCTCAGCAACCAAGTCCATAAGAAGATATAAGAAGAAACAAGCAAAGGAAAAAACACACTGAAGGAAAAGACTTCCATGCAAGGAATACGCTTCCACCTTCCAGATAGGATCACAGAATCATTTGAGTTGGAAGAGACCATTAAAGGTTATCTAGTCCAGTTTCCCTGCAATGAAGAAATACTCTGAGGCCAGATTTTAATGGCATTCCTCACCCCCATTAAAAGGTACAACCATAGGAGCAGATCTGAAGACCAGACTCTGCAGGACAAAGCTTTTTTGGACTACTAGGTAAGACACGCCATCTGTGTACTGGTGGCACTACTTATCTCTACCATGCTGAGATTAGCTTGGAACAGCAGCCATGAGCTGGGCAGAAAAGGTACTTCCAGGGAGAACTTTACATTGCTTGTATTCACGTGGACAAGAAGCAATGACATTATGTTGTACCAGGAAAGGCTCAGGAACAGGGTGTCCAGAGCAGTGGTGGAGTCACCATCCCTGGAGGTGTTCAAGAATCACAGAGACATGGCACTGAGGGACACGGGTAAGCAGGCACGGGTTGGTGGTTGGACTTGGTGATCTTAGAGGCCTTTTCCAACCTCAGTGATCCTATGCTTCAAAGGCAGAGCTCAGTGTAGCAAGGGAAGTGAGGAGGTGCAGCCTCTCCAGGCTCAGCAGAAACATCTCAACATGCCACTCACGTGGCTATCACTGAGGCACAAAGTTGGGGTGTACCAACAATCACCACCTGGGCTCTTTGGGCTGCCAATACACTTCCTGATGGCTCAGACCAGCAAGTGGCCTAGTTCACAGCACTACAACTGAAGTTTGTACCCACTCAATCTTCAGAGCACAGCTCGTGCTTCTGCACTTCCTGCTATAACCCACAGCTGTTTGTATTGCCTGTTCCTAGCATTAAAAAGGCATTTCAGGAAAAAGCAGTATGTCTGTGGAGACTGACATCACCAGCAAGAATGTATTTATGTTACAAGGGGCATTTCCAGGCATCAGTAAGCTGGAACAACTCCACCAACATGTGGTGTGTTTACCTTTATGGAGGATGCACTGACATTTTTATGGACTGCCAAATCTATCCCATGGGTGAAAAAGGATGCAATAATGAGGGCTGTTTAGTTATACAGTCATCATTAGCCGTCATTTAAATGAGATATTAAAGTAGTGCCCTTGTGCCAGTGCACAGTTAAGAACATACCAGTGTTTCAGAGTTCACTGAGAGCTGGAAATGGAAATAAGTTTCAGAATAGGAACACAGATTTTGAAGGCAGATTTTTGCTTTCCTTCCACCTTTGTTATAACTTGATTACACCTTCCCCCATTACTGATTTGAGTACTCTGTAAAGCAAAAATACAGGATCCAGCTCAGGTTCCTGTGTGTGCGTGGGCATTTTGTACCGCAACAAAGGAAAGAAAAGCATTTTAAGGAGGAGGAGAGCATAGTTCTTAAACCACAGGAATTGGCCCAGGGGCAGGTGTAATGCCTAAAATTGCTTGAAATTCAGTCAATAAAAAAGAGTTTAAAGTAATTTCTGTCTGTATAGCTTTACTATAACATCATTAGAGAGACCCTCCAATTAAAGTCATAGCTTTTTAAATGACTCATTTGCAAGACATGTTCCTTTAGTGATGCTATGATTAGAAGTACTTTCAAAAGCCATCTGTAAGCCTTGTGCTCTCACCTTTTATCTTTCCACCCTCTACTATTAATCCCAGGTTGTGGCTTTTCGTCATGTCCAGAGCCTCAGAACTACTGGAGGTCAACAGCTTTCTATCAAGCTAAGGATTGGTCATTCAGTGATTTTGCTAACTGGTAGGATAAAAAAGGTTTATGCGCAGAACCCAATGCAGAGGCTCAATCACAGAGTTCAACTATGCCATAGGCATCAAAGGTTATTTCTCTAAGTATCTCAAAGTTAACAATGACGTTTTGAGATAACTTAGCAGGAATAATGACAAACAAATTTGCCTGAATACAAGATCACATGAGCAGTCATCGAAGTCAAAGGCCAAAAATCCCAGCCCAAAAACCAAACGACTGGATTACCAGTGAAATCTGGTGCACAAAAGATCGTGGGGCCAGAGGCTCCCATATAGTGTCAAAGCTCCTCCTCCGTTCCCTCAGAAGACTGAGCCACAGAAAGGAAAGCTTGCATTTCACACCTGAGATGCTTCTTATCATTAACCACATCTTCTATTTGCCCTTTGGCTGTTTACTACAAGACTCATCTGCTCTAGAATCAGAATTGTTACGGTTGGAAAAGACCTCTAAGATCATCTCATCCAGTATCAACATTATGCCCACTAAGCCACGTGCCTCACTGCCGTATCTCCACGTTTCTTGAATACTTCCAGGAGTGGTGGCTCCCCTACCTCCTTGGGCAGACACAGGCAACACTACTTCTTTTTTAGACTAGACACAGAGAAATGGTTCAACAAGACTTATAAGATCATCTTGTCCAACCATCAATTCGTCACTACCACGCTCACAAAGTCAAAGCATAGGATCTGGAAACAAACCATACCAGAAAGGAAACGTGTATATGTGTGGGCACGTGCTGCTGGTGTGGCAGGGATGGCCAGGCAGTTGGACACAAGGAAGAAGACTGCTTCATTTTGTGCCTGCTACCCCAAAGAACGTTTTAATCTCAGGGCTTTCTTTTTGCACCTGTATGCCATCAATAACCATACAAATGAGCCGCTGTTGCCTACAGGGAGAGAAAGACAACAGCTGATTGGTTAAATATTTTGCATAAATACTTAGAGAAGTGTCAGAAAGCTTATAACCACTTCCAATTTATTACTTTGGCACTTGAACTGTGAAAGTATTGGAGGAGGAGGAAAGAGATTAATGAACAGTGTGTTTATAGGACTCCTGCCACCCAATGTCAAGTGATAGTATAAATACAATCAGAAAGACCACAGATATGGGATTTCAACCAAAGGCCTTCTAGGTTTAGAATAATAAATATCTTTAATCAGATATGATTAAACAGAGTGTTATTTTTTCTTTGGATTATATCTTCCCCCCTTCCCCCTCTCATTTTTTTTTTTTTTTAATATCTCTTACCCTTTTTCAATGAGGGCAACACTTATTTCAGAGCAGAGGAACATCTATTGGATCTATATTGAAAAAATATGCTCACTTCAGAAAGACAGGAGAGCATTTTTCACGCACAAATTTTGTGGAAACAACAAATTGGGCATCCCAGCTCTCCAACTGACCAAGGTATGCAAGCCTCTCACCTCTCAAACCTCTCTTGTGGACAGAAGTACTTGCAGTAACATACAATGGAGAGTGTTTGCAGCACAGAATCCTAACATGCCAAAGCCATTCAATTATTTGTGGTATTTGATCTCTGTGCAGAGCTATCCTATAATAGACATTGCTGCCTTTGAAGAATCAGCAGTAATGACTCCCAAATAAACCTTAGCGAGGCCTGGCACCCAGCTCTCAGCTGGTTTTCTGCAAGACAAAGGAATCAACGCAGGCCAGTGAAACTCCTGGACAAAGCTGAGTGTTACTGGTGTGTGCCTGTCTGTGAAAAAGCTTCTGGGTTAACTCACCAGCATCGTGGAAAAGAGGAGGTTGCCACATCGGGCTGCTCTGTGCAGCAGAACAGTGATAAAAAAAAAATAAGAAGAAAAAAAGCATATTTTCAGGATGCAGTAGATATGGGAAACTCAATATAGTCAGGGCTACATTCAATATAGTCAGGGCTACATTGGAGTTGTGGCATTCCCAGGTAGCCCCTGAGAGAGGTCAGGCACACAGAAGCGTGAAGCAAGGGAGTCCAGCTGAGGTAGTGCTGCCCTCCCTTTCTGCAGGGCACAATTCTTCTGGGATACCGCCATGCTAAATACATATCCCTCTCCTTATAAATAACCTCTTAAGAAAAGCAACATCACATTTTCACAGATACACTTGTGCAGAGCACTCTATAATCAGGACTGAGATCTAGCAGCTGGTGCCAAAAATGCTAAAATGCAGTGCTCACCGTGCGCAAACTATCCTTCAACTCAACCCATTGCCACTGAAAAGGGGAGATTTAGATCGGATGTAAGAGAGACGCATTTTACAATAAGGGTGGTGAGGGGCTGGCACAGGATGTCCAGAGAGGTGGTAGATGCCCTGTCCCTAGAGACACTCAAGGTCACACTGGAGGGGCTCTGAACACCCGATGTAGCTGTAGGTGTCCCTGTTCATTGCAGAGGAGTTGGACTGGATGTCCTTCAAGGGTTCCTTCCCCTCAAACGATCCTATGATTCAATTGCCTCCACTCACTGTAACCAATAGACAATCTGAAGAATCGCCAGGGCACGTTACCGCTCCATCACATGCGAACCAACCACGATTCCAACAGAAGCAACACATGCACAGCACAGATAAAAGGAGTCTGCAGAGAGGATATATTAATTACCCCACTTCCCTCATATGGCATTCAGATATCACCCAGGAGAGAGCCGCACAGATAAAGCGGTCATTACAACACGCTGCACACCACATCCCCAGGCACACAAGCGTCGCCGCAGGACGCGTTACTTTCCTCATCTCCGCATTCCCCGGGGCAGCAGCGTCCCTTCCATCCCTCTGCTCACCTGCAGCCCTCGGGCGGAACCCTCGCACAGTGTTCCCGAGCCGGAGGTGCGGGGCGGGCGGCTCTCGGGGCGGCTCCGCCGGACCAGCGCTGTACTGCGCGTAAAGGCGCAGCATGTGCTCCGACACCTTGTCCTCCGGCTGCAGCCCGCGGTCACCTGCTCTCACCCGGCCGCCCCGCGCAGCCCTCCGCCGCAGCCCGGCCCAGCGAGCCCGCAGCACGTCCCCCGGGGCCAGACACAGGCAGCCCAGGCACAGGCACAGCACCCAGCGGGCAGGAGCTGCCATCGCGGAACCCGGCACCCGCGACGGTGTGCGCTGCGCTCAGAGCCGCGGATTCCTCTTTTTGGGGAAAAAAGAAAGAAAAACGGAGAAAACAAAAATTAAAAAAAAATTAAAAAAAGCAGTGCGGGGGGGTGGAAAGCACCGCCTCACAGGGCGCCTGTCCTTCCCGGTGTTGGCAGCAGAGAGGGTGTTTATTTCCCGCAGCGAGAGGTGGAGGTGTTGCTCGCTCCTCGCCCCGACTGCTGCAGGCGCACCCGGCTGAGTTTTGGTGGGGTGTGAGCAGTGCGTGTGCAGCGTGAGCGCGGCTCCTGGGGCCGCTCCGCAGCCAATCGCACCGCCTCCTCGCTTCTGGGCTCCGGCTGCGAGCGGGAGGCAAAGCGAAGGGGAAACCACCACCCAGAGAGAAACGCGTATAGGGACGGAGGTGGCTCTGGAAATGCAATCACGGCGCTGAGTGCAGCTGGGGAGTCAGCAGGGCGGGGGGACGATCCCCTCCCACCTCCACCCAGCGCCTTCCTAAGGCGGTTATGCTTGGAATGAAACAGAAACCTTCAGTCAAAGTGCACCCGACCATCTCCCCTCGAACATCTCAGCAGGTGGAAGGGGTGGTGGCCAGGTTTGGCGGACCGCCTCCTGTCCCCAGGTCCGCTTTTGGGCACCAAAGCCCTTCTTCAGGATCAGGTAGGGAAATCCTGCACACCTTTTGCAGAGCTCAGCTGAGAGGATTTTGCGTGCAGCCTTTCGACACCTAAAGGGCAGAGAATTCTCACCGTGCTAGCAGCACAGCATCAGGCAGCCCCTCAGGTGTGTAGCGTTGTTCCTTCCAAAAGGAACACTGCAATACAAAGATTCTCCTACATCTGATGGGGGAAAGCTCAGCAGGCAGAAGAGAAGCCTCTCTGCCTTGTCATAGTTTGTGGATATGCAGATTCAAACAGAATCACAGAACCATTAAATCACAGACCTCCAAGATCACAAAGTCCAACCACCAACCCGCTCCCACCGTGCCCAGTGACCACATCCCTCAGTGCCGCATCTCCACGTTTTTGTAACACCTTCAGGGACACTGACTCCACCTCCTCCCTGGGCAGCCTGTGCCAGTGACTCACTGATTTTCCTGAGAAAAAAAAAATTCCTAATATCCAACCTGGATGTCCCTGCGACGTGTGCTAATGGCAGGGCAGTGATGAGTGTGTAGGCATCCATATTTGAGTGCTTAAAATCAAGAAAACCTGGTGTTTCATTTTCAAAGACTGTTAAGGCTTCTGATGCACCACATAGATGTAAAAAGTTCATAGCTATCTCTACACTCATACACAATTTCAGTAATAATATCAATAGTAAGACTAACGCTTCATTTCATTTGTCTATATAAGAAACTTAAACCAGCACTGCATAAAAATTGTTCATTTGATCATACTTCACTAAAGCAGCAAGGTGTGTTTGGGTCCTTGGACACTAAAAACAATGCAGTTCTCAAAATAGCTTGAACTGACAGCTAAGAAATTCAGCACAAATGGCAATCTCTGGTTCGTATCCATGGCCAAACTGTGAGTCCCAAGGAAAATCTTCAGGCAACTGAAATAACTGAAGCCACTGGTGAGAGAAGTGATTGGAAAATAATACCACCACATGTAGCCAAACCAATCTACAGAGCCAAAAAATTGGCCACAACACTGTGATGTGTCACACAACCAACACATTTTCTTAACTGAGACCTTGGGATTGGACCACTGAAAAACAAGGATTTCCATCAGAAATACTCCAAGACAAGAGACAGCCAACTCATGCCACCTAAACAAAGGAGGATTTGTTGATAACTGACTGAGGTGCAGCATGGAAGCTTGTGCACTTCATGGCTGAGCTCATGATGCACACATTGAGTTCCCAACACTGCCTGCTTCATGGATTGTCCCCACACTGGTAGGACATACAGTTTTGAAGCTCCCAAAGTTAAAAGCGATGTAATCAGCTCAAACTAGACATGTGATTTTAAATACCAGAGCACTGTGTCTGCACAAACCAAACTGAACCAGTACATGTTAAGTAGTTACTCCTCATTAGTAAATAATGGCAGGCAAACCCTCAGACTTGACCTAGGTGATAACTTTGCTATGCACCTTTCCACTATTTCATTTCAGCATGCAAGTGCTGTGAATCACTTTTTTTCATTTTCATTTTTACTGCCAACATTGCCAAGTGCCATGGAAACCACCCCTTCCTCAGACGGATGTGCTGTTTCCAATCAGGAGGCACGCTGTGCTTTCTAGCTTTGGTAAAATCATCTTGAAGATCAAATTCAAGGGGCTATTGAGATGATGGTCGGAATCCAGATGCTTTTACAACCCTTTAATAATGTGTTTGCATATAGTATTTATGGGACGGGAGGAGAAGTGGAAAGAAGTAATTCATGAGGGGATGGGGACAATGATGTAAGAGGAAGAGGATGTGCTATGACCAATGTACAGGCTGCCTGTTCTCACCCAGCACAGGTCTAAGGGCTCAGGTGATAGGACAGCAACCAACGCCACCAACCATGGGTGTGACACTGCTGGCATGCCAATCTCAGCAAGAGGGAGAGGAAAAAGGGACTCAGCAGCATTTAAAGTAGACCAAGATCATGAGGACAGAGACACAACTTCCAACTTAATCTTTCTTGAAATTCTCTGTTGATGAGTGATAGCTCAATGACTTTTTACCTCTGTACTTCGCTGGGTGGGGATACTGTTGTACTTGACTTTGCATCTCTCAGTTATGCACCACTCCCAAATTATGACAAGGTAGCCCTGGGTCAGCGTTAGCTTCTAAGGTCAGTATAAGCAGACTCTAAGCTTATAAATCCACCATGCTGCTTCATGTATGTTAAAACGACCCTAAAATTCTATTAATAATAAATTTAAGTCTTACCATACATTCGGCAATGTAGCATGCAAAAACAGAGATTACCCTGAGCAGAAAGAATTCTCTTTTGAGGATGATTTGATCTTCGTGACCTTTTTTTCCTGTGAGCTTCCTGCTATGACTGAGCAGCAAGGTGTCAGTAAACCCCAGCTGCTCTGGTCAAGATGCTAGTCTGACTGTTGCAGAACTGGGGACTGTCCTGCTATTACCAAGACAATACACCTGTTTCTCATAGCATGATATAGTAGAAATGTAAGCACTCACAGTTAAGAATAGTGCATACCTGTGGAGATTAAGACATCTGACTACAGGTATCCAGTCTAGCTGGGTGTCTATGCCCAGCCCCTCTAATCATTGTATGAAGAGGAATATGAAGAGCTACCTCAGTTCACCCAGCAGTAGATGTTGGCCAGCCAGTTTGTGTCCATGCCAATGCAAAGATACTCTTGGAGTTGTTCTGCTGTAATGTTCAATTTTAAAAGCTGGAGCAATATTCCTGAGCTAGACCAAAAGCTCCCAGGACGACCCTTCATATTCAGGGGCAGCCATGTAAATCTTTGGAAAAGAGGGTCTCCAGATTAGTGCCCACTTTTCAAAAATATAGATCTTGGCACACAAATATCAGTTTCTACATCTGAAGACAGCATTTGAATTTGCTGATTGAGGGGAGAAAATCTTTCATTAGTTGACAAATATTCATTGCTGCTGGTTTGCACACTTACTGCCCTTTGATGAGGTGGCAGAAGCAACACTGCTGTCCTGTCAGCCACGGTTTGTTTTATTTCTATCAATGCTTATTGCTAAGATACGGCTGCATTAAAATATTGAGAAGTAGGCAAAGTGAGAAAATGGTTTCCTTTAAAATGAATATTTTTGTTTAAATAAATTGTGGTTGGTTAGTTTGGATTCTGACTACCTCTCCATCTGAAATTCTCCATGGGCATCTTTTCAGTTCAGTTTCTTAAATAACATTTTACAAACAGCAGTGAGGGCTATGGAAAGAACCTGTGGTTTGGTTTTCAGTAGATATTTTGACACTGGCTCTGCTTCCAGAATGGAAATGTAGTTCTGCACTTTTTCATACTATACTTTGCGGCCTGAGATTTGCTCCAAGTGAAGCAGATGGATGCTCTAGCCTAGTCGCACTGATTCGCCAAGTTTCATAGGACCAATGTACTTAATAATGCAATGAAGTCAGCATTTACCGATGCAGTGTATGTATCTCCTTCTCTGACAAAAGAAAGCAAAACAAAACAAACTAATTTCTTCTGCTTGCAGTTTAGCTCTTGGTTAAAAAAAAAATAAACTCATTAAATGTGTTTCTTCCAAAAAGCAAATGGAGATCTCCCTGAAAGAGACTGCTAGTTTTGTTTTGGAAAGAAGGGAGAAGTAGGAAGACCATGGTGCTGCTGTGACATTTTCATTTTTTCTATAAAAAAGGACAAAGGAAAAGGTCAGATATGAATTTCTTCCCAGAATAATGGGAAAATCTAGATTCAGTTTCACTAGCCATGACCTCTGAGCAGCATATCACCGCATACTAGGAACTCTATAGTAGCTGAGCTGCACTCTTGCATAGGAAAGCCAGGAGACTGTTGGGCACAGCAGAAAAAAGGCTCCTCTGGTGCATCATACCTGACTGACTTGATTTTTTTTTTTTGTGGTGAAATTGGACTTGATCAGCAGATTAACTTTATCTTGACTTTAGCCAGTGTTTTGCTCATCTCTGACTATAATACTGTACTCAAATTAGGACATTCCCACCTAGATAGGTAAAAAACCTCTTTGACTAATTGAGCTCAGAGCGTTGATGTGATGGGTCATGCTAGTGGAAGGCCAATGATAGGTGGAGTACCTTCACTCTGCTCTCAGTTTTCCAGATGCCAGCAGAACTGATACCAGCTATGCTCAGATAGAAACTCAGAGGAATGAAACACCTACATTTGTCCATGAATCTGGGTCCATACAGCCACTGGGTACCCTGACTGACTCTTCACATTTCCTATTGGTAAAGGCAAAAGAGGTAATCTGGAAGGGTTAACGAATGGGTTGGGCTTCAGTGCTGGTGCAATAGCAGTAAAAATGATTTGTGCAAAATGAGATATATTCTGAGGTTCATGCAGAAACACAATGTATTTTGCATTGTTAATGGAGATGACTAAACGTGATGCTAATTTCTTATTTTTCTCCCTCCCCCCTTTTTCTGTCTTGGTTTGCCAAATGTAGCAGCTCAATGGAATGATCATCAAAGCAACAGAGTGGAATGAAAGCGTACCTGCCTTCCAGTGTTTATAAAAACAAGGCAAACATTTCAGTATGATATACTGACAGGCTCCAAATCTCAAAACACTGTCCAACTTCCTAAATCACTCCTTCTGGAATATCCAAATAAACTCATCTGCCTTTCTGCACAGAGCACAAATCATTTTGCTACAAACGTACAAACCAGGTCTTAGTCTGGAGGGTTGAACTCTACACAAAACAGCTGCAGGGGCATGAAAAGCTACATAATGAGCAGGCAGGCCACATGGGACAAGTTCTCCGCACACACCAATGTGATGATTGAGTGATTCCATCTATCCAGAAGAACCACTCTGGACTTCCATTTGTGGGGCTGAGATGGGCATTTGAACTACTACAGACAATCTAGAGCTTCTTTTTCCTTCCCTGCTCCCCACTCAGGAGAAACAGCAGTTTCATTGTAAGAAACCCAGCCTCTTTATTCCTTAGCCCCAGGCACCTTGCAGGCCTCAATCTTAATTAACTTTATTAAAATGATGAGTAACTTTTGTGCCACTGTCAGGGCCAGTTTCATCTCCTCCCTTTCAGCAGCCCTTCCAAAAGTGTCATTTTAAACCTCCACCAAAACCTTCCAGGCTACCACTTCTGCAGAGCTGGCCATGCAGCTCATATACCTGGGAAATGTGCAGTGATTTGTTCCCTCCATGAAGCATTCGGAAATCCCACAGAAGAGGAAACCACAAAGACTCCTTCTGGGGGAAATTAAATAATTATGGATTTGCATAACAAAGTGATATGAGCAAAATCTGTGCAGCACATGAAAGCCAATCCCCCCTACATCCCTGCATACATGCGTTCCCATGTACAATGCCATAAAGCTCATAAGCAGCACAGAAGAACACTGAACAGCATGACAGCAAGCGGTGCTTGGTGTTGCACTGCAAAAGGATGGCCCTCTTCCTTTTATTGGGGGGCACAGTGATGCTCCCTCCCATCCATTAAATCTCCTGGTCTAGAGAATCTCATCTTTCACTAGGCAGGGTCACTGGAAGAACCTTGAACCAGGCTGCTCCCGTGAACAGTTGTATACGTACCCATGCTGCTTTGTTGAGCTCGCCAGGCAGGGTGTTTGCTCAGGTGGCCAGCAGCAGCCCTCCCGTCGGAGGTGCCTTCCCAGCATAATTTCTTCTCTAGGGCCCGGAGATCACATGTTTCTCTCATCACAGAGAACTTCTGCTGTGGGATCGGTAATAACTCTGCTTGGAGCCGAGCTGAAATAAAACATGCCTCCAGCGAACAATGGCCAAATAACAAGAATGATGTTTTTTCTTCTTGTAAAGAGTGCATACTGCACACAGGGCTAATCTGCATGGCTTCAGTATGTTCAGCACCTGTGTTTTTGTTTTCTTTGCAGCGGGAACAGTGGCTTGGCCTGCACTACTTGTCCCTGCCTGCCTTGCAGAGAATAGCCCAAAGGTTTTATTCATTTTTAATCTGATTTCTTTTTTGTACATGGGGAGTTGGAGTTAATGGAGGATTTTCCCTTACACTGTCTTTCTCTTGTGGCCAAAAGGAGAATATCTGATGACCAAGTGGTATGCTCCTCGGAGGTCTTGTTGTTCTTCACATGAGAGAGGGGTCAGCTATTGAGGTGGTACTACATCCTCTGCTTCCTTCTTCCAGCTGTGAAGAGACACCTGCATTGGCACGGCTGCAGCTGGAGCCATGAATCGGAGAGTTCAGGCAGAGCTGCTGCGTTTTCTGAGCAGACGTTTTACTGTGAGCTGTAAACTTCAAACGTGGGGCTTGGTTCCTTCCACTGCGTGGGTTCTTTGTCCAGCTGGACTTCCATGAAACTGCTTTTGGTCTGAGAATGCAAAGGCTTTCATTTAAAACAATGTTTCATGTAAAACAAAACAAAAAATTCTAACTGTCAAAGTTGTAATAGTTGAAGAACAAAAATCTTCAGAATTTAGTTTAAAATTACTTTTTTTTTCAAGCATTGTATTTTATACTTAATAAGAGCTCTTCTTGTGATCCTGCTTGTAGCTCAGGATGGAGCTGTTTATCACTGATCTCATACTACTCATTGGCTTCACTCTGTTGCCCAGAATAAAAAGAATACATTCTCTGAAACTTCAGGGAAGACCAAAGACCCATATTCCACATAAAAAGAACAAAATTGTGATTTTAGCAATATGAAAGAATCTAAAAATTATACAGGCCAATTGTAACTGGTATCTGTAACTCATTTACACTGTTTATTGAAAAAAACCCAACAACAATGGTATAAAAATGCAAGCCAGATTATCACAGTGTTTGGGGACCTATTTCTACTTACAGCAGAGGCCAGATTTTTTCCACTTGGGACTGGCAGAGGACTATGACATATAATTCATGAGCTTTCATTTGTAATAACAGCTCAGAGTCCTTGGTTTTGGTAAGAAAAGACATGACTCCAGGAGATAAACCCGCTGGTAAGGGTGGATGGTAAGGAACCTCATCAGTGCTGATTTCACATCAGAAACTGTGGTTCATCTTTTGTCTCAAATAAGGTTTCTCACTCCAGTCAGAAGTTGCCTGGAATTACAATTCCAAAGCACCTGCTGTAAAAGATTAATATATCTTAACAGTTTTCAGTTACTTGTCTTTAAAGATATACAGTGCATTGGTGTTTTCTCTGATCTGAAAACATACAAAGTCCGGTTGGCCCAGATTTCCTTCCATTTTCCTACAAATAGAATTATAAAATGGTATATATAGGCACAGCGGTCTCCTACACTTCTGGCTGTTTGTTAGGATCAAGATTATTGATCACCAAGTTGTTAAAAAAGGAAGCTGAACTTCTGAAGCTGAAAATTCATTTCTACTAAGCTTTGCTTCACTTCTTTTTTCCCTTATTTTCCATATCATATAGCTACGATTCTGAGATGATGCTCTCCAAACTCCAGGGATCACTTTCTAACATAGGCATTTTAACACTGTGTTACAATCTGATCAGACTGAGAAAGAATTGCCAATAATTCATTTGTTGAGAAGAATGAAAATATAACTCATGCCCATTTCAGCAATTTTGCCTTCCACTCGCTTTCATCTGAGCATTTCTTTCTCTATAGCATTCAAGAGGCAAAACCAAACATTTTCAGAATGGATGCTATGGGACGGAGTGCTCTGCATAGAAGTGTGATGTTACAGTAAAAGATTTTATTCTTTTTTGAAAATGGCAGAACTTCATAGTGTTGAAAGTTTTATGGGAAAGCAAATAGGGCTTCTGAGTCTCTCCCACATTATTGCAGCTTTGAAGTACCAACTTTCACTCTGTAATTGTTGGAACGCTCCCTCTGCTCACAGAAAATGGATCTTTAATGTGCCAACTGCTCAAACAGAGGCTTTCGCTGCCTTTCCAAAGGGAACACACTTGTGATGAGGCCGGTAGATAAACCCCACCCTATGGGACACCCATCAGGATTGCTTCCATCTTTTTCTCTTTTCTGATCTCCCTCTCTTGTTCTTCTCACTAAGTCACAGCACTAAGTCCAGGACAGATCATCAAAATCATCCAGTCCCTTGAAAAACAAGGAGCAGGGAGTTGTATCTCGCTCTTTTCTGCCTTGATTTTCTCTGCTTTCTTCTCCATGCCTGTTCTATTTTCTTTGTAGGTATTTCTTTAGTTTCGTGCAAGCTCTTTCTGCTGCTTAGCTTTGTGCTATTCTCCAGCAAGCTGACAGCTCCATTAGTGCTCTACCAGTTGGGTCATGAAAGTGCAGGCACCAATACCCAAGTGCCCTTGGAACAGAGCTGTCTCTTGGACCATTGCATGGCTGCCCAGACTTCTGGTAAGTTGCTGATAGAACAGCAGCCAGAGCAGGAATGGAAGGAAAGTGTCCACGCCTCTATCACAATACTGGAGAAGGCCTAGTGACCACATGAGAACCCAGACTTGTTTCTAGCTAAACACAGCTAGGGACAACCGGACCACTGTCTGATCAAAGGCCCAGTATCAGTCAGCAGATACTAAGTCTGGACAAGCTGAAACCAAGGAGAGTGAGAAATCCTTGTCATATCAGTTTGGACCACACTTCTCAAGAGACTGTTCTGCATCAGTGACTAATACAGAAAAGCCAAAACCAAAAGGACCCCAAGAGGACTCAGGATTGTACTCATCATCCCATGGTGAGGGAACACAGTATATGCACACAGACACTTCTTGGAGTGGTTGTTGGCATGCAGGAGTCCTTCACGTAGACAATAAGGAGCTGCTGATTTGTTACAGATGTTCTGCAGCTGCAGGAAGTTAGATTGGTGGCCCTCTTTCAATGCAACCAAACACATTTTTAGCTATGCATTTTTGAATTTCTAACAAACCGACACACTTATTTTGAAATGCATATAATTTGATATTTTGTACTGTTGCTATTCATACGCAACCATCTTTCATGGGAAGCACATCAAAGAAAACATCATCTTAGATCTGTTCCGTACAAACCCAAACAAATTATTGCCCAGCTTAGTTCATGTTGGTTTCGAGAGTAACCAAAGCTTGGGTGTGTTTGTCACATTCAATCTATAGTCCAAAGACTTCAACTGTGAAGTTTAAAGAAGTGCAGCTAGCACCAAAGGAATACAGTGGGTTTCTTAGAGAAGAAAGCTGTCTGTAGTGTTATTACCCATTCAGCTCTCAACAGAAAAGACAAAGTACACATGGCAATTTAATCAGCTTTCAGCTGTGGCTGAAAATGAGATGTCTGGGTATGACACAAACACATGAGAGAATTTTATTTGTTTGAATTCAACTACTATGTAAATAAACGGTACAGACCAACGAACCTCAGCAATAGCAGCATTAGGCTTCTTTATATGCATAGGCATTTGAAAACAATGTTTGTGCTGTCAGCAGCACATGACAGTCACACATCTATGCGGTATACAGCACCACTGAGGCATGAGCCTGTTCCTTTTTTTTGAATTCAATTCTAAATTATATTGTAAATTCTCCCAGGCAATTCACTTAACAGAATAAAATCTCATTCTGCAGTTTATCCTGCCAGTAATGGCTGCAGTTTCTGGTTCTGGTAGGAAGGAAGGGGAGAGAAATGGAGAAGGTAGAAAAGAAATCTCACTTTGGAGACCTTTCACTTCCATCAGTCAGTTCAATGTCTGATCTGTGCCTATACAAGGGAAAGGCCCAGACATACTCAGTCATAAACACAGTCAGCTAGGTTGATCCTGACAAAGATAAAAACAGCCGTGTTAAGAAGGGGAATAGCACATCTGTATAAAACTGAAACATTAGCTGTATATTGATACAGACGCTATTTGCAATCAGACTCAATAGTTTAGCAGTCAAACTCAATTACATAAAGGAAATTCAGAATGCTGCAAAAAAGACATTTACCTTGGAATTCACATCTGTTATTAACCTACCATGTTTATTCTTGAAGAGCACTTTTTCTTTAATCACTTTATAATTTGGGCTGGAAAATGAGTGGGTGAAATTTTTATACCAGTTGTAAAAGCTGTGAAAATATGAAACAGAAATGCTCAATGGAAGCTATTCCTCTAACTTAAAGGGCAGGTTCTTACCTCCCTGTTCATGTGGAGTAGTTTCTGACTCACAGGTTCATTGAGGAGTACAAGTCTATTCTATTAAAAAACCTGTCCTGATGTACCCCACTATCTGATCTCTGGCCTGGCTGTCTGAGGCCCCAGCTGTCTCCTCATCTGTTCAATAACAAGAGATCCAGTGCCTGGGTTATAACAAGTGGGAAGTGGTAGTGCTAGAGAACTACTACTGTGACGGAAACTGCTCTGGAGACCACCTGAAAGCGCTTCCCAGACCACCACTGATCTGCAGACCAGATGTGGAAGCTGACAGCTTCCCCTTTGGATCTCTCTGGAACTCTCCTACTGCCTTAATATTTTCCTTTTTCTTGTTTATAATGTAACTCTGACGATAAAGAGTTTCTTGATGTTTCCTTGTGGGCCAGATACAGAGGGAGGAGCTGAACTTCAGCTCCCCGTGGCAAATCACAGCTCCCAAAGAGCTGTACATATCAGTCTGAGACTAATGCAAACCATTCAATCAGACAGACTGCAGACACCAATTTCCAAAACACAAAGTCAGAAGGAAGCATCAGCTATGTCAAATAGACAATGGACACACAAAAATATCAGCAGCTCATCTGTCTTACTTCTAGGTTGAAGTACCTGAATTCCATTCTCACACTTTTGGGTGTTGACTTCTCAAGCCTTTATTTTATTTATCTCCAGGCCTCAGGCCTTCTGAGTTGTGTACTGGCCAAACACATAACCAACAGGCTGCGGTTTGTTTTTACGTGTTTAGAAATTGTTCAGATCAGATGCAAATAGCATGATGTGATGGCACTACCCCCATTCCTCACTGAGGCACCCACTTGATTCCTGAAATGGCACTCTGAATTAGCAAACTCATTACATAATAAATAGTGTGGTGAGCAAGAGCAGGGAGGTGATCATCCCCCTGTGCTCAGCACTGTGTTCAGTTTCGGGCTCCTCACTACAAGAAAGATATCGAGACCCTGGAACGTGTCCATAGAAGGGCAACAAAACTGGTGAGGGGTCTGGAGCACAAGTCTTATGAGGAGCAACCGACGGAGCTGGGATTGTTCAGTCTGGAGAAAAGGAGGGTCAGTGGAGACCTCATTGCACTCTACAACTTCCCGAAGGGAGGTTGTGATGAGGAGGGGTTTGGCCCAGACAGGACCTAAGGAAATGGCCACCAGTTGTACCAGAGGAGGTTTAGATTGGACATAAGGGAAAACTTTTTCTCTCAGAGGGTGGTCAGGCACTGGAATGACCTGCCCAGGGAGGTGGTGGAGTCTATGATTCTGTACTACTGATCAGATCAGCATATCTTTTTGCAAAAGGAGAAAAGGGGAAGAAGTCAGACAATTATTCTTGGTATAAGGAGGATTAGAGAAACTTCGAAAACACAATGCCTTTTATTTTTGTGCCTCCTGTAAGGATGTTCCTTTCCAGCTAGAAGTTTTTAAAAGTGCCTTGATTTCCGCCTCACTTTGAAAGAGTATGAAATCACAGACTATGCTGTTACATATAACACTCAGCCTTTTTACACTCTGAACACCTCTGATCAGAACATATCATTGTACAGTGACGTAGAGAAGAATTTACAACACCCCTGTGGAATTCATCCCAGCATCAGTGAAGTCAGAGTGTGATTTACCACTGAAGTCGATAGCCCTGGATTGCAGCCAGGTAATGTAAAATGGACTTAGAGGCGTACTCAGCACAAAGGTATGTCCTTGAGAAAGCAGGTTAATGCAAGCAGGAGCTGCCCTCTGCAACTTCGTGCAGCCCAATGCTTGGACGTCTGCAGGAAATGAACGCGGGGTGGGCGGACATAATTCATTCAGCTTTAACACAGTAGTTGGTAAAATTAGTTTGTTCTTCATAGAATTATTTCTGAAGTCCCCACGTGAAATACTAAATATAAGATATTTTTACTTGCTGTTTAAGATTATGCAGAATTCTACATATGAATACACACATTCTTTTCGCTCTACTCATATATCTTGTCATCCATTCATCTGTCCCATCCCCAGGACATCACTCTGTTAATGAGACACATCACACGAATGGAGATTCTTCTGCTGAAAAACTACCAGCAGAGTCGGAAGGATTTGTTCAATGTTATCTCAGGAGATGAGGGGGAAATGTCTCTGAAAAGACTTCCCCACATTCATTAAAAAGAAATTAAACTTCAGAAAGAAGAAATAGGCAATTAGCTACTGGATAATGACTTCCTGCATTTTGCCAGGGCTCCAAACCCACTCCCTACAAACACTTCCACATTTAAGTCACTGAGAACTTTGAATGTCCAGTGAAGACAAGATCAGTGCTCAGACAAGTTTTGTGCTGAGAAATGAATGTTTATTGCCAATAGCTCTGTTGAGGACTCTCTTGCTCTGTGATAAATTAGTGTTTGTCACATGCTTAGATGCTAGAGACGAATTCATAGACCACTGGCAAAATGAAGTGAAAGTCAGGACCTAAGAATGTCATCTCATCCCTGTTTCTTGTTCTAGAATAAATACTAAACCAAGCTTCAGCAGGAAGTCCTATTTATGAATTGCTCTAATCCCAATCTAACCAAACTGAGTTTTATTAGCAGAACTACATGTGGCTTTAAATATTTATATTATTCTGAGATGAAAACATGGTATCAGATGAACAGGATTAAATGCCAAGGACAAAATTTGCAGCGTTCTTTTTTTTCTTTTATTACTATTTCGTTTGATTCCATGTGTTTTGGAACAAATGGTGCAGTTTTCAGCACGGCACTTAAATATGTGGAAAGCATGAAAGACTTAACAGCGCCCACAGTCCAGCTGCAAGAAGAATGCATCTTGTTGGTTTTTGGTTTTATTTTAACAATGACTTGTCAGTGCAGTGGTATATAACAAGTAGCACACTGTTTGGGAACACAAGCTGAAATATGCAAGGTGGTTTTTCTTCACTCATCAGCTAATTCTGGTCAGAGCAGAGTTTCGTTCTGCAGGCACGTAAATGCCATCCCAAGACACAAGAGTAAGAATACAGGTTATGGTATCCCTGCAGTTTTGTATACCAAGATGGCAGCACATCAAACCTCGTAGTGCTTATAGAATGTCTTTCATCCAAAGATCTTTGGGTCCTTTTATAAACACGCATTAAATCACTTGACATTCTTGCAAGATGTAAGACAGGCCTCATACAGCCCATCAGTGGCTGGGAGAGACAGGGCATGAAAAATGGCAGGCATTTTCATAGAATGATTAAGGTTGAAAAAGAAATCTGCGGTCACCAAGACCAACCATTAACCCATCCCCACCATGCACACTATATCATGTCCCTCAGTACCACGTCTGCATGTTTCTTGGATATCTCCATGGTCAGTGACTCCACAGCCTCAATGGACATCCTCTTCCAATGCTTTACTAATCTTCCTGAGAAGAAGTGTTTCCTAATATCAAACCTGCACATCCCTGGGACACATGTGCTTGTAGCAGAGCAGTGATGAGAGACCAAGTTGCCAGCCCTAGCCAGGAGATGAGATGCTTTGATTGTAGCCCTGTGGCTGCTCATGTTCAAGGAACTAGCTGGCTGGTTTCCTACAGGCAAAATTTTGACAAGGTTACAAACTGGATGTTGACACCTAAGCACGATTGTTCTCTTTTTTTCCCCTTACTCTGTAGTGGCAAAGTAGCTGTGATGGAAAAGGGACTTGGGTTATTCTAGGGATGAAAATGCAGTGAATCAGGCCTGGACAGACTGGAGAAGGTTTCAGACACAAAATAAATTGAGGGCTGCCAATCATCATTTGACCCAAAGAAAGAAGCTGTATATCTCCAGGGTAAGTGCTTTGTTGTCCCAACAGGGTATTTACCATTTAAATCAGCAAAATCAGGGAGAGAGAACATAGTGTTAGGGTGTTTATGTTTGTGCTGGTCACCTTTGATCCCATGGGATTGGGTTATACTGCCCTATTCTTTCTTCCCCTCAGGATAAGGATTGGTTCCTTGATTCAACTCTGCTTTTCTCTTCCCACCCACACATACACCAAGATAAAACCATTCCCTATAGCAGACTGGGACTTCAGTCAAAAACTAATTATAAACAATAACGGCTCAACAGCTTGTTTCAGTTTGTGGTTCTGTGAATTTGCGATGCAAACTCTGGCTTCAGCCCCCCTGCTGGTAACTCACAGACCAGCTTCCTGGAGCAGGGCAGCAGCAGAAAGCTGTGGACGAGAGCAATAGGGGGATGCATAATAATGAAGGAGAGCAGAAATAAAAATAAACTCCTTCAATCTGCCATTGTCTTCCTCTATGCCCTCCAGGAGAGCGCTGGTGATCTTTCTAACAGCAGTGGGAACCTGGCAATCTGCACATGCATGCCAAAATGGCAACAAACATGGATGGAATTTGATCTGTCAGTCCTTCCACTGCTTTATAGTGCAAACGAGGCCAACACCTCAGTAGGACATGATGCTGTGTAACTCAGCACATATGCCTGAATCTTTGCCAGCTGTGGTTTCATAATAAGACACATGTCACAGACCTCTGGTTCCACAAGAACAAGCTACTTTTTCCACCTAAGAAACTTAAAGATGCTGAATGTTGCTTTTCCTTATAACCTCAAAGAAGCTGGAACCAAACTAATAGTATTTTATTGAATGATTGACAAGATAGGGTGAGATTCATTATAATACTTCGGGTAATCAAGGCTGTTTGGCTTGTCCACAGCTTTTGTGCACAGTAGCTATTTTTGGTTATTCCTTTTTTTTTCTACTTTCATATGCTGTATTGTCAGTGCCAGATTACAGCCTAGTAACACCCAGCTAAACTCATAATTATCCTCCAAACTGCTTGCAAATCAGGAGCAATGCCAGTGAACTCTTACCTAAAATTGATAGAAATCAACACAGGACCAGTTTATGCCTCATTTTCTATAGGCAGTAAAAGGCACAGCAAGGAGGTGCATGCTAGTGACGAGCTTCACCCCATTGCCTGGGAAACATACACCCACGCTGGACAAGAGAGTGCATCACACCAATCTCAGTCCTACAGTGTAGGCTGGATGCACCTTTGAATCTCAGGGAAAGGTGATTCAAAGCTGTCCCACTGCAGTCTGGTTGGTAAAGATCTCAGAAAAGCATTAGGCAAAAGTATTCAAGAACAGAAGCCTTATGTGGAACCCTTCAAAGCCATAGGTTTTCTAGGCTTGAAATAACCAAAGCCCTGTGTGAGGTGACTCTGAGAAGTACAGGTTACACCTACTTCTTTACAAAAAAGGCAGACACTTTTGTGGAGGAAGAATGAGGGAGAATAAGAAATATAGGGGAAAATAAAACACCAAGAAACAGTAACAGGAGAAGAATTTTAAGTCCTCAGGGTTATAGGCTCAATCCCAAGAAATGAGGAAACTACTGTCAGGTTCCAGAAGCTCTGTAGTAATCACTTAGAATTTATTATCTTATTAGTTTTCTCTATCTTTAGAAGAATCAAACCACCCAACACATCAGGATTTATGGCCAAAGAAAATAAAAAGTGTTATCTTGGAGTTACTGTGAAGAAGATAAAAAAGAGGCATGTAATTGTTGAAAGAACAACAGGATGAATTGTTTACACATACTGTGTAATTAATAATCATCGAAGGCCTGTTGGAAGTTGCTTATAGTTGATAGATCAACATAAGAAACAAGTCCTTGTTCTTCTGAGCGTTACTCTGATTACATTAATAGTCATCCAACAAAGAAAGGTTTTTTTTGTTTTTTTTTCCTTACCTGCCTTTGTCAAAGCATTTTGAAATGGAAACAACAACAAAAAACCCTATAACAGTACTGAACTTGAGTTCATTTACTCTGAACTTACTGAAGCCAGTTCCTCACCACAGTAAACAATGGAGTATATAATGATCAGCAGCAAGATGGCAGAAAAGATAACTAAATCCTGCTATGAAATTATCAAGTCTAAGGGAAAGGTTTGGAATAATTATCAGAGGTGAATTTCTATCAGACGCTGACCTAGAAAAGAGGGAAGTGCCACAGTTGAGCATTTGTCTGGTTGCCATGTAGGTTCACAGATTAGCTTTTGTCTTTAATGAATGGAAAGCCAGAGACAGATGAAGAGCTGGAGTGATATGCCATTATTCAACTAATTGTGTCAGGTGTCAAAGATGGAGGAAAGTGCCAAGACCAGTTATCAAAGCCTGATGGTTTCTTGTACTATGTGGTGTGCACTGTAGGGTGCTTCCCCAGGTTTTGAAAACCTGCCCTCTGCACCTACCTACTTTGGTGACACTTCTAAAAATGTAAATTTTAGATATATGCCCAAGTCTTGCTGAAATAGTGCTTAAGTTCTTTGTGGAAGGAGAGTCATGATAAACCATGATAGTAGGAAGATCTGGAGGAACTCAATGGCAACTAGGTGGAAAGTAAGTTAAAAAAGTAAAGGACAAAGTATAGCATATTGGTTCAGATACATGTACTGGTGGAGCCGGGCCAGCTACTCCAACGTTTTCCCTTTTGAAAGAAGAAGAATACTCATAAATTAGCCTCTCGATCAAAGTTTGATCAAGCATCTCAGATTAAATGATGGATTTTTTTGAAAGCATGTATTGAAAGCGTACTTAGTGTATGTATGTATCTATCTTTGTCTTCCTGTGGTTTCCTTCAAAGGGTCTTCTTCCTTTCCAACTGTAACCTCCTTAGGCAAAGAGTTCAGTCTAGAAATAATTCATCTATAAAATCATGTGCTAAAACTGCTAATTATCACTGAACTGCTGAAAAATAATACACTTACGAAAAAAGCAACTTTTCCCCCCCCCTAGTATTTTACTTCAGAAGAGTGAGATAAAGACAGGGGAGACAGCCAACCTGCAAGGCATAGCAAGTATCACATATTCCATACTTTGATAATTGTACATTTAAAGGCAGATATTAAATATTCAGTCACATTTTTAAAATATCACGCCGCAACTCCTTCTTGTGCTACCCTCCACCAATTATCCTCAGCTTTTTACTGTATCTCAGTGAGCTCAACTTTTACATTTACAGGAACAAGAGGTCTTAAATCTTTACCAATATACCTTCTCTTCAAGTGGCAAAAATGTCAGTGTTACAGGAAAGGCAGATCTGTCCTGAGGAAAGACGTCTTCAGGAGATCCACTCCTAAGCTGATAAGTTCCAAAGGGCTGTTATGAAACACAGGAAACAAACTCTACATTTGGGATGCAAAAATTACTGCAAAATTAGACTTTAGCATTGCAGTTTCTAGGTTAGAAATATCAGTAAGAGATGTGTTTTGCTAGGATTCACTGTGACCAGATCATCCTCAGTACTGCTAAATCTGAAGAGAGTTACTAACAGCCAGTAATGTAAAAACTTTTTAAAAAGCAATACTGATTTAACTTCCTAATAAATCAAGTTTAGATTCAGGCACCAAATCTTCCAAACACCTGCCTGTGTGCAATCAGTTAGTTCCTTAGAACTGAATGGTCAGTACAGAAAAAGGCACTGCTCGCTATTTGTGCTACTAAAATTTTTATGTAACCCATTACTAAGCACACCTACTGGTGTGGTAAACAGTAACATATAGTCTGAATGGCTGAAATCAATGAAACTACTGGAAACTGATTGTTTTTGTCTTCAAATCCCTAACATACTACCCATCTAGGAGGCGCCTTTAACTTAAATATACAATTAGCAACAGAGGGAAGAGATGACAGAGCATCATGCAGACAACTTTCCTATTTTGATCCATACAAGGCAGCAGAGCAGGGTTATTAATAGAGCACAATGGCATATGGAGTGTTCACGTTCCTTATCTCTTCTCCACAACAGTCGTAGCTTGTAATCTGACTGCAAAACTCAAGAGACACACATGTAGAATGAGTCAAACACTGTCATCTACTTGAATGGTAAAATGAGAAACAGTCTAACCAGAACATCTTCGAAATCTGTCAGGATAAAAAGGATTGGAGGTCCCTGATCCCCAAATTGCATTAAACACATTAAAGTCAACAGGACTGCGAAGTGCACTGAGAGCTAAGCACATGCTTGAGACAGAAAAAAACAAACATTTCAGGAAGAGGCCAAATGAATTGAGAGAAGAGGCTGTACATTTTGGAGTAGGGGGAGACGCAGGAAAAGGAGACAATATGAGAGAGAACTTCCCGTGGCTGAAGGCTGCTGAGTACATGAAGAAATGGGACAGGCAGTTTTGGGAGCATCTGCTGTGTTCTGCAGGTGAGGACACAGATCAAAGAGCTGATGAGATAGAGGGAAGAAGCCCTCTAAGAGAGTGAGTTGTCCAAGAATCTGAATCACAACAACCAAATAAATGCATTTCCTCACAAAGGATGAGTGTGTTCTCCCAACAGGATGAAACCAGTCCTTACAAATATGGAGACTGTGCTTCTAAAATCTGTTCCAAAAAACACATTGAGATATACAGCTGATAGCATGGTCATTATGAGTTGCTGTATGGTTTGAGTAATCAGATCTCCAGAAGGTGTATGCTTGATAGGGCAATTTCAAAGACTGCATAATCTATAACTCTTTAATTGAACAGGCCTTCTTAGCTACATCAGCAGCACAATTTTAGGGCTAATCCCTCTCTTTGTTCATCTTCAACACACTGTTGTGAAGAGGATATTACTGCACACTACAGGTAAAATATAACTGTAACAACTTTCTTGGAAAGCTGTAACTTCGAAGCAATCTTTTTCATGCTTGTATTCACAAGCATTTTATTCTTAATACTCACAGAACAGAGATTGAGTGATTTTGCTCTTTCTGTATATATATCCATCAAAATGTACTCATACATAATGAAAATCTGAAGCTATTAAAATCATACAATCCAAAAAGAGAAACATAGGCACAAAATGCCTGAGATGTCTGTCACGTGCAGCTTTAACCAAACTTTGCTATATTACTTCATTTTCTTTCCAAATTTTATGCTGCTTAGTTTCACTAATGTGCTGATGGAATATCAGTTTGGAAACCTGAAAATTCACATCTTTTCCATGAAATATACACCCCAGGAGATAACATCAGAAGATGGTTGGAGTAAGTTGGGGGTGGGAACTGGGTAATCTTTAAGGTCTCTTCCAACCTAAGCCATTCTACAAGATAATCACAAGTAGTATCAAACAAATCAGTTGTACATTTTGTGATCTGCTTCAATACACTCTGAATTTGGTGGCATCAAGTTGGCTCATGCTGAAGCTGATCCTGCTAGAATCAAGAGGAGTTCTTCTCCCAAGACTTCTGTGCTGCACAGCTCCTTATTAAGATCTGACATAGTTTCAAAAGATGATGGAAAGTTCTTTCCCTACTGTCTTTCACTCATTGCTGGGACACTTACATCTTGAAACATGAAAGTTTAACAATATTTCTTAAAATATAAATCAGCAATAATTAGTAGAAATGGTGACTAATGCTCAGGCAAATTATCAGAACAGTTTAACTGATGGATGTGGAGAATAAAACCCCAACATTTCATTAGTACAGCTGAAATGGCAAATTGAGCCTGGGCATCTAGCTGAGATACTCAGCATCAACACCAGGGTTATCAGGCATACAGATTGGGTGAAGTTTGTATACAAGTGCAATGATCAGAAACCAAAGGTAGAAATAATACAGGTATAATAAATGCAGTTCTCCACTAACATACTGATAATTTTCATAGGACAGAAGTCATCACTTTTGGTTACTTTGCAATGGAGGTAATGTGAGTAGCATCAAGCCAATGGCTTGAGCTTGCCCAAAACATAGCAAGAAAAGAATACAGAGTAATTAATAGGGAAAAAATTAGCATAGCAATATGGAGAAAGAAAATGTCATGTTAAGTCTGAAGCATAGATTAATATTTCCTGGAGGCTGGCCAAGTTCCCTCATCAGTTTGATAGTACAAAAAAAGGGTGTTTTGAAATTTTGTTGTATATTTATCACTTTTCCATGTCATAAGATAAACACTAATGAACAGAGTGGACTGGTTGCTCTAGGATGAAGATGCTTTGACCAATAAAAAAAGAAATGGTGAAAAACAGCTTTCTAAGAAAGACTGTCTTTGAAGAAAACAAAGAAAAAAAAACAACAGAAAACAAAACAAAAAAAGAAAAGAAAAAAAAAGATTAATTGCTCCCCCAAACACTGCTAATAGCACAATGATTTAACAATGGAAAAGTTTGGCTTAGAGAAGATTAATTACCTTCTAACAGCTTTAAATTAAAACAGATAATCTGTTCCTTCCCTAAAGTTTTGAGTAGGATTCTCAAATATTATGATTTATAACCAGTGTAATCATTGTTTTTCCTCATCTGCCCCATGTAGCTGAAAGCTTTAGAGTGCTGGAATTACTTTTGTGCTGTATACAGAACAGAATATTGCCTTGTCCAATGGTAAGCAAAAGGCTTACTATCAACTGGTTCCTATGCAGTCAGCTAGAGCTATATATTACCATTGCTTCAGCCTCTTTTTTTTTTCTCTTTCTGTAAAGGTTTCATTTTACTAAAAACACTGCAACATACATCTCTTGACATCTCTTAATGGGCATGTTTCCAGGTATGTTTCCATTTTTAAATGCAAATGTGAAGATAGTGGAAAATTATCATGGAATTAAAGGTGGAATCCTACCAACACCCACCTATTAAACTCATGCAAATGCTCTCTGGAGAAACGGCAGGCACCCCAGTGAATCACAGCCCATGGCAGCCCAGTGCTGTCTCCATTCCTCTGACCCACAGCTGAGGGTGGAGACCTCCACTGCAAAGGTCCCCTGTGAGCTCTGCCTATCTTTCCTGTATGCATGTACAGTGTTACCATAATGTCTGCACATGGAGGCCATGACTCTTCCTCTCAGATGTGTGGGTCTGAAGCCACACAGAGATCATAGAATCATTAAAGTTGGAAAAGACCTCTGAGCTCATCTCATCCATCCACCAACCCACCCCACTGTGCCCACTAACCATGTCCCTCAGTGCCACATACATTCCATTCTTGAACACCCTCAGGGATGGTGACTGCACCACTTCCCTGGGCAGCCTGTTACAATGCCTCACTACTCTTTCTGAGAAGAAATGTTTAATATCCAACCTGAATCTCCTCTGGCCCAATGTAAGGCCATTCCATCTCATCTTATCACGGTTACCTGGGAGAAGAGGCACAGCCTCACCACAACCAGGCAGCTGTAGAGGGCAGAGATCTTCCATGGGCCACCTCTTCTTGAACTGAACTCTCTTGCTCCCCATAAGACTTGTGTTCCAGACCTTTCACAGGTTTGTTGTTCTCCTCTGGATACATGCCATGGCCTCAACATCTTTTCTGTAGTCAGTTTCAGATCAAAACTAGCACTCTTATTCTTTATCCCTACTTCACTGTTCAATACAGCATTATTAACACCAGGAATAGTGTTTTCATTATTGAAACATCTTCTGTTCGCTTGTTTATTTTAGCAGACCTGGGAAGTCTAATTAATCAATTGTGGGTTTTTCAAAGTAAGTATAAATTGGTGGGAAATTTCTAAATTTTCTGCATCTGTTTTGGGCTGAAGATGTTGGGGTTAAAAGTTACAGTATTATATGACATGGGTTTGTACAATGTGAGATATCATTGAATGTTACGCTGCAACAAAGCATGCCCTTTCTTACTTTCTAATTGCAGTCAGTGCTTTAAATGGTTTGATTAGCTCCAACGAGCATGAAGAGCGGAAGAATTACCTTTCCTTCTCCACTGTAACTTCTTGCCCACATTTCTCCCACTCCTTCTCCTGCTGTTCTTCAGGAAATATTTTCAGTGTGGTTACAACATGTGTGATCTGCTTGCACAGAGAAGGCCATAAATCCACATTACCAAATGTTTATCCGAGCTTTTGAACATCTCAGAGAGCATGGTATCAGCATCCCGCAAACCACAGGGTACAGCAGCAGAGGAGAGAGAGCTGGCCAGATCCTATGTCATTCCAAAGAGTATGTTGATCTGGGTATATAATGAGAAGCAGGTCCGTAGGAAGGTTTCCTCGGCGTCAGTTCCAGCATGCAGGTGCAGGTGCACTGCCCAGACAGTGCTGAACAATGCATTTCTGGCATAGCATGGAGTCCAGTTTGGCTCGATGCTTGCAGCATTCATGTCCAAAACCTGTTACTAGATCAGCCTGGAATGTCATTCCAAATCCGTGGTCTCCAGGCATTAATCAAGAGAGGAGGCCAGCAGGAGGGGGCTGGCCTATTGAAAACTCAGAGCGAAGGAGAAACACAGCCTCCAAATATACTGTATCACTGAAAGGAATTAATTCATTTTCCTCGCTTATGGTCATTATATGTGGACATAATAAATATAACCTGTGGGACCCATCCAGTACCTGCAGTTAAGTTGTCATCACGTGCAGATGTATAGTATCTTTATTATAGCAGTGCATTACATTATTTCCTTAAATTGGTCTCATACTTCAGCCCCTGGAAAAGCACCAGAAGAATTTACTGGAGCTGGGAGACTTGGATTGCATTAATGGCCCTGCTGGGCTCCCTTGGAACATCATGGGAACTCCCTGCCACTTGCCCATGAGCCTAGGATAAAAGGAAAGTGAAGAGCTCTGAGAACTCTGCTTTCTTTGTGTGTATCCTCTTTAAAGAAAGTTGCAGAAACTAAATAAAAATGACCACAACTGTACTGCTTTGGTTTAAATGTCATATTTTAGACATGACCATTGTAGACAGAAATGAAGATCCTGTGAAGTGCTCTTGATTTTTATGTAAATATTACCTTTTCACTGTTCAGATGTAAAGATGGGCAGTACAACTGGAAGCAGAAGACATTTCCATAAAAAAAAAAAAAATTAGTTGGCATTGTGCAGGAGAATATACAGGTACACAGCATTGTGATAATCCAAAAATAAAGGAAAACACAGTGATACTGAACGACAACTCTAACTGGAAATTCTTTTTTGTATGCAATAAAATTATTTGCAGACCTTGGTCACAGCACAGGAGATAAGTAGGCTCAGTTTGGTGTACTGAGATATTTTTCAACCAAACATTTATTTCAATACCCTGATTGCTCAGGCCTCATCAAGGATGTGGGAAAACCAGCTGCATATCCAACCCTCGTTGGATATTTAATTATTGATATAGCTCAAATGAGAAAGCTCAAAAAATGCAGCCACAAAAGCCAATAATCACGGGGTTATTCTGATCTTGTTAGGTGTTGCCAGTCTCTCTGCTCCTTTCCCCCTCTCTTCTCCCCTCCTGAACATGTTAAAGATAATAGATCTTCTCCAAAAGAGGAGTTTTGGAAGCCTTAGGGCAGGTTGTTTTTCATTTGTTTGTTTGTTTTTCTTCTTCCTGAATAATGAAATAGATGCCTCAACAGATTCTCTCCTTGGTGTTAACTTCAGTTTCTGGAAGCTAACTAATCAAATCTAAAATCAAATCCAGCACCCCTGTCAAAGCAGCTCCCTAGCCCAGGTTGCACAGGTAGGCGTCCAGGTGGGTCTTGAACATTACCAGAGAAGGAGACTCCACCACCTCTCTGTGCAGCTGTGCCACTGCTCCGTCACTGCACTGTGAAGAAGTTTGTTGTAAGCACATTTGTGCAGAACTTCGGATGCATCAGTTATCACACCCCATAGCCAAACTAAAGCTATGCTTGTGAATTCAGCAGACTTGTTTCAGTTGTATTATGGTAACCAGACATCATCTCAGTTCTACACTTCTTCCTGTGCTGCTTGAACTCTCCCTCTCCCTCCACACTTCACGTACTCTTCTTTCTAGTGTAATTTTCCAACATGCAATGTAAGTAATCTCAGTTCCTAGTGCCCAGTATTTTAACAGATGTGGTTATTATTTTATATGCAATGCAAACACATTCAGTAATTAAATCCTCAATTCAGGAGCCTTATTCATTTTTTCTTGCTTATTCAAGTATGTAAATTCATGCTCCAAGTGCTTTTTTAAACGAGGATGTACTGAAGTGAATGCCCAGCTATGTCCCACACTTGGGACCTACCCCAATTAGCTGTTATTGCTCCTACTGTTATTAATTAAATTGCTGTCATGCCAGGGAGCAGTGGTGGGGGCACCTTGGAGGGGCCATCAAAAGGCAGCATGAAAGGATTAGGCACATGTTCTGTGCATGAGATGTGGCCAGGTCTGTGGCACGTTGGCTGGCAGACCTTAAGCAAACAATGGAACAATTTAGAAGAGCTTGATAAAAAACAGCCCAACAGCACCAGCATATATCTGTTACGTCAGCCTTGTGAGGATTAATTCAGTATCACTTCTAGTCCACATCAAGAGAAAACTGAGGCTTGTGGGAAGATGCACGGCTGTCTGGTGAGGCAAGATATATAGCACTGAGCCTTGTGGCCTGCAAAGCTCCCTTTTTAATGAGTGAATGCACAGAGGAGTGTAGAAAGATTGTTTCCCTTTATTTTCAGAGAATCTGCAAGAGGTGAAGAGCTTGGTTTAGGTCTGATTTCCCATCTCCCAGTGCAGCATAATATTGTCTACATGCAAGTAAAGTGCCATGAATCATTTCTGCTTCGCAAATTAGACATGGAAGCTTCAACCCAAATCACCTTTCAAACCAGCACATGGTCAATTCATATTTTCTCTGAGGGTTTCCCTACTCTTCCCTTCTTTGGGGTGATATTAGGGCTGCATGGACATAAAGGGCAAGACAGCCTCCCCCCAACACCAATAGCTTTTCTCTCCTAGGATTTTATTAACTTGCAGTTTCCATTTCCTATTGCAAATGTATAGGCAGATTGCTCAAAGCAGTAAAAAGACAACCTTACCCCTAGGAAACTTTATCTTCCTTAAGAGACTGAAGATTGAACTGGAAAAAAAAAAAAAGAAATTATAAGTGAAAGAAACAATATTTACAGTATTAAAGTATAAGCCAGATGTGGAAGTACACATCTCCAAATTAAACATTTACTGAGTTGGCAGCAATGAAATTTTCTTCTCACACATGTAAAAGTCAGGCCTGCATGTACTCTAATTTCTACCTCCACATCTACCTGCCACTTGCTCTCTGTTGCCTCCATCCTTCCCTGGTTTCTTTTTGGTTAGCGCTTCCCTGTTTCCCATCTTTGCTATTCATTTTCTCATGGTATCAACAGCACCTGCTTTGGTATTATTGTTGTAGTGGTCAACTGACACAGAAAATAGTTGTAACCAAAAAACACATGGGCCTGTAAAGTATCAAGATGTGGCAACAAAACTGAAAAAAAACAACTCCACTTTTTGTGAGGGACAAAACAAAATGTTGCCCTAATGGAATGCTTTGAAATGAGTCTCTTTTCTCAGAGGTCCAACAGAAATTACTCTACCAGTCAGCAAAACCTTCACGAAGAAATGTAAAGAAATGTTGAAAACAGATTTTTTTTTCTCCACTCTGAATTATTTTACACTCTATTATTGTATGTAATGTATGAAAGCCCCTAAAATTAGGGGCTGAATTCCATCTAAGGTTTTCCAAGATTGTAGATGGCAAATTTTGTAAACTCAGAATTTTTTATCTGTTTTCCTGAAACAAGGTTTGGCTTACAGGTCTTAACAGATGGTAAACATGGTACATGGTATCTTAGTACACTTGACTATATATAAAATGGGAGGGAATTCCAACCCAAGCTAATGAATGACTGCCAAACACTCTTGCAGCCAAAACAGACCACAGTTGAGCTGCAATAAAAGAAGGGCATGATCTGATGGGACGGCTCTTGCCAATAACAAAGAACAACATGCTGTGTCTGAAAGCACCCATGTGTCATGGTTCATCACCACAAAGCCCTGAGTACAGGACCTCCCATGCTCGGGCTGATGCAACAAGTTTCACTGCTGATGAGATAAGAAAATGACTTCAGACCATTACTTCAGAGAAAAACCTAGGACCCTTGCTCTACAGACAATGGCTTCTTATCTTGGTCTGCTCTAAGAAAGACTGTGCACTGGTAAGAAGAAATTAAATATCTACTGAAAGACACTCATTCTCTTTCATAAGCGGAACCGAGAGAGATACCCCACATACATCTGATCAGACAAAAAGAGCCCAAACTTTGCCTTTTGCTGTGCTCCTTTGAACAGGTTTTTTTGGTACTGTTCCATGGAATGAACATTCTCAATTTTCTTTGAACAAATTGTATTACACTTGTTTCTCATCAGATTACATAAATTAGCTGAGAGGGAATGGATTTAATTACAGTCCAGATTCCAGACCTCTTAAGAACTTGCAGCCTAACACATTCCTTTCATTTAATAAACTGGAACCAAATGAGGATTATATCATATAAATAATATTCCCTTGATAGGGCAATGCAATAAAAAGGCAAAAATACTCAGAGGAACCATGTAGATCAAATACAAGAGTCTCTGATGTCACCCACTGGATTTAAAAAATGAACGTAATTGTTCAATATTTTTACCCAGTATCGTGAGTAAGAACCTGATTCAGAGAGTCTTGAGCCCAAGTTTAATATCTTCTGACAGCCTCAAACAGCTAATGAAAAAAAGCATTGCAGCAAAGCATGGGTTTTCATATTTAAAAGATAATTTGATATCTTTGCACAAGATCCTAACCTCTCCTGCAAAATCTGAGATTTACATGTCAGTGTCCCGAGTGACTAAAAGTAAATAAAGCCTTCAGAAAGGGCTTCAAGAAAGCTCTAAGTGAGGAAATAATTCTTTAAGAAGGTTGACAGTATTTTGAAACAACTTAAACAGATACAATGAATTTTAAAAACAATCATTCTCGACTGAAACACTCACCCATGCTTGAGAAGTTTTTGACACATTTTGGGGAAGCTGGGTAGACAATAAAAGAGACAGAGAAACAAGGCTGCTGGGACAGGGGATAACCATTAAATGCACAATTAGTAAGAAAATCCTTTGTAGAACACTGAAAAATGACTGACGACAGTTTTGATGACAGCTTACGTAGTCACAGCTCATCTAATCCTAAAGTTGTATTTAATCTGGCATGCAAGTGCTAATCCAGGATCCAGCATGTGAAGTTCAAATTTAGACTCAGAGCAAGAAGCAAGACACACTTGCCCATTCAGTATAAAGGTTTACAGGGACATGGTAAATCCTTTGCCAACAGCAGTTTTAAATCAGAAGGGTATACTTTTTGCCAGTCATGTGCTGTATTCAAGACTTCAGGAAATTTACAGTGTACCTTCTGCAGGACACCAGCTGAGATGGTCATTGCAGTTCCTCCTGCACTTAAAATCTAGAGCCCTTTGCCTGTTCATTTCAGTTTACATTACAGCTTCAGAAAAGATGTCTATGAAACGCCTCTTGCAATAGACATATTTCAAATCAGGAGGAGAACTCATGTTGGTGGTCAGAGACCTTTTGTCACGTTCTCTCCTACCTGCTTGTGACCCTCCTGGATTTGTGAACCCAAGTAATCTTCTCAGATGCATATCCAAATCTGACAGGCCAGTAGCACTCACAAGGGCTTGCAAATATCTCTGATGAGAGCCTTGGGCTTACCACTTGAGTTTACAGCAATTTGCTGGTGAATAGTTGCTTTAACTTCTCCAGAACTAGCCAAACCTCTCGTGGCTTCTTCATACCTGCCCTCAGTCGGCCCGATACCATTCTCAATGTTAATAATGACAGACATGACAGGAAGACCATACTGTTCTAGATACCTAATGCATAACTGGACACATAAGAACTCTGTTGAGCCACAGCTCCAGTGGACCACTGCTAGAGATGCTTCATGGTGTGATGGGGCCTTGTGAAAATATGACATATGACAAAGGAAGAACAACATCACAAAGTGATGGCTTTTTCTTTAGCCAGGGTATGGATGCGACAAGACTGCAAGACCTCATGACACGTAATTATATTTGTTAATATATACTTACATACTTAAACATCCTTATATGAACCTAATTAACTGCACTGCATACTTTATATACATAAATGAAACAAAATGGTCTTCCTGGCACTGCACATGTTGTATCTGAACTTCTGAACTTAGCAGATGAACTTAGTGATACATTCTACTTCCTTCTTTCCCTTTTTCTTTTTTAAACAAAGTATGAACATACAAAATCGTCTATAGTGCTTGAATTTGCCTTAGTAATGAAACAAGGGAAGAAAGCTGAGGTTGAAGCTTACGTTGAGACTTTTTCAATACAGGATAAGCAGCAACTTCAGTTTCATCTCTTACTAAATATGACAACAATGATTAATATCTACAAGCCTCAAATAACATCCAAATACGTAGAAAGGAAATAACATGCAAAACAGGCACAATGTTACGTTTGCTCCTGCTCTTAGTTCAGTCATAAATAGCAACTGACTGCTTGTCCCTGTGATTTAAAAGTGTGACCTTAAGAATTCTGATTCTCATCTCTCTCAAAGTTGAGATTCGTTTTGTTGCCTCATTACTGACATCTGCTGTACTGTAAATTAACGGCACCAAACTTCACCAACTCACTTTCCCCCTCCAACACCCTCCTGCTTTTTCTAATGCATACTGGAATTTGACTAAACAAGACTCGCAGTGATATCATATCTTCCAGATAATTGATTTGGATCACAGAAAACTACTTGGAGAAAAAAGAGAAAACGCAGTATTTCCTTTGCACAGGACAGCCTTTTAGTGGGAGATGAATAATGCCATGCAACATGGCAGCTAGCTGATCACAGGTCTTACTTTCTAACACATGGGAAGAGAAGCCTTCCATAATAATCCACAACATAAGCCCACTGAAAATTTCGCCCTTTCTTGCCCCATTTCCAACGGTACCTATTTGCTGCATCATATGGCTTCCATGATGTTCAAGAGCAAATAAACATGAAATAAGGTCCTTCCTTAAAATTGTTCCCTGTCACCAATTCTGATCCAGTACAAAACAGTTTCACAAATTATCTTCACATTTAAAAACTCTTAACTCTTAAACCTCTCACTCTTTTGCCTAAAAGCAAATAAGTAAAAAAAGATCAATATAAATACCTCAGGGCCTTATTACAAGGGGGAAGTCTTTTTCTCCCATTGATTTAGGCTTAAAAATCATCGGTGCTCATCCTGTGTGCATGGTCAATGTAGGTAAATAACCCCTGTCCACAAGAACTGTAGTAACAAATACAGATTATGAACCAGAAGACACAAACAAAACCACAGGTGATGGATGAAAATATACATGTGAGTACAAATTTCTGTGTGAAAACATCTTTAGAAATCACATAAATGTTTTCAGCTTCACCTGGACTAGACATCTTTCAGATAATAAAACACTTAATCTACAGTGTATTATGGCATATTCTTAAGAGAAGCTTGGCAGAACTAAAGTGAAAATAAACATAGATGGAACATCACAAAACATGCCCTTGTGTACTCCCCATGCCTCCAGCTACCACTTTGAAAGGATTTTCCACAGGTCCTGGGTCATATCTGCCAGTCCTACACAGATGACCCTAACACAATCGAGTAATACTACTGCCATGCACTAATTAGGGGATAAAAGTAGGCACAATGAGAATGTTCTTTATGTTGAGACACGACTCTACAGCCAAAACAAAGCTTATTCAACTTAATATTTAAAACAGATTTGTAGCTTTTCAGAAAGATGGCAGACTGGAAACTAGTTCCCATATATTTTCCCATACATTTTCATTTCTGACAGCTGATGATTACCAGAACAAAAATTTGTTAATTCAAATAAAAACA
Organism: Cyrtonyx montezumae; assembly: GCF_038088225.1. Lineage (NCBI taxonomy): Eukaryota > Metazoa > Chordata > Aves > Galliformes > Odontophoridae > Cyrtonyx > Cyrtonyx montezumae. Next base: position 24,327,512 of record NW_027071936.1, on the reverse strand, counting down.
AACAAACAGAACACCAAAATCTGTGTCTAGAAATAACAGTGACCAAAGCAGAATGGCTGTAAGTAGGACAATTCCAAGAAGAGAATCACCAGTAGAATTTTCTGGCCATGTTTTTCATGCCTCTACAAATTGCTCAATGAACTTTTTCACACACATGTATCAGTGCCAACTTGAAGGCATCAGTAAGGTACCTGTAGGACACCTGTGCATTCAGCAGTGATTCTGGTTGCAGGAGATCACCTTCTGTGTTGAGATCACAACACCTGGATGAATATGGTGCACCAACACTAGTGCTGCTGCTGAGATGCATCTTATAGACAAAGGCTTTGATGGGTTGGTTTTCTACGGTACTCATTGCTGGGAAACCTTGTTTTCCCCTTTACTCTCTACTCCTTTGCTCTTCTACCTTTTACTTACATTAATTTCCAGGGGAACAGAGAACGGGTTGATGAAGGTAATTCTTCATACAACTCCACAGCACAAAAAGCAAAGAATTGGCAGGATGAGTGTGAACTTGCAAGGCAGAAGAATTCTTACATCTTCAGACACACTTAAGAAAAAGCAAATGCTCTAAGAGGAGATTATTAGGTAGGTGAGTTACAGAAGTATCTCCTAGCTCTAGGCATGTTTGGTTTTACTTGGCTGAAATGAGGTGATACTTATTTTTCAAATACAGGGGAAATTGAAACAGTACCACACAGAACTCTTTCCAAAAGTGTTCTTTTTATAAACAGCAGATTTCTAAAATGTAATTGTCTATCTGACAAACCATTATTATACTGAAACATGCTCCCTGTTCCAATTTCATGTTTAATTCCATCAAAACACGTGTTAATCATTTTGCAATATCATATCATCGGTGTCGTTGCTACAGAGGGGCAGAGGAATCTCCAGCAGTACATCTGAGCATCTTGAAAAATGTCTCCTCCCTATTCCCAGCACATCCAATGCTGAACAACTAATTCAGGTGTCTACACAGGCAGGTAAGGCAGAGACAGGGCACTGAGAATAAAAGACCCTGCTGAGCACAAAGTAAGGCAACTGTAAGCCACATCCATTCTTCAGTGACAATAAGTTTTTGCCATTCAACTAAAAAGGATTCACCTTCTGTCAGCAAAGTTAGTTCTAAAGAAGTAACTACACTCTCAGAGTATGATCTAATCATTTTAAGAGCTGACAGATGTTACAGTATTATTTGTAACGATAAACAGAGTTAACTTTACAGGCTCTTCTCCTTATAAAATTCATCTCTCAAAGTAACTTTCACATATTATCAGCTATAAATCAACACCGAACTGCAGGCAAGTACACAGACTATCATCAAAATTGCTTTCTGAATTATGAATTCTAAAAAAAAAAAAACAATATCAAAACAGAAGTGTTTTATGTTACAGGTATGCTTTTGAGGCCTCTTTCTCAGAACTTAAAGCCTTTGATCTTTCTCATCCATCAACAGAGTTTCTCCTCTTTCCTCATCCACGATTCACTTCTAGCCTCCTATAAGCATTCATCCATCACACTATGAATCAGCTTAAATTTCCTCAAGTTATTCTAAATTTTTTCTCACTTTTTTTTTTTTTTTTTTGCCTTGGAGAAGACTTGTACAAATTCACTCTTTTCTCCCAAAAGGTTACAGCTTTTGATTTAAAAATAATTTTAGGAGAATGTGAAAACAACATAAAACCACAAATAGGAAAATCTTCTCATTACTATTCTGATTTGTCACTAACTTAACAAGCTCCAGTAATTGTCTATATTTATTATACTTTACATACTTATACCAATATTTTTCTCTCCATGGTGGGTACTGAGCAGGTAGATGAAGTACAATATGAGGAAACTACAATTTACAACAGAAAAGGATTTTACAATTTTCTGCTTATCCTTCTTGCTTCTCCTTCAGTGGCATGTTTCTACAGTAAACAAATATTCTGGGATGCTCTGATTATTTAAAAAACTGCTTTGCATCTGCTGCTTCCTATAGAGAAAAGTTCAAAATTTATAAGGAGCTGGAATTGACTGCACAAAATACAGGGGCACATTCATCAGAAGCCGATGTATGTGATCCTTGGAAAAGACTAATACCAACTGTCATATTTCAAACCAGTTTAAAAACAAACAAGCAAACTATCAAACTAAACCCACACACAAAATAACAAAGCACTATGAACAGCAAACTTCTCCAGGTATTTACTGATCTTTTTAACAACACAGAACATTTTTCCAGTCCTATTGCCATCAGTGTCTGCTTTTTAGTAGGCAGCTCTACCAGGATATTCTGAAAAGTGTGTTTCTCTCACCCAAACATCTTCAAAATTAATTCAAAATGTGTGTTTCATCCAACTCATTCAAACAGATGCAAAAAATGTTTGTGACCTCTGTGTCATGCTCCAGATCTATGAAAGAAAAGAGTGGCAATTGAAGTGCTGTCCAGACAAGAAAAAATAAAGACTCAGCTTTCCTTTGGCCATCAGTAGAGTCAGTGCATGGGACTGGATTCTCATACTCATTAATGTTATGATATACTGTTCAGAGAGTATAAAAGAATTTCAGAAGAGGCACAAACTTCATTGACCTCTTGCTTACATTTTGCTTATCCTTTGCAGCAAGGTAATATATTGAGAAAATATTGTCTACGTTGGGGTCTAGCTAGTTCCATTTGTGAGCTTTCAAGTTACAAGAAAAAGAAGTTCTGAGAATAAAAACAAACAAAAGCCAACCACCTGCCAATGATTCATTTCTATAAACGTTACTTTACGCACTGAGACATGTTTCCTAAAACTGGTTTTGATTCCCAGCAAGACCTCACCACAGACACCAAGATGCCAGGACTTGCCCACTATTTGGGGTATATTTACATGTACCGCGAGACAGGTTCAGCACTCAGCAGAGGCAGCACACCTGCTCCTACCAACATCTCTGGGCGCTGATCAGACTTGCAGGGTCTGAGGAGAAGTTGTTTGCATTTTTTCCTATCTTGTTAACGCTGCCGGTAGGAATTGCATTCCTCAGATAAAGCTCAGTCTGGCTCCTTAAAATGTTCCATACCTGAAGGATCATTTCTGCCTGGCCCCGCCAAGCACACCCCTTCTCCACACCTTACTCCTCTCCTCAAGGTACCTCTGTGTGCCTGCCCCTGGCTGTGATAGAATCACAGAAGCATTGAGGTTAGGAAAGACCTATAAGGTCTTCACGTCCAGCTGTCAACTGATCCACACCACGTCCACTAAACATGTCCCCTCAGTGCCACACCTCCACATTTCTTGAATGTTTCCAGGTACAATGACTCCCTAGGCAGCCTGTTCCAATGGCTCAACGATCTTTCTGAGAATAAATGTTTCTTAATTCACAGATTTTAGAAATGGTAAGGGTGGAAAACATGCCTAAAATCATAATCTAGTCCAACCATCAATCCATCCCCCAATGCCATTAAATCATGTTTCTCAGTGCCATATCTCCACAACTCTTGAACACCTCCAGGGACAGTGACTTCATCACCACCCCAGGCACACTGTGCCAGTGCCTCACCACTCTTTCTGAGAAAAAATATTCCCAAATACCCAACTTTAATTTCCCCTGATGTAACCTGTGGCATCACATTGTCCTATGGCTGTTACCTGGGAGAAGAAGCCACCCACACCTCACCACAATCTCCTTTCAGGCAGTTGTAGAGAGATGTAAGGTACTGCCAGAGCCTCCTCTTCTCAAACTGAACAATCCCAGTTCCCTCAGCTACTCCCCATAGGATCCTTACGTGCCTCAGACTCTGCACAGCTCTGTTGCCCTTCTCTGGACACACTCCAGGGCTTCAGTGCCCTTCTTACAGCAAGGGGCCCAACTGTACTTGAGGTGAAGCATCAGCAGAGCTGAGTACAGAGGGATGATCACTCCCCTGCTCCTGCTGGCTGCATCATCTCTGATACAAGGCAGGATGTAGTTGGCCTTCTCGGCCACCTGGGCACACTGCTGGCTCACGTTCAGCTGGCTGTCAAACAGCCCCAGATCCTTTTCCTTCGTACAGCTCTCCATCCACTCTGCCCCAAGCCTGAAGCAACACATGGGGTTGTTGCGACTTAAGGGCAGCAAAGGTCACTCAGCCTTGTTCAAACACATACAATCAGAGGCAGCCTATTGATCCTGCCTGTCTAGACCTCTCTGTAGGGCCTTCCTACCCTCAGGTAGATTGACACTTCCTCCCAACTTGATGTGGGACACAGGGGCCTGAGTACAATTAGGTTGAAAGGGACAGACGTAAAATACATTACCAGTTAAAATACATTTTTAATGAGTAGCCATTTATTTTTGTTGCAAAGCATTTGGCCTTACTTGCCACCTGCAGATCATGTTACGCCTAATAGAAATACCAGTGGGCAACAGTAGTCAGAGGAAGAAGTTCACCTCTGTATCTGTAAAACAGATGCTGTCACCGTTGCTGCTCCACAAGGCAGAATAAACTGCTGACCTGTTCAGCAGGGAGCAAAACCAGCATAAAACACAGGCCTGCAGGTTGGGATTTTACCCCTTGCACAATTTGACTCAGATGAAGGGAAAAGGAGGGGGGTGAAAGCAGAGATTCTGAGCTACCACTGCAGCAAGCCCAGAGTGCACTTTCCACACCTCCCCACATTTTCATCTGGAAATGCCACCGTCTTACCAACGCTAATTGAGAAACATTTCTAGAACTTGTAAGATACATAGAATTATTTCAGTTTCTTCTGATGCTCAAACACCAAGCTGGCTGTTGGAAAGCTTTTTTCTTCTACCTACCTCTCTCTGTCCAAAAGAAGGAAAATTAAGGAGCTTCAGAGTGAGCACAGCTTCACAGCCTTTAGCCTGCTTTCCTCTCACCTACCCAAAATAAGTGCAATGTAGTCTAAAGGTAAAAGCAAATTAAAGAAAAAGAGAAGTGATTTTAACGCACACACATGAATGCAATATTTATTTCCTCATTTTTTCCCCTCATTTGAAGTATCTGCAAGCTCTGACCACGAGTGAGATAGAATCTCTGCTCAGGACCTAAACGTTGGATTCCAGCCCTAAAGAGCACTGCCTGGTGCTAACCTGTGACAGAAGAGCAGGCAAATGTACTCTTCAAGATTCTGTTTTGTTAGCGGAAACACCTGGACAATAACTTTACCTCAGTATAAAGTGATGTGCACTCTATTTTGTGCCAAATGACAAAATTTGTGTCTCACAGTGACCCATTCCACAGCACTGTCGCATGAATAACCATCAGGTACTCAAGCCCAGGCCCCACTCTAGCTCTGCTGCACTGTATTATGTATAAGAAACACAGACATGCACCGAGATGCACACACACCATAACCTAACCAACGTTTTTTGAACCTGAACAGCAGTGCTTGTGGGAAGGACTGGCTGGCCAAGGAGCAGATGTTCCAGCTTTCAACTCTTCAGGAAAAAAAAAAAGAAAAAAAAAGAAAAATCTGGTTACCCTTCAGAAGAAGAAATGTTTGCTATGTATGTGGAACATGTGCTTCCCAGTCCTTATTGCTATGCACTCAGCAGCTGCTCCTGCTGGAAGGAGCTCTGTGGACTGTGAATTTGCTTATCGATGTAAACAAGGTGTTGTCTCAGTTTGAAAACAATATTCCGGCTGAGAACAGGCTGCTAAGAGAGCAAGGTTAGATTAATTATATTTGCATAAAAAATAAAATAAAATAAAATAAAATAAAATAAAATTTAAATAAAATAGGAGTCCATTAAAACCAGAGGTGAACTCAGAATTTGCTCAGAGAGATGTAAAACGCCAGCAAGGGAAAGGATGCAAAGGAAAAGGTGTAGGGGACATGGACCATTTCCTAAACCAACAGTTTATAGAACTACGATATTAATTTTTTTTTATTAAAACTCCTCTATGAGCTAGAGGATACGTGGTGCATCCAACAGAAAAAGCCACTGCAAGGGGTTGAATAAAAGGCCAGTGCCAAGTTTGAAAAAGTCTTCCTGGATTTGCCACTCATGAACGTGCAGAAGGAAACGTAGGAGTTCAGGTCACTTTTCCTACTTGATTCACTGAAAAGACACATTTATCTTGCTAAAATGTGTAAAAGCTGCGTAATTATTATATGGGTAAAGCATGAGATAAATTAGCAAAAGATTCCAGCCCGGAAAGTATTTGAAAAGAAATGCAGCCCTTTTTCCAAGAATCTCAGCTTTCAAAAGTCCATAAATATTGCTTAAAGGTTTAGGGCTTTTTTTTTTTTTTTTTCCTTTAAGTACTCTCTCCTGTACCTGCTCCATCAGAAGGACATCCAAGTATTTTCACTGGCAAACACCTAATTAATGAATAAATAAGGGGTGAGGCATGAGAAACTGGAATAATAAGGTTCATAAAAGGGGTGCTCAAAGGCTGCCCAAATATCATACTGATGGCATTTCCAGAATTTTGCCTGCCTTCAAGACAACAGCAATGCTGCACAAAAGGCTTTTTTATTCCTCTGCTGGTCATCCTTGTTCTTCCTCTAGCAGAAAGAAATATGGTATAGTTTCTATGAATTGGTCAAAAAACTCTTTGGTGCCCTGGAGCTGTTCTGGTTGACTCCAGGACACTGTGTGCATCACTCGGATGCCACACCAGTGGAGTTGTCCCATCGTGCGGGATGAACAATCCCCCAGTGTTCAGTGTGCTGCAGGTGTCTTGAAGTGCCAGCTGCCCTCTGTTTGTTATTGCTTTACTGTGTGCAGGGAGGCAGGCCAGGCCATCAGCAACAACTCTGTGCAAACGGGTCAGGGAAATGAAAATAAAGCCTGTGCAGCAGGAACCTTCGGGGCTGGGGTTTGCTGGCCTCATTCCTTGTTAGGTGCTACTTAAAAATTGCTGCTTGTTTGACTTGGAATTGACTTCACATAGCTGGGCTGCGTGAGATCTGCGTGGCAGGAGAGCAGCTGGAGGCAGGTGTGCTGCTGTTTTATTCCACGTCGTACCAGAGGACTGTTTCCTCTGCCCAGTGCTGTGGGATCTGCTTTTTAGAAGTCTGTTTTTATAATTTGTTTTCCAGTGGAGAAAAATTACTGTAAAAATAGTAAAAAAGACTCATTTGCATGACTTTGAAGTTGGGGGGTTGTTTTGGCTTTTTGTTTTGGCTTGCCTTTCATAGAAAAAATATATAAGATCTCTTAAAATCATATGAACAACTGCAAAAAGATAACCTTCCAAGTTTACAGTCTTGTCATCTTTTCCACTAGACTAAAACATGAGCTGTGCTGCTCATTCCCTGCTGATATTGGTTGAAAAATCTTTTCTGGTTGAATTTTCACTTGCAGAGATTATGGGACCCACATGTAGGTCTGGGGTCAACCATACAGCCCACCCAGCAGCCAGGTGGCTGAGAGGCTACGATCTAGGCAGCAGGCATACCACCCACAGGACTGAGCTGCACTGGACTCTTCTGCTCTTTGGCAGGGTCCACACAGGGATTTGTGTCTATAGAATCACAGAATTATTAAGGTTCGAAAAAACCACTGTGTTCGTCTAGGCCAATCATCAACTCATCCATACCACACCCACTAACTGTCCCTCAGTGCCACAACTCCATGGTTCTTGAACACCTCCAGGGACAGTGAGTCTACAACCTCCCCGGGCAGCCTGTGCCACTGCCTCACCACTCCTTCTGGGAAGAAGGGTTTCCTAATACCCAGCCTGAACCTTCCCTGGTGCAACTTGAGGTCATTACCTCTAATCCTCACCCTGTTACTTAGGAGAAGAGGTTGACCTCCACCTCACCACAGCCTCCTTTCAGGGAGCTGTAGACAGCCATAAGGTCTCTTCTGAACCTCTTCTTCTCAGACTGAACAATCCATGCTTCCTCAGCTGCTCCTCATTAGACTTGTTCTACAGATCCTTCTCAGCTTAACTGTCCTTCTCTGGACATGCTCCAGTTTTCAGTGTCTTTCTCATAGTCCAACACTGAATACAGTGCTCAAGTTGCAGCCTCACCAGATCTGAGTTCAGAGGGACAATCACTTCCTTGCTCCTACTGGCTGCACTATTTCTATCACAAGCCAAGATACCATTGGCCTTCTTGGCTGCCTGGGCACACTGCTGACTCATATTTAGCTGGCTGTCAACTAACACTCCCAGATCCTTCTCTCCTGTGCAGCTTTCCAGCCACTCTGCCTCAAGTCTAAGTTTATCTGCCTTTCCCTAAGGAAACACAAGTGCACAATTCACTACAATACCAAAAAGCCTTTGCATTGCACCAGACCACCCAGACATGTAGCTTAAGGAGACAATGAGCTGCACAAGAATTAGCAGCCTTCCCCTGGAACTGGAAGGTCTGAAACAAATACATCACCTCTCAAACAGCTTGCCAAGTGTTTTCAGTACAATCACATATACACCTCAACTCTCCTGTGGTTATGAGTTTTGTCAGACAGAAAAAGCATTCACTCAAGGTGGTTAAAGAAAAGCTTCACTTAGATTTTTCAAAACAAGAGTGAGATCCTCAGGCCCAGAGAACTGCAGAGAACTTAAAAAGCAACTCAAGCATCCACTAATGTCCTGTTCTTGAGTCTCCACAAAGGAACAAACCAAAAGTAACAACAAGAAATATGGTCAGGAAATGAAATAAAATTAAAGCAAAGCAAAGAAAAATGTCTTACATTTAATGTGAGAAAGTTTGGAGGCTTTTAGCCATAATGAAAGCATGCCGAGTTTTTCCTTTCACCAGGCACAGCTGGGCTGCTCATTTTGAAATCCTAATTAAGAAGGGTTTGATGTGCATCTGCTCTATTGTCCCCAGTATTCTCAAGGTGCAAGACTTGCCCATGGCACCTCTGACTTCAATGCCTAGAGAGATGGTACACAGCACGCCCTGCGCAGTTTTTCTGCTCTTTCCCTTGAGCAGAACAATCAGGTTCACTTTTACTGCAAACTATTGTTGGCAAATTCCAAGCAAGCCATCTGCAATCACAGCTTACATTCTGCAAAGTTAACACTCTATCACTATTTGTGCTAATAAGACATTTAGTCATGTAAAGCTGATTTCTGTCAATAAAAATGTTTCCAGTACCTTCAACACCAGTGAAATTCACATGCTTCAATCACGAGAGGAGGTAAACCAATAAAAACATCCAAGCAAGCATTGGGAAACAACCAGAAAGGGGAGTCCCTAGCAGAGAATACAATCGAAATATTAATGTTCAACAAAAAGAGAAGATAGAACCAGGATTTTGAAAAAGTGTCCTAGTCTGACCTAAACTCTAATTCTAAAAATTCTCAACTAAACTCTAATTCTCAACTAAACTCTAATTCTAAAAATCATGTTGGAAACAAACCAACAAGAAAAAAGAAAACACACACACACAAAAGTCTGAACGTAGTCCAGTTACTGACTGGAAGATAAAGGTTTGGCTCTTGATCCTGCCCAAACTGTACTTTCTGGATGTCACTGACCATGCAGGTAGGACAATGTGGGACTGTGTTTGGGAAACAGCATTAAAATTGCACCAGTCACATGCAAGTCTTTCCATTTGTTTCATTCAACTCCCATCCCAGCCCTGGCCACTGAGAACCACATGTCCCTCCCAGCTGTGCTCAGAAGAATGTCCATCTGGTCCAGCTACCAGCAAAATCACATGATGGGGATCCCTTCCCATGTAATTACAGGGTGGTGCCACCAGGCAGATGGCTCATGCAGAGCTTCATCAACCCACAAGTAACCAGAAGAATCCTGCAGCAAATGTGGTTGGAAGGAGAAAAAAAAAAGCCACACGCAAAAAACCCAGATAAGTTTATCCAAAATTTGACAGATCTGCCTATAAATAGCTACAGGGCACTGTCAAGCACATCTCTGCTGCAATCTCCTAAAATATCATTTCAGTGAGATTCATTCCCATGTGTATATTTCCTATCGGAAAATAGCCTCACTAATGCATCTTAAAGCTGTCTCAATGCTCTCTGCCTAGCATCTGGAAGGTATGCACATAGATTTATAAGGCTTATGTGAAGCATAAGGCAGTGGTTAATCCATTTCACCATAAATCATGTGACTATGTACTGTGACCACATTAAAACCTCGCCACGAATAAAAAAAGGGGAAAACTCAACTAACCTACAATTTTGGTTGACTGAATCAAGCCTATTCCATGGACTCGCACACACTTCCTCACAGATCTGTTGTATAAAGGAGATGCTTGACAGTCACATCTCTAATGGCTTACATGTGTAGCTCCTGGGCTGAGAGGCTGGGGACATTTTCCTCCTCAACTGTTATTTACTTGATTAAGGAGAAATAGACAAAGCTGAGCACTGACATTTTGCAGAGTGCCGAGGTGGAGATATCTCCTGGATCACAGTTGCAACTTAAGGCTATCGGCAGAGCAAGAGACAAGGATAAGGCTTAACATCCTTGTCAAGATTTCTGGAGACTTCATGACCAAAAGAAGAACCAGTGTCATATTGATGGCAAACGTTAAGCAAACACTTTGGCTACCACTAGAAAATACAGCTGATCTATCAATCTCTCAGGGCCACAAACTGATTGCTTTCAGGTATCCTGCCCCAGTCCAAGTTTCATCACTCCATCTCCCCAGCACACTGACTTCTAGACAAGCGATGATCAAAAACTTTAGTGTGTGTTGTGCTGCCAACAAAAAACAACTGGTTTTGCTGCAGAAATGGAAAGTGAATTCCTATCTGGAAGGAAGGCAAGGAAGGTGTGGGAAGTCCACTCCAAATGACTTGGTTCTAAGGGTTTCCCCTTCACATCTGAATGATTTCCTCAGAGATTCTTCCAAGAACAGTAGAGCTTCAACATCAAAGCTGCAGAAAGCCACACTGCTGTGACTCTGTTTGACTCTGATATCAGAGCAGTGGAGTATTGCAGAATGCTCAAAGGCTGACATTAATTAAACATCAGTGTCAGTAGGACAGAAAACATCTCCTATGGCTCTATTTATGGAAATCCTCTTGTTTCTCCCTGGAAAAGCTGCATAACTGGACAAGCAAGAAAGAAAAGAAAGAGAGTAGGAATGATAGATGTTACCTTGCATTAGTTATTTAAATACACATAAATAAATTGATTAAGTCTCACTATCAAATGTCTGGACTCTGTCAGCTGAGAAGAGGCTTCTTAGAAGGAACCAGGCTTTCCAGTACTCAAAGAAATACCCAGATTACTCCTTCTTACAAATGCCACTATGGTCTTCCTTCCTTTCAAAATCCCTTTTATGATTCAGTCAAGTATGTCCTTTTTTTTCCCCCCAGATTCAATTAATAATCATACACACAGCTGTTCTGCATGAGTGTGAAACAAGGACAGCCCATGTCACATTAGCTCTGTGTATATGTGCAGTGGCAGAAAAGCACTGTTCTCTGGTGACTTCTTCCAAGTCGATGTCCTGATGGGATAGTCCCTTCCATTCTCCTGCCACTTTCTCCCTTTTCTTCTTCTGAGCCACATTTCCCTTTCTCTGCTGGTAGCTTTTATTTGCATTTCCTACTTAGCCAAGAGTACAGGAAATTGGATTGTAGCCCAACAGTGACACTTGTGTAGCACTGTTCCCATTTTCTGACTTCTCCAATTTTATGAATGTTCCGAGTTCTTTTTACGGTCCCCTGGAGACCAGGAAGGAGATGCCCTGATGCCAAATTTCACAATTTTGCAGTGAGGTCTGTGGTACTTCATGTTGCCCCAGCGCCTGAAGCAGTGATTAGTAAGGCTCTCGGATTTCATACAAAGAAACTGATCTCTCTCAGTCCTGGATAGGACAGCACGGAAACTTGAATTAATGTTAGGGGCTTAGTAGTGAACAGCTAAATTATGATTAGAAAATATCTCGGCACTTTTAAGCCAGCCTTGGGATTTATGAATATTTGGGATTGGCAATTTCAGTAACTCTCTGACATCAGAAGTCATGGCTCAAATTCTGAAGGGAGGTGTATCCAAAAGAGGAAAGTGCTCATTAGCTGTGACAAGCAGTCTGCACACATACCGGCAGCACCTCTGTCCATGATTAGGGCTCGAGTGCCATCCCCAACAACATCCCTCAGTCACAAGAGGAATGGTTGATTAGGGTAGTTGGTGGTGAGAAAAAAAATAATAGCTTGCACACAGAGGAGCTTAATGACTACGGCCTTTTTTAATTCCTTGCAGAGAAAAGAACACATAGCTACTGAAACCCAAGCCATTTACCTGCCTCTGAATTTACCTTGCTAGGCAAACTTTTCCCCATGAAGATCCATCAGTGCACCTCATTCCTGGCTGTTGGCATGAAACACTGCTTTCAACCTGTGCCAGCTCCACTCACTTGACTTCATCCTATGTTCTTTTGGGTGCTCTAACCATAACATGGAAAAGAAGCTTAAGCAGACCAGTAATTACCTATCTACATTACTAATGAAATCCAACTGATAACCTCACCTAAGTCTCACTGTCACCAAGTCTGCCAAGGCACACCCACTCTGCTTGCTTCTATTTATAGCATTCCTCAGTCATTAAACTTGGCACAAAACATAGCTTAAAATTAAAATTAAAAAAAAATTGCAAAGACAAGCAGACAAAAGACATCCTAATTCTTCTAAGCTCCAGTTGAAAAAGTAGCTGATTTAATAAAAAATGTTTCCAAGTGTTCAGCAGCTTATAGAAATATATCTGAAAGTACATTGTTCACCTTATGTCTGTCCTTTCTGCTCATGCCATTAGTGTTATAGGTGTGAAAAGAACGATACACACCATTGCCAATAGTAAGCACCGTTGTTGATGGATTCAGACTCTGAGCATCTCTCACAAACTGCCTTATTTAGCTAAATCTTTTCTTAAATGAAGAAACTACCAAATTCTTTATTTTTTCTTAAATTATCAAAACTAGGGTAGCACGACCTCTGATCACTTCAAAGTGTGTCCTGTATTGAGCTCAACAGAGTTACTCACAGCAGCTGTTGCCTGATCCCAGTTTTCTCTTTCATAAGAGCTTCATTAGCTCATTAATTGCCATATTTGACAGTCATTCCCAGCAGTACAATAGATGATGTGCAGTGTTGAAGAGAAACAGCAGGAAATGCTTGCTGTGGAATTACACATTGTTATGTTCTTGATGATGATCTCTGATAGTGCCTTGGCACAATTTGAATAGATATTCACATCAAAGAATCACTAATATAAACTTACCCTGTTTACACCACTCCTCAAAAATCATTGTCTAACATCTTCTAAACACCTATAAATCACTGACTGAGCCAACCTCTACAACTGCTAACCCATCCTGATTCCATGCTCAAAACTCAAAACACACTCTCTGACTCCACTTAAATAGCTGAGTCTTAAATCAGTGTACTGCTATGCTCCAGGTGACAAACTGCTACAGCTTTGAAAGGATTGTTATGAGCAAAATGCCAAGCATTTTGTCAGTCTTAATAGTTCTGTAGAGTAGAACTAGATTGAATAGCCCTCCAGCTTTGGAAAACATCTGCACAACCTAGTTGTGCTTTTAAAAAATCTGATGGGTAACTAACTCGCTTAGCAAGAAAAAGCAGAAAAGCATTGCAGTGCAGTCTGGACAGGAACATATGCAACTTTCTGAAACAGACCACAAAAATAAGGAAATAAAGTCAATATCCACCTTTCCATCTTAACATAACTACTATCTTTGTAGCCTATGCACCTTGGTCCAGTATTGCCTTATATTCATGTATCTTTAAGAGATTGTTTTCTCAGCTCTACTGTTTGCTTTTGGTGCTGCAGTTCATAAAATCATAGAATCAGTAAGGTTGGAAAAGACTACTAAGATCATCTAGTCCAGTCATCATCATCTAACCACCATGTTCCTCAGTGTCAGACCTCCATGTTTCTTGAACACCTCTAGGGACGGTGAATCCACCCCTTCCCTGGGAAGTCTATTCCAATACCTCACTGCTCTTTCTGAGAATAAACATTTCCTAACATCCAACCTGAAACTCCCTTGGCACAACATGAGGCCATAATCTCTCATCCCATCACTTTTACCTCTGGGAGAAAAGGCCAAGCCTCACCTCACTACAACCTCCTTTCAGTTGCTTGTGTTAATAGAATGATGGTTGCTGAAACACTGTGAGCAGAGAGGCCTCCTCTGTTGGAGGAAGTGGACATGTTAGTTGTGATATCTGAGTTGCAAAGACTTCATACATGGTCAGCAACACTCTGCACATATGGCAACAGCATGGAGGCTGGAGAAGACCAAGCATTATTTAACAACTTCTTCCAAAACTGGTTTTGTGCATAAATAGCACTCAGTAGGCTACAGAGTGCAAGTCATTACATATACCTCAACTGTGAGCAGGGGTGCCAAGCAAGATATCCCTAGTCCATCACCTAGATGTATGCACCCTGAGCTCAGAGAAGTGTTTTGATTCAGATAATAAGAAATAATTATGCGAAGAAGTTACAATAATAACATGAACCGTGGTTAAAATGGACACCTTGTTCAAATGGATAATCCTCTCATATTCATCTGCTAGAGGAGTTCTTGTTAATCTCTCCCTTTCTATCAGTTTCTCCTTTGTTAATTAATTACTTTAAAACACTAAATGCAATGAAAATGGAAGACATCAAGAAAAAAATTAGCCAGAACTCACTGGTAAATATTTCTAATGACAAAATTAAGGAAAAACCCATTGCAAAACCCCTCATTCAGACAGAGTGAACAAAAAACACCGAAAACTAAGGAAACAAAGAGAGCCCCCCACCAACTAACTGCTCAGCTGGCCTCTTTCCTACCAGCCAGCCAATTTTAGACAAATAGACAGATGCCTTTGGAGCATATTCTTGATCCAAATCTAAATCGGGATTCTTTATCTGGCTCATCTATAGTATAAATTCCATATTCCTGTTGTAATAAATGATATATTACTTTTACATAAGTAGTATAATATCTAAGCTAAGTGCTACGTGTAGTTGAGTGATTACCTTCAAATTCATGAAAGCATAAACGTTGACAGACAGATTATTTCTTTTCCCTCATTGTTTTACTTTGAAGTGAAGTCAATGTGGCTCTTGATCAAGAACATGCTTGTATACCTGAGCATACGTGTGCTTAACATTTCCTTTGGGCCCATGCACACTGCAAGTGGAAGCACGGGGATTTCCTTCTAGCCAACTCTGTTAGCCATGCTCACATTTCTCAAGACTAATTTTCCTGAAAAGCCAAAATTATGAGATTGTCAGTAAACATCAGATCCACTGTTCAGCTATCAAGTTTAATGGAAAGTTGCACTTTGAGTTGCTATTGAAAAGCATCTTAAAAATGAAGGGCAGAAGAAAAGACAGTGTAAGGAAAAAGAGACATGGTTAGTGAGCATGGTGGTGATGGTTGGATTCAGTGATCTTAGTGGCCTTTTCCAAATTTATTCTATGAGAACAGGAGTCTAAGAATCTATCAGTGAGGAATGCATGGCCCACACCATGGAGATACCCCTATGGATCCTGAAATTTGGGTATTTTTCCATTTCTTTGCCTGATTTTTCTTAGTTGAAACATAACATGTTTCTTAGGACCAAAACAGAAACAAGTGCATAATTTCCATATGAAGACAGCAAACGGGAATCAAACCTAAGTGTACTGAGGCTAAATGGAGGGCATCAGACTCAGTATCTGCTAAAGGACTGAAGCTCAGTTTCTAGTAAAACAAAACTGTAAAACCAGTGCTGAAGTAGTTATCTTGAAAAACGTTCTCTCTGAAATTTCCTTTGGTCAACTGAACCCAAACTTATAACCTCAAGAAGCGATAGCACGTGCCAGTATTTCCTGCTGAAATTCACCTCATCAAATCTTCATTACCACTTTGGATGTTTGAGTGCTGCTTTATTCAGCAGAGGTGTAATATTTTAAACATCATCAGAATATATTTGCAGGAGAATTAAACACAATGATTTCTCTGGATGATACCCTGCCATAAGATAGGATTCATCTCCACATCAAAGACATCACACTCATTTCTCAGATACAGACCACTCGTGCAGACAAGTCCTAAGTCTCATTTGCAAAACCATTACTGACCTTGAAACCAGGGATTCACTGAAAAAATGTGCATGTCCAAACTGCTTTTTCAAAGTGAAAAGAGGGTTCCTCAATTTTGCTAACTGATGTAGTAATCTTGATAAGCAGTATTTTCCAAATAATTACACATAGAATAAAAATAGCAAATAAGATGGTTCCTAGGATAGCTCCATCCCACATATGTTAAAATTCAAATAAAAGCTTCTGGAATTCAGACCAGCACACAGTGGAAAAAAAAAAAAAAACTTGAACATACTTCACAGTTGAGCTAAATCAAAGCAAATCTTATTTCCCTGGAGTCTGATCCAATGTCAGTTGATGTAAATGAGTATTAGTGGAATGAGTAAATACCTAAGTGCATTCAGTGCTGGTGCCAAATTCACGCATGGCATAACTTGTTGATGAATTTGCCTATATGGGTCATCAAGGAAGTATTTTTTGATTCTTTACAAGAATAACAGAGACTATTCATCTCCCGAGAAAAGTTATCTATGAAACAAAGATAACTATAGAATCTAACTTCCTTATCCTGACACACGTACATCACTGTTAGACAAAAGATCTGGCACAAAAGATTTACTGGGAGAGGTAGGCACTTACTAAGGTGAAAAATCACATCCCCTATTCAGAAGTTCATCATAGGAACATCTTTTACACCTTTTGAACCAATGTAGCATGGCTCAGTTTCATTCTGGCAACCCTCTACATGAAGATAATTTTTGGCCACCTTGAGACACTCAAACATTCCTTTAACTCATATTTGGGGAAATGTGCTTCTTTTTGGTGTTCCCTCAAATTTGTTGAAATAATGAAAGTTCCAAGAGACCCCAAGTATGTATTGTTATCTCCATGTACTAAAGGTAACTAGCGATTTCTTTCTTCGTCTTTCAGGTGAAAAACACATCTCTGCAGCATGGGCATCATAGAATCATAGAGTAATTAAGGTTGGGAAAAAACACTAAGATCATCAAGTCCAACCATTAACCCATCAAGTCATCCATTAACCCATCCCCACCATGCCCCTCAGTGCAATATCTCCATAGTTCTTGAATACCTCCAGGGACAGTGACTCTATCACCACCCTGGGCAGCCTGTGCCAGTGCTTCACTGCTCTTTTTGAGAAGAAATATTTCCCAATATCCAAACTGGATCTCCCCCACACAACTTGAGGCCATTCCCTCTTGTTCCATTGCTATTTCCTGGGAGAAGAGGCCCACCTCACCACAGTCTCCTTTCAGGAAGTTGCAGAGAGTGATAAGGTCTTCTCCGAGTCTCGTCTTTTCCAGTCTTAACAATCCATGTTCCCTCAGTTACTCTTCATTAGATTTGTGCTCCAGACCCTGCACGGCTTCACTGCCCTTCTTTGGGCATGTTCCAGGACATCACGCCCAACCTGCCCCTGATTTCTCATGAAACCAAGTGCTTTCATCCCTGGGAACAATGATAAAACTCAATTTACCCAATGTTGACCAGGTTCTTTAACATTCCAGAATTCCACCTTGTCTTTTGACTAGTCTCAAATCACACTTCAGACTGTACCAGGCTACCTTGATAAGCATCTGCAGGGCTTGTGTTGCTGACATGCACTGAACCTGCACATAGGGGCCAGAGGGTACTGAGCAGCATGGAATCGAGCTTGAGGGCAGCCTGGGCTTTTCTCTCTGCATCCCTGTGATTCACTGTCCAACCATGCTGCAGTTGAGGTGCCTGTTGCAGCCCTCCATTCCCCCCCAGAGAAAACAGGCAAGAACTAGCAAGCCACGAGTGCCCTGCCCAAAAGATAAGTCCAGAAGTCTGAGGCATCCCTTTGGTATGCTTTGAGCAAGAAGGAAAGAGTTTGTGTCTGAAAACCCAGCACAGTGAGAACTCTCCCACTCGTCCTTCCTGTCCTTGTATTTTTCCATGTGCCAGCTGAGCCTGTCTTGCTCAGTGTGTTTGCATATTTTCATTGTGCAGCCCATGTAGCTGCAAGCTCCTTCCTTAAGTCTCTCCAGGAGGAACGTTTTGCGGTTCAGTTTATATGTAAAAGCAATGGCAGAAAGATGGGGTTAAGGATGGATTGTTCCCTGCTTCCACTGCCCCATCTACCCTCGGCCCACTGACCATAACGGTGAACCTGCCATGCCAAATCTATAACATAAGGGTCTACAACACCTCCCCTCCCATTGAATGTATGTGCCAAATAACTGCGCCGTGCCCTCCCAGCAAAGATTCTGAAAATAGCCTAGAATCCCAGTTAAGATGAGAATATTCTATTAGCCACTGCTATACCCCGACCCAAACAAACACAAAAGCCTTTTTTGCCTTTGCTGGCTCTGTCACAGCTACAGACTATGTGTTCCTCCATTTTAAAAATTTCAAAACAATTTTGTGATGGACTTGACAACCTTCCAGTAAAAAGCAGCTGTCAAAATGTATCATACAATATACTAGCAGACCTCCTCCTCACTGCTGCTATTATTAGGTGGATATTTTTTATTTTTCTTTTTTTTTTTTTAATTTTATTTTTTGCTTTAAAGCAGCTTTGCAGAGAGCATAATTTTCAGCTCAGATAAATAAAATTTTCAGAACATATCAAGTCCATAATTATATGTTAATTTCAGAAGAATGTGTTCTTCTTGAAAGAAAGAAAGCAGCAGTGTTGGCATTAATTTATTTTACCTTTCACAGTTTCTGAAATCCAAACCCTCAGAGTAACTACAAATCATAAAGTATGGAAGAATTTGGGACCTCCTTCTAAAGTGAGCTCAGCATTCTCACATCCCTTTTACAGCATTATTTTGTCCTATGCTTTTTTGTTTCTCTCATGTTCAGACCATTGATACGCATCCTGCAATACACTGGAAATTTTCTATTGCCTGCTGACAATCACACATTCTGAAACATAAACTGAAAACCATTGACTTTGTTAAATTCAAAAAATAACTCGCCCCATTAACTTTTTTTTAATCACTTTGCTTTCCTTTTTTGAGCTTCTTAGTGCAAGAGTCTGAAGAATTTCATTGGCAAAGCCGACCTTGTCCTGTAGTCATTAATCAGAAAGAGAAGGACCATTATGCGGACTGGCAGTACTGCCTTTCTCTTTTCATTCTCTATTTGTCTCTTTCTCTTCCAACTCAGTCCACTTTCAGCTTAATTTATCACAACTTCTCAGTTGCCAACCACTTCTTTTATACTCTACTGGTCTGTTTTTCAACTAGGTACTTCCTCAACAGCAGAACTGTTCAAGTCACTAACTCTTGGTACCAAGTCTGCTGGCAACATCTGCCAGTAAAGAGCAGGTAAAACGGCGTGAAATCATGCCAAACTGCAGTGCCTAACTGCCCACAGCATCAATGCAGCTTCTCACTTCCTTTGGACAGAGCCTGTCATTTGCTGAATGATCCCCAGTCGCTGTTACTATATATACTTCCTTGGATGACTCAAGTTGCTCAACAAAGGATTCGGGATTTACATTTGCTTAATGTCATTAATCAGAAGTGCGTGAAGAAAACATCAAGAGATACATCACAGGTGTGAATTGGCTTCTATACAAGTAGAACATGAGCAAACTCCACCATCTCTCTGGGCAACCTGTTCCAGTGCTCTGTCACTCTCACAGTAAAGAAGTTCTACCTTGTGTTAGTATAGATCCTTCAGTATTCTGGTTCCTGTCCATTGCCCCTTGTTCTGTTGCTGCACACCACCGATAAGAGTCTGCCTCCATCCACTTGATCCCTTTGCTTTAGATATTTATAAACAGTTTCTTTAATACCTTCAGGAATAGTCGCTTCAGCACTTCCCTGGGCAGCTTGTTCCAATGCATTACCATCCTTGGATAAGAAATTTTTCCTAATATCCAACCTCTACCTCTCCTAGCACAACTTAAGGCATGATCTGAAACAATTCACTAGGATTACCTGAAAGGATTTGCTTCTCATTGCTTCAAAGAGGAACCACAGAAGGATGCTATGAAGATTATAGCTGGCAAAGGGAATGGATCCTCAGCAAGAGCTGAGGGATGTGGAGCAGTGCCCATCACCACACGTGGACACCAGAATGTCACACACACTGCTGATATAGAATTACTGAACCCCCTCAAGCCTCCCAGAAGCTTCCATTTCACCATCCATACAAAAATGGTGTCAGGCAGCAGGAAATAGCTGAGTTCCCTCAAAATCCATCACCTAGTTGTTCATGCCAGGTATGAGCAACAAGAGAGATAAGTGTCAGTGAATATCTGCCCACAATTTGAAAAAGCCAGCACCAAGTAACCCATATTGCTTCATGTTTCTCTCAGCTTTCTTATTTAAACAAACAATCTAAAACACGGAATAATCTCAATAATAGATACAAGGATCTATCCAAAGCATGGTATATA
The DNA here is from genome assembly GCF_038088225.1 of Cyrtonyx montezumae. NCBI lineage: Eukaryota > Metazoa > Chordata > Aves > Galliformes > Odontophoridae > Cyrtonyx > Cyrtonyx montezumae. Next base: position 24,307,160 of record NW_027071936.1, on the reverse strand, counting down.
AACACATTAAATCAGCCCACAGTCTTAAACTCAGCTTGATCCTACATAATATATCAGCCCTGTATATTGTATAGTTCTCTGATCTTGCCAGTTCTAGAGCTGTTATTCCATGCTGACAAATCACCCCCATAATCTTTCCTTCGTATTTAACAGAACGGATGTTTTCCTTCATTTCTCCAGTTTAGTTTGCAATTTGCATAAAAATATACCTTACATTCATGTATCCCCTCCTCTGAACTATTCTTATAACACTTTGTGGAAGCAAAATGGAAGCTCAGTGATGAATCAAGTGAGAGCCTGCTGCACACCACTACATTTTTCTTGAGCATTCTAAGAAATACATTACTGAGTTCAGTTTCACATAGAATATGTTCGGACAACTCAGCTGTAGCCAGTTACCTTCCCAATTTTACTTTCAACATATAAATATATTCTATTTATAACCAAAGGGGAAAATATACCTTAACGGATCTCCTTTAAACCGGTCTATTTCAGCAATGATACTTAAGAACAAGAAAGAGCAAGAAATGACACTGTTTTCATTGCAGAGATTTTTCTAGGGACCCCATAAAGAAGCAGCCCATGTTCTGTGTGCAGCCTGACAGGGATGCTGTATTTTTATCACTACACATGAACATCTGCTTTCAACTGAAAGTTCTCTTTCAGGATAAGAAGACAAGAAATGCTTGCTGCTATCAGCAAGAAGAGAACGGTGATGGCTTCCCACTGAATATTAATCCAGGAAAGAGCAAACCAACTATGAGGCAGATATGCACTCCTGGCACACTCCTGAAAGCTCTGATAAACGAACTGGAAGCTCACAGCTACATTCCTGCCATACAATAGTTTAGACAATTATTAAAACTTCAGTACTCAGTGTACTTAGTGAAGTTGCACTGAACCTAACAAGTTTACTTGAACGAAGACGGAGCCCAATTGCTTCAACGTACAGTGTTCACCAGGGGAGTGTTGGAGGTGTTGCCTATGGAGGTGCTCAAGAAATATGGAGATGCAGCACTGAGAGAAGACATGGTTAGTGGGCACATTGGGGGTTGCATCAGCTGTTGGGCTAGATGATCTTCAAGGTCTTTTCCAGTCCTAAAGATTCTATAATTCCATGAATTGCTGCTCTGTGCTTTCCTCCATGCCCACATCACAGCAAGTCATCTGTCTTTGAGCCCTGGGGTTGACTCAGCAGACTTAATGCAACAGGCTCTGCTTGGACTCTGGATGGTCCTGTACACTGGGATCAGCTGTTGTTTTCAGTGATGCTTAGGATTTAAGTGGCTTGAGAATCTGCAATTACTGAGCATGAAATGAGATCTTTATGCTAGGACTACTACAAGGATTTTAGTCAGCTTCCAGGAAGGAAATGCTGGAAATGTAGGACTGATTTCGAGCAGATTCACATGTAATTTGTAGGGCCAAATGCACCCTTGTCATTCTGGTGACTTTGCTGTAAATGGCTCAGGGTCAGTGCATTCCACAGATGCATGAAATAAAAGTGTTTTTAGGCAAATGATGGCAATTGTGTTCTGTATCTGTCTCTGGGCATTTTCCAGTTCCAAGAGGCCAGGGACATGTAGAAGTCTGCAAGGAGCGTTGCAAATTGTGCATGTTGCATTAACACCTTGCCAGCTTGAATCTGCCCAGAGCGAGAGCAGAAGCAGAGCTGGGAAGCTCAAAACAGGGTGAAAACAGAGGCTGTGGGGAAATGGCTTCCTACTGATTGCCATTTCAGCTTGGTAAAGAGGAGGAAAATAATACATCCTCTGCAGGGAAGTATTCTCTTTCTGCAAAATGTATTGATATTATCTGGAGCAAGGAAAATATTTGAAATATAAATTAAACCCAAATCTCATTCCCTGCAAGCTCGGTGTGTATTTTCTTGCCTATTCATTCACTTCCTTGACCTTTTTTCTCTTCACATCTGCCTCTGACTCACCATTATCCTTTTGCTTCCATAACATTTTCTTATTATTCCCTGAAAATTTTCTCCTCACTGTTTTCCTTCAAACATTTCATTCTTTGAAGAACAGCATCCCTTCACCCTTAAATATTTGTTCTTGTTAGTGAACAAATCTCTCTCATTCAAAAACCACTTTCAGGTATGATTTTTGAAATGCTTAAGGCCTTAGCTCTTCTCATTACTTTGAAGTTCTAATATATTGTCACAGAATATTGTGGTTGGAACAAGTAACTTGGTGCTGGAAGAAATGGTCTCAACACTAATAACTTAAGAAAAGCATTTCCAGCCAGAACCATCATCTATGTCTACAAAATACAAATTCTTTCATAGAGTGCCAATACACTCAAAAGGCAAAAACTGTAGTATTTGTTCTGTTGAGTCAGCGTGTTCGTAAATTCACAGTTAACTCACTTACTGGAATATTTTGGTGTGTTCCAATAATAAAACTGTACATTCAAGCCTTCTCTTGCTCTCCTGTGCTCATTTATGAATACGTTACTCCTGCAATTATACTTCTTTATTAGGATCAGGCATGAAGACTGCCCATAGCTTCTACCTCTGCTTATGGAGCAAGCCAATCTCTCTATTGTAGACTGTGGTACCAAATCATCAGGCAGCTGGAAGAAAGGGAAACAAATCTATTTCCTCATCAAACAGTTGAGCAGAGCTCTTCAGAGTCCTGATACAGAATAACTTGCTTACACGCTTTTCACTAATTTCAGAAGTTCTCTTATCTCAAATAGAGTGCATCTACTTAACCTTAGAGGAACTGCCTCCTCACTCTGTAGCCTGTTTGAAAATACAGATATATTTTCAAGAGACATCTGTTCTGAGATTGGAGGGGCATTTCTGAAAGCTGGCAGACTTGATGGAAACCTTTTTCAATGAGTTATGCGTAAACATACAAAACAATTTTGAAACTTCAGTCTAATCTGGAAGAGACATCAATAAATGGGCAGCCATTGTTTTGAAATGTCTCAAAAAAGAGGGAAATGAGCAGTGATTTCCTGGAGGCAAAAGAAGAAAAATTAGAGCTTACTGATGTGTTTGCATCCTGATGATCACGAACAGAAAATTGTTTTTATGTGAACAGTCTAAATAAATATTTGGTTTAGACCCGGTTTCAAAAACCTGATCAGACTAAAGAGAATCCCAGACCACGGATAAAATGCAGGTGCTTTTTGGTTTTGCTTACTAGCATGTAAACTGGAAAGGAGGAGATTGCAAAGAGGGAAAGACCAGAAGGCAGAAATACCTCTGACATGGCTGCATGGAGGAAGAATGAAAAAAGACAGAGAGCAATGTGTTCTTGAACACACTTTACTGACAAGGGAAAAAATGATCAAGCTCAAACCTACTTTGTTTGAAACGACTGCATCTATACATAAGAAACTGAAGCTAGATTCGATGTGTCAGGGTGGAGTTCTGTTTTTCTATCCCTTTGTTTTCTTCAAGAATGGATCACTCACAGTCCATCATATAATGCCATTTTTCAGATGTGCTACAGCATCACCAAGAATTAACATACCTGTGGTCTCTTCTTTACCAGGTGAATAAGGAAAAAGCATCTTTTTTTTTTTTTGTCTTTTGAAAATCAGAACCAAATATTAGCTAATGTAAATCAGCTTACCAGATGCAATTTAAAATCAGTTTACACAAAGTGAGTGTGTGTTTCTGTTCTTGGAAAGGAACCAAGAACCATCTCTGTTATTACCACAAAAGGTGCTTGTTTAGAGCATCTTTCCATCTCACACTATGCTTTCTATGCTCACCAAAAGACACAGGATTACTTTCCCCCCACAAAGCACATGAAAACCCTGGTCTCAGACTTCAAAAAAGGCAATCCCCCAGAAGGTCATTGTCCTCTGTTTTGGAAAGGGCAATGGAGATAAAACACAGTTGGGCTTTCTTGACTCAAAAACAGAAGACCAAAACTGCTCCTGGCTTACAGCGTTTTTTAATTTTTCCATTAAAATGTTCATATTTCATCCATAAACCAAATGCTTCTCCTGCTTAAATATCTTCTCACATTTATAGGTTCAAGTTGGCATCCAAGAGGTTGGCAGAAATGTTATCTCTACAGCCTGTGGCACAGCTGTTTGGCAGAAGCATCTGCTATTGATCAGATGGTAGTGTTACATGTAAGAGTAGCTATACTCCACAGTAATTTATATTCCTGACTTTCTAACTATATGGTGTACAGTCAAACGCTGTGGATGCCTGCATTTACTATATGTGCACAGTACATGACAGCCACGTCCTCTGGGAGAGATGAAGGAGTAACTGCTGAAAGATGACATCAAAAGGAAAGGGTTTCCTATCTTCCCAACAGGAGCAGATGGAGAGAAGCACTTCAACAGATCCCTTCCATAAGGAACTCTGTGTTGAGTGAGGCCTCAGATCATACACATGCATCAAAAGTAGCAATGCACATCCTCTGTCAAGGACAGAGGTCTAACCCTAACCCCTTCTTTTTCCTCAGGCTGAACTCATCTGGGATGGAGCAGTATAACAGCTGCAATGAAGTTTTGTCTCCTTACAGACATTGTGTAATCCAGTCTGCAACAGCACAATAGGGAAAAAAACGTGGTATAAAAATAGACTTCGTTAATATCTGCAATTAGTTAAAGGTTTGACCTCAAAGACAAGAAAGAAATGAACTGAGATCATGTCCTTAAATGAGATGACAACATTAGGTATATTGAAAGCTACAGACTGTACATAAGACCAAATATATCTGGTTCTCTTAAAAGCTGGAAGAATACAGTGCTGATGTAGCCCCACAGCCATTCCTCTAGCCCAGAACATTCTTAAGAACCAACCACATCCCAAAGCAGAGGAGCACCTCCAAAAAATTGATTGGATCTGGCTGGGTCCAGCTTGGAGATTCAGAATGGTGAACCCAAACATGACAGAGAGGTTCACACCACAGGGGTCAAAGCAGCCAGCAAACCCAGACCAGGGAGGGCTTCTCAGCACTGGAGCGATTTCAGACACAAACAGTGAATGCCACTGTGCAGTGTGGTTCGTCCAACTTCACACTCCAACTTCAAGGCAGGTTGGACTGCAATGAAACAGATGTGCAGGGACTACTAAGAAGTGGAAGACTTCCTCAAGCTTTCTATCAATTTCCTTTTGCTGTTAAACCACATCCCATGCTGTCACTATAACAACAAACTCATTTTCTTGTGCCGATCACAGGAAGAGATGGATGAGTGCAGTGAGATAGCATAAATGTCTTCACTGAAAGCAAAATTCTGTTGTATTTTCATTTATATCAGAGATCCCACTCCATATCCCGTGTATGAGAACAGCCATTAGTACACTGACCACCCAGAAGTGAAGGACAGAAATCCAAGAGGCTGTGGGGGAAACACAGCTTAGTTACACACGTGTTCTTGTTTATATAATTCTTTAGAAAAATCAAATTGAGCTTTAGGAAAATAAAATTAAGCACTGATGTCAACAAAATGCAAATTTCTGGAACATCTGTGTTGGAGAAATATAATCGTGCTCATAAGGCATTGGATTAAGCTACAATTATAGTAGTCTGATTTAAGCAGAAAAGAGAATTCAATACTTTTTTTCAGTTGGAAAGTTCTGTAAAACATTTTGCAGGAAGAAATAAAATGTACTGATTTTAAGTAGTTCAAAACTACAGAGCAGCCTGATCTCATTGCAGTAGTCTATATGAACATTTTCATTACTGCATTGAAGAAAACATGTTTACTCTGGATTTCTGCTGAAACATCTGAGTGCAGAACAGTTACTCCCTGCTTATACCATGTTAGCATATTGAGAAGACTTACTATACACAGATGTTTCTTAAACCTCGTGGCACAGCTGAAAATGTAAGTATAATTCATCTCATTTCATAGACAAAAGGAGTTACATCTTGGTACCTCTAAAACTACAGTAGCCATAAACAGATGCAAATCCAATGGCTTAAGTGCAATGCTTTCAAATCAAATCACTTGGAATCACTGAAGGTTAGAAACTAATGACTGAGTCCAGCTAGCTGGTGGTAAAGGGATTTAATCAGACATCAAGACCACGTTCCTAATTTTGTCCAATGTGCCTTTAATTGCAGGAATATTTTCACAACACCCAAACTTTTATCTAACAATCCCTCATCCAAACAAAGCACAGTTCTCGAGGGCTCCAGCCCCTGATGTGCTGCCACACTCATACATACAAAGAAGAACCATGTCACCAGCATTACATAACCTAACCAGAAACCCAACCTGAGATGCACTGCTCCAGTGTCAGAAATTCTGCCATTTGCCCGAGAAAGGTCAGTGTCATTGTGACACAACCTGGGAAGATTTGTTTGGCAGCAGTAGCTTGTTCCCATAACAGCTCATCGCATATTGCTGAAATAGTAACACAATACACACCTCCTCACTGATGCTGCAAGCCAAAAACAGAATGGTGTTCTAATCTCACATTCAAGCAACATTCCCATTGTTATGAAACATAAATATTGGAGAGTTCAGCTGTGTAAGTCTTCAGCAGTGCTGAAAACAAGTATATTTTCAGTAGTTAAATGCTTGGCAACCTTCCAGCTGACCAATGTTCTTGTTGATCTCAATACCTGGAGCATTACGTCCAGACCCAGTAGGATCATATTGGGTTTGCAGTTCTTTCCCCATTCAGCTTACGCATTGCAGCTCTTAGATCTTTGGCACACAGAGGGGTAGCAATTATGCATAAAGGAACTTCAGGTGTGGTGGCAGAAGATTGGAGCATCACCCAATGGGCGATCCTACATACTATGCAGAAGGCACTATGGCAGGTTTCCCTTCTATTGATTGCCCCAGTACATATTCCCACATGTCAAAGAGTAAAATGGAGCCATGAACAAATCACATCTGTCACGTTCCACTGTACATTACAGAACATTGCAGAACTTCTAAGCTGGGGCAAATCCACTGTGCATGATCAGATCACATCACAAGCTCTGCATCTATGTAGGAATGTTTGGAACAAAGTTTGAGTAAGAACTGGTATGGACTGTCAACAGAGAATTCCTGTAAAAGTTCATCTCATTTTCTACTTGCCCAGCTGCTTCTCAGTTTGAGGAGCTAAAATCCTGACAAGGACCGATTCAATGACAGCAGGAACCTCTGCAGTGGGGCGCTCCTGTGGCCATGGCACAGCTCAGCCTCCTTCCCTTGGCACAGTGTGAGCAGCAGTAGGATGACACGCCTGCTCCAGTCAGGGTAGTTTATATTTATTAGTGCAGGAGTGTAAAAATATTTGATGGTAAAATGAACCCAGCGGATGTTTTTGCTGGCAGGAGTCTCACAGTGACAACTGTACTACTTATTGTGAAAGAGTAACAGCTGAGCATGTGGCAGAGTTCTTCTGCATCGAGTGTATCCAGTGCTCTGTGATTAATTGGATTATAGTAGCTTTCCACTTCCCACCCAGATCAATTGGCATTTTAAGTTTTTTCACTTATCACCCTGTATGACGAAAATTTGAAACAAGTAACTCCAATACCAGGCCTTTCACAAGCGCTTAAAAGTCCTTTGCCCTCCATCCTCCTGCTCATTTCTTTACTGTTTTGTCCCATTCTCTCTGAGCTCAATTACAGCATAACCTTTTCTTTCATGGAAGAACAATCACTTAAAGTGACACAAAATAAAACATTTATATAAAACTTTCATTCTTCCAGCAGAAAGGAGCCTGCCTGGAAAGATGCTTTCTGCCACAGCTGCAGCACTTCTTACACATCTTGAAACTCAGCAAATATTTTCACCTTTCTTTGCTTTACTTTTTGCTAGAGCTATGTGATGATTTTTGATCAATTCATTTTCTTGCAACTCCTTGGCCCAGAAGTTAAGTGTGGTGTACGTGTTGTTATACGAATGGATTTAGCTGCAAGGGATGAAATCCCAGAATTATCCCTGGAGTCAGGAGCTTTCCAGAGGACACCTGGGAGTTACAGGGAAAGACTACACAAGAAAGGCTACTCTCTGCTTTCACATTTCTCTTTCTAAATACAAAGGAGGTATAAAAACAACACAAGGCTGAATTCCCCTCCACCCATAAATAAGAAAGGAATGTGAGAATAAGAGACACCACGGAACCATCACAGGAAATGAAGTGCCTGCTACTAAAGTCTTCATCAAGAAGACAAACGGTACTCTATCTACTTTATCTTGCAGCATACAAGCTTTCTGCCTCAAAACTGTAAAACACGCAGTGTCATAGGCACTAGTGATAAAAACTGTAATAAAAAACAGACTGAGTGAACAGTAGCTGCTATACTGAGAGGTCATGAAACTTCCTAGCTTAATTGTGCGTGTCCTTTGCTGGTATAAAGTGCTAATAACAACTTTCAGAAAACATAATGTATAGGATAGGCCCATCTTGACAAATCCTGTCATTCCAGCATGCCAAGGAGTTGGTGTTTGACATGACAGCATTGACAATCTGCTCTCTTTCATAATGCCAGCATGATCAAAGCTGTGTTTTACTGCTTGATCAGTGTTTGGCGTTTCATACATGGCTGGTGCACAACCCTGTGCTGTCAGCACGCACAAGGCATCTATCATCACCGTATCTGAAGAATTAGCTGTAGTTGAACTATTGTTGAGACACCCTTTGTGTTTTCTCTGATCTCCTGGTACTGCGTTGGCACCACTTGGCTCCAGCATGTGATGAAACCATAACCTCTTGCCCATATCATTCACAGAGTCTTGGCAATGTAACATGACCAAAAAAATGGCAGCAAATCAGTGAGTCAACTAGATTAGGCTTAACAGTTCCAAACCCACAAAGCACAGAACAAAAGATATAATTAATGCTTACTCAGGTTCTTGAATCATATGAGACAGGTGCTCCACTTCAGACTCATACTAATGGTGGCAGGATGCCAAGCACACAAAGCCACAGGTGAAATCTAACTAATCCATAGCTTACAAATCTCAGTAACTGGATCGCTCTTGTGTTATTGCGATCCAACTGGAGATATTCACAGTCATCCATCTCCAGCTGAATGCTGCACCAGTGACTGCATGGAGCAAAGTGATGCCAGGGGCACACTCTGGGCCTCCAAGCTCTGAAGTAGTTCCCTTGCGATCTTGAATTTTTTTTGTGTGCAGCTAGTTCTGCAAAAGTCTGTGGCTGTCTGCACGGACTTTCCCTTAACTCAGCTGGGAGCAAGGCACAAGAATTTGAGGCCACAACCCAAAGTACATTCCAGCACAGCTCACAAACACCAGCACTCAATTATCAGCTCCTCTTCGCATGGCTTTGGTATCATTCAGGAGAAATGCCAAACAGAGACACCCTCTTGCCCCCTGCTTTTCATAATCTGGAGAAATACATTGAGGTTTCCAAGTGTAGAACCCTATACACACTCCAAAGGCTCCAAAACATAAGACATTGAAATCTTTCTCCAATTTCATAGAATCATGGCATCATTACAGTTGGAAGAGACCTTCAAGATAGTCAAGCCCAACCACCAATCCCATAAGAACAATGTGCCCTTCTCCTTGCTCTATATAACCAGCTGTACACTTGCCTCATTTTTAATAAAAAGACTGTGTTCTCTAGTCACAAGGCTGTTTTCCTAAACGTTATATCAAGAAAACTTATAAAAATCATTCTGAAAGTAAAAATTAATTACTTGTTCTGATTCAAGTTTATCTACAATTCCATTGACCAAAACATTTATGAGGCACGATCTCTCCCCTAGAAGCAGTCATCTGAAGCTGATTCACATGGAAATACTTAAACAAATGTTATTCTATGTTGTTCTACACTTGGTTAGAGCTGTTTATTTCTTACACATAGCTGAATGGTGTGCAACTCAGAATTTCTGTCTCATGGGTCAAATAAGCCTTGAATAAGTCTGCACATGAATGTACTCAAGTTTGTTCTTTGCTTGTTCTTCTGCAAATGGGCCTTCTAACACTCTCATATTTTAATTTATCTACATCACCCTGTGACAGTTCTGTCATTCAGACTTGTACTTAAAACAAATTAATTATGAAGAAACAAAATTCTCATATGGGACTGATCTTCATCAGGCAAATTCCCATTGGTTTACTGGAGCGTTGGTCCACATGAGGATAGGTGCATAATTTAATTTACTGATCTGGCTGACATTTTTGAGTCATAATTGAGCAGGGTGCGACTTAATTAACTTGAGCTTTTCACCACTGCAAGTTTACACAAGTTTTGATGTAGGAGCCAAGCACCAGAGGCCTAGTTGTAGAAATTTCTTCCACTTTCTTGATCTCCTAAGCATCCTTGAATGTTCCTCAATGACCATTACATCGCCAAGGAGCAATACAAGACAATTCAAAAATGCTGACACACATAATACTCTGCAAAAACTGTATCATCATATGTTAATATTTCAAATCCACTCTCTTAGAAATGCAAACTACTACAGACAGAAATACTCTGAGCAATGGCTCCTTAATATGTTGTCATTATTTTATGGTACAAGATGATGGCTAATCGTAAAGAAGATATCTAGCCAATGCGGAAGTAAGCAGCTGAGTAAATGAATTATGACAGTATACGTATTGGGATCATTTAGATTTTTTTTTCTGTGAAGGAAAAGCAATACTGTTCCAGCATGCCTGCAGCATTTAATTCCACCACAAAGTAAGTTCATTAATGGTATATAAATATAAACTAATTTTTGCCTTAGGGATTCCAAAGATGAATCCCAGACATATATGTATTTATTTATTTAGAAATTATTTTTAAGTCAAGTGTAAAATGTAATTATTCTAAGTAATTTTTGGAAACCCATTACTATTGGTTTCTTATTTGGTCTTAATTTATTCTTTACATCAAGTAAAATAATTTAATGTTCTATATAAATTACACGAATGGAACACACATCAGAGGAGTAATTAATTTTTTTTCCTGTGTATCTAAATACTTATTATACATTCATAGTTTTCAATGTTATGCTTTGCATAATGGAAAACTGGCCACTAAATTTCACTGCAGTTATTCCTAAAAATACATGAGCTGCCATACATGGCCAGCCCCGCAATTCTAATGCAGAGCTTTTCTTCCCCAACAGACAACAAATTGTGAGCTATTGCCTATAAATGTACACCTCAAAATACTTACCGTTTTTCCTCCACAACTATGAAATCTTGCTAGACAAGTGATGCAATATTGGCCTCATAGTACACACAGTGAAAGCTCATAAAAAGGTCTGAATGTAGAACTGCATAGTAAAGAAATCACAGATCAGACTTATTCCTCAGAGAAACATCAAAAGTTGCAGAACTGCAAGGTGAGGGAGAGACGTCTGGACAGTTGGGAATTACATTGTGATAGTGCCACCCTGGAGGAACACTGCACTGGGTACGGAGAGGATGTGGCACTGACAGGTCAGATCTTACTGAGATTATTGTACTCAGGTCTGAAATGCAATCCCACGCAACGGTAGCTCTTCTTACCTCTGAGAATGGAGTGGTATAAACCCTCTGCTCTGCCAGTAGGCCTCCCTGGGACTGTGCTGCCTGCATTCACTGACTGCCTTGGGTCTCCAACAGTTCCAAAACATCTACAGTTTTTCACTTCAACCACCAGTTCCCTTGTGAACTTGATATGTTTTTCAGCAAGTCTGGTCAATACTTGTAAAACACCTCAGCTCCACCAAATGCACTATTCACAGCAAAAAACATCATCAACTTTGTTTACAATTGGCTCTAGTGACTGAGGAAACTGAGAAAGACCTCTGAGATCACCAAGTCCAATCAACAACCCTTCTTCACCATGCTCACTAATCAAGCCCTTCAATGCCACATCTCCACTGTTCTTCAGCACCTCCAGAGAAAGAAAGATTAAAGACAGCAGTTCCTTCATCTTCTGCAGATGTATTTGAGGAGATGTTTAACACAGCTGAGATCTTTGCTGCAAATTTGCAGCACATGATGGGAGAACAAGACATTGTGTGCTTCCCTTCTGAGATGGGATGTACTCTGCACTGTATCAAAAATTATCACCTAAGGAGAAAAACTTTTGCCACTCCAACTAGCAAGGTTAAATGCTTTCCTTCGTGTGATACAAAGAAAAGAATGTTTACTGTCCTATTACATTATTACAAGGTATTATCTGCTGCACTTCATAAAACAAACAATAATCTTGCACTGGACCTGAAAAGTCCATGGCTCACAGCTAAGTATTTCACCACTTCATTAGGTAGCTCAGTCGTTTATACAAAATTCTTTGTCTTGTCATGAAAAATTGTATTACTAGAGATCAGAGAGCTATCAAACAGAACCCACAGTTCATTACCTATCCTTATATTTTACTAAGAAATGAGGAAGGTTACGGAAGCACATAATCTGGCAATTCCCTTCCACCAGCCTCACCAGGCTTCACTATGTCATATGTTCAGCAAATACCATCTATCCTCAGATGTAACTGTGGGGAATGGAATGTCCAGGACAGCCAGGGAAGCTGGAGAAGCCACGTGAATTTAAGTCTTCTCTTTAGAAAGAATAACCATCATTGGATTTCTTAAGAACACAGCTTCCAGTTAACTTCTCCACATATGAAAATCTTAACATCCTCTATCTGAAAACGAAACAAAACTAGACTAACAAACAAAAAGCCTAATAAGAAAATTCTGGAAAATATACAAGCTCTCAAAGAAACACTTGTCAAAGATTTTGATTTGTAATGCCTATAAAAATATTTGTATCAAGCCGTAAACTTTATGGAATGCAAAGTCCTTCTTTGTAATCATTACAGTAGGCAAATCAGTTGTTACAAACCTACCCTACAGTTTGCACCAAGAACCATCTTTGTTTGTTATTGCAGAATTTAATATAGTATTGATAATATGTAACTTGTACAAATGATAAGGGTGTGATAACAGAGTGCTTGCTTCGCCATCTCTTCAGCAGATTGGCTGGAGACAGACTTAGGACAAACTTACAAACATCTCAAGTGCTTCTACTATCTGAGTGTGTCAGAATCTTCCTTTGACATGATCATAAAATCACAGAATCCTAGAGTTGGAAGCGACCTTTAAAGGTCATCTAATTCAACTACCCTGGAATGAACAGAGACACCACAGCTAAAACAGATTGCCCAGAGCCTTATCCAGCTTTGCCTTGCAAGTCTTCAGGGACAGGGCATCAACCACAACACTATGTAACCTGTTCCAGTGCCTCACCAGACTCACTGTAAAATAAGTTTTCCTTATAATAATTATAAAAGTATAAATTATTATCTATTATTATAAATTATAAAATTAAAATTCCTAAATCTACCCTCTTCGAGCTTGAAGTAATTTCCTCTTGCTCTGTCACCACAGACCTGAGTCTGTCCCCTTCTTTCCTGTAGTTCCTTTTCAGACACTGAAATGCCGCCAGGAGGCCACAATGTTCGTAATGTGAGGATGTGAGGCTGAGGACATTTCACAGGTGGCACAGGGGTGCTCAGAGGCACAGTGTTCTTTCCCCAGGCAGCGATGCAAGTCTACAGTACTCTCCTCCTTCCTATCTCCCCTTCTGACAGTCTCTATATCTACTTACTTCCCAGGAAGAACTTGAGCTTCAAAAACATGAAAAGAAGTCAACAAAATATGCCACAAGAACAAACACATATTTCTTGTCGAGGATAGTATCGTAGTTGCACAAATAAAGCTGCTCTCAGCAAAGGCAAAGCTAAACTCTCTTTAGCCATGAGCAAAATCTCCTAGTTAACAAGCGTGACTGCTGAGCTCTCAACACCACCATTTAACTGCTAACCATTCAAATGCTCAGCAACTGTCATCCACCTGAAATGATGAAGAACTGTTTGTTTTGTGGCCCTCACCAGGGACAAACACAGGAAAGCATCTCTGCAAGGTACACATAATGGTACAGCACAGGTGTCCTGTTCTTACATCACATCCTCTGAGTATTTGTGGAAGCTCTCAAAAAAAAAAAATGGCATGAAGATTTACGAGAGAAAGCCATGAAACCAAATCATTTCCTCCACGTCTTCTGCCTGTTTTGGCCCTTTTCCAGTCAGATCATTCTGCTTCACAACTTCCTGCTCTAAGCGTCTGCACCACACACCAACGACACGTGCAGGACTCGAACAGCCTGACACGGCGACATTCCTGGGTAATCAAAGCCTTCTAATGAGGGTGTTACAAGAAAGAAACATGAGGTGAGGGTTCTTTGTGATAAATATAGCAAGATGTCTGCAAATGGGAGATTTAGACATGTAATAAAGCGGCAGAATCAATCAGATGTTATCAATTGCACAAGCACACGCATCACCCGAAAGGATGTTGGCTTACAGACAAAAATATGGTTGACAGCACTGAGAAGAAAATTCAAATCATAATACAGAAATGCTAGATGGAGAACACAGAAACTTCTGCTCAGATGAGACTTCTGAATCACTATGCACGTGAAACTAAAAATACAGCACAATGACCTTTCACAATTTCCTTATTGTGGATCAAGTGATTCAGTTCAATCACAGCAGCTGTGAAAAGAATGAGAGAATGAGACAGAGCAAATGAAGGGTGTTAGCACGGGGCAAAGCCAGTACTCAGTGTTTTGAGTCCAACAAGATACAAAAAAAACCTTAAACCTGAAACCTTTTGAGCTCGCCAGCTACTGATCAGATGAGAGGTAGAGCCTTAAGTTGTACCAAGGGAGGTTCAGATTGGTTTTTAGGAAACATTTCTCCTCAGAAGGTGGTGATGCACTGAAACGGGTTGCCCAGGGAGGTGGTGGAGTCACAGTTCCTGGATGTGTTCAAGAACCATGGGGATGTGGCACTGAAGGCCATGATTAGTGGGGACAGATCAGTGGTTGGACTGGATGATCTTGGAGGTCTTCTTTACTCATAATGATTCTATGATTCTAAGCTTGGGAGTTGACAAATAGATCTGTGTTACTCAACTGAGATCACTGGAGTTAGCAAATCATATTTAAAAGCCACCATCATACAGGTCTTAACCATGTCTGTATGCCCCAAAGCACATTCAAAGGCCTGCAAACACTCAGTTTGTTTACTTTGTTCTTGTTTACATTTGTAATAATTTGTATTAGTCATGTTCATTTCATCAGCTGCCTTAATTGCATTTCACTATGTGACATGCGTTTTTACAACCAGAGCTATTAAATATTATTTAAAGTACTGAACAGTAAACAGAGTTTAATTATTAAACATGGGACTACAACAAAGATTGATTTTCATGAGCAAAGTAATTCAGGTATTTTTCCACAAATACAGAACTGGGTGCATCTCTTTAAAGAGAAAACAGCTGTGGGGAAAGACTGGCTAATAGTTTGGTCAAATCTTGACTTTACAAAAACGCTGAAAGAAAGAAATTATGAAAGTGCAATGCAGTTCTGTGGAATACTGACGGAAATGAGTATTTTAGTTGATCTCATACCAGGCATTTTCTGTAAGAAAATACATTTTTCACACTGAACATGGTTTAACATATTGCTTCTGCTGATGCTGTAAAATCATAGAATCACAGAATGTTGGATTGGAAAGGACCTTAAAGCTCATCCAGTTCCAACTGCCTGCTGTGTTCTGGTTGCCCACACCAGCTCAGGCTGCCCGGGGCCTCATTCAACCTGGCTTTGAACACCTCAGGGATGGGGCATCTACAGTTTCTCTGGGGAATCTGTGCAAGAGCCTCATCACCCTCTGAGTGAAGAGTATTTAACATCTAATCTTAATCTCCCATCTTTTAGTTTGAAACCATTCCCCCTTGTCCTATCGCTATCTACTCATGTAAAAAGTTTATTTCTCTCTTGTTTATAAACCACCCTCAAGTACTAGATGACCCCAGTGAGGTGTCCCCAGTGCCTTCTCCAGGCTGAACAAGCTCAGCTACTCAAGCCTGCCTCCTTATGAGAGGTGCTCTGGTCCTCTGAGCAACTCTGTGGCTTCCTCCAGACCCACCCCAGCAGCTCCAAGTCTAGCCCACTACAAGCACGAGAAGAGCCAGGATCAGTGTTTACCAAAACATCTACATTAAAGAGAAATGTTAACAGCTTGAGTAAATGCACACCCCTCTTTAACTCAGCAGTCTGGCAGAGGAGGCCAGGAGGCTCCAAGAAAAAGGCTTATGGCATCAAAAATTGCTTTGCTAACTAGAAAAAACAGACACAAACCTACAAGTACTTCAAGGTCACAATTACAGTAACACAAAATATTTTTTAGTAGAGTGAGTTCATAGAATCATGAAATCATTACATTTGGAAAAGACCATTAAGATGGTCCAGTCCAACCATCAACTTACCACCCCCATGCCCAGGGTTGCCTTCTCACAGGGGATATCCCAAAGTCCAGATGGAGCTGTTCCTTGCCCCTCATCTCCATGAGGGGTGGCTGCAGCCCTCCATGTTAAGGAGATGCTCCTGGATCCCTGTCAGCAATAAAGTTACACAGAAAGTGGCATGACATCAGCAAATGACAATTCTACAGAGTACGAACAGAAAGAGTTACTGCTTTTGAGTTGCAGAGGCCAACTGCATTCACAGTGTTTCAGCGATAAGTAACAGAGTCAACCTGAAAAATACTTTAATAGGTAAAGTCCACAAGGAAATATGAGGCTGGTCAGATATGCAGCACAAATCACGTGCTTGTCTCAGAGACAGAGTCTTCAGGGTAGGCCATTTCTTTTTGTTTTAATAATTTTCCTCAATTAGTTCATTTATCTTCCATTCTCCCTAGTATTTACTCATCCATGGTACACAACTGAACTGTAACTTCATTTAAAGCAAATGAAATGGTACCCTTTATTTTTCTGGCACTTGCTTGTCCAGCTTTGCAAAGACACAAACAAAGCCTTATTAATCTCATTCAGCAAATTATTGTAACTACACAGATAGTACATTCCAAGAAGACAGTGCAGAGGCATCCATCATTCTGTCTAACAGACAAGTAGTTGAGGTAATTACATCTGTATTGCTTGCAAGAGCAGAACTAAGCCTCAGCCAATCCTCTTTTATGCCCATGTTCCTCCCTGGTGTCATCTGGCTACATCCATGCTTGGATCACAAGTCCACTTGCATTTAGGCTGTGTGAACAATCTCAATGGCTCAGCTCAAGACCAAGGACAACCAAAGAAGAATAACATTCCACAGTGTGAAGACAGACATAAAAAACAGACATAAAAAATGTCCAGCATGGTCGGAAGAAAGCCACCAGGAGGCAACCCACTTGAGGTGAAGATCTTCTTAATCTGAAGGATTTACAATCTAGTTGCAAGAATACTTTATCTACAGGAAATGTTCAGCCAACTCCACTGCGTCTCCTTAGACTGCTTCCTCATGCCTTGGGTTAACTCTTTCTATTCTCTCACATTTCCTTCTAGAACTCAGCTTTCTAAAATATTTAAAACTTTTTTGAGTGGTAGAAGTTGCTTTGATGCTTCCTGACACTGATGCTGAGTGATAATGCCTAGAGATTCTCAGGCACTCCTCACATGCTTGCATTCCTGCACCATCTATACTCATTTTCTATGTTTGCATGGGTTTTTGGGAAGAGGGGCCCTTTTTTCTGTTTTCTTGAGCACAGAAATATCTTTAACACTCAGTACAGCTTTATGGAAAGATAAAAACAAAAACATGACTTAAGTAGTAAGAAAAGCATTTGGAGAGAAGGGGAGGAGTACTCAAAAAATCTCTTATTTCTGAAGACTCCTCAAAACTATGCCAATTCTGATACTATGCTAACACTGATACTACAAAAATGTTTATGGGGTCTTTGATGGAAATGAAAGCTCAAGGTAAGCTCTGAATGAGTCGCTTGAAAGCACACACATTAGAACACGTTATTATTAGAACACGTATTATTCTCAAGCAACAAGAGAACCAGAAGGACCTGATATTTCTATCACCTTTAATGCAACTTTTAATAAGCTATATTGCCCTCTGCAGAGGAGGAGCTCTAATCATCATCAGGCTAAAGAACACTCAAAATGAAGGTAAACAACAGTACTGCTATGTTCAATTTCCACCAGCAACATACAGATATCACTGAAAAGATCAAAGGAAAAAGCAGATGGTTGTTGTTTTTTTTTTTTTTAATAGTCAGCTGAAACAAAGCTGTTCATTAACAGGCAGCATTTCATGCTTTCTTGTGCTGGACTGTCAAACCAGTTACTGTAGTCCAGTTTCAAGGATGCCTTATCTATATAATAGGTTAAAACATGCATGTCCTAAGCTTGGCTGATCAGGACATCTTCAAAACATCTGCAAATCTTGGTGCAGTGCCCAGGAATCATAATGATTTTTGAAGAGTAGAAACTGAGATTTATTGAGTCAGACAGGACAATACCTGGAAAATTATGAGTCTTAGGAAAGATATGCTATTCGTAATAGCATATCAAAACTTGATGAGAGTCAGCACTGTGGAATGGTGAACTCAAGGCATATTTTTTAAACGGTGTTTGTGATTACCCCCTATTTCAAAGAATCAGCTGTCAACACCAATCATTTCCTTTTGTATAATTCATAAAGTGGTTAATTTCAGAAGCAAAAATATTATGGATTTGAGTAATTGGCTGTTGAAGCACAGTAGGTACAGGATCTTCACATCTGGTGCCTGGGAGCACATGCTCACCATTCTGCATGCCTGCTCAAAATGTACTGTGAGAAGAGAAATGCTTCCCCACACAGCTTCTGCCTGAAGCTGTGGCAGAAAAAAAAATCTCCTTGAGAGTAGAGACCTTGCAATAAACACGTTGCTCCATGTACAGTGAGAATGATGAACCTCTGCTTCTCTAGAAGCAGTATTTCTGGTTAGGCTTGGACCGTGATGTTCAGGGAGGTTATGCTATGGTGAACAAAATCATACATGAGTTTCAGTGTTCAAGGCTTTTATGCACAGTGATTCTGTATCGTGACACCCAAATTCATTAATTCTCTGCCAAGAGTGTGAATTAAGCCTGTATTACAGCATTTCACACTGTTGAAGGTTTTAAGATCATAGATGCATGGTCTCTGAGGCACTGTTTCTACTTTTTCTGTTTCTGAGCATCTAAACATTTTTGAGAAGAAGTGGAAAATTCATACACACAAACTGGCTTCCATTCTCACTACAGGGTTTGCATATGTCACCCTGAGGTCTCTTCAGTAACGGTGATTAATACAAACAGCACCATATCAGTTCTTCTAGCGCAGGCTGAACAGAGAAACTGTAGATGTGCCATGCCTGGAGGTGCTCAAGGCCAGGTTGGGTGGGGCCTTGGGAAGTCTGATCTGGTGGGGGTAACCCTCCTGACAGCAGGGAAGTTGAAACTGAGCTATTCTATGATGATTCTCCTGATTTCTGTAGGTAGGGCTG
Organism: Cyrtonyx montezumae; assembly: GCF_038088225.1. Lineage (NCBI taxonomy): Eukaryota > Metazoa > Chordata > Aves > Galliformes > Odontophoridae > Cyrtonyx > Cyrtonyx montezumae. The sequence goes on along the minus strand of NW_027071936.1, from coordinate 24,287,884 downwards.
AGCAGCATCAAACCAAATCCCAGTAGCTGAGCTGGAAGCATGGCAACAAGGAGGTTCACAGTCTTTGCCAACTGCCTGAAGAGATGCCATTAGGACAAGCCTCCTATTAACAATACCTCATTAATGCTATTAAGACACATCCAAATAGTGATTTTTTGGCATTTACCAAATCTGTTTAATAAAAGCTTTGATTGCTGTGGTTGACACAGTTAATATTCCTGCCAGCAGCTTACATTACTCTTTGATTTTTGTATATACTTCTCATATATAACTCAAGTTCTAGAAGATAACAGCAATACAAACAGAGGACTATAATTGCACAAAGGACAGGTTTGCCAGAGATGCCCATAAAACAAACAGATAAGCATGTGAGTCATTTCTAATTACACTTTGTTTGGAAATTGCTTTCTATAATCACAGTTATTTGATAAATAAAGTTGGAATGTGATTATTTGTGGATTTTCTGTTTTATTTACTTAACCATAAAGAGAAATGCAAATGTATTCTACACACAAAGAATAACTACTGTTAAATGAGTATCATTTCGCCTATATAGTTCTCTACTAAGTTAAAAACAAAATAGCAGAACAATGACACCTCAAGAATATAATATTTTTGAGTATGAAGACTGCAGAAAGGACCATACTGAATCCCTATCTGCTAATAAAATATTTGAGGAAAAAAAATGGTAAGAACAGATATTGCCTCATGCAGCAGTGAATCTGACATCTTTGAAGGGAATTTTTATTCTCACATGTGACATTTCCCATTTTTCAGAGGGTTCTTGTAAAACAAACATGTTTCCTAATTGCCAACCCTGTCCTTGTCTGGTAGGATCTGGAAATCAAATTGTGCCTTCTTCACTGATCATCAGCAACAAGAATAAAGACACCAAACATTGCTCGGTGCAGTTTCATCTGCTTTCAGTTGAAGACTGTGATGGAGAACAGAAGCTGGCCTTCTAGGTGCAACACAGTTAACAGTTCAGCTGGAGATACAAGACATGGAATATTCTCCTCATCATTTTCTCACACAATGCCTTTGAAGGATTACAGACAAATGCTATTTGAAACTTGCTGTAGTTATGACATGAAACAGATGGAATCCTGTGTCACTTCTTCTGAACTATAAAGAGATTTTGCTTTTTTAGAGCACTTCAGGAATTCAAACATTCTATTTGTTGATCTCTGGATTCAATTAGGCTCCTTTCATAGGCTTCAGATATTATTTCTCATAATTATTATTATATTTGTGATACTGAGCAGGTAAAAACTACTTGCAATTATTTACAAATATCTCAGCAGTCCCCCCACCTGCCCATCCTGTTTTTAGTGGACACAACTCCTGCAGACCTTTCATTCTGACAACTCAAATTCTTCAGTCCAGAAAAGAAGTAAAAAAAAACAACAGCGGAGAAGTAGTTAATGATGCCAACTGGTATGCACAATGGCATGATGGGGAGCTTTCTGCACAGAAACATACTAACTAGGTTGGTCCCTGGATCTCTCAATGTATGGAAATAAAAGGCTGTTGACCTACTTGGTCAGCTGGTTGCTCAAGTCACTTCTAAAAAAAAAAAAACACAACAGCCTTCAGTGGCAATCTTTTCTTCTAAACATGCACTCATTGCTAATAGTTTCTCAACATTTTCCCACCTGAAGTACAATTTGCAGAAAAACAACCATTACAGTAGCCTCAGGACCTCCACCCGGTACATCAATTGAGTGACCCAGAGAGAGAAGCAGTGAGTGGGAAATAGCAAAGTGGTACACTGAATCATTAAGGCTAGAAAACCTTAATGGCCACTGAGATCACCAAGTGCAACCATCAACGCATCTCCACCATGCCCACTAAACCATATCCCTCAACACGTCCATGAGCTGAAACTGTGTAGTTTTAGCTATAATGCTTTTCCTAGAACTGAAAAGAGAGTTAACACCACTACCCTCCTTGTACTGAATGTAAAACACTCTCTTATCAGGACTGTTTATAAAACCAAGCAGGAATTTCTAACACTTTTATGTTCCAAGTCTCTGAATTAAAAAAAAGACTTCAATTTCCACATCAATGTGACAAGAATGTACACACTAAGAGTGGTAACAACATTATTGTGGGTTGAAAGAGAGTCTCCAACAAGGCTTAGAACCTTTGGAAAGCATTGCATGAAATACCAAGTGTTGGCAGTCCACTGCAGTGTTTTAGATTTCTCCTGACATCTGAAGGCCAGGGCAGAGGCTTGATAGAAACAAGAATATCCTTTAGAAAGAGACTTCTATTTGGTGCCAAGCTGGACTTGGTCCTGAGCACTAAGAACACACAGATGCAACACAGGGCATTCCTAAGCACCTGAACACCTCTCCCAGTTGATACAGATTTCCAAATCTAACAAGACACTTGTGAAGGAAAGATTAATACTGCATATTCAAACAGGTGCCAAAATTCTGTGATGGACAAAAAACTGGAAACGCATGAATTAGGAGAAACAGGTTGAGAAGTAATTGCTTTGTGCCAGGCTGAATATTAGGAAACATTTATTCTCAGAAAGAGTGGTGATGCACTGAAACAGGCTGCCCAGGGATGTGGTGAGCAGTCACTACCCACGGAGGTGTTCAAGAACTGTGGAGATGTGACACTGAGGGATATGGTCAGTGGGTATGATGGGGATGGTGGTTGGACAGGCTGATCTCAGTGGCCTTCTCCAACCTTAACAATTCTGTGATTTTACAAAACAGGAAAGTAGGACTAAGGCCCACCCCACCCCTTCTGAGATGATGCCTCTCCCTCAAAATTTTGAGCTCTGTTTCTGTTGGGCTGCCTCCCACTACACTCAGCACTTCTGCAGAGCAGTAACTGCTGATGGTCTGGAGCCAAGGGGACACTTCTGAAAGGAACAGCAGGGAAGCGCACATGCTTTTTCAGGAATCATCTTGAACTGCACTGTTCCAAACTATTCAAGCCTGCATCAAAATAACATGAAAGAATATTACAGCATTTCACTTTGCTAAGCCAAGGTTGATTCACAAGAATACCTATGTTTTTGGGCAAAATGAGGGGGCAAAGAAAATCTGAGATTTTAAGTCAGCAAACAAAGAGGATGAAACTTGAGAAAGAATAAGCATGCTTTAAAGTCCATGCTGCCTCTGCCATGGATTGCAATAATTCAGCTGTGAAGATAACACTTAAAGTTGTCAGCAAGAATAAGGGAAGAAGAAGCCATTCCATGCAAAAAAAAAAAAAAAAAAAAAGCACCACAGCACAAAGTAATTCTTATTCCACAATGGTTCTCAATACAGAGAGGAGGAAAAAACATTAAGAGCTCTGAACAAGTACAATTTCCAGTAGGGCCCCAACCACTTTTCAAAGAGTTGTCATTCACTGTGTTAAACTCCTGAGCTAGCAGTCTATTGGGTTCTGGAGAAGTGGATTCCCCTTCTGCAGGTGCAATTGTGCATCTAGTAAATGAATTCCAGATGCAGAAGAGAGTATTTCTCCATTGCCATAATGCAAACCTACAGTTGACTGACGTTTGCTTGCTGAAATTCCCACCTGCAGTTCAAGTGTGGGTTAAAAATGGGGGGAGCCCCCTTTTGAAAATCCATACCAATCTATCTTTGTGTATCCCATTGTCACATAGACTGCTATACACTGATGCATTAAAAAAAAACAACCCAAAACACACACACACAAAACCTATCTTGACCTTACACAGACTACTTTAGGCATGTAATTCATGTACGCCAATTATTTGTGGTAGATGGAAATATTTTTTCAATTAGAAACTAGAAGGAAAGAAAAACATCTGGAAAGTCCTTTTGTGTACTGGCAAAAAATGGAACTTCGAGAATGTATGAAGTCTTTTGGGATGCCAAACAGTTTTAAATTCTTAATAAATTACATTTCCAATTACATTTTTTTTCTTGTAGGCACACTGCTGGAATCTGAGAAAAGCTCAAGGTACAAAACCTCCTCAGAAGTCATCAGTGTCACAGATGACTCTAAAGCAATCTAGCAAGCTACTGAGGTTTTTGCCCAGGATCATTTCAATTAGTTAAATTTTCCACGAATCACAGAATTAAGATCATCCAGTCCACCAATCACCATCATTCCCACTAAATCATGTCCTCATTTCCTACGTTTATAAAATCACCAACCATCCAAAATTTTCTGAATCAATGCTCAGAATGAGGATCAGGATCCAAGTGTGATGGCACACCAAGCATATATCCTGGATGCAGAAGGCTGCCAAAAAAAAAAAAAAAATCAAACAGGTAAATCACTACAAAAAGGGCTTTTATTTGACACTGTCTCAAAATGCATGGCACTTGGCTGCAATAGCATCTTGCTGCAGTTCATGAAGCCTCAACAACTATACCCTCCATTGCTTCAGCCCAGCTGTTATAGGGAGCAAAGACAGTCATGAGTGTCTGCTCTGCAGAAAAGGAACACCACAGGTTCAAGCATCACATCTCCTGCTTTGCTACATAACAAGCTTCAAGTTTGCTACATAAACACACCAGCATACACAGTAGATGATTCTAAATCACCAGTTCTGCTCTACATTGGTATCTCAGCTTCCAGATACACTGCTAGTGGTCATCAGAACACCACGCGACCACATAATCAAATCTGTGGGGAAAAAGAAACTGCCCATGCATAAAGTCCAAGGTTTCCTTCAGTGGCTACTGGGGACACGGACCCATAGCCTGATTCCAACACACTGACTGTGTCAGCAGCGTACACACTGCACCATTTTCTGCTATTATATAGGCTTGAAGAAGTTGCAGCCAGAGCTTGGGGCATTGGAACCTCAGCAGGACTTCATGCATCTTTCCCACATCAACACAGCCTTGCCAAAAAGGAGGTGCTTATTGGAATTAAAAAGGCTTTTGAGCCCACTAACACTGCTCCAAAGAAGAGGTTTCTGCTAACAATTACTCACTCCATTAACCATATTATTTATTGTGGACAAAAGGAAGCTATATCAGCAAATCTCATGCTTCCCGGCTTAATTTGGTGCTAATCCAACTGGGGAGAAGGGAGGATGAGGTGGCTGTTCCCAGCCGCAGATGATGTCCCATGCAAAGAGGTCCACAATGGTGATCGACCATCCCTCAAGGCTCCAAGCAAAGCTGCTGGGGATTAGGGACTGGACATGCAACATCCAACATGATCTTAACATAATGTGTATTCACATACAAGAGACCAATGCTGAAAGCTCCCTGACCCAAATGCTTTGGTCTTCAATGTCTTTGGTCTTCCTGAAGTGCATCCAGCGAATTAAAAGCAATCTTCAAACATTTCCTGGGCCTATTTCTGATAAAAAGAAAAGATCAATGTGGAAACCCCATCTCCAATTGGCTTTAATAGGATCAAGATGAATCCTTGAAGTGCTGCGATCAGTGACAGCAGAGCTGAAGCCCACATGCACACAAGTCAATTATCAACTCTCAATTACAGAGAGTTCTTAAAATATACAGCAGATTTTCAAGCTTTGAAGGGTGCAAATCAGGAATAACAACCCTCTGTCTTTAGATAAGGGAAGACAAAGCAGCATTAGATGAAAGCCAACATTTGAAAGCTGGGTGATTATTTTTAATAGCTTGTAACTCTGAAATAGCATGAACATTTTCAGACATATAATTTGCTTTAAGTGTAGCAATTTTCACGCCAAATCAATTTTTCAAGCTGAAGCTCTCAAAATGTTGACTGGGGCACCTTCAATTTGAATCAGCTACTACAAACATCTGATTTCAGTGATGTTGGTCACTTTGCTCATGGTCTTTGGTTCCAAAAAATAAAAAAGAACGAACATGACAGCTGTCCCTGTTTTCTGTTGAACTGCCCCCTACTACCTACAGAAAGTGTACGTTTTCTGTCAAGTTTTCCCTAGACATACATTTAACTCAACACTGGCAGATGTCTTAGACAAAATCTGTCAAAAAAAAATCTCTCTCAAATAGCAGATTACAATGGGACATCCTTATCACTCTGTAACACCGACGCTGAAAAACAGCCTTGAGCTTCAAATCATAGAATTGCTCAGGTTGGAAAAGATCTTCAAGATCATTGAGTCCAACCGCAACCTAACTATACTAACCTAACTCTAACAACCCACTGCTAAATCACGTCCCTGAGCAGCACATCCAAACAGTTTTTAAACACATTCAGGGATGGTGAATCAAACACCTCCCTGGTGAACCTATTCCAGTGCATTACAGAAGGGGTTGTTAATTAGTCTTTTCTTATATCCAACCTGAATATCCCCTGGTGCAACTTGAGGCCATTTCCCCTTGTCCTGTCAACTATCACCAGTGAAAAAGGACCAAACCCACTCTCATTGCAATTACCTTTCAGTTATCTGAAGTGAGCAATCAGGTCTCCCCTCAGCCTCCTCATCCCCAGACTGAACAACCCAACTCCTTCAGTCAACTTCAAACTATGTCAAAGACAGTGCAGGTGTCGAGCATTGAGCATTGCTGTGAGCTGAAGGGAAGGGTTACTTCTTTCCCTTACATCTTCGTACAGCAGGCACCAAGAGCCAATATGAAGCCCAGACTACTTCTGCACACAGAGCATGCTATGGGAGTTGAATTTAATAATCCTTTTGGGTCCCCTTACTGCATGCGACAGTCTGGGATTCCATGATAAAGATACTGCCACTGGAACCAAAGGGAACAAAGCGATCACCCTGAGGGATTTTTAAGGACAGGATAGAGACATATACACAGGAACAGATATTAAATTATACAGGAACAGTCCTACATATCAATACTTTCTCAAAAACACTGGTGCAGCACCCATTTTTTCCCCACAAAGCTGTCACTGAGTGAAGCTCCATTACCGACAGTTCCCTGACTCCTGTGATTCTATAGATCAGGAGAACCCAAGATAACAAGTAAGCCCTGTGACAGAGAAGGAAAACCAGATCAGAACTCTTAAGTCTCAAGATGCTAACACATCCCTCCTGTCCTTCTGCCTGCAGCTTCCAGATGTCACCCTGCAGAGCAGCCAGATGTTCAAACCACAGCAGGCTTCACCACAGCCAACCTGCTGGGATAATTGCTCAATTACAATACTGAGTTTCATTTGACTTGAAGCTGTGGATGTGAACACAATCTGTGTTTGATTGTATTTTTTTTGTGTATGAGTTACATGATGTGTAAACAGTGCAGTTTTCAGGCACATTCCTTAAACAATTGTATAAATTGTGTCTTTCCAACAGTAAACATAATTAAATCTGATAGCACCTGCTTCTAGCAATAGCACTTAATATACGCCTTTGAAAAAAAGGACTTCACTGGGCAGTTTTTCATCAGCTGGAAGTTAACTGCAAGCTTCCATATGCACCTACAAATATCCCAGCTTGAACCTCTCCAGAATAAACAAAGCTTCAAAACCAGAAGTCAGCAAAATCATGCTGCACATTCTGATGGACACACTGCAACTTAAGGCTAGAGCACAGCCCAGACCCAAATTCACACCTGAGAGAAACTTATTCCAGGCATGCAAACTCATTGATGACTACTCCAATGGTGAGACCTCACCTGGAGTACTGTGTCCAGATATGGAATCTTTCTTCAGTGTAGGACTGACGTGGCCCTGTTAGAGTGCATCCAGAGGAGTGTCACAGAAATGATCTGAAGGATGGAACACCTCTCCTATAGGACAGGCTGAGGGAGGTGGGACTGTTCAGTCTGTGGAAAAGAGGGCACTGGCAATGGCTGTCCAAAGAGGTGGTGGACGCCCTGTCCCTGAAGACATTGAAGGTCAGGCTGAAAAGAACTCTGAGCAATCTGATCTATCTGTAGATGTCCCTGTTCATTGCAGGGGAGTTGTACCAGATGGTTGTTAAAGGTCTCTTCCAACTCAAAAGATTCTGTGATGCTTTGGAATAGCACATCCTACACAGGACTTGGTGTTACACAGATCTGGCTCCAAGGACACTGAACTCTGCTAGAGATGGATGAGCCCTTAAATCCCTTTTCCTTCACAGTAGATACAAAACAAAGATTTCATCTGCTGGAGGAGAAGTCAGGAGAGGGTTGCAGATGGGCTGAAGGAGTGTTGGACTTCATGCAGCTCACAGTGCAGTATCCCGGAAGTGAGGCTGCACATCATGCCTACCTTGCAGGTAGAGAGCACTTCACACTCTTGGGAAGTATTCACACTGCTCTCAGTGCATTTCACTGCTTCTTTGGGTTCCTACGTGAGTGACAACCGTGCAGCCCAATCCCTTATTCACTTACAGCTGATGGCAGGCATTGTGCTACCAATTCATTTTGTTCCTCACTCCTCAGCCAGGAATTCCAGCATAAGCAACTTCTAAACCTGCAGTTTTTACTTTCTTTTAAAGAATTTAAAATCTGTTTACATAGCATAGTATTTCATCACAAGTATTATCCCCAGCTATTAAAACGTAAAGCCCCTTGCCAAGCACAAAGTCCCTGGATATGCCTGCAGGATATCCAAAGTGATTAACCCCTGCATCAGACTTCCCTGACCTCCAGAATGGATCAACCACATTTTGTGCAAGCATTTCTCAGATATTCTGGCAGTGCTCATTATTTGCTCTTACCTGCAGCAGTCCTACATCTGCTCCAGGACAGGAACACGCAGGTTAGAAACCAGGATAACAAGCTGCTCTTTAGCCTTAGAAAACTGTTCACTTGTTTCATTGCCACCCACCTGTTAGAGACAGCAGTACTGCCCCCATCTACTTCAAAGACACCTTTTTAAGATCATTTAGGTGCAAATCGTGCCTGCAGTTCCCTGTCTCTCCCAGCATGGTCATTCTGAAGCATTGCATGTAAAAAGGATTATTTAAGAAACCTGGAAGAGCACTAAGAAATAAACATAAAGACTCCAGCTCCTTCTCAAGTGCAGTCACTGCATAACACGTGAGAAAAATTCTAGAGTTTTCCTCTGGATAGAGAATCACTTCAAATAGTATAAATTCCATTTCTGATCAGGGAAACACTTATGTACTCACACTACTCTGAAGCATGAGATAGCAGCAATGCCTTCAAGCTAAGAAAATGGAATCTAAATCTCAAATCTTGGCAGATAGCAAGATGAGAGGCACCACACCCTCAGACTATGGAAATCAACATAGCTTCTGGGCTACAGCCTCCAAGTCACAAATATATCTGCAGGTTTTAACCTTGATTTCCTTCTTTGTGGCTGAGATGAATGCATGCACAACCTCAACTCCAAAACCACATGTTGCTAGCCTGACTCAGAAACTGTCAGTAGACCTAGAGGATCTTGATGATATGGAAGACCAATTGTACTTCTACTGTGTGATAAAAGGAGACATCTTAAAGCATTTCAGAAAGAAATAGGCTTCAGAGGTAATTTCAGAAAGAGAATAAAATAGGACTGAATCAAATTCTTTCCTCCAGACCAAACTGCAGTGGCTTCCACGGTGGTTCAGCCTGGGCTTTGTAGCTCAAAATGCATCCCACTGTATCTGAACCATCTGCTGTACTGAGCAGTGTAACAGCAGCAGTGGGTACCATAAAAATCTCCTCACCAGCCATGAATGCCAGTCCAGATTGTGAATCTGCATGGTTCTCCTCACAATGCTCTACACTGTTGGAATAATCACTGAAAACAATAGAAACGCACATAAGGAAATGTATGGAGGAAAAAAACAAACAATATAGGGAGATAAATTATTCTCCTATCAGGCTGCAATGATCTCAGAATTCTGAGCTATGCCAAAAAACTTTTTTCCTTACTAATGAGCTCTTTGCTCTTGGTGACCATGAAACTATCTTTGCTTATGGCTGTTAAGTTGTGACATTCATCAAGCCTTAAAGAAAAGCAAAAGGCTGAAATCTACATCACAAGAGTGAGGAACAAACAGGATAGTATGATGGCATTAAGAAAATGCATAATCTACCCCTTCCATTCTGCTTGCAGCTAAGGAATGCTCTTCTGGTAGACCAGCAGCAGCCCAACCATTGGAGAGTGCTCACCATGGCCTCTTGCCTTACTCACATACATGCATTTGACCTGTTTGGAAGCAGTGATTTTGAGTTGCCTTCTGCAATACCAGTGAGCAGGAGGTGCAATTTCACATTTGTATTTTGGCAATGTATCCTGACTAGTACGAATGTCTGGGCTCCGTGAGAACAATGTCGGGGAAAAAAAAAAGTTTGGCTCCCAAATCAGACTTCAGCTCAGCAGTAGTCGTATCATATAAGCCGCACAAGACTCTGCAGCCAAGACCATGGAAATCTGGCTTTTGTGTCTGCTCAGACTTCTAAATTAAAAAAATGTATTTGCTGAGCAGCCATGGTCAAAATGCACAAGTAGGATCTTTCACCCACACAATAACTTCTCAAGAAGAGTAGAAAAACATTGAGAGCAAGCATGTGAGCACATATGCAAGAGTTAGGGAGCTGTAGACCAAAGAAAAAAAAAACCCACTTAGAAAGGTTTGGAAAAAATACCTCTGAAATTATTCATTTCTTATCATTCTGGGCAGATGAGAATAACTTCCACGGAAAGCAAGTTCCTCTGTCATATATGGAAAGGAACTACAAATCTAACTGCTAAGAGCTGAAGCTTGAGCATTTTCTGTTGGCTAGTTCTATCTTAAAATACCAATTAAGTATCACCCACATTTTGCAAAGAATAATTTACTCTCTCTCTCAGCCAGCAAGCAGAAACTGGCAACTATGTTGTACACCTGTTATTATGCATTACAATGAAATTAAAATATTTAGAGAATTTGGCAAGTCTCTTCTGCTAAATCTATGCTGGTAGCTGTAACAGTGAACTGCGTAAATGAATGCTGTTCCTACTTGCTAGAAAAATATTGCTGCACAGAGAACTACTGGTGGCCAGCAGCTGGCCTTTCAAGATAAGTACCAAAAACATGCACTGTGTGACATTTGGTCATGGCACGGGTGCTGAGGCTCTTGTTGTTCAGCAGGAGCAGTAGGGAATGAGCTGAAGAATGCTCCCCTTGCAAGCCACGTGCGGTGACCTCAATGGGTGAAGTGCAGAGCTCTATTTATTCAGGTGCAATAATACAAATCTTTGTGGGTTGTTCTGCAATGATAAAACAAAGAGGATTCCAAAGAATGCGCTCCATGTGTGACTTTCCTAGCTCTGCTGTAAGCACGCTGTATTTGCAATATCAAGTGACAGCCAGAAGCAAAATTATTGTCGTTTGGGGCCACTGTGCATAGAACTCGAGCAGCTTTTCAAAATGGAAAAGTTTTATGGAGCTGCAGAGTATAATTGGGATGTGGGGAATACTGTAGGTACCCAGTGGAGACTGGCTTTTTCTCCCCCCAGGGATTTATTTCAGTTGTCCTTGCCTTTTTGTGTCAAAATAAATGGTGCAAGATGGTAATAAAAGACAATTTATGTGCATTACTTTTGTCTCCATGAACTGGTCAGACTATTACATGGGGAACCGCCTGCAACCGAGTGCAGCCAGTGACCATAGCTTTCATAATTAATTACTGGTTTTGATTAAAATCAGAGGATTTATGCTCGATATGAAGAACCACAAGCGTATGTGGGAGTCAAAATTCCAGGAATTTGAGGAAATGCATTTCTCATCACAAACAGTAGAAGCAATGCAGTTGCCTCAGCATCAGTGACCATACGGTGCAGGACCCCTTATCATAGAACACTGGCATTTCTGCAATACCCGGGCAATTCTACTTCCACAGCTATGCATATAAAACTATCCAGGATTGATACTAACAGTAAATGCTAACAGTGCTACTTCTTGATTCTGATGATTTTGGATGCCACCCACCATCTGGCAGGATGCAGTTAGTTATAGCCTCAAAACGCTGCTGGAAACACCTGACTCCTTCAGAGTACAGTTACTCCCACAGGAGCCAAACACATCCAGATGAGCTCGTCTCCTTCTGACTCCTTCCCAGTTAGAGTGTCCCAAGTGCTGTCATAACATTGGTGTATATCTCCATATCAGCACTCCATTTATCATCACTCCTTCCCTGCTTTTTACAGGTTTGTTCACACTCTCCTCAATCACAATAACTATCTCTGAAATGAGAGGGAAGAACTCTTTTTCAGCCTAAGTTGTGAATGTTTCTGAAAGTAATGAACTGCTTACAAAGAGAAAAGGGAGGTGTCACTTTTCACTCTCCATTTCTCTCCTGGAAATGCACACACACCCTAACCCAGAGGTCTCTTTGGTTATTTCTCCTGCCGACCACACTAGGCAGAAGCAATATGGAAATCTAAGCTCCAAGCAACCGATTCTTTACAAGTCTGGTACGAATAAGACACAGAGACATCCTCAGATGAAGAAAAGAACAGAAAGGCATTTCTTCAAAGTGAAGAAGAGAAGCTGAACCGGGTTGTTTTCTGATTCATTTACAAGGTTAGAAGCAAGTGCTTGTGATTCTCAAAATTGAAGATCAGAGGAGAAACAACAGACCAACTGCCTTTTGCTATCAATGCCTCTTTCAATGGAGGGAGAAATTCACAGAATCATAAAATGGTTTGAGTTGGGTCATAGTTGGGCATCGTAAGCTAGCATTTGGTCAGAGCAGATCCCAAATATTTACCTATTTTCAATTGTAATGAATACCAGTTAACTATCCATTTGGGTAAGGAGCCATTATTTTGGAGAAGAACAAGTAGTTCTGAAAAGGAAAAAAAAGGAAAAAAAGTTTCTTTTTTTTTTTTTGTTGCTGTTTTACCAGGATTCTGTTTTTACCTAAACAATAAATTTGTGAAACAGTAAAATATTTCTCAAGACTGCAGAATCACTTGGCCCATTTTTGTTAAACTAAGCCCAACCAGAATAGAAAAGCACAGCTTCACGACCCAGCTCTGACTGAATGCACAAGCACAGCATTAGCATCCCAGCTAGAGAGCTTTGGACCAAACACTGCTTGGCTAAACATTTGTTTTTCTAGAGACCCTATAGCATAAACCAGCAAGTAAAGCTGTTTTGCTATATGTTTAGCAAGAAGTTTCAGCTCATTTTTTCAGATCTCTTTCTGTTGGTCTTTCCAAGCTCAGAATACTGTTTGTGTTGCAATTCCATTTCAAATTCAAGGTACAAGACCATAAAAAGATACGATATCTTAGCAATAATTTTCTTCATTAGTTACTTCAAACTTCAGCAAAAATGAAAATGAATATCACTGGTATTGTTAGCTTTTTTTCGTCCCTAGAAATTGCTAGGAACAGGACTTGAAGAAAACAGTGCAAGTTCAATCACAGAAGCATGAAGGTTGGAAAAGAACAATAAAATCATTCAATCCAGCCATCAATCCATCACTACCACGTCCACTAAAGCTTGTCCCACAAATGTAGAATTAGAAACAAACGCCAAACACAAAATACCTGTGATGTTTTCATAACGTCTACTCCTATTTCAGCAATAGCTCAGAGTTATCTCAGTACAAGCAATCTTTATAAGAAATCTCAGTAAAACGTGCACTGAAGGACAGATAGTGGCAGAGAACATCAGTTGCTGTCTGTCCCTACCTACTGATGCAAGTGGAAAGCAAGAGGCCAAAGGCCAGGACTAGGGCTAAGCCCCAGAGAAACTTATCTCTAGATCAGGCTAGAATTCGTTAATAATAATAATAATAATAATAATAATAATGTAGCAGCATAATTAGTTCAGAAATCTCAGCGGCAGCTATTTCTTGAATAGGATCCTGAACATACATGCATGAGCTATGCCAACATCAAGGCAGGCAACCATCATGAGGAAAAGAAGAAGAAATGGAATAAAACCTATGCAAAAATATCATGAAAGATATAGAGTTATTAAGATTAGAAAAGACCACTAAGATTATCTAGCACAACATCAGTGTTTTCCCATTTGGCTATGTCAATATCCCTTTGCTGCTCAGCAATGAATCTAATGCATTTCTGAGTCACAGTGGAGTTTGGATTCATCCATTTATCATTAATGAGACTCAAAACTGCAGAGACATCTGACACAGATGGAGACTGATTTGTTTTTGAGACAGAGCTTGTGGAAAAACTGTCAACTGGACTGTTGATTATTTATCAAAGTCAAGAAGCTTCAGGACCAGGAGGAAAAGTTCTCAACCACAACCACTTAAGAAAATGTAAGGTTCCTTCTGACTCATCTTCTTGATGGATGTCAGAAGTAAGGAAGTTCAAAGAAAAGCACAAAGGATTCCTCTGCTCATATATAACTTAAGGAATTTGTGAAGGAATTAATGCGCTCCTTTCCATTGGGAAGTATTCTCATTTTGCTTCCTCCACGTCAGTCCTGCTCACAAACACTTATGTGGGCAAGAGCTATCAGGATGCGGCCTGACAGGTACCATCCTGCGACAATCTCATGAACAAGGATGGTTTGGAAACTTAGACCCATTCTGTTTCTTCTGGACTCTGAATTAAGCCAACAAATCACAAATATCCTTGTTCCAAAGATTAAAACAGAAATGAAGTAACAGGGAAGTTTCGAAGTAACAGGGAAGTTTCAAAAAGCGCATGAATCTCAACAGATTTCAGTGATCCTTCTCAGGGAAGAAGGTATAACTTGAAAACGCAGCTCAAATATTTTTGTTTTTTCCACAAGAAAATATGCAACAGTGGTCCAAATGCCTACAATGTTGGAAAAAAGTGAAATAGATCTGAAATATATTTAAATTACAAGGAATGGTCAACTTCCTTACCAAACCATGTTCATTATCAAACCATTATTTAGACACCAGATGCATATTTAGGCACCAGATGTGTACACACACCTGAGAACATTCATCAAGAGAAATGAAGCTGAAAGGGCCCACTACAAAATAAGTTCTGACAGTGAAGTTGTATACAGCTTAGCATAAATCATATTGATGTTGTGAAAAGACAACAAAAGGCATTTGTTATGAACCCAAGACACAGACATTTTAATGATAGCTTGGTGAAAACTTATCCAACCTGCTATATAGATGTTTATATGCTATTTCTCCAAACTATAACATATTTGTAAAGGCAAACATACTGATCAAGAAGGTGTTGTAGCTGGCAGAATTCAAGGAGTGGATATTACAGCCTCATCACACTACAGGTCTGTGAGGAAGGTGCTCTCTCTACATCTGGATATACGAAGAGAGGTAAATCACAAAGATAAAATGCCTTGCCATAGATGGCTTGCATAAGTGCAATCAATGTCAGCCTGAACACATATTCTATCTTCATTAACTTCATTGGTCTACATAGAAGTAATCAATTACAGTAAATTAAAAGCACTTGCATTGCTGGATCTCACCTCATCACTCAACTTCTAGTTCTTTTAATGGCCACATTGAGTGTACTTGACAGAAATAAGCTCAGAGATTCCACCCTCTTAAAAATACATTCTTTCGCCTATGGAAATGACAGCTACTTGTAAAAGGCCAAGGTTCTTGTAGCAGAGTAAACTCTACTGCTGTCCTTCACTTCTTCCTCGTGACTATAGATGGAAAGTTTGATTCTGAGAAACTTAGAACAATTTGCACTTCAAGCTCATTATGTCATATATATCCACTCATGACTGACACATCCTGGGAAGTGATTCAAAACTCTCTTGGATAAGATGATATTAATTGCAATTTCAATGCTTCTTCTGCCTATTTTTATACAAAGAAAAAGTAAACTATCAGTCTTACAGGAATTACATTTTTTGACATTCAGGTGTTGGAGTCTTTAATTTTGAAAATTGCACAGTGATTTCACGTCTGCTAACGTGAATTTTAACTTGAAATTATCTAATGCATATTTTTAAGGACACACCTTATTGTGGCTATTCTGCATTTCAACCACATAGCTCAAAATTGATGATTTTTTGTTATTATCACAGGAGGGCTACTGTTATCTCTTGGTGAAACTGATTTTCATACCATATGGCAAAGCATACCTATTTTAACAATCCCTTCATGCTCACCTATGGCACTGCTGAATGGATGAATTACACTTCAAGTCCAGACTGTGCTAACTACTGCAATTCAGCTGATTTTATGAGTTTAGACCCAATTTAGAAAGTAATGTTGCTATGATGCCAAACCCTACCACTGACTCCGAAATGAGCACTGAAGCGGGACCAATGATGTCTTGTGCACACAATATTGAAGTTTCTGGAAGAGCTGCTGCAGCAATGAAACATCCATAGAAAGGAGGAGAAAAAAATAAAGATGAAAAGAAATAGAGAAGCAAAACAGGGAGCAGGATCTATTTTAGCTGAAGAACCTGCTGCTCCTTCTGCACCACTTCAACTCCACCCAAAAATGCTTTCTCCAATAAAACAGTATGCGTGGGGCTTCTGATGGATGGAGGAAATAGTCGAGCTACACAAAAATAAAAGAATTTAAGCATTATAACAATACATCTGACTGAATCTATAAAAAAAAAAATATTAATCTGAAACTAACCCTTCCTGCCCCCTAGAAATGCAAAGTCTTCATTTCACTGTAGTGTAACAAATTTTGGTGTTGACCTCACGTGCATATGGTTCCAATTAGCACCTGCATACCTCAGTTATTAAATAAAAAACAGCTCTCTTCACGACCTGCAGAGCTCTTGTATACAAGAACGTATCCAACAGCATTATGTCTTCCCTTATCAGATGTGTGTGGTATGACATAATGGATGTAATGCTGCAGCACAGTTGGCGCTAGTTCAATTCCCAAGCATTGGGTCACATTTCCCATTGCACTGCTTTACAGCGGACGGCACAGGCTAGCTGGCTAATGGATGGAGCCCTGGAATGTTACCTCAGATCCTTCAAATTTAACCTCAGTCTGATGTACAAAATGCAGCCTCCGGGGAAAAATGCATCTGTCAAAACTACAGCTCACAGTTGAATTGAGAGGTCTGCACCAGCGATTTGTAGCTTGATTTGTTGCCCATAAGTGAAGGTGTCTCCTATGTGAGCAGGATTTCAAAAGAAAAGTTGCTGTTCTCAATGCTTTTCCAAAACAATGCTTGGGGATTTGGAGAGTAGGAAACAAACTGTCTTTCTGTTTAATGCACATATCTTGGTGTTAAAAACCATCAACCCATCCCTACTAACCATGTCCCTCAATGCCACATCCACACAGTTCTTGAACACCTCCAGGGGACAGCAACTCCACCACCTCCCTGGGCAGCCTGTGCCAACGCCTCACCACTCTTTCTGAGAATATATGATTGAATATCCAATCTGATCCTCCCCTGACATAACTTAAAGACATTACTTCTTACTCTATCACTGTCATCTGGGAGAAGATGTTGCCTTCCACCTCCCTGCAACCTCCTGTCAGAGACTCGTAAAGCAATAAAAGGTCTCTCCTGGGCCTCTTCTTCTCTAGACTGAGCAATCCAGTTCCCTCAGCAAGAGAGACAGCTTCTAATTCTGAAGCTACAGAGAACACCACTTGAGCCAACCATCACTGGTTCTTATCCTTAATATGACACACTGATGCTCACCAAAATGGTGGGCTGCACCAGCAGAGGACAACTGCTGACCCTTGCTACTGTTGTATTAAGCATACCTCTGCTCAGAAACACACAGCTATATTCACTCCCATATGCCAGTAGACTTGAGAACTTAGAAACTCCTTCAGGCTCAGCACTCATCATCAGAGCCATGAGACTCCTGGTGCTACAACTCTTAAATATGATCCAAAACAAAATTGTTTCACAGGAGAAGGAAGGGTCTTCCCTGTAAAAAGGTGATGTTAGAGAAAAAACAGAAGAGAGAAGAATGTATTTGGCCATTATTTTTTAAATGCAGCAGAAACCTTCAAGTCAGTAATGCTTCAAAATGCTACATGGTGTATATATATTTATTCATTTAGGTGCCTATTAAAGCATTCTTTGTTGTCCTTTCATCGATCGTTCTTTCTTATCTATTCTTCCATCTTTCAGTAGTCTGCTGTAGGTTACTACTAGACATTCTTCCTCAAATACCATCCCTACTTCTCAAAAGAGTGCTGAAGAAGTATGTTTCCTTACCTCATGAGGATCGTATGTTGGAACACGGTACAGCAATGCTGCTACAAGCAGAAGGAAATTGAAGAGATTAAAAAAATACAAAGATCATCAGTACCATGAGCGCTGATTCAGTGGCCCAAGCTTCAGAGAACACAAGCTAGACCCAGAATTCCATGATAAGCTGTGAATTTCCACTCCAAACTGAGCTTCATTCATGCCTTCAGCTACCAGAATTAACCCAATATAAAAACTTTGGATCTAGTTTTCAAGCATTGCATAGGTCTGATGTCCTGGTGCAAACCTATGTCAACAGCAACAAGTTGAAGCAATCAAGCACTTGATTCACAGAGCTCCATTACCTTGAATACTGCTTGGATTTATACTCAGGCAATTCTGAATAATGATTTTTTTCCTTACTCCAGTCTACAGCAAACAGCTCTGTAAAATGTGCCTCAAGAGCTCCCCAGCAATAATCTTTCTCAAAAGGTCAGTCGGTGTCAAGCTGTGACATTAATTTGTTCTGCACTTGCTCAAAGACTGTATAAAAGAAAACTTTCAAGTGCAAACACGAAGCCATCCAGGACGATTAGATGAAGTGTCTCCCGTTTCATCTCAGCTGAATGTCGGCCAGTAAATACTCCAAATGGTGTTGGACAACGCTGTGCAGCTGTTCATTACAGCGGTCAAGAGGAAATCATTAAAGACAGAACCTTGCAGCCACTCAACTTCCAGACCAAAATAGAAGAAGCGATGGGTACAGGTCTGTGACCTGATTTGTACGCTCACTGCAAACTGCCAAGCACAGCCTCTGTCTCGTAACACAAACCAGGATTTCTCTACAGTGTAATTGAGAGCTTTCCAGCTCTGTTCTCTCAGGCTCCCATGCTTACAAATCCAGTAGCTGGAATTTACATAATTGCAATTTCGCTTTGCAAATATTGTCAGGCCCTTTTTACGCCTGATTTTCTGAACAGCTGCTTCTTAAAGCTGAAGTCTTTGCTAATTATTTCAAGCATTCAATGGAAAAATGCAAACTGTGTTTGAGACAGTTATTCTTAAACAAAAAAAAAAAAGGAGGGGAAGAAATTCTCATGGCTTGAATGAGGGGAGCAAAGTTTTTGGTGTTGCTTTTCCCCCATTTCATTCTCCTTTGCTCCTTAAGAACAGCACATGCAAAACATTTGTGAAGCCAAAGCAGCTGCAAGGCCACTCGGCAGACCAGTGCTGTCTGCTCGGTATCCTTTCTAGCTTTTTATAGGTACAAGTTAAAAACACCATGAAATTTATTTCCTGGAATAATGATCCCCAAATATTTTCTTTAAAAGTCAGTGTTTCAGCAAAACTCTCCCAAGAATGTGGAATTTTGCACTGACATTGTGTTAACCCAGCCCTTCCCCTCCCTGCTTCCTTTTCTGTTGCCTCATTTGGGTGGCCCATGGTCAATGCACCCAGGCTGGCACCAATATCTCCATTTGTAGCTACCAAGAGCTGCCATATCACACACCTGACTAGAGGCACAGCCTCATAGGAATAACATGCACTGGGTTCAGAGGCTCTTGTTACTATTTTTTCCTCTTTCCCACTACAAATTCCTGAGCGGATAGCTTCATTGCTCATTTTCCTCTTTATTTGTTTCAGGCTCCTGAATTTGCTCCTTTTTTGCTCCTGGTCTCCACCTCTGCATTTTCAGTGCCTAGCCCAGCCCAGCCCAGCCTCGGGAAGGACCTCCAGAAGCTGTGATAGTGTCAATACTATTATTTTTAGCTAATAAACATAAGATCTCCTGGCCTAGATATCTAATCCATTCCAGCACAGTGATATCATTTCCTCATGCAGCACTTGTTCTTGTAACAATTATACAGACCTCCCTCCACAAGCAAACTCCTCCTGGCAGAGCAGATACATGCAACATCCACCACTTCTTCAGGCACAGTCAGAAGACCCTCTGACTCTACTTTTGGCCATGTTCACTGCAGCAAAGCAGCTCTGGAATTTGATATAGAGAAATGTGGATGATGAATATGCCACAAAATAGCAGATGGGAGAACAGTTTGCATGCCTGAAAGCTCACTCATTTATTCTAAATATATCATCCAGTCTAATAAAACAAATTCTCTTTCCACACTTAGCTCCTTACTCCATTGGGGTTATAAAAACAGCAGAAAAAGGGAAGAAAAAAAACCTCCCTTCCATACAAAGGAAAAGTAATAATGGTTGCTTCTGGACTCTTCCTCACAAAGCCTTTTACAGTGAGGGTGGGGAAATACTGGCACAGGTTGCCCAGAGATGTGCTGGAAGCCCTGTCCCTCAAAACTTTCAAAAGGCCAGGCTGGACCACCTTCCTAGCAACCTGGTTCAACTGTGCATATCACTGTTCATTGCAGAAGAGTTGGACTAGGTGATCTTTAAAAAGGCCCCTTTCAACTCTAAGGATTCTATGATTGATTCTGCAATTCCACAGTTAGAAGCAAAAGCATCTGTAACAAATCCATTAACCCAATAGGCACAGACAGAGCATCACCACACATCCAGGTAGGGGATTAAGGGATAAGCACAAATATGGTGTGCACATAAAGAGGAACTAAAAAGTAATTGTAGTGTTTTGTTTTTTTTCCTTAGAGAACTTTGCTTTGAAGTAAAGGGGCGCACCCTTATAAAAGACACTTCCCCTACTGCACTTACAGATGCAATAGCTCAATAGCCATAGTATAATATGGCTCTACAGAGGAAGATTTTTCTAAGAGAAAATGCCTGGGTCCTTGGGAATGCATCTTCTTAAGACAAATGAAAGCAATTGGCACATCAGGATTAAGAGCCTCATCTCAGATGTTGGATTGTTTCCTGGTAGGATTTTTTTGTTTTGTTTTACCCAAGAAGCAATTCAAAGATGGTTGAGACAATGTAATCCGGACCATTTCATTGTTGTCATTCTCAGCATTACTGTAACATCTTCCCATACCAAAACTTGCAGCACCACTAATGTATCTTTGCAATTCCAGCAAAACATGCTGTGGAGGAAAAGGCCATCTTATGACATGATTTACTTCACCCACAGATACTCAGAATCTGCAGTGAGAGGTAATTTATCATTGTGATCTACCCATTTCTCTATTCTTACTCCACTGAGTTCCTACCTTACAGGATGGTCATGATAAATTTGCTCTGCATACTTTGGTGTGACAGTAATGTTTATACCTGTGATATGTAAAAAAGAATCTTGGCAAGTTTCATGAAGTGCTGCAGAGCTGGAATATGAAAATGGACATCTAAATGTGTCCTCTTATTACTTTCCCTTATGCAGCTTCCAAGGAATCCTGTACAAAGATACGTCACGAAGCTTGAGGTGACCAAAAGGTTTGCTGAGCAGAACAAGCAAATCTTAGCACCCAAGGCTTCATGCCAGCCATCAGTACTTACACCCCTTAAGCTGTGCTCTGAGCCACATAGCAACCAGCTATGTACAAGCTGTGTTCACAGGCTGAGCTACCACAATGCATCACCCTTGACATTCTACAGCATGGGAGTTGTAAGCAAGGCTGTGCTTCCCATCAGCAATTCTCCCAAAGCACTGCTCTATTTTTTTCTTGACCCAATGGGATTCTGTGAAGTATCTGAACTGAATCCGTGCTGAATGCTAGATGTAAGCGCTGGATAGAAAAGCAAGCTATAGAGCACACAGGGTGTCAAGGAAAAAGTATATTCTAATTCAAGGGACAAAGCCTCATGATCTTTGCTTAACAACGGAGCTGGCACAAGAATTTATTTGGGAAGTATCTACTCACTGGGTTTATAACTTTGCTAAGTTCCAGCTCTGTTCAAAGCAAAATAAATAATAAAAACCATCCAGTGTAATGACAAAATGAGTAATAAAAATATATTACAATAAATCTACTTTTGTGAGTCAAATAACAGATAAAATGAGGTTTATTTCATTCCACCTTGTTTTGACAGCTCTAGCTAGGCTCTAGGCCCTGTCTAGGCTCAGTGCAGTATGATAAGTACTGTTTTTATATTGATTGCCTGCAAGTGCCAGCTGATGGAAAATACATCTTCAACCTGGTGCAGTTCTGCAAGGAAAACAGAAGTTGCTTTGTTTGCAGTTGTATACTTTCCCCAGTTATGATCTTCAAAAGCAAGAATCAGTTCCCAACACATTCAGAAGGGACATTCAGAATGGTTGGTGAGTCCCATGGTCAATTAACAGTAATGAGCTGGTGTGAGAGCAGAGTAAGTCCCAACTAGTCACCAATTTAAATGAAACACAGGTGGTCAGGAATAGAGCACTGCAACCATGGTGGAAGCATTTCCAAGCTGATCAAATATCCCATCTGTATAAAGCACATCCAATCTTTTCTTTTATTTCACAAATACTGCAGTTGAGAAGGAATGTCAGGGCTGAACGCTCCAATACAGATGTAGAACACATGTATTTGCGTCAGCTTAAAGAAAGATTACAGACACTGGAAAGCAGTTGTGGTTTGGCACTCAAAATCTTCCATTTTAATTAACTACAGTCCAAATGATTTCTAGAAAGTCTTCCTCACATTGCAGGAATAGAATTACTTCTATCAGGGCAGGTTTACCATACAAAGTTTCAAGGAAGAAAACCATGAGAAATAATTGCTTTGATTCAACTAACTCAGTTTTGGACCATGAACCAACTCACAAAGAGTGAGCTGAGCAAGTTATGTCACAGGTTATGCCAGCAATAATCTCAACTCCCTGTGTGAATGAAGCCCACAGAATATTACCCACCGCAGGCAGACCACAGTCAGGTATGCTTCAAGGGAATCTGTCCATACCCTCACATTTTCCTGACTTTTCTCCTATGCTTTTTGTGCATTTCTTTCTAGCTCAGCTCAAAAAGAATTGGCTCGAGGTGGGATCAACTCAGGTAATGGATAACTGATCCATTAAATCTCTCATTGGTGGTATCAGCAGCCAATAGCTCTACATTCAAATATTTCCTATGTGGGCAGAAAGAGGAACTCAACTAACTTCATTTTAAGAATCATAAGATTGAACTGTTAAAGATCTTAGAATATTTATCCTTAAAACCAACTCAACTACTACACCCTTGGATAAAAGACCACACTAAGTTCCATTTACTGCTTCATGCTAACCAGAGCTGATAATTAGCTGCATTCGAATTAATTGCATTATTGTGTTGAACTTCATATTAAGCTTTGAGTACAGAAAATAGAATAATTCATATTTCCTAAATCTCCAATTCCCAATAAACCTCTCAACATTTCCCTGTGCATATTAATGTTTCCACACCACAAAAATTAAGCACTTGCTTAACAAGAGTTTTAGATAGGTAATATTTTGCCCCATTCCTTATTAGAAGAACAAACAGTACTAAATACTCAAGTAAGAAATACAGAGCTGCCCTGTAGTTAAAGGCTATATTTCTCTTCTTGGTAGAATTTGTGCTTATATACTGCTGAAAAGTGATGCAATTGATGGATTTAATTTTGCAACTTTTTATTTAAGAAAACATTAGCTACAGTAATGATAAAAAAGCAGAAGTAGGGACCTGAGGATTTTGAAAGTGACACGTACAACCTAATTTTATGTTTCAGAATCAGTGCAAAACAAAACACTTAAATTGTTTTAAAATGATTATATGCTTAAAATGCTGTATCATTTTTTCTTAAGTGCATTTATTCATTTTATCCTATTTAATAAATAATATTAGCATGAAATATATAGGATTATTGCAGCTATATCTACAGCATTTCTTTCTTTAAAGTGCATGCAAACTTCTGACTTCTTGATGTATTATGATGAACAATGCACTTAAGAAACACAGCATTATGGAAGGGCAGAAAAAGATCCACTCTGTAGATATATTATTTAGAAGTCTTAGAAGGACCTGTTCAAAGAAACACCTGAAATAAAAGGTTCAATTTTGGAAACACAAACTGCTTACCAAAAAATTCAAAACAATCAAAAAAAGCTTTGGAAGCTACCAGAAATGCTGCTCCCCCTGGAACTCACAGATGCTGTCCTTAAGTCAGGGTGTTCACATTACGTTACTGAGAAAGAAGCAGGTAATGAGGAATGACAAAATCTGCCTGAGCCTTAAATTCACTCCTAAACAAGGGTCAGAACTTCAGGAGTTCTTGACTGGAGTTATGTACTCAAACTGCCACTAAAGATCAGCTGTTTTCTAGCACAAAACATGCACCAAACAATACAAATCCCAGGTCAGTATGCACTGTGTCAGAGATCACTTAATGTGAGCACACTCATGGCATGAGGCTGGATTATGATGTCATCACTCTCATGCCTGTATTGCCCCCACTCCCACCCCAGGTAATAAATAAAGTTATATAAAATCACTGCTGGAATAAAGCAAACGTTCAAGTACAGCATGCAACTCTCATAGAGGATGCCAAGCAGCCTCTGAAAAAAATATACTCCAATGCTCTTCCATAAACACACAAGTGCAAAGAATACTTTAAAAACCATTCAGTTCTGAATTTTTGCAAGATTTAGATGAATGTATGTCCCATCTCAGACACAGAGATACGTGAGATTATTACAAGCCTGATGGAAAAAAACGTATTACATTTAAATCATAATACCATGGGTTCATTTCAGCACACTGCTGTGGCACAGTAACAGGTTCCATGCACTGTACTGAGATGATTCAGTCTGCTCTTTAGCAGATGGCTCTTCCAATCCCTTGCATTAAGTGAACCTCAGTGCAGCCATGAACAATGTAGAGCATTCCTGCCCCCTTTTGTCACAGATCCATATTACCACACAGTATTTCTCTTTGCAAGGGGAATTTCTCCACCAATACTCTGTTAGTTTTACCCCCAGAATAGTTGACTGCTTGGCTCCCTGAGCATTCTTAGGGGTCCACCACTCCCTAAAATATCCCATCTGTAATTCCAGGATTGAAGGTGTCCCTTCTTTGGCAAGCATGAAAAACTTCTATTTCCCAGAGGCAGGTATGGATCACACTGTTCCTTATACATAGCTTTTTTTATTTATCTATCTTCTTTTAAATTTGAATTCATAGTATCATTCCTCACATGAATTACCTGAGGAGTATGGGTACATTAATGGCATTTCCCAATTTTATTTTTATCCCATGCACATACTTTTTATGTTTCCACCATGTTGTGCCCACTGTACTTTGTATGTGACGTTTTCAGTACATTTCCCTTTGCAGCAGGGAATACCCTCTCTCCATTGACCAAAAGAGAAGACTGACAGCATGATTTTCCAAAAGCATCTGAGGCAGGTGGCCTGTGGCACAAGACCCCAGCTCTTCCTAAGGACAATTTCCAGGCAGAGATGCTTGAGCTCTCACAGAGTGCTGGACATTAAGACTCAGTGCATCTCCAGTACAACTGAACTGATGTCAACCTCACCCCAAACCCAGAGCCTGAGAACTTTATTAAAATGATGGCTCAGGTATATTTTAAGGACTCAGTTCTACACCCACTGTGACTGAAATAATAATAATAATCCAATTTAATTAACTTTAAAGGAACCTGAATCAAAATCTAAAAGCTATGCCCTTTCTTTCACCCAAGATCATAGAATAATTTAGATTGGAAAAGACCAAGATCAAGTTCAACCCCATTCTGTCACAACCATGTCCACTAGACCATGTCCTCAAATGCCATGTCTCCATGTTTCTTCAATAATTCCAGGGACAGTGACTCCACCATTCCTCCAAGCAGTTTATTTCAATGCCTCATCACAGTTTCTGAGAAGAAATTTGCCCTACTATCTAACCTGAGATGTTGCAACAAATCCATCACCCAGCATTAAATCAAGATGAGTCTCATCCTCCCTCTCAGCCACAGGCACATACTCGAGATTCTGCTTCAGAACTTTAAGAAGGAAACGACAAATTTTGGAGGAAGTTAAAAATGATATCTCAAGAAACCATAGCAGTGCATGAGATGCTCTATAAACCTATTTTCTAGTGATGACACGAGAGATTTTAGCACTGGCAAATAAAGATAAAATACAAGTTCAGAAAAGAACTCAGATACAGGATGAAAATTTGTAAAGGAAAACCAGAGGACTGGCTGAAGGATCAGATCCTTCATGATGTGACATTGAGTGCTGGGTGACATGAGAGGTAGATCTGCACTCTCTCTGCTTTCCAAGTTACTTTACAAGAATTAAGACAGAGCACACCGTGCTTCCACTTTGACTCTGGCGCTCATGACGAGGGGCAATGGCTGCGCAGTGGACTGAAACACAGTACTGCAGGGAATTCTTCATGTTTTGCTTTAAACCTGATCTTTCAGCTGCACGGCTGACCAGGTTATTGCCTCTGCCCAACACCAAATGTCCTGGGTCTATGAACTAGAGACAAACACTGCCATTGTGCAGTGCACTAAAGAAATGGAGAGGCACTGACAACTATTGGTTTCCAAAGTCAGGGGAAAAAAAATGCTTGTCCATCAATTCTGCTCATTACTGTACATTATACTGTATCTATTACCAACTGCTGACAATGACTTTTTAACATTTCAAGTTTGATAGTTGAAGTAAAAAGCAGTAAGAATACTTTTTTTATTCTCCTGATGTCTGCTGTGGTATTCTTGTCTTGAAAAGAGCAGGACCTCTTTCCCCATCACTACTTTTCTAAGACTCTTGAGTTTTGTCACAATGGATAGATTGTAAAATGAAACTCCTAATCCTGCACAGAAACTGAAGTTTGTTCTATACAGCTGCCCTCTCCCTGAACTACAGGCCCAACTAATTTGTCTTAGCTGACTTCTGCTAACCACTCATCAAAAATCCACTCTCTACAGCCTCTCCCCATCCTACCTCCTTTCACACCCACATGGGTTGTGCAGCACAAGTCTATGTGCTATCACAACTCTTCTTGGCACTGATGAAGTGTGGGAAATGGCACAGTGGTAAGCCCTACTCTCTTATTCCACATGCAGTGCAGTCTGAATAGTTTGCAGAACCTATATTCCCCTTTTACTCCTCACTGCAAGTTCATGAGCGAAGCCAAAGCCTAGTCCTACAGACCTACAACCAATGGAAAAAACATTTCCTATTTATTAAAGGAAGTGTTATCACCACCCAAAAGAAAATCTTTGTTCCCTGTTACAGTTAATTCCCCTCTTTAGTCTCAATAGCATTCAGGTTGTGAATAAGTGATTGTTCTAAGGAATACACAGAATTCTTGCACAAGCAGAAACTTGTTCTTAATTACATAGAGAGGAAATGCAGGAAGGAAAGAATTGATATGCCTGATTGTATCTCCCCATGCATTAAAACTCAAAAGCCTGTGACATTTCCTGTGTTACACCTTCAGCATCAATCCTCAGGAACAGAAGGTTGCTCAAAATTAAGTACCCATCAGCAATGCTTCTGTAAGAAAGCCATTAAGAGGAAAAGACTCCCTCATCAAAAGTGAGGATAAAAAACAATTCACAGCACTGACAAAATGTTCATATTTCTTTCAAGATTAAAAATTGTAGTCTTAGATTACGTAATTACATGAAATGAAATTGGAGAAACTGAAATGACATGAACACACTTAATACTTTACATAAGTACCTCACAGTCCTCAGTAAGAGTAATGCCCTCCAGAATCCCCAGTCCCACCATCAGTTTAAATGATGATCTCTGACTGGAACACTTACAGGCAATTGCTGAGTCATTCCTCAAGCACAGAAGACACAGGGAAACCACAGTCAACATGTCTGAAGAGAAGGTCAACTGCTGCAAAGTGTGGCACATTAAGAAATCATTTTCTCTCTCGAGGGAAAATGCATTTCCCCCCCTTACTCATTCACAAGATGCTGGCCAGAATTCATTGGAGTTCCCTCTTACTGTGCAATTCCTGGTGCAAAGAGTTTCCAGTTGGGTCCTGCATTGCTATTGTAAGTGCAGGTATCACAATTGTTATTTGTTGAAAATTAGATTTGTTTCCTTTTAAACTCTCTCCTGAAGCTTAGAATCAGGATATTTCTCCTGGTTTTCTTGCAGACACTTGATTGCATAAAAATATTACACAAAGATTGCATAGTGATGAAACAAATAGGCACCACTACCTGGAGAGATTCACACTTTCAGCACATTCTGAACATTCGATATTTGGTAACTTTACCACCTTTGATACACTTACACCTAAGGAGCCAAAATAGTACTATTTAACTACAGGCAACACAAGTTTTCCTTCAAAACAAACAGTACTAAATAAACTTCTCAGCAACTGATGAACATTAACCTCTCTCTCACTTTCCTCTCCACTCACACTGGGAAGGTACCAGGTATTTACTTCAAGTTAACAAAGGGCAAGCATTTCATTTTCACCCAATAGCATCCTGCCTGCCAGGGAGAAGAGCTGCATAGCATAGCCCAAATTCTCACATTCCAAGCAAGTGTTCATGTGATTATTACATATATCAGAGAGGAAGGAAAAAAATAATAACAGGGGGGAGAACTCTTTTGCCTAATTCAATTCACTGTATTTGTAAATAGTAATGCTGTTCCTAGATCACAAACAACATTGGAGCTACAGAGTGAGTAACTTTGAGGGGGATTTTTTGCACACAGTGAAAATAGGAGCGTAACCTATAGGTCATTGGTTTCTTTCAGTAGGAACAGAACACTCCTTTAACCCTTTTGGAAAGTTGGAGTAGAAAACATTCCACTGCTTGTCAAGTATTCATCTGTGAATTCATATCCCAATTCCACCAAAGATTCCAACCTCTCGAGAAATGCAGATAATACTTCCAAAACTGTCCATATCAGCTATTACTTCTCAGTTGTTTAAAACACACTCTATTGAAGCCTGTATAATTTCCACACAAAACCAAAAAGCTTCTACATACAGCAGTACCCATATTTCAGATTCCTGTGTGATACAATGCATGGAATGTTGCCATTTTCATTCATGTGGGTTTCAATCAGTGTGTGTGATTGACCTCAATTGTTTTCAGGGTATAAAAGGAATGATTTGCAGTCACATAGTACACATGTTCCAGGGTCATTTATTACCCTGAAATTCAAAGAGGATATATCATAATGGGAGCATGTGCTGTATTGACTATTTCTGGGATGGTCTAAATTAAGAGGTCACTGGGCACTTTGTAAGATTCTGCATGATGATTTGATGATTTATCGATTCAAAGTCATTATACCTCGTGGCTCTGTCAGTACATGTTTAATCTCAGTGCATCAGTTTATCAATAAACAACTATTTCCCCTTTTAATCATTTCCCTATTTTCACTGAGGTCCAGGAATGCGTACAAATTATAGCTACAAGTTTGTTCACATTAACATATTCCACAGCCAAGAATATCCCTTACAAGCTAAGAAAGAAAATGTTCAGAAATGCTGTGTATAACACATGGAAATCCCTTGAAGCCCATTAGTTCCTATTTCAGCTGTCATATTATGCTTCTGTCAGTGAAGCTTTGAATGTCCTTTCTTACAGCTGGTTTTCACCGAGTCTCACTTACCAGACCATTAGTTAATTTGAGGACATGAAACAATCTGGTGACAGAAGACCTGCTTATTTCATTCATTTTCACTAAAAGTTTTCATGCATCACCTCTTTCCACCTTTCCCCCTTGCTTCTTTTCAAGGTAGTCATTTATAATGTGAAAGTCATTGCACTTGGTAATGTTAGACAACCAGATGGTTGAGGTTCAAGAGCAGAAAATGCCAATAAATACACATAGGTACCAGCAACTGGGAAAAAAAATTAAAAAAAAAAAAGAAAAACCAAACTGTGAAATTAAACAGGTTTTTGAAAAAAAAAAATTTTAAGCCAGCACCACCCTGTTTCACTGAGCTTGCTCAGATACCTTTTTATTCCCCTGCTTATTTGTTTTATGCCACCTCATAAAGTAAACTCAATCTGAAATACGATATCATAAGTGCGAACACAAATGCTTTTAAAATGAATTCTATTTCAGAAAATAATATTCTCCATTAAATTGCCTGTTATTATTTATTTATGAGAAGCATTTAACATCAAGTAGTTCATTTTAGATATATTTCACTATAATGGAGTAGGCAAAAAATAAGAAAAAACAGTGGATTTAAGAGCTACCTTAGCACGCTGGGTCACATTTTAAAATAGTATCCAGTAATTGATAATTGTAGGTATGAATACAACAGAAGCATACAGGTTACAGCTACCATACAGGTAGCTCCCAACAGCTGTTGTGTTTCAGAGAGCACTGGATCTAGTAGCTACATTCTCAAGTGTTCCAACTGCATCTATACTCCATGACACCTGTTGCCAAACATAGACCAGCATATACTACGCAAACAGGAGCAGAGAATTATGCTAATTTCTTGAACTGTAAAGAAAAAAAACAGTTCTACTTAGCATCTACACAATAAATCCCACCAAGGAACACAGCTTCCATTCATCTTTGCCCCTTCTAAAAGGATAGAAAGGCACACAAAGCAGAACAAAGACTGCATCTACACCCAGAAGCAGAATTTTGTCCTCACCACACTACATCTTTCCTGATCA
This sequence comes from Cyrtonyx montezumae, assembly GCF_038088225.1. Taxonomy (NCBI): domain Eukaryota; kingdom Metazoa; phylum Chordata; class Aves; order Galliformes; family Odontophoridae; genus Cyrtonyx; species Cyrtonyx montezumae. The sequence goes on along the minus strand of NW_027071936.1, from coordinate 24,257,459 downwards.
GCTGTGATTTGATGTGTACTTTATATCCCAAATGCAGAAGTGATTTGTTTGAGATGAGGTTACCGTTATTTCTGTAGGACTCATTAAACATACAAACAGATCCACTAAAAGTGAAATAAACATTTGTTTAATACTATCTTTCTCCCATCGGGAAATCCTTTCTAGATGTTTCTTCTGTTTCTTCTTGGAAACAGCAAAGGGAGGCAAGATCACATCAGCACCTTACAATGACTTGGTCAGCACCAAGTTCCATTCTACTACAGTACAAACATCTGGGTTGTAGCTCTCGCAGGACTGCTAACAAGGACATCCTTTTGGCTATTACTTGTTGAGGGTTTGCTTTGTTTTGTTTTTAGTCAGCAGAATGGAGAAGAAAGATGAGTTCCCACCTTTCCAGCGTCCTTATTTTCCATGAATATGTTCCACCTAATTTTTTGATGCTGACACAATGCCCACAAGAATATAATAACAACTCATTCTGACAACCGTGACCCAAAACCACATTCACAGGACACAGATCTCTCTGTATCACTATAACTTCCATAGAGCCCTTAAAAACAACAACAAGTGCACAACAGAACATATAAGCAAAGGTAAGATGGAGTAAATGCACACCTACTTACAAAATCCACCAGGAGTCAGTTGGTACCTTAATCTGATAATCTTACTCATTTTTAAAAAGAATTACAAAAAGAGTCACAAAACTCACATTTATGTAGCTTCTGAAAAATAATATTTAGAATCTTTTTCTTCTCTTTTCAGCTCCCATTCCTCCTGCAGTCCCGAATTCTAGCTCTGAAGCAGATAACCCCACAAGGTAGGATTAAATCCTGCTGTGCTGAGGCAAGTGCAATCATGGCCAATGGCTTCCTTCTGGCAACTCAATCACATGCAGGTGGTGAATTTTGAGGTAGAACACAAAATCTCCTGCAGCCCTATCTGAATGATCTGAGAAAAGATAGCTTTGCACTGAGATGGCTTTTGTAAAGTAACCAAGCATTTAATAAAATTGTTCATTAGTTCAGAGAAACTCTGGTTGCTGTTGCCACATGGTCAAATACAAAGGAGAATGGGAGTGACAGAAGCATAGAATTTTGGCTGAAAGGGACTTTAAAGATCACTGAGCTCCAGTCCTTTGCTGTGGGCTGGTTGCCACCCACCAGATCAGGGTGCTCAGGGCCCCATCCAATCTAGCCACAGATACCTCCAGAGATACCCTGTCTCTCCACTCAGCCTGTGTCAAGAGCTATTTGGCAACTTCTTACTGTGTCCCTCACTGATATTAGGTCAATTTGCATGAATTGAAATTAAATCCATCGTTTCTCTACCTTTATTGTGTAAAGCCCCACGTGGATCTTGCCAAGCACGGCACTAAAATTCTTACAAGTGATTTCCTGAGCCAAAGCGTGTTTGCTGCCACACAGGTAGAAGATTGCCCATGCAATACAGGAGTAGAGAAGAAAATCAAGCTAGGCCTGCACACAAAGGCATACCTCAGAAAGAGGAAACAGAAAAAGACCACATCAAATTCAACTTCAGGTGCTTACTTAATGCCACTGTGCTGTCTCACCAAGGCTGTGAGATCTACCACTGACCTCAACTCTTTCCAGTGCCCTCCTTAGGCCTTCAGTCACAGCAGAAATGCATACCTCACTGCCCCAGTGCAGAGCTGAAGTTTTCCTCCTCCAATCCATAGGGAAGCATGTGGTAGTTCATTGATCAGTTGATTAGTAAATAAATCCATCAGTTTAGGAAGAATTCTCACCTCTAGACTGACAATATGTTGTCTCAACTTTCACCTACATACAATTGCTTGGCCATCAATCTGACAATCAGGAGACTCCTCAAGGTCCAGTGATGGAGAACATAGAGAAGATGTCTCTGGAGAAGGGAGAAAGAGGCCAGCTTAATGTAAGCCTTTGTTAGCATGAGTGAGCTTCCCACTGAGACAAGGCAGAGTGCTGTGAACACTGCACATATGTACAGACTTTCCATATGTACAGATTGCAGCTTCCATTGCTAAGAACAGTTTTATTTTTCTGGAGCTTGTGGTTGCTCTTCCCAAGGCCACCTGCTTCCAAAAGCACGTCTGTGGAGAGGATTTCAACTGTCAGTGCTGGTTAATACTACACACACTGCTGCACTGATTTACAAGGGTGTTGGTATTTTGTTATTGGTACTAGTAAGAAAAAATGAAACTACTAATATTTGGGATAAAAAATAAACACAGAAGTGAAACACTGCTTTATACTGAAAAAAAAACAAAATTCTTGACCTTTTAAAGTAAGCTCCTGCCAGGGAAAACAATCCACCTCTACACTGGGGAGCATCACTAGTTAAAGTCTAATGAGGGTCCTGGATGCACACTAACTATGACACCAGCACTGAGGGATTTACAGATTTGATTTAAAATCTATCAGCAAAGTTGGTAAGAAGTTCATTATCTCAGGAAATGAGAGCCATCCATTTATCTTCTCTGTGTTTTTTTCACATAATCACTTTTTTTCTAGTGTTTCTGTCAAAAAAAAAATTCACAAAGCTGCAATTAGAGTCACCATCCCTGGAGGTATTCAAGAACCATAGAGATGTGGCACTGAGAGACTTGGTGGTCATAGAGATCTTTTCCAGTTTTATTGGTTCTATAACTTTAGGTGTAGGAATGGGGATGAAAATTTTATGACCATGTTTGTGGTATGAAAAAAAAAAAAAAGAAAGAAAAAATCAAATTGGTAATGAATCTCAATTCCACCCTCTTCCTCCTCACTTCTGACACTCTCAGAGCTCGTTTAACCCTCAGCATGAGGAATCAACAAAACCATCTTAAAGCAAATCCATCACAGCCAGGTGCTACACAAACTTTCTTCTTGTCCCTTATTCCATTATACTCAATACCTTTGCTCATCCATCTTGCCACCCCAGCTGAAGGCTATGGGACACATTCAGTGGTATTTAACCACAGATACTGACCACCCAAAGAAATCAGCATTAGTGCAACAGAATTATAAAGCCATCTGTAGAAGTGTGTGTTTGTTTCCAAGTGTTTGTCCAGTTGAGCATCTGAAAATACCCAATGGGCTGACATGAGGACAGGCAGAGAGAGCCTGTTTTTCTTAACAGATAAATAAGTTTGATTAGAGGCAGTGTGAACCAACTAGTCTTTATAAACTTGCTAGCCAATGACAAAGACAGATCAAAAAGATGAAAAAGCATAACAAAACAAAAACAAAAACAAAACAAAACCAAAAAAACCTCCAAGGAGAATTTCTCAGGAGAGGAGAGAACAGATCATGATGGTGGTCTCATTCCATCAGACCATTCTTCACCTGCTCTTGGATTAACTCACCTGCCAACAGCCCTTTAGACATCTCACTGCCAAATTTCTTCTGTGTTAAGCTGACAAATTACACAGTTTCAGTCCTCTAGCAAGTGAGATTTGGCCTCATTTCCTGCCATACCGAGCAATAGCAAGAAAGGAGCAGCTCAAATCTCTGGATTGAGGTTTGGGTTGCCCATGCTGGATGTACTGACCGAGGTCATAGATTGGCTCTTCCTTTATGTAAAAGAATAATTCCCGGCACTATGGTGCGGTGTAACCTGCTTCAGCTCTTCCTACCTCTAAATGATTAAGTGTTAATTTTTCATTCAGGGGAATTAAAATATTGGCATTTTTTAATCACAGACTTTTACAGGGTTTTGTGCAATAGTCTGTATCAACAGTCATTGTTATGCACACAGTTTCATATAAGTCCAATCCTACATCCCCCAAACTGACTTCAGACTTAAAGAGATGCAGTCACTTACGTTAAGGTGACATGCATCCATTTGTACTGGCACTCTCATACCAGAAAGCGAGAAGATTGGGCATCATCCATAAGTTTGACCAAAATTAAAACACTTAGGGTATCTCCTCTAAGTATAAGTCCCACACATGATGTAGATGCTTACACACAGGATTCCCCCTTCTTGAGCCACATCCTCAAGATAATAGAGAAAAATGAAAATAATAGTAAAAAGAATTCCACCTATGCTACAAATCTGCATCATATTTTTCTTGGGATTTTCCATGATGCTTTTCTAGTAGTTGGTCTGTATTTTCCTTAGAAGTAAAATATTCTTGGCAGAGATGAAAAAGGGGGTGGGTAAGGATCATTTTGGAATGCACTTGGGTTAGAATTAACCCTTGGGGAGAAAGAAGTAGAGTTTTGCTTTGCAGTGTTGGCCATGGTAATTAAACTAAACAAAACTGAGCAAAATTACTGGTAAAATTACATCAGCATAAGTATCTCCTTCTTGAAAGTGGAATTCACAAAACTGAAAATAAACAGTAATAGAAATGCAAAGATGCTATAGACCTACAGAAAGTGGAGCAAGTGCAAGCAAACCCCAAGGATTTGGGGGACAGAAGGAGTTGTGGCAAAGTCCCATTAGGTTCTACCGAGATAGTCAATTATTTCCAAAGCTTTTTAGAAAGAGACAGAAAAAACCCTGAAGGCATGCTGTTGCACACATACAATTTTCTAAAATAACGGATAAAACTATGTTTATTTATGTAGAAGTTCTATATGTTTCAATCCAGAGGGATGTGTAAATTAACTGTAGGGTTTTAACTTAAGGAGAACACACTTGCTATTTTTACTTCCACACTTCGTAAGCATTAGCATGTCATTTTTTTCCCAGTAGCATGCTGTGTTATTAGTTCTTTATGTGATGAAAGATCCAGGTGGCCTGGTTATGCTGCTCTAACCTGAAATAAAATGAAAGTGAGAGCAGAAATCTTGCCTTCAGACACCAGCCATCAGCAGCCTCCGTGCCCTAAGCAAAATGTATTACTTTGCTGTGGTTAAAACACCCTTTGTTTCAGCCCCATGCAATTCCACTCTGACTCAAGTGCCAACGTCAAGAAGTCCCCCCGGGCCAGCACTGAGATGTCTCTAATAGCAGCAACTGAGGAAATGGAAAGCACTGTGTACAAGGAGGTATTTTCATTTAAGTCTGTTCTGCAGCAAACTGGGAGCTGTGAGCAAATGTTGACATCACTACATATACAATTTAAAAACTAAATAGGGAGTTCTCTTTCGTCAGGACTTGGATTTAAAGCTCGACAGGTATTTAGGATGTGGTTTTGCATGTCTGTAGTTTAAATCTCTGGATTTAATCACTGTAACACCCTGTGCTTCTGCCACCTGATTTCTCTGGTCCACCAACACTGTAAGAAATAGGTCTCATAATGGGAAATGATCAGAAGGTATGGAATCTCCTTCCTACCACACAAAATAATTTGCTACTTGGCAACTGGTAAAAAATATTGATGTTTTATTTCTTGGAATATAAAGCTACATATTTGTTAATTGTTTAACCAAACAGTCTGTTAACTGACGTTAATTGGCTCTTCAAAGCATTCCACTGATATGTGCATTAGAACTTGATATTGACAAACAAACAGTTCATGGATTACTGGCTGATAATGGGCTGAAATAAATTAACAGCACAACACTATCTGAACAGCAATTAGTCAATCAGTTAATGAAGAACTGCATTGTTTTCATTTTTTTAATGACCATGACTTAATCTATTAGTGCTGAACCATTGCTTGTTCTTGGCAGGATACTGGTGATGCATTTTCATTCTGAATTTCAGTATCATCAGATCACAATTAGCTCTGTACAAAGAGATGACGTACTACTGAAAGGTATTTCTTTCTATTGGTCATTCACCATGAAAACGGATGAATGATTTTTGAACTTTCCAAATACTTCTGTTACAAATTTTTTTCTAAAGTCTCTTGAAACAGGTTTCTCCTTTGCTTTTCACAAGTAAATAAGTATTTGGGTAAATGCAGTGTTTTTTTTTTTTTTTTTTTTTGTAGGTTGGTTAGTTTTCTTTTTGTTTTCCTGTGTATTTTTGTTATGTAGAGTTGAAATTAAGAAATACATATGAAAACTTACTGAAAATCTGGAAAACAGAAATGAGAGAAAAGATTTATTTAAAGGTGAAATAATTACATATTTCTTCATGCAGGTTTATGCTGCAAATCCCTATCTGTTCATGCCCTGAATTCAGGCCATAGAGATTTCCAACTATGTAATTTAACAGATACACTGCACAGCTCTAAGTGTATGACTGCAAAGGCTCCACATCTCAATTGGAGTCACCAATGTAATGCAAGGGGTGAACCCTGACCCTGTAGTGTGAGCACTGGTTCAGAATGCAGTTCATCAGCTCATAAATAATTGAAGGAACGTTTAATTCTATGTGGAATAGTATTAATGACATTCCTTAGGGTAGTAGTGCTACAGATGCTAATATCAGCAAATCAGAGATGCAGCACTCTAAATATTTGGGAGGAAATGAGAAAATAAATCTGCCACTTCCAGTACACAGTTTGTTTACTGCATGGCAGAAGCTGGCTTAAATCTGAAACAGGATAGGATCCCTACAAATTCCAACATCTCTATTAATTTCTCTAATCAAATTGTGATCCTGGTGTCAATTTGGATCTTCCCTTGCTGTATTTTGTGTACATAGACTATTCTATTCATTTTTCTCCATTTTTTAATGTTATGGATTTTAGTCAATTTTTTAATTGCACAATTAAACAAGCATCACAGCAGTGGCATTCCTTCAGCTGCATTGTACCACTGGATCGAAAGCTCAAGCTTCACAAATCTAAATATGCAAAAAAAGAATAAGAACCTCCAAATGGGGATTCCAAGAAAGTGAAAGCACCATTGCTGCACTGCACTATATTTAGCATTCAGATCATCACTGCTCTGAAGCATATGGCACTTACAGGAGATGGGATGTTCTACAGAAAGTTCTTGAAAGAGAACTCCTGGCCTCAACCTGTCCATTCTCACAGGATAAGGCAGAGCAACAATGCTCAGATGTTAAATAGCTAAACAAAACAAAACAAAAAAGAGAGACAATTCTGCTGTGAGTACACAGCCTTTGTGTTTCAGGAGTGAATGAAAAGCTGGAAATGTGTTGAGGTGATGGTACAGACCTCTGGGTCAGAAGAAAGGAGTCCTGTTTCTCCTCTGCACTATAGTTCTTCCTGAGGACTGAAAAGCAGGAACTTTTGGATTGGTAATTGCTGAATGGCTGAAAACACTACCTATAGGCAAAGGAGCAGCATGAGCAGTCCTGTACAGCATCTCTGTTGAGTGTATTTCAAGAATGGAGAATGTCAGTTGTACCAACCTGTGCCAAGCCACATGGTGATGATTTGGGACAACTTCTGGAGGTGGTAGCAACCAAGTTCTGCTCAAACTGTACATATATTGCAATTGCGTCCATTGTGTTCTGCATCAAATTTTGAAATTTCATGGAATCATAGAATCACAGAATCATTAAGGTTGGAAAAACCACCAAGTTCAACCACCAACCCATCCCTACCATGCCCACTCACCACATCCCTCAGTGCCACACCCACGGTACTTGAACACCTCCAGTTTGCCAGCCACTCTGCCCCAAGCCTGCAGCAACGCATGGGGTTGTTGTAAGCAGACACTTGTTGAAATTCATACAACTGGCCTCAGCCCATTTACAATCTATAAGTGTAATGAGATGTATAAAACAGAAATCCTGAAAACTAGGCAGAAACTTTTTTTATCCTTAATGTACCTTCAGACAATCAGCTCAGGAACATATTTGGATTTAAGCAAGTGCTAAGTTAACAGTTTCCCTAAACTGAAACCATGCCACTGGAAATGCCAAAGTGGAAGCCATGGTAGCACTCAGCTGTTGTGTGGAAGATCATCACTCAGTTTTTATTTAGCTCACTTGACCACAAAGCATTACATATATATCACCCTCAACTCCTCTACAAGCATTCACTGATCACTGCTTTTCCTTGGATATCCACACAAAATTATTTGGAACAGCCACCATTTGAGAAATAAAAAGACAGATCTAAGACAGGTGGACACTGTGCCCAAGCTCTCCTGGAGACCTTGAAACATTCTCATAAACTGTGCAGGATGATCTTCCCTAGTCATCCCTATTCTCATTGCAAATCACTGTCATATAGGGCACCTTCCTGCCCTTGGAAGGTCTGGATTACAGCTGTGGAAGTTAAAGCAAAATCATTCACACTGATAAGAGTGACATGTCACGTTAGAGATTACCTTCAGAAATTCCTGGAGGATCTCATTTTCAACTGTTTCTTACCCAAAGTATAAATGAGACAGAACAATTCTGGAAAACTCAGTAAAAACTGTTGCCAAATATTTCACTGTATTATTGAAATTCAGTCAGAAATTGCATTTGGGCCAGTCCTAAACCCTTTGCATATCTGTGGGTTAAAAGGAGCAGATTCAACATCAAACTACCCCAACCACCAACAGCATAACAAGCTCCAACATAGATACCACCAACTGCAAATGTTTGTGGTGATGTCTCCCTGAGACTGTCACATCCCAAACCAGAGCCAACATAAGGCTGAAATGTAGCACCCATGGGCAGAATTCTTATCTGAATTCAGAGAAGAAATGGTCCTCCATGGAATGGGCCATGGATTAGAAGAAATATGACCTGAACATAGCAAATTGGTGTTTCACTTACAGATGTCATCAATGATAACACTGTCAGGTGTGGGTAACTTATAGAAGGTAACCACCTGGACGCTAAGAAGTTAATTGTCCTTGTTACAAAAACAATCTTAATTGCTACATCAGCAAAGATTCTTTCCAGACTCCTATCACCAAGACGCAATGTGCTCTAAGGCATATTGGTGCCACTCACCTACAAACGAAGCATGCACTCATCTGCCATGTGCACCAATGAAATGGTTCTGACCTGTCACTCACAGCAGTGCCCTGTACATGGCCATGGGATTCCCATGGCAATGGCAATCTCACAGAGCAGTCATGCAGAGTGCTAACTCCCAATCAGACCTCAGGGGAAGGCTGCAGCGCTGCTATATAATATCAGCTACAGCCACCATCATGGACTGCTGAGCATCATGGGCTGATGTGTGCCCACCAAGCACAGAGGTAACTCACTGTTTTCAGCAATGCAGTGTTCAGATCTCAGGCATGCATCAACTCCATGCATATAAAAAGCAGAAAGACAGCAAGGAGACAGTGTTCTTCAGTTTGTAGCAGAAGAAGTACTGAACAAAACAGCTTTGGGACATGGGATGTCCTCAGGATATAAACATTTATATCTTTCCAACAGCAGTGCTCTGAGCAGATGAATAGAAGAAAATTCCAGAGCACTGATCCTATACACAAGTCACATGCTAGGAAGTACCACCTCCCTCAGTGCACTGCCTGAAGGGATCAAACCAGGCAGAGCTCAGGGACACACACAGTACTGATATGTGAGTACACAGCCCTTGCAGGTCTGCTGCAGCAGAATGCAATCATTCTGTATATGGAGCTGTGTCACTTCTAAGCAGTGTGTGCTTGAAGGTGGACCCTCTCTACAGGGCCCCACAGGAATAGAAAATGGGAACCAGCAAAAACCTGCAACAGCTGTAGCAGAGGGAAACCAAAACCATTTATCTCTCAGAACTGTTCTGCAGCCAATACAAAAAGACAGCAATGACAGTGGTATCTGAAAAATAGCACGTCAGACCTTCAGTGTTCATGGCAATGGAAATTTACAGCAAATCACCAACAGAGAGCAAAGATCATCCCTCACTACCCCACGTCCTCTGCACTGCCCCACAGCAACACCAGTTATTTTAGTGCAAAGCATTTGCTGTGTTTGTAACAGACACACTGATATTTTCCCATTGGAAAAATGTAAGTTTCCTTCCATGAAGTTGACATAAGACGTGAGGTACATCCTCAGACAGATTGTAATGCTATGTATAAATGGAGGAAAGAATCTCTGCACTTAGTGAAAAGAAGGAGAATCCATGTTCCCGGGCTTAATGAAAGCATCACTCAGAATAATAATCACTAAATCTAATAATCAAAACAACAAGTTTACAGACAGGAGATGCACAAGATAATAAGACATTTCAGCATTAAAAAAGATTTTGTGTTGTTGGTAATTCTGGTGCAATGTTTCAGGCAAAAAGGAAAAGCCGTCTCAATGTGTTCAATCTGACTTTTTCTAAGCAGAAAGAGTGGCAAAATGCCCATTCCTCCTTCCTAATTTCTTCTCTTTTTACTTAATTATTTCCTCCTAGTAAAAGACTGGGAGGAAGTTAAAAAGGAAAAGTGTCATTTTATGGGGTGTTATTTTTCACTTTTTTAAAGTCCCTTTTCACCTTTAAGTGTTAACTGAGCACTTGGAAGCTAAATGAATAAAATGTTAGAGTGGGAATAAGAATTTAATATTTTTACATTGCCTTTAAGTTTTCATGAAGGACAGAGAGCGATCTCCAATGAAGTGAGGCCATTAAGGGATCACACCACCGTGTCAACAGCTAGAGTTACACACAGAATATCTATGGGATCTGCCCAGCTCTGAAGACTGGCCACCAGCAGAAATCAAACCCAAACCATCTGGCCATAAAACACGAGTGCAACCCTCTTGAAATCCAAATATTTCATCTTTGTCTCCAAATAAATACAACTGAAAAAGCTTAAAGAATGTACAGCTGTCTTTTAGTCTCCAGAGATGAGTACTGTGAAATTTCTGGAGGAAAAGCTTTGTTTTCTGAAGCAGAGAGGCTGTGTGGCCACAGTGTGTCACATTGCATTACCAGGTAGTTATGTACACAGTGTGAAGTAACAGGAACCGCGAAAGGTACATCCTTGGGGATAAGCTAGAAGGAGTTCCTGAACAGCTCTCTAGAGCTGAGAAGCAAAATAGAAGAGCTGGACATGGCCTGACAAAGACAGTAATGCATTTGACATAAGTAGGCATTATTACCCAAAAACTTCAGGTGACAACCAGCATCTAAAGTATCCTCTGTATCACTTTCTTTCAAAAACATTAGAAAATGAGTGCTGCACACCAACTGAGAATTGTTTAGGTTCAAAAAGATCATCTAGTGTCCTCACAGCTGTGCTGCATGCTATAACCAATCTTCTAAAACTCTGCCAAAGCTCCGGGATAACCCACTGACAGTACCTTAGACCCATTGATGCCTACATTCATCCTTTCTTTCTCTTGTCTGCCTTCCATTCTCACTACATCACTCAACCATTCTTGGTACTCACTTTAGCAGGACCACTTCACCATTTTGTGAGGTTTTGATGCATATTTTCATTAACCTTACACACTGTCAACATTATCCTGTGCCAGTAAAACCCTTCTGGACTAGATCTAGCCGAAAGGAATCCGATGTACGTGTGCTTCATACATAAGCCAGGAAAAATAACTCCTAGCAGAGGAGTTGGGTGAGAACAAGGTGCAGAGGAAAGATTAAGGTGGCAAACATGACGGTTGAATAAACAGAAGCTGCTTGGTGTTCCTCTGTTGTTCAGCTTATGGTATCAGTTACCAGAGTTTCAAACAAAACAATTAAAACCCATCTGAGAAGCATTACAGAATGCTGCTGCCCCACACAAGTACATCCGCAGCAAAACTTGGGGATGATTACTCAGACCAAACACTTCCTTTCCTGCGATAGAAGATAATCCAGGAATGTAATTTGCAAGCTCCCAAGTGGCTGCCTTCCACACTGTGCATGCCTGAGGACAAAAGAATCCTTTCATTCTTTTTGCACCCTTGGGTGAATGTTCCAGACGTGTTCCATGAGGAGTTCCCCTTCATGTAACCACATCACACGAGCAAGAATTTTTCTCTGAAGCAAAATTAGGGCTTTTTATTAAAAGTTACCTAAAAGCATCATTCTATCAATATTCCACATGCATTTTGTACTCTTTCAGTTTCTTCTGACTATATCTGAAAAAGCAAGATGAGTAAATTTTGCTATCCATGGGTACAAAATTGGCAATCCTCCAGCTGGTGGTTAGGGGTGGGGATGTTTGTTGGTTTGGGGTTCTGTTTGTTTCCCCTCCCAGCATTCTGAGTGTATGCCCTTTCATTTTTTCCTCCAGTAACACCTATGTGCCTAAACTTCTGGTTTTCAAACACCCACACACTCATCCTTTCAAATAATATACGAAACAGGAAAGCCGTTCTGCTGTTCATATCAGAGATTCCTCCCCAGATGGTTTTTAATACTCTATCTTTGACATTCTTACAGCCCCAGAAAAAGGAATTTGTCTAACATTTTCTGTCTGGATAATGTACATGCTTTAGAATGTCAATGGATTCCACAGGAATGGAAAAACAGCCCAGAAGAAGTACTCTGTTTCAAATGCCACAAAATGAACCTTTGACTCTGCACTAGAAGAAGATGAACTTTACTGAATCTATCATGTTTGCAGCTCTCCAAATGCAAAATGTCAGCTGACACAAGAACACCTTTGGACTGTGATAACACTGTGCGCACTTGTTTCTCTCAAGGGACAACTCCTCCCCATAGGAGGATCCAAAAGATGTCTACTCAACAGGAGATGCAACAGTCGTTCTGAATTTTTTTTTTTATCTTGTCAAAATGTCACTGAAATAGCAATAAACGAAGTACATTTTTTTCCACAAAATTGCAGTTTCATGAAAAAAAACCACTAAAAATCTACAGCGATCTTCAATTTTACTGGAATAAGACCATCAAAACAAGGGAAAAAGTAATGTTTCTTATTACACAAACTGAGATGCTAGCTTGAAAACTTGTCTCCTCTCTGCAAGAGCTTTGGCTGATAGAATAAATAATAGTTTCCCTCTTTGAGCCATATACTGTGAGATCTTTACAGGCATTGGGCACAAGGAATACAAACTCTTATTCACAATACAAGGCTTCAGAACAGTGATTCAAACCTCGGTAAATGAGAGCAGTTTCTCATCAAACCTTCCACGTGGGGCTAAGATTTGAGTGTGGTCAGAATTCGAAGCTGGAAGAGGTGGATAAACCACATGCATTAATAAGAGTGTAAAGTGCCCAGTTCCAACTTGGAAACCATTAAATATTTAGCTCACTGAAGCCCTTGCTTGTAAAACCTCCAGCTTCCTATTGTTCAAGGGTTGATTCAGAGAGGCTGGGCAAGGCCAGAATTCAGTTTATATCATGATTCTGAAAACATGAAAAGCCAAAATCCATCTTGCATGAGTACAGCTTTAGGAAGGCAGATGGAAGAAACCATGCAGAACCTCCTATTCATTCCATGAACACAGTTTGTCAAGCAGTATTGCTCTATTTCTTTGAAATCACCAAGCATCCTTTTACTCCACATATTTATTACCCTGAGTAAGTTCAAGTCCATTTTGCAGGGCTTTCACCTGATAGAAGACAAATTACAAAGCTCTTGACATCACATAATAATTATTTCAACAAACCTTTGTCTTTACCACTACTACCTTCTTAATTCTGGCAGTACATTTTTATATCTCATTATTATATCTCATTATTATCTTTCATAGCCTCAGTGCAGAGATATGGAAACCACTCTTGATAGCAGATAAGAAAGAGCTAGACACCATCTTAAATGTTGCAAACTCTGGCAGGGTAGATCTCCATTGGTTTTTTTGGGGTTGAGCAAACAATAATTGAGTCTACTGACATAAGAACAAGTTAGATATTAAGAAATAAGCGAAGCCTTTTTCCACTTCAAGTTGCAAATATAATGTATTCAGAAAATAAAATGACAGCCCTCTAGTCTGGTGGGGTATCATATTTGAAGCCACTCTTTCATTCCAAGTCTGAATACAAAGTTCTCCTGGTAGAGGAACTGACTTATTAAAACGTAGGGCAGTACTCTTTTTAACTACATGGAAATAATGAAGAATTCAAGTGAGATATCTCAGTGAGATGATGCTCTTCCTGCACTTCAGTGTACAAGTGTCCTCTGTGGACCAAAGGTTTTGCTCCAGTTCAGAGGTAATATTTTATTTCATTTAGAAGGAAAAAAAACATGTTTATTTTCCTATCTTCCCAGTTAGGTGAGAGAATGGGAGAGTTTGACATAGCTGTTCCTGTTCAACCTTCAACCAAATTCCAAGCACCAAGCAAGTACCTAAGTGGTGTCTTCAGTGTTCAAATTCAAAGGAATTTATTTCACGATAATACCTGCTAGCTCTTTTCAGTCCTGCTTATAACATTAAACTCTCCTTTTGTGCTTACTTATATTAGAATCTTAAAACTAGGAAAGGCACATTTTCTTACTATTAAATAGAAGGAGCTAGTATCCTCAAAGGAAGAAAACAATGGAAAACACTAAGAAGACATACCCACAAAATTAATTCAAACCAAATCCTTTAATAGTTTTTTGGGAAATTAAGTTTAAAATCTGTGATTTAGGAAAGTGTGGGAAGAGATGACAAAACTAGTCATCATGTTCTTAGAAATACATGCAGAGTTCTTTTTGTACCAAAAAGGGTTTAGGAAGGATTATGTTTCTCAGTATCCCCCCTAGGCTCTCCTAGTCACCTCTACAGGTTCACTTGAGAACAAGTTATCTACAGCACAAAGACACAGCCATCTCTACAAACTTTATCTGAAGCCAAGAAAAATTAAAAAACACAGAAAAATTAAAAAACACAGAAAAATTAAAAAACACAGAAAAATTAAAAAACACAGAAAAATTAAAAAACACAGAAAAATTAAAAAACACAGAAAAATTAAAAAACACAGAAAAATTAAAAAACACAGAAAAATTAAAAAACACAGAAAAATTAAAAAACACAGAAAAATTAAAAAACACAGAAAAAAACAAAAAATGCAAAATAAAAAATAAACATCATAGTGGATGAATAGGACAAACAAATACATGAGTGTTTCAAAATCCACCCCACTACCAACTGGGAGAGATCATCACTTACTGCTTTATCTTAAAATATTTATATTATCATAGTAAAACAAAGGCCAACAAAAGGGAATCCAGTGAAGGCAGAGCTAAGACTTAAAAATATTAGATTTGGAAGTTTCAGTAAAAAATATTTCTTCCCCCACTGATGCCCATCACAACTCACATTGGTAATTATCCCTATTCATCTCTTACATTCCACTTTCCACAACTCTTTCCAGGACTTTGCACCCAGTTCTATTTCACTATCACAGTGCTATCAAATCACAGCACATCAAGATTTTGGCTCCAACTCAGAGACTCACTCGCTATATCTATAAAATAAAGTGCAGCTCCAAAGCATCCTCTTGGCTTCAGGTGCAAAGTCTGTCTCTGCAGAGTATAGTTATGCCCAGGAATAAAATAGAGGTGCACAGACAGTTGTCAGCTTGTACTTGCAATTAACTCCATCTGTAGCACAATGTCAGTGCAGCAATAAAAATCTGGACCTGAAGATCTCAGTAAGAGAGAATACAATCTATTTAACTCTATTTCATAGAGGACTTATGTCATTATTTAAAGACGTGGCTCAAATAAAAAGCAAAAATGATAAAGCCCATAGATAAAAAGTTTGTGGTTATTTATTTCTTGTGAGATTTGTTGTTGTTTAAGCAAACAAACACACAAACCAAACAAGGATCAACTCTCTGAAATGTTTCATGAATTGACATGATTTGGACATGCCAGTTTCTTCTGAAAATGAAAGAAGCAAATCTATATTCCATGATGTAACAAGGAGGACATTAAAGAGGCGAGACTGACTTCCAGGAGAGGTTTCAGAGAGAAAAAAAAAAAAAATCTTATAAGAGCTGTTATTTATTCAGAAGCATTTTAATTGATTTTAACAATGATAAAGGAACCAGTCAAAACCAAATCCCCTTTAATCTATTTGCAAATAATAACCCCACAACTTGCCCTCACACTTTTACACTGACAACATACGGGTATGATGCCCCAGTTACAACATTAGACAACTCTCCAATTTTCATTAAAATCACTCCAACTTTTAATGTGGTATACCCACTGTGATTTCCTTCTAAGTAGAAAAACCACACAGGTAAAATGTTACAAAAGGTACACAAAATCAGGTAAGAAAACACACTGAATGTCTGAATCTCTAAACAAAGGGCAAAGATCCACAAGACCACTCACAAGGCTTTCATCCTTCACATGTAATGTCTCACACTGATTCCTGCAGGCAGGCTCTTCCAACAAGTTGTTCACATCCCCTCATCCCCTTCCCAAATCTGCCATGCTTTTCCCCAGTTGTGGGTGCACCACATCAGCACATTTAAGCCACAAAGATGAACAAGCTCTTCCAAGAACTGCAGATAATAGAATCACAGAATCATGTCCAACCCAAAATCATCCCCCCATGCCCACTAACCATGTCATTCAGTACCACATTTCCACAGTTCCTGAACACCTCCAGGGACAGTGTCTCCACCACCTCCCTGGCAGCCTGTGCCAGTGCCTCACCACTCCTTCTAAGAAGAAATTTCATCTAACACTTGTAAGCTATATGCAGAACAGATGACTGCTTAGCTTCTGTGTCTCATCCCATCAACATCAGACCCTCTCATCTTCAGAACTTTTAACTCGGTATCCAGTACTGGTAGTTACCACGCACAAAGCTTAGTTTAAGCATTTAATTAGCTCTGAAACACCTAATTAACTCTGTAGGAGTACTCCCAGAGCCTGAAGTCAATTACTAAAATGTGACACATGTAGACCGAGTATTTCACCTTGAGTCTACAGAAATCATGATGCTCCTATGAAATGTTTAAAAAAAATCCCACCCATGAGAGAGTTATACATCCAACCAAAATGCAGCAAGTTACCTCAGCATTAATTATCCACTTTCTCTCACCACACGCCTCACCTTCCTTAATACATGTATATATATATATATGGAGCCATTCTTGAAAATGCAAAAGAGCACCTTTTCCTCAGAACACTCACAGGTCAGTGCTGAGGGCAGAATCCGCTAAACTCATTCACTGAGGTCACTAAAATGAGTTCAGGGGGAGCTGATTCACTCTCTGATGCTGAGATCTGTAACCATGCTTCAGGCATCTCTAATAGCCACAGATCTGGGATGACAGTCAGGTTGGTTTAAGAAGCATTTGTACCCTTCTGTGGTATTTCCCCTAAGAAAGCAATTTATTTGCAGCTACATCAGCACTGAGTCAGTTCCTTCATTCTTTTCCCTGGCACCCTTTATTTATGCTCAGAATCTTTTGTGAGCAGAGGTGTATGAATGAGTAGCGTAGCTCCAATTAATTGCAGTGTAGTCCACAGTCCTGCTCTGATCAGTGACTGCTGTGCACCTGCAGTAATAAAATATGAAGAGAGATAATGCACTGGATTTTAATCACATGTAGCCATGTTACACATCAGACTGATTAAAAATGCTTCCTTTATTCCTGGGCTGTTTGTAACAGGGTGTTACCAATTAGCACCAGCAGCCTGGGGGGTGATGTTATAGCTTAGGCAGTTTGGTTACAGTGACTAAAATGAAGAAAAGCAGCTGGATAGTAGCTAGTACTTTTCTTAAATGGATCGCATAATTATAAGATGTTTTTTTCCACCACTCTTCATGAAGGAAGGGAAGGGAGCTCAAAGAAGGGAGTTTACAAACTCTTCCCACACTGTAAGGTGATGTTTGCAAGGCTATAGTTCAACACAGAGCAAACAAATTCTACAAGAAGCAGTACACTCTTCAACTGCAAAGGCCTAGAAGTCGTTGTGTCTCACATCTTCCTTCATACGTTAAAATGTAACTGGTAAGTGTAATCTTGCTCCTAAACCTGCAACAAGTGGATAACCCTGAAAGGGCTTTCCCTTCAATAACTGCAGTGATAAAGGCAAAAGTAAAACAGTTGTTAAATCAGAACAATCTACCTGGACAACAGTTCCTGAGACAAGGAAGGGTCCCTGCAAACTGTATGAACAAGGAGGCACAGTCACAGCCACATGCTTCTACATGGATGAGAGGACAGAGAACTAAGCCACCATGCTGTTTCTCTTTTGTCAAGGTGAAAGACCCTCTTACACCTCTAGTTTTATAAGCTATTTTGATGCACACCAAGATAGTTACTTACTTAACTGTCACAGAGGACAATTACTGCCAAAGACATTTGGAAAGCTTAAATACATTTTGTCAGACCAGTTCTTACCTTTCTCTCTTAGCAAGGCATTAAAAGAGCAGCAAGAGATTATTCAAATCCACCTTTTCCATTGCCAAAACCATCTCATCATGATTTTCCAGGTGTTTGGTTTTTATTCTGTGATCAATTATCTGCATTCCAATGCAAACACTCACTAATCAGCAATTCTCCAAGCCTCTCTTAAAGCATTTCTACAAAAATGCAGTCTTTGCTATTCTCCATGGAGGCAGGATAGAAGCAGATGTTAATGATGGATGCTTTAAGCTCGTTACTGACTGGTCTTCAACCCTGGAGGAGCATAAGGATTGGGCTTGATGCTGTTTGTTGGGTAACTTTTGTCACCTGTTTCCAGCATATTTTTCACTCTGGGCATCAATAAGCTTAAAACAGCTTCAGAAGTTCCTGATCCGGGAGCACTGTTAACTAAGAGACAGCCAAAAGCAGCTCAGCTCATTTCACGAAATGAAACATATTCCCCATGGAACTACCCAGAATTTGTAGTGATCTGACAGCTTCTTAGCAGTCCTCAGATACAGGCCACTGGCACTGTGAGAAAAGGAGATACAGAACTCACTGGGCCTGTGAATTTACAGACCAGAGACAGGAAGGTACAAAGGCATCTAGGTTTGTTTGTCTCTCATACACTTCTCCACTCTGAAAAGTATGAACTAAAAATGGAAACTGTACACATACATTGTTTGTATTAAAAATTCTCTTTGTCTTGTTAGGTGATTATTTAACAGATGAGTCCCATGAGTGCTATTAGAAAAGTTGCTTCTAGTAAGATGCTTGGCAAAAAGCCTGAAGACAGATGCTCCTGTTCCATAACGAGTGATCAAAGGCAACTATTAATAAGCTGCTCTCCCTGGGAATAAAAAAGGAAAAACAGAATTTAAAGAGAGGTGTCCTCCAGGCTGAGAAGCACAAGAAGTTTCAAGCTAACACATGCTTTATTGAGTTTTGAAAATCTACCTACACCAAAGAAAAGCACACAAAGTAAGGGCTTTTAGAAATTTCACTGTTTTTAAATCAGCATTGGTGGACACAGCAATAAAGCTGACTAATGGCAAGCATTTCCAGCCAAGTGCCACAGCACAGAGGAGCAGGCAAAGATCTCTGGTGAAAAGCTGGAACGTATTCATTTACTTGGCCACAAATTCTCTCCTTTCCAATCTATTTGAAAAGAGTCAATGCTAACTTCTGCAAGGGGAATCCTGCTATACAAACCTCTTGGAGTCCTCTGAAGTTGTCAATGTGCACACACAAAGATGATCTGGAAGGGTGAGGTCTACTTGGATTTCTTAAATCTGGTTGTTGAAGGCTTTGTGGAGAAGCAAACTAGCAGGAGATTAAGAAAAAAAGACCATTTCTCAGATATACATTGCAAAAGTTAACCATTTAATTCCATATTTCATTTTCCATCTTTTGTACAAAGGGACACCAGCAGAGTGCTGGCTAGAGGTGTGTTGTTAAGCCTGGGGAAAACAGAAAGAGCCATCAGAAGAAAAAGTTTGGAATTTTTCAGTCTAAGGATGAGTGGACACCTTGAACAGCTATAAAATGACCTAGTGAGGCTTTATGAGTGAACAGCAAAAAGCCAAAGGACAGCTGCTGCACAAAAATTTGAACAGATGCATATGGGGGGAAAAATTAAATCCCTAGCTACAGAGATGAAATAATGAGCCTCAAGAAGAAAAATCTCATTTGGGAGTGAGACCCCCAGATTACGATACAGTCAAGACTGCTGCAACCTCTTCCAAATCATTCCTATTTGCTCAAGTGTTTCCATGTAAGTTTGGGATTGTTATTTCAAAGCCAAATTAGAGCAAAGAACTTGTGAGCTGTTATGGAGCAGTACTCCATCCTTAAAAATGTGAAGAATGTTTAACTCAGCTATTGACAAATGTGTTATCCTGATGTAATTCAGGCATACCTGGCCCATTAGTTTCCAGTTACCAAAGAGAATCATAATATTTACGGAAGTACAATTTTAGCATGTAGATCCCATTATTAAAACAAACACTATGGATGCTGTAGAAATAACAAGGTAAAAACCTTCTGCCATTTAAGTTGCAAAACATAGTTCAGTGTCTTGCTAGAAGAGAATCACAGCACTGATGATACAGACAGCTTCTATAGCCCAAAGATTTAACTCCTTTCAATACTTCATCTATTCATTGAGAAGGCCGCTTGGGATTTTCACGTACCTAACTCATCACCACACAGAAATTATTTTTGAAATGCAATTCTCATCTAGATTGAAAGGAAAAAAAAAAAAAAAAAAAAAAAGGACAAGAATAGTCACAAGAAAATTAAAGGCAACCTGATAAGGCAAAATTGAAGTTTTTAGTTCATCCTAGTTCTCTGTTTTCTCAGTAAAAGGCCAATTTCTAGCTTAAAGGTAAGAATCCATGTGCTGGTGCCAGACATGAGGTTTCCTTACAAAAGGGTTTAATCTTGAATACACATACAGGATTAGCACCTACGTGTCCTTTAGAAGATAGCAAGTGAACTCTGTGAGGGTTCAGTACCTTTTTCATGACTTGCCATTCGCTGTATTGGAGGTGGCCAGGAAGAAATTCAGTCCAGTCCTCAGCGTGGGCCTGCAGTTCTCCTCTTACTTTGTTGAAGACGACTATTTTAGCTTTGTATTGTGATTTGCTAAAAGATTGCAGCCCTTGATATACTTCAGAGAGGGATTTTTTTCTTAGTTTTTCAGTCAATACAGAGAGCCTGAATTTCATCTCTTTGAAGATATACGTTCATGTGGCACTTAGTAGGACAAACCTGAAAGATTTGAGCATCCCTATCTTAGGCAAAGTAATGCTGAGAGGAAACAGATACCAAACTCTTTGTGAACTATTCTATTCTCTACATATTTAGTTCATCTTAACCAGAGTTTGCATTTGTTCTACTATCTATCTTGCCCGAAAGAAATCTGAACCAGCAGGTTATGAACTGCAGGAATCCACTGGCAAATCCATTTCCTGGACTCCGGTTTCTTTTGCCTGAAGATTACTTATAAAATAATAAACTTCCCCTCTGAAAAGGAAATATTTTCCAGCACCTACTTAAACACATTTCATTTATTTATTCCAAAACTTTTCCCCAAACTATCCACAATTTATAAAGAAAAAAAAAGTCTCAATTTATTCTTAAACAAAGAATGCTGATTATTGCAACATACTGCCAGGTGAAAAAACATTTCTGTTAGTGTAACAAATTTGCTGCCTGGAGTAGAAAGCTACCCAAACACACCTGGGCCTCTTCACAAAAAGTTTAATACTGTATTAAGGGCATCAAGGATGGAACACTTGGGATTACCAAAAACCGTGTGCAACTGGGGGGACAGCTCTCATGCAACATGAACCAAATGGGCCCCAGGTATTAATATATATTGGTAAAAACATACATCAGATATGTGTTCAGTTTCTTTACATTTTCAGAAGCATGTATCATAGCCTTTTTAATATCTCTTAGTTCCATTCCCAAGAAAGGAAATTATTCCAAAGGTGTGTGCTGAAGGCATGGCATCCACTTGGCTCACTGATTTTCAATAGCATTAGGCACGTGAGGGGAACTAGAAAGAAACTGGTCACCAAACTGATCTCTACAGTCCCAATTGCTTTGTATGTATTTTTCATTTGAGTACTTAGACATCACAAGTATGGTGAAAGCTCAGAAAAAAAAATATCCAGAGCTAATTTAAACATCTACTTGTTTTGGTGGATCACCCAAAAAGCTCACTGAGATCTGTCCCACTCAGCTCAAGGCTAAGAAAACAAAACCAAGGTCTGTCAATAAAGCATTGATATTTGTCTCCTTCCTTCGTTAATCTGAGAAAGTGCTGCTTCATACCGCTTAAGAAAAAGATGTTACTGTTGTCACAGAAGAATGAGTAATAAAAAATTAAGGAGAAATACCTGAGTAGTAAAAAATTAAATAAGAGAAAGACTTGTTCCCCATCTTACTGTTATGTTTAGAATCAGTAACAGGCCATCTTCCCCTTGCCAAAAAGGAAGTGATTAAAAAAAAACTCAAAAGGAGTAGAGTAGGAGAAGAATTGTGGAGAGAGAGATGTCCAAAAAAAACTGTTTTCCTGGGCCAGAAGGGCCACCATGAAATATTCATAAGGCTTTTCTAGTTTTCTCTGTTTATCCAATCCTGAAATACTGACACACGTGCAAGCTACAAAAAATTCAGCTCACAGAAAGTATCCCAACAGCAATATCAATCTAAATGTTATCTCTACATTACTGGCGTATTGAAAGGGAGCAGAAGAGAAAAGCTCTGAGATACACCTGCCATGGATTTCATTGCATGTTCTCCAATTCTTACTTGGTTTGGCTGAGCCAGAAAGCAGAATGTCAGCTACATGATGAACGTTGTCCACCTTCTGGTCCCAGCAAGTACTGAGAACAGAGACACATCAAAGTGAAATATAATTAACCATATCTCTTTCATAAGATCACAGAAAAAATATCTGTTGGAGCTCAGTAATGGCTCTGGGGGAGACTTAGCAGGGGACAAAAGATGAAGTAGTTCTACTGCATCTGCAAGGTCTGGATTCTGTGAAGTCTCAGGGGATGTTCCATGGTTAATTTCATCAAGGAACATCAAGAAATAGGTTTGCATT
Source organism: Cyrtonyx montezumae (assembly GCF_038088225.1). NCBI lineage: Eukaryota > Metazoa > Chordata > Aves > Galliformes > Odontophoridae > Cyrtonyx > Cyrtonyx montezumae. The sequence continues at coordinate 24,234,846 of NW_027071936.1, read as the reverse complement.
TAATATCTGAGACACTTGTCAGCAGTTGTAGAAGAGTCCAGGAGGCTCCCATTGGGTCCGGCTTTACTGCAGCAAAAGAGCAAGAGGGATGGCTCTAATTATGAATGCTGAGCACTGAATGAAGGCCAGCAGATTCATCTTTTGTCTTCCTGCAAGAAAAGCCTTTAGAACTTATGCACGTGTGGAAGTCCCTAACCAATGATTTTGTTTTAAATATGTTGTGCTTAATGTTATACACACAATTGCTTTGGGATTTGGCATTTTCTTCATTGCCCATCGCTGAAATACAATGAAAAAATGATGCTACCATTAAGTGTCTAAAAGGGGGCTATAAAAAAGAAAGAGACAGACTCTTCAGCGGGGTCTGTTGTGACAGGACAAGGAGAAAGTGTTTCAAACTAAAAGAGAGGAAACTTAAATTGGATATAAGGAGGTATTTTACAATAAGAGTGGTGAGGCACTGGGATATATTACCCAGAGAGGTGTTGGATGCTCCATCTCTGGAGACTCTTGAGGTTGGATTGGAGGGGCTCTGAGCACCCGCTGTAGCTATGGATGTCCCTGTTCATCGCAGGGGAGTTGGACTGGGTGGCCTTTAAGGGTTCTTTCCAACTCAAACAATTCCATGGTTATGTGACTAAGTGCAGAGACAGAAAAAAAACAGCTATAGATCCATGAAGAAAAAAGAAAACAAACTGTTTTCTCCAGGTGAAGGAGCAGAGAGGCAGCATAAAGGAATCAAGCACCTAAGAGATATGTTAATCTCACTGTGCTCCATAAGACACATGGCACAGTTTTAGAAGTGAACTGCTCTGCAGCTGTCTCAAGCATGAAGTCTGCAGAAATAAAGTGAGCTCCTCCTCCTGCTTTATTTTTTTGCTTCCTATGATAAATGTGGATGTTTTAAGGTATCTCTCAAACCAAACAATGCACAAGATAGAAAAAGAGACAGCAACACGTGTCATGCAATGGCTTAACCCACTCTGAGCACAACTGAGTGCAAGATTTCATTCCCTCCTCTCACTGATGAAGTTAAAATGCTTAAATCCCAGGAAGAAGAAAAAAGAAAGAAAGAAAAAAAAAGCGTATTTCATATATGAAAAAGATACACTTCAGAGGACAGAGGTTCAGCACTCTGTTCCAGAGAAGCTGGCAGTAGACATTATTCTTGCATCACTCTGCTCATTGCTGTAAGTATTGCTGCACAGTGGCAGCCTTGAGGCACTACTCACACCCTGCCCGAGCTGTATAGACCCGGTATTCTCCGGAAGCAGCAGCCTTTTGTCCCAAGGAAAACCTTAGGGCACCTCCAGCCATCTGCCTCTTGGTTATTCCCCTGCTTTGTCAGGCACCATTAATTCAGCAGCGCCGTTTGTAGAGCGCCTGTGCTGCAAATCTTAAGTGGAGGGAGGCCCCTGCTGGCCACACCAAGTAAGGCACCAGAACCCGGAAGCAGAATGCAACACTGCTATCCTGAGCACCTCCCAGTTAGTTTTGGGACCTAATTCAGACACTGTCAGCTAAAACAGCACAGCTCTTTAACAGCAGTACCAGAGAAGTTAAAGGAAACTTTTGAGTAACGAGATTTTTCCCACTTCTGTTATTTTGGACAAACAGAACTGCAGAGAAATGTGTGTGCATTTAGTATTCTTCATTAGGCCATTTCTAAAACAACAACAAAATCTAGGCTCAACCATCTTCTTTTCAGGAACAGATCTTTTACAATCCATTTTCTCTTGACTTCAGATGAGATGCTAAAGACCAAAGAGTATGACTGCTTCTCAACAGTCCAGAAGAACTTTACCCACAGCCTCCAGCCAACCTAAATCCATTTTCTGCAATACATATGTGACGTCTTTTTATCATTTCTAACAGAAGCTCTAGCAATTCCTCTAAGCACAAGCCTCAGCTGAAAAAGTCACTTAACTAAGCAGAAGGCTATCAGAGAGCAGAGGTAAAGGTTCAAAGGAAAATGGCACTGCCAGTTAAGGCACCTGAGAGAAGACATTTGCCCCTTCTGACCAGGATCAGTTTGCAATACATCACAGGAGGTGTGACAGTAAAATCTTGTGACTGTAGAGTGAGGAATCTTTAAAATAAAATGGGAGCTGTGTAATATGCATTCTTATAGCAGTATTTAATGTCTTGTTGTGTAATATGCATTCTTATAGCAGTATTTAATGTCCTGTAGCAAAGCACCAAAACAAGCTGGTTGTTGGAGAGAGGGAATGTTCTATTTATGTTTTGTTTTATCCCTCTCTCTCTTTAGGAAGTCAACAAATGGAGAAATCAGAAGAGCAAGTAGTCACATGTGTTAAAGATTGCAGGCTGAAAGGCTGAGGAAACTGCATGAAGGAGAAAATAAAGAGGCAGAACCAGACAAAGGATAGGATGAGGCTGTGTTTCTTAGTAGTGAATTCTCAATGCAATCCAAGTTTTCTTGGAAAACCCATGCTGTAACTATCCATGACTGCCTTGTTCCTCTTATACTTCCCTGGCCAGTATTTGGACTGAAGAGAACAACCAACAGTTCCTCCCACAGGACAGAAGGAGGCTGACATAGCTCCCATTGTTTCATGGGAAACACCAGGGGAAAAGCTGAAAAGGATTTTGTATCTCACACACAGGAGGCAGAGGACATTTAGAACTGTCACCACTGCCTTTATCAAACTTTGCATTCCATGTGACAGATAGAAATACATGTGCTTTGTCTCTTCTGACTGGGCACCTCTGATGTTCATACGGTGTCCCCTCTTGGGCTGCCCTGGGAGGCCATTAAATCCAATCTATACGTTCACGTGGCCATCTACAACCTTATAATCAGAATGACCTAAAGCCCCAAACCCCGTGGCTGTTCTCTCAGTGAATTTTTAAGCTAACAAAGTATCTTAGGAGAAAATTAACAGTTTAAGCATGTTCAAAATAAACTAATTTCTCCATAAGCAAATACACTCCAGGTAGCAATAGTGCATTTTGTCTGCAGATTCTCAAAGCAGCAGTTGCTGTGCTGTGAAGATCATGGAATTGTTTGAATCAGAAGAGACTCTTACAGGTCATCCCATCCAAGTCCCCTGCATTGAACAGGGATCCCTACAGCTACATCTGGGGCTCAGAGCTGCTCCAGCCTGACCCTGAATGTTTCCAGGGATGAGGAATTCAACTCTCTAGGCAACCTGTGCCATTGCCTTACCGTAATGTAAAAAAACCTCTTATGTCAAATTTAAGACTCTCCTCTTTTAGTTTGAAATCATTTCCCCTTGTCCTGTCACAGCAGACCCTGATAAATTGTCTGCCACCTTTCCTATTGCTCCCCATTAAATACTGAAGGGCTGCTCTCAAGTCTCCCGAGAGCCTTCTTTTCTTGAGGCTGAACAATCATAGCTCCCTCAGCCTGTCCTCATAGGAGAGGCATTCCACCTTTCAGACCATTTATGTGACTCTCCTCTGGATGCACTCTAACAGGGCCACATTGCACTCCTACACTGAGGATTCCACATCTGGGCAAAGTACTCCAGGTGAGGTCTCACCAGCACAGAACAGAGGGGCAGGATCACCTCCCTTGCCCTGCTGGCCACACTTCTTTTGATGCAGCCCAGGATACAGTTGGCTTTTTGGGCTGTGAGGGCACATTGCTGGCTCACGTCCAGCTTGCCATCCACCTGTGCCCCCAGATCCTTTTCAGCAGGGCTGTACTCTATCCTTACATCGCCTAACTTGTACTGATAGTGGGAGTTGCCACAACCCAGATGCAAGACCCTGAGCTTAGCTTTGTTGAACCTCATGAGGTCCCCACCTGGGTTCACTGCTCAAGGCTGTCCAGATCTCTCTGAATAGCATCTCATCCTTCAGGCATGTCAACTGCACCACACAGCTTGGTGTCATCCTCAAACTTGCTCAGGATGCAGTTGATCCTATAGTAAATCCATAAATACTCTTCTGATTGGGCTGAGAAAGAGCTGTCCTGGAGGGGCCTCATCTCCCAGACTGGCAGGCACCACGTGGGCTGCTCAGCTTTCCGTGTACTGGAGGTGCAGTATCCATCAAGCAGGGCACGTAAAAGTACTCTGGGATTGGATTGAGGGAAAAAAAAAAAAAAAAAAACACCAAAAAAACCATATCAAATGGGAGAAGGAAAACCTTAAGAACCATACTGAAGTGCTGCAGAAAAATGCAGTCTTGATGATACAGAAAATGAAATAGAGCATAACAGACTATAACAAGTGATAGCATCGGCTTGAAAGAATACGAAGTCATTGATTTCTGACCTATGCAAAGAAAACATAATACAGTAAACCCTGCTGACAGCTCAAATATGGATTGTTATTTCTATGAACGTTTCAGCCAAAGTGAGGTAAATGGGGTGTCAGAAGGAAAAGTGGAGCACTGAGATTCTGAAAGGAGAACACCTCACATTCACATTGAAAACAAGGACTGTCACAATGTTGTACACATTGCAGCCTGTACACAAATTAGGAGAATTTTAAACAACAAAAAATGTTACCTTCTGGCACTGCTGAAGTTCCACATTGGTGATATGTGCAGCCCCAGCGGTAGCACTCAGAGCCCTGCTCATTCTCAGCAAGTCCACACACGGTGTCGTGGCACAACATGCAGCATCTCCAAAAGCCTGTTCTTTTTTTTTTTTCTCCTGCTCTTCCCTTTGCTCTCTGAAGCCCTCGCAGATATAAAGAGGTTTTAGCCATTCACTGGGCAAAACAGAAAGTGGGGAGCAGTGAGCAGCACTGGATGTGGCAACACTTGATGGGACAGTACTGAATACAGCAGTAGTCAACGCAGCAGCAGTGCCAAACCCATGCCCCATTTGCACAGGGCAAAGCTTGATCCTCCTCCCCATTCTGGTTCAGCACAGGGACAACACATCTCTTCCACAGCCCAGTCAGAAGATTAAAATGGATTTCATCTGGGAATCTTCACAGCAAAGTGACTGCTGCTTTGGGATCTGCAGACAAAGCATGCTCCAGGCAGCCAGAAGGCACTGCCCCACAAGCTCCTCATCCAGAAGGGCAGCAGTCAGGATAAATATTTCTGTGCAGAATAAAAACTTATTTTTATAAGCTTTTTATAAAACTGAGCTTTCTCCACAGGGCTGTTCCCATCAAATTTTAAAATAATTCTTACAGAAGAAATCTGGGGTTGTTTTGTTCTGTTTGTTTTTGATTGGTTGTTTTTTTGTTTGTTTGTTTTATATTTCATATTCTCTCATATTCCTTTCTGATCATCAGTGGTACCTTACTTCAGATATCTACAAAATGCCCTTAAACCTGTTGAAATCTGCCTGGACTGAGCAAAGCATCATATTGTCATCTACAATGAGGGTGGTGAGGCACAGGAACACGTTGTCCAGAGAGGCAGTGGATGCCCTACCCTGAAAACATTCAGAGCCAGGCTGGAAGGGCTCTGAGCACCTGATCAAACTATAGGCATCCCTTCTCATTGCAGGGCAGTTGGGTTAGCTGGCCTTTAAGGGTCCCTTCCATCTCAAACAACTCTACAGTTTAAGTTACTGCTATTATCTCAGTGTTACTTTGCCTGACCCTCACATTGATTTAGAGCATCACACACACTCACACAAAAAGGTTACTGATGATCTCCCCTTAAGTTGTAGTATCATTTGTAAGCAGCAGTGTTTTCCAGCACACCAGTCTGTATGCTCCTTGGACATGCTTCCAAAGCCAATGGAAGAGTTTCCATCACCCAGAACACCTTCTCATGATCCATTCTCTGTTTATTTGTAACATTTTCCTAACAGTTACTGTAGAGCAGTGAAAAAATTGAGAGCACAGTGCATTACATCACCCAGTAGAATTTTGTGTTCTATCCTAATGCCAGTAAATGAGACATTCACTTAACATCAGTAAGCCCAGGTTTCCAGGGCACACATGAGACCTGTGCACATCCCATGCCAGGAGGTAAGCTTAGCTTTATAGTACACTGTCACAGCTTGGTCATGAGTCTGAGTGACAGCCATGTGCCAGGAGCAGACCAAGAACACACCAAAAGAGAAGCAACCTAAACATCACAGCTCTCTTCTGGCTGTGCTGTTTTCCTCTGACATAGCACTCTAAGGGATTACAAAGGTTTCCAGAAGCATCAAAGTTGATGTCAGTGTTCAACACGACATAAAGCTCTGCACAGTTCCTGTGTTCACATGGGACTTACTGTGCAAAGTCACGTGTATGGAGTAGCAGTGGTTCTCCTAGGAAGAAATAAATACATTTATGCCACTTTGCATGTTCACCGAGGCAGTGGTGCGGTGTTTCTTCTCATTATTCAGACATTATTCTGCTCCTATTAGTTCCAGTAGCAGCTTTTCCACTCAATGTGGCTGTAAAATTAAAGCCAGTGGCAGCAGCCTTTCTTGGATGGCCTGGCAGAGTTGAGCTGCACTTGCCCTGCAGACTTCATCTCCAACGTGGAAGGCTGCAATCTGAATTCATTATCTGTAGATGTTAAGAATTAACAGAAGATATCGAATCTCTCTGATTGGGTTCATAAGATATCCATCCAGCATCCACCCAGAGAGTTCTGTTAGCATGGCAAACTCAGGTTGTAGTGTGAGATGGTTCAGAGGGACTCATTTGGGAAACCTTGGAAGAAGCTGTATGACCTCAGGCAGTCCAGATTTGTTGTGATCTTCCAGTGAGACTTCTGTCTTGTTGCTCATTTATACACGTGGAAGACATGTGAGAAGCACTGAGGTCCCATGGTTTGCTCAGCCCAGAGAAGAGGACCGTCACGATGGCACAGTGACAGCTCAATGCTCAGCCAGCCCCAGCAGGAGAGAGAAGGTGTCGTGGTCCTGTGGAAGCTCCACAGCAAAATCAGCAGCTGAACTGTGGGTCCCATCTCTGCCAACAGACATTCTTCCCGCGTCCATCCCAGCGTCGCCCTACCCAACAGCCCTGCAGCGTCCTGGGGAGCCACTACCCAAAGCGGAACTTTAGCCGGTAGCGGCCAGGGCCGGGGCTGTGCCGTGCCGCGGCCATCTTCTTGGGTGGTGGTGGGGGGGGTGGGGGTGGTTTCTTCTCAGGGCGGGCGACAGTGAAGGCCAGCTGCGATGGAGGGGGCTGCCGGAAGCGGGGCAAGAAGTGTGTGGAGACGTGCTGGGGGCGGGCACGGGGGCTGCAGCCTCGCTTGGCCTTGCCCCGTTTGTTAAGGGCCACGTACCACTGGCGGCCGGAGCGCTGCCCGCGGTGCACGGCTGAGGCATAGGTGTTGTAGCTGTTCTCCTGGAAGCGCTCACGGAACTGGCACTCAGCAGTGAAGCGTGCCTGCAGGCAGAGACGGGAAAAGTTGGCTGGAGAGCCACCCACACCCCACATCCCCCGCCCATATCACAGAGCTGGCTCTCCCAAACTGTTGCTCTGAAACTAGTGAGGGAGGCACAGGGAACATCCTCTGAAGCAGATCCCCACCATTCCTAACGCCTCCCTTTGCAAACCGGGACTCCACTGGAAAATCCTTCCTCAGAATTGGGGCCATGTTGGAATACACTTGCCCAGCACATTTTTCACCACGTAACACCTGGAATCAAATCTTTCAGTCTTTATCTGGAAGACAAACCATCCTGCTGATGCATTTGGGCTTTCCTGCTTTTTATGCACCTGAAGCACAGCGTCTCCAAATGCAATCCCTATGCTCACTTTGCTGTCCCATGGCACCCTGACAGCTGAGTTTAGGGCTGCCCAGGGCTCTTGGAAAGCTGTAGACCCGCAGAGCGCTCTCAGAGAAGCCCTGGGCCCACAGGCTTGGCTGTACCACAGCGCAGCACCGTGGCACCGCAGCGGCTCCGCATCAAAGCGTGGCCATGAGTGACGGGCACAGAGCGTGCTTTGTGCATTGGGCCATGAAATAACTTTATCCTACCAAGGCCAGGGGAACAACAGATGCAGGCTTTGCATTATCGGTGTTATCAACCCAGCCATCCTCAGGCGTTTGGGTCAAGTTTCTACAAATTGACCGCTTTCATCAGGGGAAGGCACCGTGTTCCTCTCACACACAGACTGAGTTCCTCCTGCTGGATTTTTGTTGGACTATAGAATGATTTCATTTGGAAGGGATCCTTAAAGAGTATTCAGTCCAACGCCCCTGCAATGAGCAGGCAGGCCCACAGCTACATCAGATGTCCAGAGCCCCTCTAGCTTCACCTTGAATGTCTCCAGGGATGGGGCATCCACCACCTCTCTGGGCAACCTGTGCCAGTTCCTCACCAGCTGTACTGTAAAAAGCCTCTTCCTTATGGCCACTTTAAGACTCCTCTCTTAGTTTGAAACTATTTCCCCTTGTCCTATCACAGCAGACTCTGCTGAAGTCTATCCCCTTCCTTCTTCTAGACCCCCTTTAGATACTGAAAGGCCATTGTTTCGCCTGCTCCTGCTCTGTCCATTTTCCATATTCCCACCCCACACAGCCATCACCACTCTCCCAGCCCCATCCAGCTTGGGCACAGCAATGCACTCACTCTCCGGGCATCCCCAGGATCAATGGCCCTACAGAAGTCAGTGCAGAGAAGTATGGAGAGTCCACAAACCTCACTCAATGTCACCCTGTGGACTCAGGCAGCCCCAGCACATCACCAACACTCATGTTGCAGCACCACTAACACGGGGCAGGCACCCACACACCTCAAGTATCAGTGTGCACACAGCTGTTGTAACACTGGCACTGTGCTGTACATACACACTGGGAATACTCACACTTGCATGGAGTTTTCCTTTCTTTGACATAGCTAGAAATTTGTTGCTGAAAACTCCTCGGATTCCCACGATCCCCTGAGAGACAGCAAAGATTTCCAGAACGCCTAGGACGACAGGAAGCCCAGAATAAATCACATTTCTTCCTGCATCAGCGTGACAAAAATAAAGCAGAAATCTCACGGCTGCGTTTCTCCACCAAAAGGCCCCGCTCCTCAGCAACCGCCTCTGCGCAGCTCTGCTGCTCCTCCGTCCCCAGCAAGCGGCATGACGCTGCGGCTCTGGGGTTTGGTTTATTCCTCTCCTTGTTCGCAGCCGGTTCCCCGAGCCCGCGGGGGATAAGCTGGGGGGGTCGAGGATGCTCTTTTGCACGGCTTGTGCCAGCGCCGCCACATCGCAGCATCGGGAAGCCCCATTTTCCCCCATATTTCTCACCTGTCCTCAAGCCACGCAGGTTTGTTCCCACCCCGGCCCCGGGAGCTGCGGTTCAGAGGACGGTTTGGGACAGAGCGAGCTCCCACCCGGAGAAAACCGTTCTGCTTCTGTGCGGCCAGCACGGCGCAGCTGACACAGCCCCGACCTCCAAAACGCGGGCAGGAAAGGAGCCCCGGCCCCGGCACTCACTGAGCGGGCTGGCGGCGTGCGCGCCGTCCACGCGGCCGTCGGGGTGCAGCTGCAGGTGGAAGCCGATGCCCACCCGGCAGTACAGCCGGCCCCGCCGCCGGCCCGGGCCCGCAGCCGTCAGCGAGGAGGGGGAGGGGGAGGAGGAAGAGGACGAGGGGTGCCCCCCGCCGGGCAGCCGCTCCCTCCGGCCGCGAGCGGGCAGGGCGAGGAGGAGGAGGAGGAAGAAGAAGGCCGGGCGCATGCCGCCGGCGGGAGGAGGAGAAGGAGGAGGAGGAGGAAGGGCGGGAGGAGGGCTCGGCATCCCGCTCCGCCGCCCGGCACCGGCGAGAGGGGGCCGCCCCCACCGCTGGCAGCCCGGGGGGGCCGCACCTGTGCGGGGCCGAGCAGCTCCCGGCGGTGTGGGGCGCGGCGCTGCCTCGGGTTACGGCGGGGCCCCCCCCAGGGCCGGCAGGGATTGGGTTGCATCCCCGCCGGGAGATGACAGCCGGCAGCTGCGGGGAAGGGGCCGGGGCCGACCCCTCCCGTGTGGGGCCCCGGGGCTGAGTACGGAGACGGGAGGGAGCGGCAGCATCCTGCATCCCCAACGGCCCCCACTGCCATCCCACCTCTTACCCCTAACTCGTGGCTCATTGCAGCCCCACACCCCATAGGGATGGTCTTCCCCAAGCATACCCCTCTTTCTCCCACCCCTTATCCTCCCACTGTGCCCCCAGAGTCACCAAGGAACCCCTCCATTCACCCCATACCCCCCTGCTCCGTGTGCCCACCAGCACCAGAAAATCCCACTGTGGGGCCATGGGGAGGTGGGGGGGTGATGTCCCACAGGGACGGGTTCACAGGAAGCACCATAGGTGACCTTCGGCTGGAAGGAAGAGGAAGGTCACACGGGGGGTGGGGGGGGGGGGGAAGACAACACATGCTTGAGGGTTGCACACATAGTCCTGCATCCGTATCTATATATACACTCATGTCTAAAAATAGAATCATAAATATATATATACACACTTATAAATATATAAACATGCAGACACGCTTGTTACATCCACTGCTATATGTGTATAAGTAGGGCTGCCCCTATGTAGAGGCCATACCTGCAGGAGGGTCGGGGTGCTCAGGAGCCTCTTCCCTTTTCACCGTTGCAGAAACTCAGCCCAGTGAACCCATTCCTTCCTCTCACCCATCATGGGATGGGGGGGCAGTGCAGCCTCATGGGGCATCCATCGCCTGGAGGATGATTTACCCTTGTGAGGTTCATGCAGCAAGGAGGGGGAAAAAAAAAGATAGAAGAAGGTGGCTTGATTCTAAATAAATAACAAACCTTAATAGCCCACTTCCTGCAATAATCCAATTTAATTGCCTGTGGCAGTTGCAGCCCTTACGCACACATACACAACAGTGGCCTCTGAAGGCTGCAGCTGAAGTGCTGCTGCTGCCTGAATTATTCAGGGCTTGGTTACAGAGAAAACTACCAGCAGACAGAAAGGATCCCTATGGACCCTATCCCTGCATATCCCACCGCTGCGAGTTCCATCTTTACATCTCCCATTCCTAGGGGTCCCGTCTCTATCCCATTCCTGGGGGTCCAATCCTCACAAGCCCCATCCTTTGTGGGCCTAACGCACTGGGGTGCTGAGATGCAGCACCACTTGTGCATCCCACAGCTATGCCACCATCAGGACTTCAACGAAGTGCAGTGACCTCGACAGTCCTGGACAAGGACGAAGCCCCGAGCAGCCCCAGAGCAGTGCTTACATAAGGAAATAAACGTTCCAGAAGTCCTAAAGGTGCAAACGAGTCCCTGCTGCACGCTAGACGCATTTCCCAGTGGCTGTCAGAGCATCGCTGCTATTGGCAGAAGCTCCGCAGGGATTTCCCCCTCTGCAAGCAAAGCGCTGTGATTTCGGCCCCAAAGCAGAGAAACCAGAAGCGGGGGTGGACGGACAAAAACAAACAAAAACCACACAGCGGAGAGCATATGCGTTCTCAGTAAAGCCGGTTCACCCCCTCCATGGCCCCTCCCCGCCCTGCCGAGCCGGGAGCGGCTCTACCTGGGTGCTAGGGGATGCCTGGGGCTAAGCCGCCGCGGCCCCACTAGGTGGCAGTGCGTGCCCGCGAGCAAACTCTAACAGAGCCTAAAGCCCTAAACCGTTCACCCTTCACCCCTCCAAACCCCCCCCAAAACCGTCCCTGAAAGTCCCTTAAATTCCCCCCAGACCAAACCCTCCAAGCTTTGGGAGTGCCCTCGGACTGAGCGAAGCTGCCCTCATTGGGATGTTATAAAGTGCAGGTGGTGATTAAAGTGTAATGAAGTGCAGGTGTGGGTGGGGTGGGAGAGGGAAGTTTGAGGGATAGCTTGTCGAGGGAAGGGAGCTCTGACTGCGCAGTGGGATGCGAGGGGTTGGGGGAGTGGGGTAGCGCAAATTTGCGCAGGAAGACTGGGGAATCGGGGTGATGTGAATACGTAATGGACTGTGTGGTGGGGGAAAAAGAAGAAAAGGAGGGAAAGAGAAAAAGGGAGGGGGGAGAGGGGGAGAGAAAAGAAGAAAGAGTAACCAGAATAGAAATACAGACTATGAGAAAAAAAGAAAAGGAGAGAGAAAAGTGAGGGAAATAAATAAATAAAGGAATACTCAGAGCACCAAATGCACTGCGCTCCCCCCACCCGTCCCCCCCCCACACACACCCGCGGGATGCACAGTGCCCAACACTGCCCCCGGGACTGTGGGATCCCTACGGCAGCACCCACCTCTCACTCATGTCCCCTTTACCGATCTCGCCCTCACATCCCCCACGGACACGCGCACCTCAGGACTGGTGGAGGGGTGGAGGGAAGCACGGTGTGGGTACCAACGCTCCCAGCCTCCCCCCTTCCCCTTAGAGACATGGGCACAGATGCCCGAGGGGGCTGAGCCCCGGAGCCCTACAACCATGTGTGAGACCGGGAGTGCTGCGGGGAACCGGGTGGCATCGGCCCGGGAGCGGCACTGTGCTGGGTGTGGGGTACGGTGCTGGGTAAGGCGGGGGGGTTGGGGGGGAGAGGGGAAAGGGGATGAGAAAAGAGAAGAAGGGAAAATTGAAAAGGGAATGGGAAAAGGAAATGGGAGAAGGGAAGGGGGAAAAGGAAAAGGGAAAAGGGAAAGCAAAAGCGAAAATGGAATGGGAAAAGTGAAAATAAAAAGGAAATTGAATGGGGAAGGGAAATGGAAAAAGGGGGAGAAAAGGATAATGAGATGGGAAAAGGAATGGGAAAAAGGAAAGCAAAAGTGAAAACGGAATGGGAAAGGTGAAAGAAAAGAGAAACTGAATGGGAAAGGGAAATGGAAAAAGGGGGAGAAAAAGATAATGAGATGGGAAAGAGAATGGGAAAAAGGAAGAAAAGGAATAAATGAGTGAGAAAACGGAATAGGAAAAGTGAAAAAAAAAGGAAATGGAAAAAGGCAATGGGAAAAACGAGAAAAAAATCAAATGGGAAAAGGGATGGGGAAAACGAGAAAAAGGGAAAATTGGATGAGAAAAGTGTGGGAATAAAAGGATAAGGGAAAAAGGAATGGGGAAAGAAGAAAAGAAAGAAAGGGAAAAGGAAAAGGGAAATGGAATGGTGAAAGGGGAAAAGGAAAAGGGGAACAGAAAGGAGAAAGGGGAAGGAAAATGGAAAAAGGGAGAGTGGAAAACGGAAAGAAGTAATAAGGAGAGTGGGGAAAATGTAGAAATATGAAAAAGGGAAAGGGGAATGGAAAGGGTTGAAATAGAAGAGGGAGTGCAAAAAGTGGAAAAGGAGTGGGGGAACACAGAATGAAAGAATGAAAAGGGAAAGAAAAAAGAAAAAGGAAAAAAAAAAGAGGGGGTAAGAGAAAAAGGAGAGGGGAATGAAGAAAAGGAGAAGGAAAGGAAGGGATGGAGGTGCAGAGGGGCGCGGAGCGAGGCAGGGGCGCGGAGGGGCCATCCCAGCGGCCCCACGGAGTAACTGCGGCTGCGTTGCAGAAAATAAATCATTTATTGTCAAAGCACCCAGCGCACCCAGATAGACTATAAAGTTTAATAAATCTTTTCGGGGGGTGGGCGGGCCGGGCCGGGCGGGGGGCATGAAAAGAAACACGAAACTACCGAGACTCCATCATTCACGGGCACATGTCACACGAGGGCGGGCGGCGACGGCGGCGGGTGCGGTCGGGGCGCGGAGCCCCGGAGCGGGGGGGAGCGGGGGTTGGGGGGGTTGGGGGGGTCCCGTCCACCGTCCGCCGCCGCCGCCGCCCCGCCCGGAGCTCCGTATCTAAAATAAAACCTTTACCCTGACATAGAATTATTCTTACATCTAAACCATAAGTGCTTCATAATTTAAGTAGAAACGTATGACAAATGCATCAATATGTTGCAATATATGACATTTCAAAAAATGTACTTTAAGTCATTTGCTTTCCTTTTTTTTTTTCTTTTTCCCTTTCTTTTTTTCCCCTTTTTTTCCGTCTTTTTCTTTCCTCTTTTCCCTTCCTCTCTTCTTTTGCCGTTTTCCTTTTCTTTATGCCGTCCTCTCTTTTTGCCTTTTGAGTCCATTTTTCGCATTTCTTCTTTTTTTCTCAGTTTTTCCCTTTTTCTCAATTTTTCTCCATTTTCTCATATCCTCTCATTTCCTCAGTTTTTCCATTTTTTCCCGTTTTCTCCACTTCAGTCCATTTTTCTTCGTTATTTCCTTTTCCTCTATTTTCTCTCCTTTTCTTCCATTCCTCTCCATTTTCTCCATTTCCAGTATTTTTTCAATCTTTCATCCGTTTTCCCCCATTCTTCTCATTTTCTCCATTTTCTCAATTCCTCCCCGTTCTCTCCTTTTTATTTTTTTCCCGTGTTCTCACTTTTCTCCACTCTATCCAATCTGTCAGTTTTCTCACTATTTTTCTCCGTCGTTTTTTTTTCTTTTGTCCATTTTCCCAAATTCTCTCAATTTTCTTTTATTTTTCCTCCGGGTTGTTATTATTATTATTATTATTTTCATTTTCTCAGTCTTTTCTCTATTTTCTCCGTTTTTCCCACCTTCTCTATTTTTCTCTTTTTTTTTTTTTCTCCATTTTTCTCCACTTTCCCCCATTTGCCCCCTTCTGGATTTCTCTCATTTCTCTTCATCTTCTCCACCTCTCTCACTTTTCTCGCCGCTACCCCCATCCTCCCTGCCCCCCTTTTTCCCCGCCGCTAGTTGTGCGAGGTCATGTGGCGGGAGAGGTGGTGCCGCTCGCGGAAGGACTCGTTGCAGATGGGGCACTTGAGCTTCTCCTCGCGGCGCCGCTTCACCAGCGGCTCCAGCGCGTACTCCTTCTTGTGGTGCGAGCGCATGTGGTACACCAGGTCCGACGTCATGCGGAACGACGCGTTGCACTTGGCGCACCAGTTCTGCGCCGGGAGGCACAGCGACGCGAACGACGGCGGCAGCAGCGTCAGCGCCGACGGCAGCTGCAGCTGGAGGGGCCCCACCGCGGCCGCGGAGCTCTTGGGCCAGAAGGCGGTGGCGTAGAGGAAGGGGCTCTGCTTGGCGCCCGCCCCGCCGCCCGCTCCCTCCTTGGCGGCCAGCTCTGCGGCGTACAGGCGGCCGGCGGAGGGGCCGTCGGGGCACGGCTCTCCCAGCGCGCCCAGCTTGGGGCCGAGCGGCAGCGGCGGGAAGCAGCGGGCGGGCTGCGAGAAGGCGCTCTTCCGCTCCTCCGCCCCGACGGCGCCCGCCGCCCCGAGCTGCGGCACCGAGCTGAACGCGCTGCCCCGCGTCGCAGCCCCGTTTCCACCACCTCCTCCGGAGCGGGGGCACAGTGCCGGTTCCCCCCCGCCGCCTGCCGTCGGGGCCGCCGGCGAGGCGCGCTCAGGGCCGTCCTCGGGGGCCGCGTCGGGCTCGGGGCCGCGCGCCGCCTTCTTCACCTCGACGAAAGCGCTGCGCTTCGCCTCGCCCGTCTCGGGGCTGGGGGGCGCGAAGAGACGGCCGCCCTCCTCGGGGCCGCAGTAGGAGCCGGCGGCGCGGAACTGCTGCTGCGGGGCGCACACCGGCTCCTCTTTGGGGGCCGCCGGCAGCCCCGGGCGCTCCGTCGGGAAGCGGCCCCTCGCATCCTCCTCGGGGTACCGCCGCTTGGTCCCTCCGCCCGCACCCTCGGGAGGAACGTCGGGGCGGCGCGGGGGATTCTCCAACTCCCGGGCCAGGTTGTGGAAGTCCGTGGAGGGCTTGGCCGCCCCCCCGGCGCCGCCGTCCGGGAAGGGGTGAGGGAGCGGCTTGGCGAATTTGGCGGGCTCCGGCTCCTTGGCGGCTGCCTCTTTGCCGTCGGGGGGGCCGCCGTTGGTTCCGTGCAGCCGCTTGGGGCAGCGGAAGCGGAGGTGGGCGGCGAAGGGCAACTCGAACTGGAAGCGCTGTCCGCACTCGGGGCAGGAGAACGGCGGCGACCCTGTGCGGGACACGGGGAAGGGGACGCGCGCTCAGCCCCGGGCCGCTCGGAGCCGCCGTCGGGGAAGGGCACCCCGCACACCCCCACCCGGCCCCTTCCCTGGGGAGGATGTTGGGGGGCACCCACCGTCGGGGCCCCGCGTGGGGCCGAGTAGCAGCAGCTCGGCGAGCTCCTTGCCGTACCACACCAGCAGCTCCTCGTCCTTGGCGATGCGGCGCAGCGAGCGGTAGAAGAGCTGCCCGCTCTTCACGTAGGCCTCCAGGTTCTGCTCCTGCCGCTCGCGGGCCGCCTGCACCAGCCGGAGCCACATCAGCCCCTCCGCGGAGCCGTTGGCCGCCGACGTGTCCACCTGCAAAGGGCCGAGTGTCCGTCGGGGGTTCCCCAGGGGCCGTGGGGCCGCTCCGCCCGCCCCGTCGGCGGCTCTTACCCGGAAGATGTAGGGCACGGTGCGTTTGTCAGTGGATTTGAGGGCGATGAAGGCGATGCTGTCGTAGAGAGACGTGTGGCTCAGCACGCACGGCCCGAAGATGGCATTCTCCGGGATGTCGCAGGTGGTGTAGACGCTGGTGAAAATGTCCGTCAGGCACTGCTGCACCGCTTTGGCCTCCCCGTCCCACGGCCCCCGCGGGGCGTCCTCCATGGCTGCGGGCAGGGGGAAGAAGGGGGATGGAACGAACAAACACACACACACACACACAAAAAAAAACCCACAAAAAATGAAATTATAGGTATTTATAGAGTCGGAAATCAGAAGGAAAAATGCGAGTCATCACGCTGGGAAAAAAAAATAAAAAAAATAAAAATCACAAAAATGAAATGATGGATGTTTACAGAGATGCAAATCAGAAGAAAAAAGGCGAGAAAAAGTCATCGCGGTGGGAAAAAAGAAAGAGCTCCGCGCGGGGGATGCGGCCGCCGCCGCCGCCGCCGGGATTGTGCGGTTGCGGGTGGGGAGAGTGGCCCGGCCCGGAGGGTTCGGAGCGTGGCATTGTGGCTGACGGCAGCCACCTCCCGCTCCGAGAGGGAGCGTCTGGCTGCGCATTACCATAATCCAGCACTTTCCCTCCGAGATGTAATTCAAAGCAGCGAGCGGAGGTAATTCTTTTTACCCCGACACGCGCTCCGCCGAGCAGCCCCGCAGCCCGCGCGGGGTCGGGCGGTGCGGGATCCCACCCTGCGCTGCGCTCCCGCGGAGCCCTCGTCCCCCCACCCCGCTCCTCCGAATTCCGCCCTCCCCACCTCCGCCGAACGGATCCCCGCGAACCGCCCGCTCCGGAGCTGCGGGACCCGGCCCCGCTTCCCGGGGACACCGCGGCCACGTCCCCGCGCGGAGCGGCGGAGGGTGCCCGAGCCCCCGCGGGATCGGGGACCGGGAGGGGGCCGCTCTCGGTGCCCCCCCTCCGCCGCCGTCGTTGCGGCGCTGCACGGCCCCACCGCGCCGATCTCCGCAAACGAAAGCGGCGGCGGCGGGCGGCCCCCGCCGAACTTTCCCCCCGCCGCCCCCCGCTCTTCCCCGGCCCCGCGCAGCCACCGGCTCCCCGCGGCCGCCCTTTGTCCGGGGCCGGCTCCGGGCATTGTTCCCTCCGCCACTCACCGGGGGCGGCGGGGCCGCGCTCCCCGCCCGGCGCTGGCACAAAGGCGGCCGCCGGCTCCGTGCCCCCCGCTCAGCGCCGCTCCATGGCCCGGCCGAGCGCGCTCCGCGCCGCGCAGATGGACGCGGCGCAGTGAGTGAGTGGCACGCAGACACACACTTTTTGTTTGCCGCACATAATCTGCCCAATGACGCGTGACAGCCCACGTCCCCTCCCTTTAACCCCTTCGGGGGACGCCCGCTCGCCGCCCGCCCGCCCGTACGGCCCTCACCTGGCACCTCGCGGGGACTCCCCGGAGCTTCGGGCCCCGACGGCCGCCCCAGGGGGGCAGCGGGGCCGCCACCGCGGGGACGGAGCCACCGCCGCGACGGAGCCGATGCGGGGACGGAACCACCGCCGAGGGGACGGAGCCACCGCCGGGACGGCCCCGACGGCGCCGCTGCCCCCGCGCACCGGGATGAGGGATGGGTGCGGGATGAGGGATGGATGCGGGATGCGGCCGCTCTGCGCCTGCGGAAGGGTTCTCCCGCACGGAGAGCGTTCTGCGCTCCAGTCCTTACCGTCGTCATTTCGGACCCGCGACGGATTTAAAAAATAGAAAGTAAAAATGGAAATAAAAAGGCGAAAGTAAACAAAAGGCGGCACAAAGCCCCTTCCGGAGGGGAGCTGAGCGCTGGGTGCAATCAGAGCGCGGCGGGTGCGGGGCTTTCACATTCACTTATCCGCCGCGTAATTACGATTTTCCCTGCATTAGGATTAAGGGCTGCCCGTAATGTGCTTTCAACATTTATCTTATTAATTCCACAAACCCAGCGGCTCCTCAACGGGGATTGCTATAACATTACCAATACGCGGCAATTCGGAGCTGCTTCGGAGGTGCGCGATTTTTGTGGTTATTTTTTTTTCTTTTTTCTTTTTTTCTTTTTTTTCCCCTTTCTTATTTTTAGCTCCCGCTGCGTGGCATGCAGCGCCCGACCCGCTGCCATCCGCCGGGAAGCGGAGAACCGCATCATCCTTTTCCTTTGCCACAGTTCGAAGGGGCACAGTGGAAGGAGCAGTGCCCGAAACGCTGTGACATCGCCACGGCCGCCGCCATCCCCAGGCCCACTGCAAAACTGCGCGGAATTTTGGGGTATTTTGGGGCATTTCGAGGCATCCTCGCCGCCCCCACTGTTTTGAGGTCCGTGCTTCCCGCGTGCTGCGGGAGGTATCTTTGGGAATACTTCCCCACCGCGTCTCCCGAGAGTACCACGCGTTATCCACGCGAAAATTTCTCCCCGCAGAGCCACGGTCCCGTCGGGGCGGCCCGACCCTGCCGGGGAAGCACCCTCCGAGCGGTGGTGAGGCCAAAAGAAGAGCGTGGAACAAACCCTGAGCTCTGCCGTCCCCGTATCCCCAGCCCGGAGTCACCGCCTCGACCCTGGCACCCCCGGAATCATTGAGGAATATTCGTGTCTGCTCTCAGCACTGCGGGATTTTCTCCTATGTGAGCACTGAGCTGAAGCTGAAGGGTGCACGCAGTCCCCCCCTAGCCCTCTCCATTCTACAGCTCAGCTCCCTGCCCTCTACTCTCCACTCCTTGACTTTGATTCAGGGCAAAGAGCTGGGGCCCAGGACCGCACCCCTTTTTTCACTGCGATCCCAAGGGCTCTCCTTTTCCACTGGGCGTGAAGACAGAGGGGTGAACAGAGGGATGGACGGAGTGATGTGGAGGATTCCAGCGGGGATGGAGCCCGCAACTCCCCCAGATTGATTTCCCTCCGTCATAAATCTCGGCCCGCTGTCCCCCTGCCCACCCAAGCATGATGAAGTCCTTTTCCATCGAGTATTCAGCACCGGAGCCGCACAGCCCGCCCGGCCCGCAGCCATCTGCTGCTCCAGGAGAGGAGAACAGCGGCCACAGAGAGAAAGGGCCGCGCTGTCCGGACCGCTCCGGGACAAACGGCGGCTCTGAATAGCGGCCGCAGCCTCTGCCTCGCTCTGTGCCTATGGAGACGGAGGAAGAAAGGGAGCATTATAGCAATGCGACAATTGTAACACGAGCAAAGGAAGAGGCACCCAAAGGGCAGCGCTGCGGCGGAGGAGGGCCCCGCGTGGAAGGGTGCTGCCGGGTTTATAGAGACTTTCGCTGCTTTTCGATCGGGAGCCAAAGAGGCGGGGGACGACCCCCGAGCAGCGCCCGCAGGACGCAGGTGACGGCTTTTTAGGCTTTGCGGCGTTTCTCCCCAGTTCCACCACCTCTGTCCCGGCCGCAGCATCCCTCAGGGTGAGCACTCGCTTCCTCCGATGGAGGGCAGGAGAGGAGAGCCGACGGCTGCGGCCGCGGCCCGGGGGTACCGCAGCGCCTCCCACCCGCAACCACCCACCGCCGTGACACCCCCCCCACCCCCACCCCGCCCTCTGCTCGGGGCTGCGGTACAGTGCTGCCCCTTCCTCGTGTTCCTCGACGTGCTGCCGCTTTCGTGGGCAACAGCCATGTGCACGGGTCATCCCCATTCCCAATAGCAGCACTCCTTCATTTCCAACCCCCCCCCCCGTCACCCAAGTTTGCTTTTCTCCGGGTGCAGTGTATGATACGCACAGCTCCGCGCCGCTTGCACAATGTTTTTCGTGATCTAATATTCTTTGTTCCAAACTGCAAAAAAAATCTAAATAAAGACTATAGTGTGTCGCATCGGTATAGGCATCAGCTCGCGCTTCCTGCGGCATATGGTACTTCAGAAGCCATATGTACCACTGTTTAGTGATTCTGGCAAAGAGGCGCAGAATGGTGAAATCCAACTGCCAGGATTTCTGAAAACAAATATGTAAATGCTCCAGTGCTTTTGTTATTCATAACATACCTCTAACACAGCACATACAATATGCTGTTCATTCTGTAACTAGTGTACTACTCAGCTATATTTGCTTCAGCCCTCGGTTTTAAAGATTTTTCCGCTCTGTACAGTTCTTCCATGCTTTCCATCTACATCCATTTAAATTGGCACTTGGAGAGGGGGATTTTTCCTCTCTTTTTTTTTGGGGGGGGGGAAGGGAAGGGGGGTGAGGTTGGGGTGCATATCTATGCAAGCATCTAATTGCAGAACAAAGAGCCGTGCGATTTCAGCATCCCCTTGGCACAAGCGGTGGAAAGAAGCAGGGGGGGCGGCACTGTTTCGGGGTCAGCTGCTAAAGCAGGGCAAGCATCCCGAGGAAGGTGATGCGAACCTCTGGGGAACACCAAGAAACAACAGGGAGGGAGCATTTGGGACACCAGTCCCACTGAGCATCCCACAGAGTATTCCTACCTTGTCTTTTGTATTTGCTCTTTAAATTAAAGGGTTGACACATTTAACAGCAGGCACAATGGGTGTACTAGGGAAGCAGGGGAAGGTCCCAGCTTATCCTCATGCCATTGTCCCTCTGCACCTGGAAACACATCCCAGATTCAGCATCTTCATGAACAACTTCTGCTGTGAGATGTGAGCCCTCAGCTGCTCAGCCATTTGCACACCCTGTGTGAGTGCCTCATTTGCATGGAATTTGTATTTGTTGGTATTCACGTCGGTAGGAGAATACTTACCTTAGATCAATGCCACTGCAGTTTATGGGGATCATCTGTGCCAAGATAGCAGCTTAGGGCTGTGATTCCAGAGCCTTGCAATTTCCATTGCCCTCCCACATATGCAAGTGGGGCTGTAAACAGGGCTGGGACACCTGGCATGGATCCTGGGGCTGAGTCTCACCCTAACAGTCTTTCAAAACCTAGAGAGCAACTTCTGCATTGTACATAAACTCCAGGATTTTGGGAAAAGCCATCCCCAAATCTTGACCATCCTCACGGCTGAAAGCTCGCTATTTTTCATTGTGTTGGTTCTTACTCTCAACCAACATCTGCCGCTATGATTACGGTCTCTAATGAGCTTCTAAATCACATCACAGCATTCTGTGCTGATGAGCTGCAGTCAGTAACTAAGTGTTTCCTCCTGCAAGATGTGAAACGCTTCCTACAAACGCTGAGTGCTCACAATTCTCCCAACACAAAAGGTGAGAATCTGTTTTTTTTTTTTTTTTTTTTTAAAGCATGTCTTATCTGGGGAAACCCGGGAACTGAGTGATGCATGGAGAGATCTGAGCCTGCCTGCTTCACACATAGCATGGGTGGAAAACAACACAGAAACACACTCCTGAAGAAGAGAGCAGCTTCAGGGACTGTCCTTAGCTGTTGACCCCCTTAGAGCAGGCAAGGGAATCCAGGGAGGCCCATGAGCAGCCAAATGACCCACAGGGATTCAAGGCAGCTTTCTAGTGTCACATGGACACTTCACAGCCCCTTTTCTTCTGCTCTGGACTCATTTCTAACATACAAACAGGGCTCAGCTTGTGTGGCACCACCTCACCATGGGCTGAACCAGGCACGACACACACACCCAGTCCTGTCTCAGGAGAACTGGGATGGAAGAATATAGATTATTTATTCATCTAGTTACAGAACGTATATGATTTCTCATCAGGTCATCAGTGAGGTGATGACTCCAGCTTTGTCTTCCTCTTCTCCACAAGTGGCTCTTGATAAGAGAAGTGAGGATGGTTTGGTTTATAGCATGATTTCATGGAGATACTAGCTTCCTGCAGATAAGGATGTGTACAATGCAAGCCTGGATCTGGTTGGTCACAAAGCATCAGCCCTCCCCACCACCCAGAAACACCATACAGGACAGTTCAGCAAAATAATGCTACCCTGCACACAAAAGAATGCAGGATTCCCCTCTACTTGCTAAAACCTGGAGAAATGATGGCCCACCCACACAGTTCTTGCTTTAGGAAGAGACTGAGTGCTAGAAGGACAGCAAGGAAGATGTTGAAAATACGTTCTTCCATTTCTTCTGTTCTGCAGGCAACCAACATCCAAACTCACAAAATGACCCTGGGGTCACAGCCATCTCCAGGGTTTCTTGCAAGGCTGGAAGCAGAAAACACCAACGAGCAAGCAGAAAAGCAAGGCAGTGCTTCCAAGCACTCAGGAGCAGGAAGCAGACAGGGCACACAGACCATGGTGTGTCTGTGCCATGAGGCATCTTGGCTGACGGCCGGGTGAGGTGCCTGTGTGGTGACTCAGCACTGTCCCTGGCACAGGATATGAGTTGCAGGTGAGCTAATCTCTGTCATCTTGTTTGCACAGTGACTATGGGAGCAACACACCTCCCAGTCTCGGCTTGGCTCACCAATGGCAGGAGGAAGAATTCTGTATGAATGCTGAAACACTGCCATATCAGAAGGGCGTGTAATACTCCAGGTCTTTTTCTGCAGCCATCACTATAGATAGATCAGCTGTAGATATTTCCTCAAACTATTTCTAGTTGTGTCATCCATACCCAGCAAAGATTATGGATACCCACTGGCCTTGGTAAACAGTGTAGTGGCTGCCAAAGCACCATGAAAGCAGCTGGATCCACATTTCACATTTGCTTGCTTGTCTCTGGGTGAAGTCCTCTGCCCTTCCTGCCTGTAGTAGATAACTGCATTTACTGATTAGCCAACATCACCACTCAGAATGAAGCCTAGACTCCCAGGAAATGCTGCTCTGCTCCCACCTAGAGTAATCACACAATTATAGGAAGAGAAACCCATAACTTCTTCAATTACAGAAAATGGTGCACGTCAGGACTGCCTACTGCATTGCACAAGCTGACTTTTCTGAAGCTGAGAATCTGAGGAAGAGGTAGTTCAGAGTCACAAAAAAAAAAACCCCAAAACAACAAAACACCAGTTAAGATGCATCACAACCACCTCCCTTCCATCCAGCAACAAACTCTTATTCCTTCAGAAGTCAGGAGCTGCTACAGGTGCAAGACTGATGCACACCTGGGAACCAGTGCTGCCCACTTGGCCATGGCCTGGCCTCACGCAGTCCAGGCAAGCCTTCTGCTCAACATACAATAAATGCCCAAACTCTAGACTTTTATATGCTAAGCATCAAATGTCTCTAAAGATATCAACTGCACAACATCCCCACGCTGTCTCTACCAAGGAAGTTGCATGGCACAAGAGCTCTGTGCCGTGGTGCTTCTCCCTGCTCTATCAAAGACAGGACTCCCTGAGATTTGGAACAGAGAGCAGAGCAGGAGCCCACACTGCAGACCCCACTAATTCCTCCTCCTTCTGCCACTAGGCTCCAGCTCTTCCCCATGAGCAACAGTTCATAAAACCTCCAGGAAAGGCCCAGGTTCTCATTGTTCAACCTACAAAACCCTATCATATCTGTCTCCTCTAGCTGCTCATTGCCTTGACCGTTGCAGGTTCACAACCACTCCATGAGAGATGCATAGAGATTTCCTCAGCACAGCCCAAGCCCCTCCAACAGCATCTCCACACCGTGGTGCAGGAGCGGTTAAATTCACTGAGCCCAGCTGAGCCAAGCCCCAGGAGCTCTGGCCCACAGCAGTCTCCAACAAAAAGGAAAGGGGACTCAGGTGTTGCCTCTTATAATCACAAACCCACCAGCTGCTGTGGGCTGTACCCTATCAACAAAAATAAAACAAAACAACAACAACAAAAAACATAAAGCTCTCTTCCAGACTTTCAAAGCTCCAATCTAAGCAAGGTGTTTCATCATGTCTCATCACAACATTGAGCTGCTGGGCAGTGTATGCAAGTGCAGCTCTCCGTGACTGTGGCTTGCTGGTGATCGCATGCCGGAAGAGTGTTGCACAGATGACTTCACGAAACAAAATTAAGAGTCATGCATCAGAGAGGACATTGCCACAGCTCTGGCGTAATTAGGAGTCATCATCATCAAGCACAGGAAATTGGCACATCTGCTTTTTCAGGGCTGTCGGCACACTGTCAGGAGGAGCTGTGCTGCATCTCTGAGCTTTGCAAAGCGCAAGCATTTATGCAGGCTCCCACAAAAGAGTGTTTTTCATCATTTAACTTCCTAGTGGTTATGTTCTCTTTCTATCCCTAGCCCCAGGAGGGAACGCTGATCTGATGGTGCCATATTCTTTTTTCCCTCCAGCCCCAAAGAGCTTTGGCTTTAAATCTGCATCACTCCACAGTACAAATGTTACATTTCTGTTTGGATGCACCTGAGAAGGGGTTTACTTCTTCCCCTTTGAGCCAGTAATAAAACTCCAGCAAGTCCCGTGGCTTGGATGGATGCAGGCTTTCAGGATGAAGACATTGCTTTTTTCTTTCTAATCTTTTTCCCTCCGAGTGCCCACTCAGAGATGCGTTGTTCCCTTGATGGGATATGCTGAACTGCTGCCTGCTGTGGCCACGCGTTGTTTCCCAACAAGACCAAACAGGGTCACTGCAGCCCCAGAGTTGTGCAAAAATCCTGTCTGGAGTCATCCGTTCCCCAGTGCTGCTCCCAGCCAGCAACCGCTTCTGGCATAAGATTTGATTTTTCCATCATGCTTTTTATTTTTTCCTCTCCTGGGCCAAGGGTGATTTAGCTGCACTCTGTGAGGTTTGCACTGGGATAGCACACACCTTCGTCTTTCTTTCCAGTCCTGCTGACATAGGAAACAGTGTTGCGTGTCCTCGTGCGGTCTTTGTGTTGGAAAATCAGAGACCTTCTCTGCTTTGCTGAGACTAGGAAGAGTACCGCTTATCATCATCAGCAATTAAAGGCCCACTGTGCACATATCACTAACAGATATTCTCATGTGGAATCAAACACATTGCTGACATTCAGGTTTCCTAGTTTTTGGACTTAAGAGCTGGCTTTCCCCCTCTGTGTTTTTGGCTATGTATTTCCAGCGGGTATCACAAACTATTTCAGTGTGTTGGAAAGTAGTGACTATTCAGGAATTTTGAGCTTGCATAATTCCCAGATTTGTCTAGACGGATATTTTCCATCTGGATGATACATGCAACAGCACACAGATATGAGTTCCCGTGTTACTTAATGCTATCCTTTTTATTTATTTGTTTATACACTGATGCACAGAATGCACAGAATGCTTATGTCTGTAAGGCAGAGGAAGGATGTGTTTGGGTAATCCTCCAGCATGCAGCTCCTTGATGATGGCTGCACGTTGTACAGTTCCTGGACTCACAGTGGCTGCTTTCCTCCTTTGCAAAGGGTGAGACTTGGTGTCGACAGCCCAAGTTGAGGTGCCTTCAGTCACAGAATCATTAAGGCTGGAAAAGACCTCTTAACATCACAAAGTCCAGCCCCAACTCACCCCTACCATGCCCACTAATCATGTTCCTCAGTGCCACATCTCCATGGCTCATGAACACCTCCAGGGATGCTGACTCCAATACCTCCCTGGGCAGCCTGAGCCAGTGCCTCACCAGTCCTGCAGGACAGGACTTAGCAGTGGAATTGTGTTGGTCTCTGCATGCATCTTCCCTGTCAAAAGTTCTTCTTGCTGCAGATGTGAGAGCACAGCCCAGAGTGCTCCCACAGGCAGCTGACCTGGTGTCGAATAGAGGTCTCCTGGTGCAGGCAAGAGCAGCAGGGACACCCCCTTCTGCTACAGGGAACCCTCCTGCTGCTGCTTTATGTTAGCTTTTGTTCGTCCGTGTAGCAATGGAGGAGGCAGGGAAAGAGGTGGGAGAGAGAGTGATCTGGTGCATTCTGAGAACCAGGCAAGGAAGATACATAAACACAGCCAGGACCAAATCCATGTAAATATCCACAAGCTGCTGCCCTGTACTATCCTGTTCATCTCTACTTCAACTCACCTCTCCAGCAAACCAGCCTCGTGTTATCTGCTGCTTCAGCAGAAACCGCAGAGTGAGAGAGGAATTCACACACACTTGGAAACTGGGAAGAAGCAGCCTCTGGCTGTCACAGACCTCGGGCTGGCAAGGTTGGATCTCTGTAAGCAGCTGAAGCAGTTTCCAACAGCTGGATGACATGACACATCCTCGCGAGGCTTGGGGAGGGCTCTGCAGGCTGAGCTCAGCCATGTGTTGGAGACCCTCTGCTGTGTCTGCAGAGAGAGAGGCCCGTGCTGCTCCACAGTCCTTAAATGCAGTGGATTTACAGCCTTTGCTTTTGCCAGGTTTTTGCGGGTGCTCAGCCCTTAATCTGCTGTGTTTTGAACACCCACAGGGACTGTAAAATGCAGCTTGCTTGCCCTTTAGCCTTGCTAGCTCAGAAATATGAAGAATTTCATGCGCCAGATCTTTGGTGGATGTTAACTGTGCTTGTGCGGATGAAGTTTTCACTCATTAAATCACTCAAGTGCTATACAGGGGGGGATTGAATTCCAGGCGCCCTTCTCTTTTCCCTTTGTATTGTTGAACACATTATATGGCATGGAGCATCTCTTTGGTTAGCGCCGGTCTTCCCCCATCCAACCTCTGCTGTCCTCATGTCATTCTTTCTATAAGACTTATCTAGAGATCAGTGTTGTTTATAAGTGAGCAGTGGATAAACAGAAAGTAATTGTTTGATCTCATAGGGGAACTGTGTTGTAATTCAACGTAGCAAGAAAATACTTCAAATTTTGTATAGAGCCCTGTGGTTCCAACAACCAGAGCAGTGTGGGAAACTGGGAAATAACCTGTCTGCTGGAAGTGAAAAGGAGAAGACAGGTGTTAGAGATACCAGCTTTGCCAGCTCATCACAGCTGTGGCTGATGCAGGATCCTTCCCCTAACTTGTAACGAGAATGATGTTGACTCAGAGATGGAGGCTCCATGAGGATAACAAACTGAACTGTGCTTTGTCTTTCTGCAGTCAGACAGCCTCATTGACTCACTGCTCCTGTGATGGATGCCATGGGGGAGGCAAGCTGGGGTAGAGCTGAGAGCTCCAGAACATCATTTTGCTAGGAGAATGCAACACACTCTGAGACCAGGGGAAGGTCAGGCTGAGTGTTAGGAAAAGGTTTTTCACCAGGAGGTGCTGGGCATGGAATGGGCTCCCCAGGGCAGGTCATGGCACTGAGCTTGCCAGAACACAAGAAGTGTCTGGACAAAGCTCTCAGTAATTTCATCTGTTTTTTTTGGGTGCTGTGTGGAACCAGAAGTTGGACTCAGTGATCCTTATGGGCTCCTTCCAACTCAGAATATTCTATGATTCTACGATTCATGAGTCAGAAGCCTGAGTCAAGACTCAACCTGAAGAGCACTGAGGACTGAGGAGCTGGAGGGCTGCACACCTTCTACTTTCCAACACTGGAGCTCTGAATGCAGTCTGCTAGAAGTCAAGGATGCCTGGATTAAAGTCCATCAAAACAAAACAGTGAACAAAATAATAACCCTTTTTAATTCCAAACCTGTTGGTTGCTTGTCACATAATTGCAGCAAAAACTCCACTAAGGAAACAAAGAAATAGTGGATAGACATTTATTTTTAACTTGGGAGATAATTTTGGTTTATACATCTTGTGGCTGGAGTTTTTCATCAGAGAAAACTCACGCATCTTTTTAGCCCTCAGAAAATATTTTAAGATTATAAAGCATATTTGAACTTCCTGTGAAAACCTGAAGGCCCAGATGGCAAAATCCGAAGGATAATATTCTTGCAACGCTTTCTGCAATGCCTCATGCTCACTGCGAAGGATCCGGCTTATGCTTCAGACCAAATGCTCACTCTATATTTAGCTTTGCACAGTCTATTGTGAAGTTATGTGTTTCAGTGGCAACCACGTTGAAATGGAGAGAAATTGGTCAACATGCATGTTTGGAACATGACAGGTGTTTTGTGGATCCGAGGGTTGGAGTCGATGTTCTTGTGGATCCATTCAACTCGTGTCTTTGTGTGGCTCGGTGTCTATGACTTGAACATTTAGTGATTCCATGGTTCTGTGACCTGGATAGGACTTGAATATTAATGAGTCACACAATCATTAACGTTGGAAAAGACCTCCAAGTTCACCAAGTCCAACCACCAGCCCACCACCACCATGCCCACTGACCATGTCCCTCAGTGTCACATCTCCATAGTTCTTCAACACCTTCAGGGACAGTGGCTCCAGCACCCTCCTGGGCAGCCTGTGCCAATGTCTCACAACTCTTTCTGAGAATAAATTTTTCCTAATATCCAACCTTACCTTCCAGTGGCACAACTTAAGGCCATTCTCTCTTTTTCTATTGCTATTACCTGAGAGAAGAGGCCGACTCCTGCCTCACCACAACAGCCTTTCAGGCAGTTGTAGTGAGCAAGAAGGTCTCCAATGAGCTGTCTCAGACTGTTCTCAGACTGAACAACCCCAGTTCCATCCACTGCTCTCCATAAGACTTGTGCTCCTGACCCTGCTAAGCTCCACTGCCTTTCTCTGGATGTTCTGCAGGGCCTCAGTGTCTTTCTTGCAGTGAGGAGCTCAACACAGAACCAGAGCTGAGTACAGAGGGATGTGCTCCTGCTGGCTGCACCATTTCTGACACGAGCCAAAGTGCTGCTGGCCTTCCTGGACACCTG
Organism: Cyrtonyx montezumae; assembly: GCF_038088225.1. NCBI lineage: Eukaryota > Metazoa > Chordata > Aves > Galliformes > Odontophoridae > Cyrtonyx > Cyrtonyx montezumae. The sequence goes on along the minus strand of NW_027071936.1, from coordinate 24,206,146 downwards.
GGCACACTTCTTGCTCATGTTCAACCACCTGTCAATCAGCAACCCCATGTCCTTTTCCTTCATGCAGCTCTCTGCCCCAAGCATGTAGTGATGCATGGGATTATTGTAAACAAAGTGCAGGACCTGGCACCCAGTCTTGTGCAGATCCCTCTGTAGGGCCTTTCTATCCTCAGGCAGATCGATACTTCCCCCCAGGTTGGTGCCATTTCACAGAATCACAGGATCGTAGGGGTTGGAAGGGACCTTTAGAGATCATGGAGTCCAACCCCCCTGCCAAAGCAGGTTCCCTACATCAGGTCGCACAGGTAGGTGTCCAGGTGGGTCTTGAATATCTCCAGAGAAGGAGACTCCACAACCCCCCCTGGGAAGCCTGTGCCAGTGCTCGGTCACCCTCACCATAAAGAAGTACTTGCACACATTTGTGCAGAACTTCCTATGTTGTAGTTTTTGGCCGTTTCCCCTTGTTTTCTGTCTCCAGGAACTTACTGCAAATTTACTGAGGGTGCACTCAGTCCCCTTGTTCAGCTCATCAATAAAGATGTGAAACAGGGCTGCTCCCCATACTGACCCATAGGGAAGACCACTCGTCTGGTCACCAGCTGGGTTTGGCTCCGTTCATTAGCACACTCTGTGCCCAGCTCTCCAGCTGGTTTTGTACACAGGGTATAAGGGCATCCAGCTTCAGTGATTACTCCGTGCATTCCACGGCTCTACGACTTGTGACCTTTGTGCTGCTTTGGAGAAACCCTGGCAAGGGGTGAGAGCTCACAAAGGGAGCACTGATCTAAAACGTGACAAAAATCGTGAGAACAATACGAACAGCGACAGCGCGCTCTGCGCGAGGCCGCCGGTTCAGCAGCGTGCCGCTCCGTGCCCAGGTACGGGCTGAGTCCCAGCGAGGGGGCAGCTCCGCGTGCTGTCACAGGGCGATGCCAAACGCTCGTGCTCCGCTTTCATCGGAGTTTCCGTGGTTACTACGGAACGGAGCGCTCCCAGCTCCGGGGACCGGCGAGGAGGAGGTGCCTGAGGCGGCGGGCGGGAGGCGGGCGGAGGGCCGCGGAGGGGCGCGCCGATCCCGCCCGGCCCCGGCCCCCGCCTCGGGCGGGCGGTAGAGGGCCGGACGGGGGGCGGCCCTTGAGCAGCGCCGAGCGGAGCACGGCCGCGCCGGGCCGCGTCCCCTCACCGCCGCCCCGAGGCCCCATGGCGCGGCCCGCGCTGCCGCTCCTCCTCCTGCTCCTCTCGCTGCTCTTCCCCGCCGCCAGCCCGGCCCCGGCCGCCGAGCAGCCGTCGTGCCACGGCGCCTTCGACATGTACTTCGTGCTGGACAAGTAAGGCTGCTCGGGGCGGCTTTGTTTGACGCCGGGTGCGGGCGGGCGGGCGGGCGGGCGAGCAAGGGAAGGGGCGAGCGAGGGAAGGGGGGCTCAGCCCTGGGGGTGATCCCTTTCTCCTCCGCGGCTCGCGGAAGGGAGTTTGGAGGCAGAAAGCTTTGTCCGAGGGGAAAAAACAAATCCGTTTTTCGGGCAGCATCTGCCGCCCCTCCCCCGCGGCAGCTGTTGGTGCGGGAAGTTTGTGCCGAGGGAGGAGGAGGCACCGCGACATGGAGCAAAGCGAAGGGCCCCGCGCGGTCCGAATCCGTGCCAGAAACGGCCCTCTGCCTTTTGTCCTCTTGATGCGCTCTGGTTTTCTCCGCAGATCCGGAAGCGTGGCACAGAACTGGCACGAGATATTCGACTTCGTGAACCAGCTGACGGAGCGGTTCGTGAGGTGCGTTTTTGGTCCTTCCAACATCTGTCAGCACTGTAGATGTGTTTCACAAACATACCGAGGGGTTGGCTTCCCTGCCCGGATTGCTAGACAACAGTGCAAACTTTCACTCCATCTCCTCGAGATTGGAGCTGAATAAGGAGGTGATAACGTGCACCTCTAAATGCTTCGTCTCTCAAGTGACTTACAGATGTCATACGGTATTTTTATTGTTTTTTTTTTTTTTTTTTTCTGCGTGAGCCACACGGTTTATTTCTGATAGAATATTTCTTGAAGATTGTGTTCAGATCTGTAGGTAAAGCAGGCTGCCTGTTTAAGGGTCTGTCTGTGTGTGAATGTGCAGGTGACAAGGAGCAACCTTTAAGTGGACAGGGCGAGGCTCTTTGCTATGGTGTGCAGGGACAGGACAAGGGGCACAAACTGGAACATAAGAAGTTCTATACAAACATGTAAAATAACTTTCCTGCAAGGGTAACAGAGCACTGGAACAGGCTTGCCCAGAGAGCTGTGGAGACTCCTTCTCTGGAGACATTCAGGACTTGCCTGGACGCTTTTCTATTACGACCTGCTGCAGGGAACTGCTTTAGGAGAGGGTTGTTCTGGGGGATCTCCAGAGGTCTCTTCCAATCCCTATGATTCTGTGATTCAGGCCTGGACAAATTCCCAGGAAGTTTGTGCCATGGTGACTATGTTTGTGTTGTACAGAAGTGTAATCAGCTCTGTGTGTAGCTGGCAAGCGTGGGTGCTGCAGGAATGCTGTGCAAACACTGCTAGCTACAGCTGAGTGCAACCAGATGAGGGTAGCTGTGCAGTAGCATCTCCTTTAAAAAACAAACAAACATGATTGAAACAAATAGCCCCCAGCACACAAACATCAGTTTCTGCTAAGGAAAAAGAGGTGCAGTGGGCACTTATAATCTAATAACAGGATACAGGTAGGGGCTTGTAATTTAATACTTCCTACATCCATCATCTGCAAAGCAAACCTTGCCTAGAGCAAGTGGATCACCTGAGGCTTTGGAAGTTTTATAAAGTTTAAAAGAAAAAAAGAAATCCTAAGGAGACCATAGCACCACTTTTTTTTGCAGTGAGTGATGAAAGACATCCCACTGAAAGGATGGTGCTTGTCCAGTGTAAATCCCAGTTCCTCACCTTGTACAGCCAAACTGCACTTTGCAGAGGTTGTGGAGAGGAGCTCTGGCTGCTGTTCTTAAACTGAAGGGAGTAGGTGTGGGCAGAACCACAGGGAACCACTTGGTAGCAGTTTTCTTCAGCAAAGGCTTTCACTGAATAATTAACTCTGAGCTGTGTGACCTGTGCACATCTGCTCACCATTTTGGCTCATCTGTGATGCAGTGTTTGCAGTGACAGCGTTGTGTGCTGGGCATCTTGGTTCTGAAGGACAGGACTGCTTGGTACTCATAAGATGCTCCTCCATCACCTGGGTGTTGGAAACACAAATGGAAATGCAAGTCTTACAAAGAGGACAGTTTCCTGAAGTTAGTCAAGTTCTGACTCTGAGGTTTTAGTCAGCAGAGTTGTGTCTCAAAGAGGGAAGTTTCACATTGCTTGGCCTGGATGGTGAGGTAATCCACAGAGAGGGGGATTTTGGTTGTTACTGGGCAACTGCTTACATCAACTAACACTGCTGATAGCCCACAGCCTGCATTATAACTGCATTTATAGCAACTCAGAACTTTTTGTGTTCAGCACCTTAATGAGTAGGACTACAAGACCAGATCTTACTGTGCAGTTAAAGGTTTGCCCAGTACTTATATTTCCATGGTGTCAATAATTTTAAGTTATATCAACACAAATTAACAAAATCTATGGTAATTTACCTCTACTAACGGTAACCTAGTACACATTAGTGATGATTCCATGAATTATACATAGTTCATATACTGTGATTTATGAAATTTACAAAATATATTGAAATTGGCATGAATAAAAATTAAAGGCAAGCAGGATGGGTGTTGTTATGACCTACCTCAGGAAAGTTATTATCTTGAAATGTTAAGTTCCTGAGGGATGCATTTTCTAGTAATGGTTGGAGGTAATTCCTCTTAATCTTGCTGGAAGAGACAGGTAGGCTTCTCCAAAAAAGATTTAATTCCTCAATAAAAATCATTTCATACAGTATTGCTTTTTACAATGCCATTTCCCTTAATCCTTTTATGGAGGTTGATCTTAAGTTACACAACTCCATGACACTGATAAAACTCTCTATTTCTGAAAGAGTTTATATAGAGATGTCTGAAATACTTTTCTAGACAAGAAGAGGAACTTTTTCCTTACCTATTTCTTTGATTCTGTGATGCAAAAGCATGCTTTGTAATTTACTTTGTGATGGAATCAAACTTTACAAATCAGAAACTAGCTTTTGCACTTGTCCATCTGTACTACTACAGAGTAAGTGTGTACCCTGGGCGTATTTTCCCACCAATGACCATGAAAACACATTTTTTATACATTAGTGGATCACAAACCATGGATTTCACATTCTGTTGGGTCACTTGAGTTTCTAATTCTTAAGTTCAGCACCTGCTGATTTCAGTCAGGCAGGAAAGAATGATATTTCTGCTGCTTTCTTCTCAGTATAAATCTGGAAGAGAGATGGACGGAAACATGTTATTTCCTTTCTCGTTCTTGGTTTTGTTGTTCAAAAGTGTATTCTTCTGAAGTTAGAGGATAAAGGCAACAATAATAAAGCATGAGTACATGAATGGAATGCTTTGCATCTGTACTTTTTGTTTGACTAAAATCTATATTTTTCTTTTCTCTCTTTTAAAAGCCCCAAGATGAGATTATCATTCATCGTGTTTTCCTCCCAGGCACAAGTCATTATGCCATTAACTGGAGACAGGTTAGTGCACTGCTTTTTTTAATTTCCCTCTCCCCACAAAGGACTCTTATTAAATCAGATGAGCAGATACTGTACAATAACTGATACCTTGAAGTGGTGGCCAGTCATGAAGCCTTCATGCAGAGGCTGGGTTTAATTTTGTAAAGCAAGGTCTCTATACAAAACTCTTCAGTGTTTCTTAATGTCTATAGCTAAAACACACAGTGGTGCATTGATGTTTCATGTAATTTCATATAAGGTATGTATTTTCTAATGATGACTTCAGAGCAGGTTTTAGTCAGGTGGAGTTTGTGCCATTTGAAAAGTGAGAGGTCTTTCTGGCACCGTGGACATGTTCTCATGTGCCTGATCCCTTCCACTTGGCTGATGTTTTGAAGTGCAGTGGAAGGCAAGGCTACTTGCTGTGGTTCACAGGAATGGGAAACTGTTTTGTAGAGTCTCTACTTTAAGCAGAGACCTGTTGTAATGTCTCAAACCACCAGTGTCCTTGAGGAATCCCTTCAAACCTTACAGAACAATGTGTCCTCACCGTCTTTCTTCAGTCCAGAAACCAAACACACTGCACAACTTGGTGGGTTTGGAGCAATTGGATAAATCACATAGGAATCATTAATAAACTGTGTCAGAGTGAAAGGAAGGTAGTTCTTCCTTTCTGTTCCTTTTAGTAGAGTCAAGTTAAGCTCATGTTTGTTCCTGTTTTGTTGTATTGGTTTTTTTTTTAATTTTTTTTTTTAAATAATTCACAATACAAGTGCAACACTTACTGAAGAGAACTCATTGGCAACAAGCAAGCTGGCACCCTAGAAACAGGCTGTCCAATGACACAATTCCCCTCCTGTTTAGCATTTCAAAAAGTGGTCTGACTTGAGACCAGCCAAGTGTCTCCCACCACCTGCACTCCAGTGCCAGATCTGCTCTCTGCAGGGACAGGCAAGGTTATAAGCCATTTTTCCAGATGGCTTGAGAGAGGTCAGGAGAGGACATTTAAGCCCATTCCAAGGACTGTTCAAGTCAATGAGATCCTTTCTCTCCATTTCAATGGGCCCTTAATCCCTGCCAGTAGCCTGTTCCTTATCATACTCGTTGATAGCATGCAGACCATTCTGAATGCTTGGGCAGAACTCTGGAACTGTGCCATGGAAACACAATTGCCTTTCTCACTGCATGGCTGTGGCACTCTTCAGGATGTGGGAAGAACCACGTCTTTCTTGGAAACCTATTTTAAAGCATGGGAAGAACCCATTTTAGTTGCTGTGAGTTCCTCTGTCAAACTTTTCTTCATTGCAAGGTTTGCTGATGCTTTTGTGCATGGGACAAAGGAAAGGGAACCCTTACTGTTCGTGAAGAATTATAACGAAGATGAAGAAGGGGACAGGAGTGACTGCAACCCTATGCACATCAGTAAGAAGGGATGGGTACAGCTGGAACAATTGTTATTTAAATATAGGGAAAGTCAGCAGTTAAAAATGGTTTGGAATTCCATATCCTAATTGTTCTGAATGAGAGACAGGGATGCAAAGTACAGTGCAGTATCAGGGATGTGAAACTGTACTGTCTGTGATGATGGGATGTTGCAGCCGTCTTAGTTTATGTTCATTTAGGCCTTGCTGGGATATTTTTCCCCTCACTCACTTGCTAATTCACAAATGCCAGGAAAGCACAATTTATTCCCAGCAGTCAGTTCAAAGCTGGGAGGTCTTTTTCATTTTAAAAGCCATAGGATTCTAATTGTTTGCACAGAGTTACTGCTGTTTTTTACTGCATTATAAAGCTGTGGATATAAAGAAAGCCACACTATAGTGGTTAAGGACCCAGATTACCAAATGTTTTGTGCCTTGTGGATAACTCTGCAAAGAGAAGTCATTGTTAACTGCAGTATACACAATGCTATGATAAATACATAGAAAAAAAAACTTAACACTGAAATGGAAAAGACTTCTCATGGTGCTTATATGCCACTGTAGAAATGCACATTTCCCCTGTGAAATTTGACTGGATAGTATAAGCAAATGCTCACCAAAAAACTGTGCATTCACACGTGGGTCTCAGCTGTGCTGCTAGTTTTAAATTTCAGGTTTCTGATGGTGCCTGTCTTTCTTTCCATCTTTGCTTTGTGGCAGGGGTAAATCCTGTCTCTTTGTACATGTCCCAAATGCAACACATCAGTAACATCAGCAGTCAGACCACTGGGCTGATGACAGCACTCTTATTTGCTTGATTGTGCCAATTAAACTTTAGTAAAGCAATAGATAGTGCCCCTGACTAGAGACATTGAGACAACCTAGCTGCAGCCTTTGGCCCAAGCAGGGAGCAGTATTTGCAGGCAGGCCTACACGCCTCCCAAAGGAGTTGGCACAGTGTCCATGTAGCCAACAAGCTCTCTCCAGCTGGAGTGAGTAATGCTGGCGAGAAGTCCTGCTCTCTGAGATAGAGTATGGCAGGGTTCCTCTGAGGGCACTGCAGAGGCCACTGCTAGCACTTCTCTGTTTTTTTTTTTGGCCACAGTGGGGCTGTGCCTGCAGCCACCTTTGGCAGAACTTCATAAAGGAGCCAAAAAGAAACCCCAGATCAAAGGTGCGAAGGGTTTGGCTTGTAGCTGCAGATGCACTTGCCTGCATGCTACTGGAAGATCTACTGGAAGTGGCTGCAAGGTCTGTAAGAGACAGGGTAGCTGTTACAAGTCGAATGTGACTTTTCTCAAAGGCAGAGGTGTGATGTAACACATACAATGAATGAAGAAGAGCTACTAAATCTGTGCTCATTCAGCTCAGCCACAGAGAGACTCTAAGTTGCTGATGTTACTTTGTTTTCCATCTCCCTCCCAAGTCTGACTTAAACCATGAAGCCAGAGGCAATCCAGCCTGTATTACCATTAATTGAATTGTGCCACAGCGGTGTCCAGACACACAGACTGAGGTCATGGCTCTGTTATTTCAGTTCAGATGAGTTTAATGTAAAACTAGATCTTCTCTGCAGCATTCTGTGACTACAGAAGATCATTACAGAAACTAGGGAGAGGAGAGTCTAGAAAGATTCAGGTAGGCACAGGTCTCCTGTGTCCACCCTTTGAACCTCCTGGGTGCTAGCTGTACAGTGCCTCAGCCAACCCCTCTTGCTGTCTTTGGGGTTTGTCTGCTCCGGCCTTAGGTTCTGCACTGGCCTCATGACATCTCACTAGTACTGACTCCTACCTGGCAAGCTCAGAGCATCTGGCTGAGCTGATCTGCAACACGTGCCCTAAGAGAAAGGGGCAGTGACTGATGGAGTTGCAGCTAAAAAAGCAGCTGCTGCTGCCAAAGATTTTCCTGGAAGCTCTTGTAGGAAGACGTCTGGAAACACCAGAGATTTCTGTGTGCCTGGGTCACAAGACATTTCAGATAAATAAAGCTGAACTGATTGTACAAAAGTTATTTTTGCAGAATGAAATCTGTTTCAGAAAACTGGGACTTAGTTGTTGCTTGTTTCTTGGCAGCAGAACACTTAACGCCTGTGATGTGCTGCCACTCATCCTGGCAAGCACCAAGTATGTGGTTTATAATCTGTGTTCGTACATAATCAGTTTCAAGTTGTTTCTATAGATGCTGAATATAAAATATTTGGATCAAACAGATTGTATTATCTTACATAACTTGTTTTCCATATATTCAATGCAACTTTTTTTAAGTTTAGAATTGTATCAGTTGATACTGTGATTGGGAGCTTACTACAGCAATGGATAGTCTTAGGAACAAAGCTTCTAAACATAGTGAGCCCCACCCATGGAACAAATGACTTGTGGGTGGCATTTAGGCAGAGGAACATATGCATTCTTTCTCTTTTTTTTTGTGCCTTTCATACATCCTGCAATAGCTTTTCCCTCCATCTCTTCACTCCTGCTCATTTCCATATTTTTACTTATTTTTATTCTATTTATTCTTTCCCAGATTTCATGTCTTTACTTAGTTTTGGCCTGTTCAGTTAACCCAGCCTATTGCAGTCCGCAAGAGATTTATTCAAAGGTCCATGAGAAATAGCGGCACAGATTTATTCTTTAAAGCATAAATGAACTCCAGCCTTTGCAAGTATGATTTCTTGTCAAAGCTCATACAGATGAGAGTCTTGGATAAAAGGTGTCTTGCAAGTGCTACATTTACCTGTTGATACTTATTTTTTAATTATTGAAATTTTTTCCTACCCTGTTAAATACCTCTATATTGATCTGGATAATTTGACTAGAAACAAAACTGCTATTTTAGAGGATTTCCTTTTCTAACCACAGTGTGACTGGAAATGAAGTCAGTTCAGCTGAATAAAGTGAACTGAATATAACAGAATTTCCATTGAGGTGTTTTAATGCTGAGGCGTGACCACTTCTTTGCAGCATCTCCTCCTTCTGAAGGATTTTACTTGAGTATGGGCCTTTGAATCAACAAGGCATCCTTTATTACTGAGATCTAAAACAACTGTTACCATAGACACTTTTATGGGGAATATACAGTCTGCCTCCACATGATATCTCAGCTACATGCTGTATTTCACAGATTTTGATTTCAGACAAATACTGTTTGTCCATGGATAAATTAACACCTTTGCCCACTGTAAGTTGATGCTAAGTCTTCTACCTTTTTTTCTTTTTTCAGAGAGAAAATCAAGCAAGGTCTTAAAGATTTGGCAGAAGTGAAACCAGCAGGTGACACGTACATACATGAAGGGTTAAAACAGGTTGGTCATCTTGCAATCAAAAAAATCCTCTGTTCTCACCCTATGGGTAGAAACTCATTTTCTTACTTTGATACCTATAGTGCCAAGATTGTAATTACAATCTGTGGGCTGAAAAGCTCGACAAACAGAAGAAAGTTGCTATTTAAAAAAAAAACTGTAAAAGTTAAGCCATTCTTCTTATATCTTGAGACCTCCTGACTGACATTTAAAATCCATAGATAGCAAAGGAAATCTTATGGTGGATTTAAAGAGCTGAAAGTATCTATTCTGAAGGTATGGAGTTCTTTCAAAAATAGATCAGTTAATGATCCCAGCATTTCAGAGATAAACTCACTGCTGACTGGAATGTAGTGGTAAAGAATTTTCTTGTTAGTAATTTGTAAGAGGAAGGCAGAAGGTTGTCTGAAGAGATTGGTATCAAGATGAGACAGAGTTGTTTTAGGCACTTTGTTCACTTACGAGAAGCTTCCTAGTTAAAAGTTCAACCATAATTTTGAGCACGGTAACTTTTTCATTTTCAGGCCAACATGCAGATCGAGAAGCAAGGAGCATCAAGGTTTTCTAGTATTATCATTGCGCTGACAGATGGCAAGCTGGATGGTCAGATTCCGTTGTATGCAGAGAAAGAGGTGAGCACTAGTTGAAAACACATATTCTAAGAGTTTGAAATGCCCATTGAATGAAAAACACTTATTCCTCTCTCCTGTTCCGGGGCAGGCAAAGACATCCAGGCAGCTGGGGGCTAGAGTTTATTGTGTCGGCGTCCTTGATTTTGTACAAGAACAGGTAAGAATATTCCTATTTCAGATTACTAGGTTGTACCATGTTACAGGGTTTTATATGGTTCATGTTAGATAATAAGCATCAGGCTGTACTGTACCTTCTCTGGCTCAGGATGCAGACACGGTTTTGTATACAGACTTGATTAGATATGCGTGGGAGTTACTTTTGCTATAGAAAAGTATTGCCAGCTGGCAATATTCTCGCTAAGTTGTAGCCGCCTGTAGCAAAAGTAAAACCCCTCCATTAAGACAGTAACCAGATTAGGCAACAGTGTATATGTGATGTAACTACATCAACTGCTTAGCTGCAGACAACCTAAGCGGAGTGTGTAACAGCCTAAGATCTGGTCGGCCTTTTATATTTTAAGGCTGAAAAGTCATGTGAAATGCTTAATTTGCCAAGTGATTCACATGCATGCTTGTGTGTTCTTTCCAAAGCTTGAAAGAATTGCTGACACAAAAGAGCAAGTCTTCCCTGTCACTGGAGGATTCCAAGCACTTAAAGGGATCATCAATTCTGTGAGTACCAGGCAAAAAGTTTAACATTTCCTGAAGTTTGTAGCATATTCTCCACTCCCACTTACTTTTCCAGGTAGAACTGATTCGTAAATCTGTAATTCCAATGTATTATGTCCTCTCCTCCTTATCTTAGAGACGCAGTTCTGTAAATTAACATTGCCTACCACTTCTACAAGCATTCATGCTCAGAGCTTGCATGGAGTTTGATGACTCCAAGCTCTGTTAAATGCAGTGAATTTGAGGAGAATACATTGAAGTATGGCTGTTACAGGCTTCATCTCGAACAAACTGAAACCATTACTGCAGTAGAGTTGAGAATAACTAGTTGAATTCATCAGGAATGAGTGAAAAATACATATTGCACTAATCTTTGTATTCATAGAATCATTCTAAATACATGCTTGATGTTAACCACCTGTTTTCCTACTAAGGAATGAGACTTTCAGTTTATGGTTTTTTTGGTTTTTTTTTGCAACTGTGCTTTAAGAGACTTTCATCAATGAAAGGGGACTCTTCACATGATTACTCTGATTTGCAAGAAAAGATCAAAGCAAGAGGAGTGTTTGGTTTGTAGCCATTGGCTGCGCAGAATTGTAGCTGTCTTTAAAGCCAACATGTTTGATTGTAAAGACCTAATATATTTACTTTATGTTCAACCAAAGGCCACATGCTCTGTGCAAGATTTAGACTGCTGCTGCGTGTAAGCAGCAGAAAGGAACAAAGCCTACCATCAAACCAAGAATGAAATCCTTATTCTGAAAATGATCTCATTATAATTCATTTCCTTTTTCTTTCTTCTTTTTTTTTTTTTTAATAAAGGATACCACTCACATACAGGATATTACATAGTCATCAATTTATCACTTCCCTTCAGTATATATATATATATATTTTTTTGTGGAAGTTGGCATCATAATGAGGCAACTTTTTTTCTTATCATTGCTTAAAATAAATGTAATTTGAGAAGCTTCCTTGCATATTCTAAAGAGGGATAATCAACCTTTTCATAGAGTGACATTTATTTTCCTGAAATTATATACAGCCCACGTGGTACTCCTTTTTTAATCTCCGCTTTTGCCATTTAAAATACTTAACACAAATCAGTTCTTCTGCTGGCACAAAGTAACTCAGCATTGAAGCCACCAGGAAAAGACTTACAGAAGCTAAACATTTAGTCCCACTTGGTAAGGCTATTGAATTTTTACAGGTACTGCATTTACAAATGTGTATGCCAAGGTAGAGCTAAGTAAAAGAAGAAATGTTTGTATTTGAAGTGTCCTCTCAAACAAAAGTCACTGACCTGCAGATCGGACCCTTTCCAGGAGCTGGATTTCTCCACTGTTAGGCTCTGAGGAAACAGCAGGAGTATGATCCCTTGAGGATTCTGAAGAGCTCAGACTGAGAATTCTGTAATTAAAATAAACAAAGTTAACCTAGCTTGTAGGCTGTCCCCTTAGCCTCCAGTTTTGGCCAGTGTGTTTTTGGGTAGTCTCTGGCTAGTAGCCATGCCAGACTTTCGCTTGTTCCTTCCAGAAATAATTTAAGCACCTTCACTTTCTGTGTGTGTGTGGACAAGAGTCAGTTTGGCAGATGGTGCTTGCACAAGCCTTAGTCCAGCTTCTTTTGGCACTCGTGAAAAGATCAAGTACAGAAGTAGCAGGTGTGTGCATACTGTATCTGTAGAGCAAGAAAAGGTGCACCTAAGTGTGGCACCTCGTCATTAAGGGAACAGTTTAAGGCTGAGAGGAACTGTACAAAAAAAAGAATGTCTTGAGTGAACTCTTCTACAGCTTTAACATTGTCTGCTCCTTCAAGCTGTGCTTGAACTCATGAGTTGTTGAGGTTTTCATTTAGCAGATTGTAGCTGGAATAGATAGTTCAACACTTGAATCACTGCATATTTCTGTCTATAAAAAGACTGTATGTTGTGGCTCTATGGGCCTAAAGAAAACAATTTCATTGATGACAAAAGAGCATGAGAAAGCTTTGTTTGCCAGGAAACACATCAATGCACCTCAATCTTCTCCTCACTGGTCTCATTTGTTGGGTTAAGCAATTAAACAAAACCAGGCTAACAGTTTGACAGTTCCTAAGAATTTTAAAGGTTGGAATATTGTCCCCACCTTCCTGAAAAGCACTGAAATTCACTGTAGTTTCATTTCGCCATCCTGGCATCTAAGACTATTTTTCTTTCTGTTCTAGTAAAGCACTTTAAATATATTAATTAGAAGCAGATGAATAACAACATGCTATAATTGTCCTTGTTTTTAACTATACAGTGCAGATGGAAGTATCCATAGATAGTTCTTATTTTCCCTGTTGTTTTTCTTTTTTTTTAATGCATGTGTTTTAACATGATTGGTGCTGTAGTTACAAATCAATTAACACTGAGGGGGTTTTGACTGATTGTGACAGTTCGCTCTCATCACATTGTAAAATCGCTAAGCAAGATCTAACCAAATATGAAATAGCAACAGTTTTCCTTTTATTCACAATTGTAAAACCATTTCTGTTTGCAAGTCTGCTAGAGAATACAGACTCAGAGACACTCTGTCATAAAAAGGAAGTGTAATTTCAAAAGAGGAAAAGGAAATACCCAAGTCACAAACACGCAGAAGCATAGCTTGAAATGCAATGCTAAAGGTTCAGTTGTGAAACCTTCCATTAAGATCACTGAATATTTATGGTTCAAAAAAAAAAAAAAAAAAATACACTGTTTACAGAAATAGCAGCGACCCAGCAATTGAAACCCTCCAGCAAAGCTACAACTACAGTAGGGATGGTAGGAGGAGCTGCTTCTCTCTCCTACTGTATTTGCCCCTACCAAACTTTCAGCTGTGATTTTATTTTTTGGCTTCTCTGCTGTTATACCTGCAGTGAATGGAAGGAATCCTGAGCCGTTAATCTTCATTTTGTTGGTGGGAAAAAAAATCTGACAAGCTTTATCTTAGAGTATTTTTTTCTACCTAATTCTGCAGTTGTTTGAGATCTAAGCAACTATGAAAGTTTATTTTCGTTAGATAGCTATATGAAATCACTGCAAGGGGGTTAGAACTTGATAATCATTAAGGTCCCTTCCAACCTCAGCCACTCTATGATTCTGTAAGATACATTTAATGATGGCCATGTTCAAGACAGCTGGTGATCAGCATCTGGAGAAAACCTAGCTCAGATCTTGAAAGCTTGTATGGAAATTCCTAATTCAGATAAAAAGCCCAGTGAAGTTTATAAGAATTCAGGCACCTCCATGGTGCATGGCATTTCTTTTGAATAATACTAACAATTAAAAACTCTGGATGGACTCAAGAAGAGGTGACTGTTTTTTGAAGTTTCCAGCTCTTCTGACATCACTAATAACTAACTTTACAAAGTAGCGAGTGAACAGCATTGTCAGAGTAAATAAATCCAAGGGGAAATCTAGAGCTTAAAAGAAAAATGCTGAGGGCAAGTTATTATGCTATCAGGAGCAGTTTACTAATTCAGTTTGGCTGATAATTACATGGACTATGGCCTCCTGAGCAAGCCACAGCAGTGTGAACTATAAGGTTTTTTGGACTGCACAGATTATATCAGCATGTGGCAATTTAGTACTATATGAGAAAATGAAATTGTTCTTTTTTTCCTTTCCTCTCACACAAATAATTTAAGTTCAATATAAAAGTATATATATAATGTTTTTTGTTCGTTTGTTTTTTAATGTGACAAAAAACTGTTTGGAAATTCGTAATTTTCATAGAATCATAGAATGGCCTGGTTTGAAAGGGACCCCAAGGATCATCAGGTTCCAAGTTTCACTGTTAGGACAGAGTCCATTTGTCATAACCAAAATACTACCTTCCTAGATGGCTTTGATAGACTGCTGAGGCAGCACTTGTCCTGACAACAATCAGGCACATGGGTATCTTCAGAAGAGGATGACCAGAGTCAGGACTGTTCTAACTGCTAACTCGCATCTACCTAAGTATGGTCTCAAACCAGAGTGTTCACTTGGAGAAATGCTTTGGATATACTGTCCGTACTAAGTAGCTTAGATAGAAACTCAGAATTTCCCTGAGGGATCAGATTCCACAAGGTGACTAAATGCCATGGGTCTTATAGCCTAGAGAAATTTGGAAGACATATCAGGTATCAGATAAACTCTGTAATGCAAAAATAATATTGGACTCTGACAAGGGAGCAGAATACATCCATAATCGTAGAAGCAGGAAACACTGTCATTTTAATTGTTTTGGTCAATTATGGAACAACGGTTGTAGGAACAGTGAGAAAAGTGATTAAGTAAAGGATCTGGGAACAAGGATGCTAGTGCCACTTGAGTTAAACACTGGAATCTCTGTATGACGCAGTACGTCTCTACTCCATTGTTGGACAGCTCCATGTGTTTTCTAGCACCCTGACTGCCTGTCTGCCCTGCCTCATCTGGAGTTGTTTGCTGCCTGTTCGAGTGCAGGGGTAGCTTTTGGTAGAAGCAACCTTCTCTACTTTTACTGTGCACATTGCACAAGCGGCTGTTGTCTTTGGCAGATTGTCTTCCTGTTTCTCTTTTTTTGTTTTGTTTTCCCCAGTAAAGCTGAAGTTTCTGTAATGTCCCTGTAAAACTACACTGTTAGACAGTATGAAATTCTATTCCAATTATTTTTGCAATCTTTTCATATTTTACTTGCATTTGTGACACATTTCTGTGCTTGTGGCTTGCACAACTCAGCAAGTCAGACTGTCTCACATTCTAAAAAGCAAAATGAGATAAGGATCCCTGCTTCCTCTTCCATTTATGCAAATACAAGCCCTACTGATTGGAAAGTTGTCTAGTTGTCTCTGCAGGTAGAGCTGGACAAGATTTGTGCCTGCTGAAGTTAAATTAATGGAGCTTATTTTAGGAATGTTATTAGAATTTGTGGCAGTTGTAAGTAGACTTCAAAACATTTTTATACTAATGTGAGTTGGCAGCACTTGATACTCAAAGTTAAAATATATTTCATACTTCAGAAACCCCCACAAAGTGGTGTCAGATAAAACTACAGGAACTTGACTCATGCAGAACTAAAGAGGAAGTCATTGGCTTAAAACAAACAAACAAAAAAAAAAAAAAAAAAGAAAAAGCCCACACCAGTTCTGTCTAGAATGGTTTTATCTTGTACTGTTACAGAATTTCATAAGAATTCTACCTGCAAGGGATTAGATGCGAGTATTCGTATCTTTTTGCTCATTCATTTTGCGGGTGCTCACTTTTGAACTGGGCATTTGAAGAGGAAAAAGCACTCTTAATCATAGGGGAAAAAAACTGATCAAGAGATATAAGCTGGGAAGTTGCATCACATAAAATATGTTCTACTTGTATTTTTGAAGTTAAGTTGTCTTCAGGTTGGCACAGACCATGACAGGAAGAAGACCCAAACTCTTGGCATAAAGTTGTATCTTCATAAAAACAAACAAACAAAAAACCCCATAACCAAACTACAACAACAGAAAAAAACACCACAAAAATCCAGTTGCAAACGTACAGTTAGTATAGCAACCATAGATCTTGAACTTCAGTGTAGGTATGGAGTAAGGCACTAAATCATCTGGACAGCTCTCCTGCAGTGATACCTTTCCTACTGAACCCAGCTCTCTTTACTGGAATGATATTAACAAAAATAGGAACAAGGTTGGCTAGAAGTACAGCTGTTGGAGGAGGGGACAGGACCATAGGAAAGAATTATTAAAGAGTTATTCTGGAAGGAACAGAGTAATATGTGTCAGTAGCAATTAATGCAGATTCTTCTTTTTTGTTTTGCTTTTAATGGAAATGCCTACACTGTAATTAGCACCACTTGCTGCCTGGTGCCTTAACCCTCTGTGATTAAGATTTTTATCTGGCCAAGTTGCAAGCCATTTGGTTATTGAGTAGTCATCAGGAATTAAGTTATTTCCAACACTTCTGCCCTGAGCCAGCTCAGCTCACTAGGACTGAAATTCAGCCCTGGTCTACCTTGCTTAGGATATACTAAGACGTCCCCACTTTTTCCTTAAATGATGCCCCTGAGCTGCAGATAAGGGGAGGAGAGCTAGCAAGCCAACTGCACACTGTTAAGATTTTTCAAGAGCAAAACGAGCTTAAACAGTTCATTATCAATTATAAATGAATGTAATTGGATCATTTCCTGTAGGAAGAAAATATGCTCAGTTTATGCCCTGGGAATCCAGGAAGCGAACTATTAAACATTTAAGGAGGCAGGGGGGGAGGAAAAATGCAACAAGTTATCATTAAAAAAATTATTGTGATTAAATCAGTCATCTTCTTTAATCCACTTGGATGGTCTAATATTCAAGATGCACTCTGTGCAAGGTTTAGAGCTAATGCTATGCTATGTTTTCCATGTGATCGAGACCGAGTAGGTAGTTTTGGGAATTACTGCATGTAGATGTTAAAGGGACTCAATGGCCTGGAATGGAACGATTTCTGCTCTACCCTTCACTGCTGTGCAGCCCTTAACTTGACGTTCTCTGACATATTACAAACCAGATAATGTTCTCTTGGAGAACAGAGAGCTTGATAAGTCGGTAACATAACTGACATGGCTCCAGTTTTCACGAGCACACACGTGCCTTGTGATTTGGATACAACTTGTCAGTTCTCCATGCATGGCTATCAGTTCTGTTACATAAGGACAAGTGTAAAACTTGCTCAAAATGAAGCACTTACAAGTCCAACTGAGATCCAGTGTTTCCTTAGTGATAAGTTGTTTTGAGACAGATTTTACTTACTAATTAAAAAAAAAAAAACAAACCACACTTTTTTCCTGCTATAGAAAGTAGCAGTTTATCTAGATTCTTATTTACATTACTTGCAAAGTACTGGGTTTAGAGTTGTTTTTAGTAATGTGAGGGTAAAGGTTCCAATGCTGTTAAAATCTGCATCTCTTCCGACCTGCAGTTTTGTCATCTACATTTGGTTCACTCGGTGACTGCAAATGAGGCAGCGCTTTGACATCGTATAATTAGAATATTCCCACTAACCTGACACTGCAGCAGGCTTCTCTCTGATGGTTATTTTATGCAAGACCATATGTCTCAGGGATTTTTTTTTTTCATTTTGATGGGGGACAGGATAGCAGCCCTCCTCCACCCGCTTTCCTGTTGCGCTTTGTCTAAGGCAGTGCTGAGCGGTGTCAGGAAGTAGGCTGAAATTGGCAGTGAGCTGTACTTAAGAGCACAGATGTTTGGCAGCAGACAGAAGTGTATCCCCATTATGCACATAACTGCTACAGTTGCTTTGCCATTGCTTTGTTGGACAGAAGCATCAAAATGGTGTTTCCTGTGGAAGCATTTGTTTCATTTCTAGTTATCTCAAATAGATCACCTTCCATCTAGGGTGAGGTGGTACCGGTGCCTGGTGGCTTTTGTTAAAAATCTGCACTGGGAGAGAAAGAAGGGAATGTGGCATGGTCCTATTGATCTGGTTTTGGAATTTCATTATGCACGTGAATACTACAGGAGGAATTGTGGATGCCCCATTCCTGGAAGTGTTCCTCAGGCCCTGAGCAGCCTAGTCTGGCAGGGGTAACCCTGCCTATCTCGGAGAGTTGGAGCCAGATAAGCTTCGAGGTCCCTTCCAACCCAACTGTTCCACGATTCTATGACTTCTGTTTTACTCTTTTTTAAATTAAATTCAGACTGTGAAGACACAGGGACACTTAACGCTACCTGAAACAATTCCAGATTTAAAACTGCAGTCAAGCAGCAGACTTCAAGGAGCAAATGCACATGGAGGGGCTGTCTTGCCTAAGAGCAGGGCATACATAGGACTTCAGGAGGATGCTTCTGACTATAGGTCTTGAAGATGATTAAGGTTACTCAACTGGAATCAGTGCAGTCAAAGGATCTACATATATTCATTCACTCTCATAACCTACTCCAGACCTTTAGCTTAACCTAAGTGTAACCATATTGCATTATAAAATAATCACATCTTACTCAGTTGGAAAGAGCAACAACTTGTAGATGAGAAGGAAATGTGTAACAACACCTGCAAACATACAGCCTGAGCTTTCACTCCCTTGATTCACTTCTGAACTCTGTAAGACTCAATTAGCATGGCATGGCAATTACTGAGCTATGAACAGTCAGCATTTCAGTCTTCAGAAGAAAAACAGCAAGTTAGTCTACTGCTACACTCCTGCTTAACTTTCAGTTCATTTTCACTGCCTCAGCAGCCAGTAGTGGAAAAATGTTTTAGGGGTATGGGAGAGAAAAGTTTCCAGTAAGACATTTAGATGACTCATACAAAAATAAAAACACATGAAAGCATGGGGTAGGTGCAGTCTTAGTACACCAATCAGAACAAATGAAGCAAAGTCATTTTAGGAGCTGAACTGACCACTTCCATGAACTCCACGTTAATTGGCTCTCTTTGACTCTCTGGCCAGACTTTAGGCCAGCCTAGCTGGAAATGACTAAACCAAACAATAGTGTAACACTGTTTGTGTTACAAATTCTCCTGAAGGTTTTTTTTACAGCTCTGAACTGGGATGAAACTCAAGAAGGTATTAACTTACCCAAAAAGGGAGTAACTCAAACGCGGTACTCTGCAGTCCCAGGCAGTCTACACAGCTCAGGCCCAGCATTTCTTTACCTCCTTTATGCACACTCTTGTACCAGCTGATGCCTGCCTACTGCTTTTTTCTTGCCTACTGCTCCTGGAGCTGCTCGCCAAGCACCAGGTGTATGGCACTCCCTAATTAACATTTAATGGGAAACAAAAGGTACAGGCGCTAATTGGCAAGCAACCATCACAACTTGAGTATTACAGCTGATGACCAAAAGCTCTGCCTGCCTGCATAAATCCCCCTGAGACTAGTAATGTTACAGTTAGTTTTCAATGCTATTTTGTTTTCGTGGCTCCTCACAGATGCTGTTTGCAAGTTTTTTGTGCGGCATCCTCCTTCCTCACCTGTCTCCCTTTTTTCAGTATGTTTTAAGTAATTCTCTTTGTTCTGCAGTAAAATAACGACAGGGTAGCGGGTGGTTGACTAGCGCTATGTATTTACCTCTATCTTGGATGAGGGTGGAATAAGGGAGGTGCAGCTTTTCCTGATGTAGATGTCACAGTTAACTGAGAGATGTACTTGCTGCATTCCATGAAGAAAAACACACCTGCTCTGTGTCAAGCTCTGAGTGTGGCTTTTCTAGTTTCAGTTCTGCTTGTATTCTGCCATGGTTCTAGAGCTGCTTTCCTCTCTGTCGGTTCTATTTTGCTCAGAGCACCTCTAGATAAAATGGTGTAAGAGAGAGAGGAAAGTAGAGGGATGATAACATTGAGAAAAGCTACTATTTTGAATTTGCTGGCAAGCTGGCATTCAAAGTTTTTGTGCTCCTTTTCCATCTTTCCACAGCACACATTTTGCAATGAGTCTGGCTGTCAGGATAGCAACAGGCAGTGCTCTAGGCTCCAAACTTGAAGTGCAATGAGCTGGAGGTAATATTGTAGTCAGTAGAGTTTTGTACACTGATTGTGGAAGTGATCATATTGCACCTTCAGCATATATTTCACATGAGTTCATGCTCTACATGAGTTTAGCAAATGGGATTGCCTTTAAAAGGTGTCTGTTTTCCCTCTTCAAAACTTAGCCCTGGAAAAGAGAATTAGATGCATTTGTTTTGTTACAGCACATGCATTGCCTTCCCTGTAAGGAGTCAAGCCAACAGTTGATGGCCATACTGGTCTTCTAACCAGGAAGCTGCAACTTACATGTCCTCGTACAAATGTACACACCATTATCTGGTTTCAGAACAGTAACTAGACTTGAAAATTGTTATGGTGGTTCAATAAAACATCCAACTGTGCTGTTGACCTGCCCCAGTTCCTAACCTCCATGTCCAGTTGTAGGAAAGAACAGATGCCACAAGAGCTATGATTTATGGTGCTACTCTCTGCCAAAACCTTCTGAACTGCAGACTGGGGCTAAGTAAAATGGAACGATACCATGAAGTGAATTGACGCTTAGCATATTTATTAATTGTCAGTGTACACTTGGGTTGCTCATGGCTTGTTAGTAGTGCATTGTTTTCACAATTTCTTGGAACGTGACATTCATTAAAGTGCTGGAAGGGGAAGTTGTTGTAGCCTGCTTGTAACACTGTGCCGCATGGTGCAGCTCTGTTCTGCAGTATGTTCCCAGTACATGGTAGGCAAAATACTTACAGAGCTGCAGGAGTTGTACAGTTTAAATTCTCTGAACTTTCAGAGGCAGCAGTGAGGGTGAGAAGTGAGCAAAAGCAGAGCCCAGCATGTGACATGTTAAAGAGACTGGGGAAGGTGCAGAAGGCAGGCTTTCTATGGGAATAAATGTTGCATAGAGCAAAGGCAAGATCTATGGCAAAGCAAAAATTACAAACAGAGATGGAGTCTGCAAAGCCTGTAAGCACTGGTGAGACATTCCACCTCATTGCTTGGCTGGCTTTTGCTGTAGGGATGCATGTTTTTTCTACGCTAATGTAATGATTTGTGTAGATGCACTTTTTTAAGAGCTTAAATAATTCTAATAAAGCATGATTCTCTTTTTTGATCGGACACCTACAGGTCAGAAACTGATGGCATTTCTGTAAAGCATTTCTAATTAACTCAAGTGCTAATCCACTTCATAAGGTTCAGTTGATGTAAGCCATCGGGAACCTTCAAGTGGGAAATGCACAGGAACCAGGCACCACAGAGTTTGATTCAGATTTTAAGGACTGATTAACACTCAAATTGATTGGATGGAAATTAATTAGGTGAAAAGTGGTCCCAACCTGAGAAGTGGATAAAGCAGTTGGGCTTTCCACTTCTGTTCTAAGAAACATTCACACATATGCTAGTCTGTACCTGTAAAAGGCTGAACTTTCTGTGAATACAAAGCTGTGGCTTCTAAACCTCTGAAAGCTGAAGGTGAAGACAGGTGGCAACTGGACCATGCAGGATTTCACATGAAAACCTGAATGCCAGTTAGCTGGTTCAGGAGCTAAACACAGCATTTAGCTGTGCCCTTAGCTACCATTAATAAACAGGATGTGAAAGCAAGATCAGAGTATACAGAGCTCCTCTGAAGGACAAAGATCTGACAGCTGCATGCATGCAGGTACTGAGGCACTAGTGTAGAAGGAAGCTCATTTTCTGCATGGAAAATAAAAGCCTTGATCCAGCAAGTGACCCTTTATGCATTATCAGGACCTCATCCCCAATTGCATTTAAGTGAACACTCGTGTTCCTGAAAGTACAGTTAAGGAGTGTGCAGTTAAGGAGCATGAGAGCTGGCTCACAGGTGGAATTGAGCAGTCTGACAGCTGATTAGCAAGTGACCCTTTCAGAAAAGGAAATGTTGGTTATTATTTATTTATTTTTTAAGCCAGATTGAATCCTGGTGTTTATCCGTTAATTTACATCAAGGATGATTTTGAGTGCCACGGGTCATCTCAGAAGCCTTTATTCTGACCACTTCTGCTCTCAGGAATATTCTGAAACAATTCACTCGCACTACTGACAAACTGTATAGCATCCATTCACCTAGTGGCCATCAGATGTGATTTCACTGGAAGCCTCAAAGGCTCTTTTGCTTCCAATGAAATCTCAGAAGCTGTGTTGGACAGCACTTGCAGCGCTGAGCCTAAGCTGCGTTCACCCTACTTGCTGCTGTGGCAGCTTTTGTCATAACTTTTCATAGAAAACATATTCTAACTTTTTTTTTTTTAATCATTAAGATGCTTAGCTGCTGTGATATAGCAGCGATATAACATGCTGCGTGCAGAAAAACTACAGAACAAGCTTTCCTCAACAGTCTGCTTTTTGTTACTGCTTTTTGTTACTGCTAAGAAAGGAAACATCAGTGACTTGAATTTCACTTCCCATTTTCTTGAAGCACAAGAGACTGACCACCTTGAAGAGTAGCACTACTACCTTCTTTCACCAACAGCTACACATGGTTCCAAATGAGCATTAAAATTAAAAGCCTACAGCTGTGATTTTGACACCATTTGGATGAGCTCCTGTGTGTTTCCAGATGTAACCCATTTTGCATAGCCTTGTTCTGTCTCAGACTTGCAAGAAGCATTCTGTAGTGCATCCACAGCATTTCGTGCTCTTATTTGAATTTACTGTAAGTCACAGAGTGCCTAAGTATCCCACGCAAGGATAACCTTATATAGTCATTATTTCAGCTCTTCCTGTGGGCAGTAATTTTCTAATTAATGAATTTGCAATGCCCAATCCTTCCCTTTGTTTGTCATGAATTAGAGAAGAGGGAGCATAGTAAAGATTTGTAGAGTTCTTTTCAATCTTGCTGACTTTGCAGTCCAGGTTTCCACAGCAAGATAGGTGCAAGTTATTCTTGAATAGAAAAACAAAACAAAACAAAAAACCTGAAAATGAACACCAAACCACCAAAGTTCTCTAAATCCTGTTAGATATGAAAGAAGTGTTGAGTACCACATTTGAAAACATTTTCAGGTTCTCTACTGTAATTGTTGTGAGCCAAACCTTTCAAAACTAATTAGACTTGGTAAAATTAATAGGATTAGTGTGAATTCTGTTTCGGATTCACTTTATCCATCTTGTCCAAATTTTGGTTTCAAGGAGCATTTGGAAGAACCCATAAGGGAAAGCCTGAGGAGAAAGCTGTCTGTATACTTCTGGGTTGGCTACATCTGATTCACCTCTCTGCATTTTGTTCATTTCTGCTTCTTAAGGTTACTTAAGACTGCTGCTGAAGGGAAGGTTTTCTGAGATAATAGGGTAGATTTTAATAGCAGCTTTCCCACCGTATATGGGCTTTCAAGACAAGCAGCTCTTTGAATAACTCAGAAAAAGAAAACAGCTCCTCACACAGTCGTCTTCCTCACGTGAGCTTTGTTTGAGTGAACACAGCAATGCTAGGTTATTAACCTTGCCAAGAGCTTGGAGGTGTTTGAGCACAGCCTTCTCAAGACAAGTGAGAGCAATGAATGGCAATAGGTTACATGAGGAAAATTAATATCTAAGCAATTGTGTATTTTTATGAAGAGTGTTAAAAAACCTATTTGCTTGCTTTTATCACAAACATCACATCTATATGTAAGAATTGAAATTTCATGGTCCCGTGGGAAATGAGTGCATTCTGAATCATTCCCTTTTGTTAATTAATTTTGATAATTAATTCTAAGCCATATTCTATATCAGTTGCAGTTTTTATTTTTCACTGTTTATTCCTAAGTTCAGATGGAGTTAAGTGTGCCCAAATCAATTATTTCCCTGCTTTGTGTCATGTCTGGAAATAGTGTTGGAAAATCACTATAAATATGGTGGGGTTACAATAGCACTTCCCAAGGAAAATCAGATGAGGTGTTAATGTTCCAGACCCCCCCTTCCATAACGCATCCCTCATTCATCAGACACTGAGCAAATGGGGATGAGATAACTTCAAAAGTTTGCTCCTGTGGATCTAGTGCAACTCTGAAATGTTAAAAAATAATAATTTCTACGAGCCTTGATATTGCCAATGGCCAGATCTTAATATTAAAGCAAATCCAAAGTCTCAGTGACTTAAATAGGACTGTTCATGTGGCTCAATCTTCAGAGAGAAATACCAGAATATGTTTTTACAATACAGAAATACTTTATTCGTTCTTTATTTTGTTTTGCACAAAGCACTTTTTTTTCCTTCTCTCTAAAATAGGCCTGTACTCTACACTGAAATAACAATCAAAAAGCAAAGTCCTTTTTTGGAAACAAGAGTTGAGATCTTCAGCCTAATATAAACTGCTGGATTTGCACTGAACTCTGAGCTGCATTCTTTCCAAAGATCTCTACTGCTGTATCTCGTCCAAATGCGTGTGCCTGCAAGGTTTCTCCTTACAGATTTTTAGATACAACTTAATGTTTATAAATGGTTATTGAAAGGACTACAAAAATAAATCATGCACAAGAGTTTGTAGTGAGTCAGGTGATAGGGAAAGTGTTAAATGAGACAGGCAGCTTTTTGCTTGTAACCTGGCTTGCTGTTCTGCTATGCACATTGACAAATACGCTTTTGTTTCTGCTGGGACTGAATATGTAGCAGTAGAAATCACGAGCAAACAGAGTGGAGTAAAAAAGGCAACATTTAAAGGGAGGTAAAAGGAGCTAAGACTAGGACAGTTACATTTACTGATAGTTTGTGCCTGGTTCTGAATCAGCTTCTGAGAGGAAAAGGAGGTACAGAGGGGACAGGAACAGGACATCATGCTACAAACACGACCTGAGCTTGAATCAATTCCATCTATTATTATATATATGAATGCTGCTAAAAATGTCATATGCTACAGGCAAAGCTATTTAAATACTACACAGAAGTTTTGTTAAATAAAACTAACAGCCTTTTAGAAAAATCACGTTATCATGTGAAGAAAGAGGGCAGTAAAGAAGTGTATTGTTTTCACTTGTTTAACCCTACAAGTTTCAAGTTACGTTTCCCATCTGCACTGGGGGAAAACGCTGCTATGACTTTTATATGTTATGATTTAACTTGAAATTAAGGACAGTGTCCAAGACCACCTTTTGAAGTACAAATCATTCCAATTTACCCCTTTCCTTAGAATCATGAAATCATTAAAGTTGGAAAACATCTCTAAGATCATCTAGTCAGACAGTCAACCCATCACCACCATGCCCACAAATGCCATGCATTCCATCCTCTGTACTTATACATTATCTATAGGAATATTTTTTGCCCCTCCCCTTTGGAAGACTACTCCATAACTGGTTATGCAGCCTACTTTGCTTCTCTAACACAGCAGTTAAAGAAAATCATTCAACAGAGCTCTGTTCAGTCAGGAAAACCATGCGTTCCTGCTCCGCTCTACATAGGGCAGGGTGCCAGTGCTTGGAATAACGTGCACTTGGCCTGACCTACAGCTTGTTGGAAGACAGCTTTTGACTGGGCTGGATTCTGGATCAGGCTCCTTGTGACTAACTTTTGGCATAATACTTAGGATTGGGTTCCACGGAAAATTAAGTTAGGGAACTGGACAGAAATGTTGAGGCCAAAATCAGACATCAGTGTTGTTTTGAAGAGTATCCCAGGTTTAACAAACTGATCCAAGTCTTATGAACTCTTAGTGGATCTGACTGTGCAAGCATGCAGAAGTTTTACATGGTTCAAGGCAATGTCCTACAAAGTCAGGCACACGCAAACCAAATATGTAGCTGTGTACGAGTATTTTCTAGGTACAAATACTTCATTTAAAATAACATTCCCCATTGAAATAGCATTCTGAAACCTATCCACTGTATTCTCTTTTGCAACAGGTGTTGAAGCAGTCATGTACTGAGATTTTATATTTGGAACCATCCAGTGTCTGTGTGGGAGGTAAGTTCTCTTTAAAAAAAATAAAAATTCAATTATTACAGAACTGGTGTCCACATTTTACCCAATGGAAAACCCCACAAGTCATCTAGAAGAGGAATATCACTCTTGAAATTCCTTGAGGACTTTTTTTTTTTGACAAAAATCAGATCCTTTTGTAAGCTCTTTTTTCTCTGGAGTTGTCTACCAAGGCCTGCTCCTATAACTTAACTCTTACATAGGAACAGCTTTGAGAAACCTGTCTCCTATTGTACGATGTGTGCAGTTAGTCACACTTTGCACTACTAATATTTAAAGCAGTGACACATTTGTGACACTCCAGTCCTTAATTTGTGGTCACCAAGTTAAGTTCTAGGAATCCTGGTAATGCAAGTCCATATAAAGACTTGAGAATATTTATAGTGCCCTGAATGCTCTAATGTGAGCAGGAAAGGATCCCACTGCTCTGGTGCAGGAAGGTAGCATTTCTCATGTAGAAGAGCTACACAATTTTAAATCCTTCTTTCTAGTTTCACAGTTCACACACTCTGAAACCAAGCAAAGTAAGGTGGTTGCAAAATCTGTCTATTTGGATGTCTTTTAGAAACATGGATCGTCTCAATGAAGTCAGTTGCCTTAGTAAACAAAGTTGTCCCTCCTCCTCTGCAAGAATACATGCTCACAAATAGCATGGCTCTTACTCAACTTCCAGAGAAGCATTTCTGAGCAGAATGCTTTTTTTTTTTTTTTTTTTGTGGAGCTTTAAGCAAGCCCGATCAGAAACTGGAATCTCTTACAAATAAACACCCAGATTTCTTTCCTCATGTGCAACTAGTCAGAATCAACTGAGGTACAATTCTTTATTTTCCCCATAATGACTTAAGTATGCAGTTAAGTACCAGGACTTAATTTAAACATGGTCAGCAGAACATTACTATCTAAGCTGCAGTGCAGTGAATAGCAGTGTTTGTTGTTTTCTTTTCCTCTACAGAGGAGTTCCAAGTTGTTCTTAGAGGAAGTGGCTTAACCCTTGGTGGAAGAACTGATGGTGTTACTTGTACCTATCAAGTGAACGGAACTACCATTCGTAAGTATTGAAATTAGTAGGAAACTTAAAGGCAGATTGTTTCTAAGTGATTCTTTTTTCCTTCTTTCTGCCTCATTTAAAGAAAATTTAAACAAAGGCATGGAAGGAAGGAAGAAAAGCAGGAAAGCTCTGAGAATTAGTAAGAGGATGTATGTTGTTAGTATCTTGCTCAGTGATTTTAATTTGCTTCCAGTTACCATTAGCTGTGACCAGCAGTAATGTGGAATAATGTGGTGGTAACCGTCTAGCTCCTGATGTACCTATGAAAAAAACAGCCACAAAGCATGCTGACCAAATGCCCCTTCTTGTAAGAAGAGCATGGTCAAAAAAGGCCCTCATGATCATTCCAGAAGTCAATCTTATCCAAGGTACATTCAGCTTGTCCTGAAGCATCTCTGCCCACACTGTCCAGTATACAAGAAGTATAGCTGATAG
Source organism: Cyrtonyx montezumae (assembly GCF_038088225.1). Classification (NCBI taxonomy): domain Eukaryota; kingdom Metazoa; phylum Chordata; class Aves; order Galliformes; family Odontophoridae; genus Cyrtonyx; species Cyrtonyx montezumae. Next base: position 24,178,681 of record NW_027071936.1, on the reverse strand, counting down.
ACTACCTCAGGAATTTGGCAGGGCATGGGTGCCCCTTCATGATATGGAATCCTCTCCCTGGAACTTCTGCTACAATTGGTAGCGTTTTGTCCCTGTATTGTGACATCTTCAGCTTAGTGTCTTGAGGAGCAATCTCCTCCAGGAGACTACAGCCAGATCTCTAGATGGATAGTAGTTTCCTGATATGTGGAATGGAATTCTGTTTCAGACACTGTGGCCACAGCATCTGTTACAGGCACTTTCCCTGTAGTTTTTTAGAAGCAACTCCTACTCTGTGTTTTTTCTGTTGAATTTACTATTGACCTTTGGTCAGATTTTGTAATCCTTAACTCTTCCTCTGTTAAAATACTGTCATCGGGGAAATTTTTCTAAGTACAGGGCTCCAAGAGCTCACAAAACAAAACAAAACAAAACAAACAAGCAAAAAAAAAAAACAGAAAAAAAAGGACAAAATGCAAAGCATTTTCTTATCTGATTTAGAATATTTTTGGAGAACTCCTTCATAGGCAAAATTTTTAGGCATTGGTCCTGCGTTGTTCAATGCATTAACTTTCAGTGGGACTCTCTGACTCTTGGGGCAGAGGAAATTCAGTTCAGAATTCAGATCAGTCCCATTCTGCTCCTCTGCTCCTTGAACTAGCAGAAGGGAGATGGTGGTGAAAAAGCACCATTGACTGAAACTTTCACCATTTTTGATATCCACAAACTAAAGTGGACAGCTAGTAGAATTATATTCAAGTTCATGCTCTAATCACTTATGCCTTAGAAGCAAGTCAGACTGGAAAAAAAAAGAGAAAAAATGAGCTGTAGAAAAAAACCAACATTTTCTTCCCCTACCTGATGTCTGATTCTTATATTAGCTTGTCTTAATTCCTGTCCTTTTCAATATGTGCTTCCAATACATTTTCTTCCGATCTCTCCTGCCTGTTAAAGACCTTCTATAAGAATGAGAAAATAGCACAGTTCTGGGTAAAGACAACCTGAGTAAACCTATCTTGCTTTTATAAGTTTCCCTTCAGTTTCAATTAGAATTGTCACCTTTGTTCCCCATATTAAACTAAGGCTTGCTTATTGACACCTTTTTTCACATCAGCTTTATAGAACTGTAATTTGAAATGTGACAGAATTGGTTCAGTTGTGTATTTGTTATCCTAGTGTACCTTTCCTACTTGGAGAAGCAGGGACATGGGCTTAGTTCTAGATGATAAAAATTAATTTCATGCTATTTAAAATTAACAGGTGAGACATCAGCAACATGACCTTCAGATAATTATGATTTCTGCTCAGTTTAGGTGGCTGGTTTGCAGGCCTTCAGGACTCCCCCAGTTCTATTTCTGGCTTCCTTCTGACTTGTATTTAGCCACAAACAGTTCACCTTCCTACAGCCCCAGTCTGTCCAAAATAATAGCCCATGCCTTCTTCACATCTTTCATAATAGCAGATAATATGGTGGGCTCTCCAAATCCACTGAGAAGAGAACAAGAGGCATTAGACTTAAAAGCCTGCAGGCAATCTAGTGTAGGTGTTATTAGGACAGTGAGAAATGTTTACAGTGGGATTCAGGAATAGTTACCCAGAAGCCTTTTTAACAGCTTAGATGAATGTCACTGAAATATATTAAGCACATTGCCTTCTTTAAATGACCTTTTCACATATTTCCTAACTTTGATTTCTCCAATTCCCTGATCATGTAGTCATTTATGGCTGTGCAGCATGTGCACGTCTGCTTTGCCATGGTAGGAGTAACTATACTTGGACAGGAAGAAGCCTGCAAATGCTAGCATTTGATGTGATGATTTCCAACCAGATCTCTGGACTGCTTTTTCTTTTCTTAGCTTCAGGAAAGGGTGTGCTGACACCCACAAAGGGAGGGGGATAGGCATAGTGATGTATTATTACATGCTGCAGCGTTAAAAACAACCTGCTGTATGTAAGGGGTATTGCCAAAGGCCTGCTGTAACACGCTCAGCTTCTTGTCTCGTCTTTAGCAATGGACAACAGCAAATGTTTACAGAACAGTATTGAAAGGGAATAAGGAAATGATACAGAAGCTGTCTCTACAGGGCTCCAAGCATTTTTGTCTTGGGAGAGACTGAAGGAGACAAAATGGTAGGAAGGGCTCTGAGCACTAGCAGGAGGTTGTCCCAAGAAAAAGAAAGGTATTCCTACATTGTCTTCTCCTTCATGGAAAAACAGATGTGCTTTCAATGGAATCCTCACCATTTGAGAACATAATGGAGGACACGCTTGCAAATTCCCCTTACTGGTAGCCTAGGCTCTACTCCGAGACAAGCCTGAGAGCAAACCCTTATTTTGTCAGTTCTTCAAGTTTTAAAAGATACATTTGGCATGGTTCTCTTTCTGCATTTATAAAGAACCATTACCAAATGCTGGAAAGGAAACCTGCCAAATGTAGCTGCAGGATAGAAAAATAATCTATGAAACATACCATTAAGACAAAAACATATGGCAATGTGCTAATCCCTCTTCCCCACCTCACAACTAGCCCCAGATCTAGGCCAAGCAGTCAGTGTAGATTATGGTACATGAGAAAAGCTCATTTATGCCATCAGCTCCTCCTTTAGCTGCCCCTGAACTGCTTGTGTATCTGCCTTCTCCTTACGCATAGTACAGAGTCATCTCCACATTCATCTCACAGATCATTCATCTGCCTTCCCCTAGGTCAGAAAATAGTCCATGCTTACAGGTACAGTTCCAATACAGAAATGATTATCAGTTCTACCATAGGTGATTGAGAAGACAGTCAGACTTTTTCCCCAGTTTACCAAACACTAGAAATACAGGAGCTTCCTTCAACAAATACCATATGCACCACGTGCAGAGTTGTGGTTTTTATTTTTATTTTTTCCTATTTAACTCCTTTGTCACCTTTTAGAGCAGTTCACACATGAAGGACACCTTGAAGGCTCACTGCTGTTTTCTGACCTCCAGCTGTGGGGACAGGGTTTCATTTTCTCCTCTCCTTTTCATGGCTGCAGAAAAAGGATGCTGCGTTGGATATATTGCTGTATGAGTGGATGCTTTGTAAGCACGACAACATTTGGAAATGCTGAGACCTCCCAAAAGCATGAGAAGCTCTGGAGAAAGACTACAACCACAGTCGGTGGCAGTCACTGACTGCCACACACAGGGTTTATGTTAGTTAGAAACAAACATTCACTTTTCAAGTATTGGGAAATCCTGAATTATGTCCTTATTCTTATTAAATTTAAAAAAGGCCTTGAAAGTAGGAAAATGTCTGTAGAAGGGCATGAGCTGATGTACATCAAGGAAGCAATGTAATGTGGGCACTGGTTTGGACTTTATAGCAATGTGTACACATGCTGTCTCATTTAAACGGTGAAGTAAATTACTTCATGTGATTTGTTTTGCAGATGAAAAACCAAAAAAGGTGGAATCAGAATTTTTGCTCTGCCCTGCACCAATCCTGTATAGAAGTGGCCAGTGAGTACTCAAAACAAACGTCCTCCTGTTTCACTAGAATTGGACCCATTATTGCTGATGTTAATCATGTGGGCATTTAGCTAGAGGCGGGCTTTTGTTGTTTTTATGGGGGATGGTTTGTTGTCGTGTAGGTTTTTTTGTGTTCTCATGTTATTTCCCTGGTGGATTTGCCAGCTTTGGAATGGGCTTTAAATAGTCATCTGTGACCAAACCAATTTGGACACTGCCTTAAAAATGAATATTCAGCCAGTTTATTAAACACTGAAAAGGTCCGGCTTGTCACAAGTTTTATGCAGATTAGCTGTTTTAACAGGGCATAATATGCTCTCTTCTGGATAATCTTTAGGCTCATTGTTAAACAGATTACATTATCACTGACACTTACAAGCTATTATTAAAATTATGTGTCAAGATCTGTATCGCTGCTCAACATGTAATGATAAAGCGAGGCACTAATTTAACAACAGCAGCAATCTCATAACAGCACTGTGGCTAAACTGCAGCTCCAGCCTTATTCTAAGTGTCACCGGCCATGGCTCCTGATTACTTCTGGCCCTTTGAGAACTAATTCTCCCCTCCTCCTCTCAAATTCAGACATGCCTAAGGCTTTTAGAACTGCTTCAACTTCATTGTTCAGATTTATGAGATAGCAGCATGAAATAAAGATTCTTTAAGCTAATCGTAAGTCAGAAAACTACGTGTCAGATCTTAACCCCGTGGGAGGGAAGAGGCCATTTGCTCTCCCAGCTTTGTAAGTAGGTCCTCTCAACTGTTTGCAGTGAGGATTTAGTATTTTTTTTTGTTTGCTGCAGCTCTGCATTGGCATTTTTTGTGATGATTCTTAATAGTATAAGAAAGAACATACTGCATAGACTGTGTAATTAGTTTTCTGAGCTAAGCAGTAATCAACAAGCTCAGTTGTAAGACTGTATAGCAAAACCCTAAATGCACATCTGTTTTGTGCATCAAATGGCAAGAGGGAGGAGAAAAGTTGGAAAGCATTAGAAGACCTCTGTAGAAGAGAGCAGAGTGAATCACTGCAAAAAGCTGCATCACAGCCTCTGCAGCAGCCAAAGCTCATCTCTGGGAAGTGAACACTATTCTGTAGCAATGCAGGAAATAAACATGGAGGAGCGTTACATTAGAGAACAGAGGAAGGGGATGAGTTTTTAATTCTGTATGTCTTCTTGTTGCTAAGGTTGCCTCTCATAGCTAGGACAAGATCAACATATTGCATTCATCTAGCAGGAGTTGCAGTGCTATTTGCTGTTCCATTACACTGTGTTTGATTGAGCTGGACTGCATGTGGTTGTGAACCAGCTGTCCAACAGAACAGCTGTAACAAACTGCTCTGCTAGCTAAAACAAACCAGACCCACATGCTGTGAGACCCGGTTTCACAGGGAAGTTACAACACAGTCATGTTGGGAACACTTCCTTTCCAATATCAGGTATCTTGGTGGAGTTGTATGACCTTGCAACTGTAAGTTAGGCCCCATGCATTAAACACCCCAGAGGCTGAAGATCTCAATGCTTTTCCACATGCTGTTTACACAAGGTATGTGAATAGCTAAACAAAGGTAAAGAAGCATGGACTGTTCATAGAAATTAAAATACAGTAGAAGTTATTTGAAAGTGCTGCATTTTCCTTACTTCATGAAGCATTACTAGACAACCCACCATAATGCAACTTCACTTTAGGGGAAACACCTGATGGCATACTTCTTCTCAACAGTGTTTTAAGAAAGAATGTCTGAACGCCACACGTGGCCTTGTGCGGGTTCACAGAAATCTGTTTCTCAGCACAGAAGCTGTTTCTCAGCAGTTACTATGTAAAGCCATCCTTCCCTGAAGTAGTTACAGCTTTGGCCCAGAGATGAACAATTTACTCTGAAGAAGAGTGACAGCTATGAAAGATCTGTACATACTTGAACTCCTGACTTATCATTGGCACAGCTCAGACTATTGCTGGATAACTCCCAGTAATTCCTCATGAAACAGAGCTAATATTAGTTGCTAAAATAGCAACAACCAGTCTGCTCTTTTTCTAGTTCTCTTTGTAATGAAGTACAACACAAAGTTAGTTTTGTGATTTTTAAACCTGCAGCTCTGCTTCTTCATAGACAGGAAGGGCTCATGTGAAGCGTTTGATTATATTTTTGTCACTTGAAACACTCTTTGATGAATTAGAGGTTTTCAAATAGAAAACAATGAGGTCTATGGAGAATCACTAAGGTCTGTAGGCTGCAGCCATTGTACATTTCTGTTTTGTTTCCAGCTGCTGGATGCAGTTAGTTGCAAGCCTCCAAGATACCAATCGTAGATTTAGAGTTGAGCATTCTTTTCTGTGTACAGAATACCATGTAGGAGGCTGCTGTGGTATTCTTACATTATGTGAGAACACAGTCGTGCTGCTCGCACTATTTAAAATACCTTCTTGACATACCACTTCTAAGACACAGAATTACATAGTTCACTTACAAGATCAGCTTCTCTAAAAGATTGGTGATTAGCTAACAGATGATAATTACGTGGATTTCTACCCTTAATAGTTCAGGCTAGACTTAGCTTCAGGGGAATCAAACTAGATGAGGCTTTTTTTTCTTCCTAGATCAATTATTTTAGATGTTCCTGTAGTCATTGTACTTAAGAAAGGAGTGCTTATCTCTCTGCAGTACCAGTACACAAAAAGCTTACACTGCCACTGCATTCATTCTAGGGCTTTTGCTCTGAGTCCTTTGAGTCTGCAGTCTGAAAACATATCCATAGACTTCACTTTGCTAACAGTTTGCTTCTGTTCCTCTAAGTCTCCCCTCAGTGGCAAGTGATCAGGACAAAACATTTCTCTTAATTCCTAAACTTTTGCACATCCTCTTATCCAGTCTGCCAGTGACAGCAATTAAAGTGTTTAAATTATTACACCAAAACATTTCACTGAAATAGAATGTGTAGTAAATATTTACTACATATATTTACTCCTATCTTCGTGCATCCCCGTGCTTGGATTCACATGAAGCATTGGCCTTAAAATTAGCCAATAAAATGCAATGAGAATTTACCTCCAGCTCCAAGATAAATAAGCTTCTTGTAACTTAAAACAGACCTTGGGTTGGAACCGATGAAGTTTTATCCGTTTCAAAGCGCCAACAGAATGGGAACCACTGGGTCAAGTGAAATCACTGCTATCACTTAAGTGCCACGTGGTTTCCATTTCTGAATTGAGTGACACTGATGTCCTTCAAGCAAATAGCCCTCGACCCTATATAAGCTGAAACGTGTCACAGGACAGAAAGAGTCACATATGGAGGAAGACACCAGCACAATTAGTCTTTCCAGCTTTCCTGGCCCTCTGTTCAGATCACATTGTCTTACATTCATATTCTTCCCTATATCCTTTCCAAAATGAACAGCTAACAACGTTAAGACTAAATGGGTTATTTCATGTGGTAGGACTTAAAAAAAGTCAATGTTTACATTCTCAATTTCTTAGATGATTCCAGTTTCACATTATCTGACTTCAGTCTTCAGTGTGCAGTCCACCTGATGCAAAGCACACAGATGTTCACGAGAGAACCTATTGGTGATCATCAGTTTGATTTTTACATCCTGAGGGTAGTTAAAGCTCTAGGAAGAAGCACAAGTTCACAAGTTTTGCAGTTACGTTAGGCATACTTCAAGCGTACTCAAGTGTATCAGACTTCCAGTAAGGAGTCACTGTGGCAAAGCATAACATAATTGGGCAAGTATTCTGAGAATCTGAATGAAATTGGACAATAAACAGCTCAGGCTTTTACAATGGTAAGAAAAGATAAGTTCTGTCCTACAAAGGAAGCGCAGGGCAAACCGATTTCTAGGACTGAGCACATGGATTTATGTTTGAGCTGCAGATGCCACCTTGGAACGTGCTTTCAGTTGGCTCTTGACCAGACTTGTCACAGGAGGAGCCTGGGTCACTCTAGCCTTTGTTCTTCCCGGTGACAACAGCTGCTTGGCTCATTTGGCACTCAGTTGTGAATGGGATGGCAGCTTGGAGGGAGCTCAGACCGACAGCGGTTTCTGCACTGTTAGTTCTCAAACATTTAGATTTTAATATTTTTGGGTTTTGATTCATCATTTCTTTACTTTTGATCCTGTCTGTACCATTGGATGTTTTCCCTTGGCCCTTTGGAATAAAAGGATTAGGGAGCAAAGATTCTCTATTTTATGCAGTACCTTCAGCCTCAAGATAACAGGCTTCTTAAACTAGTTTCACTGCTCTCTGTATCTGAGTCTTCCTCTTTGGAACTTTTAGACGAAAACACTCCGGTTTTTTTCCTTCCATGTTTCATTTTTAGAAAATCATTTGCTATCCCCTCCACCCCCCCTCCCACAAACACACTCTCTAAGAATTCCTATAATATCAACTAATGTTCTGCCTGTCTGTACTGGACAGCTCACATTACCTGCCCTCCGTCTACTTTCATTTGGGCTATTACTGAAACAAGCTCAGTTCGTTGTTTCCAATCCTTTTTTCTATAGCTTGTACTGGTCTGAATGCACGTAAGATTCTCTTGCTGGCCAAAATTTTGTTAGTATGATAATCTCTGAAGCACAGATTTAGGGCAGAATGGATCACATGCTGGGCTTAGGACAACGGGAGCTAACCACGAGCTTCAAGTTAAATATGGCTTTGGGAGCATTTCTTCATACAGTCCTAAGGGAAGCCACAGTTGTACTCTGGAGGAGCTTGCAGCCCCATGCAGTTGAAGGAGTAGATTTTAAATCCAGCACATTTCTTCTGACAAATTAATATAAGAAGAGTTTAAAGTAAAGCAAATTCCAAAGGAGCCTGTTTAAGATACGGTTTATAGGAAATTTCTCCTCACTGCATTACTGCAGCTCTGCAGGAGAGAATTAAACTAGCTGAGAGCCCAGCAACTTGTGCCCACCTGTGAACAATTCTCCTGCATTTGGTCTCTGCCTTGCAGGAGGATCTCTCCCCATGCAAAGAGAAAGCACTACTTCATATTTACTTTTGGTTGCGTGGAGTTAAAGAGGCTTCCATCAATGTAGAAAATGGATATTTTAATTTCCTATTTTAAAAGGATCGTTTTTATTAATTCCAGAACAAGATTTAAGATGAAGAGCATGGGAACAAAAGCAAACAGACACTGTAAAAGGAGCGGATCATGGTGCTCTGTCCTGTAAATTACCTCATTTGCTTTTAGACAGCTGCTCTCATTCAGGAGCAGCTGAAAGGTGTTCTAGGCAATGGTTGTCATGGCAGGCTGCTAACAAAGGATCTCAACTAGTTTTTCCCCCTATGTCATGCCTTTACTCCACCCACTTCTGCTTGTGGCATGGACCTGAGAGCTGTCATCTTAAAAATGGCTTTTGAATTTAATCTCTTGGGGAACAGAACATTTTCCATTGGCCAGCAATGTTTCTAAGCTTATTACACAGGCAGAATGCCACGTGACTGTCTGCATCTTCAGGGATACGTAGAGTACAGACAAAAGCAGTGAAGCCATCCTTTTTCAAGTTTGACTTGACTGCACTAAGAAAAATTTATTGCACTTAATTTCCTTTTCTGCTCCAACACCTATAGGTGCTGAGCAAAGCCTACTTGCTTCCTCCCACGTTCTAGGATACTTGCAATGTTTCCTGCATAGTTTAATCAATTCCCTAAAGCATCGCATTCGATGCACAACCAGATTTCATAATTTTATTTTTTATCACTCCTCCTTTAATGATTGTTCACTTCCCACCTTTTTCCATGGCTGATAATGGCTCTAAAGAAGTTAAAGAAGTGATGCTGTCTGTGTAGGATGACTGATGTTTAATATATTTGCCTAATTAACTTCTGACTAATAATTCTAACCCATTAAGTAGCTAGTTAGTATTTGTTTCAAATAAACACATCTGGTCCCACACTGACTGGAGGTTGCGCCTGTGTGTGGGTGACAGATGTGACGGTAGTTTCCCCAGTGCTCCCCTTTAAATAATTAACACACACTGGTGAAGTCGCATTAGACAGACAGCCCCAAAGCCAGCTGCATGGTCTCAGAGCTGGATCTATGGACATGTGCCTCATCTCATTAGTCTGCTCCATCTATTGCATTCCCTCTTCTTTGAAAGCTCAGTGTAGCTCTAAGAAACATCCCTTTAAATAACTTCGGACTTCTGGCTTCTATTCTGAAAGGAATATTCAGAATATTCTATTCTGAAAGGCAGAGGAGAAGAAATAATGCTCTGGCCACCCAAGGGACAAATAGATCTGAATTCACCAGCCCTGCAGATTGATCTCTTACAAACAAAGAGCATTTGAACAGTCCCACCCTGGTGTTTCAGGGCTTGGAGTTGCTAGGCTGGGTTTGGAAACAACCTTCTTTGGAAGGAAACATCATCTTGTTGCAGTCCACCTCTTTGTGTGGCCTACAGCTCCCTGGACTGGAACAGCTGGAAATTCTTACCACTATCAAAAGTGTCATGCTGGCATCACACCTCTTAGCTGTCATTTTATTTTTCAGATTTTTCTTTTTTGGAGGGGTGTGTGTTAAAAGCCTCCCCCCATACAGGGAAAGAATGTCATTAACAGCACTATATTTGGCAAAAGGCTAATTTGCACATAAGTTAATTCTTAAAACTTAAGCTCTTGCTTCCCAAAAGACAAGGTAAGATTTATTCCTACTTTAGAGGGTCCATGAACCCTTGTGATTCTATGTCTGTCCCATAATGGGTGACATGCAGCTGTCATTAGTTCTAGTGCTACAGGCTCAGCCTGTGACCTTTGTTTTGTAAGGCAGCAACAATAGCACAGCTGCCCCTGCATAGCTGAGATCTCAAACCTGCAATTTGGCAGGAAGAACAGAACAAATTGGATAAATATACATAAACACATTGTGAAAGAAGGGAAAACAGAACAGAGTGAACCAGAGCAGCATCCTACAACTTGTTTGATAAGGATGATTTAAGGAGGCATATGGTATAGTTTAATGTGCTTTTAAAAACATTGGCCTGACTCTTCGAGCAAATATGAAATAAATATCTAAATTGAAAGCTAATAGTGTACCATGAGCTCTCTCAAAGGAGAGGCATATGAGTGCCTTTGGAAATGCATGTTAGTGGGGGCTGGGCGTGAACGATGCACAGATTTACTTCTCCCACAAAGTTATCGTTAACTTATTGTTAAGATTACACATTTGTACTTCCTTACAACACTGCATCCATAAAAAAAAAAAAGAAACAGTAATGAGCTAATATTTCAACCTAACCCAGCACTCATTTCACATCTTATCAGTTTACTCTTGTCATGACACCCCACCCTCCTACTGTAATACTTCTCAAACCGTTTTCATCTAACACCGCACTGCCTACAGTGCACATACTCAAGAACTAGAAATCACTGCCGTGCTCATCCTACACTACGACCTTTCAGTGCAGCCCTATTTAGTAACCCTGTAACAATCGTAAGTTTAAAATTAGCCTTTGTCTTTCAGCATTCCTTTTTACCAGATGGAAGGAAAATATGAAGTAGGCAGCACATTCAGAAACGCTTAGCTTGTTGCAAAAGAAACAAGTATTTAAATGATGCTTGTCACAACTCAGTCCAGGTAGAACTCCCACATCAGCTGTATGCAAACTCAAGCTCACTAATTGTAGTTATTTCCAGAGCACACAGATGGACTTATGAAGTTTCTTTCTTTCTTTCATTTTTGAAAACCCATGGCTTTATCAAGTTCATTGAGTAGAACGTTCATTTGTTTGCCTTAAACGCATTGAGAAGAGCTGTGTGTATCTTAACTGAGGTGTTTCTGTTATGATTTTTTTTCCTTCTCTTAACCACATAAATAGGGAAAAGCCAGATGAAGGCAGAAATTACTGTATTTTGTTTTTGTCCCCCCCCCCGGACATAGGTGAAATTGCTATTCACTTGTCCCCTTCCTAACTATGAAGGGTGAACATTTGGAAAATGCATGGCAAATACAGAGAGCAAGTACCAAAGAAGGAAATAATAGGTCAGGCTTATTTGCGTATTTGACTTGTGTATCTATCAGTCATTTAAGAAGGAATGGACATTTAAAAGGGCACAATTAAGCACTTTCTATTCTCTTTCAAATTTATAAGCTACATGTTTACTAATTAACATGAACACAGATCTATGAGCAGTTTACCACTTGCAGGAGATGCAGGTTCTGAATAGGTTTAAGAACGTATATTGGAAATTTTGGCCCCAGTCTACACAGGCTGCTACAGCTATGTGTTGTTCAAACAATGCTTGGCCAAGAGAAAAGGGGAGCAAACAAGGATTAAGTAAGCTTTCTCAGTTAAAAGACAGCCTGTGGACTAAAATACTTGATACTCAAGATAATTAGCCATTACTATACATGAGGATAATAAATCCTTTCAGTAACTAGTTACCTACCTTGAGAAGCACTTGAAGAAGACTCAGAGGTCTATCAGTCCCAAAAGAGGCCCCAGGCATCAGGATAAAATCAAGGCTTCTTCTCCTAGCTTGCCAGTCTCTGCAATTCTTTTCCTCTTCCACTAGCACAATAACTGAACAGTTCGCTAACACTACATCAATAATAACAACCAACACCAAAGGGAAGGTTTACTTCCTTTTGACTTACCTGAAGTTCTCATCAATCACTTGACCTCAGTGTGCTCCCTAATTGGTTGGGTGCCATCTCCAAATTACCTAAGTTTTGTCACCTGCTTTCACCTCAGAGCCTCTGTGCTCAGGTGATTGCAGTTCTCCAGCATGGGTGTACTCATGGCTAATGAGGCCCTCTGGTTTGGTATGAACATTATCCATCAGCATTAACAACTATTCTTCTGACCTGTCCTTAAGCAGGGAGAGGTGATGTGCATCAGTTCCTTTCCCACCTAGACTTGATTTCTTTCTTTGCAGACACTGAAACTTAGCGTTTGTTTTCAGCAGCAGCGCTTTGGCTACTGCTGACTGTGTGGGTATACTGCTCTGACAAAATTCAGAATATTGTTGTCAGTCACTGATGGCTCACATGGTACAATCATCAGACTCTGCCCCTCAGTGACAAAGAAAACAGCTAGAGAAATTCATTCAGGTAGGAGAAAAGCAGAGGTTAGGCTAGATTAGGCCTAATGTCTGTTATAAATATTAACTTCCAAAAATATTTTAGAAATACATTTAGTTTGACACAATTAGACTATAATGGGAACTATTCACAGATGGAAACATCCTCAATGAATTGTATAGGCTAACTGGCTCCTAAGACATATGGGTCTGATGTTAAGATCAGTAGTAATTTCTATTGCAGTCCTTCATGTTCCTCAATAGGGCACACGGTGTTCCCAGAGCATTAAGAAAGACTGTGTGAGCAGAACTAAGTGCTTAATATTATGCAGTGGACATAGTATCCTTTGCTGAATTAATAGACTCATTTAGCATAATAATGACATTTCATACTCAGTTACTGCAGGTTCCCATGATTCCCTGAGATCACTTCGAGTACATTGCTGTCTTCTTGCTCTTTCGAATTCACAAACACTTCCCAGTGGTGAAATGCTTCTGTGCCTCTGCACTCTATACCATGGGAAGCCAAACACAAACAGGCAGTATACTGAATAATTTGCTGAGGGAGCTAGACAGTTCTGGAGTGTAAGAGGAGATTCTAAGACAACTGTCTGTAACCTGAGTAAGGTACATGGAGGAAGGAGTAAAGGGAAAAAAAGGAGCTCATACTAATTCTTATTTAAAAACAAACAAACAAAAAACCCCACCCCAAAACAAAAACAAACAAACAACAACAAAAAAAAAACCCAACACTTTAAAGGTTTGCATACAGTTCAGGATTTTATATTCTTGGGAAAAAATATGCCTGTGTGGTTGGTAGGAGGAGAACAACTCTTAAGCGCGTATCATAACCATAGCTGTCTCCAGCAGAATTCATGCTGACTGGATAAAACTGTTTTCTGTGCTTCCCAGGCATATCTGACCCCTAGCACAGTGGAAATGCAGTGAATATTTGGCAAGCAAGGTCCATAACCCTGCTCCAAGGGACCTTGCTGTGTCCTTATGCAGCTGGGGTTTTGAATCCAGGAAGAGCTGCTAAAGCAAAAGCCTGGGTTGGAAGAACTTTCCTGCCTGGCTTTGTGCTGCCTCCTCCTACAGCGGGACTGTGTCCCTGGACTCAGCACATCTGGTTTCTAGTCCTGGAGTGTCTGTTAATCAATAACTGGTAGAAGGAGGTGCTGCTAAAAATATTCCCCAGCAAATAATGGCACAGGAAAGTTCAGTCCACCTACAGAGGTGAGGTCAGGATTGGCCAGCAATGGAGCTGTTCCTTTAAACTCTAAAACACAAAATACTGAGTGAAAACTTATGTTTGGTCACTCTGTGAGAAGTGATGAAGGGTGAAACACTCATGCTGTTGTCAGTTACACTGTGTTCCAGGTACCTCATTTTTCGGGAGACCGAAGTATGGTTATTGTAGCATCCCTTTGTGAATGTTGTGTAGGAGATGATAAAACACATGGAAGTGATGGGTATCCAAAAAATGACCCTTACATCAGCTGGTCTGACAAAGCCTTTTCCCACCACTGTTACTGATTTTCCTGTGTGTGATTTCTGCATGTGCACATATATGTATAGGTACATATATGTATGTATGCATATATGTAAATATGGATCTATAGGGGGGGAACCGGGGGCGTTGGGCTCAGTATCTCTTGAGGTCCCTTCCAACCTCTGCAATTCTGTGATTCTGTGATGGGTACATTTATACACCTGTAAATAGCAAACCAATAATATTGGCGTACCAACATTACTACTGGCTTACCAATGGTTTCAACATTAACCCTGTAATAGGACTGTGCAATTCATGGAAGAAGTTCTTTTAAGGGAGGGCACCCTTTTAAATGCACCTTTTTATTTTCTTCCTTCTATGCACAGCATTTTAGCTATTTTAATGCTGCCACTTGATTCTAAAATACCTTTAGTCACCATAATTTTAATAACTTTTTGAGCAGTTGCCAGTTTAATTTTCAGTGCGTGAAAATTGGAGGTAAATTATTTATTACTTCCAGCAAATGTCTTTCAGAATTTTATTTAATTTTTTTTCATCTTTTTTAATGGGTCATAAAATTGCAGCCTTTTATTGGATGCTCATAAAGTAAGGAGCAAATGAATACTTTGCAAATAGGTGACTGTGTATTGAAATGTCAGCTGTATTTCATGGGGTCTGAAAGACTTTAGACCAGAGCTGGAGTGACATATGGCAATGGGCCATGTTCCTCTTTTGTAACAGTAAAACAGCCGTGCACATAAAGGAAAGAAAGAATTGTGATTGTTAGGGCTTCTCAAGTTACATTTTTGTCAAACTGTGTTTAAGAGCAGCCAGTGGTCCATGATGGATGCAATTCAGAGTTGCAAGAATCTTCTGGTTAACTTGGGTCATAAAAAACATTGTTTTGAAACTCTACCAAATGAAGTTTTCCAGAATTAATTCTCATCTAGAATGTGATACTTTCTGACAAAAGACAGGATAATGCTTCTCACACTCAGCAAGGGTTATGAACTGCAAATAAAAATGTTTTTTCCTACTACAAGAGAACAGGTCTGAAAGTATGGCAAATTACATTAGACCTGCAATTCGTGAAAACAATCAAACTCACAAACATCTCCCATGTTACTTATGCAGAGTAATTAACTCAAGTTTGCCATCTCTTTGGTTCCACTTCACTCAAGCACATATCAGTAGAATCTCTAATGGTCATCCTCAAGGTCTGCTTCTCCCCACGTAACCAAAATCCACACCACAAACCACACCGATTCACTGACACAGCAGAGGTGAGCTTTTTGTTTGGGTTGCCACAGCAACATCAACACTGACATTTCCTGATGCTTTGTGGGTTTCCATCAGGGTTGACCCGAGGAGATGCTCAATTTTGCAGCAGCTTTCGTAGCAGAGTTCAATATTTTTTTGCTTTCTGAGCTGGTACAAAACTAATGTCATTCCAACCTTTCCTTGCAAAAATACAGCTGTGCCAAAAGCTCTGTGTTACTACAGGGAAAAACTGCCATTGCATGTGTCACAACCATTGCTGTTTGTGCTCACCCTCACAGTCACTGAAGCACAGTGACAATCCAAATGCTGCCCTCACAGTACTTGTTACAGTCCTGGGCTGGGACACTGACACCTTTCTTCTGTTGTCTCACTCTGTACAGACATCAGTGGAAGGAGGGACGATCCTATCCTTCTTGGGTGTTTGTAAAGCAGCGAGGATATTGTGGCTAGCCATGTAAATCACATTAAATAATTGATGGCAGCCACAAAGACTTACAAATTAGGCACTTATTGCCTGCTGAGACATTTTAAAAAGTATTTCTGATTATTTCCACCACAGTCTTACAGCTAGCTGACCAAAACCCACTTCTCCTTCCCTTTTGATCTAAGCCTACCATGAAAAATCACTTCTGTCTCACAAACTATATTGCTTTGGTCTATTGCTTCTGCTCTTAGCTGCCTTGAACCTTGCAGGGACCTTACTGAAGAATGTGATACTCACAAAATACTGACAATCACCCGATAGAAACGATGGAGCCCCAAACCTATAGTCACTTTTGCATGTCATTTTCCTTTCAGGTTTTCAGTTTGTACAGAGTGCTGAGCTAAATGCCTTGTACACATGGACAATTTACAGTAAATAAGATATATTTATATATAGGGCTTTCCCTTAGACATTTGCAAATATGCAAATAGAAGAAAAGGGGTTCTTATTTTGTTGAGCTCCAAATTTGAAGGGTTCTGTTTCTAGGAAACCAAAGTACACACAGGTAGATGCTGAACAAATAAGAAAACGGCACTCCTTATACCCTACAGACATGACAGTTTCAGGAAGGAAGTGGTTTTGCATGTTGACAGGTTCATCCTTTTGAAGATGAGACAATTATCTGTATGAGTTCACTCTGTAGCTTCTAGAACTGAACAGATATGATCAACTCCTGTGACAATCTCCAATGGCTCATCCCTGCAGCTGTGTATCAAAATGGAAGCTGATACAGAAACGGTTGTTCCTACTGCATGGTATCTGTGCTGAGAGCTGATGTGTTCAGTGATTCTGCTACCTGGGATATTTGTCGGAAATCTGACAGTGGAAGGAGCAGGGGATTGTGAAGCTTGGTGGTAGTGAATGGGAACTGGAGACTTGGAGCCTTCTCTTACTGCAGTCAGTGGGAGTTAAAGCCTTGGGCCCAGTTCTCATTTAGATTCTCAGGTTATCAATGCCCTTTTCTGGGGCCTGTTGTGTTGCTGGAGTGGTGTAACTGAAGATCAGATCTTTAGGTTTCACAGTAGCAGAGTTCAGTCCTAGTGAAGGTGATAGTTACTCTACTCAGTAACATTTCTTCAACTATTGGTAAACTCCCAATTTTTCTAACTGTATTAACTGACCCTGCATGAGCAGAGCTCATCAGAGGCCAGCTCTGTGTTGCAAACTGTTGATCCACTCATCTAGGCTATCTTAGCTATTATACAACATTTTTCATAGATCTTTGAATGCCGCATGATACCTGGACAGTGCTCCTTTTCTTTAGTGTGGTTGAAGATTACTTTCTTTGCAGTTTTGTAAAAAGCCTTTGTGGTTCCTGCTTTGTTCAGTTTGCCAGTGAACATCAAGAACAACAGCTTCATTTCCTGTTCACTAAATGATGCAAGCCCTGCATGTTTCAGCCTAGACCCATCAAGCTCCCAGGGACAAACAGGGTAGACATGGGAGCTTTGAAACACTGCTAGGGAACAACAACTAGAATGCTCTGTACAAGAAAAACTGGCCACAGAAATTGAAGAAAACAGCCTATGTTGCAGCACACATGCATGGTGTGGGGAGAGAAGAGAAAAAATGAGTGACTTCTTTTGCTTCGAGCACTGATGTGTAAGAGGGAAACAACATGAGAAATTAAACAGGGTTGATGACTAGTCTTGAGAGCTGCAACTTTTCTGGGGAATACAAAATAACCCAGTACCCAAGTCACAGGTCCAGGAATTCCCAGCTAGTGCTGGCAATGGCAGTCAGTCACTGACGCACCTTCCTTTGCAACCATGTTCATTTGAGTCTGGTAGCAGCGTGTCAAACAGATCAAAAAAATGCCAGAGGGTAAAAAAAAACTACTGTAAAATGGCATTAGAAAATATTAAAATATTCCTGACCAAGAAAACACACATGAGCCAGAAGGCAGCAGAGGGAATTGATTGAATGGCAGAAGAAAATCCATATGAATTCAAGGAGCCATGCTCACTTTTTTTTTTTTTTTTAATGAAATGGGGATAGGCATCTGAAGGCAGTTTGGAAATTGGATCCCAATAGCTGAAAGTAACTGTAGTCAGATGTTCATGACCAAATCCAGAAGTTCTTCACCAGTGCATAGGCAGCTATTGTTGATCTCAGCGGAGTTTTGTCCAACAAAGGACTAGATAGTTTCAAGCAAAGATGAAAGAAGCAAAAATGTATTTAGACAGTTAAAGTATTATGGGAAATTAAAAAAAGTGCACAAGGTATGTAAGGATTCAGATTCATAGACTTCAGAAACATAATATGGCAATCTAAAAATCGAAATTACATGGTGTACTACAGTCGGATATAGCATAGTTGGAAAGGTGACCAGAATTCACACCAAGCAACACAATCCCAATTATAGCATCTGTCACTGGGAAAGCACCCACCATTACTTAAGAAAGTTCAGAAAAAGAATAAAAGCTGAGTAGCTGAAACATGACCACAATGAATGCCTTTTCTTGGGTGTACCCAAGACCAAAATTTGGTGTGGAGCCTGTGGCATGTTACGTTCTGACTCATGCTTTAAACAGACAAGGCTGAAGGGGAAAATGAAGCATGTATGAGAACGATCTCTTCTCTTTGGATTTGGACTTAACTGAAAAGTTGCAATCAGTGCTGTGATTTCTTCTGTATTTCTGGGGTGAGTTCAACGTTCAGTTACACCTACACAGCCATAGTTAGCGCAGTGGTGTGATCAGAGTGCAAAAGGATGTGATTCCATGATGCTGGAAACTTTACTGCAATGTAGATCAGTGACTTGGACAGAAAAACACCATGTGCTGTGTTTATGATGTGCAAATCTTCAGAATATTGAAGAGTTGAAACATACAAATTTCTTCTCCATTTGACAAAAGGCATGAAATGAAATCCTCTTGCACTGCACCAAAGTCAGTAGGATTGTTTTGCTAGTCACACGCAAGCAGAACTGCTGTGGTAAAGTTTCCCATAGCATTTCTCACCAAAATAACAAAGTGAGAAATTGAAAATAAAAATTAAAAAAATATAAAATAAAAAGCACGACATTCAAAAAATTCATCACAAACCAAAGGTTTTTTTTTGCAGCTTGCTTTATTTAGTCAGGAGAGAATTGAATTAATTTTTTATTTTATCTGTTCTGATTCACTCACTCCCGTAGTAATTAGAAGTAAATTAGAGTTATTCTTTCTGTTAGATCAATTATTCATAACACAGACCATTAAAGAATGAGTTTAGTGGAAGCAACTTACTTCATTTTTACTTAAATTGAAAAAGAGATTAGCCAAATTAGTTAAAATAGCTCTGAACTCCATATTGACTAAAGCATTCGTGCCAGAATAGAAATTGATGACATCTAAGAAGAACGCTAAAAATGATTAATCATTTTAGTTGGTGGATATCTATATTTTTATTTAATTACATCTATGCATAACATAAACTGTTTGAATCTTGGGAATCCAAGCCAGAGATGGTGAAGAGTCCTCTTCTGTTTAACATTCACCATGTGTTGTTTTCTTCTAGGGTTAATTTGTAAAATGTAAACCACATACTATTTGCATGCAGTGTTTATGTACTATTTATAGAAAGTCTTGACCATTTATAATTATTCGACATTTTTATCCATAATATCTGCGTATGACTAAAGAGATGGTTATGGAGTAGACAAGACAATGCTATTTTTACATTTGATCCACAATTTATTTTATGTAAAACTTCTGGGAGTACTTTATGTTATACGGAATAGAGAAGGGGTATTCTCATCTCTCCATTGAGAAGACAGAAAATATTTATAACAGTCATCAACACAGCCCCAGAGGGACACGGCAAGCTATTGGTGTATTCAATTTTAAGTAGCATTAATTGAAGAAAGCAAAGATTAATTGAAGAAAACCAAAGGATTGGTGTCTAAGGACACCTGTCTGAGAACACCTACCCTGTTGAACGGAGTCAGTACATCCCAGTGCCTCCATAGCATGTATGTGCCTTTACTGCCTGCTTTATGGCTGCTGATTGTTTTTCCCTTTCCTTACAGAACTATAGAAGTTTTGGTGAGTTTGAACGAAGGGCAGTCTTTCATGTCCAGCTCTTTGACAATCACCGCTTCAGAATGTGTAAGTAAAAGAACTGCAGAATCATTTGACTCTTAAAGGTCATCTAGTCCAACTCCCCTGCAACGAATAGGGACACGCACAGCTATATCACGTTGCTCAGAGCCTAATCTTGAATGTCTCCAGGGACAGGACTTCCACCACTTCTGGCAAAAAATAGCTCATGTCATTCCATGGAAAATGCAAAAATGGAGTTTCTGTTCCTGTTTGATCATTGCATGACTTCCCAGTGCAGAGAACCTCAATGCATGGCAAGTCTGTCAGATGTCCAGAATGCACCAATCCACCTTATGAGAAACACCTGTGCAGACACATACAGAATATACAGAATTAAACAGTGCATGATTTCAAAGAGTCATAAAATCATGTAAATATATATATGTGCTCTGATTTTATCCATATTTCAAGCCATGCTTAGAATCTGTTCAGCAATACTAGAGCACTCCACAGTAAGTTTCAGATGCTTTGAATTCTTTGATAAATTGAGTGGTGAGGGCTACAGGTTCTCCTTCAACTGCTGCCCTGAGATCCATGCAATGTCTGTCTGTTCCTCCTCTGTGCCGGGCTTATGTTTTCCTCCAGCCTGCAAATTGCGTTTTGCTAAATATATTACAACAAATTACTTTACCGAACTCTGCAGCTGTGGCTTTCAAATATTGGGAAGTGTCCATGCCATTAGAGACCTGCTCACCGTAAGCATAATCGTGTCCTATGTGCCAAGCATGACACAGTCACCTGGGGTCCATCCCAGAACATCTCTACTTTGGAGGATCCGTGGGAGCAGACTGAAGCTGAGGAGTGTGACTTTTGTGCAGCTTTCCCATCAGGCACAGAAGCACATAAAACAGTGCCTTCTGCTCATCAGCATGTATTTTTTCCAACTGTATTTTCATCACTCCTAGGTAATTAACCTAAAAGAGAAAAAAATAAAAGTTTTTTTCTGTTCATTTTAGAACTAAACACTTGCGTAGCTGAAGAAGTCAAAGTTATCTCAGTTCAGCCCTTATGTTTCAGGAAGAATGCCTGAATGAATTCAGAGCGAAAGAGACACATGCAATACAAACTGCGTTTCTGTGTTTAAGGGCCTATTCATCACCGTGATCTTACATCAGTACACTATGAGCAGCCGTTCAGCATGATAATATAAAAGGGTGCAATCACAGGAGGATGCTGGAGCTACCAGTGGGCTGCTTTTCTCTTTATCCAAGTCCTTTCAGAAAGATCAGTCCATGATGAGTTTATTTCCATGCCCCCTTAAAAGCAGCTGAGGTGACTGACAAAGGTAAAAATAAAGCACTGCTGCAAAGCAGATCATGCCAAATTGCTGGGAAAAGCAAAATGACTTTTCCCTCTGCTCATATTGCTTCTCTTTGGTCAGAAGTTCTAACTTAATGGCATGCAGAATCAGTGCAGATGTGTACTGACAGAAAAAACAGTAGAACTTTTGACGATCCCCCCCCCCCTTTTTTTTTTTTGTCTTTCATACATATTGTAGCAAAGAAAGCTCCTTACACAGAGAAGTGCTGTTTCCATAGTAGCAGATGGGCAACTGCAAGAAATGGGTCACTGATAGAACTGTTCCACTAATTCTGATGGCTAGTTGGTGTCTGAGAGTTACAAGTTGCAGCATCCTCTGCAAACACACGGTGCTGCAGAGGAAACAAACAAAAAATGCATTGAGGCGTGCATTAATGTATTTCTTGTAAACACAGCTCTTTTTTTTTTGTCAGTCAGTGGGAAGCTGTTCCGGGACAAGTGGGAAAAGCGGGCAGAAATTGTTTGCAACCTTCCCTGATGTGCTGTCTTTCTGCTTTCTCCACAGTCCAGTGGCATAGCAGCACTTATTGCTGTGCTTGTGCTGTTACTTCTGGCAGCACTGGGGCTGCTCTGGTGGTTCTGGCCCCTCTGTTGCAAAGTGGTGAGTAAAGGCTATTAAAAAAAGTCACCAGGTTTGTGACTCACGACCATAACTCAAAATGTGTTAGGGAATACAGATAGGGCAGGAAATAGGTTAAGTAACAGGAGAGCTCCATGTGGCAGAAGCCATCTGTTGAGGCACTTTTCTTTCATTAGTGATACGCAAGAAGAGACCAGGTTGCCTGTGGTCTGCACCCTTAGCAGTACTCCTGACTTTCTAGAGACCTATACATCGTGAGGCAGTTTCAGCAGGATGCTGTGCTGCTCATTGGATTTCTACTGAGTGAGCAGCTGTGGTATATTTCTGTCAAATCTCTGAAAAAAGCCTGTTCTCTTTAATTTGAAAGTTGTTGGCCATAATAGCACACAGATGTTATTCTGAAATCAAGGACCATTTTAAAAGTACTATTGCTAAAATTGGTATTTGTAGTCAAGTATGGGTTCTTGAGTACTCTGAAATCCCTTATTGTCTTAATAATCCCTTGCAAAAAAAAAAATTAAATTTTCATCTTGCACACATCACATCCCTTTTCATCTGAGTAATGAATGTTCTTTATTATTCCAGCACCAATCAGCAATGCTGCTCCACTAACACTTCTTCCATCTCCTTGAGTGCTGGGGCTTTTAAATTGGTGAAGTTTACTACTGATCCACGTCAGTGACATCACTGAGGACTAGAGAATTGGAGATAGCTCCCAGGCTGTTATTGCACTCTTTTTCTTATCTCAAACTTCTAGAAGAGGGTACAGCAGAGAATGTGGCCTTCTCCTGGTCCAGAGACAGTCAAAGTACTCAAAAGCTTTGTCTGCTATGGTCTCTGTTTTGTCCTATGCCATCTTAGAATAGTTCCTCGTGGTTTCTGAGTCAAAAGTGATAGACTCTGCTCTGATGAAAAGCACTCCTCCGTCTCATTATCCATATTAGAGTCCCATAAGAAATTTAGGAAGACTGCTAGTTGTTTTCCTTCAACAATGATTTATATCATGAACCTTCCAAACAGGAAAAATCAAAACAAAGAAGAAGAAAGCTTCCCATTTTCTTATTTTAAAATAATAGTCTCGGCTTGATTCCTAATTCCCATTGCATGGCAAATCTTCATGTACTGTGCATCATATTTCCCCCATTACAGTAAATAGTGACTAGTGCCTCAGACCCTCAAGAGGAAGAATTCTTGAGAGTGGTGTGATGATGCTGTAAAGGCAATCTGAAAGATGCTTTTTGGATTTTTATATCAAGGTCCTATATATATATATATATGTATATAAGATAAAGCTCTGTAACTAAGGTAGTTGCATTGTATAGTGAATTGCAGAGCAAAAATAATACCTTGGGTGCACACAGATGCACCGTGACATTAAGGCAGGCTTCTGTCTGGTCTCATCTCCTTTGTGGAGCTCACTCGGGCATCACCGCAAAGAGCTGCACTAAGAGGTAAGGAAACGTCCCTCAATTCTTATTCACCTTATGATTAAACATGTTGCATCCTGAGGTTTACTCTGAGGAATAGTAACTTACCTTGAGTATCTTCTCTGGATATAGTGTTTGGTATGTAATTGGCTATTGCTAGGGAAGCCTTCGGCTATGGATTCATCAATTGTTACTAAGCAGCAGTCTAACTTTAATGGAAGCAATAAAATCACAGCACTTTAAATGTTAGTGCCCTGTTGTTTCCTCCCACCTCCCATGGGTATTATCTGCTTCCTTAAAAATACAAGGTCTTTTTAGGTCGTTGTTTGCTAAAACACTACTGAGATCCAAAACCACAGACTCTTACACTGAACTTATTACCACATTCTGACTTCTTCATTTCTTGTTGTTTTGACGTCTGTTTCCTCAGATCATTATCCTGTGTGTGGTTCCATTCTTTTCCTTCTATTCTGCCTCTGAGGCTCTCACATTACATGTTGTTACCACTTCAGGATTAAGTACATTTGGGCTTTGGTGCCAGTGTGTTTGAGAAGGCAGTAGTGCATCAGGGCAGCCAAGAGGTGCTCTGCCCTTCTTCTGAACCCTGCTGGAGTAGGGTGTCTGGTTCCATGGATAAAGACCAGGAGCAAGGATGAAAGCAGTGGCCCTCAACTCTTGTGTAAATGGAAAAGAGTGAAAGACAGAATAGAATGGGTGTCCACAGCCACGTGAGTGTGTGAATCTCTACTGCTTGCAGAAAGCATTGTGAGCTTCAGGAGATTTGGGCACCCTGTTTTATCCTTGATACAAACTCCATGCTGAGGTGGGGGACTCCTTTTTCTTCTTTCTCTTTTTTCCCCTTTTTTTTTCCACTCCCACCCCCCTTCTTTTAAAGGCAGTTCACTGTTGACAGTTCTTTCACTCTTCCCTCAATATCAGAACATATGATCACATCAAGCTGGCTTCAGGCTCTGGTGCTGACATTTCCTAATGCCCACATCACGCGAACATTTGATAAGTGTTAATGAGCAGATCAAAGGGACTGTTGCCTGAAGCATCTAACTTTTTTTTCTTTTCTTTCTTTTTTTTTTTGGAAGAAATCGGCTTTCCTCCAAGCTCAAGTCTTCCTTCTTTGCAACTAAATAAAAGAGATGCAGACTTGCCTGGTGACAATAACAATAAAACAAAACAAAACAGAATTAGGAAGTAATCCATCTGTACATGTGCGTAACAAGATAGCAACCTTATCCAGAGTCTTCGTTACTTATCTGAATCAAGTTTGGGAAAGTGAATTTAGTAATACTATGATCCTCAATATCTGCAGCTTCATGCTACATTTCTGCTCTTTTCTGCTAAAACTGCATGGATTCTTCACATTTCCTTTTTTCTTTCTTTTGAAATAGTTTTCTACTCATTTCACTTGAAATATCAGACAGGACTGAGAATATTCTTTGTGTGTGTGTGAATGTGTGTGAGGAGCCTGTGGAAACATAAGGATGCAGGCATTTACATTCCACTTCTGTCAGCAGGGTGAGTATCTGCTACTCAAAGCAGATTATTTTCTCACACCACTGTCACATTTAAAGCAAGTTTCATTTTCTGAAGCTATAAGAAATAGCAGCTAATTAATGTATTGGCTAGTTTCAAATCAGGTCTACCCTATAACTTTAGGGAATGTAGCAGCTGCCGTAGGATTGGATCCTTTGCTCAGAGAGTCAAACAGAAACTGTCACCAACTCATGACTTTTGAAGTTCCATGAGGCCAACAAATAGAGTTTGTATTGATTCCTTGGGGCAGAAATTTTGATTCCATCAAAACCAATGGTCAATGGGCCCAAGTGAACTGTAGCATGCGCCACAAAGGAGGTTCCTATGTGAAGCTGTCTTTGCTCAGTAGAGATTGTAGAACTTGAGTCTTACAGCTGTGGAAAGTGTGGTGATAATACTGTTTAATATGTATTTATAGAAGTCTGCAACTAGCTTGGCCTTTTTGTCTTGGGCAGCTAGCAGTCTCAGCAGGAAAACTGGTGTTTTGGGGGTTAGAGAGAGACAAAAGAGAAAGAAAAATGAGAATTAAATAAGAGAATGTGAACCTTAGTACACTGAAAGCAGCATTTTACTGTTTACTGATTCAGTGCTGTGGAAAATCTTGCTCATCACCCAAGTATCTCTCAGAATCTGCCCATGATCACTCTGTATTCTTCTTTCTCTCAAGTTGGGACACTAATGGCAATCTGTCTTTCAGGAATGTCTGACCAACTAAATAGCTGGTTTTTGTGAAGTAGTCTTAGATTTCCTGATGGATGTTGGGAAAAATAGTCAGAAACGCTTAAGGAAAAACAATTGCTCAGCATCTTTTTGCAGCATCTTACAGCCAAGGGATGCCTTGTTAAAGTTGATAACTAACTTCCCAATCCACCAGAAGCATGACAAAGAAGTCAGTATCTTAAACCCAAAGTACTGTGGAAGCATGTTTCCAAGGGGGCCATCCATTTTTTTTCTTGTTTAACAGAATTTCTGTATCCAGTGCTAAAAGTACAGAGCTTGACTGGGCAATAATTCTCTTGGTATCACTGTGACTAATGTAAGTTAAGAAGGAAAACTCTTGCTTATTGGTCAAGTAAAAGATGTTCTTTTATGTATGATGCTAGCAATCCGTGCAATTACAGGTTATCTGTAGGCAGTGGTAGAGTCAGTGAAAGCACTATAATTAATAGTGCAGAGTGAAGAAAATAATGCATATTTTAATTAAGGTGAAGTATATGGTTGCCATGGTGGACAATTTTCGATGGGCTATAGCATAGCAGAAATAGAGTCCTTTAGATTCATACTCTTAAATCATTTCTATATGACATTCAAGCACAAAAAATTGCCTTGATACCATGAAAGTACTTTTCAGCCTGACTAGCCTGCTTTTCTTGGAGAACGATGCATACTTCCAGTTTTCACCTTCACCATTTAAGCAACTTGCTGCCTTCCTTTTCCCTCCGTTCACTGTTTGTTGATTTTCTGTCAGTACCAGGGAACTCCCTGAGATTTACAGTATGTATGTGAGAATGAGTACAGCAAGAAACTGTAGGTAGAGGTTTAAAAATAGGTGTAAGTGAATTACCATCTGAGTGGTCCTTAACCAGTCACAGTTTTAAGAAGCCTTGCAAACCTAACTCCCACTTGCAGGCACTCCATGCTGAGCAGTTAAGGAGCTGCATGCTTCAATTATTAGATCTGAAATGTGAGATCTGCGGAAATGATCTAGACGTCGAGAGGTGAAGCCTGAGCTACCAGAAGGCATTTCACACTTGTCATTGGGCCAGAAATTATCCATCAGCATGGCATGGCACAAAGAAGCAGGCGTCTTGGCCCAACATTATGCAAGACCTCACATAGACCTAGGGCTGCTTTTCCTCCCAGGCTTGCTAATTAACTCCATAGGATTTCATCACTGCCTATTACTTAGAATGGCTGAGTCTCATCCGGTCAGGAAGCAAAGTGGCAGACACGTCTGCCCAAAGAGTGTCTGCCAGTCAATTGATTTTATTTTCTATCAGGCGGATGGTGTTAATTTCCAGAAGGCCTTGATAATCAATTCCTGAGGGATACAGCAGTAGTGGTTGCCAGTTTGTGAACAGATGTGGGGGATTCAGACTGAAACTGTTCACTCTTAAAAAATCTTCTGCCTTTTTTTCAATGCTGCCAGTGCAATTCCTTACGTTTTTATGTTTTTTCCTTTTTTAGGTCATCAAAGATCCCCCTCCACCTCCACCACCTCCAAAAGAGGTATAGTATTATAGTGCTCCACTCATCATACTGGGTGATGATAGTACTCCTCTGTGCCCATTTGTGTTATGAAAATCTGGCTCCTTTTGTATTCTTTTGTAAATATCTGCTGAACAAGAAAGAACTGCCCTGTGAGAAGCCTTAGGCTGAGAGTGGCCAAAGTCCACATCTCTGTTCTTTTTCAGTCACCTCAGTGTAGCATTAATTAAGTCACTTAAGCTCCTATCCATATAACTGTTTAGTAGCTTTACCTCAAGACAATTTAACACTTCCTCATTCTTCTTTGAAAGTAGAAGGACTGAGTTGTCCTTAACTGACAATCCAAAGATTCATCATAGGACTTAGAACTGTGTGTTCCCACAGCTTTGGCATTTGAGACTGAAAGACCTTTATAAGGGAACTTCTTTCCCTCTTATGAGCAATAATATATTAGAGTCTGTTCTGATGCCTTCAGTATTTTTCCCTCTTGGTCTTGACTTAGCCAATTGCTTGAGCATATTCAAGTGAGTTCTGACAGCGAAGGCCATGATAAGGTACTTCACTGAGCAGAAGCAGCCAAGAGCAAGTTTGACATCGGTTGGCTTAGAAAACTGTGATTGGCTGTGTAACCTTTACTGCAGATCCACTGAATGCTGTCAGCTGAATCCCAATGAGTGGGGCTGATTACATTTTCTGTAGAGGAAGCTACCACCGATCCTTTTCTTTTTTGTATGTGTGTTTTGCTTGTTTTTATTAATGGAAATAAAAGAAACAGAACAAATGTATACTGATCTGTAGAATACAGTTGGATTCCCCATTTGGACTTTCCTAATGGATGCCACCCACCAATGGTTTTCTCACACAATCCCCTAAAAGAGTATTTCCGAACATGACCAGGTTTTGTTTGGAAATGATTGAACATATGAAGAACCTAAAAATCTGGTCCTTCATATCAAAGATAGGAAAACATTTTCTTTGCGTACTCTAATGAAAGATACTAGAAAGACACTTAGTAAATAAGTAGATAAATAAATATCTTTTAAAAGCAAATGTGTTTGAATTTATTGACAGGAAGAGGAACAAGAACCCTTACCTACCAAGAAATGGCCCACAGTGGATGCTTCCTATTATGGTGGACGAGGAGTCGGAGGAATTAAAAGGATGGAGGTTTGTACAATATGAAGATGATAATTCACTGAAATACAAGGTCTCTGAGGCTGCAAGGGGTGGAAACAAAGACTTTGCAAGTGTACTGGAAATACAATGGTATAATGTTTGCTTCTTTCCCAATGACATAAGCCTTAGAACATTTTTACCCTATCAAATAATTTTGACCCTGCTTATGAAAGAACAGCTTTCTGTAGTTCCATTTGACTGGAACTTTAAATAGCTGCTTGAAGACATGCTCTTTCCATCAAGCTAATGAGAAGGAGAGAGTGAGAGCCTTTTCTGAATGTTTTGGAAGAAATTACAGTGAAACATAAGTCCTCCAACTGTGGGCCAGCCAAATGCGTTGACAATGGTGACGCTAAGGAGAGGCTTGATCCCAAAGGAACTCACAGCGACAACAGTGCCTGTCTTTGAAGAGACATGATAGCATCATGTTAATTAAAACAGAATGAAAAATGTGCATCCTTATGGGCACGTCCTTATGTCAGATTTTACAGTCAAGTCAGCCTTTGTGGAATTTGCAGAGCAGTTTTCTGTCTTTAAGTTTAATCTAGGAAACTGTCTCTAATATTCCCACTCAGGCCATACATTTGTATATTGATCAAACTCTAAGTGCATCAGCCTAAGAAATGGCTTTGCCTGAGTTCTTTTGAAATGCAGCAGAAGAATAAGTTTAAAGTTCTTTTGTTTATATGTTTCCTTCAGCAATTCAGAATTGCTAATTTAGAAGAGCCTTGGCTTTCAGAAACAGAAACCATTTTGTGTAGTGCTTTCCAATGTAAAGAATAACAAGGCTGGATTTTTTCAAAGGAACCATGATGAGCCTGCAGGAAGGGGTTTCAAGGTTTATATCATTACAGTACATCTTGGAATCTTGTCCAATGAAACAGAAATCTGATATATGAGCACAAGTAATATCTCTAGCATGAAGAAATGTGTTCTCATCACATGGCAAACATATGGTATTTTCTTTTCAAAGAAAGGATGAGAAAGTAATACTTGGGTTAGAAAACATTTTTATCTGTAGTAGGGACAAAGATGTATAGATGTAAGTCAACTGAAACTGCTGACAGCACAGACTCTAGAAGGGGCCTTACTCTGTGGAGCTGTTTCTCTGCTCTTCTCTGGAACTTGGGAGCACTCAGTAATTTTGGAGGCTGGTCACCTCACCTTAAATAAGAAGTTCTACCTCTGCCCTTAGAATCTGTAGTATTGAGGCTGAGGGAAATGCTGGCTTAATTGCCTGTTTCCACCTGTTTGCACCACGTACTTTTCACTGGCTCAGTAAAGAGCACTGCCCATTCAGTGAAGTGGGGCACAATTAAGTGTGAAAGCAAGACAGCAAACAGCTGTTTTAGAGCATGATGAAAATAAACTGGTCTATGGGAGGTTATTCCTTACCTGACAATGAAATATCAGCAGTGGATTCTATGGCCAATGAAAAATTGGATGGTCTAGTCGTTATGTTTTCTTCAGTGCTTTCAGTTTGTACGGTAATTCAGTTGTGTTTCTTTTTCCTTGCTCCTCTGCATTCTGTTCTTCTGCCATTCTTCTGCCAGCTTGACTATTCGGGCTGTTTCCTTAGACAGAGAAAAGTAGAGAACAAACTGTTAGATTTCCACTCACCAGTCCTGCCCTACTTCTCTACGCTTACTCTTCTCTTTCAGGGAAATTGTGTTCATTCCTTCCTTCCCCACTACTTTTACTCCTCTGTGGTAGACCATAATGATGTAGTCAGTGGTGTTCACTCTTCCAAGATTTGTCTTCTGACATAGTTTTAAAGTTTTATGATGCCATTTCTGGATCCTGCTCATTACAGACGATAGGTTTTAATGTCAAAGTTATGTTGTCAGAATCTACAAATTCTGGTTTCTTCTTTCTGAAAGAGAAGGTCATTCTATCAGTAAGGAATCTACCATGTATCTCTAAATGGCTTTAACAGTGTTTAAAATACATTTTAACAACCTCATAAAAAACACTGTAAAAGTACCGTTGATCACAGTGAAAGATGCAGATGCATTTTAATGACTCAGCAGGGTCTACTTGGACATGAAAGCCCGTTCTAATATTGTAGAGACAAGATTCCCCCGTGAAAAAAGGAAATCACTAAGCAAGCAAGTGGTGAAGTTCAAAATAACAGAAAGGCTCAAAACAATAACCCTTCTAGGAAATTATGTTTTGTTTTGCTTTTTAATGCAGGTGACGTAGAATTATGGACCCAAATCAAGCTCTGTTGTACTTTGCTGCTCTTATTCTCTACACTGAGATTACAATGTTAACAGACTTGGTGATGGTGACAAAATTTTCTTCCAGGGTATTTTGTATGTCTGAAAGGGGGTAGACTATGGCTTGCCTGTATATTTTATCCACTTTCTTTATCAGCATGTTCTGCATATGGAACTGAGGACAAATAAAACAGGCTGCTGCCTTCTCTCATCCCCGTGTATAGTGATCTCAGTACAGTATGGTGTCCCTAGCAAGACCTGCAGCAGTCTTCTTCCTCTGTCCAGGCAGCAGAAGGAAAACTCAGGTTTATTTCTTTTTACTGGTGAACAAAACAATCTTGTTCCCCTTTGCAGTGGGAGATTTCTTGAATCCCACTGTTTTATTCTGCCCTCTTTTAAAGTGCTTGAATTGAGAAGCAACAAAATAGAAATAGCACATACCTACCAAGCAGTTGCAGTGATGCCCTTAATTCTTTCCCCAAGGGGAAGGGTGAGTATTCCTCAATTATTCTTATTTTGATTAATCTCTTTTCATGCCTGGCATCTCTAGTTAGGAGATCCCTGGGGGAAAAAAAAAAAGTGTGTAGGTGGAGTCTAGTAAGAATGGTTTGCTTTTTTCAGTCTGCAGTTTCATGACTCACCAGCACATCACGTTTATGTAAGATAAACTGTCAGAACTTAATTTCCTGCCTTTAGGTTTATCACATCCTCCTTATACTCTAGCTTGAGAGAGAAGGCAGGATGCAGGAAGTCTTGCACTGAAGTCTTGCACTGCACAATAGCTTTTAGATGCTCTTTTGGGATGAGAAAATAAGTCTTCTCTATGCTTGTCTGTTTGTAGGATACAGAAAAAATAATTGCTGCACCATGTTTCCAATTAAAGTATGAAATAAGATTACCATAGCAAAAACCATCTCTCTTGGAGGAAAGATGTTTTTCTGTACTTTCTCCATATAGCTTGGTAATTACAACCTTCTAGGGAAGTAGAAATAGGCATTTGTCTCACCAACAGCAATAAGGCACATTTCCATTCCCTTGCAACTATTTGTCTATGTCCTGTGCTCTCGAGGCAGTGATATATATTCCTACAGTTATAGGCTACATGTTCACTTATTGTGCAGGTGACTGCTTCATCTGTATTTTCTCTGGGATGGAGAACTACTTGAAAGCCTTTGAACAGCACCACTGAGTTTCGTTCAGTAGTGCTGAAGTAACACCTTCCATCTAAATTGGTGTTCTCAAGAAGCATACAGTGTTAGTAAATCTGGGGTGGCTAAAATTGAGACTTTCATCAGCGTCAGTTTAAGGTCTGGTAGTGTAGGATACATCAGATTTCCTGTCTGCTTTGCTGTCTGTGTGGTGTATGATACAATCTTCTTTCAGTATTTCTCTTGATTATTTGCCTCTGGGAGATGGAAACTCACAGTTATAGATGCATCTAAGTAAGATGCTTGTTGTCAAAAAAGAGGAGTGAACACTTCCTGCTCTCTCGTTAATTCAGAATTTCTTCTGAGTTGAAACTTTTTCAGACAGTTTCCTGATCATCTGCCTGCAGTGCACTTACATCTAAACTCTGGCTTTATTTAGGTTCGCTGGGGTGACAAAGGATCCACTGAAGAAGGGGCTCGATTAGAAAAAGCAAAAAATGCTGTGGTGAAACTCCCAGAAGAACCAGAAGAACCTTTTCATCCAAAACCACCAAAACCAAAGCCTACCTCACCAGTCATTCAGGAGAAGTGGTATACACCAATTAAGGTAAGCTTTTTAGTCTTCAGTACGATACAGTTTTTTACTAAAGACTTGGTGTGCCTTACTCATTTTACTCAGCTGAACTGTGCACTGACTCCAAGTATGACAGAAATAAATGAGATTTGGTTGGTTTGATCGTACTCAGAGTCCTGTTGCTCTGTTGCCACAGGGTCGACTTGATGCACTGTGGGCGCTGTTACGAAGGCAGTACGACAGAGTCTCTTTGATGCGACCGCAGCAAGGAGATGAGGTTTGTGCAGCAGAAACGGATCAATTGTGGTGGGCAAAAAAGGGGCATGTTACTGCCAGGGTGTATCAGTTGCTGAGCACTGGTAATTCCGTGGACTTTATGAAAGAAAGAATGGCACAACAGGAAAAATAATGCATTTGTGAAAAGATCTGCTTTGAAAGACGCATCAGACCAGCTGAGAAGTGTTGTAGAAACGTAGATCTCCTGAAAGTATAATTAGGATTTCTTTGTGTGTGTTCAGCTGGAAAACAAAAACATAGTACAGACATTGTGTGGTCTGACCTCTCCCTAAAAAATACCTGAACCTTTCTTACATTGAGCTATTTGGAAGAGCAGAGTTTGGCAGTCAGAATACTAAAACCACATCATAGTTAGTGACCCCCAACAGCATCCATGAATACTGCTTCATATGCCAAATGCAAAAGGAAACGTGTTTCTGGGACAATCCTTGGTGTCCTTTTTTGCAGTACACTCATGACCCATGACAAAGTGGCCCTCGCTGCAAACACTGCTAGGACTGGGATGCAGAGAAAGCAGTTATTTGGAATTTTCTTCCTGATTATTACTCTTCAGGAAAACCATTACTTTAAATCTTAGTATTTATCTTGGGAACTGATTTGCCATTAAGGTACTTAAAATCTACTGGAACCATTTAGCTTCCTGTGTGTGACACATTTGAGAAGCTGTAGGAGCAAACTATTTCCTCTAAGTGAGTTGGCAACTTCTTCTCAACACACTGCCCCACCAACAGATGGGCACAGCAGATCAGATTCTCAGTTACCTTAAAGCAACAGTGTGTGAGATCTGCTATTTTTGCAACATATCCCATAAAGACAGCATAAGAATTAGAGATGTTAAAGTGAAAGAGTTACTTCTGAGGAAAAGAGAGGTAATCACTAGTTAGGTTATCTGCCTGATGATAGAGATGAATTTTGGTGATGTTCTCAAGTAAGAAGAGGGATTTATCTAGGACAAGGGCATGTATTGGAAGATGCAGCATGACAAAGCGCAGAGCTGGAAATAGGAAGGATACTCTTTGTATGGCTGTCAAATACTGGTGTTAGCATTCTGGTTATTATGTCTGCATATTGCTTACTGTTTGAATGGATGATGCATATTACGTGCAGAATAATTAACAGTAGTAATTTTTCATGCAAAATATATACAGTATTTTATAGTACTTGAACAAGTAAATTCACTTTTAAGTTGAAACACTGATACTTGATCTGGCCCTACCTATACAGGCTACAATTGTCAGTCAGGCTCTGTTTTGAGGATTTCTGACCATAAGGATAAGCAGTTACTGGAAAACAGACCTGCTAGGGAAGGCATTTTTGCCCCAGTGAGAAATCAGGCATCTGTCCTCTCTGGACTTGACAGGAGGAAACTGGCCAACATCACTAACCTTCAGTATCCTTAGTGAAAAGGGGAATGGGATTTATATTAAGAAATTAAGCCCAAAGTAATGATCATTAAGGTGTGACCCGTGGTACTGTAGGAATGCTGTCTGCATCTGGCTCTATTTTATATCTTGGAAGAATGAAAGAAAGAAAGAAAGAAACATCTTTTCCCTTGTTCATGATCTGCTGGGTGCAGATTCCACGACATCCTCTTGGTGTGTTGAGGTACACTGAGATACACACGTGCATGCACTTGCCCAGGAAACAGCGTTAATGCAAACAACAGCCAAGCAGCTCTTTTGTTTTCTTCCTTTTACTGCCTAGAAATTTGCTAGTTTCCATTTGCAGAAGAGTTCACTGCTGAATTCAGTTCCTTGATCAAGTAATTGAAATTTCAGCATCAAGTAACAAAGCAGCGAGAGCTTTTCTTCCTCCTCTCCCCTCTGCCACCTCTTCCACGTTGCCAGCTAGTGCTGAGGGTGGCCTGGTCGGAGGCTGCACGCAGCTGGGTGAAGGCACTTTGATTGCGGACGGCAGTCCTTGGAGCCATCCATTTTTCAGCCAGCAATGGTGAGGCTGGGGATGCCTGTACAGGTGTGAGCTAGCAGGTTGTCGATGACATCTGCACAGGTCCTCGGCAGCCTGCAGCGAGGCGGCTGGATTGTCAGCAGATGTAGTTGAGAGTGGCAGAACAGTTTTGGTCTCCCATTTGCCGCCTGGGGGCTGAAACACTAAAGGTAGATTGGGGGTGGACACAGCTGCGCTCCCAAACATGCCTCGGGCACAAATAAAGAGATCTAATATAGTTTGACTCTGTTGTGGTGGGGAGATGAGGATGGAGAGCCACTTCAGAGACAACTTAGCACTGCAACATCTGCCGCCGAGTTCCCCAGGAGTGACAGGGGACAGCAGGTACGGATCGAAGTCCCCACACAAACAGCCTCCATTAAGCCATGGATCTTTTGAAGGGCTCCCATCAAACATAGCAGAATCTGCAGCAGGAGATTGTTTTGTTTTCAAAGCAATGTTTTGTTTTCTTTACTAACAAGATAATTTATAAATGATTCATTACCCCATGTTCCTACTCATATTTATGCTTTCTTTTCTTTACGTAAAGGGAAAAGAATAGCTTGTTAAACCAGTTAACTGACCAAGCAAGGGTTTTAGGCAACCTTCAGCCCATAATCATCATGTTATATTCAATGTTGCTTTGAATGCATACACAGGGAGCATCTGCTGTTGTTTCCATACTGGAACACCTCTGCTGTTGAGTTTGGTTCTGTATGAGAAAGAAACTTCAAAGTGGTTTGCAATGTGAGTGTTAGGAGCCTGTCCTCTTATAAAAATTCTTCAGTTTATTTTCTGGTTTATAGTTAGGCACCTAAAGGTTGTCATTAGGTTTCCTCAAATGCTTAGTATAACCTCGTTGCTTAGTGCAATTTGCAGAAATTTCTTTCAAGTCTACAAATAGCCCATGGCAGTTATACTCGAGATTTTGCAGTCAGGATGCGAACATATGTGACTGGGAAAAGGAAAAAAATCCACAGCTCATTCTACAGTAAGTTTCTATAGTAGAACTACAGAACATTTCCAGGTTTTTTTGATGTTATTAAAAACCCTGAGAAAAAAAAAATATATTTTTATATATACATATAATTTTAAACCTCTTAGCTTTTATGTGCTTTAAAGATGAATTTGTAATAATGGCTGCAGAATTCATAGGAACATCTGTTTAATGCATTGTTACTTTGTGAGCATCTCTACATTATGCAAAAGAATCGTATTTTGTGTTGTAATTCTGTTAGCATCACAAATTCACAATTCAAAAGACTGACAGTATGATATTCTCTGAGACGAGGCCAATGCCACTATTCCCTTTGTGTTTGTTCAGTAGTTCCTATACTGGGCACAGGCAGAAAACATTAAATCATTAGTTCAGTCTGTCAATTAGAGAGTATAAAAGGAACTGTTAGAAGGCTGATGCTGGGAGTCCCTTCACTGAGAGTGAACTCTCTGTTTTGAATCAAAGACCAACTGCAGTGCCTAGGAGAACCCCAACTTTCAGTTCTACACTGTGCTTTAACAGGTACTGATGAAGAGAGAGTTCAACTGTTCGCACTTAGCAGCAATTCACATTACAGCGTGGGACCATCACTTGAGCTCTTAATTCAGTGACAATATGGAATGATGTAGAAGTGATGATACCAAAGAAAACATTGGCTAAGAATTCTAAAAGAAACCCAAGAATTCATAAAGTAAAGCTTATCTTTATCTGGGATCTCCCGAATGGCTGCAGTGGTTGGAAGATGCAAAACTGGTTATAAGTGAGGTACAACTGGTTATAAAGGTGAGAGGAAAAGAGCACCTCTTGTTCTTAAATGTTTTCTCCTTTCTGCCATTCTTCCAGGCAAGAAGTTGTCTGCACTGACTGAAACTGGAGCCAATGTTTTTCTTAAACTTCCAGAATTAATATTATTGTTAAATTACTAAGTTTGCTGTTAAAGAAAGTAGAGGGGAACACTTTCAGAGCAGTAATTTCAAACTGCTCCAATCAGACCAAATACAGAGACTGATCTCCAATAGAAAGCAGTACATCCTTATGAATGAAGTATTGAATGAGGCTTCAGAAAAAGCAGTAGCAGTCATCTTTATGAAAAGACAACGATGTCCCAGTGTTGTGAGAAATAAGTACGTTTTCCCATAGATGTAGGCGTTCACCTTGGCACTCCCTGCTTTTGTGTAAGTAAGAACTGTTGCTCTTTTTAAAATGAGCCTTCAAAACTCACTAGCATGAGGATGAACACTACCATGCATGAAGTAAGTGCCTATGTGGCTCCCGTTGCTGCAAGACAACAGCAGCTGTACAGGCGGTGATGGTTCTGATCGAAGCAGTGCCATGCCAAAGCATGGCATGCACCTCTGGTGATGCCATGACATGTTAACAGAGCATTTTAAAAAGTGGAGCTGCCCCCATGGCGTGTGCAGCCAGAAGAATTCCTGCTGGTTTTAGTAGTTTAAAAACAGCTGAGTGTTTTTGGCCTTCTAAGATAGACCCAACCAGGCGTCGCTGTAACTCGAGCTGTGCCAGCAGCACAGAGCGAGTGCCTGTTAAGAGGGGAAAAGTCATGTGAATTTGCCACAGCTGTCAAACAGCATCTCCAGCAGCCTGAAAAGCATTACCATTCTTTCCACCCCTCACCCCCTCCATGCTGTATTAGAAAGAAAACATCTCATTTGGCAGCTCGGTTTTCCTCACCGTTTGTTTCATTCTGCATAGTTCAAAGGGGAGGAAAATGGTTTTCTTAATTCCTCAACACATCTTTTTATGGAACAGACTGCAGTAAAAAGTTATATTACTGATTACTGCTTGGCTTCCAGCAAAGAGAATGCTATATGTATTCAACCAAACTCAGACGTAAAACAGTTCCCAGCCCGGACAGTCCTTACAGGGAGGAAATGTGAATTTTAGTTTATGTGAGTGTTGCGTGTCTCATTAGTGCAGCTTACAGAAAGACTGACTGCCTTCAAGAAGCAGCGAAGGAAGAAAGCCGACAGGTTAATTCAGTCACTGCCATCCAGAAGAGACGTGACAGCTTTAACTGTCTTGTGCACCCAGATTTATGAACTAGTCCCATGCTCTTAACCAGATTAGTTCCTTTTCCATTAACTGCTGAAAAAGTAGGGCAGCTGTCCGAGCGGCTGGTTGTAAATTCGATAATGTCTGCTCTGTTAATCTGTAGGCTTTTCAGATGGAGAAGGCAGCAGATAACAGGATTAAAGTTTCACGACCCAGGGTTTTCACAGCCCGATATGCGGGCGCAGGGGGATAGAGAGTGACTTCTGTCATTAATCTTAATTGATTGCCAAGAGGTTTTAATCTGGGTTATTAATTAGGAAGATCCTTAACATACTGTCTACACATCAACATCAGATGCTCTTTTGGGACTTTTGGGACATATGGCATATCTTATATTTACATTCACACAATTTACACATATGTATATTTCTGCATGAAGCGCAGATATATATGTGCGGATGTATACAAATAGCTGTAAGAAACATTTGGATGCAGAGGCATCACATGCTCTTTGGCAATATTCAATGAAAATGAAAAAACACAGTGCACACAGGTTACATTTCCACATAGTAAACAGGTACACCTCTAGATTAATACGTCTGTGCAGCCCTTTCCATTATATATGCCAGATTATTTTGCAAATGGAAATATCTGATACGCAGATTTGCATTACGTTAGTGTTTAACAAATGTTCAGCATGTGCTGTTGTGTGCCTCCGGCCATTAGGACACCTACAGATCTCAAACAGAAACATAACCACTTCTATCTTTCACAGTTTCCTGGAGCTTAGGTTCAGGCCTTCACTCTTCCCTTTTTTATTTTTAAGCGAGTTACTGCTAGACAGTCAGAATGGGTAGAAGTGTAACTCCCCATAGCCACAGCTATGTAACTGTGATAAATCCTGTAACACTGCTTTGATGTTTACCAAAATATCATACACAGGAGGAAGTATTAAATTATGGGTTGAGTATATAAACTAGGCAAGAAGAGGGGTCTGGATCACAAGTCTTATGAGGAGCGGCTGAGGGAGCTGGGATTGTTCAGTCTGGAGAAGAGGAGGCTCAGAGGAGACCTTATTGCACTCTACCGCTTCCTGAAGGGGGGTTGTGGTGAGGAGGGGGTGGGCCTCTTCTCCCTGATAAGTAATGACAGGACGAGAGGGAATGGCCACAAGTTGCGCCGGGGAAGATTTAGATTAGACCTGAGGAAGCATTTCTTTTCTGAAAGAGTGGTCAGGCACTGGAATGGCCTGCCTAGGGAGGTGGTTGAGGCACCATCCCTAGCGCTGTTCAAGAAGCGTTTAGATGAGGTGCTAAGGGATTTGATTGAGTAGTTCAGTGGGTAGGGATGGTGATAGGAGGATGGTTGGACTAGATGATCTTGTAGGTCCTTTCCAACCTAGTGAACCTATAAAGAAAACACTGTGACAGAGACCTAGCTTTTGAATTTTGAGCAGATGCAAACTGCACTGCACATTTCTGTGGCCTTACCTTTTACAGATGATTATTATATCATTAATCACATTTCATTACCATTCATCACATATACAGAAATAGAACCAAGGGGCCAGAAGTTCTTTCATCATGCCCACGCTAAGTATTATGCTACCTCTTTAAACAGTTAGCAACAACTTTTGCTCATTTCCCATTGTAAAGTACATCCAGTCTTCCTTTATAATAGAGATGTATTACCACAAAAGGGCATCCCATAAATGCACCCAACTTCTGAAGATTTGCTGTGGCTTTATGCTTCAACCTGGATTTCACTGGAGTTAACTGGTGGGCAATCCTAGCATATTTAAAAAGGAATAGATTTTGACTAATTGCTCAGTTATTTTCCTAACAATGTCCCATTTGCAGAAGATTTACAGCTCATCTTCCATTTTCCTGTTCTTGCAAGATCTTCCTCCTCTTGAGCAACCTCTCTAACTCTACTTAGACTACTGAGACTTGAGAGCATTAGTGCTGCTTTGTATCGGTCATTCAGCAGCCAGTTGAGCTGATCTGTAATTTTTCACTTAGCATCTGAGATGCTTCTGCTGAGCAGGAGCAGCACAGTAACATCAGACTTCCCAAGAAGGTGCCTCACTGATCTAGCAGATAACCCATTGCTGTGATGTCTTGAGAGTTTGTCAGCAAGCTGGGAATGCCTCTTGTTAGCAGATTGGAGAAGACATCAGAATTTGATTTCCAGTAATGGCACCAATTTTTCCACCTCATCACAAATTTGAAATCCAAGGAAGAAATGACTTTAATGACTGTGTTTCCTTGACATAGCTCTGGGTCTGCTTTTCCGGAGGGTCACAGTTAAGGAGAAGGAACTAAAATAATTTGCAACCACGTTGTAGGCAATATAAACGCTACATGTGGATGAAAAGCCATCCAATTGGCTCACACACAATCAGCAAAGAATTCCCCACTCCTTTGCTTTTCATTTTTGACAACATCTAAATTAAAAGATTTTATTTGGAGCAGAAATAATGCATTACTCACTCTAGCCCTCACACTCAAAATGATTATTAGGAGTGGTAGAGTTCATTGGAGATGGGATTCTCCATAGCTATAGAAATGAAAAGTTTCAGAACTTTCCAGCGTGCACAAATCTTCTCATTAGTTTTACTAGGACATTATCAAAAAGGCAGGGTGACAGAGCTGCTCCATAATCTTTATATTGATTATATAAAAAAGTTGGGAAGGACTTCTGCTGACTGTGATTGTTAGAAGTAGGTAGTGTTGAAAAAGAGAAGAAATAATAAAATTTAATTTTTTTTTTTTGCTTCTGATATTACTTCATTTCCAGAATTCAATAATGTTTTTTTTCTTTTTAAATTAACCTTTGTATTTCTTAAGTCCACAGTGAACTACAGATTCATTTAGAATTAACAAAAAAAATAAACTCTTCAGTTGTGAGCATAAGCTGTAATATTTTCCACTCAGCTTTAAAATCTTCATGGAATGCTTTCAAGTAACATATGCCTCTTATCTTCATCTGCATGTTTTGTCTCAAGAGGAGATTTCTACCTTCTAAAAGAAGAGAGCATGCCATACGTTGCCAAAGCCCATTACACTTAAAAGTTCAGGCTGACATCCATCCATAAATTAGAATGTCTTGATATATTTGAGTTTTGTCCCCCAACAGTGTGACATAACAGCATGCCCTCAGCCTTAACATTTAATTTTAATATCGAATGTGCTGCTTTTTGATGGCTTGTGTCACCGCCTTCATGTAATTCAAATGCAGTTTTAAAAAAAATAATTCAATTATGAGCAGTGGAGTTATTAATGCTGCTTTGTGTCACTAAATATATATGGATACATATGATTCTGTTCCTTTTAAGTCACTCTGAAATGAATTTTGCAACTTCTGATAACTGTGGTGAACAAATGCTAAATGAAAAATCAATCACATCAGTTTAAATGAGCTAAGCTCACTGTCTTCCTTAAGCAGCCTCTGTCCAACAGCTAACCAGATGATAAGTAACAGTTTCACTGACCTATAGCCTCTGTATGTTTAACATAACCCACTAAGGACAGCACTTCAATTACCACTGCATTGCTTGTACTCCAGGGCTCTGCACTGCTCATTCATATATAAGGATTACTTTCTTTCTGATGCACACTTCTATCTCTAGTTTTTTGGGTCTTTTTCCCCCCCAAGTGTTCCTCTCTTTTTATTTCTGAGTCTAATAATTCAAACTCTCTAATAGAAATCAGTATAATGAAATTAAAGAGAATTAGATTTTCATTATCACATCTTTTTACACTGGAAACAACTGAAATCCTTTGATGGCCTGAAATACTGGTTTTCTTGCAGGATGCAAAACATCACTGTATGATCAGAAGGATAGATACAGATTGGAAAGTACATGTCAGGTGGTAGAGCATTACATATCTTTCTGTGCCAAAGTCAGTGGGTGATATTTTATGCTATAAAACCTGTTAAATTTGGAGTGGTTGTAAAATGATGGACAGATACCCTTAGGAAGTTGTAGGAAATGATCCCAGACAAAAGCCAGTTGTTTGGTTCTTCTGAAAATGTGAAGCCCTAAAGGTCTTGTAGGATGTTACTCAGTTCCAACAAAG
The DNA here is from genome assembly GCF_038088225.1 of Cyrtonyx montezumae. Taxonomy (NCBI): domain Eukaryota; kingdom Metazoa; phylum Chordata; class Aves; order Galliformes; family Odontophoridae; genus Cyrtonyx; species Cyrtonyx montezumae. The sequence goes on along the minus strand of NW_027071936.1, from coordinate 24,137,302 downwards.
GACTCTTCTAGCACACCTCACATCCTCTTACCTTAAACTAATGCATCTCCAAATCATATAAAAGCATATAACTGCTTACCCCAGGAAAGAGATGTTACATTTTAGGGCATGTCCTTCTGTCCATACTGATTCCTTCCCTCTCCCAGTGCTGCCTTTTGACCTTGTTTTTGGCTCTGCTTGCCACCTGTGTGGACTGTTGCATTTGTCCTCACTTCTGCAGAACTTTGGTCACTATCTTCAATTTAGAGTGCTGACCACAGTTGAATCCCAAGTACTTGCAGGTCATGCATATAATTGTACTAATAAAATAAAAATGGCTACAAATGAAGGCTTCTGCCCTCACATAGCCACCTTGAGGCTCGGGCAGCTGATGGGAATGACCTTTTATTTCTGCAGTCATTTTCATAATGATATTCAGGGTCAGGCCCAACAACCAATCTGCCATGCATTAGTAGACATCAGTTCCCTTTGGTAATACGAGATAGATGTATCCCAAGCAGATGGTCAGAGATCATAGGTGGCTAATGAACTTGGTGGAGCATTTTATTAAGATTATGATGGCAACAAAATGTTTTTCCCCTCTGATAACAACATTGGTAACAAAAAAGAAAAGAAGGGCATGTAAAAGATTAGGAAGATGCAGCAGATTGAGTTTCTGTTGGATCTAGAGAACTGTGAGATCTGGATTTACTTTCTCAAACCAAATTGCATTAGAAGTGCAGTGTGGTCGGCAGAGTGAAAAAAATCTGCTGGTCTTCTACAATTAACACCAACAGAGAAGTGACATGTTACCTCCATCTTGATGTTTGTTACTGAACCTACCATTTAAGTGATTTCTGTATGTCATATATATTAAAGATAGTTAGCATCCTCCACACTCTGGTAAAGAGAAAGAAAATCCAAGAAAGAACAGATTTCATTAAGTTTGGCCTTGCAAATCCATACCAGGGAGTTGCACACACAGTGCCATGAATTTGTACCCCCTTAATCACAGAGCATTACAAAGTCAGGCTTGTTTTCCTTGGAAGCCCTTCTTGCTCCTAACATTTATTTTTTTGGGGGTAGACGCATGTAAAAGCATTCAGACCTACTGAACCAAGATCTTGTTCATCCCTTTTTTGTTCCCACCAAACTGATGGTATGCCTTCATGTCTCTGTAGAGCTGACCCTGGGAATATCAAGGCCAATTGCATCTGTCTAGCACTTCTCCTAGCCAGGGCCAAATCAATCAACAGCACAAAGCCATTGAGCTTGGGAGAGTGCTTTATACCATTTCACGTGCTTAATTCTTGCCAAGTATAACATTTTCCCTGAATAAGAGCCAGTTCTCCCTGCTAGATAAGCATTACAACTGTGGCTCAAACTGCAAGCAAAATTTTTAATTTTGTCTTCTGAAGATTTGAGAGGTCTGTGTCAAGTATTTGAGAAACCTGACCACCTACTGGCATAGTACTGTAGTCCAGCTCATCCAACCTGTCCACAGCCTGCTAGTGATGCTAGTAGGAAATTCCCCACAATGGCCAGTCCCTAGCAACTGCGTTTGCCTCCTGCTTTTAATTCCTAAAAAATAAAATCTTAAAATAATTATGGTTGGAAAAAGACCTTCAAGATGATATAGTTCTACCATTAATGCCCCACCACTATGCCCACTAAATCATGTCCCTTAAGTGTCACATCTCCACATTTCAATTGTTTTCAGTACAGACTTCAAAGTTTTCTCCAAGGCTTATCTGAGGAGTAGTAAATATAGCTGGTCTTCAGCTGTTTTGTTTATTACACCTGATTCATAAGGTGGTCACATGTAAAAAGTCAAGATAATTGTGCACATTCTTGATTTGTATCTGTAATTGCCACTTTGATAACAACTTGTAACTGCAGTACTGAAAAATACCTTTGATTTAGGCTTTTCACAATTCAGTTTTAACACATTTCAATAGTTTAAGGAAGATAAGCAGAAAGAAACTTTTCAATTCCTATTAGGATGGGAATTGTGAGTGGAGTGGCTGTGAGCTCTCTTCTCTGGAATATTATAGTACTTTGTTGCCTTTTTATTTTTTAATATTCTGCCTAGGTAAGTGGAACATAATTTCTGATCTTGTAAGAAGAAATGCTAAGAAAAAAGGTTACTAAGAGGGGGTAGCACAAGGATGAGAGTTGCCTTAGCACATGTCACGCATAGAAGACCAGCATGGATGTATCCTGATGCTTCTAGCAGTGAGGGCAGTGGTTCACTCTGGGAGACGCTCCCAACTGGATTATGCACATTTTTGCCAAGACTATGAAGACAATTTACAGAACTTTATTTACAACAAGATATGCCCACCCTCCTTTCCTTCCCCAGCCATGACAGTGGAGGTTTGAAACCACCTGACACCTCTTGTAGGCTGCTTTCCAGTATGCTGTTTCCACCAAGATTACAACACAGACATTAATGCTGCTGATTGGAGCGAAGCTATGAAATACACTGTGAACAAAAGCAGGAGGAAGGTATAAGAGAAACAGGAAGCATATCGTCCAACTGGCTAATTCTTGATTCACACTCAAATGCTGAATGGATCTGGGCCACTGCCACACATAGGAACTTCAGGTTTGCTAAACACAGGCTGCTCTGACCAAAGCAGCAGGGCTTCCTCCAAGTGACAAGGGTGGTAATTAAGACACAAGAGAGAGGGCAGCAGGTTTCTAAGGGTTACAGTGTCTGAGGAGGACAATGTAATAAAGAATGAGGCCAGTGATGGTATCTGACATTTTTTAGGAGATGATGTGAACACCAACTAATGAAGGCAAAAGCATTTGCAGGATGGAGGATACAGAGATGCCACTAGTGAGCCCTGTGAACAACAGCCAGAAAAAAAGGATAAATGAAGCGGGTAGGAGAGTTCACATTCCATTTTTAGAGGCTGAAAATGGGAGAGTTCAATTCTAAAAGCAGAGATAAGCACATTTAGCTCAAGAGAAGAGCAATGTAAATAGGTTTGTTCCTATAGCTGTGTGGAGTGCAGGTAAACAGCATTCAGTGTAACATCTGCTTTGTGTTACTTTCCACTACCAGGGATCCTACTGCAGTATCTGGGTCAGCTCCCCACTAGAACACAAACAGGTACACTTTTGAAATGCTAGGGTTTCTTCCCTGTGATAACACTACACAAGTGAAATGCCACGCTGGTACATGAAAGTGTAATTGATAAAAACATTTTTCATGGAGCTTAAGGGACAGAGATCTTACCCCATGCATAGCATAAAAATAAAATGAAATCAAATCATATGCCAGACTAGGCTGACCTATGCAGAGTCATATGTACTTATAAAAGACATCAACTGCCCAGTGTCAGAATATTGTGGCTTGCAGCACTTTCTGCTTATGATTGCTCTGAACAACAATGAGCATTATTCCTATCTCCTTTACTCACTCTACGAGGCCTGTGCCACGTGCCTCCAAGCCTCCTTGGAGACAAGGTGGTGGCACTGTTCATCAGCCCACTTGGGAGAGGGCCAGCTGCTTGAGCTGACTGGAGCCCTTGTCAGCCTTAACGGCCTGCAGTTGACACCTCCTCCCAGCCGCCTTCCTTCAGTGTACAAGTACTACATTGGAATAATTACAGCCTATCATCCCACGTTTCACCCACACACTCCCCTTAGCCTAGGCAAAGAAGGGACATTTGACTAGATGCTCAACTAACAGTGATTCTCTGGGCTTCTGTGCATGCACACATGTACTCAGTATATGTGCATGTAAACATTCAGTGCTCAGTGGTAGTGTCAATGGACAAGTTACACCAGTGAGAGTAAGACTGCCCTGCTGCCCCTCCTGGTCCCTGTCAGATATAACTCAACAGGAAGGTGTAAGGGCTCCAGCTTCCTTTGCAGAGCCCAAGTAGATAGGTGGGGGCTTTTGTCAGCTCTACCATACTCCACAGCTCTGTTCTCCTCCTGGTTGCGGGTCTCAAGAATGCAAAGAAGCCCCTTAATAAACCTTAACCAGTTCTCTTTGGATTTAGGAATCCTGTGCCCCAGATATATTGATTTTGAGAGCTACATAGGCGCTACATGAACGATCATTTTCTGCCTCCCTCATTCTTCCATAAGCAGTAGGTGACAGAATCCCAGTATATCCCAAATTGGAAGGGAACTACAAGGGTCATCAAGTCTAACTCCTGGCTCCATGCAGAACTACAAAAAAAAAAAATAAAATCAAATCATACTTTTGAGAGTAATGTCTGAACATTCTTTGAGCTCGCTCTAGCAGCCACTGTTGCCGCTGCCCTAGGGAGCTTCTTCCAATACTTGAACGCCCTGCAGTAAAGAACCTTTTCCTGACACCTAACCTAACCCTTCCCTGATGCAGCTCCACACTGCTCATTGGATCCTGTCATTGTCACCAGATCATTTAGCACCTGCCGCTCCAGTCCTCCTTAATGTTCTTAGCATGCACACACTTTCCACTGAATTGTGAGATAAACAACTTTCAAAGCTGTTTTAGTGGAAGATTGTTAAGCAGTCTGGAATAGATAACTCAAATCTCCTTAGCACAGTTTCACCATCCCTGCTTTTACTCCTTGGGCATCCATACCCAGGACCACGCACATATTTGAGTGGATTGGATCCTGTGGGATTGATGGGACAGTTGTATGGAAATAAAAACACTCAAGATAGGGCAGGCACAGCCAGCATGCAAGCTTCATCTTTGTGGTGTCATTGGAAACACCCTGGCAGCTATGAATGAACTCGTACTTTGTCTGCTGGACCAGCTGTGAGAGCTATAAGATTTGTACTGAATAGATAAATATACATAGATGAGAAGAAATGAAGTCCAATAAAAAGCTCCTACGGAGACTTAGATTCTCTCATCTTTGCTAATAAGTCTCTAAGGAGACTTCCTCCTCACCCCTCCAAAAGAGAGGCTTGGGATGGGGACATAAGATCTCAAGGCTTCTGTGGTCTGAAACCTGTCTCAGGACAACGAACTTCATTCTCCTGCTGACAGCATTCAATGTAGATCTCATCCATATGAGAGATACCACCTCCTTCATTGCATGCTTGGAGATAGCATTCTGTTGGTCTGTTTTTGTCAGCTACTTGCTTGACTGGACATCCCCTAACAAAATCAGGTTGGCAGCTATAAAATAAGCAATAGAAAAGAACGCAACAGCAACCACAGGGAAACATGCTTCATGTTCAGCAAAACGTTTGACTTAGGATATGTCCCTCTGATTATGATTCACTGTCTGTCCTGTAGAGCCTGCAGAAAGAATCATCTTCCTGAGTAGCTATCTGTACGGTTAACAGAATGAAAAATACCAAATAGCATTATAGCTGAGACATTTTACAGATGGCATAGTTAGAAAGATTACAGGGATGGAAATAGACAACCAAAATAAAAGAAAATGCTCACCTGTATCCTAGGCTTGCAATAGGAAACTCCAAAGGAGCAATCTCCAGAAAGAAAACCTTCCCCAGGTAGTGGTCAGCCCTTAAATGGGGTCTAGGAGACGTGGAGCCAGGCTCCACCCCTTCCAGTCACACAGGTGCATTGCCTTCACCTGTGCTCCCATGGCTGACTCAGTGCCTGCCTCAGGTGATCAGTCAGTGGTTCAGGCTCTGATTCAACAGTTCCCATACGCTGTCACTGTGCCATTATTATTGCAGAGCTTGTACATACAATAGTGAAAGCAACAGGAGGTATTTCTATCTTGCTATTAATGGCAAATTCTATTATGTGTATTTGGATGTCACTGTTCTCAGGCAAGTAGTAAGATAATGATGACTGGTGAGAGAGGAAGTGCCGAATTTCCTTCTGGTATAAGTGGATACAGATCTGTTTATATTAGTGGTGAGTTCAGTCCCATGCCTTTTAAGTTCTTGAGGCTGATTTTTTCCAGACAAATTACTCAAATCTTTTTTAAGGATTCTTCAAGCTGTAAGCTTGTGATGAGCCTGCTTTACTTTCAAAGCTCTGCTTTGGGAAGGTACTATCAGCAGATATTAATTATTGAACACTATACCTTCTGGAAAAGTTGTTTCATCTCTGGAAAGTGACCTTGCTAGAACAGTGAGAGGAAAAGAGAGATGTAGAGTGCCTCCTGAGATCAAGTGGAGTGATGCGTATCAAGAGGAGACACTAAAGATTTATTGTCTGTGGCAAAAGAAACACAGATCTCTGCTTGTGCAATAAATGCTTTTGACATCATACAACTATAAGGAATGACTAAATACTGTAGGTTAAAAATGTCTAACTGAAGGAAATAATAGACATTTTCACAGGGCTGTTTGTATGAAGAGGTCTGACTGCTTGGCTGTTCAGCTTTGTTGGTCCTGAAAATTTTGTGGTGTCTCTGTTGAGTCAGTTTCATGTTAAAAGGCAGCTGAATAATCATGAGAGGGGATAATGAGAATTTATCAGAGTCAGAGAGAGACTGGAACTGCACTGTTACACCTGCAGTTTGACCAAGAGCTCTACTAATGCCTGTGTCAGCAAAAGGATGAGTGTGGCTCCAACACTCTTCTTCTCATCTGTCTTGCAGAAACTCTGCAACCACCTCATTTTCACACTAATTGCTGCAAAATGGTTACATACAGTTCATGCAAATTACATTTTTACTTTTTGCTTTCTGGGTTGACCAGAATGTCAAGCTTGGCCAAAGAAAAATCAACCCAAAAACCAACTTTCCTAAATACTGGGAGATTAAAACACGTGAGTTGCAAGCAGGGCTTTCTACAGAAGGCAGCTTTCCTTTTATTTCATCAGTGAAGTAACAAACTTCAAAAATTCCAACTATTGATTTTATCCAAGCCCTTCCCCTGGCATTTTAGCTTTTTTTTTTATTATTATTTTATTTTCAGATCAGTTTGTGCAGCACTACACTCATCTTACAGTAATATTGCTATTGCTTAGTCAGCTTGATTGTTTCCAGGAAGGACTTTGAGGTCCTACTAGGTGAAAAACTTCACATGAGCAAGCAGCGTACGCTTGCAGCCCAACAAGTATCCTGGGCTGTATCAACAGAGTGGCCAGCAGGGCATGCAGGAGGGGATTGTTCCTCTACTCTGCCCTCAAACTCATCTCTCACTTTTATGAATGCCTTTGTTGGATTGGAGAGCAAGGCATTATGGCCAGAGTGCTTTTAGATAAATCATAATTAGATACACGTGCAAATACACCAGCAAGGCCTGGGCGCACAATTAAGCACCTAATTATGTTGAAAATGCAATTGCACAGTTATCTAAAATGGCCATGCTTCTTCTGAGGCTGCCCAGTTGTTTCTCATCCTCCAGCTAGTCTCCAGGCTGCCACCTGTTGAAAATGCCGCTGTCTTAGCAAACATTCACTATCCTGTCCTTCAATCAGCACCAGCCATTTTGAAGCATAGGTGACTGCTGGTAAACATTCTCACAAAGGGTTTCTGCTGCACTCTGCCCAAAAGCATCCCACGTGTTGGTGTGGTTTGCTGCTCAAAGGCAACAGTGCTGCACAGGGTTGAAGGGGACGATCTGCAGCGTGGTGTACTGGCTGCTGGTCACCATGAGTCAGTGTTTTACTACAAAGTAGGTTTCAGAGATACTGTATTTTTCTAGTTTCATAGAAGAGAGAGCCAGGTAGCTAGAAGACAACGTAGTGGTGCTTCTTCAGAAAGAGAGGCTGTAACACAGGCTGAGTATTCATGACATAGTTCAAGAAGCATCTGGACAACACTCTCATACATATGGTCTGATTTTTGTATGGTCCTGTGTGAAGCCAGGAGTTGGACATGGTGATCCATATGACTCCCTACCAACTCGGGGTATTCTATGATTCTGTGTTCCTACAGTGTGCATGTTGAGCATCAGCCTGTAGGGAGCCAGGCGTAGCTGAACTGATTTCTTGTGGAGCTGCTTGTTTTTGAGGAAATTAAAGTGGTGTCATCAGAGGGTACTGTAAGGGTAGTTCCCATCTCTGGCATCAAGCCAGTCTTGGCTTTTATTTAGCTATTTTTCCTCTTTCTGCTGTTGCTTCTTTTTCTTCCATTAAACAAGGAAAAGAGGGGGAAAAACCCAGCCAACTGTGGCTTGTGATTCAGCTGACAGCGTGTGATGGAAATTGCAGCTCGGCTGACTCTGAAGGAAAAATGCAGTTTAAAATAGCATTGTCACAATTCGGGGATAGCACTTTCTTTGCTGAATTGTCTGAGAACTTTGTCAATATCACAGTTCTCTGCGATCATAATTTTTCAGCCACTGCTAGGTCTGAACTGACTTCTCATCAGCAAGGATCATGTGCAAGAATTAATGTTTTAAAAACAAAGTGAATGAAATGGAAGGTAAAATTGACAACTGGGGGAGGACAGCTTTATCCTTCTCTCTTAATACAGGCTGGATGATGCAGTTTAGAAAGTAACAAAAAATAATAATAAAAAAGCTGGGTATTTATAATTCTGTATGTTTGTACACACACGTGTGCTTGCATTTAAGGAAGGAAGAGCGTGTTGCAGTGTGCTTAGAGGTCAGAGTCCCCAGTGGGGCCCCAGAGCCCAGCCAGGAGCAGGAGACACTTCACTGGCACATTGGAAGACATGAAAGGTTTTGCCAGCAGTGGTGGATATGCTTAATGTGGTTAAGAGCTTAACGGCCTATTGAAGTTAAATTGCAAATGCATCCCATATTATGCCAACGTCTTCTGTCTGCCCGCAGCCCTGTGCACTGCCTTTTCAAGCCACCAGTCTGCCTGCCCTTCCTGGTGCTCACCCAAGTACAAACTTGGCCTTCAATTCTCTGACCACAATATTTCAAAACTTGCCATTTATTGGGAAAAAGATGAGAGAGATGAGTGAGGGTGAAGATGATTTTGTCTGCTTAGTTCTCTCTCCCTATTTTTTCTCCTTTCTAGTCCTTGAAATGCAATATTGTAAAATTCAGAACTGTTTTTCTTCTACTCCTGCATTTTTTAATGTTCAGGTATAATTATTTTTAATAATGGTACCAGGAGAAATGATTCTTGCGTACTACTTTATATATTAAGCATCCTCCATAGAAAGAAGTGGCCCTTAAAATAAAGCAGTCATTTCTCCTATTTAACACCACGCTAATTCCTCTGCAACTGAAAAATTCACGTGGAAATCTACTTCAGGGGATCTTAATTAGCTTGAGTTGAATGTAGAAAGATAAGTATTTCTGCAAAGGTTCTTCAGGGCACACTGGTTGCCTTTGCTTCCTTTTCATCCCACTTGTAATAGTTGAGCCATACAGGTGAGGAGAGTTTGCCTTTCATCCTTGTCGTAATCACTGCTAAATGCAAAGGAAAGCTCAGGAAAAAAAAAATCCTAAGTGTCACATTTTCTCTTTTTCATGCCATATTTCCAAAGAATGCCTCCATGTTCCAAAAACCCATCAAAAATTCCAGCAGTTCTTCTGGATCTCATTAGCACTATAGTTAGGAATCATGATTCTATTTGAGAAAGCCAGGTTTTCTGCACTTGGATCCACATACTGTAGGTGGAAACAAGAGCGTAAGTGAATTAGAGGAGCATCGGGAACTTTAAGTGCCAGTCAGAAATAAATACTTCAGCTTTTGTTGGCTTCAGAGAGAGATGATACAACTTAGAGTTTGTGCTACCAGAACTAGCTAAAGTATTGCTGTTAGGCAATGGGGCAAGAAGCTCTTGCATTTTTTTCTTCTCTCCAGATTTCCTCATTCGTTTTTATCTCTATTATAGAGGAGAAATAGGCACTGTCTTTTCTTATTGTCACTACCAGGTCCCTAGTGATTTATTCTTGTACTTCGTAACTGAATTAAAATCTTAATTAAGCTTATGCCACTTTTTTCTCCTTTTTAATTAGGTATAGCCAAATCACTTGTCTGTGGGAGGAGGAAGCATGGGATAAAGAACAGAAACATTTTTTTCCTGATCTGTAGTAGTGAAGTCTGAATGAGAATATCCTCTCAAAGATATACCAAAATATATTTATTCTTCTTTATTAACATTATGGATTTGTACCCCCGAAAACCTTGAGTCTGCTGTCCGGATATGTCTAATGTCTTCCCACCCAGAGAATTCCTGATCAAGAACATTGGGAAGTCACTCACTACATAACATCTCTGGCTGTTCTGACTCAAAAGCTTGTAACAAATTGGGATGGTACTGGGGAAGAGGCTTTGCAGGCAGCTGGAAATCCAGCTGCTGTCTTTCTGGCTGAATGCATTGAGCATGCATTGTGCTGTGCCTTGTTCATCAGCTCCATCGTTGGCTTCGTAGCCAGGCTCTTACCATCACACAGTAACGCATCAGAGTGAGTGCTGCTGTACATGAAACCTCAGTACTTTGCAGAATCTTATTCCACAGTATTTCCTGATGCTATCTGCTCACTCAGCTTTTACAATTCTTTCTTGCTTGAATTGAGACCTGGAGATGACCCACTGCAGCACTGAGTTTTTGATGCCTGTAATAAGCAATGCCTTCACACGGAGCAGTAAATCACAGTAAAACAATGAGCAGTGGAGGATGCCTGCATGAGGCTGTTTTGCCTGCAGTATGGTGCAGATGTCTGCCCTGGCTTGGCAGCGCAGCTGATATCCAAACAGGTTAAACCAAAACGGGGAGCTCAGCTGCATCTTCCCCCGTGCTTCAGTGAAACTTATCACGAGCTTCTCCATCCTGCTTGTGTTTCAACAACAGCAAATGGTAAAGCAATTACAGGGTTTTCCATGAGCAAAGTAGAAGTTTGAACTAAGCTCTCCTAAAATAACAAATGCTACCGTCGGTGAAGTGTAAATCTGTATCTTTTAGCAGTGAATGGATTTGTTTGGTCTTCTTTAAGCTTTACCCATTTATTTTACATCCCTTCCAAGGCTGCAGTTTGGTGTCAGTAGGGTGAGCTGGCTTTTTTCTGGGAGACCACAACTGAGTTAATGCGTTCCTCCAGAGGGTGGAATCCTTCCCAGTGAGCACTGGCAGCTTTTGGTCTGATTTCAGCCAAAGCTTTTTATCGGGACTGCAGCTACAGTGAGGATAAGATTTCCAATATACCTTAAATTCTGAATTTTCCTCTGTTATGCAGCTTCACAACTGCTCCTTTTTACTAACATCAGCTCCTATAGTTTTCTTAAGTGTGTACACAATATGTTATTAATGAAACTGTTACGGAGTCTAGGAAGAAACTCTCAGTCGCCCATAAGTGTATGTTCCATGCCTCTCCCTGGAAACACGAGGTACTCCTTTTGCTTGAATCAGCTGTTTACTGAGAAGCTTTTATTTAAAAAGCCTGTCTCCTGTGGTCCTAACTAAAACCACTTCTTTGCACATTAACCTCATCATTTGAGTTTAATCTGTGCTATCTGTCGAGAGAGAAGGAGCTCTGGCGTGTGATTGTTCCGATGTCCAAGTGGCAGACTTTCAAACATGTAAGCCTGTCTCTGCTCTGACAGCTCACTCCAATTAAGGCTGACACTCTGTCCTTAGCTCATCCTCCTGTGCAGAGGTATTGCAGCACATATGGTAACGTAACATCATCTGAGACCTGTGCTGAACCTCAGCAGGAAGGGAAGAGAGGTGAGAATGGGTCTGGTCCTCCTCCAACGTGTGATGTTGGGTCAGCATAGTGCCCCATGCTCAGTGGACATGTGTGGGTGGAAAAGAAATTGTCCATCTCCATAAATCCAGTCCAGTCTGAAGGAGAGTGCACTTCCACCAGCAAATCTGTCTGTGTTAAAGCAGTAAGATAGGACTCTGTCCTAAGGGGCTTATGGAATGTGAAGCATTTCAGTGGGACTTGGAGACCTTAACTTCTTCTGTTAAATCTCTCGCTTAACATTTGTGTGTTGACGTTTTCTACTTAAGGGGCCTTTTGGCATCTTTTGCATTAATTTATAATGCTGTGCTGGCTGATTTGAAAGCACTGAAGGAAGACTGCTTATTTTAACAAGACACTGCTCTGAAATCGCGAGTCATTTCAATATAGAGATAAACCACATGTCAAATTATGTCTTTTTGTTTTGTTTTGTTTCGTTTGATTGTTTTGATAGAATTCATGGATGTATTTCCCAACAAAATTTTCCTGTGTCCTTAATGTTTTCCACGTTTTAATGGAACATCGCACGATAACAACAACATTTTGTAAATGGGGAATCTCATCTTCCTCTGCTTAACGGCATCATAATGTGGCCCTGTTGATTTTAACAGGATTAGTTCAAGAAATGAAATATCTCATTGGTGGCAGCTTCCATTCTGTTCAGCTGAAGCATTTGGTTTCTCTCAGTTTACAGCCTTACAGATTATGGGAGCAAAAAGCCTGAGTTGTTAATTTGTCCATGACAGCAAATAACATTATATGCCAGTATTTGAGTATAGACAAAGCTGTAGAGTTCGAAACCAGAAAGCGGTGTATTTTCTTAATCCAGGCTCAAGTGACAACAACATATTGACGGTGCTCTCATACTTTTTTATACTGCATTCTGCATGGAATTAACAAACTCTGAAACCTCAGTCAGTTTGCAAACATACCATTAGAAGCAAGGATTTTTAGGCAAACAAAGTGGGGCTTAATAGGGCGGTTTATTTCAGTAAGGACTTACACAAACGATAGACTGGCTTGATTAAATTCTATTAAAACTGTCACTAGACCCTTCAGACATGCCTGCATCAGTGTAAATTCTTAAAAATCATTTAGCTGAAAGCAGCCCCTTACTGACTGCAGCTGAATAGATGCAAGCCATTTTAGGAATATCCATGCAGCCCTCTTCACTCATTTAACTGCATCTGTTTGAAAATGTAATTTGAAATGTATCACCGTACTAATCAAACCTGGATTTTATTTTTCAAGAATATTTCTATTTATAAGTTTATAATTCAACACTCTTGGGTTTTATTTTTTGATGGTTTCACCAATAAATAGCTTTCATCCTCATCAGTGACAGGATTTTAAAAGGCACCGATTTACCTGTATTGTAATTAAATTCATGCCTAAGTATGTGTGTGTCTCCAGCTTTAGAAGATAATTGTGCACACCTCATTGCTTTTTACTTCTGGATGTTGCTGTGGTCATTTGCCAGGTAATTTCAGAAGGCAAGTTGTAAATTACTGGCAATTTCATAAAGTTTAAAATATTCATACCTAGCTGGGGGATGGCTGGGCATTTCCTTCCACCCCTCCCAAACAGCAGCAAATTAAACATTCATAAAAAATACCTGAAATAATGGGGGGAAAAGTACATACTTTGAAGTGCTCTCAGGCAGCAAATTTTCAGTTTACTCTGCCGTGTAACAAACAAGTTGTCACCATAGCAACAGCCGCATAACTTGGTTTTTATATAACAAATGACAAAACCCCATTTCCTTTCCAAAATTTGCCCGATGAATCAATTGCAGTTTTTTCTAACCTTACTGGGTATACATGCGTGTACCATTTCCCTACCCTTGAATAAGAACCTTTTTGAGATGATTCTGAATTTTCTTTTTATCAATTAAAAAACTCAATCCAGCAATCTGAAATAGAATGTAGGATGACTGTCATTTCTTTCAAATTCCTTTAGGCTTTTTTCTCCTCCTCCGGGAGATAATTCTAAGTATCTTTTCATGCAGTTGATTGCAATGGCACAGTGCTGTTGCATGCTCCCAGTATCACAGAACCATAGAACTATAGATTTGTTTGAATTGGAAAAGACCCTTAAAGGCCACCAGCATGTAGCTGTGCAGAAGATAAGTAGGGAAACATTGAGTGATCATAAACAGAGTAGAAAAGAAGGTCTTTCAGGTTGGAAGGTGGAAACCTAAATGCACGTCAGTCTGTCTGTTTTAAATGAGTGACAGATTTTTAACGATAAAACAGATGTTCACCTTGTTTGCAGTGTTCTGCATATCTCGGAGATAGAGGAGAGGGTAACGGCCTTACTCTGTACCATGGAAGGTTCAGGATGTTAGGAAAAAAAGAAAGAGTGGTCACGCAGTGGCACAGGCTGCCCAGGGAGGTGGTGGAGTTATTGTCCCTGGAGGTGTTCAAAACTGTGGAGATGTGGCACTGAGGAACGTGGTTAGTGAGTATGGTAGAGATGGGCTTGTGGTTGGACTTGGAGGTCTTTTCCAAACTAATGATTTCATGATGATATAGTTTTCCAATAGCAGCTAATTAAAACGCTACTCACGTGTTTGAAGTCTGGATTCCTGCAATTAGAAAGGATTCCTTCCTTCATTTCAAAACGGAGAACTGGATCACCATCTCTGCAAGTAAGACACAGCTTTAAGCTCTGACAAGCCTTATACGTGCTGCAAGTGAAGAGCCAGATGTTCACTCTCTTCAGAGCTCTTAAAAGTTAGTTTCACATGCTGAAATTGTCCTTAAGGGTGTTTTCCCCCATGTGTTAAAAAAAAGATATCAAAACCCAGAAGCTTTTGATAATGAAGCAAACATATTTTTATGGTGTGGGCTATTTTTTTTTCAGTCTGCTGCTAGTTTTTAAATATAAAATATAGCATATGCTTAACGCAGAACATATGGAAAGAAAGAAAAAGCAAATCTTGAATTCCAAATATCATATTCCTAGTAGAAAAGACTCCACAGTATGAAAGTGGTCATTCAGAACAAAAAGGAAAAAAAAATACATATAAATATTTATAAAATCAATTCTAGTTCTTCTCTAGATATCATTATGCAAGTCTGAAGTAGAGTGCTCAAGATAGCCCTAAGTGTAAGAAGAGAGTTTTGTGCATGATGGCGCTAGGCTGAAGGTTGGACTTGATGGCCCTAGTGGTCTTTTCCAACCTTAATGATTCTATGAATTCTATGATGCTATGATTTTCAGGTAGAAGATCAGTTCAATATGCTGCTAAGAGCCTGCCTGGAAAGCTGATTGTGGTGTAGCAGACCACAAAGAACTGCTGCTGCTTTTACACCTTTTGCGTCATTAGCTGGCCACTAATTACGACCATTTTTAAGTCACGTAATTATCCTCTAAATACTTAGCAGACAGGTGTGTTTGATTTAGGAATCCCTTAGTTTGAGTTTATCTGCTCTTAGTGTTTTGTACCCACCTACTTAGGACAGACCAATATCAACTGCTGTGAATGTGAACTGCTGTGAGTGTGGCTAAAATTCTTTTTCTTGTGTTTAACGAAACTGCTTTGAAACCACAGAGAGAGGAAAATGAGGACTGTGGATCATGCCTGTCAATCCACATGCAGACAGGTTTGAAACATTACGGATCTCAGTCTTTGTGCTAGCACCAGGACTCTCCTGTCTCTCAGATACTCAGAGATATAGGATTCAAAGGCCCTTCTTTTGAAACCAGCTGTGGGGACGAGGCTGGAGGTGCAGCCTGGCTATGCTCAGAGCCTGGCAATGAAGGTGAGGCAGCATGTGCTGCTCACTGTGATAAGCAGGCAGCAACAGGGCTCCAGACTATATGAGACGCTGTGATTTCTCAGGAGTACTGGAGGGAGGCTGTGGTGTGGCTGTTTGTCAGTTCTCTTTGAAAAAGGAAAAATTTTTGTTCACAGTTACGAGCAAGAAGACAGACATTTAAAGACCAGTTAGAGAAGAAAGTGCTCACTTCTCCCTGTATTTACAAGACACAGTAAAGGGCTATTCCACATTTACATTCTTTTGACCAACAGATGACAGCGTGGAGAGCAAAATGATAGATCCAGCTGACATCTGCATTCCTCTATGCAGTGAATATTGTAAATAACCTTGAGTACTAAATGACAGATAAAAGGCAGCACTCGGTCCAAGCTCTCCAGCCAAACTGAAACAGGATGCAATCCAGCAAGACTATCCCCAGTCTGAAAACAGACCTCAGGTTGCAGCAGTTTGTTTCTTTTAAGTCTCACCAGTGTATGTTTCTTTATAATATGAAGGTAGGCAGAATTTGTCTGAATGCTTACAAGAGAACTAAGACTCGGAAAGGATGTGGCAGATTTCATCAGCAGCTGAAATGAAGGCATCAGTGCAGGTGTTTGCTTTCACTGTTGTTTCTTCCTCCCTGAGATCCATTAGTGCCAGCATTAAGCATAATGCTTAGGCACCACTCTTAGCTTCTATCTTCCTTCTTCCTCCTTTTCTCCCTCCCCCCTCTTTTTTTCCTCTCTCTCTCCCTTTTTTTTTTTTTTTTTTTTTTTAGTGCACTTCCAGATAAATGCCAGTCATTTGGCCAGGGCCAACTCACAGAAGGTACAGCAGGCACAGATGGTACTAATGCATAAATGTAATCTAGTAAAAGGATGCCAACACCAACCCAGAAAAGGTTCCAAATAACTGCAGTGCACTTACAGGAATACAGTGATTGGCAAGGTGAAAGCTGAGATTTGCAAGAGCTTACTGTTCCCAAATCAACAATAGAAATTCTACAACAAATGAGCATATTTATTTATTAATTTATAAAATGCACTTAATACCAAGATCTCTGAGCATACATACAACAAAAACTCACCAAAGCCCCGAACTCATTATACATATTACATTGATCAAAATCATAGACTAGAATATCCCATGTTGGAAGGGACCCATTATGATCATTGAATCCAAATAAAATAGGAGAAAGGGGAAAGGAGGATGCTAAAAACCAAAAGCCAGCATAATGTATTCATTACCCAGTATTTATCAGGAGAGCTCCTGAGAGGAAAGTTGCACAGAGCTGTGGTGCCTCCCAGTGAAGGGATCCACAGAGTGCCAGGGCAGTGATAACATGCCTGAGGGCATGTATCCCACATGGGCAGCTCTGTAGACCAAATAACACTCTATTCCTTCAGGATTCAGGATATAGAGAGACCTGCACCAAATCCTTTTTCCAGCATCAAATCCTTCTTCCAGCACCAACCATTAAGATATGTTTAAGAAAAACATAGCAAGGAAGATAAACACAGTCTGAGTGTCCCCTCAGGACACTTCTTCATGCCTCTGGAGAACGTCAGCGTCTCCACTTGGCACATCTGTGACTTCCCATGAAGAAGAAATATTTCTAAGTGTATGGAGATCACCTGGATAGCCCAGTCCACAAGAAGGAAGGACAATGGTGAAGCTGCTGAAGGACTTGAGTGATTTCTGTTTGCAGTGCACTTAGTGGCTGCCAGCACCACTGTGGTGGGCTGGCTAGGGGGTAGGGAGTCAGACATGCAGCCCTGATACATAACAGTTTGTGTCCCTGGATGGAGGCACCATGTCTTAGCTGAAATGCTGCAGTGGAAATGAGTATTGCCATTTCATCTTTGTCTCCGTTTATTAGCATCTGAAATAAGCACTGGGCACAGTAATGGACTAGTGATGGCAGTCTTTTCTTCTGGGCTTTCTGAGCTCAGAGTACAGTGAATCGTGGGTCAATGACGAGGGCTTCAACCAGCAGTAATACTAGCAACAATAGCAATAAATTAGCCCAGGTTCAAATATGCCTGACATACAATTAATAGACATCTTTGCAAGTGAAGAGCAAGGCAGACTGACAGAGATGTGTAAGAACATAAATCAGACAGCTTTATAAATTCTCTTCTTTCATAATCCAGAAGGTCTAAATCAGACATGGCACGGGCCACAGGAAAAAATAGATTCTGTAGTTGTTGTTTTAATTACGGTGTCGTGCGAGGATTTGGCTTTCAGGAAGAATTTGGGCCTTGGCTCAAGGCAGAGGATTCTGGAGCTGCCATTTCCAAAGTGCCCTGAACAGAGAAGGTTTGGGAGGGGGTCAGAAGCGGCGTCCAAATATCTGCGAAATTCATGATTAATAATCCACGTGAATTAAAACAAAGCCTAATGATGTGCTGGGGGGTTTTGTCTGTAGGAAGGAGAGCTGACTCGTTGACATGCGCTAGCTGTACCAGGGAAGCTGACATGGACTGAGGGGTTGAAACAGCTTGGCGTTAGCACTCCTTACTGGGCCCAGTGGTCAATGTCATTAGTGCTGCATTCGTTATCGCGGCGAAGCATCCAGCTATCAGCACTGTAAAGGCTTTGGTTGGTGAAGTGACAGCTGGATCACAGTGGCATCTAGAGGGCTGTTACATGCAGTGTGTGCACGGCATTCACGAGGTTCCTGCTGTGGCTTTGCTTGGCTTTGCTTCCCCTCCTACAGAGCCATCTCCAGCTGAGCGGTCACAGACAACAGCCGCACCCTCTGGCTGTGCTGGGGGATCTCCAGTTTCCTCCCAGAGAGAATCCACTTAAACCCTACCTACAACTTCCAACAGATTCACGTTTTTCACAGCTCTTCTCAAGTAGAATGGTAATTGTGTGGTGATTATTAAAAAGAAAAAAGAAATTACGTATCATCCAAAATGTTCATCCTGCTCTGTAATTGGGGTGACTTCTCTCTTTACAAGTAATTATCGTATGCAAGTAATTACTATGCTTTTGCACTGTAAAATCAAAGGGGCCAGGCTTTTAGCTGTGGTATGAATACCTTGCTATTGCTGTGTTTGAGCTGAGAATGTGACCCCTGGAGGACTCCCACATATTGCAGTTGTAGGGCACCTACTTCTTGCTTACGTGAGCTGTTTGAAGGTGGTGCTGCCTCTTCAGAAAAGGTTGGGTTAAATAAATAAATGCTGGGAAGGGCTCGTAATGGAAGGAGATTTTAGGAGAGGCTGGAAAGTGACTTTTCTGAGTCGCGATCATGACCGTGGAAGGAAGGCGGTGGAAGAGAATGGTCCTTATGACAGTTACGGTTTATCTGTCACTGATGACAGAGAAAGATAAATTGCATTCTTCCCTCTTGGAGTAGTTGCACACAGGGGAGGAAGGAAGAATAATGGAGACGTTTGACTTCTGTGTTAGAGATACCATCTCTGTGAAGTGTAAATTTCTGATATTCTTTGCCTTTTTCGATGAAAAAGACACAACAAATGCCAGGTTTTGATGTTTGTTGGTTTTAGTGGCCTTAAAATTGGGCACTTCTGATTTTACAATGCTTGAAATTTTATGCATTATAGTAGCATATAGCTCTCTTTCTTGCCTTCCTATAACAAGACGCAGAAGACTTGAGGGAGCAGCAATCCCACACGACGATGTGGCAGGTGATCCCCCCAAGAAATCCAGAGATTAAGGAAGAACTCTTGAAGCTTCACCCAGAAAGACAATCTGACGATGCCAGCCCTTAGTCTTCTCACCATGGGAGAGGAAGCCGTCCCAGTGACAGCTCAGCATGTGGCTCTGGGCACGCTGAGAACCGTGCTGGCCCAAATGGGTGAGCGTCAGCTCTGGATAGGTGTGCTCTGGGCTGCCCGCCAGGACAGGGGTCACTTTCCCTCTGGCAGTGAGAACAAGCTCAGCCTTTGTAATTAGATCTGAAGGAGCAGAGCCGTCCATTGGCAGGCACTGCAATGGGAAAACAATAACACGTCCTTCAGGGAAGCGGGGTCAAACCTTGCCAGGCCATGGTGCGTTTCCACGGAGGCAGAAATGCTACAAGCGAGGGAGGCTTCCAGCCAAGGGTCAGATGAAGAGAGCCAGGGCCTTACTGCACAGAGCCCGCTGTAGAGACGGGCACTCTGCGGGCCATTTCCACATCCTTTCCTCTCGTATAAGCAATGCTCGCCTCGACAGAGGAAAACAACAAACTCCTGCCCTCTAGAGACAGGAGACCTCCAGCTCTGCTGAATAAAATATTTGCCACAACCTCCTTTTGAAGCAGATGCTACAAATGCATACAGTTTTATTCTCCCCTAAGGCCCCCACAACCAGCTCAGCAGCTCATCGTCCTCTCTTCTCCCAGACCTGGAAGGCCAACTCGCAGGAGAAGCAGCTTGTCACAACCACTCTATTTCAAGGCAGTGGACTATTTGGAGAACTGCTGAATAAAGCAGTCACAGAAAGCTCGGAAATAAGGGAAGATAAATCCCTCCCTTCTTCATTACTTAAACCTGTCAGGATAAGCCAGCAAATGCTCATGCTAGCTGAGTACTTCTTTCCTTTAACTTCCCCTACTGCCTGCGTGCCTCTGGTCAGGGTGAGAGCTGTTCCCCTACAGTGAGTACAGGGTGACTACACTTAGAGGCACAAGCAGGGCACAGCTCTAGACAGGCTTAGCAGTCGGCCCAGGCAAACCCCACGAGGTTCCACAAAGCCAAGAGCAAGGTCTTGCACCTGGGTTGTGGCAACCTCCACTATCAGTACCAGCTGTAAGATACTGACTTAAGGATGTGAGGATAGAGCACAGCCCTACCAAACAGGACTTGGGGGTACTGATGGACGACCAGGCTGGACGGGACTCTGAGCACTCTGATTTAGCTGTAGGAGTCCCTGTTCACTGAAGGACCGTTGGATGAGATGGACTTTCAGGGTCCCTTCCAACTCAAACAAATCTATGGTTCTATGATTCTGAGCAACCCCTGGAACACAGCTCTGCACATGCAGATCTGTGGCTGCATGGTGCATGTGCTGTTTGTGTTCAGCCCTGGAGCTCCATGTGGATTGAGCTTTAAGGGTTACTCTGCCCGAGCTTTACTTGAAATTTTAAACATGGAAGAATAGCATTCAAAGACTGCACCTGAATCCCTTCTACAAAATCCTCTCGGTCCTGGTTTCCACAAGGTTACACCACTGGTAAACACAAGAATTTAGTCACTGTGTGGAAATGTCCAGTTACAAAATAAGCATTATTAGTGGGGTGAAAAGCTGTTCATAATAGCATTTTCCCAAAGCTGCCAGCATACTAAAATACGACAGATAATACCCCTGATTCCCCACTGCACCAAGCATGTGTGATACATCTGAGCAAAGTGTGCACAGAGTGGATACTGAGCCCTGATGGATTACGATGGCAGCATTTTGTACATCTGCAAATTTCTCTGGACCACTGAAGGCTTGCTCCAAAGAGCAACCCATGGCAACATGGAATTTAATCCTCCTTTCCTGCGCCTTCCTTTGCTCTCATTTTCCTCCCTGTCACCTAAAGCAGAGCTGAGGGATGAGAGGTGGGCACTAAGTCAGTCTCAGCTTCTGAGGTGTCCATAATTGTGCTGGCACATTCCCCTCAAAGCAGTCAGATGCTGCCAGCTCTCATCCTGAAGTGACTGTTGTTGCAATTCAGGTATGTAATTTCTGAAAACTGATCTGCATGACTGCTAGATTGCTTGGAGAGATCATGAGGGTCACGCACACATACTCTGGAGGCCCAAATACATAGATATGAGAATAATAAACAAGTTATATGACATTCCACTTATCTCAAGTTCTGAGAAGAAATACAACAGTGGGGGAAAAAAAAATTGCTCCTTAGGGCAAAAATACGTAGCACCATTCATCTGTAGCTGCTGGGTTTTATTGTTTGCTCTTAGAGTGAGTTCAGTGTCTGTTGGAGTTCAGAGCTTATTGCACCTTGGTCAGTGGCATTCCAGTGGAATTTTGGGGAGGAAGCTATTGTGGGCAGCCCTAGAAATGCTTCTGAAGTCTGTAGCACTGACAACATTTTCTGTAGTAATAATGCCAGCTCCTTGAAGAGATTAGTTGCTGATTTATTCTGTGAAAAATGACACTCCTCACAGTGTGCAGCACCACGAGCCATCTTTCCCTGGGTGCTCATATCCAGCTCTTAGTGCAGCTCATGGCTACTGGTGGGACTCCTGCACATGCAAGGTGTGTGGCTGCTGAACAGCTCCGCATTAGGATGGCATTCGGGGAGCGTGCTGCCACCGAGACATGGTAATAATACAACACGTGCAAGGACAGGAAGATAGCGACATAAAGTGGTTTTGTTTTCTACAAGGCAAATACATAAAACAAACATGTACATCTGCAGAAATGAGGTTTTAGCACTAAGAGCTTGGGCAACAGAATGTATAGCTAATTCCAGTAATGTTCTGTGCTTCACAGAGCTCTGGGATAGGAGTTGACCTGATGGCCGGGGAGAGGTCCGTGTGTACCCCTGACTGCTGCTTTGGGCTGCTCAGGACAAAGGCGGCCAGCAGCCCTCTGCAAAGTAAACATATCAATCAGCCATCTTTATAAAGAGAGATCTATATAAACTTAACTTCAGTTGTGTGCTCCAGCTTGTCAACGGATATTTATGAGGCGAGAGTAATATTATAACGGTTATAGCGGTGAAATACATCCCAAGCGGGGAGCTAGTAAAGGAGCACACGGATGTTAATGCCAGTAGAATGTTAATGCCCAGGAGATGGGGGCAAGGTGACACAAGCCACAGTTAATGCTGCTTTAGTGATTTCAAAGAGATTTGGAGTGCAGGGAATTGCCCATTCACTTCTATCGCAGTAAAGCAGACATGTACTCAGGTGTACTCAGTCCAGTCCTTTATTGAAAGGGCTTTGAAAGGACCTCGTACTCTCAACTTTGACTTCTAGAGCAAGCTGCAGGGAAAGCAAGCCAAAGAGGGAAAAGAATCAGGTACAGCAGATTCTCTTCTCATGATTCCCAGAGCATCAGCAGTCTCAGCAGACAGAGCTGTCATGGGATGACAGCTGTCTGGAAAGCAAAGGAGTGAGCTTACAGGGAGGCACTGAGCACAGAGAAGGATGCCCTGTTAATGCTGTAAGGACAGGGCCAACACCAGTGACATCACTAAATACCTGTCTGAGGAATGCTGTTATTCCAAAGCCCTTTCCTCCCTCAGAGCTCAGCAGGCACTGAATAACTGTGCTGGAGAGCACATTGCTCATGTGTGCCATAGAAGAGACAAATCTCCAAAGGGTGTGCTCTTTTTTTGGAGGCTGCAGCCCTGGAGAGAGGCACACAGCCTCTGCCAGTATGTCACTGACTGCTGCTTGAGGACCTTGGTCCTCCATGAGCAGAATGAGCCAATCTTTTAAGAACTCATGTATAAAAGAGGGCAGTACAACTCTTCTGGATAAAAGACATGGTTAAGTGCTTTGAGGGCTGGTATAAAGGCTATCCTTCAAAATATATGACCAGCAGAGCAGCCAGCTATTCCAATGGCTACCGAAAGATTTCCTGTCCTGCTCTGAGTTGAGGATATTCCTTCCCTTCAAGTTTTCATGTTAAGCTGCTTCCGGCTCACAGGCGACCTCAGCCTGTCAGCTGGTGGCACTTGGAGGACCCAGAGTCTCTGAGGAGGCCATGTCTCGCTGAGACCCCTGTTACAACACAGAGCAGCTGGCATCGGGTTCAGCATTTTAGATAGCAATCCTGACTTCCTTTAATTGCACCCTTGTAAGCAATTTACACAGAGGAGAGCAAAGCAGACAACTTAAAGCTTTGTTACCTGCCTATTAAATAATTACTCCTTTTGGAAAAGTCATTCCCACAGAGTGGTTCAGAAAGCACGGATTGATATGTCTTGTGCAGTGCAAAAACCTTATCAACGCTGGAAAAGAGAGGAGAGTTCCTTCCTGAATTTCAGCCTTAAAGGTAGTTCTGTGAAGGTGGTCGTTACTGTTTGAGATACAAAGAAAAGAGCCCGTATATCCATATCTGTGCATTTGTCTCTCCTCTGCATTTATGTCATATACTAAAAAAGATGCTTCTCAAAAAGCACTTTGCACTCCAGATGGTACTTAATAATAGACAAAATTATGCTCTGACATAACTCAAAGCAAGAAAACGTTGCCCAGCCTATCGGGCAGCTAGGGAGCTGCCGTGCAGCTGCCCCTCAGGACTGCCCTATGGTGCCTTCCCACCCCATATAGGAGGGAAAAAAAAACAACAAAGCAAAAATACCCCTACACCCAATAGGTTTTTTTACATGCTTGACCAGGACATAAAATTTTATGTGCATACATCTTTGCAAGGGGTAAGTGTAGCTTAGCTTGAAAGAATGCTGACGAGGGACAGAACCTCTCTGAGTGCCCCGGTTCCACAGGAGCTCGGCTGTGAATGTCTGTGCAGTGCTGGGAGTGCAGAAGGCCAGCCCTGGCAGCACAGGGCGCGGGCACAGCTCCAAGGAGCCCGCTGAGTTCCCCCACTTCCTCCAGTGCGGAGCCCAGTGTTCGGTTACGGACGGCTGGAACGCGACACATGTTTGCTCCTGCATTCACACATACAAATTAAAGTGCTTCTCATACCTATTTAGCCAACATCAACAGACGAGTTCCAGGCTCGGAGCACAGTGCAGTCCAGGAGGCATCCTCCTCCAAATGCTGGGAGCGCTGCTCCAGCAGAGCTGCACTGGAGGTCACAGTGCAGGAGGAACATGGCCTTCCTGCAAACACCTCATGGACTTTTTATTTTGCTTTTGCACAGGAGGATCTCTGCTGCAGCAGAACAGGAGACTCCCCTTCCTTTGGAACTGTGTGCTCCCACAAGGACTTTATCTTGGTTGCTTGTTAAGTTAAATTCAGTAAGATAATCAACCGTGTAATAAACAACTTCACTGTAACATAAAAATATTCCTTCTTAGATAAAACTGTGGCTGTAGGTCTCTCTCCCTTAAAAAAAAAAAAAAAACCTGCCATATTCTATTCTCATAGCACCTGCAGTTCATCTTCAAGCAGTTGTAGTTAGGGGGCTTTTCCTCTGAGTCAACTCCCAAATTCCACATGAAGATCACAGAATGCATGTATTACTTATTTTTTTAATTACTGTAGCCCTAAAATACTAAATTACTTCCATTTTATACTGACGTGTTGGTATTGTTAAGGTTTATGATCCAGTGATTTACAAGGCATGATATATGTGAATTCAAATGGGTTGTATGGATTGTTTAATAGAGTACAGGGACGTGAGTAAAGCTCAGACTGATCAGAATAGAAACACAATGTTCTTTTACTAAAAGCTGAAATAGATACCTCTACATAGGAAGTTCTGAATTCACTTAGAGAAACACTCACACAGCTATGGATCTTTCTCCCACATTCAGCTTGCACAGAGGCAGTGTCACTGGCTACATCACATACACTCCAGCTGATGAAAACCTGCAGTTCATATAAGCTTGGAGTGACAAATCCTTAGCAGAATTGAATATTGTTTTTTTCTCTTCAGTTGCTCATCTATAATGGAACGGTTTAGAGTTTCCTCACTTTTACTGTTTTATTTGTCTTTGTCATCTATTCTTGTCTGATATTGACAGTGCAGGGAGTTGGCATTTTCGAGGTGCTTTGAGATTCTGCAGTTAAAGTTGTCTTGTAGGTAATAAATCAGTTCTGGGGCACCAAAGAATACTAGCTGAGTTGTAGCAAGAAAGGGAGAGCAAGGAAGAGGCTTGTTGGTAGACATTTCTCTATTTTTCCTAAGAAATAATATCAAAGCAATATATGGTGATTTTGCAAGTTAGTGCGTTAAATTGCCAGCACAATGAACTCTCAAAGCCTTTTATGTTGGCTTGAATGCTACTTCCCAGTGTATTTCGTGTGTAGGTATTGTGAAGTCACACACCTTGTCACATCCCATTACCTAAATGTGAAAGCTACTCTCTCCTATGCCAGAGTGCAATATTTGCTGTTCTGTTAATGACACTACAGTGGTCCTGACCTTCTCATTAATTAGCGCTTTCAGAGTGTTTCCCAACATTCTGATTTCAGCACTGTCTGTTGTGAGCATCACAGTGCAGAGGCCCTTCTTTTTTTTTTTTTTTTCTTTTTTTTTCCTGGAAACCTCTCATCCTTCAGTTCTCTTAAATAAGAGCAGAGAACCAAAGCTGCCAGTTCAGGCACTCCCACCAGTACTAACAATCTCATCATAAATCACATACCTATTTCAGACTGGCTGTGATTCTACCCCAGCTAGGAAGAAAAAAAGCAACACAACACAAGAGAAATTTCTCCCCAAATCCTCCTTCCCCTGTCTAGAAGCTGGCACAGAACATGTGTTTACAACAAGACAGTGTCACCAGATTGCAAGGTGCAAGTTCTCCCCAATTTTCTATAAGCAGTTCTTCAACTGGGAATCCTTCCTGTAGCCACAGAACATGGCTGTTCCTGGAATTAAGGGGTTAGTTTGCCCCTTTAATCTTACATAGCTCATTAACAGCATTTTAAAGAGCTAAAAACCCACTCAGCCCCCAAACACGCCACAATGAATCACTGCATGCAGGCCAGGCCTTAAAAAAGACAGATTTTTAATTCAGTGATCAATTTAGATCTCAGGTAAAGTACTGAGCTACTCAGTTCCCTTCCAAACAGAAGCTGAATGCAAACACCAAAATGATTACTAGTCAGATCATTTGCTCAGCATTCATATAGATGGATGCATGGGTAACTACCTGTAAAGAACTGTGAGAAAGTTACAAATGAAAGCAGAATGGGTAAACTGCAGTGTTAGTTTACACCACTGAGGAAATACTGGAAAAAAAAAAAAAAAAAAGGGAAAGAGAGAGGTACATGAAGATGTGCCATGCTGCCATACTTCGCCTTACTTGAACCTCTTAGTGCTCCTGGTTTGTCCCTTTGCATCTCTTCTGCGTCTGTAATCCAGCTGGTAGCAGCCAGAAGTTACCACCATGACCTAATCCAGCCATCCACCAGTTCTGTATTTATTGTTGACAAGAAGCAGAATCATTAGAGGGGCACTAGGAAAAAGGATCTCTTGATGCAGTGTGCATTCAGTCCTGAAGCTGATCTGAAAACACTGCCCCTTTCATGCTAAGTCAAAGGCAGGTGCCTGTGTGACCAACCAACCAGAGCTCTGTGTCATCGCTGTCCATGGTTACTGGTAAAACCACTAGCTCAAAATACTAAAATGAAAGTAATAGGAAATTCAGGCCTTATTTTGTTTGTTTATGGCATTATCTCCTGTGTTTAAGCCCACCCAGAGTCTTTGCGATTAGCTGTGAACCTTGGAACAAAACATTCCGTGGGTGTTCAGAAACCCTACCCCACGTGTCTTCAGACAGCACTGAACACTTCCATGTCATGCCTTTGAGAATGGCCTTCTCTGCCTGGAGAAGGCCCAAGCAATGTCAGCTGTCCTGGGCCATTGCAGAAGGAAACGTATTGCTGCTGTGCACGGGAGAGCTGATCAGAGTGAGGAGCTATTCTGTTGAAGGCACACTCAACTTCAAATCCGATGATCACTGTGGAGCTTTGGCCTTTACCCAAGCTCTGAGAGCTGGCTCTTTTTCAGTGCTTGTCCCAAGTCAATAAAAAGGGCTCATTATTTTTACTGGTGGATTTGTCTCACATTGGGCTACACTAAAAGCTGTCAGAATTCATCTGGACCCACTTACAGGAGAAGGGTACTTATCAAGGTGTGACACCGCAAGAAACCGCCTTACTTTTGGAGCACAGCAATTCTAAGTGCATCAGAACACATCGGAACACAGCTTGTGGGTGCAGGGCTGGGTCATTGCTAATGAAATACAATTTCAAATCAGCGGTATCTCTGCTCACAGTCGTGTTGATCTGCACTGTGGTGCAGAAGGATTTGGCTCGGTGGAGCATCCGCCTTCGCTGTGATCTCCCTTTACCGAGTGCTCAGACAAGTTTGAGTTTGCTCCCAACAGTTAGTGAGAATTTCACATTTGTATATTGCCCTCATAGAACAACTCAAGAGTGTTCAAAGCGTGTCTTCAGTGTCATCGCTGCTTTCCTACCATCCTAAATTTGTAAGTCAAATGTAGTTCTTTACTCTGGGTAATTTCCATTAATTCTTAAAATGTTTGCCACGGGTATGTTATTTTCACAAACATCTGAATTTAAATTACAGCCTTCCTTTAGCATGCAGTACTCAACATTTGAAAGTCTCTCTTGCATTCATTACTTCATCAACCAATAAAAGCTTCTCTCTTTTCCCCCCTCAGGGCCGATGTATTAACTTCACCCGAGTTCAGTCCCAGTAGAGGAGAAGAAGAGGATTCAAGGAGGAAATTACAGCCACATTGCCACTTTCCAACCCAGCAGAGAGAACCGAGCACTTCCCCGTGTTTCTTGGAGCGCCTTCAGCCCGAACTCAGAAGGTTTCTGCATTCCCCTTACCAGGAGCCAGCACTGCCACACCAAGCTCTCGCGTTCCACCACAGTGACAAGGAGCACTGACTCCTGTGCCTCTGCTTTATAGAACACCAGAGGGAGAGCACAGACAACCAAAGATAATAATGTTTTTCTATTTTCATTACTTTTTTCAAGACTGCGAATTCTCAGGACGTAACGTGCTTTTAGGGGAGATGCGGAGTTTCTCAGACGCCAAGATGGCACGTGTTATGTAAATAGGGACTGCTCGCCATGGGCGGAGGATAAAGCTTCCCACCAGGCTCAGCAAACACAAGAGTTCACTGCCTTACAGCGATGTCAGATCTCAAAAGCCTTCCGAGTCTCCCTTCGCATTGTGCCTTACGGGAACCTTCTGACTGGAAATCTTGTCATTCTAACACTGAAAAGTGCACACGCATGACAAAATGTAGACAGGATGCCTCAAGGTATTGGTAGCGAGCAAGACTTTGCCCTTTAGTTTTTGAAGACACCTTTCTTTCATTATGCACCCGGGACAGGAAGAAAATTAATAGAGCGTTATTGCACAGGAAGACAGCCTGTAACCAGAGATCTTGAGCAGAGTTTGAGGGACTGATGCTTCAAGACCTTGACACTGTGGCTGGTGGTTTTTTCCCCCTTCCTGCATTCAAAGTTCAGCAGCGCATAAAACATCATCATCTATAAACATACCTAGCAGTAGTAGGCTTATGTATTCTTTTTTTTTTTTTTTTAGATGAAAAAAGCAGTAGCCACTAAGCTGGTATCTCAGGGTTTTTTTCCCCCCCGAATCTCCAAGGGCTCTTCAGCGTCACAAGCCAGCAACTCTCTTTGCATGAGAATTTCAAAGTTTAATTAATATAATTAAAGGCAACAGCAAGCAGCAGCCTGTGAAGATTTTGCTCATCTTTTTTATGCTTTTTGACATTGAATGACCTATTACTGTATGTGCATTACTCGGTTTTCGAGGGGGCACCGAGCTTTGGTTAAGATTCAGCAATGGAAAAAGACCTCCTTCCATCAATTTAGAAATTAAATGTATGGGAGCGCCGGCCATCATAAAACATCGACAATGTATGTATTATAATTTTTTAGAAAAACCAGTGTCGTGTCACGTCGATGATGCCAAATTATGTTAGCGTGAGCGGAAACACTGTGGGGGAGGAAGGAGGGAGCAGCTGAAGAAAAAGGCTCAAATGATCCAGTCACTTTCGATACTGTACTTCAGATGCAAAATGGATATTCGAGTCGAAACCTGACAAAGCGCGCCTGCTTTGATGGGAACTGGTATAGACAATGACCAGTGGCTGGGTCAGTGGGATGTCTCTCTGCGAGCAGGGAGGCTTATCAAATGACACTAAAAATAAGTTCAACAACCATCACGTTTGAGGGGAAAAGGCGAACATTTCACATTTGGTGGGCATGAATGTGTGCAAGATGGAAAGAGCAATGCGAAGCATCCCGGTCTAATTATCTCCTTTGTGCTCTTCATTGAAATCACAAGGGACATAAATAATGCTTTTGGTCCATGTCCAAATTTGTGGCACTGCCCAAAGAAGCCTTCAAGTATATCCACTCGCTTACGTCTTTTGCTTGAGTTTATTTATGTCACTGGTAGCCTCATCATCAACAACCGTGCGTGCACGTTACGCTATAAATAAAGTGATTACCTAAGTTTGTGAGCATTTCTTCTTCTTCCCCCAGTCCCGCAGTCTCTACACAAGAGCCATCTTCACCTGGCAGCCACGCAGCCACCAACCTTGGCAGACAGACCACCTACCCGTGGTGCTCTACCTGCGACGTCACGTGGTGTGCCAGAGAAGCCGGTCACAGACCAACTCCAGGGGCTTCCGATGATAGCCCTGTGGTTCTGTACAACACATCAGACACAGTACATGCAATACAAGCCATCAGAAGTGCCCGCACGGCAGTGAGGTGCCTGCAGTGCTGGGTCTTCACCACTGTGCTCAGCGTAATCGTAGCTCCGACACCAATGGCCCACGGTTGGGAATGGTTAGCACGGATGCGTATGAAAGCTGACCTTACCCATGAAGCCCAACCACTAAGAAGTCTTTGGCTCACTTCAAGTCATTGACAAAGCTCCTGGGTGTCCTGCAGCCAAACACAAGGCAGAGAACCCAAGCTAAGTAGGTTTGCTAAGACACAAGAGGCTCGGCACTTTTACTCACAATGCTGGAGCAGATCTCATCAGATGAAGTTAAAAACAACTCTTCTCGCTTTTACTTCTTTTTCCTCCATTTTTCATGTGAACACTACACTTCTTTTGAGTTATCTCTGGAATTGTCAGCTTGCATTCTGAGCAGTGTGTTGCATAATAGAAAAACATGCAGATGAAGAGGATTTTTTCCTCACATGTATCTGCTGTCTCTCAAAGAATACTTGCAAAATCCAGCGCCACAGAAATACAAACCCACTCAAAATCTTTTTCTCTATAGCTGTCTCTCTCTGCTCATTAGAAACTGTGGAATGCTCAGTTTTTCACAGAGCGGCCGAGACTGGGCAAAAACGTATTTCAGGTATCTACATTGATTTTCCCTTCTAATTGGTATGACGTTACTCTAAGTTACACTTTCCATTCAGCTGAAGAGAACATCCTAAGAGTTTTGTTATTATACAGTGCAGAATATCTGTCACAAATAATTTGGGGGGCATGAGGCACAAGGTAATCGTGGTTTAAAATCCACTGATTCAAAATGACACAAGGTAAGACTTACTCAACACGATAGCTCAAAATGTTTGAGAACAGCATCATCAGTGGGCTTAATGCAGGCCTTCATACATTGCACTGTTTTGTACCTTGAAAGTCTCCTTATGAAAAGATTCTTGTTGGATCTCTTTGAGCCTGCCCAACCAAACCTAACGGCACCTTGAAAAAACAAACCAGCAAAAGAGCCACCCAGAAAACTTTCTACTTTGAAGCAACACCCCCCCAGTCTGAATAGATGCTGTAAGAAGATGCCTCCTCGTACTTCAGTACCTTATTTCTGTGATGGGGCAACCTTCAAAATACACGTAGAGGGTAACTACAGGCAGCAGTTGGAGCAATCCTTCATTGGTTTGGGAGACTTAGGATCCCTCAGAAAATGATGGGAGTTCAGAGTGAGTGTCCCTTCCTGGTAAGGCATGCCATTTCCCAGGACCGTGAGCTCTGGGTTCCCACCCCAGATAAGGTGAGCCCTATGCTCAGATCATCCCACCCATGTAATTTCCCATGCAAAACGTGGCACACTTGGCCATTTTATGGTGTAAACATGGAGATTAACATACAGCAAAGAATAAATCGTTAAAAATAAATAAATAAATAAATCCTGTTCCGTGGCAATTCAAAGAGAGGCCTTTGGAATAGGTCTTCCAGTGGGCAGTATGTTGTTTCACGTACTTGCCACGTGCCTTGTATCACACAGACCTGAATCACTCCACCACAGTACCAGCTCAGTAAAAGGCACACACCTTGCTCACACAGGCAGCGTGCTGACAGCATACTGCCATGTAGTGGGGGAGGCACAGCAATTAGGGAGTATCGGTTCCAGAGGACGAGAAAGAAAAGCTATGCGGATTCTCACAGAGATTCCGTCGGCTATGTCTGTGAAATGTGCTTCAGACACAGGATGAGGGAGCAGAAAAGCCATAAAATATTAGGAAAACGGAAAGTTGGTCTCACTGTGTTTATGCTGGATTCCCTGGTAATGCTCAGTGTCTGCAAGAGCTGTTCACAGGCGAGCTGCTGAAACGGAACTGGGTCTTCATGAGGCACAAGCAGCACTCTATAATAATCTCTGATTTTTTTAAGGGATTTACTGATGCTTCTTCTACTTGACCATGCTAGGAGGCAGAACACACACCTCCTCACATATAAGAATGTCTCCAACAAGAACGGCACGTTGATGAAACATTTCCTCTAAAGTGCAACGTGCAAAAATGCGTAGAAATAGCACCAGGCAGCTTTTGAGAGCTCAGTTACAACAAAGATAGGGCAGGATTTGTATCAGTGGAAACAGTACTGTGGACAGCAGAATAGCCTGAATATGACAAGGCTGTTTTTATTTAATACATATTGATAATAGGGGAATTTAATTGGCTGGAGTTAATATGAAATAAAAGGAAAATGAATTTTTAAGTGTTCCATTTTAGTTGGTTTTTAATTTAACAAGAGCTATGGCTTTCATCAAACATTAATCCACAGGACTTAAACGAAGGGAGACATGTCAGGCTGATCTCTCTAAGGTGGAAAGCAAGGAATTTCCTTCAGGTTTGTTCAGAGTCAGAAGCACAGCACGAGAACCCGGGCTGCCTTCTCTCCACTCACACCAGTGTTTTTCCTGTAGGAAATCACCGTGCCACATTTATCCTCATCTCATCGTCCTTAATGCGGCACCACAACTCCGTATTTCACATACTGATATTTACTTAACATCAGCGTATTTAGATGTTATAATGTGCACACTGTGGTTGCAATCCTGGCTCTTTGTTTTTATTTTCTTTGAGGCCAAAGACACCATTGTATTTATCAGTCTTGGTGAGTGGCACCTCATGCAAGTCACGTGTATGTCTCTTACCCGTAATTTTGAAGGACTATGAATACACAGTTATCTGGTCTCTATGAAATTAGTGGTGACATCAGACTGCACTGCTCATTGTTTTCACTTTTAAGCATGTCTTTACAATTCAAATCATGTTGACACATTAAAAAAAACCAACAACAACAAGAGGAAGCCACCAGTAGCGAGGTTGTACCTCTTGCTTCTCCTCCCTGCACGTGGAAATGGAGTGGAGGATTTTGTGTTCTGTCACTTTGGACAAAATGTGGTTCTCCTGCAGCTGGCTCAGTCTCTTTTATTCACCACAGTTCAGCCTACAGGGAAGGGTAAAGAAACTGAGCACCATCAACGTTGTTTTTCCAGGTGGGAAAATACACATTTTATCCGCACTCATTGACTGCTGCCTCATGACTAAAACAGCATTGGTCTTCTGTGGAACAGTTTTCTTTTTTCTAGCTCATTGGGAAGCAATGAAGGTGCCATCACCATCTGTCTTTAGATTTTAGCTCTCTGGAACTGCTTGCTCGCAAGAGGAATAGGATTCGGGTAGCTAAAAGCCACAGTGCAGGGAAGTGGGGCTTGACTCTGCTCTCCCTCCCTATGCCTCTCCCACACGGCCGAACATTCCCTGACCCCTGAGCAGCTGTCAGGATGTCCTGCAGCAAGCACGTGCCCACAGTAGCTAGTTCAGAGAACACAAGAACTGGGAGAAGGAGCACAACGGTAGGAGAAGGAGACAAAACTTCTGGGCTGTTATACACCTTCAACAGAATAAGTAGAGGGGTCATGGCAGTAGAAGGCAAGCTTCCGTGTTATCTCTATTCATGAGACTGCTAAAAGGAGGTCGGTGGGTCTTGCTGTTGTCTCCAGCAAGGAAAAAAGGACCCAGCCCAAGGAGCTGAACGTGAAAACGATATCACTGCCATAGGAAACATCGGGTATCACGAGGAGGTGAAAAAATTAAAGCAGGTAGGAACTTATCTATCAAAAACTAAAGAGATGACAGTAAGCAGGAGAAGTAAATGTTACATTTGCTAATGAGCATTTTTAAAATACCTCTTGAGCTGTTACAAAATTACTTTATGTCAAAATTTCTAGTAAAAGCCTTATTAGACCTGGCATGTACTATTTTATTTCACAAATCTGTTTCGCATTGGCTCAATTAAAATTGTTATATATTTTTGGGTCTTGTGTAGGTGCCATCTGTTTAACAGCACAAGTGGGTCCTGTGATGCACTTGTAAATTTTCTGCTGCAATATTTTTTATTTTTTTTTAATATAATGAGGGAGTTTGGATACAAGAAACCGACATTATTTGATGATTTTTTAGGTTTTGGCAGTAAACTTGCAGTGATTCTTACTCTGTTACAAGGATGGCTCTGCATCCTATGGAAAAGCAAACGGCTGATCTGCATGTTTGCACCAAAGTCATATTATTTAATTCACACTTCTTTTTTTTTTCTTTTTTTTTTTTTTCTGCCTTATTTCATAAATGAGCTAATTTTCCCCAAATGGAATCCATGGGGATGAGCTCAGCTGGTTTGGTATGGCTGTAGCTGCTGCTTTCCATGTTGCTGCTGGTACTTGCTGGAGTCCATCTCCAACAGTGAAGAAGTTAGCAAGATTGTGCCCAGCTGCCTTAAGCTGTCTTAAATTGATGCTTCTTTCAGCATAAATTTGCCCATTATCAAACTCCTGGCTAGTAGAGAAACCGAACATATTTGGCAACAATGAACCACCAACAGCCAGCACCAAGCCCAGGAGCACCACAGTGGTTCCTCACCTCACAGACACATCCACAAGGAGTGACCAATCCTGTCCACCCAGTACTGCTGCAGCTGACGTGAGCTACATAAGATACACAACATCTAGTGAAGATGGCTGGTAAAGAGAACGCACCTTTTTGTGGTAAAATGCCTTTTGCACAGAAATGGTTTCTCAATGCACTCTCCAGCAGAAAATAATAGGGAAGAACTAAAGCCTTTTTTACACTTTGTGCCTGTTGTTACTAACATTGTTTCCCTCTATTACATCACGAGAACTGAAATGCAGTTCCCAAATCACCACAAAACCCCAAGCCCAACCTATTGGCCAATTCCCCTTTAAAAAAATGCCTTCTCCAACTCTCCTGCTCAAGTCTCCATTCTTTTTCAGAAGAGCAGAACTTGTGGTGGTGACCATAATGCAGCTTATTCTGAAACATCACCCTATCTCCACCATGCCCACTAACCACAACCCTCAGTACCACATCTCCACGGTTCTTGGACACTTCCAGGGACAGTGCACCACCTCCCTGGCAGCCTGTATCACCTCATCACTACTTTTTCTGAGAAGAAATGTTTCCTAACATCCACACTTACAGGCTTCTGACAGTCCAGGTGAACCTGTCTGGTCTGACTACAGTGCTACAGCAAGGCATTTTGTTAACAAGGCAACAAAATACAAAAGTAATGACCATGCACCACTAAGGCATCCAGAAAGCATCTCCTTCGGCATTCCATAGTGCCATTACTCCTTCCAAAAACCTCTCCGTATTATCCATGCTCTCAACAATTCCTTAGTACTCGAGACAGCTGCTCGGGGTATTGTCAACACCCTGAATGTTTTGTATCTATTGACAGAACTGCAAAATGCTGATTAAATTACGTGCTTTAGCCAACCTGTGTAGGGAAAATTAATTGAACTGCAAAACGAATGGGTTCAGTGTTACCTTGTTGGAACGGGGAGGCTGGGCTATGTAATGCTTGATCTCCTTTTATTTGATTAGGCAAATTAGGAAACAACAGTGTGAAATGCATTATTGTACTAATGTGATGTCCAAAATGCGAATCTCATTAGAGTGCTGGCCTTGGTGTTTTTTTGTTTTGATTATCTGTAAGCTGAGGAAGAAGAAGTAGGCCAGAAATATATATTTTTCAAATTACAGCAGAATTGCCCAGTAATAAACACTGTATTCTGTGCATGCTTTTTCCCGTGGAACACCTCCTAATAAAAGCTGCCAGGGAAATTTAGAGCAACGTGTACTTAAAATGGAGGAGCCACGCTAGGTAGATGAGGACAGAGCCAGGGAGCATTATGGCTTGATGTAGGCTTGCCTAAAGGTGTAAGTACTGCAGAGAAATGAAGCTCTGTGGGGTGAAACCCCTGCGGTAGCACCAGCACCACAAACATCTTGGCAAAGGCACAGGTTAGGGTTGTTCTAGGAGAAGGAAAGGAGAAAGAAGTAAAGAAAAAAGGCCCTCTGGTAGATGGGCTCAGGGGACAGCCCACTGCCATGCTGGAAGACCAAGGGATGCCAGGGTTTGGTGAGGTGAGAGCTGCACTATGGCAAAGGGCAAGACAATATCTGGCTCTTCCAGGCAAGGTTTGGATTCAAGGTCACTCCATAATGGTACGGGAGAACAAACATATGGTATAAAAGTAAAACAACACTACATTTCATCTGCAAGAGGGTTTTATGAGAAGTGCCAGTTCAGATAGAAGTTGGTAAAGGGTCACTTCACAATATAGCCCTTTCAAATTGCAGTTCAAACTCAGAATTAATTATCCTTACACTGTCTTGGGTTTTCTTTTCTTCTTTGCTTCACATTAACTGCAGCAAAAATTATTTTAAAGCAATGATCTTGAACGTCATGTCCTTCAGCTGGCCCTGAAAATCCATTTTCTATGGAAAGCCTCCTTTCTTTTTCAAGATTTCTGTTAGTCTATAAAGCTCATCAAGGCTCTGGTTCTCTGGGGGTGTCAGATGCTTGGATAATACCCAGGTGTCTGCTGGCTGGACCAATTCCAAGGCTCTTTATTAGCATGAATAGGCCCATTTGAAAGTGGTTTAACTCCTTCAGCTTTCAGGGATACAGAGCGAGTCCTGCAGCAGCACGCTTTGAGTGCAGGCATGGCTACAGATAGAAGTTCTGAGTCACTGAGTTGCAAGATAAAAACAGAACATCAAGGTTACTAAGAATAGGCTGAGAGACAGTGATTTGAGAATTCTTTTTTTTTTTTTTTTCATGCAATACTACCTGTAAAGAGTGTATCTTTAAGGCCAGAGCTATTCCCCACACTTGAGGAAATGCCACTTATTCTCTGCTGCATTAGCTCTGGGCATGGCAGAGGAAAGAGATGGTTTTCCTACATGAAGTGGTGCATCAGAGCTGCTTCTTCCAAGTGGCCCTGCAGGCCTGGCTCAGGGGCTCCCTGCAGGGTGGAGTACAATGTGGGGGTCAACCCAACCTCTGGCTGTGCTGACACAGCCCATGGCCAGCAGGCTCTGTCCCAGTGTTACTCCTGCCAAGGAGAAAATTTGCTGGCACTGAGCATCACTGCAATACATTAGGTGCAGTTGCTGACAACAAATGTTACGCTGTCTTGCCACTAGGATGTCTTCTGAGTGTTGGCACTGGTATATGATTGGTGGTGTATGAAACTTGTTATGGGTAGTGAAAAAACAATGTATGAACAGCTGGGTGAAATTAAGGACCTCGAAAATACAGCTTAGATGTCAAGACAAGTTTCTAGTACAGATTCAGGAGGCAGAGAAGAGGAATCAGAGACCAAAGTGTACTTCTCAATGCGTGGGGATGAGTTCATCTTTAGAACAAAAGCACAACACCTGTGGCAAAAAGAACCAACAGCCTATGCAGTGCCATTGCCTCCCTCACATCAGGGGTAGAAGGAACATGCTGGCTGCTCTTCAGGCAAGACACTGTGAAGAAAGCAGGGCAAGGTGGGGCTGTGTCCCTGACTGAAGGAAGCAACCATAGAATCAGAACAAGTAACCAGGCATGTGAAGATCTTGTCATCATGTGCTTAAAATTAGAATGGTGAGCAGATGCCCTTGGCTTCCCAGGGATGAGAGGAAACTTCAGCCTCCTGCTTGGAGCTCCAGCAATTTGTCTTAGAAACCGAGAAGCTTAGAAAATGAATGAGAAGGGGCTGCAGGTCCAAGAGTCAAGTGGTTGCTGGCCACAGTGCATGCTTAATACTGCTATCTGTGCCACATTTTAAGCAGATGCGGTTAACCTGTTTCTCCTAAATGCTAGCCACAAGGCATTTTGTGTTCTCCTGTAAGTCAAAAACTGGAGAGGAAGTGACGACTGCTCTATCAAGCAAGAGAAGAGGAAATCCAGAGACTTTCCATTCCACCTTTGGTGGTCAAACCTAGTAATTGTTCTGGACAGATTGGATAGTTGGGCAGAGAGGAACCCCATGAGGTTCAACAAGATAAAATGTAGAGTCGTGCACATGGCATGGAATAACTGCACACATCAGCACAGGTTGGGGGCTGATCTGCTGGAGAGGAGCTCTGTGGAGAAGGACCTGGGTGTCTGGTGGACAGCGGGCTGGCCAGGAGCCAGCAGTGTGCCTGTGTGTCCAAGAAGGACAGCGATACTTGGCGTGTACTGCAAAGAGCGTGGCCAGCAGAGTAAGGGAGGTGATTCTCCACCACTACTCTGCCCTGGTGAGGCCACATCTGGAGCACCGTGCCCAGCTATGGGCTCCTCAGCTCAAGAAGGTCAGTGAAATGCTGGAGAGAGGGTCCAGCGGAGGGCCACAAAGATGATCAGGACCTGGAGAATCCCTGGTATGAGGAAAGGCTGAGATATTTTGACAGTTCATGTAACCTCTGAGGTCGTGTTACAGCCAGAGAAAAGTCCATCATGCAACAGTGACCAAGATGATTCTGGTAAAGGAAATGGCTTTCAGAGGCTGACCACTTTGCGAGTTTTGCTTTCATCACACAGAAGTAAATCCATTCTGCAAAAGGCATTTTTCAAATGAAGCATTGTTGCACTCCTCTTTGATGCTCATTTCAAACTCTTTCCACATCAGTTCAGCTATTTAATGGCAATTAACAGCAGCTTCCTGACAGTCCATTTTGCTGTTGGAAACCCTATAGGACAGATTCCTGAGGATCTGTGTGTCCTTCGCATCACCTACCAGCATCTTGCTGCCTTGGTACTATGCAGGGAAAGTTGGTGCAGAGCCTGATGGCAGCTGAGGGTCACTGCACTCACTGGGAAGCATTTCGGATTTCAGTAATCAGTTTTTAAGGAGGACGCAGTGGGCACAGCATATATAGCAAATCCTATCCAAGCTCTGTTGCTATTTTTTCTGTCTGTGAGAAGTAGGTCAGAAAATCCTGTTCTTTGCTTCAGCTTCTCCTTGGTCCTTCCCAGAACAACCCACAGTTCTGCTCCAGCTACACTTGCCAATCCACGCAAAGTTTGCTTTCTTCCTTCATGGATATGGTTTGAAAAACTCCACATTGGCATGTAAAATACTGCTGTGCACAGAATACTCCAGTCACTAGCTCACTGAGACAAATTTTATCCTTGTACCAGTTGGGGCATCCTTGCTGTGTCGGAGAGACACTAAATTTGAGGCCTTCTCCTGTCCCAGTCTGCCCGACACGTGCATCAAGACCCTCTATTTTCTGCAGGAAAAGCTGATGCAGGTGCAGAGCTGAGGCCCTTCTAGGTGGAGCATATTTCTGTGTTCATGATATACAAAGATCACGCTAAGTGCCCCTGGTTCCTCTAAACCAAGCTATATGGTAATTCTCTGCAAAGTGACAAACATATGGACTGCAGGACTCCTCTGAAACTAGCCACTAACAATTTGTATCTGTAACTAAATCAAACCAGCTGATGGACTGGCTTTGCTACTTCAAATAATTTCCTCTGAGCAGACCATCTGGTAACCACCAAAAGTTCCTTTTTTACAATTTATTTCATTTTGCAGGGCAGTATTATTTGACACACAATATTTGTGTCCAATTCAGCCTGCGTAAGTCATCTGAAAGGCTGATTTCTCTGGCTCTGCAATTTGCTTTTCAAGCTTTAGAACCACAGAGGTGAAAGCTTCTCTTCAGAAAGGGAAACATAGTACTTCTGCGTTTCCTCATACATTAAAAAAATGACATAGAAACTATGTCCATTTCATTTTCATTACTTGAGGATTGCCTATTTCTTCCAGTGCCCACCAAATGCCTATCCCCTTTGTTCCCTTCAATCTGAGAGCTGAGCTCTGGCTGCTCCCAGTGAAGCCCACGAAGCAGCCACAGCTCAGGGCTGCCCTGTACCATCCCTGCACCCTGCACAGCCCCTGGAAAACATCTGACATTACCAAAGAACTGCGTAGTGCTGCAGCATTAGGAAAGAGCTGGAGAGTGAGAGGTCTCCAGGAGCCCGAACATACAGAGGAAATATGAATCTCTGAGATAAGGGAAAGGAAGTTCGCGATCTCTGCAGGATGAGAGCCTGAGCCCAAAGTGATTGAAGGGGAAAAGAGCCACCACCTATGGGCCTGCTGAAAAGCTGTGCCACCAGGAAGAGATGGAGGGATGAATCATAGAACCATTAAGTTCCAACCTTAAGAACACTAATGTCACCAAGTCCAACCGCCAGCTCATCCCCACCATGCCCACTGACCATGTCCCTCAGTGCCACATCTCCAAGATTCATGAATATCCCCATGGACGGTGACTGCACCACCTCCCTGGGCAGTCTGTGTCAGCAGACCACTCCTCTTACTCCTCCTTCTGAGAAGAAATGTTTCCTAATATCCAGCTTGAGCCTCCCTTGGCACAACTTCTGGCCATTCCCACTTGTTCTGTAAGACAAGAAGGATGTATGCTCAACCTGAACAATGTCTATCAGTACCTGCACAGAACAACTGTAAGCTCAGCCGGGACATCCACTGGCGTTGCCCAGCAAAGCTGCCTTTGGCTCACCAAAGTCACCAAGATCAGGCCAAAATTGGACTCTTCCTCTCTCTCCTGGGAACGAGGCCATGCCCTGTGATGTATTCCAAATCTAGAGGAACCTGGTCACATGGTCTCTATAGAGATGACCTTTAAAGTGGCCAACGGGTCACCCTGTCTAGTCACACCAGGAAACAGCTTCCTCTCCTGGCCACAAATGCACCTGTAGCAGCAGCACCCATTGACAAAATGCCTGCAGGACAATGAGACCACTTCTATTTCCATTTGTTTCCCCTTACGTAGCTGCTTCAACCCACAGTTGAAGTTAAATAGTACTGACTTTAAAAGGTAAACATTTCTCACAGCTTTCTCATCAACTATATTAAATACAGTCATAAAAAAGCCCCACAATATTTTCTGTATTTGCTGAAGGATGACGTCCCTCCTTGCCTTAAGCGTGTGCCAGATTACTCATAAACCTGGACCATATGCCACTGCAATTTACTGATGGGCCCAAGCTGTTTTGGTAGATACAAAATCCAAGGGGATTAGGGAGGCTCGATCCACGCTGAAAACAGAGCAACAGCAGTGGGGCAGCTGCTTGCTCTCTTTGCTCAGTCTCAATTTAGGTCACTTGCCAACACAGCCCGCCCAAAAGGTGACGCTGGAGCAGGGCTGGGCTGCAGCAGGGCACTCACCACAGAAGACAGCTCAAGCAAATCTCCCTCGTGTCAGCCCTTGCAGGAGGCCCATCCACTCCACAGCCAGCATTCAATGGGTTACCATAGCTCTGTTTTTGTTTTCCCCATCCTAGCAAGGGGGCTGCTCTCCAAGAAGGGGAGGGCAGAGCTCAGCTGAAAGCATTGCCCAGAATGATAGCAAGCTGCAGCCTGAGTGTGGACACCCCGTGCTTCTCCACCCAGATGAGCAGCACTCCAGTGCACAGCTGCTGCATGCAGGATCTCCAAGCAGAATGTTCTGAAGTTTGCAAGACCATTTGCAAGACTCTTGCAAACAACAGACTTTCCAGCTGTTGAAACTAGCAGAGTGCTTACTCAACACAGTGGTTTAGTAACCGTGCGAGGATCAGTTGCACCTACACATCTCACTGCTCGGTTCAAGTAGATCTGAGTCCAGCCCTTACTAAGGAAGAATCACAATTGTAGCTCTATGTTTCCCACCCTGACTGTCACCTTGTGCCCTGTCTGCATTAATGAATGTTGGCTCTCAATCATCACTTCTGCTCAATCTTTTATATCAGACTGGCAAAATAAGGAGTCTCCATAGATTTGTGGAAATGAGCCCCGCAATGGGTTGCCAGGGGTTGAGGACTGATTGGAAAAGCATTTCTGTGTTTTCCTACAGATTTGTCCTCCTTAAGTTTATTTGTCCCTGCTGCGTCCCAAAGCGACCCCAACACAAGCACGTTGTCTCTTCTGAGCCAAGGTAGTGGAGATGAACTACTGTTACTCATCACTTCCCATGCCCAGATGTGCAATGCAGATGGGGTTTGCAGAAGGGGACAGGGTCTGACTGGTCATCATCATTTACAACTTTTATTAAACCCATTTTCTTTTCTAATTATTATAATAGTTCCTGAAAATATCGTCTGTGGACTTAAAGTATCTCATTATTGTGTGCTTTAATGAAAACTGTGGAATTATCTTGTGCTCGGTGCCACATGGCCACATATAGCAATGACAATGCTAAATAATTTTTAAAAATTTATAGTTTACAAGATGTATTTCCCATCTGTGGCAATACAGTAGCTCCCAAACGCATTAGATTTCATTACATTAACAACACCTCTTAAAAACAATTGGCTTAACTCCACAGGATGGTTTTATAATGACTCAAAGTGTGTTATAGTGTATACACATGTCGAAGATTAACAGTATCTGAGTAGCACCAAAGCAACTGAACTCCACGTCCAAAACAACTGCTTTTATCCTTCAAATTAATGCATTGCTGCTCAAAGAACTAATCCCGTTAAGACAAAGAAAAGGCTCCTATTGGCACTTTGCAAAAGCACAGCCCGACAACTGAAGCTACGACAGCAACAAAAACCTGTAGAGTTTTAAGTGCAATGTCTATGAAAGTGATTAATCCCTGCGGTGAGATTAGTAGGAACTTCTCCTTCCCTTCTCTCCCTGGAGACATTCTGTGTTACAAGGCAAAAATACATGAACTGTGCTCAACTTAAAAATTGATTTTGGGATGTAAGCCAGACCAGATGGTTAGAAAAACTAAATACCGTTGATTTATTTCTTACCCTTTACGAAGCAATATTAGAGACAATGGACCTTATCAGAACAAATGAGAATAAACATGGGGATGCAGACTCAATAGAGAATTAACAACCATATCTACCAGCTTCTATTATGCTATGATTAATTCTGAATTGTTGCAAGTATTATCAGCAAAAAATGTCTAGGTTTATCTAATGAAAACAGTGCCAAATGAGACAACCTTTTAGTCAACATTCTTCAATTTGCGAGACACTTTAGGATAAAAAAAAGGTACAGAAGATGCCAGGCTTCGTGCTATAAATTCAGCTGGAAAATGAGCTTAAACACCACCATGCTCCCAAACCCCAGGAAAGCCACGAAAAAGCCGAGATGAAAAACAGCACAAACCAAAAACCTCTGCAGGTTCTGACCGAGCAAACCTCTGGGATGCAACCACAGGGCTTGCACTCTTCCTCTCCCATTTCCACTCTGCATGCCTCAGTTTCCCCACCCCAGTCCATCAGGACCTGCCCACTGGTGCTGCAGCATGGGAGCTGTTGCCATTGCAGAACTCCAAATACTCTGACAGCAGCAAGAGGTGTGAGATGCTATTTCCTACACTGAGGCTAACAGGTACTCCTTGTAAACAGGTTACATTAATTACTTAACGAATGTTTACTGCTGTCCTGTATCGCACTCCGGTTCCACCATCTCTGTAGAGAGGGTATTCAGTGCGGCTTAACTGCAGTTGGCAACAAGAGGAAATGGACTTTGTGATGAAAATGTTCAAGGCGTGTTATTTGTGAGATGTGGCTGAGGTGGGACATAATGAATTTAGCCCAGTTTCGCTTCATTTGAGGTAGCTAACATATACCATAAAAGTTTAGTTTATACTCTGGAGCTGCCAGGCATGAATATCTCATTATCACTGCAAAGACTTTTTATTTTTTATTGGGACCTGTAACAGCATTGTGGTATGTTAATTATCAACAATGTAACAAAAAAAACAGCAAGCTTTTCTCCTTCATTCTCCATGGGCATAATGAAAACAGAGGGGGCCTGTCCGTGGACTGGCATTTAAGCTGGCATGCTTTATGCTGCAGCTCAGAGGGACTAGGTGCAGAGCCTGGAGCAGGACATGGAGGTCACTTTCCCTTGGCACACAGCCTCATCCCCACCACCTCCTGTATCCCAGGTGACCCCTAACAACATGCCTGGAGACCTACTCAGGGCATCACTCAGTGAGGACAG
Organism: Cyrtonyx montezumae; assembly: GCF_038088225.1. Taxonomy (NCBI): domain Eukaryota; kingdom Metazoa; phylum Chordata; class Aves; order Galliformes; family Odontophoridae; genus Cyrtonyx; species Cyrtonyx montezumae. The sequence goes on along the minus strand of NW_027071936.1, from coordinate 24,093,802 downwards.
GCCCCTTTGGAAAAAAAGGGAATTAAGACAAGGCTTGCAGGTCACAGACACAGGCACCAGAAAGTCAGCAAGTGTGATCAGATCTATTTTAGGATATCCTGGTCTGCAGAACATCCTGAGGATCAAGAAAGCTGCAGTCTCACATGCCAGACTCATCAGTGGTGAGACCACAAAGGTGATGTCAGTCCTAAAACGTGGCTAGCAGGAAGAAAGCAAGCAACAATTTATCATCTCCTGCCTCTGAAAGACACGGTTACCTCCAGTGCTTGACCACTTTCCTGCAATGCCTGTAAGGCCACGTGCCATTGGCTTCAAGACAGTTTCTGCAAGTTGTTGCATCTTAGGAGAAAAGGAAACCAGCACCTCATTTAAAGCTTAGAGTTGCTTTGTGTTATCTCTAGGCACAGAAACCAGCTGTCTGCTGCTTCTGCACAAGAGGACTTACTAGAACACAGCTTATCTGCTCATAGATTCCACTAGGTCATATTTCCCAACCCTTCCACACCATCTCCAAAGCACGGCCAAGAGGAAAGGAGCAGCTGGGAGGAGGTGGAGGATTTTTAAGGAGTCCATACAGACAGTACATCTAAACTTCTGAAAAGCCACAGCTCACTAAGAAAGAGACAACAGTGAAGGCACACTGGAAGGAAAAATCCAAATGAAGAAAAGGAGCCACTGCTTAGCCAGCACATGTAATGAAATACCAGCCCACAAAAGATTGAGATATGCATTAGGTAACACAATCCTTCGAACCAGATGTCTTTTACAAAACCAAATCCTCAAAAACATCGAGCATCTTTTTTTCCTTTCACTAACATTAGTATTCTGGAAAACAACACGTTGGGTGCTGCTCCAACTGTTAACGCTCCAAGGGCTGAGGCTATGGTGAGTCACTCTGCTACATACCGTGACCTTTTGAAAACCCTCTGCAGAACTGAGCAATCAGCTGCAATCAGAAAAGCAACAAATTTGCAAACTGCTCTTTCTTCGGGGCTCCTCCTGAGTGTCAAGCTGAGCTCCGATCTGATGCAAACAGGTGCACACCTCCTGGCAGCGGTAACTTAAGGCCCCAGAAGTAGTTCTGCCGATTTTTGCCTGTAAGAGGAAGGTGTTACTGGTGCCTGTGAAAGGATTCTGCGTGGCAAGGCATATAAAATCCATCCATTTTATTCCAGAGATGTTCGTGCAAAGGTTTGATTGGTGTCAACGGTCCTTTCTCCTTTCTTGATGAGTTTTCCTTTCAGTCTCAAGAGACCAATGAGTCAAAGAAAAACCTCAGAATGCTATAAAACAAGCAGCTCAACCTTGGTTACTGGCTTCAGATTTGTAAGTCCATGGCTACCAGTTGTACAAATTAACTACAAATTGGCCCAGATAAAGCACTATTGAAATGTTTTTTTTCTTTGACCTCAACAGCAAGGGGACAAGCTCACTCCATCACTGCATCAGCAGACCTGAAGGTGTTTTATCAGTTACCTCTGGAATTTTGTAGACAATATGGTGAATTGTGCTTTGTAACACCCATGAGGTTATACCTGAATGGCAATGAAACCTTCCTGTTCCACTGGTGAGGTCCTCATTAAGCTGTCCATCGTGTGCCACAGTTTTCCAGGGCACTGTGGAGACCTGAGCCATTGAACAACAGTTTTGATAGACCTGCTTGCTTTGCAGGAAGCATTAGAGTGCCAAAAATCAACTAACACTGAAGGACTGACAACTTTGTGGTAATGGAGCGAGCAGGCTGCCAGCTGGATGTGGAAGGGTTTGAAATCCTTCCTTCTCTCACTGAAGATGTAATAAGTGTCATCAAACTTCTCCAGCCTTTTTGTTGCTGTCCTGTCCAGAGTCTGTGACTTGCAACCAAGCCACATTGATAATCATTTTTTCCACTCTGGCTCCTTTAACAGATTTCTCCACCAAAAACTGAACATGGTCTGTTGCAATTTGTCTCTTAGTGTCCTCCTCTTCTTCAGTTTCAGGAACTTCAGTCAGCCAGGAGGGCTTTCTAACTTTCTTCCTGGCCCAGGTTACATGAGCAGTGGGATGGTCACAATGAAGTGATCCTCCTCCATGGTCTCTGGCAGAATAGGTTGACCCATGACAGTCCGAGAGATCATCCCACTCAGATCATCTGAGAAATATCACATTAGCAGAGGGGAAACAAGAGCTTTGGCAAACTCATTTTTCACTAGGGAGGAAATCTGATTTCTCATGGCTTTCTGAAGATTAAATTGTTAAGGAAAGATGCATTATTTCTAAGTACCGCACTTGATTTGTGTTCAAAGTCAAGTCTGCAACAGCTTGGCACTGGTAGACCCTCACGCATTACAGTTGTGTGTAATTTTACCTTTTCAGTGCTTCCAATTCAGACTTGTCTGGTTAGCAAGTCTAACTGATTCCCTTATGTTTATCCAGGCCAACCAGGGAATGTCCTCAACTTGCTGCCATTTCATTTATAAGACTTCGGCTCCAAGTTTGTATTGATCTATGGCTACATCCACATGAGTTTGTGGTCAGATTTGACACTTGCATCTTTGACTTAACCAGAAAGCCAGATAGCTCCCAACACATACATTCTGTACTTGATTTTACAAAGCAGTTACTTTGTCTAAGGTCAGCTCTAATCTACGCTCAGAAACTTGCCTCCAGACTTGCATTTTACATTTTGTAGTGTATGAATAACTTTACATGGGATAGGAACACCTGCTTTTGGGATCTGTGGTCAGAAAGGCTCAGGAGAAACAGATCTGGCAATACGTACTTTTGGCACAAGCGCAGGTGGTTCAAAAGTTCAGGGGTTTTGACTCTTCAAAGGGAGAGCACAGCTCTTAAAATTGTACTTGTAAAAAAGGGAGGGAATAGAATTTCTCCCAACAGCCTTTAGCAAAAAACAAAATCTAATTCATACCATATGAACGTTGCTGGTCTTACAATAAAGTTGCTGCCAAGTTGCAGAGAAATGGTGATGGAAGATGTACTCTGAGAACTGCTGCAAAGGACTTTTTAAACTGGAGGCAAACACTGATTTCAGAAAGGAAACTGTCCATAAAATAGAAAGCAGTTGTGGTTCACTTTTTTTCCAAAATACCCATTTCCATAGTAATTGCTGTAAGTACCACACTGCTCCACTGGTACACCACTGTCTGTGTTCATAGCTTCCAGGGAAGACTTCCAGGTAAAGATGTCTCAGCTCCAGGAACTCAGCTGAGCTCCAGAAGCATGACGAAGGTCTGGGAGATGTCAGCAGGACTGTGTGGCCATCACACATGGGGCTGCTCTGTCTCCAAGCTCACTCTCTGGCCTGGGCTCCAGTTTGCCCTTATCTTGCCTAAGCATCTCCACTCATCAGAAAAAAAAGAACAACTGTTTGTTAATATAACACAAGGAAGACTTTTTGTCACTCGTTGAGAGGAAGCATTGGCAGAAGAAAATGGGATGCAACATCTTTCTGCATCTGCTGCTTGGTGTGGTGTGATGATATGAAAGCGATGTGACATAGTTGGAGCCACCTCAAAATCAGTTACACGGGCAGGACTCCTGGAGAATAGGTGGGTGGGCCCTGTTGCTCAAACACATCCACTTGTTTTCTTTCAGTGACCATCCTCCCCTCTGTGGGAGTGGGGTGCACATGACACATGCTGAGAGAGCAGAACACTGCACGTATCTGACTTTGGCAGATGACTGCATGTTACTTTGGCCCCGACAGCACACTGATGTTCAGGTTCCAAGAGTTTGTGCAATGAGAGCTGCCCTCTGAAAACCAATAGCACGATTACAAATGGAAGGCACCAAATCAAAGCTCTGCTCAACAAGACAAAAACTTGAGAAAAAACAACCCTCATCTTAGTGACCATTCAGTAAACAAACTTCCTGAAGGCTTCCTGCATGAGCTTGAGGGGGACTCTACATCAGCCTTCTTCATTTCTTGAAACAAAATGGTGACAATCTTAATTTACCACTCTCCTGCCACACACAGAATTAACACATCACTGACCAGAAGCAAGAATGGACCAAATAATACATCAACTAATGCAGAAACTCTAATTAAATGCAGAGCTGTATTGTTCAGGTAGCTTGCAAGTCCTTTCTTTAGCTTCCCTCTAATAAAGATTTCTCTAACCAATTTCTACCTTGAGTACATTTGGATATTAAAATAAATAACATAAACATAGCTCTGCTGTAGGCTTTGAAAGATTCCCCTGATAACTGTTGGAACTGATGTGAAGTTTGTATTCCTTTTAAAAATATATCTTTTTTAATTCCTGCTCACATGATTGGGTCTTGAAGCAAAGATACATTCAATCATCATCTTGGAGTACATCATAAATCTCTGCTCGGTATTACAGTAACGACAGAAAACCTAAAACGCTTCAGGCAAAACATTCAACGAGAATGTTCTAAGTAGTGCTGTGTGTTGAGCGAGGTTCTGTGTGGGTGAATGGAAATCAATTTCATTCCAGTTTATGTCAAATATAGCTTAAATAGCCAAGGGACCAGGTTAAGCTCAAGCAGTACAAGACAGGTTCAAAATAAGTGACTGCAAGAGTTCCTCTAAGCAATGCAGTGAAATAGCTCACAAGTTCACACCAGCACTACTTGGCCTGAATCACAGCTTTTAGGCTGATGCTTGCTCTACTGAAAGAAGCTCATTATTGAACTGAGGGGGAATGCTCAGGATCTGGCTCTACTAACTTCATGCCAAAGTTACCACACAAGGAGCACTGTGCCATGCTCTTCCCTTACCTAAGACCCTTATCTCATTTGGAGGTTTAGGGGGCATAAAATCATAGAACCTAATGGTTGGAAAAGATCACTAAGATCAACAAGTCCAACCCCAACCCTTCTCCACTACGCCTACTAACCATGTCCCTCAGTGCCACATCTCCATGGTTCATGAACACCTTCAGGGACAGTGATTCCACCACCTCCCTGGGCAGCCTGTTCCAATGTCTCACCACTCTTTCTGAGAAGAAATGTTTCCCAAAATCACACTTTATCCACCACACTTCCTCCCAATCCTCCACAAAGCCTGAACTGACAACAGCTTCGAAAACGGCCCAAGCCACAAGCACACATCATGTCTGGATCAAATTTTGGACCTCTTGATCTTGAGCAAATTAACATATAGCACTTACCAATCAAGTCAGCACTGGAACCAAGGGATTCCTAAAGAACAACAGAAACACAAACCTTGCCTCACATAATTAAAAACCTAAAAGGAACTACTTTAAAAACTTCTTCGCACAACTAGCCACTGGGCTGGAAGCAGTTTCTACCAAGGGGAGCCTTTCTCATCCACACACTGCATTTCTTCCTTCACCGCTGCCTTGTATGTTTTCCCATCTCAATTTCTGTAATGCTGCTTGCACGCTGTGTTCTCACTGAGAAGCAGGTCTCAGTGTCTGATAATACAACGGGCACATACATCTGTAAGAGAAAGGCCTAAACCCTGGCCAAAAGGTCTTTTGTGCACCAAACTGTTTTCCTGCATGACACTGCAACTTAGCTACATTTTCCCAACGAGGTATCTCACCATTGTGTTTATTTCTACTCTATTAGTGACTAGGCAACCCAGCTTCACATAGCGGTTGCTTTGTAATCACTTTACAACAACACTCATCTCAAGAACGAGGGTGGGGAATGTTACAAAAAAGTTTGCAGCACAGGAGGAGGCCATCAGGGAAACAGTGAGGAAAGCTCCTCTCCCATTCTCTTGGCAGGTTCACTGCAATAGTTTTGATATTGCATTTTTCATTATTAGCTGGATGCTAAAGTGGAACACACTATTTTCAAGCTTGCTTTTACACTATGCTACCAACAAAGCACATGTATTACAAAAAGTATGTAAAGCCAGTACAAAAAAATTAACGATGACAGTAGAGTTATCTAAAAAGTTCATTATTCCCTCTTTTCTATTCTCTTCACGTTAAATACCAGACACATACCCAAATAAAGAAAGCAGATCCTCCAGATGACAGATCCTTCAGATGAGTGCAAAATCTATGCCAGCTTTTCTCTAAGGTACTCCCAGATCACATCACTTTGCATCCTGCAAAACCCTGCTTCATACCCACGATGGCTGATGCTCATACACCCATGGTTACCGTGGGGGTGATGGAAGAAGTGAAGGAGGGACGGCCCTTGTAAAATGAAACTGCGCTGCAAAGTCAGTAAGACTTGAGTTTAAGACTGCTGCACTAAAGCAGCAGGTGTGGTGGCTAGGGACCTTCCAAGAGCCATCCTGTTCCTTTGGGTTGCTACCCTGGGTAGAGGGTTAAGATAAAACTGTGCCAAGGGAGGTTCAGGCTGGGCATTCAGAAACATTTCTTCTCAGAAAGAGGGGTGGTGCCCAGGGATGTGGTAGAGTCTCCATCTCTAGAAGCACTGAAGAACTGTGGAGATGCTGAGGGACATGGTTAGTGGGCATAGTGGGAGTGAGTAGGCATTGGACTTTATGATCTTAGTGATCTTTCCAATCTTAACGGCTCTATGATTTTACCCTCTCAAGACAGGAAGAAGTATTTCCTAAGGCAGCCGAGCCTGACTACCTGTAGTATCTTCACTCTTGTGCTTAACCCCCAGATTATTGAGTTGCCGCAATTGGGCACCTGCCCTTGCTGAACTTGTCTTGGAAGCACGCAGTGTGCAGTCTGGAGCTGGAGGTGGTGAGCAGCAGGGCTAGCGCAGCCATTCACAATGGACCATGCTGAGCTGGCTCCCACCACATGACAGCTGAGCTCGGCTGGCCTCCATGCATCACTGACAGCTTTGCAAGAGCACAAGTGCCGGTGGTGGGGCCTGAGGTGTGACAAGTAGAGAATCACAGGTTTTCCAAGCAGTGCTTCACACCCCAGTGAATGCAAATGCTCGCTGCTCTGGGGCTCAGGCCATGGACATGGCAGTGACCGCATCAGGACACCGCAGAGCTCTATGCACAGAGGCTCCTCGTGGAGCAGACTGCTCCTGTTGTACCACCATGCACGCATGGCCAGTGATCTGTGGGGTCTGCTGGCAGCTCCTGAAGGTCCAGGACTTGGCAGGCATCACTCCCACCCCTTCTGTGCTGGCAGAGGTAGTGCCAAGCAGGCCCCACATTGGATGCATTTCAGAAGGCAAGGGGAAGGGGAGGGCTGGGCTGCAGCACAGCTTGTGAGACACCATGATGCCCTTCCACAAATTAAAAAGGGCCATCAGCTTGTTTCATACTGCTTATTCAGCAGCATCAAGGTTAGAATACCTTCTCAGCCATCTGACAGTGATGTTTTCAACTGGGGGTTGGCAGCAGCATATAGAGAGGTTTACACTCACTCAGCCCTCAGGTTTTACCCCCTCCTCTCAGCAGGTTTGGGCTTATGCAAAGTTTGCTCATTGCTTTTTACATGCGACATGATGGGGACCACAGCAAAGTGGGTGTGAGAGCTGCAGAAGCAGCACTGTCACATTCAGCTTAGTCACGGTTACAGATTTTTTTTTGTGCTTAAACTTGTCACATTTTGAAGGGGAAAAAAAAATAAAATCCTCCAGTAGCTGAAGGAAAAAAATAAACATTTTCCTTCATCTCTCTGTTCTAGTGAGGGGAGTGTCAGTTGAGCTCTACTCCCCCAAAGATGTCATTTTCTGTCTAAAAAGTGGTGATGCTTACAATCTCTTAACCATTTCCCTTGAAGCGTCGGCTCTGAATAACAGTGATAAAAAAGAGAAGCTGTCCATTTATAAAAATTATTCCAAGAAACTTATTTTCATACTCTGAGAAGTCATTTAAAGATAGATCATCATTACACATCTACAAATCCTACTTAGCATAATGAAAGTAACCACATAAGTTTTCACATCTAATTCCACTTTTCCACATGCAACTGAATGGATCAATATCACCTGTCCACATCATAATCCAAATAAAATATCCTTTAACTCATAAGCTTAGGGGCAGGGTGGCTGCTCATGGGCTCACAAATTGGCATCTTTGCCATTTTTTTCAGTCATTTGGTCTTAATAATAAAAAAAGGAGTTGTATGCTCAGCTTCACATGGATTGTGTCTGATTCTATCCTATCAGTAAGATGTAGTTCGATATTTTTGACATTCCTTTCATGATAACTACTCTTAGATCTAAATTAAAGTGCCTCAAAGATAGCAAATGCTGAAATCAACACAGATAAATAGAAAACACCAACTCTTGAGCAAAGAACAAAGAGAATTAGTAGTTGCTAAAGAGAATAAATGCAGAGAGACATCGGCAAGGAAGGGACTTCTGAAGCATGGAGAAGATTTCCCCGAGCTACACAGAGCATCTCCACAGTGAAGGAAGCAAATAAGCAAAGCTCCCACGAGTTGCTACACTAAACAAAAGGACAAGGGGAGATGGAGTTCCGCACAGTGCTCTCAGTGCCCTTTGGCAACATGAACCACACTGCGACGTGCTGGCTGAGAGACATACGTGAGAACAGGAAGGAATGGAAATACTGCAGGTGTGTTTTATTAAAACCAGAGAGCACCTCGATGAAATAAGGAAATGAGCACAATTGTCCTCCTCATCATCCAGAATGCACAGGCATTCACTTTCTGTACAGTGCAGTGTCTTTTGCTTTTAATTGTAGTTTTTCTTGGCATTGCCATCACCACCTGCTATTCCATTTGACAGCTTTGCCTAACAATAGGCTGTGCATAAATGTGCTAATTTTGCAGGGTTTAAAAAATTTCTAAATCACATCCATGCTCACTGCAATAGGGCTCTCTGCTAAGCGGACCCTGAGTGCAGCATCCTCTCCCCTGTGACCATCAATGAAAGACTTTTGTATTATGGCAGGAACCAACCAGTCATATATATTTCAGCAGCTCTCCTCTCTGAACTGCAGAAGATACACTGTACTCTGGAGGGGAATCTTAAAGATCCTACATCCTAATTAAATGAATTGCTAGTTTAAAACCAGAGAGGAGAGAGCGTGAGGGTTTTTTTTTGTTTGTTTGTTTAAGAAATGCACTTTGCAAAAATTGCAAGCATCAGGATGAAGGGAGCTGGCTCAGCCATCAGAAACTCTTATTTTAACCTGATCAAATGCAGGACAAGGGTCACTGGTGCAGGCAAGCAAGCTGGGCTCCTTAAAACAACATGGATCACTCAGTGCATGTTACTGCCAACGTTATTGCCATCCAGATATAAATATGTACGTGGACTATCATTTTCTTGTAACAAATGGTAAAAGATATCCTGGTGACAGAGAGGCAGTCATGGAGAAAGGATTACTTTATCACCTACCTATGACTATGTTTCCCAAGCAACGTTCTCGCCAATCAGATGCCCTGGGTGATCATTAGTTCTTGCACATGGCAGCAATGAAATTGTCCCTTAAAGTAAATCATTCGAGGATTTTTATAATCTGAAATAAAATTTTCTAATATTTTTTTCCTAAGTTTTCCAGGTTTAGGGTTTTAATCTTTTATTATTTATTGTACGGCAGTTGTGAAGGGCATGATGAGAAGCTCTGTGTAAATAGTTGACACTGGGGGATCGGTGCACAACAATGCTGCATTTAGGAAAAAATCATTAGTGCCTTTCTCTCTCATTATATCTCAGTGCTCTTTCTGAGGGTGTTCAAATTGAACAAAACCCAATAATAGTAAAACAAAACGAACTAGTGCTCCTCTTTGGGTTTTGTGTATTTTCCCACCTTGTGGCTAAAGCCACTGATAAATATTCTTTACAAATTGTACTGAAGGAGGAGAATGGAACATAAATATTCTTTTTTTACACTTAAAAGTATTGAATTCAGAAGAACACAGTTCTCGGCTGTCTAAGGTAGAGTATTCCTCTATCTTTGTACTCTCTAGGATTTATTGCTCTTTTTAACTATGACCAACATGATTTAACCTTTGCTATCTTCACCTCTGGTAATTTTTTCTGTCCCACCAAAGCCTGAATTACATGCTAATCATATCAAAATACTGGACATTCTCTTAACTGTGGGCTTAAAAATAATCCTCTTTCAATAGAAAAAGACATAAAACATCCAATTACACCAATAGCACTACCAGGCACAATCCATTCCAGGGTACACAAAAAGATCTATGCTATGGATCACTTCTTCCTACCTACATTTTCTGGACACCTGGATGAAACTCAGAGACTGGGTGTTTTGGTGCGAGCCCCTGTTGCTGAATGGAAAATAGATGCCATATCCTTACTAGGCCTATTTGTACTCGATTTTAAAAGACATCTATAATGTATTTGGAGTGCAGTAAAAAAAAATAAAAAAGAAACTACAATAATGGCTGACAGACATGAGATGCTCAGAAGTTACTGTGGGCTTTTACAGGATCCGGTCCACAGTGGCATTTAAATCCTTCAAAACCATGCACCATCCTTGAAAGAAGGCAGCTGAGAATCTCCCTAGCACTACAGACTATTCTATGTCCTTCACAGCTTTTTTATCTGCTTGACTGTATGTCCTATGTTAGGACTACATCCATACACGACTAAGGACATATAATTCATCCCAAATGATCAAGGATAATTATATGCTTAAAGAGCAATATGCAAAGGTTCTCCTACAGATAATTAAGGAGAAAACTCACAGCTCACCCATGTGGGAAGGTAGCCAGGAAGTGCAGACATACTTTGGGAATTCATCCATTATTTATAATCTGCAGTGTCTTGTCAAAAACCTAAATGAAAAGTTAAAGCTTTAACGCATTCTCTAGCATACTGCTGGGCCATCACCTCCCATTAGTTTTAAAAGTAACACTCCCATTGGGCCAGATACATCAGAAGGTTTCCTGGCACCTGCTTAAACCCTCCAGACCTCCTGAAGGGTCAAAGCTCAAGGAAACTCCTCATCAGCCACAGTAACTGCCCTCACCCTGGGGTTCTGCCAGATGTTCACAAATGCAGATTCGCATCCAGATGTGAGCCTAGTGGTCAGCCTTGACTGAACACACCTAAGACATCCAGGCAGAATTCTCCCCATAAGTGCTGACAGCATGCTCATACAGGCACTCTAGGTCTTACCCGTGTCATGAGTTTTCCACCAATGTACACAGATGATGTTAAATGTGATCGCATCCTGACCGCCAGAACTAAGCAATGGTGTTACACACCCCTGGTAGCAGTGGTGACAAAATAACACCATTTCTTGTTGGCACCATGAACACTGCTGGGTTTTTTTTGTTTGTTTTGTTTTGTTTTTTTCCCTTGGTAAACAATCCCTCATTCAATTTTCCTTTTCCATTAAAAACAAAAATATACCACAAGGTTATCATTTCCACTACAGAATGACTCTAAAGTATTTCAATTAAAAAGGCTCATCTTTAGACTTTTTTTTCCTTTTTTTTTCTGGACACCCCTGCACTTCCATTCACAGCTGAGGCACAAAACTCAATTAGTAATTAATTGAGGCATGTTAAAATTCATTAACTCTGTGTGTGAAGCTTAAGCTATAATTAACTGTCTTCCCAGGCTTTTGTTCTTTAATCTCCAGGTAGAAAGTCCCGTTGTTAATAAGAAAGATAACGCATAATCCTAGAATCTCTCTTGTGAGTAGATGGCTCAGTTCTGGTGGTGGCAATGTGACATTAACCCCAACAGGGGCTTCTCATGTTAATGGTGTCCTGTCAGATACTGTATGCCATTGTGTACCATGTGTGAATTTGAGCATATTTTGAAAGAACAGAGATATATCAAAAAAAGAAAACAAAACAAAAACCCCAAAAAACAACAACCAAGAATGCAAATATTTTCAAAAGGTCATTTGCAACAGCTTAACATCCTGCTACAGGACATGTATACGAGTCTCATTACTACATACACATCTTTCCTTCCAGCTTTGTCTTTGCAAGAATTTTCATTTTAAAGAGCTACTAAAAAAGCAGCTCAAGGCAAATTCTTGTTTCACATATGGAACAGCACGAAGCCAACCCTTATTTTAAAGCAAAATGAACACAAATTAATTTACATGTCAAGTTCCAAGGTTTCCATTGCAGCATTCAGTCTGGAATTTTCATGCATTTCTGTACTTCTCAACTTGCTATTCAGTTGCCCACGCTTGGAAGGAAGCAACTCAAACCTAAACTACATTAACACATGCCTCTTCCCAAATGGAACTGCTGTTAGGATGGAATTTCACAAGTGGTTCAGGGAAAACAGCTTCCTGCTTCTATTCTAGGCACCATCTTGTGCAGAAGGAACATCCTAGCATTAAGCCTGAAGCTGGAGAATGAATGTAATCGATAAATAATATCAGTAAAAGAAGAACATGAGAAACTGGAATAACTGAAAAGGAAAGGGCAACGTCTTTCACTTGATCGTTGGTTGAGATGCTGACCTATGATCCACAGTACACAATAAATAAACTGCAGGTGAAGTCAAAAGATGATGAGAAAACAACAACAACAAAATGGTTGCTTTGTGAGATGGACAGCTTTTCAAGCTCAGCCATCTCTTTGTTTCACATAGACTTTTTGCAGCAATAATCAAGATACTGTGTGCACTGTTAGGTCTGTTCTCAAGAGGCACAACAAGTAGGCAGGGACAGTGTCTGTACTCAGTGAGACAGGAAAGCCATGACTTTAGTTCCAGGCTTGCAGCATTTCTCCATATCCGGAAGGTGAGCTGTAAATGCATTTTCTAAAAGTCAGAAATTTTCACTCGGTAGGTCAGTGAGTTGAATGACATTAGAGCATCCCTTCCCAGCAGTGCTTACAGTGCCTGGTGGATAGGATCTGAGCAATGCTGCTCTGAGGTCCATTCTCCTGTCAAGCCCTGGTGTGATGAGGGCACAGCCCCAGCACCAGCCCTGTACTGCCATGAACAGAGGATTTGCTTCACCAAAAGCAAAAGTTCCCATTGAGGGTTGGACAGCCAGGGCAGGTCAGAGCAAGGAGTGATGGAGCCAGGACTCTGTTTCCACTCTTTCCTCCCGCCCCCTCATTTCTGCAATGTGCCAGCCTACACATTGGAGCTGGCACAGAGGGAAAGCAGTCTGTGCCAGAAAACAAGTCTGGTGCAGATTATTTCCCTGCTGGAGCAATGAGGAAGCCATAGAGACTTTGGGAGTCACAATATGGTTGCTAACCCCTTTCCTGCTGCAATGCAATTCTGTGCTGCTTCCAATGGGAGCTGAACTATTTGTAGGGCCATCCAGCAGGAGCAATGCAGTTCCTGACACCAAGACATCTGGGGGAAGGATTGTTTTCTGCTTAGAGCTGGAAGAAGCAGCAGCAAAAAAAAAAAAAAAAAAAAAAAAAAAAAAAGGAACCTGGAAATCAGAATGCAGTCAAGACAATGCAATTTTTGTATGTGTGCTACAAGTTGTTGAACCGTTTGGCTTCACATAATGTACAGAAATCATGTTTCCATCCATACAGATATGCATTTACCAGGTGACCTGCAGCTCTGTCTTGCTACAGCATCAAACATCCCAAATCTGCATTTGAGGCTTTATGTCCACATGTCCATAACACCACATGGTCATCTTGGTCAGACACAGTTGCACCCATCTGCTTCTCCCTTCCCTCCTCCCAACAAGGTTGTGCCATGGACCTGCAGATCCCAGAAGGCTAAAGCTCAGGCAGCTGCTTTAGGCTCAAAGTCAGCTTTACAGAAATGATGAAGACTCATTTCTCTGCATTGAGGAGTCAGGGAAGCAAACAGGAAAAAAAAATGGCAGCGACCTTGCTCAATTTGTCACAAGCCTCTGTATCAATCACACACATCCCATCCTCATAAGCTGGAAAAATAGCACTAATATCAATATTGATGATGTTGTCAAGCCTTCACAATAGGTGTCTGACAACAGTATGTAAGCCAGAGATATGTATCTGGCAATCAATAGCTTGGAAAGTCTTATGTAGAAGCAGTCACTCAATGCAAATGCAGAAGACATAGTGGAAAATGTCTACCTTGCTTTTTTTTCTTTTTCTAATACTGGAAGGATTAATGCTTAAGGGAATTACCTGCCTCAAAATCTGCTAGAAATGTATGCTTTCATTTACAGAAGAAGACTAAAACAATTAAGTTCTCATTCTGCCAAAGAGCACCTGGGGTTAAGAATTAGCAGTTCTGTGTAATGAGAAGCTGGACAGAAAGCAGAGAATGGTAACAACCTTATTACACTTCCAGCTCGAAGCACTGGGAATACTATGCTGAATTTGATCGCCATTTCTGCGTTTTTCTCATGCAGGCCTCTAAACCAACAGATCGCCTCATCAAGAAGCCTGCTCCAAATCCAGGTGGCTTCATTACTCTATCAAAATATTAATAGAGGTAGTAATAAGATCAACATTTGTTTTGCCAAGAGCAATGAATAATGCAAATAGTACCGCCTAAAATCATTATTATTTTATTTATACCAGAGGCTGAGAGCCACCCTCTGAACCTGTGCCAAAACTAGAAGAAAATGAAGTGTGCTTAGAGCTGGTGAAAGGTAATGGATACAAAGGCACAGAGAACGAACTGCGTAATCTATCAACAGAATGCAGAAAGTCAGCAGCCGCACCACATTCCCCACTCTGCCCTTACCAAATATGCCATTTCTTAATTTCCTTTCACCTTCAGAGCCTGTGTACTCCAGCAGATGAAGAATGCTTGTTTCTAGAAGAAAAGTTTTTTGGTTTCCTTCTTTCCAAAAGCAGTGACCCAAAAACTCTATCATTAGTAACAATAATTAAAAGGTGCCATAAGAGGGAGTATATGGATGATTGCCACTAAAAGGAACATTCTCATTAATTTATTACAGATTTTTAACTTGGCTTCATTAGGACATGTCTGTTGAAGGCCATTTAGGACTCTGGGGATATTCATGTACTTCATTGACTCCCTTGGTGTTGTCATGAGGTAGGAAGGCAAGAAAGATCTGTTGGCTAGCGCACAGTGTAGCATGTGTAGCCAGAGAATTTATCAGCTTGTCAGTCTTCTAATCAAGCAGAAGTGCCCTCTTGAAAGTGAGGATATGATTGCTTGTATAGCTATTCAAACACGAGCATTGAACACCGGTTCCTCCTGTACAAGGAAAATTGCTATCTTTCTAAACCTGCCAGCCTTTGAATGGCTACAAAAAGACAGAGATACTTGCAGTGAGGTGCTGTATCCAGCCTGCCTACAGTCATCTGCTCACCAGGCACATGGCAGCTGAAGAAAGCCACCCCCAAACCCTTCGGCACTCACTTTCTGCACGCCTGATTTTAGGAAGAACCTCTCCAAAGCACAAGTGGTCATTCCATCCTTTCCAGTCTCACAAAGACACCAGTTTGCTCCTAAAGAGTGCCAAGAGATTGGCTATCTCAACAGCAACCATCCTTCACTGGCACTTGGGCACTGTCCTCTGTTCAGCATCTTAGGGGAAAATAGCTTTCCTTATTTTTCTTTGATAGAAATCTCTAAACTTTGCACTGAAATTCTGGAGGCTTTAAATTCTGGAGGTTTGCAAGAAAAGAGGAGAAGTGCCACTGAGGGACTTGGGCTAGTGGGCATGGTGGCGTTGAGTTGACAGTTGGACTAGATGACCTTTGTGGTCTTTTCTAATCTTAATGATCCTATGATTCTATAGACATAATTTTTAACTGTACACTTAAAAGACACTGCAGCTCTACAAATGACAAATGATGAGCACTTCAGAGAAGTTCCCTTGCTAGCCAATATCCATAAAGCAGAGTTAACTAATGATTAACAAAACTAGCAGACACTAAGCATGCAGCCCTCTCTAACGGAGCAGAAGATAGGGAAATATTAAAGAAGTGCTAACAGCTGGCTTATTAATACACTGAGAGCCTATTTCCCACCTAAGACACAAATGGGAAGGCAGAATTGTAATTAAGTCTATTTTAAGATAAACAGAAAAAAAAAGTCAACTAATGAATCACATCTCTTACTATACATGTGCTTGGCAACTGTTGGGCCTCTGAATTTCCCTGGTTGCCCCTTTGGATTAGGAGGAAAGTGCCCTGGGGTTGCTTTTGAGTTTCTGCAAGGGGCTTTCAGCAGGGGGATATTAAATTAAGAGGAAAGGGGCCTGCGAAAGCTTTTCAGCAGATGTGAGCTGTGGACACTCAGTAAGAAGCAGACTAAGAACACGGGCGATCCTTTGCCATTTTCACAAAGCCTGGTAGCTAACTGGAGAGCAACCACTTCACCGACACAGAGCAGCACAGCAGGTGCTTGGGAGTGAGAATTAAGGCTACATCATGAGAAGGCAGGATGTGGACCACCAAGCCCAAGCATCTGGGGTGGCTTCCAGCCTTGCTGCTGCCAATGGAGGAGTGGGCTTTAGGATATTCTAGTACCATCATGTTAGAAAAAATACTTCCACATCAGCACGTTTTTCAACTAAGTTGTTCTTGATTGGATCCTTAAAGAGTGCTTTAAGTGCACAAAGGAAACTTTCTAGGATTTATTTCACAGAAGAAAACAAACCCCAAATCACACAAACATACAAATTACTTTTGATTTCATGTTTATGAGTATTAGAACTCACTGCTGTTTATACTTCTAATTGTAGTCAGAAAGAAAAGACTCAGGCCTTTCATAAGATACCATCCGGAGTGAATTATCAGGGTTAAATCCACCCTGAATGGTAAAAACAAATTAATCTAGGCTGATAAAGCGTGAGCATTTAGTTGCCAGGAATCCGCTAAAGCCCCAGTCTGCACAGATTTATTCCTGCACTTCATTTCAAGAACACAGCCAGCCTGCCTCCCTCCAACCCAGCACAACTTCACTTCATACATTCATATATTTATTTTCTCAAGTGAAATGTAAAGAAAGAATTTTCTACACACTGCTGTCATGTTGTGCCTGTATCTAAGAAGCTCATACCAGAATGATTCTTTAATTAGTTTAAAACAGCACTGCATTCATATTTCACCAAAGTAAAATCAGAAGTGCCACCAGTCCTTAAGGTAAGTGTAGATTATGAGTGTTTTAAATAGCTGAGTAAACTCAACAAAGATGAATTGCATGTTTTAGATCACTGCATATTTGGAGTACTGTACTGTATCCAGAAAAAAACGTTTCAAGTCCGTTTCAACTTTTAGTGTGATTCTTTTCAAATCCAAGGATTCTTTTTTATTTTATCTCCAGTCTGACAATGTTAGGTGAGTCAAAAAGGTGAGCCAATACTTTGGGTAAGTCAGCTGTTTGCTCTACCAATGGCTTAATGGAGTCACTTTAGACTACCATCTACTCATGAGCATCCACATGGGTGAAGCATTTCATAGAATCATATAATTATTTGAGTTCAAAGTGACTTTTAGAGGCCATCTAGTTCAACTCCCCTGCAATGAGCAGGGACAACAGCAGCTACATCAGGGTACTCACAGCCCCATCCAGACTGATCCTGAATATCTTCAGGGATGGGGCATCCACTGTATCTCTAAGCAACCTGTGCCAGTTGCTGGCTCATGAAAAGCTTTGCCATCCACCCGTACTCCTAAGTCCTTTTCAGCTGGGCTGTGCTCTATTCTTATATTCCCAAGCTTGTACTGATAGTGGGAGTTGCCATGACCTGGATTTGTTGAACCTCATGAGGTTCACTTGGGCCCATGCTCAAGCCTGTCTGCGTCTCTCTGGATGGCATCCCATCCCTTAAGCATGTTGACTGCATCCTATAGCTTGAAGTCATCCACAAACTTGCTGAGGGCGCACTCAATCTCTCTACTGATGTTACTGATGAAGATATTAAAGAGCCATCCCTGGGAGACACCACTCATCACTGACCTCCATCTGGACCACTGACCACTGCTTTCTGGGTATGATCTTGCAACCAGTTCCTCATCAGTCAAACAGCCCATCCATTAAATCCATATATATCCAATTTGGAGAGAAGGATGTAGTGGAGTACCACGTCAAAGGCCTTACTAAAGTCCAGACAGATGACATCAATGGCTCAGAAGGACATTAAGTTTGTCCTACCTGAAGGACCCGCCTATTTAGGGAAGTATTTTCAGTTTAAAGCTCTTTGGCATGCCAAGTTGGTGAGGGTTTGGTGAGGATCTGGCAAGCAGTGGTGCAAGGGATTGGGCTGAGGTCTGCTCCAGCTCTAAGCAGATCGAGATGGCTGCCCAGCCTGCAGTGTGTGGCAGTGGGACACCAGCAGTGTCACAGCCAGGGGGAAAAGACGGAGGTTTACGACTGACATCTAAACAAATTTTATTGGGAACTTTTATGCCTGTAGGTTTGAGTAGTTTTTATAGAGAGGAGTTCTGAAAACTGCCATAAAATTTTGCCTTGGGGGTTATGATTACATTTGTATCTTTCCCAAACTTATATAAATAAAGACGACAGTTTTTACTGTAGAAGCTTAAAAGGTTAGAGAGGTATTTGGGTCTGTGATGAACCTTTTATAGATGCGATGTTATAAGAATTTATTCTTAAATATCAATAAAAAAAAATACAACTTTACATTTCTTGATAAAGCAACAGCGATTAGAAAAGGAGCTATCTATGTCACAGGGGTGGCTGCATTGCTACTGAATTCTTTTCCGTCAAAATAATGCATTGTTGCACTTTTGCTGACTGGAACCAATTGAGTAATTTGCATTATATCAAACTAGCAATGTTTAGTTTTCTGAGGACACTGTGGTTTCCTAGTGTCAGATGTGAGATTCACATCCCAGCTCATCTTTCTGATGCATTATGGTTACACCATTTGGTTATGAAGGATTGGCACAACATATAATTAAACCTTTGAAACTATGTCTTAGGATTTTTGTACAAGTAAATGAGAAACAGTAACACACAAGGCTAAAAACAAAGGACTCCCTAGCATTGGGTTCACTACAGGTTTCCCCTTCCATGCTTCTGCTGGTTGATTTTCCCTTTCCCACACATCCACATATCTGTGCCCAGAACCAATTGCTCTCCAAAGCCTGGCACTGACAGGAGCACAAAAGCAAATGCTTCCAGTTCCAGAAGCAGTTTGTACTGGTTAAAACAAACATTGCAAATTGTCTCAGGGGAGCAAGGAAAAACCCATCAGTGGGGCTCTTTGTCAGGATTAATACACTTATTCTGCGAACACGGAACAAATTGCTTACAAAGTGAACACTTCAACACCGGAAATGAGGACTATTGAACCCACACTCTCCTCTCCAACAGAACCATAGTAGGATTTTAAATTTCAATGAAACAAATGATAATCTTATTTGTTGCAGATAGGATGACTAATTACTGAAGAGAATTCCTTCAAAGGATTCACTGTAAGCAGTTCTTGGTCTGAAGGCAGCACACGGCATAGCAGGGTTCTGAGTACTGCACTGGTGCAGAAATACCTTCCTCACCACAGCACCAAGTGTACGTGTTCCAAGGGAGGAATGCTAATTAAATCTTTATGAAACTATGCAGTCCAAACCATAAACCTGAATGAAACTTTTTGCCCACAAATATCTTAAAATACAACCACACAAATTGGGCACCTTCATTCAAAAACATACATTTTAAGCATTCATAACAAGTTACCACGTTTCAAAATTAGCAATTGACACAAATTAAAATGAAAATTCAGGTCTACAAACAGAACTAGAACATCAAAATACTACAAAGAAGTAGGGGGAAAAATGCCAAAAAACCAGCCTCTTTATATTTTCTTGCTTATTTTTTAAAAACTCTCTTCTCACTAACCTTGATTCCCTCTCAATCAGATGCTGCTTAAAACAGAATCATATGCTCCAGCCACAGAAAAACACGGATTTCACAGCATGCCAATGGGAATCATAATATTTACATCTCTTTGTGATACTTTATTCAGAGTTAAAGACATTTCTACTTACTAACTTTTCATACAACACAGAGCTCTTTGCTAAGATTTGAATATCCCTTACCTTACAAACTTCATCTCTTCTGTTGCCTCATGATTGTTCACTTGATCCATGGATTCACGGGGTTGCTAAAGACACAGCTGTACAGCAGCACCCAATGATGGGATGATACCTGCTGCACAAGGCACTGTAATAGAAAAAGAAATGCACAGGTTTGAACCATGCCACAAAAAAATGTTTTAACATTTTGTAATCAAGAATTTTCCACTCCATGCAAAATACGACTGTATTTTAACCTTGTGCAGTAATTTGAAGCCTTTGGGGATAGCATGAAAATTTTATTTCCATGGTTCCAATGGTAACTTTTCTTTTGCCTTATTCACATTCTACAAAACATTTCAGCATACATTTATGTTCAAGAATCTAAGTTCAGCATTTGCTGAAGCCCTTTATCAAATAATAAAGATTCTCCAAAAGGTTACTGATGGTTGCATTCATCAGTGGGCTTAACAGAGACAGGCAGTGGACAGGTACCCTTTTAGTTACCTGAAAACTAGGTTTCTTTACAATAATTCAAAATTAAGAGAGCTTATAACAGCAATAGCATCATTATCAATTTTTCCTCTTTCTCTCAGAAAGAACCAATGTCTGTGTAAAGCGGAATGAACACAGTCAGTTACAATACATTTGTCTGAGAAACAGAAAGGCTGCAGACACCTATTACCTAAGCTACCCTCTCAAAGTAGTTTATTCCTTCTCCTTCAGACACCAGGACTTACTTTCAAGACGACATTTGTCTCGTTTCTAAACCTTGTTATCCAATTAGGAATCAGCAATAGTAGCATGGGAATTTAGGTTAACAATCATCATGCACACAGCAAATGATGAAAAACAAACGTTAGCATCTAAAAGCTCATGAGAATTAATGACTGAAAATGATTCACAAAGAGTATTACCTGGGGAATTAGAGAAAGAGATTTTTGTTAATACCCTCACCTGTTTTTCCTATATTTTGAGGTGAAGTTTAAATCATCACAGTTTTGTTATTGTCTCTCTAGGTCTTGCTACAGTTATGAATTTCTAATTGTTTGATTACAATCAAGCTTAAAGATATCACTCACTGACACAGAGTTTCACTTCAGGCAAAAATAACATTAAGAAGAAACTTAGTCCTAGTAATAAAAATATATACATATTATTTTTATTTATTTTTAAAAGTTAGTTGATATCACTTTGATTACATAAAATTCAATTTTAATTAAAAGCGTGTGGGAATCTTCTGTCAGCAAAGACTTTATAAGGATTGCTTTTGCAACCCCCAATACCTAATGATCTCGAAGTACAGGCATTAATTTGAAGAAGATAGGGAGAGAGTACTAAGCCAAAACCCTCAAACTCTGGATCTGAAAACATTCCTTTCAAAAGAAAAGGGCTCCCTTGCCCTCGTCTTCTACCCCAACACAACCAAGGACATAGAACTTCACTATACAGCCTTCCAATAAACTCTTCTAGGTACCTGGAATAATGTATTTTACATATATTGACTGGCCTCAAAGGACTGAAGCAGTTAAATATTGCCCAAGGGTAAGAAGAGATTTAGAGAGAGTGAAATATTGCTGGGAGGTGTAAGCTGAAGGCAATATGCACAATCAAAGGAGCGATTGTTACCTTAGGCCATTTTCCTGCCACTGTCTCCAGGGATAACCAGAAGAGTTTGTTTATCGCCCTTAAAGAGTTTCTCTGGAAGCAGAAGAGTTTCTGTGGCAAGGACTTAGTATATAAACACCACACATCTGCAAGGAAACTTGCTGCTTGGAAGCCTGTGGAGATGGCAGCGTGCTCTTTGAGCACTGGGACTCGGTCCCCAGAGTTGAACTCATGAGCGTTCAAGCATATGGTGACCCTGCAGTTATTTGTCAGGGATTGAGACACTCTACCTGACACCTCCACTGAATGAGGTATGTACTTAGGGCCATAGATACATTTGCCATAACACCACCACCACACAGTGACAAATCTCTGCCTTGACAGGGGAATGGGACTGTCCAGTGGTTGAAGAGCAGAACATAGCAGAGAGTGAGCAAAATGGAGAGACCTCAGATGTCTGCTGTAGTCTGGGCTGCGGCAAATATGCTTTGGGGCTCCAGGGACAGAAAGAGTTTCCTGAGGACAGCAATTCTGCTACCATTCACTGATGGAGTCACCATCCCCGAAGGTTTTCAAGAGCAGGGGATACGTGGCAGTGCAGGACGTAGTTTAGTGGACATGTTGGTGATGGGGTGATGTTGAACTCGGTGATCTTAGAGGTCTTTTCCAGTCTTAATGATTCTATGGTTCATCCAGCTCATTTTTAAGCATTTGAAACATTTCTATCCCTACATGAAGGCATTATTAAATCTGCAAAATCCTCATTATTATTATTTTAATTTGATGGAATACAGAATTCTTATATTGGCAGGTTGAATCTCAGATCCTTCCCAGTCCACATGCCTGTGAAGAGTTGCTCTGTTTCCCATTCTGTGAAATGTTCTATTTAGAGAATAGAGCTATCAAGTCCTAGAAGGGCAAATCTGAATGCTAGCCTGCAAAGTTGAATACTGACGGTGTCTTCTCTCAGTTTATTACACATTTTAATAAGGCTTGACTGCTAGAGCAGTCAATAACCTCCATAACTCAGACCTAAATGAAAGCCAGCAAACATCAGCCCTACATGGGTGCTTAATGGGAGAAAACTGATTTGCGTTTTGTTACAAATGCACCACGGGCACTGTGTCATGCTAGCAAAAGGGGTGTTTTAGTTAACCTTTAGGTTTTCCTCATTAAACTGAGTAGCTGCCACTTAAAAAAAAAATCCTGTCTCTTAAATTGATTGTGTCATGACAAAGAGCTAAAGGCAGATTTACTGTGTGGCACAGAACCCACAGTCCAGGAGGAATCAATTTTTATAGGCTTATTTGTTTGTCTAGATCCCTCTTGATTAGCACTGTCACTTAAAAACATCCAAAATATGCAGGATAATGATGGAAAGTTATGCTCCATTTTTACCCTAGAGACTCCAGCAAGTGCAAGGCAAGCCAGGCATACATGACACTGTCCCAACCAGAGAATCAAGAAGTGACTCCAGCTTCATGGGCTGAATGCAAGCTGGGGGACACGAGGCAAAACAAATGTATATTACTGTGCTACCAGGGCGCGCCCAGGAACAACACAATTAGAAAATGACAAATAAAACATGTATCAGCCAAAACATAAAGTTTTCTGAATGTCTTCTTACAGTTTTGAGTTGTTCCTTTTTTTAATTCAATTTTTTTAAATGAGCTGTTTGATTCAGGCTGGCTTACAGTATCGTACTGTGCTACACGAGTCCAGATCATTGAGAGTTTAGCCAGCAGAATGAGATTCTGCACATTTCTAGATCTACTCTTGGGCTTTAGAATGAAGTGCCAAGGCTGGGAAGTCAGCCCCAGTGACCATTTCCCGAGGACCAAAATAGTGCTGTCCCGCGGTACCATTTGGAGGGATTTGAATAGCATCAGCTTCATCTCCTGCCATTCCAGCTGCTCTGAGCAGGAAGGAAGCAAAGAAATGCCCCAGAGGAATAGGAAGGTTCAAGGAACCCTGTACCCCTGCTTCCTTCTAAGTTATTTTTCTCCCTGTACTCACCAACAAGCAGTGTCAGGTGTCTGTGACCACCTAAGGGGCACCATCATGAGGCTGTTACCACAACAAGTAGAATCATAAATCATTGTGGTTGGAAAAGACCTCTACGGTCACCAAGTCCAACCACCAACCCATTCCCACCATGCCCACTATCCATGTTCCTCAGTGCCACATCACCACTGCTCTTGAACACCTCCAGATAGTGTCACTGTGCCACCTCCCCCCTGCACCAGTTTTTCACCGCTCTTCCTGAGAGGAAATGTTTCCTCATATCCAACCCGAGCCTCCCCAGGCACAAGGGAAAGACATTATCTCTCATTCTATTGCTGTTACCTGAGAGAAGAGACTGACAGCCACCTTGCTACAACCTCCTTTCAGGGGTTGTAGAGAGCAGTGGGGTCTTCCCTGAGCCTCCTCTTCCCCAGACTGATCAATCCCTGCTTCTTCAGCTGCTCCCCTTAACCAGGAGCCCCGAAGCAACAGTGCAGCAGTGCCAATGCCTCCTCCAGATCAGAAGTTGGATTCCTCTGACCTCTCAATTCCCCATGCAGGGTGTACAGACAAGATGTTGAAAGCTTTGGAGAAGAATTTTTGCCAGCATGTATCTTTTTATTACTGTTACAGGTTGGCATCTCTAAAGAGCAAAGAGTGGGTGCCAAGTTTATTACTACCCAAGTTCTATAATTTACAACCTGCACAATGGAAGGCTGAAAACACAGCAATTTCACAGGGTAATTCTGGGAGGTAACTATCCTACAGCACCAATTATTAAAACCACTTGCACACATTAAAGCTATAAAGATTAAAAATATAGCACATTTGTCATTAAATATGTATGAAATCATGTAATATGTATTATATACCAATGCCATGGCCAGCCGCTTGTGCTTCAGTACAGCCCCATGGAAGAACTGCAAACCCCAAGTCCCAAATCAGCACGCATTTTGTCAAAGCTGAGGAACAAGTTTGTCATGCAAAATAAACACAGATGTTCCAAGCACTGACTGTAGCTTTCGGGCAACAGCTAGGAAAAGAAAGTGCTTTAGGAAAATATGCCTCTCAGTGCAAGTCTACCATCTCTGCACATACTGTACTTCAGCATCAGCTGAGGCTGGATGAGTCATTTAAAGGACATATCCTGTTGTTGTTTTTAATTTGGTTTGCTTTTCATTGTATATTTTCCTCAATGCTCTGTCTTGAAATGTATTCAAATGGCTCCCCATCCTAATGTGCCTGGCACACTTTGGTGACACAGGCGCTCTTTTGCATGTTGCTTACTAAATCTGCTTCTCGTTTTAGAAAGGCTAGAGTTTATTAGCACCTCAGGCCTTGCTTTGCTTTTTTATTGTAATTGTTTTCCTCTTCTCCCTCATCCAATTCCCCTGAGGAACGAATCATTTTATATTGTGCTACACAGAGGAAAATCTTTCAGCTTCTCTAACTACCGCACGTGATGCTCAAGGTCTAGGTACATAAATGCAGGTACAAACCATAGAAGCATAGAACCTTTAAAGTTGGAAAAGATCTCTGAGATCATCCAATCCAATCGTCAACCCATCACCGCCATGTCCACTAAACAGGGCCACGTATAAATGTGTCCATGTGCACGTGTGTGTACACACACTCAATGGCATTTCTCAAGATTCAGACCAGTGTTTATCTTGAGATAAAAGTACAGTTGGTGTATCCAGGTAGAAATAATATTTATTTTGGTCAGAAAATAAAGTTCAACTAACGTTCCACATATAAATATGTTAATTTTAATCATGACTTTAAAACACTCTTAAAATGAACACTTTGCATAAAACCAAGTTGATGAAAAGTAGCTGTTAGAGGAAAGCCACAGCCAGGCTCTCATCCATTCATACATTTAAGTTTTGCAACATTCTTTGTTTGTGGACCTTCTCTCCTCTCCTTGTTACCCTTTTGCAAAAGGTCTAATCAAATTCCCACCACCCACTACCACGTGTAACAGAGCATTTAAGAGACTGTGAAATATCTCCTCCAAGAAAAAAAAAATCATTATATTCATTGTTATATCATTGCTTTAATTTTGGAAAGCATCTTCCAGAGTCTCTGTTTCTCATCCTTACCACCTGACGCCCTTTTCAACTTCTTGTTTCTTCGACTTAAGCTCAGTATACACTGTTGGGAGCTACAATGACCAAAAACCAACGCATGTTTGGGTCTTCTGACCCTGCTGAGAAGCACGGCAAGGAAGGAACAACTCCATCTGTCACAGCCTGACTTAGCAGAAGAGGTCTACTGCACAACCAAACCTGAGGAGGTTTCCATGTTCCTTTAACTCACTGCAAGAGATAAACCTATTCCAAACTTAAGCTGTCCTACACTGAAAAATGCTCTTCAGGCTTTGGGAGTGTTAAGTTCAAAAACCATCACCACCAAAAAAAAACCACCCTAAAACCCCACTGAACTCTAAAGATTGTTAAACAGCTGCCCGGGCTCTGACTGAATTCTAGTCGACAGTCCTGATTAGGGTACCAAATCAGCAGTGCATTAGGCAAACAAGTGAGTTCATATATACGCTAAGCTTGGTCTCTTTGTAACCATCCTAATTCCAAAAGGCCCAACAGCGTAACTGCAGCAGTGAGCAATGCTATTTTCAGCAGCATAGTAAAGCCTGTGAAAGCCCTCGCAGGGCTGTTGTGTTGTCAGGGACTTTACATCAGTGTAATTTAATTCAGTTCCCTGCCCTGAATAAGCCTTCCTGGCATATGAAAGTGTACATTGGTAAAGCTGTATGCGCAAGGGAGATTTTTCTTCCCATTGTAATTTTGCCACAGATTCAGAGACAGATCTGCAGTGGGAGAACCAACCACATACTGAAGAACATAGCCAACTAAACAAAACTATGCAGCAGAGCATGCATTTCTAGCATCAAATAGTGAATTTGCCTGGAACTTTGAACAGAATCAGCCATAGATGAGAGAAATAGGAACAAATAAAACTTCATTTAGAAACTTCAGTAACATCAATGGGTGCAGGAAGCTTAGGATACTTTCAGAGATCTACTGTGAATAGAGAAAGAGGTTAAATTTGTCACGCAAATGACTTACAGAGCATTCTTCTCCCAGGTCTAGCTAGCAGAAGTGAGCCTGAGACAATGGGCAATTCATTACCCACACATCTCTGTCTGAGCAGGGCAACAGAAGTCATTTGGCGTCTGTAGACCTAATTAGGTGTCATTAAATGGACCGATGCTCATTTTCCTGCTGCACGATTGAAAAAGCAATTTGTGTGATGCAGTTGCAGAGGTAGAAGCTCTAAATCTGCTTCAACTTTGTGTGACGTTTGCAGCCAGAGCAGCAGCAAACTTGGGAAGTGGGGATACACAACTGAGCAGATTGTGTACACAAGACACTGTGCACACAGCTGCTGACGTTCATTTTGCTATTGAAAGCAGCATGCCCCCACAACATATACTGGAGGGAAGGAAGCATAAAATCCCAACATCTGGAGAGAAACCTCCGTAAGGAGATATTTTACATCTTTTTGTGTTTTACGCACTGCTTCTCATTACAAGAAAAGAGCATAAGCCACAGCCTGTTGGGGTCAAGGCAGCATTTCCTAGAGAGTCATTCAACTGCTTTAACATAGGTGTTCAGTGCCTTTGCACACAGCCTGGAGGCATCCAAATGGAACGTGATGCTCAACGCCTCTGCTCAGGCACGCGAACTGCTGGTGGTGTGGCTCCCCATGGCCTCCACAGTCAATAAAAAGAAGTTCATGACACCTCCTGCTTCCCTGCCCAGGTGAGTGCCTTTTTTACTGAACATTTGAACCAGAGCCCTAAAAACAACCCAGCATTCTGAAGCTGCTTCAATACACAGACTCCTCTCAGATTAGATTCTGCTAAATCCAGCCCTGTAGAGAAGACATGTTTGTGGTTTGGAAAGCCGCAGGTAAATACATATTTTTCTAACCCTAAACCAGTATCCTGTTTGGTTTTTTCTGTACTTCAAGTATTTACCAAAGCACTGGAATAATTGATGCTGTTGTCTCAATGGATACTTCTTTCCTGGGGTGTAATGCAAAGGTTTTAGGTACCAGGTAAGGATATTTTGGAGGCAGATCCAATTTTTAATTTGGAAGAAGGAATATCATATGACAGTTCTTAGGTGAGTTAGTGCTAGAGGTCCAGAGCAACTAACATTTGTAGAATCACAGCTAGCTGAAGTGCCACATCAGATCCATGAACACTCCAGCTGATCTCACTGAACCTAACTGAACATAGTTTAGAAAACTTACTTTCATGTGGGAGAGCTAAAATGCCCCTGTAGCAAATTACACATCATTTCCATAGTGACACAGCATCTGATGAAATTATCCATATTTCATTGAGGTAGCAGCCTCCAGATTTTTACTGTGCAGAAGTTTCTGGGCTCATGCAATAGCAACTACAGGGAAGAAGTGTTGCAACGTGTAACCAATGCAACCCGCATTGTGCTGGCCTCTCAAAGCTGCAACAGCATTACGAGGACAAACAATACCCTTAAATCATTTCCTGAGACTGCCTTTGAAAATTGCATCTTTCAGTAACTTGTTTGTGATGAGAAATGTTTCTAGTCTGGGAGGCAGCCATGGTTCACTAGGTTGAAGGTAAAGAGATACAGGTACAAAAGCTGGAGGCTTTATCCACCCTTGTCTAGAATTTGTCAATTCCACAAGCAGAGAAGAACCTTAGTCACACACTAAGAGGAACCCAATGTTCCACAAATGGTCTGCAGTGAACTGAAACAGCTCCCCAGCTAACAAACCAAGTAAAAAGACAAGGCCATGACTGCCAGAGCCCACAGACACCACAGCAGTCCAAGAAAGGTTAATCATCAGGATGATATTCAAGCAGGAAGGGCATTATACAGTGAAGTGGTATCGTGACATCACAGAAGTCCCACCACATCACAGAACCATATATCCACTAAGGTTGGAAAAGATCACCCAGTCCAACCATCAACCAAGCTCCACCACGCCCACTAACCCTGTTCCTGAGTGCCACATCTCCAACTTCTTGAACACCTTTAGGGATGGTGACTTCACCACCTCTTCCTGAAAATAAATTCTTCCTAACATCTAATCTGAAAGTCCTTAAGGGTCTACCTCAACCAAGAATCAGCGGTCTTTTCTTCTGAGATTCTCTGAACTGTTTTGTCAGAAATTAGCACTGAAACCATTGCTAGTATTGTTTCATTTACCAATAAAAGAAAAAACAAAACTGAACATTTTCTTACGGAAAACCTGTTTATGTTTATATTTTCATCAAGACACTATTGCAAACATGACTTTGATAAAAATAACCATCGGCCCTTAAAATACAGCTACACTAAAGTAGGAGGTGGGAAAAGGAAGAAAGGAATTCAGTTTGTATATACGTAAAGGAAACAACATGAATGTTTTTTTTAATATAATTTTTCCTTTATTGATTTATCTCGTAACTGAGCCTTATAAAGTAAGATCCCTTCCTATAGTTCTCATCAGGTGAGGAGGTATGGAGTGGTTTATAGGAAGTGCTTCACCAGGAGAGGCAGATACATGTCCAAACCACGATGGATGCTGCCTTACAAGTGAAAACCATTTTCTCATGAAATGAAACTGAATCAT
Organism: Cyrtonyx montezumae; assembly: GCF_038088225.1. Classification (NCBI taxonomy): domain Eukaryota; kingdom Metazoa; phylum Chordata; class Aves; order Galliformes; family Odontophoridae; genus Cyrtonyx; species Cyrtonyx montezumae. The sequence goes on along the minus strand of NW_027071936.1, from coordinate 24,064,781 downwards.
ACACCATCAATATCAGGATATGAAAAACACGGATGGTGGGTGCAGATTGTATTTGTGATGGTGGAGGTGATTCTTCCTTCAGTATTTAGGCATTTGGTGAAGGCTCTTGTTATGTGTGGTAAAAACATTAAAAAAAAAATTGTCCTTGCCATGAAAGTCCAACTTTAGATACAGTGCTCTAGTTACTTACATCTGCATTATCCTCCAAACAGCGTTACTGCTGCTAGCACAAACATATTTTGCTATTTGCTCCTCACAAAGACACTACAGAAATAACACAAGAAGCACCAGACATGTCTGGATTTATCTGTATTTTGCAAACGTACTATTGAGTAGCCCTTCATTGTGCTGCCCTGTCCTTCCTATTACTGTATGTGCCCCAACCTCACTGCAGTACAGTGCTCACTGCTGTTTCACACCTTGTTTCAGTGTTGCGTCCAGTTTGCTGCTTCTTCCTTTATTCACTGAATCTTTATTGAAAGCCTCTCAAGATTTGGAACGTCAGGCTTTCCCAGATGCTCCCTTCTATTATATCTCCTGAACAAACCCACACTTCTTTCTTACTCACCCCACTGGAATAGTATGGGTTCCTATTAGGCTTTTGTCTCCAGAGAAAAGAATTTGAGGCAATGAGAAGTTATAGTGAAAAAATATTAATTTTAAGTACCTAATCTGAGATGCCAAAAAGGTCTCTCTTTTTTTTTTTTTATACAACTTCCTAAATAGGAAGCAGAGCTCCCCTTGAATTCTGACAGACTGTAAATTAGCATTATTTAGCTGAGACGGAAGTTCCCCTGCACAGGGGGACAGAAGTTCCCCCTTTTCTAGGCTAGTTAAAAGTCTGAAGATACAGTCACTTATTAATTAACTATTAACTATTATTATTTTTATTTAATTATTATTAATAAGTGACTTCAAGGAACGCATGAAACATGAACCACTCCCTCCTGTTCCTCCCAGACACCAGTGTGGCTTGGCCTTATGACTTCGCCACAGAGGAAGTTTGTTGTGAAAACTGGACAAACAATATATCTTGAAATGGAAGAGAATACGAAGGGCATCACTTGACAGTGCTGTAAAATCTTTATCTGGACAGATTCTCAGCTGGAGTGCTCCTCAGTTAATAAACTGAGCTGTGCCGAGCTGTTTTACACCAGCTGCTAATGTGGCATCTCAATCTTCACATTTAATTGCTAACTACACATAATTCTACAAATGTGTACTTAAAACTCATCTCTCCTAATCCCTTTAGCTCAGCAATGGCTGAGGGAAGGAGCAAGTCTTCACACTCACCCCAAAAACTGCTCCTGATTTCAAGAGGTGGAAGACAGCTTCCATTTCCTCCTAGCAGAGGAAAGTGCAGCCAATAGCTTGGTTTGTAGCCAGGACCATGCAGACGAAAGAAATGGGGTCACATCCCATTCTCAGGAAGTCACTGCTCGTGCACAGCTGCTTGAGCTGGACTGATCCCAACCACAATGGACCTGCAGGCTGCCAATGGTCCTTTAAGGTAGGGAAAGAAGAGAAAGGGAAAAGGGGAAAAATGGGATCACAATGATATTGCCAGTCCTTTACAGCACAGAAATCTGGAACCCACAGTGTTAACGTGTATAAGCTGCTTCAGCGAGGGAATATATACTGTTAAATCTTGGGAGTTATTTAAAATGCCAGTGAGTATAATAGCAGTGCTCTGAAATAACCATTTCATCTGCCTACATTACTCTAAAATTAATGAATAATGAAGCGATGCCCTTCACATTCTCTTCCCTTTCCATTCCAAGATATATTGATCAGATGACATTTATTTAAGTTTGGGATAATGTATTAATTTCAAGATAATTATTCAATATACTTTTGTCACTGTTGATATGCTTCAATGTCATACAGGGGCCAGGGGATGAATAAACTGTTATCTGACATTGCTGGACAGGGTACTAGAAATAAATGCAATTTTTCTCCTTGAGAATCGCCGTCTTAGTTTTTCCTTCTCTTTTTTTTTTCTGCTTTGGTGGGGAGGGAGTGCTGCAGAGGGCGTTTGCATGGAGCAAAGCCCAGCAAGGGGGGGGAGAAGGAAAAACACAGAGAACACTGTGGGCTGAACTGCTCTTTCGTTGTCACTGGGGTCAGCCTGATGCTTAGCAAAGCTGACAGAGCCCATCCTTAGTGGATGCCACTGCAATATTAACACTCATTTGGAGCAGATGTGGCTAAAAGCATGAAACATTGAACAAACAGCTGCCACAGATCCAGTGCCATTGCATGAGCACTTATGTTCTATTAATGCTCTGCGTTCCCAGGGCCGGGAGGGCAGCCTCTATTCCCTCGGTTCCCCGGCAGATGGGTCAAGCAGCAGCACCACAGCAATGCATCGCATTGGCCTCACTATGCCCAGCCCTACACACTGCACACTCCACGCAGCAGCAGCGTTTCACTCCAGATTTATGTGGACTGAGACATAACTTTTCTCTTTTTTTTTTATTTAATCTTGAGCCTTTATGTAGTCCTCCACATATCACCATGCAGCAAAATGGGACAGTAAAGATTCAAAAATCTCAGCTCAGCTCTTGGAGATCTTCAGTGTAAATCTGGAGTAAAACTGTTGACCCTCATGGACTTATTTCCCATTTCAACTGGTGTGACCAGGAGCAAAATTTTAGCTATTGTGTGTGCAGAGAAGACTAACAGCAGGAAAACCTGCCTGCACAAGGAATGGGTTGGAGTCGATGTTGAATAGCATCCCAACACTGGAGCTTTCGGGGAAAGCAGTTTTCATTTCTCCCCTAATGGCATGCCACACTGTTTGCATCACAGGGTGCCTCCAATTTACCAGCGCCAGTGGCTGGCCATCAGCAGCTAGATGTTGCCTCCTGACAAGGGAAAGCCATGCACTGGGGACAAGACCATGTATGCTGGACCCAACTACTGGGCTAGCAAAATGTCAGCGCGCCTGAAGGCTGATGGACACATACCAACAGCAATGTAACACTTGTGTGTCCATCACCAGCTCCTACTTGATACATAACTTGTAAGAAACAGGAGTTCCAGACATGTAACCTTGGGCCAGCAGAGGAAGACATCAAGGCCACCACAACCGATGCTGCAGGTGGACACAGGACAATGCAAAGGAGCTTGTTAGATGCAGTGTCTCAGGCTCCTTTCCTCTGGATCATGGCCAGCTTCTCACATGGGAGCCACCTGCGGATTTCAGGGTTTTACTCAGTGATTTTTGCTGTATTTTAAGATAACCATCTTTTCAACTGTTACCTAGTATTCGCAATCAAGAATGACTTCAGGTAATATAAAGTTGAGTCTGCTGACTCTAACTGTTTATTTACCATAAATTACCAAACCCACCATTGACCAGGGCTGCAATTTAAAAAGGAAAAATACTATTTATTTTTGCTGTATTTAAGATCCAACTCCCAAAGAGGACCAAAAGCAAAAAGACCAAAAGGAGAAAAAGGCACAGGCAATCATGTAACTACTAGCATATCCGACAGAACATGGTATCAAGGGAACAGAAGACCAAGCAACAGATACCTGGATCCTAATCACTGCCACCTCTATTTCCAATTCCTTCAACTTTCTCATGGCCACCAACAACTCTGCCTTTAACAGTGTTTAGATATGTTCTAAAAGGACATTTCTATGCCTGCTTATTTCTAGCAGCTTAACCAATAGGACATTTGTTATCACTACTTTTTTGCAAGTACGTCAGAAGCAGTATTTCTCCACCCAGAAACAGATATTTGTTATTTCAGGTTCATGTGTGACCTGTGAGCCAAGCTGCAGAGGGAGATCCACGACTCAGGTTTGCAACACGGCATGCCACAGTGTGACGCAAATCCTCCCATAGATGCAGTAAATCACACTTGGTTTTTTGCAGTCCCCACTACTTACCAACATTTTTCTGTTGCTTGTCCCAGTTCACCGAGGGCACCAAGAGCATTTCCTCCCTCCCTCAGCATCAAACACAGGACACAACAGCAGCATAATGAAGTATCATTGCCATCATTAGTGACACGAAGGACTGCCCTCCATTAATTTTCCTGATGGCCAAGTCTGCCCTCCGTTCACTTCCTTCCACCGTTCAAACATGCTCCTAAACCTCAGCCTCCAAGTAGCAGAGTCTGTAAATCAAACCATCAGCAGTTCTTCAAAATGAGCAAAACCGTGCACTTAACTTCCTTCTTCCTATGTCTGTCATCTTCCTGCACAGTAAATCAGAATCTGATACACATTTGTTAACTTCCTGACAGAACGGAGATGAGCCAGCATCAGCAACTCCCCAAAGGATCTAAAATTCACACAAGTGACAATTCTTGTATTTCTAATTCACAAGGAGTTTTTGCAAACAGTCATATGGATATATAGGGCTAATTTAAAAGTATACTGGGCAGACAAATATACGTATATATTTCACATCTGTCATCCACAAAGCACCACGAGAAAAAAGACAGCAAACCTGAGTCCTTTTTTGCATTCCCATAGGAAACAGCCACCTGCTCCTTAAGACTTCTGCAGAAGTTCCTGCATGTGTTTCTGGTTTAAAGTGTATCTACTGGCACTGCAAGAAATTCAGCAGCTCAAACCAGCAGCTGTACCAAGCTGTGTGTGTGCAAGGTGCCACAGACCCTGCAGGGCCACACTGCTGCACACCCTCCATCCTCTGCTGAGATGCTTCATTTCTTCATGCATTTCCCTTCAGTGTTTCATTGCAAAAGAGAGGAGAAAAAACAATGGAAAGCAGCAAAAACACAACCAATGCCTGCAGTAAGGCATATGGCTTTCATAGATATTTCTTTCAAGAATTTGTCTTTGGCCTTTGAATGAAGTAAAAAAAAATCTGTATGATAAGCAAGGTTATTCTGATTGCATCTGACAGCTTTAAAGTGCACCCCTTTCTCCTCAAGAGACTTTGATCCTCTGGCTAACAGGACTTGTAGTTGCAGAAAATTACCTTGTCATCTGCAACACAGTGTTACAGGCTGGTATTGACAGTGCAAAGTGTCAGTAACTGATGCACGGACCAGCAGGGCAAAATAATTAATAATGCAAACCTGCTCCCATCTTCCTCTCTGCAAGCAGACTCCGCCTGAGCTGTCTGCTCTCCAGGATCCCTTGAACACCATTTCCTCAACTTGCCCTGGCTAAACTACCTCAACACTTCGGAGAAAGACTTACCAGAACAAAACACAGGAAAATATTTTTACGATAAGGATGGTGAGACACTGGCATAGCTGCCCAGAGGTGGTGGAAGCCCTGTCCCTGGAGACATTCAAGGTCACACTCGATGAGGCTCTGAGCACCTGATGTAGTTGTGGGTGTCACTGTTCATTGCAGGGGAGTTGAACTAGGTGGCTTTTAAGGGTCGCTTACAATGCAAACTATTCTGTGATTCTGTGATAGGCTATCAAGAAAAGGCAGCAAACCAAAAAATGCCACTTGGGTATTTTCCAGAAATTTGTCAGCTACTCTGTTCACCTAGAGAGTACCGAAGAAATTTCTGTACTTGTACTTCGCACTATGGCTAAATCAAAGAGAAATCCCAAGTAAAAGGTCAATGGCTAATCCACTGAGCTGCAGCAGAGTGTATCACTTACTTCACCTTGTAATAACACATGGAGGCACATGGGAAAATCAGACAGAAAATCCATCCCGGCAGAAATAACACCTCTTGCTGCTGAGTATCAAAAGTGCATTTCTAAAAGCTACTTCAAGGATCAAGATGAAGCAGGAAAGGCAGAAGAAAGCTGCACCATCTGAAGGATGAGGTGAATCAGGCAGGTGAGGGCAAAAGCATCACATTTCTGGGTTCTGTTGCTTACAGATTGACAGCAAAGCATAACTTCCTTTAACATCCAGCAGAACATCTCCATGGACTGGCTTAGGCTCTTCACCTGTTGCAAAGGCCAAGAAGGAAGGAAAATGGATGGAAGACGGATGCAGAAAGTGAGGAGTTAAGTAGATTGCTCTTCTAGCCTCACAGGATGACTGTCTTCTGTTCCTCTGTTTACTATAACTAGAATGAGCAATCCAATTTGCCTCGATAGCCAAAGTTCACCTGATCACAGAATCTCAAAGTCATAGAATCACATTAAGATTGGAAAGAAACACAGAGATCATCTAGTCCAACCATCAATCTGTCAGTCCAGCCATCTACCCATCAACAAACTGCACTATGACACCCTGCTGTCTTTTGATTTCATGTTCATATTAGAGAGCACAGCCTTTGCTCACTGCCACAGGCAGGTGCTGGTGAACTGAAGCTCTGCTTCTTCTGCCTTCAACAGAGGTTTATCTTACTGTATCTTAAGCACAAACCCTGCACTCTGAGCACATTTCAGATCAAACACAAATATCAAAGCCAAAGCAATTTGCATCCATCAGCTACAATCAAGATCACTGGCAATGTTGCTGTGGCATTCTGGGCTTCACCTACCCTGTGAGTTCAAAGGCTACAGCAATAACCATTAGCATATTTCCACAGACAGGGCAAGTGAATGAGTGAATACTTAAACAGTGCCAAAATATCACAATGGTCCTCCTCTGCCTCAGAATTGGATTTGTCAGCTCCTAAATTGTGTGCATTTCCAAGCAATGCAACACGCTAACTGAAAAGCCATCACATAGCCCCCATTCCTATAGCAAATTGCTTCATAAATGTTAAAGGATAACAATTCATAAAACTAAAGGATAACATTATGTTTCCGGCTGCAATTAGAGAGTGCCTCCTGACAGACACAAATAATGTGTGCTATATACAGTTTGTTATTTACCAGAAAGAAATCTGGAAAGAATCACAAACAAAATATGTGGGCAGCCAGAGGATGCTGTGCAACCTGGTATAGGGAACCTGCTTTGGCAGGCGGGTTGGACTCGGTGATCTCTTGAGGTCCCTTCCAACCCCTATGATTCTATGATTCTATGCTTTTTACCTGTTCCCAGGCTCACACTCAATTTCTGAACTGGTTCCAGCGATCAAAGGAGCACGAGTACAGCGTCTTCCCAGATAAACAAGAAAAGTAGAATTTGGAAGAAAAAACACACTGCTGCTAGGAGCTAGCAACAAGTGTTGTATGATGGAGACACGCTGAGATGTCACATAGGGTGGCTCACTGTGACCCATGACAGATTCTGCAGATGGCTCTGTGCTGTCCAGTTCTCCGGGAGACTGCAGTTGCTGGTTGAGATGCAAGACAAAGCTGGAATCGAGCCAGCCTGGACATTTGCTTCCTTATAACTGTGGGTTTACCCAAAGTTATTTCTTGAAGAAATAACATGGAAATAGAAAACTTAGACAGTTCTACCTGAACTTCTGTGAGTCCTACTTTTATCTAGGAGGTCGTGCTGTGCTACCTTAAGGTAGAAGATAACACATTAATGATAGGGGAAAATATTATACTTCCAACTGGGAAAAGATTAAATAGCAAGAAGTCAAAAAGGCATTAAGGAATGTCTTAAGTCATTAAGGACTTGAAATTTAGAAAATGCTACTCTGCCAAGGCACCAAAGCATTGCTCTCCAGAAGAGCAGTATTTTCAACAGAACAGCTTTAAAGTTTTACCACTAAATTATCTCTGTCTACTCCTCCCCACACATACAACATACACTCAAAAGTTCCCTCACTGCAAGAAAAATAAACTTTCAGCACCAGCCCTGCTTTTAATTGCAAGGATTGAGAAGTAACAGATGGTAGAGAGGGAAAGAAGAGCATCTACTGACCCGGCAGGTGATGTGACTGCAAAGCACCACATGTGTGTTGAAGTCCCTCACTGGCCAGGACTGGGTTTTAACTGTATTATTACAAGAGCTGCAGATGAGATAGCTAGGATCGGCTTTCCCACTTATAAAAGATTCCGCTCATTTTCTGCATGAAGATGTAAGTGATTCAAGCATCTCAGCCTGACTTCCCAGGCTTCTAACCTGCTTACAGATAGACGGACAGCGTAATCACTTCTGATCTTGCCATTTGAACAGGAATTATTTAGTGGAGAGTTTCCAAGAGTAGTTTTGCAGCAGTGCCTTGCACACTGACTCTACACCAGCTCCCGAGAATAACCACTATCCCTGCCAGCCCAGCAATACAGGATCATACCTTCCCTTACACCGCACCTCAAGGAGGGATGGTATCTACTCCTTGCACATGCTGACACGAAAGTTTTTCAGTGAGGTAACTGTGATTAGATCTGACTGAAATCCAACTTAATTTCTCAACCAGACTGTGATCTTTATTTACCTGGATGCTGTGCCACTGCTGTCAAGTGCAATAATTCCATGCTGGGCTTTTCTCAGTCATCCGCTAGAGGAATATCTGTAAGGGGAGCCTGTCTAGGAGATGAATGATAGCACTGAGGAGCAGCTCCACGAACCGGTCTAGCACCAAGCATGGGGATTTTATCACCATGCATCCTAGAACTGCGTTTAGTTGCACCATATATCCAAATTATTTATATAGATCATTCAATATTCTCATAAAAGGACATTCTTTAACTGCCTCCATACCCCCAGGACACAGAGATGATAGCTGGGGAAACTGTTCATCAATGGGAAGAGAAAACAGCAGCAACAAATGCCATCAGGACAAAGCGCTGACCTGGTGCCCACAAATGCAACCTCACCAGTTTCCAGGGCTGATGCCACCTGGCACTGATGTTCAGTTGGTGGCAATGTGGGTGGGAAAAGATAGACTTCTTGCAGATGCACCTCACCCTGTGTGGTGCAAAGAGCACAAGGGATGCAGTCTGCAGAAATGCTTGTCAACGCGCAAATCAGAGAACATTTAATGAACAAAAGGTCAAGTCATTTTAGCATGCCATCACAATCAGACACATGCAAAATAATGACGGAGACATACAATTTGGCTGTGTGTAAAGGACTGATTCCTGTTTTCTTTCTGCATTACATTTTAATCAGGCTAAACATCACTCCTGTCTGCTTCTGCTAGCCAATTTTTAGGGAAATCTTCAGCTCTTCCTCATTATTATTGTCTATTTTTTTCAGAGTTTTTATACTTCACAAGAGAGTAAAGCGTGATAAGTGTTGAAGTGTTGCCTGAACAAAGGTGAAGTCCAAAAAAAAAAAAATGATGACAAGGCACTCATCAAAATTATTTGTACAGGTTGTAAAAATGAATTTAACAATCCTTAGCAAGGACAAAAGCAGAACAAAGTATGCACAGGGCTTTTTCTTGTTGGTTTGGTTTTGCACATTATTAAGGAGACACCTTTAAAGCTAGCAGAAAGATCTCCAGTTTCAGTGGGAACAGTTTTAAGAAATATCAAGTATTTTCATGAAGAAGCAATGGATAAATAATCATAGAATTGTTTGAGTTGGAAGGGACCTTTAAAAGTCATCTATCTAGTCCAACTCTTCTGCAGTGAACAGGGACACCTATAGCGACAAAGGCCCTGTTGTAGCAGAAGGCATGTGGGAGAGTTGTGCACAAAGGACTACATCAGGCCAAGTAGATATTTTATTATTTTTTTTTTTTTAACTTCACACTACACCATTTCATGGTATCTCTCCTCACACAAGGAAGGCATGTGCTGCCTGCATCCAGATGGATGCGGTGAAAAAGCCACTTCTCCCATGTCAGATGTGTTTAGGCTCAAGCATCTCCCTTCCAGAAGAGTTCTCCCGTCTACCAAAATGACTAATATCATAGAATCACAGAATTCCCTGAGCTGGAAGGGACATGGATCATAAAGTCCAACTCTTGGCTTCACACAGGACCACCCAAAACCCAAGCCCTACGTCTGAGAGTGGTGTCCAAAGGCTCCTGAATTCTAGCAGCTTGGGGTCATGACCATTGCCCTGGAGAGCCTGTTCCATGCCTACCACCCTCAGGTGAAAAACCTTTTCCTAACACCCAGCCATAGAAGGGTCAGACGGCTACTAGGAAACATTTCTTTGCCAAAAAGAGTGGTGAGGCATTGGCACAGGCTGCCCATGGAAGTGGTGGAGTGACAGTCTCTGGAGGCGTTCAAGAACTGTGGAGATGTGGCACTGAGGAACATGGTTAGTGGGTGTGGAGGGGATGGGTTGGGGTTGGACTGGATGATCTTAGTACTCTTTTCCAAACTCAATTTCCATGATTTCATGAGGAAAGAAAGCCAGGCTCTAAGACATATATGTGGTACAAAGGACTGGGAAAAAGCACAGATGAGGAGGGCTCTATCAGGTCAGCCTGGAGGCTGCATGATGACTAGCACTCACCGAAGGAAGACTGTACCAACAATACCAATACCGAACAACATCTTCTCAGGAATATTTCCTCTGTCCTTGCAAAAACCGTTCTATGGGCCCTGTTTACAGGCACTAAGGGCCCTGAGACTTCAGCCTGAAGACAGAACATTCCTTCCCTGCAGGGGACTACAAACCACGGCAATTGGAAGGGCAAAAAGCTTACTTGGTTTTTGTCTTAGCCTATCTGGCTGCCCATAGGACTGAGAGGAGTCAGGTCTTATTATTATGCTGCCCTGGACAATTAAGGTTTTATAGCCTGACTTAAAAAGGAGATCTTTTCCCAGAGTGACCTGGGGCGGGGTGAGCATGGCTCGGTGCCAGGCAGGCATGTTTTTATGTGATAAATAATCAGTTGTGCGCCCAGTGTGTGATTCTTGTTAAAATCCAGGCGCGCTGGAACAGCTTCCGAATTGCACTGCTACCACCTCCACCAATCTCTTTTGCATCTCATTGGCATTTGAGAACGTTAATTGACTCATTATTTCAATTCATATTCAGGGAAGGAAGTTGATTAAGGCAGGCAGATGCAGAATCTCCAGACGCATTTGTAGCTGCGTTGTTTGTCCCGGCAGTTTACTCGAGTTATTAGAATACTTAAGAAGTAATAGCCAGGAGAACAGGGAACAAATCCTGGGAAGAGTGGTCCCTTGCAGAATTCATCTTTTAGTCTACCACTACACAGCCTTGCCCTTCATGAGACCTTTCCCTGACAAAGCTCAAAGAGAAAAAGCTCTGCCTGAACAGGGACAACTAAGATAACACTGCTCCAATCTACCAAGAGGCTCCCATCAAACTTCCACTGGTGGTTTGCTTTGGGATTGAGGTACATGTGGGGAGCCTTTTACAGATACCATCTGGCAGTGTTATGTGACCTCACCTCCATCCCCAGTCTCATTTAAGGTATAATTACATCCAAGAAAGCAGCTTTTTGTCAACATAATTCAGAACACAAATTTGCCTGAGACCATTTTGTCTCTTCTCACAGAAAGTAACTGTGGTTATGTTAAAGCTCTGACCTGGAGGATGAGATGAATATATATATATATATAAATATATTAATATCAGGTGAAATCTGACTGATTTCACCAGATATTAATCTATGCAAGTCTTCCAGTAGGACACGCTGGTAACCACACTGCAACTTACGTTGTGCTTGCATGTTCAGACAATCTCAAATTAATTCAAGCTGCAGGATGAATTTAAAGAAAACTTAAGAAACGCAACTATTCCATAGACGTGAATCCAGCTTCTCCTTGCTGAAGTGCAGCATCATTACTGATAAAAAGACAAGCCTACCTCATCACTCCTAGTCCCTTTCTCTTCAGATGCAGAAACACTAACTTGAACAAGGAAAATATCCCTTATGGAAGCGTATTATGGGAGCAACAGTGGAAAGAAACAGGTCCTTCAGACTTGTTATGATCTGTCATGTAAATACACAATTAAAGTCTTTTTAAAATGCAGATTATGTAAATACATATTAAGGGTCTTCTTAAAATGCAGATTTTCAACCCACTGGAACTGAATGATTCCTCTGGAGCTGTTTATAAACACATATTTACATTCTGAAGTGCAGATTACCAATCCAATACTCTAGCAGCTTCTCCTTCAGTGACCTTTTAAAATGCCTGCATGTTTATCTACATGAAGAAGATTGCTCACCGAAGAAAGTCTGGACAGTTACCATCTTTAGAGAGGATAGACTTCTTAGCAGAGATAATCTTTAAAAAAATCAGTAAGAAACTTGCTCAATGCTTCTCCCCAGCTGATGCTAAGTCAGTAAAAACTTCACATGCACACATACCTTTCACCCTACAATGCTCAAAATCAGCAACTCAATACCATGCACTTGGATTAACATTTCATGCTTTAAAAGGTAGTTAGCCAATGAAGTTAGATGGATAAAAATAAAACGAAATGTCAAATGGACATCCACATAGAAAATGCAATGGTCAAACAAATCCACCAGCATGTTAGTTGTCTGTGGGACTTACCACTTGTTCCCACGGCATACATTTTGAAGAATATGATATGGTCAAGTTGCTAGGTAGAACTATGAAAATAAGACACTGGGAACGAGCTGGCATTTTCAGCTACCCTATCACACTGGTAGAGCTGCACCTTGCTAGACTAACTAAGGTTTTGGCTTCTTAGACTTGCACTATCCCACATTCCAGATAGATTGGACAACTCCACTGGGGAGCCTGCTTGCTTAAGAAATCACTCTTGTGACTTATAACAAGTTAATTCTATCAAAAAGTAGCAAATAATTAAATTCAAAAAAAAAATGCAAGCTAACATTTCTTCTAAAATTCAGATTGCACGTGGAGCCTTTTCAGAACCTGATAGAAATGCAGGATTTCCATGGAAACTTCACCACTCACAGTGTAACACACACTTGTTAAACCAGAAGAACTTCAAATCTGCCAAGGTAGATTCTGCCCACCAGAAGGGAGGCTAAATCTCTGAAACAAGGGGAAAAAAAACCAAAAAACAAAAATAAAAAACAAACAAACAAAAACAATTAAACCCACAACTTGTTCCTTTCTTTCCCCTATAGTCTAGCTAACACTTTAACCCACAGTGATGGTTAACAACCATACATAGGAGCAGCCTAGTTTATCTGCCTGAAACTAATGTCACTAAATATTTGCCAATAATAGAAACAAAAAAAAGTACAAACTGGATTTTAAGCTGTTAACATTGTCCAAAAGAGAGTGCCAACAACACTCCTTTAGGAGACTACACACTCAGTGCTCAAATAATCACTTCTCAATTAATGTCAACAGAATACTTAGATCTCTCAGGTGAGTTGAGAAAAGGGGAGATGAGGCTGATTTTTACCAACCAAAAATACAGAATTTTTGCTCTTGAAGCAGACTGCTAAAACATATATTGTGTCTTGGGAAAGAGGATAAGCACCTGGTCTGAAGTGGGAAGACACACAAAATCTACCTGATTCTCATCAATATTTTGAGGTGCTTGACTTGTAATATATTTAACTTTTTATAGCTTAAGTCCAAGGTTATACCCCATCTTACTCTGCTACTGGTAGCACAAACTCCTCAGGCAACTTTCATGATCACATCCACTTTTAACTTCCCTTACCTCTGCATTATTTCCCTAAGAAGTTGTCTAGCACGGAACGCTACAGAGCTCATACCAAGCATCCGCAGAGTCCGCACGCTGATACTTGATTTGTTGTGAGTTTATAAATCTTGTGTCTGTTTTGCTGTTAACATTGCTAAGTTCCAAATTCCAACAGCTATAAGGATCATATCACAACATACCTCTTCTAAATAATCTTCTAAATGACTTCAAAAACAAGAATATAGCCTCTGTGTTTCTCTGCTTGCCAAACAAAGCCACAGAAACACCTCCAAAACATTCCAACCCTTAAAAATACTTCAATATATTGAGCAGCTAAAGTTAAAATCAGTTATTTACTAGACTAATTGGACACCATGAGACAGAACTATCAGAGTTGCCTGCCACTCAGACTGTGTAAATTACCTCTGCAAAGGAGTTTCTGTACCACAATACACTACACACTTCACAGTTTGCTTTACCTTCTGTATCACAGCACCTGTTCCAAACATAATGTCACAGTGTGAAATTCAGAAGCGGTCTTGGATGTCCCTGCTCGTACAAGCCCTTGATTCACAGCCCTGTGAAGTCAATGCCTTTGATCAGTGTCATCAGATACAGAGTTCACTGTCAGCCTCTGTCAGGAGACATCACAGAGAGTGCTGGATGGAAATAGCCATACAGGGATCAACCTGAATCTATGCCAAATAGGAATAAACGAACATCTTTAGACTTAAGGGAAGGTAAACATAAGTGACAGGTGATAGAGCACTGGATGATCCTGCAGTGGCATGGCGAGTGACCTCCTGGTACCTCTCAGTCCTTGGTGTGAAAGCAAGGGAGTCTGTTATCCCTCCTGAAAGCATTTTAGCGATTAAGGAGGGTTGTGCAGGGGAGAAACACTGGGAGATACACAAGAAATAGTAATTTTACTCCCGTTAGAAACAGAAGAGGAGAAATATTGTTAAATGCAGTATATATTAGGAAATGGGCAGGGCAGATAAGAATGGTGCTGGGATGGTTCATATAAGCTTTATCTCATAGCTAAACACTTTTCCCCTGGAAGTTATCAATAATTTGATATATTGAATGAAGACCTTTGAGGTCTGGTGCTAAAGTTGCACCAGGGGAGGTTCAGGCTGGCTAGCAGGAAACATTTACTCTCAGAAAGAGCAGTGATGCACTGGCATAGGCTGCCCAGGGAGGTGGTGCAGTCAATGTTCCGGGGAGCATTCAACAACCATGGAGATATGGTACTGAAGGACATGGTTAGTGGGTATGGTGGGGATGGGTTGGGATTGGACTTTACGATCTTAGAGGCCTTTTCCAGCCTTAATGGTTGTACGATTCTAAGATGGGAATGAGCTCCTCTATGGCTGTGAGACACAACACTTGTTGCCAACCACTGTGACACCTGACCTCGGATTTTTTGAAAACGTGGTTTATGGAAATCATTTAGGTCTTTTCAAATTTGCCCAGTTTCAGGATGTTAGTAGAGCTGGTCAGAAATATTCTGACAGAATGGCTTCCTGTCACAAAGTGGTAACTTATAAAAACTGAAACATTTAGCATGTTTTGACAATATATCACTTCTCAAAATGACAAAAGTAGTTCTGATCAAGCAAATTCACTTCACTGTGACTTTCATTTCTATTCTCCCTGTTGAAATGAGTTCCACCTCATGCTGTTGATGATAACACTTTCTAGAAATGAGGGCAGGTGCTTTTTTCAGATTCTCTCCAGGCTGCCAAAACTTGACTCTTCACCCTACTCTATGCACTATCTCTGCTTCCATTACAAGAATGCAGACCAGCATCACACAGAGCTCAAGCTCCAACAGTACCTAGCATGCCAGCAGGCTTCAGGGGGAGTTGACTTAACGCCTCAATTTCAAGAGAGGCAGGAAGAGCATGAGTTAAACAGAAGAAGCTGCAGCACAAAGTGCTTTAGGGAGAATAAAAGCCATTCTAAAAGAAAAGCTGGCTTCCTGACAAACACGTTCCGGCAAATATGATTCTCTTTAAGGTCTGCTGCTTTACCAGTAGTAACTAATAATAACAGACCGCCCTGCATGCGACACTGGGTGTCTGAAGATTGAATATTCACTGTAAAAACTCTTATTTACTTGCTCTCTCTAATTACTCGTTTAACGTATAATTTGTCAAGTGCTGCCATGTGTCTGGCGTTGCATGAATCAGAGGATGGACAGTTCCTTACAGTTTAACAATGGCATCGTCCTTTGTCATTTCCATATGTGGCATGAAGGGGCAGAGGACTTGCTTCCCGCTGCATATCTTTACACCCCTGCTTGCAACAGAGCACAGAGGACCAACTGCTGCCTACTTGCCATTCTGCCCAGCGCGCTGACGCCGTTGAGCTGGGAAATTGCTTCCTGGGCTCCATTCCCATGCAAATGGACTGGTCCAGCAGAGCCAAGCCAGTCCACAGCCTGGAGCCCAGGGTGGCTGCACTGACAAGGCAGAGCAGCAGAGAGCACCGCAATATTCTCAGCAAAAAGGTCTTGCTTCAACCTATGACAAGGTTTCTTTGTGCCATTCAGAATATAACAGTAAAAGAAAACAATTTTCCCCATATACTGTCCCTGTATATCATTATAGCTTCTTGTAGAACAATCATTACAAAACTAAAAACAAATAGATGAACACCTCAACCTTCTCCACTTTTGTCAAAATTACCTGAAAGACAAGGAAAAGGAATGCATCATTAAGGAAACAAAGCAACTGACAGACAATGGCTGTTTCAAAACTGGGAGGCATAAGAATGCCTTACTATTCTATATCATGCTTCTACTGCTTCTAATGATATATGATCATTTGTTCTATTAATCCTTATTTTTTTCTTATCTTGCACACCTCACAAAACACAGCATGTACTGCATTGGTATTAAGGTCTGCATGTTGGGAGGGAGAAGATCACAGAGTCACAGAATTGTAGGGGTTGGAAGGGACCTCTAGAGATCAAGTTCAACTCCCCTGTCAAAGCAGCTCCCTAGCCCAGGTTGCACAGGTAGGCATCCAGTTGGTCTTGAACATCTCCAGAAAAGGAGATTCCACCACTTCTGTGCAGCTGTGCCAGTACTCCATCACTGCGCTGTGAAGAAGTTCCCACATACATTTGTGCAGAACATTCTATGTTTCAGTTTGTGGCCATTACCCCTTGTCCTGTCGCTACACACAGCAAAGTCCAGCCTCATGCCTTTGCCTCCCACTCCTCAGATATTTATAGACATGGATCAGATCCCCTCTGAGTCTTCTTTTCTCAAGGCTGAACAGACCCAGGTCTCTCAGTCTTTCCTCATAAGGGAGGTGTTCCACGCCCTTTATCATTTTTGTGGTCCTCCGCTGGAGTCTTTTCAGGAGGTCCCTGCCTTTTTTGTACTGGGGAGCCCAGAACTGGACACAATACTCCAGGTGAGGCCTCATCAGGGCAGAGTAGAAGGGGAGGATCACCTCCCTTGACCTGCTGGCCATGCTTTTTGTTTTGCTCTTTGGTTTGCCAAGATGGTGAGGGAAGATCTCACATTGCAGGGGAGATCCTAAACCGTGTCAAGTCAGTAGAAGGATGTAGGCTTTGGCTATTTGCTGCTTATATTGTAGAGCTGTTCTGTTTACAGGGAACAAACAAGCTGACAGCATTATTTTTACCCAGTCCTCTGCTCATGCTGAGAAAAGACACTGTCATTAAATGGGGCACTTGAAGGAAAAGTCAGATATTGGCCTTAATTATTGCTTTTGACTGCAGTGTCCAGAGACTAAGATTCCTCCTTCCTTTTCCAATGGAGCTGGTGATATTAGTGTAGGCTTTCCTTCTGTTTTCAATTCTTTGTCCATGACAGATTTCACAGCAGGAAACAGTTCTGTGGCATATGGCCACTAAATTACAGAAACTTCAGAAACTTCTGTCCATGAGTTAATTTTAAAACTAAAGAAACAGAGTATTTTATTTATTTATTTTTAAGAAAAAAACTGAACTAGGGAGCAGGAAATCCTTTCTCTCTCAACCTACCCTTGAACATACTGCAGCCTGGTTCGCAGAACCAGCTCCACTGCGGCTGTCTGACCACCATTCTGCAACTCAGACGAATGATGGCTGTGACTTTAGGTGAGGAACCTCACCTACTAGCAATAAAGTGTGGCATCATCCACTAATGAGCTTGTTAGAATCATAGAACCTTAATAAGGTGGGAAAAGATCAATAAGATCACCAAGTCCAACTCCAATCCATCCCCACCATGCCCACTAACCATGTCCCTCAGTGACACATGCCATATCTCCGCAGTTCTTGAACACCTCCAGGGATGGTCACCACACCAGCTCCCTAGGTAGTCTGTTCCAATGCCTCACCACCTTTTCAGAGGAGGCATCTTCCCTAACATCCAACTTGAACCTACCCTGACACAACTTACAGTCACTAGCCATTGCAGCAGATTGACGTGTGCATAAACTCTTGCTTCACTTAGTCACCAACTGCTCCATGAAACAGCTGAATCCTGTGCACACATGAGGGAAAAGTGGCCTTGGCATGGGCCTTCGTAGCTACAAGCAGAGGTAAAATACTGTGCCAACAGCAGAACTGGTTGAAAGGATAACACAAACTAGCAGTTGGTTTTCAACATGCAAAAAGTGGAAAACGACTTTCACGGTAGGCTGTAGGTGAGAGAAAATACTCTGCAGTAAAGTGTGAAGTGTTTATAGACGGCATGAAATCCTGTAGATACATCAATACTGGAAACAAACAAAAAATCATCAGAAAAGGGAATTTAAGGAACCTACAACCAGAAATTACAAAGCAAGAACCACATAGGAAAACAGAAAAACTAAACTCACTATTTTCCACATTTTTACCCCATGTCTGGATATATTCTCCTCACCTAGGACTAGACAGGTAGCTTCTGAGGTATAATGCACAAGTAAATTCTCTCACAGGTCTGGCCAAAATACTATGTAAAGATTAGCTCTACTTAACTGTACTCTGCTCAGAAAACAACAAAGGCAACACATTTGCTACACGCAAACCCAAACCTGCAGTTTTGCACTGGAACACATTTATCACAGCAAGACCCAGCCTCTCTTTTAATGATGCCATCCCTACAATCTCTGTGAGTTATTATACCGTAAAGCAAGAAGATTAATACTGCCGTACAAGCAGTCTGATTGGATCTGGCACAATCAAGGTTTCTTAGTGAGAAAATGTACAGTTTCCTAATGCAGCTGACAGAAAGCCACACTCAGACCTTTTCAAAGGCTTTCAGGAGTTATTATCACAGATTAGCTATGGCGTGAGCAAAAAGGTTTAAAGTCTTGTTTGTAGCTCGCCCATGGCTCTAAATTAGCAGCTTCTCTCTTAAATGATCAATTGAATCATAGGTGTTAATGAGTGAAGTTTAGCCAGAAGGGGTGAGGAAGAAGGGAGAAAGATCTCGAGCCACTGTTCTGCAAAAAGGCAATAAGAAAAATCTCAATAATTCCTAAAGTCAAGTTGTATTTTAATCAGTGCCTCCCAAATAAGATGAAGAAGCCACACTGTGACTTTCCCAGCTGTAAAAAATGGAAGTCTGGTTTCACATTTGCATGATTTTGAAGGTCAAATGCCTGCTATCCAAGTCTTACTGATCCATATGGACTAGAAATGCCACAATATGCAATCATCACGAAGGCAGATTGTCTCCTGTAAATCTGTCCTTTTTGTAACACATTCAAAATGTACCGTATTGGATGGATTATAAATCCATTCAGGAAATACAAGCAATATTGCACCGAGCGCCTCTGCTTCATGAAAACCCCTGTGTATGGGTGAGCACACACGTGTTTGCACGCGGCTGTGCGCGTCCCCATAGGAGAGGCAGAGACAGATGGCCCAGTGCTGCCCTCGCTGAAGTCAATGGGAGTTTTGCCATTCACTTCTGAAGACGAAAGCACTCAATTGTGCATAAAGGGACTTGTATTAGCACAGTGCTTATTCTATCTGGGTTTAGAAATGGAAAAACTTGTTCTGGAAGAAAAAAAAAAAAAAAGGATGGATTGTCGGGAAATCTCCCCTGAAGGAAGAATGCTGCTATGTGCCTCGTCCCTCATTCTTGCTCAAGTGGTCTGGGTGATGTGATAACCAAACTACCTTATCTCTTGCATTCCTCAGTCCAGAAGAAAACAGGGGAACTCAGCTTCACAGCAAAGCACTACTAATTATTCCCATGCTGGAGACTTTGGCACAAGTCCTTCAAAGTAATCTTGTAAGGACAGGACGGGAAGGTCACTGCTCTCCAGCGCAGAGCAGCATAGTGTTTTCATTTTTACAATTTTAACAAATCACTTTACACATTGCCACTTTTTTCTTCCAGCACATGGAATTGAAAAGAGACATATGGAGACCAGCATGCAAATCCTGCAAACATTTCAGCATCACTTCAAAACTAATGCTAATCAATTTTTTGAAACTTCTTTTCCCCTCCCTTTCATTTTGACTCAGAAGTAATTTCTCAGGAACCCAAGGTGGTTTTGAAAAACAGCCTAGCAACACCCTGTAAGTGTTAGGGAGACTCCCCACCAATCCTTCCTCCTCTCATCATCTTTTTCATTTGGATCCCACGCACACAGTGTCACCCTCAGCATCCACACAGATGTCTTCAAAAGCGCAGTGCAACCTATCTGGGAAAGCACTGACCAACAACTGTACACCACTGGTTGTGTCTGACGTCCATTCCCCTCTTTTTACCCAAGGAAAAGAAAGTCATAATACAAGCTATCAAAAATCTTCTGCATGAATGTGCTGAGCATTACCTGAGAACAAGGAAGGCACAAGATGAACAGACCTTTACAACAGAATGTGCATCTGCCAAGACAAAAATACCCAGCGAGCTTCTGGTGCTGGCACAGTGACAATATAAGCAAGCTGTCTTTGCAATGATTTTGCAAATGATCCATTACAAGATTGGAGTATGAATTCTGCAAAGGCCATAAGGCCCCAAGGGCAACACATTCTATATACCACCACCTAAGCATTCACCAGATAGACAGGGCTATGGGCTAAAAAGAAATCCTTCCAAGACTTTTTGTACAAATGCTTTACAACAGACTTGTGAGTTGTTTTTTCCTCCCTCTCCCTCTCTCTCATTTTGTTCAGTTGCCTGGCATTTGCTAACCCACAAGCTGCTGTTTCCCTTTCCAAAGAAGCTCTGATGGGTGGAGGGCCAGGAAAAATTAGCCCAACTGATGAATGCAATCTCGACAGAAAATATGTTTTTTATCAGCGACCACATGTTGCCAACAGCAATTAAAGTAAAACTGGGAGATTTCATCGGATATAAGCCTGCATAAAAGAAAAATCCCACAGCACAACAAATCCAAAAAGAACCAAGCACCACAGACTCACTTCTCAGGTACCCATGAATTCGAGTGAGTTCTTTGCATGCCCTCAGGCACAAAGAAGAGGGAGGCCATCCCAGGGTCAATGGCAGGAAGAACATGAGTGTTTGCTAGGGCTCTGCATTTCACACTCAGTGAAAATGTGAAGCACAGCCCTTGACCTCACAGGTCTATGGAGAACCAAAACCTTGCTCTTTGTTCAAGTGATTGAGCCTGGAGTTATTTTATTCATAGAGTCTTACTATGCACCTGAAGCAAAAAGTAAAAATAACAAAGAGAGCGTCCACACTCCAGCAGATAAAGATTTTAGCTCGTCAGTGCTATTTTGTTGTATTTTTTTAGTAATCAATAAGGCTGGAAATGACTTCTCAGATCACAGTGTCAACCACTAACCCATTCCCATCATGGCCACTGACCATGTCCATCAGTCGCCACATCTGCGCAGTTCTTGAACAATTCCATGGACAGTGTTCTGCACTACCACCCTGGGCAGTCTGTTCCACATATGTTCCATTGATCTCCAGGTTGAGAGTAGGAACTTTAGCAATTAGGGGAGCTGAATAAACCATGAAAATCAGTATTGAGGTACAGATATGACAGGAACTTTCATAAGGTTTGTGAATCATTTTCCCAGCTATCCATGCTAGGCAGAAAATTTACCACAATTACTTTACAAAAACTAAAAATGCCTGGGTAAATGTTATTCAACACTGTCTATTATACTTGATTTTAAATGTCTACAATGTAATATACTTAAAACACACTGTGCTTGAGAATATTACTTTGCATCCTCCCTGTAAGACCGTTGCAAGCTATACAGAAATAACATCTACAATATTCATCTAAGTGGATGTGCCATATATGCAGACAGCCCTCCCAGTGTTTTAGGTGGTACAAATGTAGAATAAGGGACTGCACCGTGAAGAGAATTCTCTGTGTTACTGCAGACTATGCAAAATACAACCATTCTGCCTGAGGTCTGCTAAGGACAGCTTGAGCCTTTCATCCAGATTTGCAGAATCTGATCACATTTCTACCAGGGCAAAGGATTGGATCATTTTTCTTAGTGGTATTCACAGTGTGTTCACCAGTTCTCATCCTTTAGCCTTGCCGTACCATGCATTGTGGTTAAGGATTGAGTGAATTTCTTGATTTTCTTTTCTCAGTTGTTCAGAAATGTTAATCCAGGTGCTGTGAGAAGACGTACATGTCGGAAATCAGGGCATTCCCACAGTGGGGGCAACACCAAGACTGGATCCAGAAAGGAGAGGGCAGCATGGAAGAAAAAAGGACAAGGGGCTAACACAGCAGGCAAACGACAAGAAAGTATGGCAGGAAGATGGGAAAATGCAATCCATTCACAGCTCCAAAAAAGCAGCAACACAACAGGAGGCAAGGGCTGCCGGGAGTCTTCACAAATATCTCTGCACACTGCCACCGTGAGCGCATGGTGCTGGCTCCAAAGTGCCACCAGCTAAGTAGTGAAGGACAGTTTTCTATCTGCCACACGTGCTGACAATGACTGCCTGCGTTATTTAAATATATATATATTTCACTAAAAAAATAACCCTAACGTGCTCTCAAGTTATGTATTTTTGAGGGCTTAGTAGCTAGCACAAGAACTTTGAAAAGCGTTGACAGAAGGTAAATGGGATTCTAGTGTTAAGAAAACAACCCCACAGACTCAAATAAGTGAACTTCTAACAACAACAACAACAAAAACAGTAAACGTAAAGATGTTCTTTTATGAGAAAAAAGGCTGTGATGTGAGGCAGTGTTGGTCATTCATTGCCTTGTGCAGTCAGCTCTGCGCAGCACTTGCAACTTAACCGGGGCTCCTCCTTCCTTTCCAGCAGCAAAATTTATAAAAGAGGGGGTAAGCTACCGCAAGGTTAATAAGCAATGGCCAACATCAACAAACCATTGCTGACCTCATATTAGGTAGAGACACAGGGTCATTTCTTTCCATTTCTTTTCCCTTCAAAGTTTATCCTCTCCAAGACCAGCTCCTTAATTGAAGAGGAATCATCCTTATTTGTTGACTACCAAACATAGCTTGATAAAATAAGTGATGGTCATGTTTTACAAAGCACAAATAGCCTTTTAAAGAAAATACAATGAATACTGAATTTCCCAGTCAGTTAGGGCAACAGTTGCACTATCAGCATCTCAGAAACAAGGAAATAAAATATTTAGGCAACATTATCTTTAGAACCTAACATCCCATACAACTGCATATCCACTTCTGCTATGTGTTAACACACAGAGTGAATGCAAAGGTTGAATACATCCCCAGCTCCCTGCTTCTGTGAATCAGACACTGATTATAGCCCTGGAAGTGTATATTTCGCAATGACCCAGAAGACGACAACCCAAGGTTCCTGGACAGTATCTTGACTTTGACAGCACAGAGATTTCTGTCTAGTGGTCTTCACCTGGCCAGCAGTACCTGTGAGTTAAGTCAGAAATGACTACCCTTCCACACTTAAATACATAGAAGAAAATAATATATATTGATATATACTGGCATCTCTCTATATATTCATGCATGGATATTCCGATATCTGTTCTTGTACATAGATAAACACAAAATGATAGAGTCATAGAATCATTAATTTTGGAAAAGACCACTAAGTTCATAAGTTCATAAGGTTGGAAAGGACCTATAAGATCATCTAGTCCAACCATCCTCCTATCACTATCTCTACCCAACTACTAAATTAAATCCTTTAGCACCTCATCTAAACGCTTCTTGAACAGTGCTAGGGATGGTGCCTCAACCACCTCCCTAGGCAGGCCTTTCCAGTGCCTGACCACTCTTTCAGAAAAGAAATGCTTCCTCAGGTCTAATCTAAATCTTCCCCGGCGCAACTTGTGGCCATTCCCTCTCGTCCTGTCATTATTTATCAGGGAGAAGAGGCCCACCCCCTTCTCACCACAACCCCCCTTCAGGAAGTGGTAGAGTGCAATAAGGTCTCCTCTGAGCCTCCTCTTCTCCAGACTAAACAATCCCAGCTCCCTCAGCCGCTCCTCATAAGACTTGTGCTCCAGACCCCACACCAGTTTTGTTGCCCTTCTCTGAAGACGCTCCAGGGCCTCAATGTCCTTCTTGTAGTGAGGGGCCCAAAACTGAACACAGTACTCGAGGTGTGGCCATACCAGAGCTGAGTACAGGGGGAAGACTGTCTAGACTATCTAAGACTATCTAAGTCTTAGATACTAATACTTAGATACTTAGATACTAAAAAAACTTAGATACTTAGATACTAAGACTATCTAGTCCAAACATCAAATTCAACAAACTAGTGGCTGTAGCAAGCTTTGATGTTTTGGACACCATCATCTATCAGGAACAGTTTCTACAAAAACCCATCCACCAGTGCTGGAACATGACAGTGCAGTGACAACTTCCTTGCTCTCACATGTTCAGCACCTTTAGAAAGCCACTATTCCTGACCACTGCCTGAGAGCAGCACTCCCTCTATCTCACAAGTTTTGGAGCTGCACTGACAGCTAATCAGCATGCTGTGAAACAACTACTGTTATAGCTTTTCTTCCTTTTCCTTCCTTTACAAATAATTCTCAGCAATGAGTTTGAGCTGGCATAATCCCACTGCCTGATGGATACCGCCAAAGCATCAAGCCCATTTTCACTGGAAGGCACAGGAGCTTGCAAGTCATCTTCCGTGTTTGACTTTCTGCTGCAGGATACCCTGCACATAAAAGTTTCTTCTCCCCATCTGTCCTGGCAGATCTTTGCATGTTCTTTATTCCTTTTCTGAGCTTGCCTCCTCTATTTCCAGGCACGTGCTGGTAGCTTTCAATCCCACACCACGCTATTATAGGCATCAGTAATAACTTTATCAAAGCTTGGATGCTTTTCAGGCTGCACCTCATGGCCAGTTGGTTTTGTTGTGTTTCCTTTTGTTTCTACTTCCAACTGTTATTCTCTGAGGCTGAACATCACTAATGACAGTAATCTTACTTCAGGTTCTAGATGTTTTTTTTTTTCTCTTCTTCAGATATTGATGCCCCCTCTGCTACCACCTTGTCCCATGTTTGCTTCTGTGCAGGATTTACAGGCAGCAGACAAATATATCTGGCAGTCTCAGCAAGCCCACTGCCAGTCACAACTCCACAGGGCCACATTCAAGCAATCTGTTTTTCCTGTCCAAATCTCCTGACGTCCATCTTTGCTGTTTTCTCTCACTCAGGCTTACAAGCGTAGAGCAATGTTACTGCATTCTTTTGTGAGCTTGGGTCTAATTTTTTGATTGAATACTAAATGGAAAATCTGGTTTCAAGTCACAGTAAACCACATCATTAGAAGGAAGGGGAGTTATTTTTTTCTTTTCATCTGACCAATATAGAACAAAAGCCAAATGATCTCTTTACAGCCAATTCAGATCAACTACTCGCCAACTGATACTGCTGCTTTTCTTTAAAACCAGCAATTATGTTTATTAAGAGTCACAAGCTTTTATATCATATGCGTGAACTCAGCTCAGTGCAGAGACCCGTACTCTCAGTGCTGAATGGCATTTGCATACCTCAGGAAAAGAACAAATCCACCAACAAACTCAAGTCCAGATGACACAGAAAAGCATAAAGATGAGAAGAACTATCAAACTCCACATGTATTAACCATTTTACTAACAGAAAATCATATTATGTTGCAATTAAGCAAAAGCCATTCCATTGGCTTCACCAATGCTTTCCTGCTCGTGCCATCTAAACTTTATCAGCTCCCTCAGATACCTAGAATCATTAAGATCGGAAAGACCTCTAAGATCATCAAGTCCAAACATCAACTCATCCCCACCATGCCCACTAACCATGTCTCTCAGGGCCAAATCCACCCTTTTCTTGAGCACCTCCAGGTACGGTGACTCCACCACTTCCCTGGACAGCCTGTTCATTCCTTATGCCTCACCACACTTCCAGAGAACCATTTTTTCCTAATATCCACTCTGAATTTTTCCTAATATCCAGCAGGTGAACAGTCCTGATATAATGTACCTTCAGTAGCTCATTCATAAACCTCCAAAAATTGAACAAAAATAAATGAGTAGTTTTAAGAGATCAAATAGAAGGGAGTTAGCCACTGCAAGACTTCAGAACCTCCTGTCTTTGTGCATGGGGGACACAAACAGTTGTTCATGTTTACTCACAAAAAAGATCATGATGCCCTGAGCGGTCATCTTCTGCTACAGAAGACAGCCAGCTGTAGAATATGCTTTTATTTACTATACAGTGTTATACACATAGCTAGTTTCATCAAATTTTAAGTTAAGCATCAAACTTGTACTACCAGAATGGAAGCTATGAAGTTCATGGTATCTCATTTCCTCATATATAGGAACAACCTGACATTATTTGCTTACAGTCCAAAGGGCTTAACTGACAAAGCTGGAGTTATCTTCAGACATGGCACCAGGATTGAGACTGGGTCACTGAGCAGTGTCACCCTTCAAAGACATTATACATACACCATTAGAAGCTTACGCGCCTGGCTCTGGTCTGGATGGTGGGAAATTTCTCAGTACTGTTACCAAAAATCACATTGTCTCGTATCACTTTTTCAGTCACTTCTTGGCATGGCCATTCCCAGGCTTGCCATGTCATTGAGCACACAACTGGCTCCAGCAGCAGGCACTGTGCATGCAGTGCTTGGCCAGCTTTCCCTCTGTCCAGCTGGTTTACTCACGTGTGAATGGCTTTAAGCACTTGGAATGCCCACACACAGAAACACATTATTGCAAGGCTGTCTCAAGTGCTAAGAAATCCTTGATGTGCAAAAGGGGGAATAAAGCACTAACAAGACAACCCAGAAATCCCCACTTTCCTCTTGTTTTCATACACAGCTTAACTGAATACTTATTAAAAAATAAATACAATTAAAGAGTTATTTAATGTAAGCGAAGCAATGTCAGTAATTCTAAGGTAACAGTCCAAGAGCCAGGCTGGGGCTGCCTACAGCCCTGTGCAGCTGACAAGAAATCTGCAATGCTCTTACAAAACAGAGCTACTAGTACTGAGAGTCCTTTAACCTTCAGGAGCACAGTTGGATTTTTATGTATGACAGAAAAATACCCTCATTTCTGTCTCAGTGTTTTGCTGATCCATGACCATTTCTGTCAAAGGCAATGACTTCAAACTCTGTTAGCAGTATGTGATTTCTTACGCTCATGGAAAAACCTGTGCTCTAAACAAAGAGTGCTCTCCTCTCAAAGCCACATTTGTTCCCTTCTAACAATCATTTCAAGTGACATTTGCATTTGGCCCATAAGCAGAGAAGTTTACCTGACACAGGGTGGCCCAATTAATGTTAAAGACCTTGTCTCTCTGATCCTATGGTCACACTGGATTCCAATACAGCTCCCATTTAAGAATATTACCAAGGAATCAATCACTTGTCCAAAGGGAGCAGCACATGGAGCTTTTCTGTCGGCAGAGGTTGCTTCTTTGCAAGCAGCATATCAGGCTCTGCTGGGGAGACTCAAAGTGACAAAGAGCCAGCCTCTGTTGACCATCAAATATGGCTAGCAAATGTGGCAGAGGGAGGCAGGGCAAGGCAGCAAGGAGCTGGCTTGCATGCAACTTGGGGCAGCCAACCTGGGGCTGCTGAGCAGGGAGACCTCCTCCAGGAAAGAAAACTGAGGAGCTTTTCAGCTTCTGCTGTGTGCAGGAGGAACACAAAGACTCCTGTTCACCCTGCAGCAAATACAATGCCATCTTAGCCAGTTTAGGTCACAGAGGCAGAATCTGGGTTGTGGAGAAAAGCGAGTGGAAAATGCCATCACATTCTGAAGATTTAAATCTGTATAGTAAGAAGGAAGTAAGGAAGAGAGAACTGTGTCTTTTGTCCTAAGATAACATAAGGTACTTGATATAAATTGACTTTCATTTGGAATTCAGAGCCTGGTATTGTCAAGCATTTGGAATATTTCTTCTTTAACACATAAAAGCAGCAAAAGAGATGGAGTGAGAGCAGCAGGGGCTTATAAAGGATTGCTGCCTTGCACCCTGCAAACAGTCAGAAAACAAACAAGTGGTGCAGTCACAGCACTGTTTAGTATTTGTGGAGGCTGAAGACAGCAGAAGGGTTAACAAAGAACATCTCTGTATGGTCAAATCTAATTTAACATCTTGAGGGATGATCTAGAAGGGCATCTGAAAGTAAATTAGTACTACTGGCAAAAATCACTATTTAGCAATTGTCCATAGTAATGGGAATAATGTACAATACCTTATGGGAATATCAAAATAGATAATAATATAAGATTAAAAACAAATAGAGCAACAAAGAAAAAATATTTTTTAGCTATTGTATCAATGAATGGAAACTTCATCTGAAGTCACAGCCGTGGCCGCGCATTTTCTAGGTGACTCCACCACAGTCCCAGCTCTGTAACCATCAGAGACATGTTTCCGATTTATGTGTGCAACCATAAATCCCAGCTGCACAGGAAGGAAACAAGTTATGATGCAGAAGCAGTAAGTGACTTTAGGAGTGAGTCAATCTGCTATCATAGAATGGCTTGGGTTGGAAGGGACCTTTGAAATCACCTACTTTCAAACCCCTGTTCAGAAAATAAATTTTTGCCATTGACGGGTCTTGAATCTAGCAAGCCTTAATGTGACCCAGTGTTTGAAACCAAAAGGTAGAAGACATCAGAGCAAATGTAAAGCCTGAATTTTAAAATATGAGAATGAAACCAAAGAAACGTGTTACATAAGGGACAGGAACTCTGAAAGGACACAACATCCTTCTGCACATATATCAGACCATTAGCACTGAAATTAAAGCAACTATGCTCACTTGCATCAGAAGGCGATTTAGGCTACATTTTCTGCATATGACAACTTCTAGTTCAAGTATTTCTTCACAGGAAAGACTGTGGAAAGAGTCACTACGCATGATACTTTTTTCCTAACAAGAGCAGTGACACTGGATATTAGTCCAAAGAACTATGTCCACTACACACAACAAAAAGTTCAAGGTAGTGGATTCGAAATTGCTTCAGTTATTTCCTAAACATACCACAAATAAACTGAATGTTGCTGAAGAAAGACAGCATCTTTTGTTGCATTAGCTTAACAGTTAGGAGAAGAATATCTTTCATATTTACCTTCAAGTTTACCTTTCCTCCAGCTAAATATCTTGTTTTTATTAAGCACCTATTGCACATGCTGGACTATTAGCTTCTGCTGAAATGTGAAGTATCAAATTTCATTTTATTTTTCTCATCAGTTTCGTCTGTGCTCTTTTCATTATGGCTTTGAGTTTAGTCCAATTTTAAGCATATGAGATAAAATGAAACATCTTTAAGATGAACTGGAGGTTGCTACGCTACCATGACAGGAGGTTTGTGTTGTAGCTGGTGATGGTTTGTGCTTGCTTGGATGATAATTACTGTCAAAATGCAAAGGGTTAGTGAACAGGGCCCATGGGAAGGGGCAGGATGACAGTCTATGCAAGACATCCTGCTAATAGGTCTGAGAGCAATTACTGTATGGTTTATGATCACAATACTTAACCCTCTACCTCTCAGATATACAAATGTCTTTGCTTTCTGCATTTGTGTCTCACTGTAAACCACACTTGCTACAACCTTATGGGATGGCCACTGATTCTCCCAAACCACAAACTTCTTATGAACAATTTTTAAAAGCCTAAGTTGTTCTTCCTAGTGCAAAGTTGTGTGCAGAGGATGCAGACATCCTGAAGCAAATGCTGAAAATCTTGTAACAACTACAGAAGCCAACAATGACTATTAAAAGGTAATATTATTACTATTTAAATAACTAAAAAATCCAGCTATGTAGGTGCTGGCCAAATGCTACAGACATCACCAACTAACAGCCTTATTCCGTAATACCCATCCACAGGAAATCAGGAAGAATAATCTAGGGACCTTAACGTCCACCTACCCCCAACCCCCTGCCCTGGGCTGGTTGCTACCCAATAGGTCAGGCTGCCCCGGACCCCATCCAATCTGGCCTTGAGTATCTCCAGGGATGGGGCATCCACAGCTTTTCTGGGCAACCTGAGAAACGCATGAAAGTATTTCTCATAAGGATATGATCTAATTAAAGGTGCTGGAAATATTCGCAGAACTCCCACTCCAGGGGTCTGGTCTCGTTCCACATTTCCATCAAAGACCTGGATGAAGGGATAGAGTCCACCCTCAGCAAGCTTGCTTATGATACAAAGCTGACACACCACAATGCTGCACTGCCATTCAGCAAGACCTGGACAGGCTGGAGAGTACAGCAGGGAGGAACCTGATGAGGTTCAACAAGAGTAAGCACACAGTCTACCTAATCCTCACCCTACCCCTGTTAATTCAGCATCTTTCCTTATAGTTAGACTCTGTCAACCACTTCACAGAATCATTCCCCTGTACTGCACAACTCCAATTATAATCTCATTCCGATTAACAGTGACTTGATGGCAACTTCATTACTAAAAAGTAACATTTATTAGTCTACTGTAATGCATTGTGATTAGAACTCTAATGCTAATAGGAAGAAGTTTAACCTCATTTCATTCTCAGTACAGTTAAGACCCTTATAACAATGTTCATAAATCAGGATTTCAAACATCTTAGAAGCAAAGTTGCAGCTATACACCATTAGTGTCTTTCACACTTTTGTATTTCATACAAATCTGGGATCCAGTCTTTTGGGGCTCCCCATACAACCCACATTTTTTTTAGATTATCATTATGAAGGCTAAAAAAACCCTCTTCTTGCGTATAATTTGCATACTTTAGATAGATTGTGTTTTCAATTACATTAATAATCCAAAATGAAGCATTCTGATGAGAACTCTTTCACTCACTTAAAATTAACATTTTCATTAGTGTTTCTTTCAAAGATGCCCCTCCTTCCTCCAGCACTCACACATGCAGGATGCTAGATTTTAAAAAGGAAGTGCACTGTAAATTTGATCTCAACGTATTCTGTTCTCGCTGCAAATCACAAACTGCATAAAAAATCCTACAGAAAATACGGCAGCAAGAATAGCATTCTTCACCTCAAACTCTTATTAGAAAAAAAGTTTTGGTACAAAAGGCATATTATTAATAAAAACACATGAGATAAAGATTCTGGGTTCCTTCATTATGCCTTTGGCTTCCTGCTTCTGCCCATGTAACCCCACACATTATAACGATTCCATTTCCCACAGACGACTGCTGATTATTACAAGTAGTTTGGTTTTCACCTGACAACAAAAGGAATATCAGGTCTGATCTAAACAGGAGTAGCAGCTCAGCAACTCCTGCTTTATACATGTTACATCTAACCTAGGTTTTCCACTCTAAGTTCACAGCAGCTCTTCATTCACACTTGTGCTGCCTTACTTCTGATAAGGGCTTAATTTTGAAGATGGGTAACAAAGCTCCTGTCACTATCACCATCTATGCTAGAAAATGGTTGTGTAAACATTATCTGTTGTAAGAAAAATGGCACTGTCTCTGAAACCAACTGCACTGCTTGAGCCATTTTACAGCAGCTGATCACTGACCTTCTGTAGTCAAGTTCTACATTAAACTTTCCTAGTGAGTTTGGTGTTTTTCACTGGTTCTCGAAATAAACTGCATGATAGAAAAGCTAGCATACTGTGTACATCTTTCAGTCACTGCATTCTTTTTCTGTACATCCTAAGTTTATGCAATTCTCTGATATTCCTATAAGCATGACTAGTACACTTTTATTGCTGTTACTGATGAATGACAGCTACAGATTTGGGAAATGTAAAGGGCAGGCATCATTGCACAAGTCTGACTATGTTTGAGGTCCACCTTCCAAAAGTGGTTGTGACTAGCCATTAATCTATGTCTCCAGCACACTGCCCTACCCACAAGATCTCACTGTAGACGAGAACTGCTTTTTGTAAGTTACTTCCCTGGAGGCGTTCAAGAACTATAGAGACGCTATAGTGAGGGACATGGGCATGGTGGGGATGGACTGACGATCTCAGAGGTCTTTCCCAACTTGAATGATTCTGTGATTATTTTTGATAGGCTTTTTATCTCTTGCAAGCTTCATTTAGTGATACTTGTCCTTCAGATGTGCAGAACTGATGAGGAATTCTGTTGAAACAGCTGTGTTCTGGTCTTGGTCATGCATGCTATGATGTGGCAGGGGCTAGGCTCAGAGGCCAGGCTCAGAGGCCTATGGAAGAGACCACAAGCCTGAATAGCCACCCTGGTTCCTACAGCTCCATCATGTTCTTTTCACTGTGCCAAGAGGGAGTAACATCAGTCTTAAAATATTTTAATTCTAGGACTCAGTGGAGAAGCACAGTCAAGAGAGTGCCTCAGACCCACACTATTATCAAATGTGTATCCTGGCATGCTTTCCCACAAAATGCGTGACGGGTTCAAGCCTGAGGCAAAGTCTATGCCCAGCCCCCACGGCAGCTGTTTATCTGTTCCGTAGACATTGGAGGATTTCTATTCCTTCCTACAGAATCTTCTGCTCCAAGACCAAAAGGAGTGCTTCCTGGGAATTAGACTTAAAAATACATGCCCCAGAAACCCAACGGCATCTGTTTCTGCTCTGGAAAAACAGATTTAAGAGAGCAGGGACCTCCTGCCCGTCCTGTTGAATTCAGACATTATGTCTCCTTTCTGCATCCCTCTCTCCTCAGGAAGCACCCCTGGGGCCCCATCGTGTCTCCACAGCACGCAGGCAGAAATGCTGCAACATCTTATTTCCAAATAGATTGTGCTCTGCACCACAGCACTACTTCCCAGGGTCTTCCACATTCCCGTGGATCATCTCTGCTGCATCCCTTAGTACACACAGAGCCATTATATGACCCCAAAAGAATAATACAGCAAGCTGGACTGCTATGTGAGAGCACATGATCCCCCTGAAGGTCATCACAGCAGAGAGGGATGGACAGATTTCCAGGCCCTAAAGGCTACTGATGAGGCATCAGATTGCAAGCCATCTCAACAACACAGTACATACACTGAGTCACACAGACAGACATGCCTGTGTCAGATGTGTCTGCTCATACTGCTCACTGCTTGTACCACAAACACCTATCCAAGGCCTAATTACATCTAACTCCTACTATGGGAGTCCCCAGTCTATCAAGAAACAGTTATGGGCTCAGAGGGAACAGCAGAACAAGAAGCAACAGATGCAGGCATCTTGGTAACAGCACATCAACACCCTAAGAACTAACGTCACTACTTCTCTACAACACATACAAAAGTACTTTGATATCTCAGAACACGAGATTGCAATGACTTGTGTTACATACCAGCTGCCAGATCTATGGTCTACTTCTCCTTTTACCAGAGCTTGCATGGGAAAAGTGCGATACATTCAGAACACTTAAAGCATTTGTCCTTGCAGGTAGCCGTACCATACAGCTGGAGTACCACAGTATAGTAGTGAAGCACATATCTCATCCTGCATAGCTGGGCAAGTTATGCACAGATCGATGGTGCGTTTGTACTCAGAAACAGCTGGCAAATCCCCACTTGTCAGAAAATGTTCACCCTTCACAGCACAAAAAATAAAATGGAGAGAAATACCACTAGTCTGACTCACTGGCTAGAATAAAAGCTGCTTTTCTTGGGCATGCTAGTGACCTCAATGTGACCTGGTACATTATTGATGAAAAATATGCGTTCTTGCAAGGAGATGGGTCGTGCAAAATGTGGGGGGAGAAACAAGAGAGTAAGGATGGGGAAGAAACAGAGGATTTCACTTGCATTGTTGGTTGTTTTGGCACAGGAGCAGTTTCCCTGCTCTCCTACAAGCAAAAGGAATGCCCTGCAGCAGACAACACAGACCAAGCTGGTAGTAGGCCAGAAAGGACTGCTAAGAGTTCCAATGAAAAAGTGAGGTGGTCTCATTTCCTAAAACAGAAAGGCTACTATCAGCAGTCCTAACTTGGTTGCATCAAAAGAGGCAGAGGTTTATTTGAAAGATTAATTTTTTTTTAGCTGAATGGAATCTAGGTCTGAGTTTAAGTTTCCATCTAATTGAGCAAGAAGAAGCTGAGCTTCCTGAAGAAAACAATATTTCTGAAAAGGAAGAACTATAACATGGGTACTTTTTCATCAGAAAAAAATGCACAAGTCTCAAAGGAGGGATAAAAGCTTTGTGAATGCCTTGGGGAAGGCTATGCCACATTTTCTTCCCCTAGGCAGCAGTAGCATCAGATGTGGCAAACCTCCTGTGTAGATTTCTCCCTTTCTCTTCACTTGCTACAACACGATGAACCTGCTGAAATGCAAAAATTTCACCATGCAGGCAAGTTCAAATTACACCGCTGCTGTTCATGGCTCAGGGAAAACTATGATTCTCTTGCATGCTTTTCTAGATTATTTAGGCATAATTACACTTCATATACAACTGGAAATTGAGCCCAGCTCCAAACTCAGGCTCAGAGCTCTATTCTAAACCCACACCTGTGAATATTTTTTCCCATCAGATATCTCTGGGAAACCCTCTCACTTATAAAGCAATCACCAGTATTTAGTGACCTCCTGTAACAACAATTTCATGTACTGAATGCTGAAATATATTTTTCACTGTTTAGTTTATTAGCAGTAATCATATCCTTTGCCTCACTGCCCAACATGCGAGCAGCAAGAAGATGTAGAGTTTAAAGGCATCAGATGTTGCTTTGTGAGGAATACTGGCATGCATCAATAATACCAGAACAAGCTACAGAATAAATCCACTTCTCTGTGATGTTACCGTGTGTGAGCACCACAGTAAGTGTTTAGATGCTGTGTGTAACTCCCCTTTCATGACACAGACCAAGTATAGGCAAGATGAGGTGGTTCTGGAAAGTTAGGGGTGCTGTGAAACTGTAAAGTGTTCTTATGGAAGGAACAAGCAGACGTGGTTTTGGCAGTCCATCTAAATCCTTCTCCATTGGCTTTCATCATCTGAGACTTGGCCCTGCCTATCTAGTGATAGGATATCTGGAGTATTTTCTCCACTCTTATTCTCAAAGGCTCCTCCCCCGCATAACTAAACCAAGTCATCCCTGACAAAATATGATACACTCAACACTATTCTACTTACACAGAAATAGACACTATTTTGAAATGTTCTTTGACAGTGGTCAACTCTGACAGATTTGCTAGCAACTGAAAGTTTTGTGAGGATTCTGCAAATAAATATTGCCATGCATAGAAAAAAAAACAAGAAAAAAATCAACAGAAACTTCATACTGTTTGTGCTGACTAAACATATTCTCCCAGATTAGATAAAGCAGTCAGGAAAAGCACTGTGACATCCGCCTACAAATATTCTTGAGATGACAAGCACAAGGGTACTCAACACTTCCACAGTAAACAACTTCAGGAACCCTGTGCAACCATGAAAATGTCTCAGATCTTATTAAGATGCTATAGCTACCTTCCTTCATATGCAGTAGATGTGGATAGAAATGACCTCAACAGTACTTCTCCATAGGAAACAGAAAAGACATTTTTCTAACTTCAAGAGAACCCTTCTAGGTTCTAGGAAGAAAATATGGCTAGAGTCACTCTTTTCTCTGGTGAAAATAACTGTATCATTCTTACCTTCAGCATCTTGCCCTCAGTCCTGTGACCACAGTTATCTGATTCATTCTGCTCTGAAAATACCTTCCTGTAAAAGGAACAGAACACAAGATTGGGCTGACTTTTATCCTTCTTTGTTATATTTAGCTCATCTTCAACTTACTGCACACATTTGTTTATGCTGTAGATTAGCATCCCTTAAAAATCTTTCCTTTTATTTTTGAGGAGGGGAAGAGAGAGAGAAAACACATTCTGGGTACTGCTGAGTCTCTTTGGAGGTGCTGAGACATGGCTAACGTCTTGATATACTTCATTCTCTCATCAGTAGAGGGCTCCCTCGCCTATGGCAGCCCTATATATCGTGTGCGGTGTATTCTGCCTTCTCTCACACACTTGCATTCACTGAAGATCCAGATGCATGAAGCTGTCATTTCTCATTGTTCTCAAATCCATCCTAATATCAGACGATACGAAAACGCAAGGGCTTGGAGGATTTAAACCGACTCAGAAGAAAGATTGGCATCCAAACACAGCATGCTTATAGATATTTCGCGCCTAGGAAAGTCACAGCTGCCTTGAATATTTCTCCTCCTTGCATTACTGTTTAGCAAGTTTTGGACTTCATCTCTAGTCACTTCCATTCTTCATTCACATTCACACAGCAGCTACTTCTAACCCATAACCAAAACTAGATTTAATGAAAAGCAGAAACCTAAGTTCAGCATATCCTTGAATCAGGCTCTAGAAATAGTGACATTTCAGAT
Organism: Cyrtonyx montezumae; assembly: GCF_038088225.1. NCBI lineage: Eukaryota > Metazoa > Chordata > Aves > Galliformes > Odontophoridae > Cyrtonyx > Cyrtonyx montezumae. Next base: position 24,028,748 of record NW_027071936.1, on the reverse strand, counting down.
AAAAATAAGCAGTGCAGTAAATTCCTTCCTCACAAATCCTTGCCAGTGAGTCTAGTCAGCTACTAATTAAAAGGCTTAAGGGAATACAGCATCACACTTGCAAATACAATTAATAAACCCCAAAGTAGCTATTCCATTACAGGCATAGCTAGTGGGGTAATGCTTAGCACCACTCTTAGCTTGTCCATTAAGGCCTCCATCTAACTGTACTGCTGAGACACAGAAGGTGGATTCCTAGAAGATCTCAGGCATACGGTCTGATTTTTTGAGTGGTCCTGTGTGGAGCTAGGAGTTGGACTCAACGATCCTTATGGGTCCCTTTCAACTCAGGATATTCAGTGACTCTAAACCCAGGGACGCCACAGCGATGATCACTGCAACTGGCGCAACAGTTGCATTTAGTTCAGGAGATGAGCTCATCTGCTCCTCCATGTATCAGTCTGCTGCAAAGGCACACCTAGATAAACAGGATGGTAAATTCATTTCCATCAGTCAAACGAAATCCACTGCAGTTCTTTGGTTCTTGTTGAAGCCTCTCCTTGAATCAGGAACCAAGTGCCCTTTCTAGAAAACAGCATTTAAAAATACTAAAAATATAACTAATTTTTGTCAGTTATCCCTACCTTTCAATAGATCAACCCCAGCAAATGAATATGTTAACTGCCAGTAAGTTCATTATTTCCTTATTCAGCACTTACAAACCTTTTCCTACATTTCCTCCATTGTTTCTGGATTGTTGTGTTTTTTTTTCCTTCACTTCAACCCAGAGGTCCTACATTGCTTTGCCTTCCTTTCCTATCAGCTTCCAATCAGTCTTAGCATCAACTCTTTGATAGACTGTCATACATCACAAGAAAAACTGAAGAGAAAGCAAACCTCATTTCACAAAAGACACTACAGACATATCAAATAAGGACACCTACTGCCTATAATAAGATGGGAGCAGATGGTATAAGGAAGCCCAGATAAGTCAAACTAAAAAGAAGAAGAAGAGTGCTGCCCTTTATCATCATCTCCCAATTCAACTATTATCTTCTCTAGAACAAATTAAGAGCAGATTAAGAGAAGATTCAGACCTTCCCATGGAAAATTATTTCTTTCTCCTTGACCAGCCTAGCATAAAATTCATCCTGGATGCATTTGATTATTTGCAGAAAAGACAGTGGCTTCCATTGTCTGACAGCAGCACAACCACATGCAAGTTCAAATCACAGTTATTTATTTGACCAAAAATGAAAAAAAAAAAATTCTCAACCAGCACTACTTTGGTACAGATTCAGCTCGTGAAGAAAGAAGCTTATCAACAGCCACAATGTTCACAATCAGTTCAGTTTTCAACTTAACCAGACATTTCCAATGTATATTCTTTTGGAAGGAAGGAGTCAAGAAATTTACCATGCACATCAGTAGCTCAAAGTTTTGAGTTAACTATTTTCTATGCAATTCAATATAACTCATTATATTTTCAATGAACAACTGACTTTTACCTCTGCTCCACACTGTGCAACTGCAAAAAGGGTTTACAACCTCTCCCACTTTCTCACTACAGGAAATGTCTACCACATGAGTCCCAGGGACATCGTACTACTAATTCAGAAGTAGGATTTTTGAATTACATTGTTCTTCCTCTTTAAGTAAGATCCTACACTTGCAGATTTCCTGCAGAAGGGGAATTCAGTAATTCTCCTTTCATTTGGGCACGCAACTTGCATTTGAGGTTGTCTTTGGATTGTGAGGCAGTTCACAGCTATAGCCTCTGTTCTCATACACCAGCAATTTGGTTGGGACAGTGTCTCTTACAAATCAAAGCACAGATTTAAGTGAGGAAGCAGAAGAGGGGTGCAGGAACACAGTATCAGAACGCTATTGCCTCAGTCCAGAGATCCAGCCCCTCTAATTACCTGCTTTCCAACCACAACTGCAGCAGGCAGCCAGGCAGAGTAAGCTGAGGGTGAGGCATCTGTAGCCATTCCCCCTACCACACTTCCAGACTAATTTCAGCATAGGCTATTTACCAGGTCTGACCTTGCTTGTCTAGCCAGCAATGTTTCCCTTGAAAATGCTCGTTCAGTGTTACCCAAGCTCCTGTAAACATTTTATATACATTTCCTGAATGTTTTCACACACATTTATGTAAATATAAATAAATATATTATAGAAATATATAAATAAACAGAGCAACCACTACTTCATCATAACATCTTTTTAAAAGCACCCTCTTTGCAAAAAGTAGCTACCTCCTGGTTCTGAAAACCCAAGTGGGACAATACATCTGGATTTTTCCATTCTTACTTTCCTTGCCTGGCTGAGAAAAATGTATACTTTAAGCATTAAAAAAGAAACAGGCATTAAGCCTGCCCTATGTGGTTTTACCCAGACTGAAAAAAACAAACGTGATGGGGCAAAATCTGAAGTTGGAAGTTTTGTATAGAAAGCATGCAATACTTGAAGATAGGGCTCAGAAAAACAGCATGCCACCCCTCAGCACAACCTACTAACTCCTTTCCCATTTCTACATACTATGTACAAATTCCAGTAAAAGACGGGAAAGAATTGAAATCCAGATTTAAACCCTAATGTGAAGACTCGAGTCATATGTAAACTCATTGAAAGTTTGGAACAGGTTCCCTTACCCATCTACTGAACACACTATTTACCCCACACTGCTTTTCTAGAAACACCATCCTCTTTGTACCATCAGTTTATAAAGCCTTCTGGAAAGTTATTCCATAAGCAGTATTGATGGGTATTAAAAATGAGACAATATCCAATTTCATCAGAAAAATGGATTTTAGAACAAGTTATTAGCTTTATACAGCAATGCTTTAATGAAGCCAGGTAGTGAGCAATTAGAAGTGCAGCAGGAACCTACAGGGGAAGTTGTCGAGTTGCTGACAAGGAAGATCAAAATTATCTACTGGGCTGAAGAACTGGAGGGGAGCCAACACCATACACCAAAGACTGTAATGGCAGTAGGGGTGAGGTCAAAATCTGAAGGCCAACGAACCTTATCTTAACGGCTGGTAAATCAGAAGGAACTGTACTAAGTTTATTGAGCACTCCCATTCTGATGTCTCTGACTTACTAGGATTAGATGAGAGAATTCAGCACCTTAAAACAGAAGAATGAACAGCCAAGCTAAGAAAAGATTTCTCAAACCGATGCCATTATGTCAAATGTGACTCCAATTTGTAATTAACCTCTGAGAATAAACTCTGTCAATCTTCATTTCTTCATGTGGTTATGAGTGTTCAAGTTAGATGCTTGTGTAGATCTTGCCAGAAGCTCCCTAAGAAGGAGACTGGATTTCTGGTGAGTACCTAACATCTTAGACTTTTCCCTCTATCAGCCACAAATCCTTTTTCTCATTTTAAAAAATGTGACAATGGGCAAGATGTCAGCATCTTCACATAATGCGAAGGCATAAAATATATTCATCGCAGTGCTCAAAGCAGTACAGAACTCCAGGATGTAATCAATCCCTTGAGGATGTTGAAGAAAACTTAATTATGCTCTCACTGAAATATGGAAAGAGAGCTGTTCAAAATCCTATTAACAATTTATCAATTTTGGCTTTTGAAAACCGCAATGCTCTTCAAGGCTTTATGACAACCAGGTACAAAGTTGTTTTTCACCAGGCAACCAAATACAAGGAAAACCTTCCCTAAAGAATACAATTAACAGGCAAAAAGATTTCAGTTTTTGTCTTCTTTCTCGTAAGGTTCTTAGAGGGAGCAGCAAAAAAAGAAGGTGAAAAGCAAAATTTGCAAGAACCAGCACCAAAGAGCCTTTCTTTACATGCAAGTGACAAGAGGAATAGAAATATGACCACAGATGATACAAGTCAGCCCAGCAGGGGCTTGTCCTGCAGGAACTGCTTCTCCCCTGGCAGACAACTCCATGCAATGTGGGAGCTCAGCACTTCTTAAGGTCCGATGAGTATTGTATGGCCACTGAAACTCAGAATGCTGCAGTTGGCAATCAAACCCACTGCAAATCTTGTGACCTGCTTAGCTCTGTGGCAGTACGCAGGTGTCTGAACACTAAAACTTTTGATAAATTTTGCAAGAATTTGCTTTCTAAGCCTTAGTTACCTGCAAAAGGGTTCTTGTTAAACTTTCTGTTGCTTTGTCTTGCATTCTTCTACTGAGATCAGATCTGATACCTATGAACTGTGCAGGTAGTGTTTAGAAAAAGTAAGCATTTAAAAAAGAAAAAAAAAAACTTTTCAAATATCACATAGGAAACTGCTCTTTCACCTCACTTCCTTTCACTTCATTTAACCTGGCCAAGATTCTTCATTACCTTGAGGTCAAATGACAACACAGTCACTTTCTTCCCGGTGGCTGATGCCCCCAGGCCTTTCTTACACCTCTTCAACTCAGAGATGTCTTCCATATTAAATCTCACTCAGCATCAGGGTAGCATTTCCTTTACTTGCCCATGGCTGTGAAGTAAGGATAGGCAACATCATTCAGTCTTGCAAAGTCACCCTTCATTCTGCTGTAAAAGGAAGTGACAGTCTGATAGCAAACACTATCTCTATGTAGGCTGAAAATGTCAGCTCTGGGACAGTATCTGGAGTATCTGGACAGAATTCATTTAGCTCCTTCACTGTTGATCGACATTGAGTCTTGCTGGATGGCAAGTGAGAGCTGCTACCGCCTACATTCAACTGCTCCAATCCAAAACTAGAAAAAATCAGAAGGCTTTCATCTCACTCTTAGTTATGGTTAACTGTTGATGCACACTGAGAAACTGCTGTACAAAATATCACTTTTCATCCAGTATTCCAAAAGTAGGGTCAGAAATCTTTCAGTGAACTATTATAAAAACAAAAAAACAACATTTATTGCAAGTACGTTTCTGCCTGAAAACCAAGAAGGGAAACCCACATACTAAAGTTCCAGGGCTCCTTGCAGAGCCCTGATGGTGTCTACCATAAAATGAATAACCTGACTCTTTTGACATGCTCCCATGACTTTCGAACTCCACTGTCTACTGAAAATATGAATAATGAGATATTTTCAGAAAAAAATATTATCTAATACTTAGAACAAAGACACACAGAAAAGGGTTCAAGACAAAGACAGAGTATGAGATTGGCTTTTCCCCCTACTTCCTTTTATCATCTAAAATAATCTAGGTAGTATAGATGCTGCATTAGATAGTATTCTATATACTCTGAAGTTTTAACAAACTTGTTCTGCATGAAACATCAAGAAAAAAAAGCAGCTATCTTTTTGTTACATTTTTTTAAGTAAAAGTAATACTAGACTGTATAATGTTGACTTTGAAATAGTTATCTCTTTCCACTTGCAGGACAAAACCTGTGACAGTGACAAATGAAGAGAGGACTGGATGTTGAGCCCAACACTGATGACATGGGAAACAATTGCCTTGATGCTTTTCTCTTCCCCTGTTAGTTAAGTCAGCTCCTTTCCATTTGCACCACAGTCTTTTGTAGTTCTGCTCCGAAACAGGCTATCCCAAGAGCCTGGGTTCAAGGCTTCCCAGATGCCTGGAAGCATGAGCATCATTCTGGCATGCTTACATCACTGTGGGATCCTATGCAGGGAGCAAGATCCAAATTCCAGAAGCAGAAACTAAATTAAAGATCAGAAACTCACTCAGTACATCTCACTATCACAAATGTTTTGGGCCAAGTTCTCAAATGGCATTACCTTCTAGCTCATCTGATCTTGGGTGCAGTACAGCAGTTGGTACCAGCTGAAATCCTGGCTCTGTTATTCTATACTTGGGTTTTTTATCTGCTTACCTTGACAGTACTTTGTCCTTCCACTGCTGGGACTCCATGGAGGCAGCTATCTAAGTGATGCCCTCCATCAGAGTCCTGCAGAATCCCATCATTTTTTTCTCAAGAAGCTCCCATTAGGCTTTTCAGAGCTGCATGATTGTGATTGGACATTTGCTTAATAAAGTAGAAAAGGTGTCAAAAATTCTAGTGCTATAAAGAGGAGGTGAAAATACTATAATCTGTAATGTACAGCAGATGAGAAGAACGAAGAACCTGCTCAAAATATAACCACTTGACAATTGTATTAAATTGAATTGTCTCCTTCCTAACAAAAGAGTGCCAGTAAATTCACTACACCCCTTTGTCCTTGAGGGTGAACATCAGAAGTGAAAAAGTCTTGAAAGAAGTTATTCCCCAAGTTGACAGTTAATATTTCTCTCCTCTTTGTGGAAATCCTTGGGGATAGGACTGTACCAAAGGAACCAGAGCAGGATGAAATAAAGGTGAGGCCTTCAGTTCCCATTTGCTCCGTTTTGGTCAGGAGCCACTGGGAAACAGCATGATTTGTTCTTACCAAGTACAAATGTATTGACTCCAACACAGACAGGAAAACGTGAACATGGCGAGACGTAAAGGTCCTCAACATCTTGTCACCCACTAAATGGGAGAAGCGCAGTTAATAGCACTAGAGAAATGTTTCCTATTTGATTTTATTAACTGATTGACATGAATTAATGCATTGGGATATTTGATTGTGTCATAAAATGTGTATATGAACATCATGATTCAATTTAATGTACCCATTACTGCTTGATGTGCCATTATATTAGACTAAATTAAAAGAATTTTATGGAAAAAAAATTACAATTAAAGACTCAAAATTGATTACATTCATAACTTAGAGGATATCCACTTCTATTCATGTTTTGAATAATGACAATAAAAGAACCAGAAAACAACACTGACTATGTAAAGAAGGACAAAACAAAGCTTGTTAAGGATCAACTGCACTACAAAAACGAGGGGTCCATAAAGTCCCACCTTGCCTTGGCAGCATCTCAAAATGGAAATATCAGTACATAATGAGTGATTGCTATCTATAGTATTACTGTGCTGTTGTTTTTTTTTCTCAGAGACCCATTGCAGCAGAGTACATTGCAGCAATGCACAAAACAATACTCTTTCCCCAGTTATGTAACTGCTGGTCTATTTAGGGTGTCTTTTTCTACTTTTAAATGTTGCCCACTGCAGGTATTTCAGTCTTGGACCACAGCCAGAGTTTTATTTTCAGTACAGTACTGGAACGTAAGTCTTAGCTTTTAATTCAGCTGGTGATTTCCCAAGGCTGAATACTGCTCTGTATCCACTGAAATCAGTCAAACCACTGCTGAGAAATCAGCAGCATTGCTGTTCATCCGAAGCTTTCTCATGAAAAGCACTTCAACAATGATGATCAGCAAAAGGGCCTTCTCTGTTTCAATACTGCTGGAGAGCAACACTGAGAACTCATTTCTCTGAGTATCAATATATGCCATACAAGCAGTGTTTTGAAATAATTTATGGATAGCAGCACAAGGGGAAGGTGAGGGGAAATGACATGAACTGAACTGACAATCTTATATGAATTAAGCATAGCTTACGATTTCTAAAAAAAAAGAAAGAAAAGGCATGACATCTAAGGTCCTTTAAGATCATGCATGACACCTCCACGAGAGTGGCATTTACATTTTCTAAAAACCCCTCTAATGATCCTATAAAAGCTCCCAAGTAGCTCTGACCAGTGCCTATCCATATTTACAATTGCAAACTGTTTTGCTATTTTTCCCCTGAATTTTCACCTGAACTAATCACGTGAATGCTATAGGATGAAACCAGAAAATAGACCTGGACTCATTAGAGACCCCTCTCAGATCTCACTCATGACAGTTATTAATTAGTGAAGGAGTGCTAAAGGGACTGCGAGTTTATGAGTTGACCTCACCAACGAATTTTCTAGGCCTGTTAAAAGACGCTCTTCAGTATGAATTATCTGAGACAAAAGATCATGTTTCACAGATTAATTCAGCTGAATATCTGGGAAAGCATCTATGGACTTGAATACACTTATTACCATTCAGGAGACTGAAAATTTATATTTCCTCTGTTCTGGCACATTCTCCCAGTGTTTCTTCTCTGGGAATGTGAGAGACCAAAGAAATGGCTGTGGTCTTCACTGCTTTGTGTCATCTGGTATGCAAGTTTCCCTCCCACAAAAAACCCAGGAGTATTTCTAACGCCATTTTCTTCCATATCTGTTATCTTACCCAAATACAGTTTTTCCTTTCTTAGTCAATAAAGGTAATGGTTCAAATAAAAAAAAAAGATTTAAAGATTTAAAGGTGCAACATCCTGCTGTACAGGGATGACCAACCTGATTCAAATTGTGATAAGAAACAGCTTCGTTTTCACAGAGCTCTCATCAAAATTGCGTCCTGTGTCTTCAAAGAATGCTGTTAATGTGGTCCCTTAACTAAGCCATGCATTTTCCAGAGTTTTCTGGACAAAACTGTCTTGTCCTAATGGTTTTTTCAGCAGGCAAGATTTTGTCACTAGAGAATGCAATTCAGCACTTAACAAGAACCTTGTCCAGTGCTGAAAGAATTGCTATTTATTTCCTAGAAAAAGCGTTGAATAGATGAGATTTGATCCAAGTTTTGCAGGTACGTCCTTTTTCCTATATGGTGTTGTGCCTAAACATCTGTTCTGGTACAAACATCTCATGTGCTCTTTCAGGTTAATACCCGTGACATCACGGAATCTCTTCGACCTAACCTGCAGAGTTGTCTTTTAGAGGGAAAAAGATAAATATCTCCTAATTCATCTTAAAAGAGGAAAATTTATGTAAGATCACTAAATTTCGCTTCATTTTGTTATGTCTCAATAAGAAGGTATTTCTCAGCCTGAAGTATGCTTATGCCCAATATAAATTTGACGTCTAGTCAACCAAGAGATTTTCACCACCATTTGCCAGAAGCTAGGAACTTGCACCAGGGCTACAGAAATGTGAACTAAGAGAGGTCATAAGTCATTAAGTTATATCCACACCTATGTGAAATCAGGAAAACCTCACAGGAGCCAGAATTAGCAAAGCCAAGCAAGCACGGTGCTCTACCACCAACTCTAAACTGCAGAGAACATCTCCTAGGTCTGATACATTCCCAGCTACTGCCAGCTTCTTCCTCTCCTGTCTATGCAACCTGAAGGGCAGGTAGCACAGCAAGGTAGTGCAGTGCCCTGCTTTTCTTAAACCCAGCTGGTCTAAGTGGGTCATCAAATGTTGTAAGCTTTTGCTGGAACATGCTAAAAATGTACTCACACAGGCAGGATGCACCTTGACAACCCACAGTTCACGCACTCCCCCTTCTCCATCAGTTGGCCTGGCACTAGCAGCTAGAGAGGCAGGGCAATGCCCTGATCCTGCACTAAAATGCAGTACTTGTCTGGCCTGCTGTGAAGGAAATCAACTCAGATCATGCAAACTCACTTGCTCAATTTCACACGCAGCACAAAGCCAGGGTACTACTTCCATTCAGGGACCTAACACTATCCTACAGGCCTGAAAGAAGGAAAAAGGGCCGGGAATTTCCAGAAATAGGGACATAAGAGGAAATTAAGAAGAATGAAAACATCAAAATGCACTACACAAGTTAGAAAGAACAATGGAAAACATGAGACTGAGGGGAGGTGAGGAACCAAACAAATAGAAGAGGCAGTTTTTGGGTATCAAGCAAAGCAGTTGAGATTGCACTCATACCGAATCTCACTGGCATCCAAAGGGGCTTGATCATTGTATTAAGCTAAATCCACAAAACCTGTTCCAGAGTACAAATACAAGTAATGTGTAATTCTGGATACTTGATAGTATCTACATTCTATGTTTTTCATGGAAGAGGATGTCACTGATAAATCCTGGAGGATTTTATCAGAACATACAGATGCAACTCTTAAGTAAAGATTTTTTTACTCCATCCAAACAAGTAATTCTATTGACATGAGTATGTCTGAAGGCTGGCCTGAGACAATGCCCCACTTATTGGAGATGGGAGATACTGAGCAAAAAACTTGACATGTCCCTTAACTGCAAGAAAATTTGAAAACAAACAAAACCCCACCAGACAGATGACATCAAGAAGCTTATGCTCATCTTAGGCATAAACCCCTGCCCACCTCTCAAGAGTTGGTCTCCTACAGGCCATGAAATGCACTTCATATTTCAATCTGATACACTTTGTCTCCCCTTCATCCATCAGACACACAGGGAAGGAAACCATCCCTTTAGACAATGATTTTTCCTATGAAGAAACCCATTCTTATTTGCAGGTTCTTCCAGTTCTTTATGGAGATGAATATCTTACCCTGCTTATGGGTGTACTTGAGCCTTTTGTCCATATCTGACACGTAGAAGCTGCTACAGAAACAAAGAGTAAAGGTAATAGAGTAATACCAGACCTATGACTTCCTTTCCTGGAAGTCAGCAGCTCTCCTGACTCACAGCAGTTTGGATTATCAACACACTGCAGGACACAATCCTATATACAGTAAACTCAATACATTCTAAAAGGTAACAATCGCTAAAAAAGCCTTGAGAATACCTAACAACGAAAAGCCTTACACCAGCATGTACTGGGGCTCTGTAGTCTGACTACATGCACTTAGAGCAAACCAGACAACTAGGCAATAAAAACAGCATTTGGGGACCACAAATATCTATTGAGAAAATGTAAGAGAAGAGCTGGCACTCTGGGATCTGTTTTGAGATCTTATCTCCATTACAAAGTCATTTCATGGCTATGGAAAACAAACATAAGGGCATGTTTTCACTCTTGCTTTGCAGGCCTGCTTTATCTATTCTGAGTGTTTCAGCTGACACTCCTGACTTGGTATCTCAGTGAAGCAGTCTCCAAAAAGCAGTCATATAATTCTGCTAACATCCAGCTCAGATTCTGATGAATATCTGCTCTTTGCACACAGGATCTATGTTCTCACTAATCTTGGGAAAGTCACCTATTTGAGATATGGTTCCTTCACCACGTTTCATGTCATTATGAACTAACACTGTTATTTGATATCTTCAAAGATGTTCTTACTTTTTGTTTGTCATTCAGCGTTTTATGCACACCAATAAACAGCATTTAGGACACGGTAGAGACAAATATAGTACAACCCCAGAGAAGGCTGTAAGCTCAGGTCAAAGCAGTGCTGATAGAAGAGCAATCAGAAAATACCTGCTCAAGACCCTTGGAAGTCAGTAATGATTTTGGTGTTTTCTTTCTAGGAAGCTTTTAAATGCATCCAAGTTTTCCAGTAAATACTCTGGAGCATCCCACAACATGATTAACGTTTTAAGAATCATGGCTGTTACTCTTCTGAGACACAGGCTGACTGTCATGGCTTGCTCCTGGCCCCTTCAGTCTAGGCACCAGAATCAAGTTGATTTCTGAAAGACAGAAGTCTGACGCAGTGAGATATTTGAAGGAGGACATGGTAATGGCCTTGTGGAATACCCTCTTGAAGAGATGCCAACAAGTAAATTGTTGAAGAAAAAAGTACAATGCATGTCAGATTTTTAATTACATGTCTATTTCTCCAACAAAGAAGTGTAATTAAAGTTAATCATTTCTATTATATTACACAATGCCTTCGTTACTAATGGAATCAGGAATGCATGAAAGAAATGCACATTAATACGTAAACACTCCTTTCATACAGATGAATATTTTGTACTCCAAACATTCAAACAGCACTGCTCAATTATGCATCACTTGCTTTAGTACATAACTGCACTGAATGCCTTTGGGGGTGGGGGAAGATGAGACAGTGAGGCTGCCGTACAAACTTCAGAGTCCCCATAGATGTTCATTTGCCCTTACGTCCTGAAAGCATCCAGGACAGCATCACCCAGCTGTCCCTGACAGCTGTCACCCCAGCATACTCATGCATAAACCAGTGTGCTGTTCCACCTTCCGCTGAGCCCAACTGCAGCACTTCGCAGCTCACCTATGGGAGTTTCAGTACACTGTGCAAATAATGAGCAGTCTGAATAACCACAGAGAGACCAGAGATAATTTAAACAATCCAGCACAATCTATCCTAACTTGAGGAACATCTTGCTATTAGAATTTGCTTTCTGATAGCAAACTAGAGTAGCACAACTGAAAACAATGCGTTCAGGAGAAGAATTTGACATGCTTTCTTCCAGTAAGTACACAAACAGTATTTTTATGGTTTAATCTATTTTTATAGACTACTACATCTCCTGCAGTTACTACCAAATTCTATCCCTACGTATATCTGTTGTATAAGACAGGAACACACCACTTAGGACCAAGAAGGCATCTCTAAAAACCAAGAGATAAGATTGTTGCATTAGCAGCTTTGGACCTGCAGTAATGGCTGTTCTTAAGAGCATCTATGGGCAGCTTCCAAACCCAAAAGGCTGAACTCAGTCCATCAAGTCCAAGGCAGACACTGATGCCTCCACAGCAGATTCTATTGCCTATGCTGCACAGAATCTGAGGGAAAATAATATTAATGGCAACAGAACTACTCCGACAGCTCTGCTGCAGAAAGTCACGTTGAAATGTCATATGAACACTGTTCCTTGAGATGCACCTCTACAGTTTGAGCCCACCATCAAAGAACTTGAAAGCTAAAAATGCACATCAGCAAGAGAGAGATTTCTGTGCTATGCTCAGATTGCCTGCTTTAACTCCTCTTCACCACCATACCCCTTTGTGAGTCACTATACAAGTTCACACGAATATCTATGACAGGAGGAAAAAGACAGCCAACAGTAGTCCAAGATCTTCCAAATAAAGCACATGCAGCCACAAATACAAAACATATATACTTTTAAAATCTAGATTATGTACATCCACAGGCAACCACTTAGGTCTAGTTCACTGGAAATATTTGGGTGCTCAGCCTCTACTGAGCAGATCATCTTGAGTGTGATCATACAGTGTGTGCAGGATAACCAGGGGATTAGGCTTGGACAATGTGGGTTCATGAAGGACAGGTCCATTTTGTGCTGGGTACAAAAATGTCTGGAGGGCTGGATCCAGAGAGTGGTGATGAATGGAGCTATATCCAGCTGGTGACTGGTAGTGTATGGTATTCCTCAGGGGTCAGTAGCAGGGGCAGCTGTTAATATTTTTGATGATCTAGGCAAGGGGATTGAGTGCACCCTCAGTAGATTCACAAGATGACACACACAGGGAAGTGAGGGTAGAAAGGCCTACAGAGAGATCTGAATGGGGGGAGGCCACGTATATAAGCTTCAACAAAACTAAGTGCCATGTTCTGCAGTTTGGTCACAATAACCCCGTGCACTGCTAGCTTGCATCAGAAATAGTGTAGTCACTGGAGGCCTTGGTATGTACAGAGAAGGGCAACAAAGTTGGTGAAGGGCCTGAAGCACAAGTCTTATGATGGGTGACTGAGGGAACTGAGACTATTCATTAGCATCTGGAGAAAAGAAGCTTCAGGGAGACATTATGGCTCTCTTCAACTCCCTGAAAGGAAGGTGTAGGGAGGTGGCAGTTGGCCTGTTCTCCCAGGTAACAGTGACAAGAGGCAACGGCCTCAAGTTGCCCAACAGAGATTCTGGCTGTATATTAGGAAAAAATTCTACTCAGATACAGTGGTGAGACACTGGAACAGGCTGCCCAGGGAGGTGGTAGAATCACTGTCTCTGGAGGTGTTCAGGAACCATGGAGATGTAGCACAGAGACACATGATTAGTGGGCATGGTGAGGATGGATTGACAGCTTGACTAGAGGATCTTAGTGGTCTTTTTTAAGTGCATGCTGACAACACGCCCTTGAAGGTTGAGACTGTCCTGCATGACATCCTGGTTGCTAAATTGGAGAAAAATGGATTTGGTGGATGGACCACCTACTAGACAAGGAATTGGCTGGACGGTTGCACTCAGAGAGCTGCAGTCAAGGCGGAGATCAGTGATGAGTGGCGTTCCTCATGGGTCAGTGTTATTTGTTGCCTACAAAGACATTATGGACTGTAGGATCAAGTGCACCCTCAGTGAGACTGCAGACGACACCAACCTGAGTGGTGCAGGGCAGGTAGGGACAGGACAAGGAGAAATGGTCTTAAACTAGAAGAGGGTGTATTTAGACCAGATATTAGGAAGAAATTATTTACCGTGAGGCTGGTAAGACACTGGAACTGATTGCCCAGCAAGGTTGTGGATGCCCCCTTGCTGGAAGCATTCAAAGCCAGGCTGGATCGGACTTTGAGCTACCTGGTCTAGAGGGAGGTGTCCCTGTCAATAGCAGGGGGTTGAAACTAGATGATCTTAAGGGTCCCTTCCAACCCAAACCATTCTATGATTCTGAGCCACAGGGAGTCAGCAATTTTCCAATAACTAACTCCACAGCCCGTAAAAAGCTTTGGGATCCTTCATTTCCATCATTAATTATCATTATTCTCTTTTTTTTTCCCATTCATTCCTTCCATTTTTTCCCATTTGTGCTGATCCAGGTCTTGGTGTAGGGCTGGGACAGGTGCTCCTGTGCCACAGCTCCTGATGCCAGCCCTCAGGGCAAGACCATCCTCAGCGTGTTATTGACAGCTGAATTACCAGATACTGAATAAAAGAAAACTATATATGCATGAAGCATGTTAAAGAAAGACAGAGGAATCACATCAAAAACAATATACAGAAAGTGCAGTTTTCCAAAGCCCAGTAACCTGCATCAAGGTTGCTACCAAGTAATTAAAGCAACTTAGTTTCTACATTTTCCTTTTGACTTTTTGCCAATAAAGACAATTAGGAAGAAACTTTATGTTCTGGCTCTATTTCTCTTTAAGGACGATACACTGTACATTCAAATGGAATACTGACAGCTTTAACTGCTTTCACAGTGGTGATGAACCATTTTAGAAAAAAACCCTAAAAGTCGCATATTTACAGAGGAAATACATTGTTTTAATTTCATGAAAGTTGTACGAGACAATAACCAATGTGGGACATGATTATCAATGCTGTTAGAAATGAATTTATTCCTCTGGAAATAGCAATTCCTAAAAACAAAAACAAACAAACCAAGTAGAGATAAGAGATGAATCCAAAATAGGTAATCCTTCTGGAGAGCACCTCCATCTATAATTGCAGTCTCTTACTCAATCCAAAAAGTACTTTAAAACCTTATGCACTGTTTATAAAATTTAAATTAAACATGGGACAAAAAGCTCAAAGAAAAGCATTCAATTACAGCACTGTAATTGTATTGTATTGTAATTGATCTACACCATTGACTGCCTTTCTACATTTCCTTAATGCCACTCAAGATCCACTGTTTCCTGCTTCCCTCAAGCCATTTCTTCCTCCATCACCACCAAGACAGGCACCTTGCTCTTCAAGTCAAACACCAATCCATTAACTCTACATGAAATCAAAATGGAGCATCTTGATCAATAGGCCAGTCTGCCCAGGAACAGGCTAATAAATACAAGACTGTAAATGTGAAACAGGACTATGTTCTGAAGCAGAAAAACCAGAACCTCTGTGGGATACGCATGAATAGAAGGTGTTTAATTCCTTTCTTTTAAATGAAGGCCCCGTAACTGGCAGTGACAGCTGTGGAAACAAGGGGAAGCATCCACTTGAAAAAGGATTTTTTGGGAAGAAAGACAACCTTGGAAGTGGAGCTGAACAAAGAGCAGTTATTAAACTCAAAAACTGCAAGTCTTCAGAAGCTTGCTTCATTCTATTATAAATATATATGCTGATCTGAAAACATCACTTTAAATTCAAGATGCAGAATGCTGAGTGTTATTGAAGAAGAAATGAAGTGTTTTATGAGATTGCTTTCAAAAACAATCAGAAGATCATGAAAGGGAGAGCACATGAGTTTTCAGTTAGAATCTGCTTTAAAAGAGCGGCATTCAAAATGAAAGAAAAAAAGTCCCAGAGTGGTTACATTTGAATCTGACCCATACATTTCAGCTTACAGTAATCAACCATTTACAACTACGCAACCTGATTATAATATACAAACATTTCTATGCATACTGCATACCATGAAACTAAGTTGCTAGCACTTAGCAGAAAGTAAGCATTCTTTTGCATAAACTGACAACAGAATCATTTAGCCTGGGATTCTGCACAGTGTCTGAAACTAGTGGCCCAATTATGTCCCAATTGGTTTAAATTAAGCCTGAAAAATAAATGTACAAATCCAAAAGCCTGCAGAATCCAAGAAATTTCCATGAATGCAAATCAGAGAAGCATTGCACATTATTTTCCTGATGATCTTATTAAACTGGTAAGTTTATTTGTTGAAGACATTACAGAACACCTGCCAATGTCTTTAAAGGACACAAAACCTGAGCAGTGGCATTCTCTGGCAGAGACAGGATTCTGTTCATTGCAGATGGTGCTTCTGATGTTGAAGGAATATGAAAGCAGATATTTCAACAATCTTAGCCTAGCCATCTGAAACCCTTCCAAAGGCAAGACCTCTAACTCTTCTACGTGTTGTCAAATGGAAGATTTGAAAAGTCTTGAAATGCTAATTTTGAAAAAATCTTCCTGTTCAGCAGTGAGTTACAGACAGCCCCAATCCAGAAAAAAAGTGTAGGAATAATCATAGAGCACTTGCTACTGAACTGTTATCATTAAACATACCTTAACATTAAGCATTCTTCTAAGTCATCACTCTGACAAAAATGATGAAGATACTAAAAAGGCAAGTTTTGTAACAGGATTATCTTCCTGGTTTTCTTAGCCATCAGCTGGAAGCCAATCTTCAAAAAAAAAAATCAGTTTGCCATGGTTTGGTTTTGTGGTACAATACCTACCAGCACACTCTAGTAGGGTGACAGCAGGGATAAGCGAGTTTGAAACCAGCTCAACTCCTACCTTGACAAAAACAAGAGCTTGGAACTCACCTGTGGATTCACTCATCTTCTTTGAAGGGTTCATCTGCTCCTGCTGACAGTTCACTGCTCTCGCCCCTTTGAAAGCTTAGTTAGAGTTCTACCAGGTGGGTTTTCAAGAAGTGCCATTGCAGTGTTGACACTCCCACAGAACCCTCTGAAAATCCGTAGGCAGAGAGCTTGCTGCTATCAGATATTGTTCCTCACTCCCCTACTCTTGCTCAGCTCTATTTGCTGTTGTTTAAATTCATCTGTTTTCTAACTTGCCTCTGGGCTTTTAATTACGATTACTGCAAACACAACACAGACAATGTTTATGGGTCTGAAGCAATGATTCACCGAGAATTATTTGTTTACTGTGTAGGTGTAAGGCATGCTGCTTTCTCACAGCCAGACAAGGAAAAGGCACAGCTCCAAAAGCTCTGCCTCTGGACCACCAGCCACACAACAACACCCTGCCTCAAATGCATCCTGCAGTACCAGAATCTGAAGCCACTAAGATAAACTTTCCTGCCCACAGCTGTGATATTCAATGGTTCACAAACACTTCCTGGCTATTTAGGGCTTGTGAAAATGCGACACTGTAGTTTTGCCAGAGAACAGCATAGGTACTCTTCTCCTTTTGCTACACTGCCATTCCAGCCAGAAACAGACAGGAAGGTTCAAGTCTTCTGTGGAAGCAGCCAATATATAAATCCCACACCAAAATGAGCTATCAGACAATGAACCCAGCACTGCTCTATCCTGCTGTCTTCAGCGTTCATTCTCTTCCTGCCACACACACTCACACAGCCATGCTGATTTTGCCAGCAACTACAGAAACGCTGACAATCAGTAACAATCAGCTGCAGTCAGGACACCAGCAGAGTACACAAAACTTTGTGACCCAATGGCTGCTTACGCTGAGAATGCTTTTAAGTCTAGGAAAATTGTCCTCTGCTCTGAAGGAAAGAAAGTACTACCCTGTTGGAAGCAGATACGTTTTCCCTTCATGAGGCCCTTGGTGTTGCACACTCAGCTCCTGCAGGTGAAGATAGCAGGGTGAGCCACATAGCTTGCAACCAGCTACATAAAGTCAGAATGGAGCAATTCTGCTGTCCTTCCTTCTACTGGGTCCACTCTGTAGATTTATTAAGGAGTCACCAAGATGTAGTAAAATCTGATGGACAGTTCTCTTCAGGAATTAAGAAAGCTTCATATATTCTCTTGTAGGATCCAACACCACAAAGAATATAAAGTCATGCTAAAACACAATACACATGCAAAAAACCAAACACATGATTCAACAACCTGCAGTGAGATTGAAGGGTGATTTTGTTTGTACAACAACAAAAGTGTCAGAAGAGGCCCACTGTGAGAAGTAATGCATCTGGTCAATCTTTCCTTGCAGTTGTACAGCAAGTTTCAGGTTTTACATCAGAGTTTAATAGCTTTCTTTAACAAATTTTGAAATTATTTTGACAAATAAAATAAAGTACCATAAACAGAAGAAAAGAACCTTTTGATAAAATCTGGAGAATCAAACAGCATGTGCTGTTTTTCTAAGCACATGTAACTGCAGGTGTCCTAAAGAAAGACCATTAGAAAATCTGAAGAACTTTCACGCAGGCCCTCATATCCTGAAATAAGTTAAATTTCACTGGACTTAATTCTGAGTATATGGCAATCTACAGTTTATCTCACTACCAAATGCAAAAGAAACAGGTAGGCAAAAATAAAAAAGACATCACCTTAAAGAGCCACTGAAAGCTTACTGAACAGAACATCAGAACAAAGGAAAGCATTTGAAATACTAAATAGTGAAAATTAAGTTTTTAAGCTGTCCTTCATAATCTTTTTTGCTGATATGTAACAGTGGAAGAGGTGGCTAGATGCTTGCTAGCTGCTGAAAAGTGGAAGAACTTCAGAGCAATTTATATTTGCTTATTTGAAAAGCTCCCTGAAGTAAAATAAATAAATAAATAGAATTCTGTATCAGTTTAAAACTAGTAGAACACCATCTGGGTTGGAGAGAAGGGCTAAAAACAAAATAAGTCTTCCAAACACAAGCATTATTTACTTTAAGCCTAAAGGATACACACATCATTCAAGGAAACACAAAAATCATGACCATGTTCTAGATCACAGTATATCTGAATTAAGATCTGACAAAAATGGGGATTTTTATAATAATATAAGGAGCTGTTTTTGAAAAGGGAATGAGAAAAATGAAGTCTTGTAGCTGTGTGAAGGATAAGGCAACGATACAAGGCCAATGCACAGTCCACTTCTCTAATATCCACCTGATCACCCACCAAGCAGTTCATCCAGTTTATACCAACATCTATAAATTTTATGGTTATTACTGTTAAGAATTGACAATAACTGAATACTGAATGCCTGTCTTACCTAAAAGGATGGCTTGTTTTTTTTTCACAAATGTCTTAAGTACATTTAATTTAAGTAGGTAGGCCTCCAGAGCAAAGTGAAGGCACCAGCTTATGCTGCACAGCATTTCTACCTGAGGTGCACCCAACCTCTCCACACTCAAGCATCCTACTGCATCACAACCAGAGCGGCTACTGAACACGGGACATGCCATTATTTACATAAGCAGATTACAACATCATGGTCTCATCAGTTCAGCTATTGTGTCTTGTTAGCCTAACTAAATTTCAAACTCCGTAAGGAACAGTATTTCCCCCTGAAGTTATTAAAGGGTAGATTTCTTTTAATTAAACTCATTTACATGACTAAATTAGATTTAATTACTCCCATTCATTTCACTAATACCTCTCTTTGATTGGAGAAAGGCAACTTTTCTAATTGCTTAAAACAGGACTCAGTGGGTCTTCCCTAGTACAAGCTGGCAAGAGGAAGCTATAGTTCTATGACTGAAGTTAAAAAGATTAGTACATGTTTTGGAGCATTACACATGCTGCACAGTTTTTTTCTATTAGACATCTGAGTTGTGCAGGCTGCACTCTAACGGGCCAAGAGACAGGCAGAAATCTTTTCTTTATGTACCTAACATCTGTAACATTTGTGGCTTGAATAAGATTAAGTGAAAATTCACTAGGAATCATTGACAAGTATCTTAGAAGACCTGATCAAGAAAATCACCACTAGGAGAGACAAATTAAACTTGTTTCTTTCCTTTCTTACTTTTGAAATTTGGAAAAAATCTGAAAATTTGAAGGCTCGCTATGTTTTTCTTGAATAATGTTTCTTCAAACCTCCTCATCTATGAGCTAGGTTTGCCATCTTAATTCTGCATTTCCACAGTTGCGACTTCCAATAATTTTGAATTTTCAAAAATTTCAAATTAGAAATTTCCATCCAGGAAGTAATGTAAACTTCTTTTTTTTTCCCTCAGCCAAACCTGAATGGGATCAAAACCATTTTCCATACTGCCGCACCTCTCTGCCACCAAGATCTCATGAATTCTGACAGCAGTAAGAAATAGCAGTGGATGCAAGATGATAGAGTTGACCAGTTCTGTTCAGGAAGAATAAATAGGATTAATGCAGGTAGGAAAAGCACACATTCTGGATTATTTTAATATGACAGCCATTGCCAAACCACATTAGATCACTTTGCTAGAGTGTTATAAGTACGGTCTTACACATGACACTTCTTTTACCCAGATATCAACCTGGTAAGTTATCCATGAAACAAATGAGTCTGAGACAAACATGCCACAGCACGAAGAGAAATCTTTTTAAACTCAGTGGGACTGCTTGGATCCATGGCTCAAAGAAATGCACACGGTTTCACTCCACTATATTCAGCAACATGTGCGCTGGTAACATACAGGCAGGAGAAATTCTGAGCAGAATTCATAACACAGAACACGCTATATTTCTAGACAACTCCACGCATCATCTGTTTCATTTCCCTAACACTAGCTGGCATTTTGCCACCCAGGTCATGGGAGCTGGGTTGTACACACCATTTTGAACACAAGTACAGGTCAAGGTGGGAACACTTTTTTTTTTTGTCCCATATATTCCTATCTGTTTCCATTTAGAATTTCCTGTATTTTTTCATAGCAAAAATGGAAACAGGCAGCCCATTTGTACTTTCAGTCTGCTCCATGGGTTTAGAAAAAAATTCTGTGACCAAGTTAAATAAAATATATCTTGCTGAAGTAACAAAGCATGCAGAAACTATCAGCAACAAATACTGGGCAGAACTCTAGAGGTTGAAATGGAACAAATGTTAGGACTGTGGGCTACATCAGCTCTCCTGCATGCTAACCCACCAAATTAAACAGAAATCCTTACCTTCTTTCTCCATATTTTGTGTATCTCTCTCTGTGAAAACCATAATCCACCTTGTCAGTCTGCTAAAACAATAATGACTTTAGCCCACCATTAAAAATAGCATACATCTGTACAAAATACAGGGACTTTACATTTCTGACAGTTGCAAAACAGCCTGTGCTTCATAGAATGGATTTTAAAAAATATTTATAAATTACAGAATCACAACATTATTTCTTCAGATGTACTGAGATACAGAACACAAGCAGACTTCCAGGAATACATTTTTTAAAATATCTAAGTTGAGGTGAATGAATTTGATTTCAGTAAGACAAACAGAAATCTCTCTATTTGGCACTGGTTGCTTTCATTAGATAAAATGCTTCTGCCCCCTTTCTCAACATGTAAATAGTATTTATCCAACCACACATGATGTGTGGCCTAATTATCACTCTAATATTTTTCAGGGGAAAAAAAAAGTGTAATTAACAAGGAAATAAAGAAACAAGGACCCTTGCCCTATGTATTTTTAAATTTTATTATTAAATCAGGTTCAGTAGTAATCACAGTGGTTGGAAATAAAATGGCACTGACTTTTTGCCAGCTTTTAATAGATTTTGCAATTTGTGAAATCTTTAACAACGAAAACCTTACAATTTTATGGACACCTCTTCACACTGCTCCCTCCCCCAGGTACTCATAAGATCTCTTTCATTCATTGAGAGAAAAAGATTTTGATTAAACATCTTCATCAAAAAACAAGATAAACTAGATACTTTTTGTAAGGGAATCAATCTGAAATAAGCATGCTGAACATCTATCTAATCCAGGCCAGCGAGAGAGCATTTCTGATGGATGCAGAAGGTGAAGCAGACATTCAGGTATGCAGAAATAGAGAGAATGCCAGCAGAAGTCAATGCAGAGGCAATAGCTTCAGAAGGTTTAGAATCATCCCAAGGGATTGCACACATATGGAATATAAAGGATCTAAGCTATGTATACTTTTTAGGGAACACACTAACTCTGTACAGAAAAATATTCCCATTCATACCTATTTGTAGTCAGCAATGTTTCAGCTTGGATTTCCAGGGTAACAGGCTCAAAGTGAATTGCAAATGCAGTAGAAAAGTTATGGGACTGTCCTGAGACCACGTGTTGCAACCACATTTAACAACTGAAATGCCAGACTCTATCAGCTCTCCTCAGCACTGTCTCTAGGATCCTTCGTTGTCTTATGGTTCATTTTTGTTTGAGTTTTGAGTTAATGGCCAAAACCAAAAACAGCCACAGATTGAGGTCATATTGCACTGTTCTGTAACCACAAATTATCATCATGGCTCAAACTATTGCTCACTTTTGCACTGTTCTGACCTCTCCTTGACAAAATCTGAACATTTGAGGAGACATTTCAACTGCTGCAGATTGACCTCAGCAGTACAGAACGCACAGTAGATTCAAACAGGGCACAAGAGACATGTGGGGTTGAGCTGATACATCTAGATTGCTGTCCCAGGGGTGCCTCATGAGCCCAGACAAAGTGGAGTGCAATCCCTCCCACCCCTACCATATCCTTAAGTCAACATTTTGCAACTAGTTTTTAAGCCAGGGACCAGGTTTGCCCCTTCCTTCTCACCAGAAAACACAACAACAAAGTTACCAAGACGAGCAGCTCGGCTCATACCTCTCATCTGCCCAGTAACATTTTGCATTAAGTTTCAGAGCTCTGTTGCAAACATTCATCACTGAAAATAAATTACATGATGCTGAACAAATTTTTGTTTTCTGAATTGGTGAAATGCTGCCTCACTCACCCTGAGCACCACTTTCTACCCCGTGTAGCACTGCAACCCTTACATTAATGCTTAAGACAACTAAATAAAAATAATATCTGAGGCAGAAGATGAAGTCTGCAGGAAAAAAGAATGAAAAAAAAAAAAAAAGAGCTAACTCCTGGCAAGAGCAAGGTTCACCTGTCACTAACAAAAATGTTCCCTATGACTGGGGCTACTACAGGTTACAAAGGACTTCTGAAGTGATTTCATGTTTCATCAGGTACCACTGTGGAGCTTCTATTTCAAGGACTTAGGAGAAGACCACAGCTGTAATTTTCTGCTTATGTCAAGTTTTACTGTCACAGTTCAATTCAGTAGAGAACATGGTTGGTTTACATTCAGGATTATTCCTTCATTTTCCAAATCCTATGCAGAGAAAAACAAACAAGCAAACAAAAAACCAGCCTTCCTAGATCTATTTTGACATTGAAAATTTTACAAATCTATCCAGTGAGGTTTTGCCTACTTGTACAAGAATTAATGTTCATTGCATCAATCAGTCTCAAGGTCTGAGCCTGTTCTTAAGGCAATGAAGCTGATGCAAAATTCCCCTAGTCCTAACCACAAATGCATGTAAGCATCCAATTGTTCCAGAAAACAAAAAGATTTTGGATTTTGTTTCTGATTTCATGGGTTTTTTTAATTGTTTTTAAGCACTAAATAAATGTCTCAGCTTTGTCTGTCAAGAAATACCTGAATGACTTGCATGTCATTTATCATACACTACGTGGGCAAGCTCCATCTTTCTGAATTTGGTAAGCATAAATGTCTATGAGACTGGAGCATGTCTTGAAAACATCGATCTAACCATGCCCCCTAACAAATGCTTTTGCTGTCGAGTAAGAGAAGAAAAAAAATAGAAAAGAAAAAAGTGCTGTTTAAAATGTTTGATAATCTGACAAGGCCATAAGGCTTAATGGAATCAATGATTACACACAGATGGATGATTAACTCTCGGGGTTTAATGTTAAAAAAAAGTGCTGGATTGCTACTTAATGGAATTACGCTGCCCATATGGAAAAGAACTATACCCTGACTATACCCAGAATTATAGAACAGGTGGTAGATCTGGGCAGGACTGCTTGGAATGCACAAAAGCATTCTGAACTTGTAAGTGCCAGGAAAAAAAAAAAGAAAAAAAAAAGTCTTCCAAACTGTGTTAACTTTTCAAGTCAGAGAATTTTAAGTGGTGAAAATTAACAAAGTAATTCTCAAATTTTCTTGTTTTAAAGAACAATCTTAGCAGTAATCTTTGCCTGCAGTGCTGCAGCCCCGCAGCTGTTGAAAATACCCATGTATGGTTACGGATCATTATTCAACCTGCACACGATGATAGGTCCCAATGTGCAATCTTACATGAATGCTTGAATGCCAGGATCAGTTATGCTACACCTTCATGTACACTTGCCCCACTGTGTCTCTGAAAAACTACAAAACATGAACCAGCTCCACCATGCTGGCTATGAAAAGCATGATCTTCTGCCATTTGAGTGCACTCCACTCTTCTCCACTGATTTCTTTCCTAGGAATAAAGACTGCAAAGGCTTCTGCCATAGGACAACACGCTTCATTTTACTGCGGCGTCACACTTTCTCTAAAGAATCTTTTGAGCTGGGAATCAGATCTGAATTTGGTGTACTGCCCTCTAGAATGGAGACAGAAGAGAGAATGAGAAGCAAAGGGTAACATTTCAAGACCCACTCCAAAAGGAAACTTAGTACCTAGATATCCAGAGTCTTGCCAAACTCACTGAGCTCCACTGGTACATTTACATAACAAGCACATAATTCAAATGGTGTAACTATCCAGAAGGATGTACTTTACACTAAGAATAGCTTGCTCATTTAGTTGAAACAATTTCCAAGATGACATCAACTAGATAGGAAAGTATTTTTAAGTGAAAATACAACTGGCCGCATAACAACATGCCTGGGGAGGAAGACTTTCAGATTGACACCTCATTCAGATAAACAGCTCCATATGAAAATGTCTGACATCATACTTGGGCTTTGCAAGACCAGTTAGTAGCGAGTTTGGCTCTGCAGAGACCCAACTTAGGCTTTAGACCTGACCTCAGAATTAGAGACCATCACAAGCAGGGGTTAGCTTAATTGATATTTGTGGAGCGACAATACTGCCTGTGACTGCACCTGCTGCCCCTGAGCCCCGTGCCAGCAGCAGGATCTGCTGTAAATCCCAGTGCAGCTCCATCAGAACCTCAGCTCAAACAGAGCTCACCTGGAGTCACAGTCTGCTCAATGTAGTATGGTTCCATGCCTTACACAGAGTAGATTCAGGCCAGTTTCAGATAGGATTCGCTTCTGCTCATTCTTCCTACTGTAAAACACTACAGGGACAGTTGTCACAAATGACCACTCAGAACATACCAAGGGCTTTTTTGATATAATTTATTCATGTACTTCTGTAACCAAGGAAACAGAAAGGATTTTTCTCGCACAATGTTTGCTCTTAAGGTTGTAGTTTTGTTTCTTGGTTTTTTTTGTTTGTTTGTTTTCTTTCTTTTCTTTCTTTTTTTTCCCCCTAATCTGTACTGTCTAATACTTGTTGAAAACTGAATGCCAAATCATATCCAAAGCATCTCAGCATTTCAGATGCTGAACCAGGATGCATGCTCACAGCCCTCTCACTGCTTCTATCCCTAAGGCTCTCAGCACCTAGGACTTCTCTCTCCTATCTCAAGCATTTCATGTACAAGCTCTTCCAACAGCTACTGCCTCTCATTTTGTATTGGTCCCAAGCACAACAGAGCACCTGCCTCAAATAAGACATGCTTTCAGCATAACCCAAAGAAGAGAGTGATGAGATGAGACTGCTTGGGCACTGCCATTAACTGAGTTTCTGGTAATCACTGGCCAGGTTACTGAATCACAGAATTACTAAGGTTGAAAAAAGACCTCTAAAGATTACCTAGTTCAATTATCAACCTATCCCCCACCATGCCCACTCAGTGTCATAACATCACCATGTCCCTTAGTGTCACATCTCCACAGTTCTTAAACACCTCCAGGGATGGTGACTCTATTACCTCCCTGGCCTGTACCAATGCCTCACCATTCCTTCTGGGAAGAAATTATTCCTAATATCTAACCTAAACCTTCCCTGGCTTAACTTGAGGCCATTATGTCACCTGTTCATTAATGGCAACTGTACGAGGTCTTTCAGAAGGGTGCTCACTCATTAAATGCAATTCTGTACAGCTCTAAGTGATTCCAGGAAATTCAGAGAGCGTAATAGGAAAGTCCCAGCCTCACTATGCTCCTCATGCCAAGCAACATAACTCTGTTGACCTACTGAAGCAAAGCAGCCCATTCCCCTTCTGCCCTAGCTGTTCTTTTGTCAGAAGACTCAGTAAGTAAAAGCAGGTATCAGCCAGGTCCTCATAATAGTTAATTTGGTGTCAGAGAAGAAATCACTGCTGTCACTGAACTCTGTCACAGCCCCAGCAATATGCCTGGCAACATCTTCTCATTTCTACTATTTCTCCAAGCATGAGGTGGGCTGAAATCCTGATCAGGAACTCTCCTCATTCCCTTCCTCTTCTCTGTGACCTTCCAGAAGGAGCACTTTGTTACTGAGGTGAAGCAAAGACCAGAGTGCTGAGTGCCTTTCCTAGCACTCCGTGCATCCTCCCAACCACAAAACAAAGTAAACTCAACAGTTGTTCCCCATGGTGATGACATCTACCAACTCTAGCAGCAACTGTACTGCTGCCTGTGTAAAAACAGAACAAAAACCACACAGATAGGAGAAACCAAGTTTCATAAGTAGAATTTGAACTTGAAGTACAGCAGCATTTGAACGTGCAAAGTACAGACCAGTGGAGGCAGTAACTCATTTGTTTCTCACTATTCAGCAATTCTAACGGCAGTTACTGGCAGCAGAATTACTGCACAATGTCATGCTTATGGAACATAGGGTACTCTCAAATTAAATTGATACTACTTCTGCATTGCCATTAGGATGACTTATTTGTTTCTGATTAATTAGATTTCAGCCTCTTCCTTTCTGGCATTACATTTTCCTCCTGTTCAGTCTATCTGGACAGTCTAGGTCTGTGCTGGCACAAATCAGACACTGTAATTCTGGATCAGAAATCTGTGGCTTTGATGGACCTGGCTTCTGGTTTCTGTCAATCTATTGCAAAGTGTCATGAGGCACCCAGACATACAGAGTCACAGGCACACATACAATGCGAAATCTCTGCAAAAAAAAAAAAAAAAAAAAGAAGAAGAAAAATAGCAGTCATGACAAGGTTGGCTTTTTTGGAACCAGACATAGGTGCCAACTAAAGGTCCTAGCAGCTTGTCTGCCAAAGCTTCAAAAGCTACAACAAACATTTGTCTCCTTGCTCATTTGAAGGCCTCGTCAACACCGGAGAGCTGGATTGCTAGAGGAAAAGGCTGGAAGGGAGGACCAAACTCAACTCACACAAAGTGCTGTTAAACCTCTGAAGCCAACAGAGTTAGAGCAGTCAAGAATGTGACCATCAGTGTTTTTTGGCAAACTTGTCCAAATTTCCATTGCTGCTAAACTGCCATACTGACACTGCTCTTACATAGCAAGAGAGAACAGCAACTGAGGAATTAGAACTGGTGGAGTTTTAACCATTTAAGCAAGTGGAGAAGCCGAGGTATTTCATATCATTCCATGTGAAATTATATAATACTTTGAAATGGTGCTTTTTTTTTTTTGGCATACAATACATGGGGTCTCCAATGCGCAGATGGAAGAGCAGCTTATATTTAATAAAATAAAATTTGACATTCATGGCACATTATCATATACAGTCATACATTATGTATGATATAGACTTAGTATAGTTTACACACAGCCTAAACATTTATCCTACAGATGGACAGGGAATTAGAGGGATAGATAATCATCGACATTATAAAAATGCTCCAAATGTGTGCTTTTGCAAACATAAGTTAGTAAAAATTGATTAAAAGACAAACTATACTATTTTTTGATTTTTTTTTCACATGCTCCGTCGTGAAATGATCCCAGGAAACTCAGGCTGTTCCAGACAAAATAGGAGTCGCAAACTTAAATTTTGGAAGAATGAAAGGATTCCACTTTCAATGTTTCCCAGCAGCCTTCTTACTTTTTACTCATCTTGACAGAGAGGACAGTTAACACTGATTGTTTCTTAAGCAAGCACACGCAAAAGAAAAGACTAAAGTCAGGGTACTACACTACTGCAAAGATCACAGATAGTACTACTTGCTTCCACCTTCATGTACATTTTCAACAAGATACTTATCACAGATCTGAAGAATACATACTTAAAATGCCTGTTACTGATGCTACAGGAAGTTGAATGGTACCACGCATAGATTAAATACATAGTTACTGGTTTCCAATGAGAGTTCAGCAGCAACAAAAAGCTAACATTTTGTTTGTTTTTTTTTACATAAAAAGTTGTACTTTTAGAAGTGCTTGAAGCATAATCATATCTTAATGCATAGAAGCTGAAAACACTGGATTCACTGGCCCTTTAGAAGCCAAACTTCTATGTATAGCACACACTTAAAAAC
The DNA here is from genome assembly GCF_038088225.1 of Cyrtonyx montezumae. NCBI lineage: Eukaryota > Metazoa > Chordata > Aves > Galliformes > Odontophoridae > Cyrtonyx > Cyrtonyx montezumae. The sequence goes on along the minus strand of NW_027071936.1, from coordinate 24,000,418 downwards.
CTTACAAACAAAATATACACCTATTATTCTTTCTCTAAACGTCATCATTCACATTCTCTCCACTAAGGTTGACCACAGAATCAGAGTTAGACTAGATTTTGCTGGAAGTGTATTATTTGGCCAAAGAAGCACAGTGCAACTTCTTAACTTCAGTTAGTTCTTACTAATTCTTAATAGTACTAACTGTTGCCAAGCAATACAACATTTTCAGAATAGAAAAGCCCTATGGTTACACAATGAATTCAAGTTTAATATAAAAATGCTGTGGGATCTTATAGAAGGCAGCTTGCACAACTGCTAAAAAGACACCACAAAACCTTCAAACACTTCTCAAATTAAAATCAACAGTAGAACCCCACAGTTGAATTTCTAAGGGCAAATATCTTTGACCCTCCAAATTCTGCTCAGTACTAGCAAGTCAGCAATGGGCTCAACATCAAATACCTAGACTGCACCAAGACCAACCTACAGATACCCAACAAAATTAGCAGCACTCAGAGAGAAGCTCTTTTCACTGTTTTTTTTTTTTGTTTGTTTGTTTGTTTTAATTTATTTTATTTCATGCCACAGCATCCTGTGGCAAGATATACAACTGAGTCAAGTACTGAGTTGTGAAGAACTGGTGCTTATGGTGCAGTGTAACAACACCAGAAGTTCTCTCTGTCCATGCTATCCCTAAATCCCAGCTCCAAGACTGTTAAAATGAACTTAGTAATAAGAAAGACTGAGTTACAGTATTTAACAAATCTTTAGTAGCAATATTCTAGGTGATAGCTCTCCATAATGATTTGCCATGCAATTTTAGACTCAAAGCTCAATATTAATTAAAATCACAAAACAAATCATGCTGTTAAAACAAATATATATTATAAACAAATTACGCTCTCAAGTAACATAAAGCCTGGGAAATGACTGATAAAGCTGAAGTGCTCACTAATAATGGCAAAAGTGACAAGTAAAAGTGATCACAGAATGACCATATATGACTAACCAGCACATGAAACAAAACATTCAAGCCAGGACTACCACTCACTTGATCACAAACTGTATATAGACCATACGCTTTTCTGAGTTTCAATGCTGATGTTCCTAGGTGGCATTTCTAAAATAGACCCTTTCATCAGTCACAAAAGTCAGGTAAATTTTTTTTTTTACTTGAAGTTCAGCAGAAAAAGGAAGAAAACACTGTTGAAGTCATCTCTCAGTGCACAGACTGACATAAGAATATTTTTATCCCATAATCACTTGATATCAAGGCTGCAACAAGATCCTGTCCAGACATCTATTCCCATGACCTTAATTTGTATTTATTGTCTGAACTGACTTTTCTTGGATTCCTTAAGTTCAATGCAAATTTCTAAACCAATTAGTGAATGACGAATAACATTGATTATTTAGCAATGTCTACTGTCTAATATTTGCCTAAATATCATCTAGCAGACACTGTAGAAGGAAAACACTTCTTCAAGCAAGCACAGCATTGCAGCACCAAATATGTGCTTATGCTGTGGGATTGGAATAGCAAAGTTAATCGTAACTGTTAACTCTGCAGTACTTAATAAAACCCACTGAGAAATAATGCAATTGAAACCAGACAGAGTAAGACATTAATACTGTGCATTTTAATCAATGTGAGAGATATAATTATTATCTCTATGTAACTAGAAAAGCCAAGAGGTTCTAATGGGGAAAAAAATAACATCTGTTTACTCTAATTTATTAAATGAGTGTTTTAGGACAATGTCAGCCCCGTAAAGCTTGTAACAATTTTAGTCTTAAATGGAGATGCAAATTGATTAAATCCAAGCGTATTTTGCCACATACAAACAGTTGAATCAAAACAAGTAATAACACCTGCTGCCATACTTAACAAAGAAAACTGGGAAATATTTTCTGATTCCTGAATCTGGAGATGGGAAAATCACCAGTGGGTTTCCACTATTTGAAGTTTAAGAAAGCCACCTGCACCCTCATTTTGTTTTGTTTTGGTTTTTTTTGGTTTTTTTTTTGCCAGGAATCCTAAACCTTGGTTCATTCACCTACATCCCAGAGTGGGAAACTGAAGTCAAATATCCCTTTTTGGCACTTCTGTAGTGCTGGAAAAGTCCCATCCTCTTTGACTTGCACGTCTGCTTGCTGTATTTTTAACAGCTCTTTCCAAGCCATTAGGGGGGCTGACAATGTACTAGATGGTTTAGCAGGGTAATAAAATACTGCTTTCCTCTCCCTGGTAAGATGTTATTTCAGTTGCTTGACATCACTAGTGCTGACTGAACTGTTCTTCCTCTTCTTACTAAGATCTGCTGGAATACAATGTGGGTACAGTACAGCTTCCTGGGGATATCACTAGTTCTACCACAAAGAGAAACATTTTTTTTATGTCTAGTTCACATGATTCACCATGAAAATAATCATGACAGAGACTTATAATTAACTTAGTTATATAAGTTTATTCCCTACCTACTCTTCATGATTGAACTCCCATCTTCCTTCCTCATCTGTAGAAATTAGGAAAAGACTTACCCTTTCTATCATTTGCCCAGAGCAACCAAGTAAAGTAGTATGTGTTTTGTAGGGTTGTTTTTTTTTTTGCCCCCATGCAGCGTTAGCAGAGAAAAACCCTTACTTGTGTCTTGCCTTCGTAGGCTGCTACGTGTGTCAACACAGGTTTCTGTACTGCAGGATTTTTAAACTACAGAAGCAGTAGATATAAGGAGCTGGAAAGGCATCTGAGAACACCACAGCCAGGTAAACTCACCTTGCAGAAGGCAGCAGGCCATCCAGGAACGTAGTGCAGATCCCCTGGTGAGAACTCGTGTTCTGTCTAAAACTCCACAAATGCCTTTTTGACCAACTCTGCTTTTCTGAGGAACTTCTGGGATTCTTGGCGTTTTTCTGAAACCAATAATAAAATGTTAACGTGCTTTCAAATACCAAAATATTCATCCTACCATTTTTTATATAGTACTCAAAGTCTACATTTAAGAAACACCTAAGTTGTGGTGACCTGAGTATACAAGCCTTCTATATTTTCCCTTTTGCTATCATTGCTGGATATTCTCCTCTCTCTCTCCTAGTAATCAGCTATACACATCTATTTTATTACTTTTTAAGATATACACTGCACAGCATTTATTATGAACTAAATGCCTAAATGGGTCTGCTTTTATTCTGAAGGGCTTACAGCTTGTACTAGGAGTAGATAGATTAATGATAAGAACATCCATATTGACTTAGCCCAGCAGCTCTTCTTCTACCCTTGAAAAGAACTGAGAAAGCAAAGTAGGGGACCAGGAAGCCAGCTGGAAGCAGAGAGCTCCAGCTAGTGCATAATCAAAAAATTCCAGCAGTACTGTGCCCATCAGTTATTAGGCATGGTGGTGATGGGTTGACAGTTGGACTAGGTGATCTTAGTGATCTTTTCCAACCTTAATTATTCTATGTCATTAGAATTATGTCATGGTTGGGGAACAGAACTCATATCTACCAGATTATATGAGATCCAGATTCATTTATACCTGAAGACTCTGCCATGATCCAAACAACATCACAAAGTCCACATTCCACTTGTGGGCCACACATTACTCCCTTCTCAAGGCAGGAAAAGATCTGATCTCCAGAGCTGACAGAACACCCCAAGCACTCCCATTTCAGCTTCTTTACACCCTGGCTAATAGAAGAAAGGAACTGCTCTGAGAAGTTGTGCAACAAGACCTTTTTCCCTCCCCCTGTAAATAGTCGAGGACTCCTGACTTGCATGAAATCAGACCTTACTCCTCAGTCTTCTCCCACCTCATTCACCTGACAACCTCCTCCACAACAGACATCTTATCAGACGTGACTGATTGCTGTAATCTGTACTCTGGGCAGCCATTAAGCAAATTACCTGAATCATTGCAAGGATTAGTCTCATTAACACATGATTAGCATCAAATTAAAATAATGAGTGTTTAACTTCTGATGTCTTCCAGTTGTTTGAACAGCTTGATCAGCCTCACCAGGCTGGCAGGGAGGTGGTGGGTGTCAAAGAGTCAGCAAGAATAAAAGGAAAATCAAGAAAAAGGTAGGCTGTACCAACAAGACAGAGTGCAGCTGACTTGCAGAACAAAGCACAGCCGCTCTCAGAGCAAGCTCGGAAAGTTCCCTGCTAGCAAAGAGCAGAAGCAGCCCCCAGCCTGCACTCTGTTTAATGTGACACTGCCTCAGCTCTTCAGAAGCAATGTGTCACTGCTAATAGTGTGTCACCTGCCTCTCCACCCATAGCTGTGGCTTTCTGAAGGCACTTACAGTGACAGCAAGACATATTAAGCAGCAGGGGTGCCAGTGCCTGTGCTTTCAAAGCAGCCACTAAAACAGTAGGTTGGGGTGAGCCGATAGGTTCATTCTGGGATGCTGGTAGGTTGAACTGATAGGTTTATTCTGCAATGCTTCCTGGCTAATGGCAGGTTTTATTTTTAAAACAAATCCCAAACCTGTAGCTGGAACAGGCCTCAATTTGCACTTCTTTGGGCTCATTCTTAGGCACAGTCCAAGCACTGCTCTCATCAACCTTCCACACCAGCTTCTGCACTTCAGTGGGACCGGTGGAGACAGGAGGATGTGCTCCTCTCACTGCATGGACTGGCCAAGAATAGGCAGCATCGGACGGGGGTCCAGCACAGCCTCTGTACCAACCTGCTGCTGCTGTTCTGCAACTTGCAGCTCTCCAAATCCCACATTGCCTCCTCCAGGGACTGAAGCACAGAGTAGTTCTAGTGAACATCTCCTTCCTGACCGCTCAATAACTGTTTCCTGTTTTGCAAAGCCTTGATACAACAGTGTATGGTCCCTACAAGAGAAGATCCTAACCAACAGAGGCTGACCAGACATCCATTTTTTGCTGCCCATCCACACTCCCCAATAGCCCCAGCCACTAGGCAGCCTGCACACACTACTAGCTATGAAACAGCATGTTACAGGAGGAACAACACGAGCCTCACCATGCCCACCAGCCAGGGTGAGACCACAAGCAGCAAAGGCCTTTAAGAAATCTCTTGTCACTTGAGATGGGCTGTGAAAATGTTTCCCTGCTAGAGATTTTCAGAAGGATGTGCGAAATTGCCCCCAAAGAGGCACTTTCCTTCAGCAGTTGTACCATAGTATTTGGAAGAAGACTTTTTACCCGAAATAATATGGTTGTACTTCTCCCCTGCCTGCAGCTGATGTGTTGCTGGGACTGGAGCAGAACCTCTCCCAAGTTCTCAACTCTCTCTAACCTGTTACAGCTTATTTGGTTTCCTCCGTGCATAGATTTGATTCAATTCCTGCTGCTTCTGATCCTCCTGCCTGTCTGTAGAGCTGAAAATGAAGTCTTGATTTCACTTGCTCTCAAAACTTCCCCTGAGACATTCTGGGCTGTTTCCAGTTCAGCTCATTCACATCGATGACAGGCTGAAGCTCTCCCTCCGGTACATCCTCCGGTACCTCCAAAGGTGGTGTGAGATCTGAATATGCAGAACTACAGGATCTGAACCTGAATCTACGCTCAGAGAAACATTTCTCTCTCAACGAAGGAATTGACAGAACATGTGCAGCAGCCAATGTTTAAGCCTCAACATCTTGGTTATTTATTCTTTGAAATGCCACAAACCATAAGTACATATTATAGACAAATCACTTGTCAAAACTCTTTCTTAATTTAATTAAAGCCATTTTTTATTCGTAGAAGTGCAAAGAAGCAACTTAAACAGATAACATTTTTCACACTTGCATAAAATGAAAATAGCCAAACTGAATTTTGGCAAAGTATGTAACAACAAAAGATGCAAGCAAAGACTATATATGTGCCAACTTTCATCTCTGCTGAGACGTTAGTCGGTACTGAGTTATACTCACAGCCTTCTACTCGAATTTCCTATGGACTCCTGACCACACAGGCACATAGCAGTGATTCCCAAACTGTGGCCTTCAAGTCCTTTCCAACAACAAAGATGAAGAAAAGGACAGAAGAATTCCCTTCCACTGCTGTGAGACTACGAACACAGACAATTTTTGCCAACAACAACAACAAAAAAAAGCAACATCTTCATTCTAAAGGCAGCACAAGGGGAATTCTGGGTCTCACACACAACTCTACAAGATTTTTTCTTTCCCAAATCCCAACATGAACAATTTAATGCAAATTAGTAGGCATCACTACTATCCATTCAGAGTAAAAATAAGAAAAAAAACAGCACCTAATTCAGTTAGCTTTGTTCCCACCTGCTCGACTAAATAGAAATCATTCATCAGTTTACCTTCAAAGTTAAAGTTTGCCATTGTGCAATCCCTTACAGTGTTCAGAGATTTCATGATTTAAGCGATACACTCAGACTCCATCTGCTGCATATTATTGACCATATTATGTAAACTACGTTTTAGCAATTCACACTCGCTTGATTCTGCAGTACCTGTGGGTGCCAAACATATGTTTCCTATTCTACTTGCCTCTCCTGGGCCATATGCAATCCACTCGAACCATCAGCTTTCTTATATATGCTACTTGCTGGTTGGTAGGCTTTTTTTGACAAACAAATCAAGCTGTGCCAAGTGTACAAATCAATGTGAGCAGAAGACTTAGTGGTACTAAATCAACTCTTCTGACTTACCCCATGTGAGATCAGAAGCCCTACGCTGGGCAGAAGGCAAAGCTGGGAAGTCAGCATGCCCCCAAAGCCAACAAGACTTGAAGAACGCAGTGTTAGGAAATGAGATACTGCTTTGTTGCTAGGCAAAACTTCAGATTTTTTTTTCTTCTTATCATTTTGGAAAAGTCTCTGCTCCCTTCTTGAGGGGCAGAGCTGAATTTCATATTGTCACTAATACAAAATTAGAATGACAGCATGCAGACCTGCTTCTTATTCCAAGGCATGTCTCCAGCCTGTTCCCTTTTGGAAGTAACACCATGTACTTATAAAGTATTTCACAAGAAAAAAAAAACCAATTGCTCCACTGCTGCAGCAAGATGATGTCAGGGGCTTTGCTTTTGTTTTTTACAGTTTGCACTGGAAGAAGGGATAAAAAGACGGAAACTTCAGCAGATTCCATGTGCAAAATAAACAGTTTTAAGTGAATGAGAAATTGAGTCCAGCCCATTAATAGGAAAAGGGAACGGCTGTCTAGAAGCCCATCAATTTGTTGGTCTTCCTCTCAAATATCTGTCACTATTGAATATACACTGGGATACATTGCTCTTTTGTTCAAAACTCTGGTATTTTATAGCACCGAGAGAGAGTTCAAATAGATCAACAGGAATCTTCTGATAATGCCAAAGCCTGAGATAACATGCACCTACCCCTAGGGTGTAAAAGAGGATACAGCATTGACATTTAGAACAGAAAACTGATCCTTACAGACTTCAATCCCATTCCCAGGGCAGCAGACATTGAGAAGAGGCAAGAAAGTGACATGACACTCAGAAATGGTATTACTTGGTTCACAAACACTGTAGGAACCTTCGTATGGACTGATGCTGTGGCAAAAGCCAATACACAAGAAGATGGCCCATTTATCCACACTGCAAGGTAAGCTCGTAACCTCTAGAGGGTAAGGCATCTCCGCAAGGCTGCCCCCTGCTTTAGCAAATACTGACTCACTTATCCCAAAGCACTCTTCTCAATCCAATTCTACATGGTTGCTTCACCAAGGAAGCAATTCATTGCTGGCCTGCCTTCAGTGAATGATGGCACCTGAGACGTTTAGCACGCCTGTGCTAGCACATCTGTGTGACAGGAACACTGACTTCCCAATAACAACAAATTATTTCTCACTTCTGTTCACCTAGGCTTCAGGAGCATGGAACCAAATAACAGAAAAGGGTGTGTTTACCATACAGTTCAAGTCGCATCCGCAATAATTAAACCGATAACTCAGCCTAAGTATTTGTAATTTCCTAAAACGGCATTTGTTAGTGATGCATCTGGATCTCAATAACCATTACCTTCTGCTACCTACAGGTAGAGATAATTATCCACAAGTAAACGATTACCTATGCTATAAATTACCTTCAAAAATTTGGGCTGGGTTTTTGCCAATCACCATTCCAATTAATTAGCCAAAATTGACTAGCTGGCATTAGACCAAGTATTTCCTCATCAGTATTCAATGCCAGTGCCCACAGGATGAAGGAGGACAAAAAGAGAAATCCTACGAAGATTAGCATGCTGAAAGCAAGACAAACAGTTTCTGTCTGAGCGTTTACAGAGGACACTTTTGCACGCAACATTATATAAGTATGGCTGAGCATGTTCTAGCTAGGTGGTCACCACCAGCACACATAGGGCCACTGTCAACATGGAACAGGGTCATCACCATCAGCAGGAACCCAGAAAGATGATTCCTAGTGCGCTGTAGCATTGGGCACATTTCCAAGGGGAGTCACAGCAAGTTGGGGGGACAGTCAAATCCACATTACGATGGCACTGGAAAAAAGTAGTACTACCACTATACTTAAGTAATACTTCAAAAGGAATTTTTTTTTTTTTTTCTGTTTTGGATGAGCTAGTCTAGGATGCCCAGAAGGCAAGGCTCTAAACTCACAGTCTTATACATCTTTAGAACATTTTTTTTCTTTTTAAGTGCTCAATTTTTGTGTCTGAATACACAAAATATTATTTTTGTTGTTGTTCTTATCAAAGGATCACTGCATTCTGTTACATGCAGACTTTTCACATGTTAGTGTGGCCTACGAAAATTCATGATGGCAGAGATCGCCAACATCAATAGTGACATTAACTCTTTGAACAGGCACCACCTCTGACTCACTCCACAAGTAAAGCTTCCTGTTTATTTCCATGGCAACCATAACAGATACAAAGAGCACAATAACACTATCTGATGGAACAAATTCTTAGCTACAAAACACTATTTTTCAAAGTAGTCATCACCATTAGCTACGTATTTTCATTAGTGATGAACAAGAGCTTGTATGCTGCACTTGCAAATATCAGCACCAGTGGAGATGATCCATTGTTTCACAGCTGCTCTAATAACTTCACTGTTAGGAAACGTTGCCCATGCAACATTGATTCAAACAGATGGAAGTCAGAGGTGCCAAATCAGGATTATACAGTGGGTGATACGGGACAGTCCAAGACTGGAAACGTGCTCCACGATCCATTAACTGGTATAGGGCCTGGTGTTATGGTGTTGCAAGAGAACGGTTCTGTTCCTCTCTGGCCTGACTCAGAGTGTTTAACCTTCAGCTTAGTCAGCATTGCAATATAGCAGTCAGAATTCCTGGTTTGTCCAGGTTCCAGGAAATCTGGAATGATCACCCCTTTCTATTCCAGAAGACACTGCATATCACTTTACCCACTGAGGGTTGTGTCTTGAACATTTGCTTCAATGGTGAATTCATGTCACCACTCCATGGACTGCCATTTTGACTCCATCTCATAGAGGTGACACAACATCTTGTCACCAGTAATGACATGATCCAGGAAACTGTCACCTTTAGCTTCATATTTGTTCAAATAGATCCTGATAAACTTGTCTGTGGTGTTCTTTCTGTTCCTGTGTGAGCGTTCATGGGACCCACAAGGTGAAAACTTTGGGATATTCCAGTGTTGCCACCATCATTTTCAAAGGAGTGAGGCCCATATTCAGCTCTGCACACAGTTCCTTGGTTATAACCTACTGTGTGTTGATGAGCTGATCAAGCCACTCATTATTTTGTGGTGTGATAGCCACAGAATGTGGCTTGTCTGTTACACTGCTGTCATAAGTGCTGAAACACACCACACACTGCCTCACTGTGCTTACATCCACTGTTTGGTCTCCATAAACTTTCATCAAGCATGAACCAATGTCAATGGGTAGTATTTTTTCTGCACAGAGGAATTCAATGACACACCCTTTCCTTCATGCACCCTATCATGCCAGACACGATTTTGTCAGATCGCCCCTCTGCTGCTGTTTCACAGCAACAAAATGAAAAGGAATATTGGTGGGAAGGTTCAGGCTCTAATACAACAACACCAACATCCAACTCTGATATCATGGGCCAACATGATGTAAGAATGAAATAGAAGAAGGCATTACTTTCAGAGCATTTATTGTAGAACAAAATGTATAATAATCACATACTGTGGCATAGCAAATAAATCTTTATATTTAAGCCAAGCTAAGCTTGGTCAAGTATACGTCTCCACACAACCAGCACAACCCTTTGGAGTGACATGATGTAATTGTGAGAACTACCCAACAGCTACAGTCCTAGTTCAGTAATTTCCTTGCAAAACACTCGTACCACTTCCTATAAAAGCCAACATTGTAGGTCTGGTCTAGGAAGTTCACACAAAGCACGGAGGGAATTTGTCTGGTTACAGGAAAAAAAAAGTTAGTGGGTATATGGACAGCTTCCAGTTCATAGTGCTGTACTGGTCTTCAGTTTACAGCTAGGTCTTACCTCAGCTGTACAGCTGCAGGCATTCTGAAAGAGACTTGATTTTTGTACAGATGTCAACTTGGCTGACCCAGGACTCATACACTGACTTTGTCCCAGACCCCTGAACAAACACTACTGAAACAATCTTGCCCAGCAAAATGAATCCTTAAAGAGCGTGGAATTTAAGCCAGGTTTCTGAAATACTTTTCAACTCAAAACAATTATTCTTTCTCAAACAGAAACATATGTGTAGTTGAAATGGGATATACGTTTACTAGTGATTTTAGTACCAGTTCTTACAAAAAGTATGGCACCTCACAGACCATACGAGACATACAACACAGTAAGTGCTGGCAAAAGCAGAGATTAACAGCCATGATGGACTGATCAGGAGAACTCGTCATGGAACCTAATTCAAACCAAACAATCTGCAAAGAAAAATCACTAATAAGGATAATCTAGTGCCTTCCACTTCACCTCAAAAATCATTTTAAAGACACTTTTCCAGTGTCACCTCCAGTTATTGATTTATTAAAAAGCAACATGATATTTCATTGTATAAAATAAGATTTTTATTTATTTATGCAGGCCTGTCACTGTTGATAAAATAGTGCGGATGCTAGATATTACTTGCCTTCCATATAATTAACTGAAAGTCTAGACCTCTGCAGAAACACTCAACAGAATTCTGATCCCAACCGGGCAAAGAAGGTGATGAACACAGAGGATGAGTGCGACATTTCCCTGTCCCATGACATACATGGCTCAGATCCAAAGCTGTTCCAGGACAGTTCCAGTAGAACTAGATGGGAGATGCAAGGGAAAAAAAACTGCCATCATCTAACAGCTTGCCAAGGTCATCACATCAAGGATATTGGATAGCATGTTGCACTAAACTTTCCAAGCTGCTAAGCAGGCTCTTAGGAAGAGATGCAGGTGCACAATGTTTCCCAGCCAGGTGCAAACAGAGCATGGCTGTACAAACTAGAAGGCAGTGATGGATACAGAAAATCTGGATTCTGAGCTGCATTTATGTACGTGTGACAAGGAAGACAACCTGCTTCTCACAGGGTTATTCTCATCTACAGTTCATTGAAACGTTTGTTAATGAACAGTAAATCTTCATAGTAGTTAGAGTTGCTGTACTTAATGAGCAGCATGCATTTCATCAACATGATTCAAAACTCACACTCTGTTATGAGAAAATCCACGTCAGCCTGAAAGAAAAATGTATTCGACTTCTGAAAAGGTTTTGGCAGCAAAACCCAGGTTCAGACTTTTTGAAGAATTCAAGACCACGTTTGCTTGTGCAAGACTGTGTGGAATTCCACATTTGGGGCATGTTCCAAAGTCACTTGGCTGTAGAAGCTCCTGGCAAGGCACAGCACTTTGCCAAATCAGCCACTCTTGGAAGACAGAGGAGTGGATTGTAGGCCAGATGTGCTATGAAAGAGAAATCAGGGAACAACTCTATGTATATGGCAGATTCTGGAATAACTCACTAAGGAAGAGCATGAGAAACATCTACACTTACCCCAGATCATCATTCTGAAAGGGTCCTACAGAATCCTGGGCACTAATAAACAGCATCTTTGATCTACTTTTTCAATAAAGGAGCAGTCACAAACACCAAATCCCCCTTTAAATAACTCATGCTACTGCTGCAGCAGAACTAGAGCCTGGTTCCTTGCTGCACCACCAGATCACAGCACCTGAAATAAACCCCAACAAGAAAGAAAAGCTTGGAATCAATGGCCCTGCCTTAAGAAACCCCTCGTCTAAGGCTCCCAACACTGCGTTTGTGCCAGGCTGGCTGGGTGGCATCTGACTGAAGCCACAGGGGACATGTGCAGATGGAGTCCCATCAGAAGCATCCTGCTGCCTCATGGCGACCCAGCATCGTGTTATTCTCAAGGTCATTTCTTGTTTGTTTCACCATCCATTGTATTCACAGTTTGACAGGTCTCCTAATCCTCAGGCTGCTTGCTTAACTTTAAATTAGTTCCCAGTAAAGCACGGTTTGTTCCTCACAGGAAAAAATAGCATTGTTTTTAACACACTTGTAACTGATGCTGTCGGTCCTTGGGGAGGTTCAAAGGACCTCAAAGGCAATAGTTCTCTGCCCAGGAGCAAAGAAGCCATTACAGCTTGTACTAGAAGATTTAATAGGTGTCATAATTTATCATGTAAACCGAAAAGTGTTTCTTAATTAAGTGCGTACGTTAATGAATTTTTTAATTTGATCCCTGTAAGTACCTTGCTATACTAATTGCAATATTCTACACATTAGTCATCCGCTGTTGCCCTTGGCTATTTTCTACCCTGAGAGGGAGAGATAGAGGTTTTCAGTTAAAGTTCATTTAACTCTTTCCACCCAACAAATTAAATTTCCTGTTATTCACACCAGAGAGTGACAGCTGTATGTCAGTCCCAGGACACTCAAAGGAAGACATTTCCGTACACATCAGCTTGGGTCTCAGCATGGCCTTCCACACAGAGGGGATGAGAAAAATGAGGATGTAATTCAGAGAAAAAAACTTCACCTTCTCAAAAACAAGGGATTTTGTCCTGGCACTGAGGACAGATGCAGTAGAGAAATATTACAAGATACCAGGGATCACCCAGCACTGTTTCAAATGCAGTGCTTGGAGTTCATTTCCTTACCAGTAGCCTTAAGTGACAAACATTTCACAACCCACAGATTGTCCCACCACTCAACACGTGCTTGGGTGAGGTGTCAACTTTTCAGATGCTTTTCGATTGCACCAAAAACAAAAGAGATGAAGAGGGTAGGAAAATTGCCACTGTACATCCAGACAGCAGAACGGAAAGAGAAGCTGAAGGTATAACATGTTGCTCATCCACTTCACAAGCTAACTAGTTTAGGAATTGAGTCTCCAGTTTGCCTCGTCAGCTGCCAAGACATGAAGTAATATTGATGTAGCCGACAATGAAGATGCACATCTCAGAAATCCATACCAGAGCTAGTTTGTGGTACCTGAATAGATTAAGAGTTTTTATAAGTCTCCCATGCATTATAGACTACAGACTCATTTCTACTTTCTGCTGGGATAATGGTGTTTGTCAGTTGGAACAGCCACCACTAATGGCAAAATTCCCAGTCTCTGAGGATACTTGGCCAGTACAGTTAAAATAGTAGTCAGCCTGTCTTGGGATGGAGTTTGGACAAGAGAAAACAAAAAGGTTATGCTTATGACCAGGCATGATGTTGATGCAAGTCAAGTCACTCAACTTCCTTCACAGCCATTTTTTTTTTAATTTTTTTTTTTTATACAATTTAACTTGTTCCTGCTTCTGGAACTTAAACAAAGGATTTTAATAAAGCTTTGAATGAAGGTTTTTCAAGAACTGTGGAGAAACAGCACTGAGGGACAGGGTTAGTGTGCATGGTAGGGATGAGTTTGTGGTTGGACTAGATGATCTGTGTAGAATCATTAAGGTTTGAACAGTCTATGATTTCAAAATCTGAACCCAAGAGCACAGAGGAAGAGCACTAAGCTCTGAATCCAAGAGCACTAAGGGAGAGTTTAACATTTTTTTAAAGAAAGCCACCACTGTCCTTTGAAAAATATCTCATTTTCTGTCCTGTTTGCCCACAGAAAGTTATAAAGAAAACCCACCAATTTCCAGTGTTTGCTTCTGTAGCACAGATAAAACAGACACAGCAGTCACCTGCTGAAGTATGTCAGCCCTCAGTCAGTATCCCCAGTGTGGTGACAAGGAACATATAGCTTCTCTTCCTGCATGCTTCTCAGCTGGAGTATCAGATGGTATTCACAATGAAGTATTCATCATGCATAAAATGTTCTCCAGAGCTAAGAGGTTCGGACCCTGGGAGGTTCTGGGCTACAAATGAGAGGGAGCCACATTTACAACTTCCACTGTTAAGATAGCATATATTTCCTGCCCCTACATAACCACGTCCCCAGTTACACGCAGGTCCAATACACTATAGTAAGGTACAAGACAGACATTATCGATTTACAGTATGTGACCTTCCCTTAACTGATATCTTTGGCTTTTCCTATGCAATGCAGTATTAGCCTTTCATGCATATGAGTAAAAACTTTCATAGTAAGGGAAAAAAGAAAAAAAACCAATTCCAACTTACTAAAAGCTCTGTTCAGCATGGCAATAAATATTATTTTAAGATAACTGGGTTCTCAAAGCCCTGGGCAATTTAATATGAATTAGGAGCTTAACTTCACTACACCCAGTCCACCAAAAACACAGGACTGGTCCCACAGGTGGATGGATGGCTAAATGTGACCTCCAGCACTGACATGGGTGCTGGCTGTTGTCTCATCTCAAGTGTACCCCAGCCTACTGCTCAGCATTCCAGCCCTGCTACGCCTGCTGTCAGCCTCACCTGACCCATACTATATTAAGATTCAGCAGCAACTGCTCCAGCCGGTGACTTGGAATTAAAGCTGCCTCTGAACACCAAATCAGCACAGAGTGCTGCAGCTGTTCCCCCCGCCACTTCTCTGAGCACATTATGGGTTTGCTTTTGCTCAAGTTCTCCTGACAAGCTTACACATGCAATTAAGTGGATTACACAGAACATGTTTAAATAGCCTAGGAACTTCTTAGTCCAAGGCAGCTTTGTATAGCAGCACTGCATATCATTCACTTCCCCACTCGTAAGCAGAGCTTATGAAATTAATCAGAGCACAGCATCACACACTCCAAGGAAGTGAGATTCTTTCCATGGGTGGCTGTCACCTGCTTTTCAACAAATTTCAAACAGCCTTGCCTACAGCATCCTGCTGTATTAGATAAAACGCATCCTGACACCTTTCTTACTCCATTACACTTGACTGCTAAAACACTGAAATGCAAACCTCTCTACTAATTCTGAAGAAAAAAGAAAACACTGTCCAGTAATCGCCAGAGGTTAGATCTTTTGGTTGATAGCATACTCTCCACACAGTCAAGCTGTACTACATCAGGCTTGCTGATAGCAACAGTTCTAAGAAATGCTTCTCAGGTGTCTGACAAGTGATACAGTTATTTCTGTTTCAAGACGTGCTGCCCACTGTCAGTTATTTCCTAGCTAGATCTCTTTCAAGCATAGTTCCATGTGGACACAGCCAACAGCCACGACCTGCCCCTAGAGCAAAGTAACTTCTCACCTCCCAGCTGAGCATGGGGACATCTTGATCATCAAATTAAGAGAAAAGTGATTCCCTCTATTTTAGTGAGCCATATCGAGTCTACAAAGCACTCTCGCTCTTCTAATTCCATGATCTGAATCAAACCAGAGTTATAGGAATGGTATTCATCTTTCAGAGAACTCTGAAGAGAATAAAACCAAATAATTTCCACTGATTTTCAGCAGCAAGTTATTGAGACACACCTGTCAAAAGTTACCTCCATGGTTACCCACAGATGACTATGCAGACACACATACGAACTTTTTCCTGTATGGGAACTGAGATGAGAACATCCGATAGAACTCGCCAGGTTTGTTACTCAAGTGTTCACTGTGTCTGTGTATCCCTGCTCACGCTCTCCTGTTGATGTTATTCCCACTATCAATCATTTTCTCCTTTTGTATGCAAGATGCTTTCACTGTAATTATCTACAAGCGTGAACAGAAAGAACGTACAGCAGTATGAATTCATGCTCTGAGTCAGACACTCCAGGAATACATTTTTCCACTGTGTAGCTATCTTTGGAAAAAGTAGATGGGCTTTGCTCTCAAGTGCTTTGCACTTTTTGTGCATCTACATCTGTATGAATCTCCATTTTGATCTTGTACCAATTTTCACAGGTGTGAAATCATTACACAAACTGCAATGCAATAGAAAAGCAGCCTCATTATATTTCTCATCAAGACCATCTGGACCATATTTTGAGCTGGTGTAAAGGAGCAAAAACCACTGACTTTAATATGAAGATACCACATTCACACCAGGTAAAAAAAAACAACAAAGCTTGCCCATCCTCTCTCATGTATGGCATACTATGTTTGCTGCCAGATCACAGATCTGATGGAACTTGCAGGATCAAATGAGAGTAAGCTTCATTTAACATGTGTTTCCCATTAGATAGGAAAATTTGCTATCTGTTCACACAGATTTAAAAGAAAGCTTTGGGAAACCTTAGGGACACACAAGCACAAAACCTAATTGTCCCAGATTTTGACCCATTTGCAAAGTGACCATCCTACCTTCAGCCAGGCCTCCTCTATTCTGCTGACTGCCCCAAACACCCACATCGTGAAAGGTTGTGGGAATACTGGCTGCACCTTAAGCACTAAAATGTGGTCAGCAGTTCTTCTTTTCACCATTCTTCTGTTAAAATCATCTCTGCATGATTCTTTACACTTTGTTCCTACCTATCTTCATGGAGCTGCTGGTGGACATACATCTCAGGTGAGCTTTGTAAGCAAAGCATTGTCAAATCCTTTGCAATCCACTGAACTACCTGAACAGAAATATACTATCTTCAAAAGGATCAAGGAAGCACTTTCCTCACTTACTACTTTACTTTTCCTTATTCCCTTCACCTTTTTCCTAATATTGGGTTAATGGTGAAAAAACAGTGTAGGAAGAAATATTCACTAATAATCATATTGGTTAGTGAAATGAAAAACCAAACCTCATCCTTTCCTAATCATACTGTGTTCTGCCATCACAGTACAAGTTAAATATTAATATCCATTAATTCTATAAATGTCTTGAGCTTTCTACAAGTTATGGGTAGACATATATCAGTACACATCAGCAGATAAAAGCTAATCCTCTTTACTTACCAGTTCTTTTGAGGTCACTGCTAGTCAGGGACCAAAGCTCCAGGCACCTGGTCCTGCTGAATAGTATTTCATGCAAAAGACATCTGATCTGCTGCTGAAAGCAGCATTAAGTAGTTTGATCAGGAATGACATCTGAGCCAAATGAGATAATTAGTTTACAGTACTTCCCCCTTTCCTCTCTTAACAACAAGAGTAGATTTGTGTTTTCCCCTCAGCTGAAGGTCTCACTATGGGGTGCCATCCTACTGTGGAAACTACAACCTGACACTTAGGGAAAAGATGAAATGCATGTGTTGGCAATTCAGCCAAAGCAGACGCATCTGCTGCTGATAAACACTGTCATTTCTTTGTCAGGGGAAACACAGTACCCCTGACTTAAAATAATAATAATAAATCAATAATAAAAAGCAGAGGAGCAGCTTCTATCCAGGACAAGGGGTGTTCACATCTTAGTTTCCTTCAGCTACCGAGCCTTTGAAACTTACAGATTAGCTACCAATATCTGAAAGCGTCCTTGAATTCCTTCCTATTTCCATTATGCCTATTGCAGCAAGCTCTGCATTTGTCATGTCCGCTGTTGTAAATAGACCCAAAACATCCAACCCCAAGACCGCGTCTGGAGACCCAGGGAATTCCCACATCAGCCCAGACGACTGACTAAACCTTCCCTTCTCCTGGTGCCTTATACAAGAGCCAGTATGACCCCTCGAGGCCAGCAGCCCCTGAGGCACTGACAAGGGAGAAGTACAGTGGGACAGTGGACAGAAAGGATGGCTGTGTTATCTTCAAACTGTTTTAAGAGAGAGCATAGCCTGTCACTCCCTTTATCCAACCCTTTCAGCACTAAACACCTCTCTGACTGCTATTCCTCCAAGTCTTTAGGAAAACACAAATCTTGCGGTGCAGCAGTGACACCATTGGCAAAATAAAAGAAGTGCAGTGGCTACTAGTTTCAGGGACAGTGCAGTTGTATTGAGCTACTGGGACCTTTCCAGAGCACACAGCACAGAGGTGGCTTTGCTTTATGCAGAAGATTCACTGGCACGCTGGCTGAGCTGCCCAGGAGCACTCAGGCAGATTCCAAGTGACTTTCAAAGACTGTTGAACTTGTACCCAATTCCAGGGGCTGATCTTCATTACTGCTTTAAATAATTAGCACTGATTTATGCAATTTTAATATCCAATATTAAACCATTTAATATGTGATTTATTTAAGTATGAGTTTTAATAGATCTTACAAGAGCTGTTAACCTGAATACGACAGAAGACAGTTGTGCACTCTTTCCAGCAAAGAAAGAGCAGACCTGGAGCTAACTGATTCATAGATCATAGAATCATTTCATTTATAAAAGACCTCTAAGATCATCTAGTCCAACCATTAACCCATTACCTCCATGTCCACTCAACCATGTCCCTCAGTGCCACATCTCCATGTTCACACCACATTAAAACTTTTTACTAAGCGTAAGACAGCAGATAGAAATAGCTAGGCCACAAAGGGAAGATATTAGACATACAGGAACTTTAATCATCTTTACTGTAAATCGCAATCATACCTCACTGAAAGTTTAATGGGTGCTGTGGTTTCAGCACTGTCAGAACAGAACATGCTCACATAACACAGAATATGGCCGACTCACTGTCAGCCTGTATTTGGGCTCTGAACACACAGGTCCAGCTCTTAGCTGTGCCACCAACAGCTGAGTAGCTCTGAATGAATTTCTTTGTCTCCCATGCCTCATTTTGCTCTGCTGTGTACAACTGGTGCATGATGCTTCCATCCTCCACGCAAAGCTGCAGGACTGATGATAAGAAACTGTGTATGACAGTATACAAAGCTGTTACCATTAGTAACACCACAAGACAGTGAGTAGCATTTAAGAAAGATACGATACCTGTCTGCTGGAGAAACTAACTCATCAGAGCATACCAAAAGCAGGATCTTCCCTGTCCTCCTGCACCTGTATGGGGTACTGTCAACCTATTGCTACCACCACATTGAGCAGCTCTGATTTGATAGGATGATGCAGAGCGCTCAACTTTTACCCCAGCTCTTTGCATCTCTTTCACAGGTTCTGTACATACGAGTGAGCAGAGCAGCAAGTATGAAAAGCGTTTTATCCACAGTCAGCTGCTTCTGTGGGCCTGCACACGAAGTGAAGGTCATCCTTGTTATATAAAGGAATTGCTAAAGGACAGTGCCATAGACCACCTTCTGTAAGCTGGGATCTGCTTGACACTAATCGGCTTCAACTTCTAATCTCACCTCTCAGACCACATCTAGGCTGTGATGCCCTCATTCTTCTGCATGGTGAGGAAGTTTGAGACAACCCAGTGATGTTAATGGCAACAGGACCCATTTTGCCATGGCTTCACACCCATCCCTTCCTTCCATCTGTGCAAGCACAGAGTCCAGAAGACAGGAGGATCCGACTGCATGCTCCTGAAGTAGGTTCAGGAGTGTTTCTGTCTCATTATTCCCAAGAGGAAGTCAGGAAACCGGGCATACAAAAGACAGAAGGGATCCCAATGTACCCTTAATCTATAAATATTTAAGTAGTCCCTCCTCCCCCTCTTCTCAACAACATATGCCAGTGTCTCCTTCAGCTCATAAAAGCCAATTCCCTCCTGCTGTTTCTGAGCACCAGAAGTCTCTGAGTGGTGATTAGTGGATTACGTGCATCACAGGGACTGACTCCAATCACTTTCCCCTTGCAAATTGCTCAACTTCAATGCAGCAGCACAGAGCTGAGGGGGCTTTGTCACCGGGGCCTGGTCCTCATTATGGCCAGGAGTCTTCAGGAGTTTGTTTACATGGCTGGAACACCATCCTCCTGGGCAGCTAATCAGCCTTTCCCCAGGGTTTCTGCTCTTTGAATACTTAAGGGTAATCACCACCAGCTATCTACACTGAGAGCAGCATCTAAGCAATTTCACCAAGTCAACTGACAACAGCTTGAGGTAATATTAGCCCCCTTATATGAAGACAAGTGCTCTCCACACAAGGATGCTGGAGCTTAGCACCACTCAATAAATCAGAGCAACATCCTGGAAAGCTTGCCATTAGTTCTGAGCCATTAATTTTTGCTGGGTCTTTGACACAACTGTTTGAGAGCACTGTAACCTGCTCTCTGAAAGTTAAATTATAAAGAGCAACTTCCCTGAAGGTGCTAGTCTAACCCATTTAAGTCCTTGGCTAAACATCTAAAATAAATCACCAGAGAGCTGTGAGGCAGAAGGTTTCCTACTGCGCAGGATGTGAGAATAAGCCATTCCCTCTCCAAACAAAACCCAGCTGGGAAACTCTTGGCCCTAAGCAATACCTTTTCAACACACTCCATGCAGTGCCATACCTGCCAACTAATACATTATACTTTACCATATGAACCTCCACTTAATGACACTGCTCACAAGTCTTTTCTGATCATTTCTGATTTCTTTTGCAGTGACTGAATGGCAAAAAGAGGAAAACATTAGAAGGCAAATAATAATGGCCAGTGCCCTGTCCTGTTACCACTGTACCACTAATGACAACAATAGTGGTCTTATCAATTCCCTCTAAGACCACTCTTCTTAAAAGATTTCCATCATTAACTACAAGTGTAGTTTTGCCACCAATAGAAAAAATATTCCCATTCATCATTCTTCAGAGCACCCCTACGGTCAGGTAGCAGGTGTAAAGAGGAGACTGCCTACCCCTGAGTGATGCTGATCAGCAGGAACTCATTTCCTCACTCAAGTAATTCAACACCTGCCTACAACTCAGCAATTGTTCTTTGTTTTATGGTAGCCCCTAAAATCCTTCCCCACTTCATGGCAGAGCAAGCACCCATCACATAGTGGACTAAAACCTCAAAGACATTTAGTGGAAGGTACAGGATAAAAACTACCTCTGTAACGGCCACAGTCTTGCTGTCATGCTGTAGGGTAAACCAGAGAGCATCTGCACTACAGCAGCGTTATAAGCACAGCTGTGGACCCATCTACCCACTGCATAACATTGCTCAGAGCTTTCAGCACTATGCTTCTGGATGAGGCTGTAATGGAAAATCCTAATTAAGGGCACAGAAGGAAAAAAGCCTTCCAGACAATTAATAATCAACCTAGCGTTAGGTTAAAACCGTGTTTTAATTGGACTGTAATGAGGCAACAATGTATCTCTGATTCCACTCAGAACTGAAAAGGCTGCTTCAGGTAAATGAAACCAATGTGTTCATAAAGACGGGCAGTTATCAACCTCATTCCATATGGCACCATAAATTATAAAGAGCAGGTAATGAAGCAGTGCCAAAAAGTAAATACTTCACAATCCCTGTTTCCTTAGATCTCTCAGTGGGGGTGGATTCGCACTGTGATGACCACAAAAGCATCCCAGAAAAACTAATAGTTCGGACCACCTACCCCTTATCAAAACATGACAAATGGAATTTTTGTTGTTGGTGGTTTTCTTTCTCGAGAAATCTCTGCAAGGATTTGACTGTTCTGCAGAAGGACAGGAAAATCTGTGGGAGAGCTGTCTCATGGGTCAGGTCTCCTCACACCAGCCTAGTTCTGCCCACAGGCTCACTCACTTGAGCATGGTTTCACCATGGTCCTGCTACCACCCAACCCCAAGGATGCCCCACAACAGGCCAAAAAAAGCTACGTACTAAAGGCAACATCACACATCTCTTGGAAAAATCTGTGTCATGCGAAATAGCTGGAAACTAGGCTGAGCCTATGTAAGCACTAATGATGCATGACAGGGACCCAAGCACCAGCAGGAGTTGCACCAGAGATACTATGGTCATTGCTGTTGTTAACTACCACCTTTGGAAAATCCTGTCTCTGGAGACAGCACCACTTCAAACAAGTGCATACATATCTTTCACTCCAGTTCCTCACTACTCTCCCAATTCCCTGTCACTTAACGTGAACATCCTAAGGAAATCTCACCAGCATAAGCAAAGCACATCCATTTCTCAAACCAAACCAATTTATTTGCACAGCTGCTGCTCTTTTTTTCCTCTAAATGGACATCTAAAGTGCAATAAAAAACCCTTTTCATAACTACACTTAGTCACAAATATTAAAGAAGAATGAACAGCTACATTGTTCTTATTCTTCCAGTGCTCCTCCTTTTTTACATCCAAGCCTGAGTTTCATAATCACTAACCATAGCCAACAGAAATAATCCAGACATAAACGGATCGTGTCCATACACTGATTCAGACTGAAAAATCTGTTCTTCAACAATGAAAACTGAAACACCTCCCTGCCACATTGGAGGCATTTATACATATCCATCAATACTTCCAAGGAGACAAATGCATCTTATTCATCACCCTCTGTCTTATCATGGATCTTTTCTAGCTTAACTGCTCTCTCAGCATGCTTGCAACTACAGTAAGTTTTCCAACTATAAATATGGCTGCTAATTTCATTAGTCAATAAAGTAACATAAGAAAGCATAGTATCTCTTGTGCTAATCAGATTCTTATTACCACTTCATGCTGTAAGCAGTCATTTTTTATGCCAATATAAGTAATGATGGTTTGCTACACTGGTGGGACAAAATGTGTGGCACAGAAACAAAGCAAGTTGCTGCTCCTGTTCCTGATCTGGAAGCTTCTGCCAGAAATAAACTTGAAAAAGCACCAGTTCCAAAAGATCATACAGGCTACTGATATTCATGTCAGATACTGGCAGGAGCTAGATCAGTTTAACTTGCTACCTGAGGCACAAGACATGCTTTGTGTATGAAGACAAGATGTAATGTCCTCAAGTTGCACCAGGGGAGGTTCACGTTGGATATTAGGAACAGTTTCTTCTCAGAAAGAGCAGTGAGAGACTGGCACAGGCTGTCCAGGGAGGTGGTGGTGTCACCATCCCTGGAGATGTTCAAGAACTATGGAGATGTGGTGCTGAGGGACATGATTAGTGGGCATGGTGGGGACGCATTGAGGTTGGACTTAGTAATCTTAGAGCTCTTTTCCAACCTTAATGACTCAATGATTTCTATACCTTAATTTATCAGCGATGCTGTATCATGTTTAATTTTAGAAACAAGGGTTAAGAAAGCTAATGGTCAGCACAAACTTTGCTTAGGTTCTATCCTGACAGCAACTACGTGCTGGGCAGTAGGTAAGTCTCCTTTCTTCTATTTGAGCATGGGTACGCATTCCCGCTCTCTGTACACGATTAGTAGAGAAGCAGGACAGGCTGAGTCTTAGGCAGACAAGAGCTGAATACCTCATCTCAGAAAGCTCCTTTACTGCAAATGTGAATATAAGTGAGAACGTTTTTATTATTACTGTTATTATTCACAGGCTTAACTAAATCATCATTTATATAACATATTGAAAGGTAAACCACCACCTGCTCCTGCCAGATGTTCTGCCAATCTTTAGTACCACTTTGAGCATGCTACAATACTGAATGAAATGAAAGATTGGACCTCAAAGGTATTTATCACCCCAGTCTCCTGCTGTGCTATAAGGGGATTGCTATTACACAGTCACATCAAAATAGTACAGACCACACCCCTGTCAGTTATATAATGAGAACAAACAATAAATAGCACACTCCTCTTATTGGTACCAGGATCCAAATGTGTATAAACACGATGTGGATGTACATGACAAAGCTTCCTTGGAACTTGAATTCAATGCTTTTTCAGTGGGTTCAGTTTCCGCTTCTGCAATATTTTGAAGAAAAATAGAAACATCCTCTGCCTTTAAAATATACAGAACTCCTGTAACTGTGAATGCAACTATGCTTTAATATTCTTAGTCATTCACAACAGTCACCATTCTGCAACATTCCTACTGAAGCAAAGGCCTAAGGCTGTCTCACTTAAAACCTCAAGAAGGGCGTAAGGTGTTTTTTTATGTTTTGTTTTTCCCAAGTAGCTGTGTTTCTTTAAGCTTTCCAAAGCAGCCAATAATCTGATCCCCACACACAGCAGTGAATGGAACTTGTGGCTTACATTCATCACAAGAGCCACAAGTCACTTTTTCTGAATTTCTATCAGCAGGAAGGAGTTAACTTCCTTCCTGCTGCTAAACAGATGGGACACCTCTGAACTCCCTTGCAGGCAGAAGGATGTCTGCAGGTACAAAAAGATAAAGGCAAGTAGAGAAAGACTACAAGCAAGCAAGCAAGGGAATAGAAGACTGGCATCCATCACATAGCACAGTTGCTCACAGGTCCTACAGCATGCACTGCAGCATTCCCTGAGTGCACATCAAAATGCCATCCCCACACTTTGAGAATGTCCCTTCTCTCCCTGGGAAGTTGGACACTGCCTGTTCACTGGCCACCCATTAGGACACCCTGATGCTCATCAAGCGCTCTCAGTCTCTGTGGGTCCCTTAGGCTCTGGATGAATGGCAGAGGACTGGGAGTACTGGGAAGTCCTGAAGCTGCCCTGTCCCCTCAGGCTGACTGTACAGCCCATCTGCCTCTCATTGCCACAGCTGCAGAGTGGTCCATCGGGTACAAAATGAAGCAACTTTAACTAGAAAGACCTGTCAGAACACACACACACAAAAATTGTTGATATACACAGCTTTTTTCCCCACAAGTAATATTTTACTTGCAAAACGAACTGTCAGTGGCCAACCATTCTGCTCTTAAGCTGGTTTTATTTTACTCAAAGCAATTCACCTTCTCTACAAAGTAAGGTTGCCTACTCTAGAACTTTCAAGGGGAAGAATGGCCTTAAAGTTAAGGCCACAGCACGGATTACTGATTAGATCAGACAACAAAATAGTTGCCAGGTATTTTTTCCCCTACCAAAAATATCCCTTGGTTGCTTTCTTATGAAGATCTCTAGCAACCACAAATTGAGCCTTCCTTGTAATGTGAAAACTTGCATCTAACAAGTATAAAATTGTTTCAACTTCAGCTTTCAATTCCAAACACAGTCTCTTGCTCTATAATACTCTCACAGTAAACTTATCTGTCTTTACTGAAGAGGTTTTTATTACCCAAGTCCCAAATCTCCTTGCTACTACTCAACACTCACCTTGGCTTTCTCCCTCTTTAGCTTCAATGAAGCCCACATCAAACTTTCCTAGGAAAGACCTCACTCAACTTTTCAGTTTTTATTACAACTGTTCTACAACTTCTTGAGACTGCTATAACTGGCCCCAGAAACACACCTCCTTAAAAATATACAGTCACAAGGTTATTTGGATACACAGAATACAATCTTCTGCCTATTTATTTCTTACTGTCTTTCAAGGACTATGATGATGTCTATAGCTATAGCATTGTTTGCATCTAGTTGTTTTGTCACTGTGACACCAAGGTTCGTTCATTCTTTCTTTCCATTATGAAGTCCATATGGCTCTTTATCAGCAAGCAGCCCTCTACACTGCTGAATATCCCAGATGTCTTCATGTCATCACCGGGAGCCACAGTGTATTTTCCTCTACGTCACTAACAGAATAATGAGGTGTAACAGTGCAGGACTAAAAAGCGACTCCTGTAGGAAATAATTAGAATTATACCTGCTCAGCAATGCCCTGGTTACATTTTAAGACTTCAGTTAGCAAATTGTTATTCAATTTAATAATGTGTTGTGTGACAATTTTGCATCCTTTCAGATCCTTAATCAAAATACCACTCAGTACCAAGAGAACTCTATCAGATAAACTCATAATCTCATCACAAAAGATATCAAGTTCATTTGACAAGACCTATTTTCCATAAGGCCAGGCTGATTGACATTAATCATATTCAGTACTTGTTTCTGCCCCAGACTGGCTGCATGTGGGTGTTGCTGGTTCTTTCCAGGCTTCCATCTTCATCTTTTTAAATGAGCATATCACCGTGTCCCACTTCACGGGAGATTGTGAGGATGTGTCTATTAGCGCTTACGAAACCTAGTGCAGGAAGCAAAGCTACAAGCCTCTAGACAACACTGCAAGGGGAGCATTAATAGAAAGCAAAAAGGCTGTGTCAAAAGGATTCAGCTAATTGAGCATGCTGCCTTAAAACTCTGGGCAAAACAAGTGGTTCAAAAACAGCTGGAAGAATCTTCACAAAAGGCAGCAAGGAAAAGGTTACACTGCTTCTTAGACTAGCTACTTGCAGATCTACAACCTCTGCAAAATGGAAAGCTCCATTAAACAGCTCTGAGTACTCCATATCAAGTATTTCTTACCTCCTTCACAGAACAGGCACTCTGGATTACTTACACAGATATACTGCAGATATTTTCTCAATTGCCTCTAAAGATCTCCACTACAATACGAAGCACATTTCCTAAGTGAAGGAACAACACAGCATCACAGAAATCTTAATTCATGAGTTGCTGAGTATACTGGAGCATGAAGTCTTGTGGGGGTGGACAGGAAACAAAGTCAACTTTCTCATGGTTCTCCCCCTCCACTTTTTTTTTAAGCAAAAAAAAAAAAAAAAACCTAGCCCAAGATGGTGAGCTAGAATCAGAAATCTCACAAAGGTGCATATAAACCATTGCCCTTATTTTATCTCATATGGATAGTTTTAAAAAGAAAAGTTAGAGAAGTATTTTCTTTCCTTTCACATGAAAGGCTTTTGAGGAAGACTCTGCTACAGCGTCCTGTATTGAGACATCTGCAGAATTACTTGGCAACAGGGGTTACATGTGAGAGATTACTCATGTATAATGTTTGCAAAAAATAATTTCTACAGTCTGGTTTTGCCTTCTTCTTTCATTGATGACAATACAGCCATATGAGTAAGTCTATCATCATGTGGGGGAAAAAAAGCTTAATACATATCTAAAATGATCCTCTCTCTCCTCTGAGAAGCCTCCATTGAGCTACCAAAACTTCTGCAAGAAGAGAAGATTAAAGAAGCTGGCAGAACCCTTTTTCTACATACAAACCTCACTAGAGTAGCTAAAAACACTTTAAACATCCCTGATTTATAACCCAATGCCATTAATTTGGTCTTTTTTCTTCACTTATACACTGTTAGGCTATAATTGATAACTGCTGTAATTGTATACATTCTCAATTCTCATTACAGTCTGAAAACAAAAGTGACATATTGGAGAGAACCTCAATAAAACTGTCTTTTATTAGAGGCAACACACAAGAGAGAACAAACCAGTTTCATGCTCAGATTTTGTGGAGTTTCTGCAGAGATGACTTAAAAAAAACTGAGAAGGCTGATCCACTTGAAACTCAAAACAGCGCAGACAAATTTGACCAATCATGCACAGAGTCAAAAGATACTATTAAGTTTTCATGAGACTCACACAAATAAAAAGAGGTCTTCCTTGTTGTACCTCGTCTCAGATCTTCATTTTCTTTTATTTAAATTGGTTCTAACTCACTGATGCTACCTGGTCAATTCTGTGCCTCTCATGTCTGTTAGGGCAGTGTGCTGCAGTGGGGCAGAAGTTCACTGACCTTGGTATAGGGAAAGGGGAAGAGAAGCTTCACAATTTTCTGACTTAATGGGCATGCAAGCTCCATGCCTCCCTAATGAAACAGATGTTAAACGCAGCCCTGACCAAAAGGAAAGATTGTGCAGCAGAAATGACTTTGGTACTACAAAGCTAACTCAGTGCCAATTAATGTAAAAAGAAAGCTTCCCAGGTACTTCAGCAATCATCAGAGCTGACCTCCAGCCCCTGATGCAAATACCTGCTTCAAGACTCCTCCATTTCTCCATGCTTTTCATTCCCCTCCCTTTCACTGGACTCCTGAGAACATCTTTTCAACACCTTGCTATCCTGGCACTTAGGAAAGAAGGATGGATAGAAACACAGAAGATTAAAGGGCAAAGGCAGAAGTGGGACTCTAAAGCCATTCATGCTCCCCAAGGAGATGACATGTATCTGTTCACATGGGCAGAGACAAATGTGAGGGTTATGACTTCCACACAAAAATTACATATCTCAATATGAAGACATGAGCAAGCACATCTTCCACACCACACTTTTTCTGAGGAAACATCCAATGCAGCTTGCCATGATAACTAAATTTATTATTAACTGTGTATTTCATGATGTTAGTGACAATATGTTAATGTGATTTTTCACGTCCTCCTGCAGTGAACAGATGGCTCCTTTTACTTTACTTTCCACATCAAGTGTGATTATTTCTTGGTGCCAAAAGCCACCTGCCGCTCCCTGGTCTCCAGTCTAATTTTTTATGTTGGTAAAACACAGCAGGACTTGTTATCAGTTGGATGGCATCTTAATAAAAGGAGACATGCCAACATATTGACATCATGTTCAAGGGGAAATTTTAGCCTCAACGTGGCCCCTCCCCCAGTTTATAAAAAATAATAAAATGAAACAACAACAAAAAAAGCCAAGAAGCCCCCCCTTGCCTCCCCAGACTCCACCAGCTCCAAGATGCTCAGTCACAATTTTCAGGCCCCATGCCAAGAAGCAGAGTTGGCCTCCTTTTGTTCCCATACCAAGCACCTCAGTCAGGGCTCTGATCTCTCATCCTGTGTAATGATAATTAGCCATAACATATTCAGAAGTCAAATGTAAGCAGGAATACATTAACATTGAGATCAGTGTGGGGGTAATTTTCATTGGGAAAATGACAAAGAAGGACACAAAAATTGAAATCCAGGATGTGGAGATTTTCAGTATCACTTTCAAATAGATGAAGGGTAAACTCATTTGTTTGTCAGTCACGAGCCAGCACTCAACAGACAGCTGTGGTTTACAATAAATAAACAATATGAGTCTGATAAGCTATTGTGGCCCATCTCAATTTCTCTACACACTGGTAGAAACAAAGAAGCATCTGATTTCAATGAAGATATTCAAAACTGAAAGCACAAATTGTAGTAAGACCACTCTCACACACCTGTACAAATAGACAGTCCAGTTTTCTTAAAAGTACCTCTTCCTTAGGAACAGCAAAGAACTAGCCTACTTGTGATTTGGAATGATAATCTCAACAATAAGAGAGTAACTTAAGGTTCCCAACAAGTCAAAGGTACCTGTACTGCCAGGTAGGGCAGACATTCCTGAACAACGAGCCCTGAGAAGGACATACCGCAGGCAGTTAGCATACAGATTTGTTGGGACCAACTTAGACACACCACTAGTGTATTTTCTTTAGAATTTGTGTTCATGTGTTGTTACAGAAGGTTCTCAAGTGCACCATTATTTCCAATTTCATGAAAAACTCTGCACCCAAATGCATTTCAGGCGAGCTGTAAAACACTTGGACACCTTAATAAAAACAGTATTGTTAAAACCAAGTTGCCAGAGTTCACAAGCCTGCAAACACCTCGCTATTCTCCTCTATAGCTTATGCCAGTATAGTTCACAGCTCTATCTAGTCCAGCAGTAGCCAGGCAGTACCAACACTTCAACCAACACTTTTTAAAATATGAAAATAACTCAAATACAATCTCCTCTTAGCTGCTCACCTCCCAAAATACACAAATTGTGTTTGGTAACAGACTCGCTGTAACTTCCATTAAGCTGCCCATAATTATTCATGAATAATTATTACTATTATGCCATCAACTGTGTGCAACTATCATGCAATCAACATGAAGAATTTGAAACACTCAAACTGGTCATTAGCTTATCTCTTACAGAGCTCAAAGCAAAGTTGGACAGAATACGAGGGAGAAAAATATTTTGGAAATTAAGATGTTGAAGGAAAAAGCCTGTGCTCCATTTGAAAAAAGCAGCCAGGAAACTTACAGTGAAATGTGTCTTTTGTATTTTGCACACTGAAATGAAAGTATTTTTGTTAAGCCTACACAGCAGTGCAGAATAAACACTGATGCAAATCAATGGTTGAATGCAAAAAATGTTTTTGATTTTTTTTCCCCCACAAATATCCTTCTGGGCATCAGGAAAGGGCTACCACTGAAATAAAGGCAACAGGATAAGAGAGACTTTAACGGCCATCAGTTACTTTGTTGGCAATGACATCAACAAACATTCAATCTTCTTCCATTTCCTGAAACAACTTAGAAACATCAGCAGAAACTTCCAACAAAGATTCATTTTATACTGAAAAATCTTTTTGAGCAGGCCCCCCACCTCATTATTCTATTCTGTCCCCTCTCAAAGGAACACGTCCTGCTTTGTTTTGCTACTTCAACAAATCCTTACAGCAGAACTGAAAGCTTAATCTCCAACGTAGTCCATGCCACACTTTACAGCTTCCTCACAGAAAATCACGCACCTTAAGAAGGCTGATGAATCTCATCTGCTATGGAAATTTGTGAAGGGGAGCACTCAACCTTATATTGGCCTTACTGGTGAGCAAGTATTTTAAAAGAAAAAAAGAAGCTTTAGGGTCCCTACTCGCATCACCTGCTGTTTGGGATCTCCTTCTGCTTTGTCTTCATTTTAGAATACTACATCACACAGCTTGAAAGAAATTTCCAAACAGGACAAAATCAAAACCCTTTGTGAAATTTCCTTAACCCTTACTCTTTTCAGAAGTATCCAAAAGCCCTTTGGCCAGGAAATGCCAGCTCTCCTTGACAGAGCTTTCAAAATCATGATCCAGAAAAAAAGAGCTTTCACTCCAAGTGTTTGAGAAGTAATGGGACGTCCCACTCCATCCTCTTGTAAGTTACCTGAAAAACAGTTCCCCTACCTGCAATATCCACACTGCTTCCGTGATGCATTGCCCTCTTTTGCCAAAAGTCTCCCTTAACTTGATGAGAATTTTCAGCAAATGCATCTGGTTGGGTTTTACTCTAGCATAATGCTTCTCATCAAGACACTGACTCAATTAAACCTTTAAGAAACAGCAGTGCAAAACTGAAACTCTTAAAACCATCACAGTTTCTTCACGGTGTTCCACAGAGTTTACTCACATCAACTATTCTGAGTCCATTGCCTAAGTGTTTTCATTCTTTCCTTTTATGTGCCCTGTCTCTTGGTACAAATGAGGGAATTCTATTGGGAGCTTTACTAACGAAATTTCGGTTCTCTTTAATGTCAACAGCTTTTTGCTTACACTGTACAAAATTCAAGACAAAGGAATAACATAACTGCATGAATTGCAGCAACATTCATTTGAATTCATCCACCTGCAGCTTTTCCTTCCAAGAAAAACAGAGTTTTCGAGACTTACTGCAGTACAAGGGGGAATGTTTTAAACTAAAGGAAGGGAGATTTAGATTAGATGACATGGAAAGGTTTTTTACTGAGAGAGTGGTGAGATGCTGGCACAGGCTGCCCAGAGAGGCTGTGGATGCCTCATCCCTGGGGATGTTTAAGTTCAGGCTGGATGGGGCCCTGGGCAATCTGATCTAGTACTTGATCTAGAAGTTGGCAGCCCTGCCTGTGGCAGGGGGTTTAGAACCTGATGATCCTTTGAGGTCCCTTCCAACTCAAGCCATTCTATGATCCACTTCAGTCTGCATCTGAGTAGCATGTTCAACAGAACTACATCTAAGGATTCCTGAAAATAGAGCAAGAATTTGTAGATGGGAATCATGTATCAGAGAGCGAAGTCCAGCCACCCTGAGCAGAGTCCACCTAATTAAGAATGTTCTGTCACACAGCTATACACACCAAGCTAAAAAACAACTTCTGAAGCCAAAGCCCTTCACTGTTCCATCACATAGATGAGTGAAGCCTCTAAGTTTCACTACAAAAAAGGGTCAGTTAATGAGAAAGAAGGTTCAAGGAGTACATCCAGAATGAAGCAATTACTAAAGATAGGATGGCAGCATTTGCTCTCTCATGACTTTGTGCATTGCCTTTCTAAGAGTGGGTTAATCCTAGCTTTCTTCTTAAATTACAAGAATGTTTAAGTTACAAAATTCATCATAGCAATTTCAACTGACCTACTGCAGTACTGAATTCATAACAATTCATGAAAACAAAAGCATTATTTTTTCTTCTCTTCGATAGCACTGATTCAGCAAGGAAAATAAGCATGCGCTTACGTATGGGAGCAGTTCCTCAAGACTAAAAAAAATAGGGCTGCATCTGGTCCTTCTGATATCATCCAAGCAGAAATTTTTCCTCTGCCTTTTACAGGTGTTGCATTGTACTCCTAAATAAGCTCAAACTAGCAAGCAAAGAATACGTCAGTATAAACAAGTAGTTCATTGGAAGTCAACCTGAACTGCACCCACTCCATCTGTGGCTGAACATGGCACACAGCTGTATCCTAACATACTCTGATACTCAAAGCTAAAAAAGAAAGGTTGGACAGGAATCTGGATTTGTGGTATTTATAATTCCTGTTTTGTCCTCGCACGCACGCAATAGCCCATTCTCAGAACTGCATGGCACTCAGGGCATCTGTGTCTGATAGAGGGATTAAGCTTGTCATTAGGAATCATTCTGGTGGCTGAAAAAGCAGTCTCTCTCTTGATAATGTGTAGTATCATTTAAAACAAATTAATTTCTCATTTCTTGCTGCTGGTCATAATTCTCAGCATGGGACACATCACAAATGACCTTAGGATGGACATACAAAAGTCATTAGCAAGTCAGAAAAACCTGCAAATAAAAAAACAACCCCAAACCATTATAGCTGTATTTTTCCTCCCCATTCCTTCATTCCTTGAAGCTCATTTTCATAATATAATTCATCCGATAGTGGCAAATTACAGCACTCTGGTCCTCCTTTAGGCTACTAGATCGCCTCTGTATATTCTATTATGAAATTGGTTAATTAATAATTTCTCTATATTGCCACTAAGCAGAACTACACGGTTAAATTATGATGATGGTGCCTCATTACGTGCACATTGAGACAGTAAGCCATCATTTACTGTCAGTGTGTTGTATGCATGCACACCAATAGCTAGCAGGACCATGCACTTGCCTGTGACTCTTTCTAGGGCTCCCCTTTCATATTTTGAAGAGTCAGGCTCTGTGGATGAAGAGAGAAAGGTCATGGCTAGTAGGGTGAAAGATGAGGAATAATTAAAATCCAGGTTTTTGAATGCAGTCAGAGACTACAGCTTGTTAGTTTAACTCAAGGACAAGGTGTACTGTGTGAATCTCATTAGGAATTTCTGCAGGAACCTAGCTGGAGTCTTTGGTTTCACCTACAGGCACAGGCGATACAGCTGTTACAGGCTCACTTTTCTTTCAAGAAGGCAAAGTTACAGCAAGATCAACCAAATAAATCAGCTCCTATGAGAACCAGGCTTCTTTGTATCCTCCAGCTCTCTGTTTGAGCACAGCTCCAATGCTTGTGTTATCATTTTGATATTAATGCCCATAATCCGCTGGGAGTAAGCAACTGTTTGTCTCTAAGTAAGCCCATGTGTATGACTAAATGTTAAATTAAACTATCATCCATCTAGATGCAATATTATGCAGCTACTGGATGTGTTAGATACTAAAAATTTGTTGCTGTTGCTTTTTTTTTTCTTTTTAAATCATGCAGCCTAATAAGATCCCTATGAGTAATCTCTCTACTAAGGTCTAAAGTAAATACGATCACAAGTCGGTCAGTCACCTACTTTAACCTCCTGTTGAAATTACAGCCTCACAAGCTTTTCTGATTGTTTCAATCAAAACAAAATGAATAAACCTGACCCGGGGGATATTTAAATATCCACTTGAGTTCCCAGTAAAACCTTTACCATGTGATTTATACAAATGCTGGGGAAACTGCCTGCAGCCTCTACATTTAGCATACATTGCGGTTCATAACTATCCCAGCAGTTCTTCAGCCCCTTGTATTTGACCTCTAAAGCAGTGTTGACTACCAGGAGGTTGGAAAGCCTATCTTATTACTGGGTTGGTGGGGGGTTGAGTCTGATAAGGACACATCCCTAGGCACGTGAACATCTTGAGGAGCAGAGGGAAGCAGGTGTGGTAGCTCCAAGGCTTCATTCAAGTGTGTTACACCTTAACCAAGCCAGCTCCAAGTATCACATCACCACACCAACACTTAAAAGAAATCCTACCCAATCTGTCAAGATGTAGCAGGGATATTTTGTCCCACAGGGTCACTCCCCTGAAGTCCACCCCAAGTGGAAGGAACACTCAAGAAAGTAAAGCTATACAACTCAGGCTATACAGCCTGAGTTTTCTATGCTTACGTATGGAAAACTTAAACTGTTCTGTTATTCTCAATGAACAAAATAGTGTTCTCCTTAGAGCTAATAAAAGTGGAATCAATTCAGTTGAAATTCAGAATACCTGTATTAGACTTCATATTCAGCAGCTAATTGAGTTGACACTTCTGTGATGAATATAGCACAGATTTTCAGTAGTGGTCACCGATGGTATAAAATCTACATTCATCGGTCTTTTATTCTCTATTTCAATGCAGAAAGCGCATACTCCCTTTGAAAATCCAACTTTTCTAAGAAAGATTATTTTCCAAAAGTTGGGAATGTCCTTTAATGATTATTACTCAGTTAATATACTTCACATATGCATGTGTATGCATTTCATTTTTTTTTTTTAATTTTTTTTTTTACATGATGTTCCTCTTCCAAAAATTCTTTTCAATTTCTTCCTAGGCTAAACCTCCCAATTACAATTGCAAAAGTATAGGAAGAGATATTTCCACCTCCGTGGAACAAGCAAATCTATCTCTAATCTATTAGCAGCAGCAAAGAAACCATGCCTTCACTACAGGGTGATGACATTCTTCCACAGTTCTGCAAAAGGTCCAAAAAAAAGCATTCCAGACTTCAGAAATGTGTCCACCTTTCTTGTAGACCAAGGATCACCTTTTCCTAATGCAATAACCAAGTCAATTACATGATCCATTCTTTTTCCATAGGTGATTGTTATCCTTCCGTCATCAGACCATTCCTCTAGCTGAAATTAATCTTTTTCTCAGTCATTAACCAAAGCCCATAGTAGTACTATTCTGCTAGTAACTAGAGTCCTCTTGAATCTCCCCATGCACACTGTAGGACTTAAGACAAAAATTCCCAAAGTGTAGAGGTGTATGTTTTAGCTAAAGCTTCCATTACAATATCTGTAGTTATTTGTGTGTAGAACACACTTCTATTATTACTGATACTGAACGGATGCTGATATTTCCAACTAACAAAAACACTGTTACACTTGAATGCAGAAAATAAGTCTTCTGGGTTTTTTTAAGATTATCATAATCATTTCTTGTTCATTTCCTCATTCAAAGAATTATGGCTATCTGATCAGCAAACAAAGATACCACCTGATTTATATGCCCATTAAAATTGACACACATCATAAAACAAACTACAAATCAAATAGAATGTACAGACGATAACAGTACTTTTCTGGCCAAACACTTGAAAGTTCCTTTAAATATCACATCAAGGTGCATCACAGACCTGTCTCTGCAATGGATTCACAGTAATAATTTGGGATGAAATGCCCCCTTGTCCTCGTCTGTTCAAAACAGTTAAGTTCCTTCAGAGATCTTTTAAAATATGCTTTGAGCCCATGAGACCTTGATTTCAATTGGATTTTTGGGTCAGACTGTAAACTCTGCCTTGTAATAGGATAGTATCCTCAAAGGCAAAGGAGGGAAAATGAACAAAACACTGACATCCTTATGGGGAGTACTTCTAAGGGAAAAACAGCCTCTGTTCTGCACAGCAGCTTAAGCTCAGAAGTCCATGCTGTGCTGCTAGTCGTTCCTTGTGAGCTAACCTGTCACTTCAATACAAGAAGTGTGAGGTCTCCAAAAGAATGTGTTACAATGAAGAATAAAATACATTTTTAGTGGCCCAGCCATGTCACATTGGGTAACAGTGACAAGTCACCAGGATGTTGGGTTAGTGTTTAACCCCAGCTTTCAGCTCAGATAAGTAAGTATAAGCTGATAACTCAACAGTAGCTCGGTGCTCCAGTTGCCTGGAGGATTTCCAATATAATTAACATGAGTCCAACCTAGGGCTGTTCAGGATTCTCTCTGCATTTAGATGTTACATCCAGGCATGCTTACACATGAGAGCCTTTTAGAGAGAGTCTGGCTTCACAGAGATAGTGTGGTAGAACTTAAAGGCACAGCACAGGGCTCAGGGTTGGACTTCAGATCCTACCTTCCTATTGGCAGTTCTTCAGTTTAGGCCACAGCCTAGATTAGAAACAACTGAGCTACCTCAGGTATCAGAAGCCACTGGATGAGTACGCATTAAACTAGACAAAGGGTCATTATACTGTCTACAATCACAGCCATCTTTGAAACGATTAAGAAAACAATTATACTTCAAAAGATAAAACCATTCAACAGTCAATGCAAATACAAAACAAGAAGCTGCTGCCTGCTTTGAAGAATCTACAGAAAGAGTAGCCAGTAGATAAATTATCAAAGGTAGACAGTGAAGAAACTGGTTTCCTTCCAGTGACCTAACACAGGTAAATATCTGGTTAGAATATATTCACCAACAGAACAGTCAGAATCACAGAATCATTTGAGTTGGAAGGGACCCTCAAATGCCATCTATCCAGCTCCTCTGCAATGAACAGACACCTACAGCTACATCAGGTGCTTGGAGCCCCATCCAGACTGACCATGGATGTCTCCAGGGCTGGGATATCCATTGCCTCTCTGAGCAACCTGTGTCAGTGCCTCACCATCCTTCTCAGAAAAAACTTTCACATGCATGAAAAATTCTCTACAGCTAGAAAATCCCAGATTTTTTCAGCTATTTATGTTCAAGGATTCAGGAGCAAACAAGCCAGATCTTTTCCACTAATATCAAACAAAGTGAGCAGAAAAGACATGGGTCATCAGAAGGACTGACATCATCACCTTACAGCTACTGCTGCTCAGGCCTCAGGTATTCTGACTTCTTTTAAGCACAGAGCATAATTGCAACCATGCTGGGCAAAACCCATGGTAACTGTTAACAGCAAGTGAGACTCTTTACTATAGCTGGAGTATGACCACACTGTGACACCATCACCTCTGTAGGGCCAGAACATGGCTGAAGGACATCTGGAAATGACACCACCTGCTCTGCCAAGCAGAAAGGAGCAGCACATCACAAGGAACTGTTGCTACAGGGTCCCAACTGAAAAAAAACACAGGAATACCATCAACTCTACCTGTAACCTACTCTTGATTGCTTAACTGTAATTGTGTATTTCCCAGAGATTAGGCAAAAATATTCAGTTGAAAGTGGAGCTTTTCACAAAATTTTGTACAGTCAAACACTTTCTCATCAACAATCTTAGAGTATTTTTAGCAGACTTCTAGATTACACAAGGGCACAGTACGCTTTATTTTCCGTTCAGCACATCAGCTCCTCTCGAGTTAGGAGCTCCTTCCAAGTTCTCAGATCATTTCAGGGCCAGCTGCCTGTGCTTGTCAAGAGTGAAATACAGCATCTAAAGCAAGCAGGTCTCACCCACAGCCCAGCTTCTGGTCACAGAGCTCCAGGGTCTGTTATTCAGTGTGACTGCTCTGGGTTGTGCCCCTCTGATCATGTCTCTCTGCCGAGACACTACACCTGAAAAGACCACTTCATGAAGCAAGAACAACCAACCGAGTGACAGCATACCACAAACAAAAGGGAAATCTCCTCAAAAATGAGAGCAGAGAACATGCAAAACACAGCCACACATATTTCTTAAACAGTGCAAAAACTTTGGGGATAACATTGCTTCTTCCCTCTATATTTCTGTTGTTTGTAAGTTTGAATCATTCTTTGAATCATTCCAAATCCTTCTTAACAATTCCCAATTTATTTTCATCATTTTGTGGTTTCCAGATCAGCTGTACACTACGAGCAGATCAGCCTAAAAAAGTTTAACACAAAACCTGCTTTTATCCTATCAGGATCTGCCATGTGGTAAAACCAGAGATACACTTGGTGTGTGTACTGTAAAATGTAAGTGTTCCCTAAGCATTTAGGGTTTCTCCCAATCAGAAAGATAAATATGTACACAATATATAGTTACTCACACAGATTTTTCATACAGATTTTCAAATCACTGTTTTTGTTTTTCTCTTTCAAGCAGTTTCCAGTTCAGCTTCCAATTGCCCAAACAGCTTTGGGATAGCATTTACTCTTTCCTTGTCCTGAGTGCTCTAAGTTCTGTTCTGTAAAACGATGCCACGTTAATAGCATCAGAGGTAATCAATCCTCCAACACAAGAGCCTTTGTCAAGCTAGTTTCTTGCTCTATAAGGACAACAAACATGGGCTGAGTATTTAAGTCCTCACTTAGGCAAAAATTAGTAGGCATGCCAGGATTGGGTTGACGGTTGGACTAGTTGATCATCTTACTTACTTCACTGATTTTCATTCAATGAAAAACTACTTTAAAGCTCTTGGAGATTTTTCCCCTTCTGTATTTGACTCAATTCAAGAAGCACAAGAATCCCTTGCAGCGATTCTTGAGTCAAACCACTGCTTTCCTCCTTGCAAGATCATGATCCAGTTGGACAAAACAAAGGTTTGTGGACAAACCCCAGCTCACCCTGCACTGGGCCTGGGTTGGCTTCAACCACCAACAGGGCTGATGACAAATGAGAAGCCAGGCTTCCAGCTGAATTTCAGTTTAGTTATTTTTGTTTTAATGTATGTGTGAATCAATTAATCCTGTCATAGAAGGGCATCGTAAACTGTGTGCCAGAGTTAATGAGTCAGACATTATCACATCATTACACCAGCTGGCATAATGTAGCATGTGTTGTTTGTCATAATATACACTGCCATGCTTAACAACCATTAATTGTTTACACGAGCAGTCATATTTTTCTTCAAAGAACCTTCAGCGACTGGTTAATATTTTGAAAGCTTCTTAAGCAAGTAACTCTTACTAGTGGAAGACAATAAAAATAACCCTCTCCCTCACAAGGAGGAACAAAATGGATTTATACATAATGACAATTAAAGCTCCGTACCCTTTGTTAAAAAAAATTGAAAAACAAACCCACTCTGATTCCAGCAAGTTCCACGAATTCAATCCCCACTGGTCAACACTGCCATGAATATTAATAGCCTAGGCATGGCAGGCCCCTCCATATTCCACAGGGATGGAGGGCTCTCTTCATTTACCCATTCAAGGCACTGAGCACACAAGTTGGAGCCAACCCTCCTTCCACTTCACAGCGCACCACAAGAAAATGGACAGAAGTTAAATGCACCTGTGGCAAAAGAGAGACTGGTAACTACTAGAATCTGAACAAGTCGAAAAAGATTCCGGTGGCTTTCTGCCACTCCCTGCATTTATCACCTGTGTTTGTCAGGTGAAAACGCAGCCATCAGTCCTACTTTGTCATAGTCGTTTGGCTGCTAGTATTTTTTTGGCTGACTAAAGACAACATTTGGACATACTCAGCAACAAATCCAGGTTTACCAGCTTTCTGTGAATTGGATTCAGTCTGCTTCTGGCCAGATTTGTTGGCCATATGGCTTTCCAAAGCCAAAGGCTAATAACATGTTTAAGGCTGAAATTACTACAGCAGCCAGGAACGCTGAATTTGACCTGCAGGTACTGTATGCGTCTACTCAGACATGCACTTTTGTTATGCTATAGTTTTGCTTTTAAAGAAACATCCATCTTCCACAGGGAAGAGAATAAGAAGAAACCATAGAAACTCACAGTAATGAAAAAAGAACAGCAGACACAGGAATGACTAAAAAACTACAAAGAAGTTCCTTTTTTTTTTTCTTAAAAAAAAAAAAAAAAGAAAAAAGAAAGAAAAATGGAAATATGGAGCATTAATACCTCAAACAACCTTAATGTACTGTTAGTTCGATTTAAGACTCTCGTGGTTCCAGGAAGTGCTAAAAACAACAGATGCTGCTCTTTTGATGGTAAACATATAATCCTGTTCATTCACCTTATGGAATCAATTGTCACCATCCACGGCAATTCTGCATGCAAAAGGAAAGAGCGGTCCCACAGATGTAGATGGGATGACATCATGTAGTAGCAAGGTCTCTCTCCTATTTTAGGCCTCATGTGCAGTCAGCTCATGCCAATGGCTACAGAGAAATGGCTCAGAATGCTCCATCTTCCTGGATTCACACCTAAGTTTGCTCTGATTCAACAAAGCACCCAGGCATATGCTAATCTTTAAGCATCCGAGTAGCCCATTGAAGTCATATTCTTAGAGGGAACCATGTGTTGTTACCTTCTGTTTGTGTCATTATAGCCTGTAGCTAAAACACAGTAATAGAGTTTACAATCCCTTTGTCTATACTATTTTTTTGTGTTTTACATCTTAATATTAAAAGTCTCATCAGATTTTACATGAAGGTATTTCCTTTTCTGGCAAGCACCAGAAATTGCACGCAAATGCTGATTCACCTGCAAGTACATAAAATCAGATTTCTCTGGACCTGCATCAATATTTAGTATCCCATTCTATCTGCCCAGCGGATCACATTGGGATATTTCTGTGATGGATCAAATAAAGCCTTTTTCCAGGACATCTGTGCTGGTAAAACAAAGGCAATGAGTTCTATCAAGACAGTTCTGAGGAATCAGAAGGACAACAAGACGTCCAAAACCAGCCACAGTGACACAGAGAAATATGTGCCAGAAGAGCTGAGCAAAGGCCTGGTTTACATAATATAAAGTTGTGTCAGGTATCTGCTTTGAAAATGCTCTCTTGGAAAAAAAACAAAAAAAACTTTACACTCATAAACACATTTCTTTTTTTCTCATGTGTTACCCTTCAGTACTTCAGTTTGTCTCCCAGGAACAGAGAACAGAGCAGTGTTCTTGGGGAACGCAACTGACACATCCAAAAAAGATCCTGAGAAGACTGGAGGTGCAAGCCCCTTCTTAGCGTGATCTTTTGCAATTATACAGAATTCCCAAACTATCACTTTTTTTTAATATATAAAAAGGAGCCAGGAGCGAGTCTAAAGATTTGACCAATAGCACTCTTTGTTCTCATTTAATATTACCCAAGATTAACCGCCATCAGCAAATATCAATCACAATGCAAGTAGTATGCCCTCATAGGCACCACTGTCACATGTGCCTACATTCAGGCACAAGAGCTGAGCACTTGTGCAACTCTAAGCCCTTGGAATCACGATCTCAGTATCTCTTTGCATAGCAGAAATGTCCGTGCACAGCCATTTGAAGGATCTGTACAACATTTGCACATCAGTGCTGCATAAAGCAAGTATAAACAATACACAGGTTTTCTGCCTTGATGCCTGTCAACTTTAGAGCTACCTCAGTTCTTTGTACTCCTGAGATTGTCTTTACAACTTCTTCCTATTTTGGCTTAAATCTTACTTGCTAGATCACACAAAGAATGGTCATTACCTAGTTGCAAAAAGATAAACCATTTTCTCTCTATCTTAAAAAATAAGAAAATCCCAAACCCATCTATTTCAGTTTTCAAATGAAACCTTGGACTGTTTTCAGGATGAAGCAATATTTTCAATTATAATATGAATAAACTCCTAGATTCAGTCTTCTTATTTATAAGTAACTCAGCCACAATGTCATTAAGGATTTGTCACTACAGTTTGACTATGAATTGCTAGTCCCTGTTCCAAAAGCCATAGGAAAGCAAAAACTTGCAGCAAACAAGCAAGAATACTAGAAACCAGCACAGGGAACACTGATCTGTGTGTCTTTAAGTGTAGGGAAGGAGGATCCAACAATTTATCACACCTGGTATGCCTCATATTTGGGGATATATCAAATCAAAATGGCAACGAGAAAAGATTCTTATTTCCCTCATGAAACTGAAGCCTAGAGAAAGTCATGACGGATCAGTATCCTCTCCAATTCCATATTGTATAAATGATTTTACCTCTTAGTTGGACTTATGGTAATTGTATAAAGGCTTCCAATCTCTGGAAACTGTAATGAAATCTGTAATCCTGACCTGCTGGATATGAGCTATACAATTACTCAGAGTATATTTAGAGCAAATAATCCATTCCCACAAAGCTCCAGATATTCATAGCTTCTGATGCAGGACACTGTGCAAGGGTCTGAATTATAATTATTTCTGTAACAAGGTGGAAGGCCACATCTGACTTCTGCTAAGCCCTTTAACAGAGTTCATCCTCTTCTTTTGACAATATTTGAGACAGTACTAAGTCTTTGCTTGATTCCGTATCTATTGTATGGGAGCAGAAAACAGGGAGATTAAAAAGAATCCATCCAAAGCAGTACACCATTACCAACAAACACAGCATTACCCATAGCCTGCAGTCTGACAGGGAAGCAAAATCCACCAGCCTCCCTCATTTCTGCAAACTAAACCTGCAGAAAAAGAAAGAGTTCATAGAATAGAAATAGAAAGCGAATAGAATAGAAAGTGGCTACTTCCATGGGAAGTTTTTCATAGGTGAAGGCTCCCATTTGCTTCTCCTTGGTTAGCCACAGCTCTCTAAAAGAACAAAGTTCCTGCAGAGCCAGACACAGCTTTGAATAGCTCTAGCATAAAGGTTCAGCAACAGAAGCACTCTTGAAGTATGAAGGCCTCCCTTGCAAACCAACACCAAGACACCACAGAAGGCACTTCCATCAGTCTTCCTTAAATTGTTAAGTGCTACTGAAATCACACAAGTCTTATTAATCTCACCCTTAAGCTTTTAGGGTCCTAAAGGTGATTACTGAAACACGGGTTGAAAAAAGGTGAGCTGCACTCAAGCATCTTTCTCAAGATAGGTAGATCATTACTCAGATCTCTTTAGCAGCTTAACCTTGGTAAAAAGACACACTAGCTGAAAAGCCAGGCATTCCTATCAGTGGCCTTCTGAAAATTAAGCATATCTTTGCCTAGATTAAGACATTTCCCAGTTTCTTGAGTTAAAAACCTCTTTACCTTTTTTTTTTTGTTACTAATGCTCCTCTAGTGCCATCAGTTCAGGAACTTTCCAATTACTTCACCCTCAC
Organism: Cyrtonyx montezumae; assembly: GCF_038088225.1. Classification (NCBI taxonomy): domain Eukaryota; kingdom Metazoa; phylum Chordata; class Aves; order Galliformes; family Odontophoridae; genus Cyrtonyx; species Cyrtonyx montezumae. Next base: position 23,957,498 of record NW_027071936.1, on the reverse strand, counting down.
CTCTGTGCAGGAGCTCTTCTAACTGTATGACACCAAGTCCACAAAATACTCTTTCACTGGAACCAGCAAGATTTCTGAGGCGAGATTATTTCTTTTTACCTTATGAAAAAACATTCTTAACTAGGCATCACTGTGCACTTCAGGTTGAGAGGACAGTCCAGGAGATACTGGGAGAAATTTACTCTCAGAAAGAGCAGTGAGCCATTGGCACTGGCTGCTCAGGGAGGTGGGAGAGTCATCATCCCCAGAGGTATTAAAAAACTGTGGAGATGTGGTACTGAGGGACACAGTGGGCATGGTGGGGGTGGGCTGGCGGATGAACTTGGTGATCTTAGTGGCCTTTTCCAACCTGAACAATTTGATGGCTCTTCACCTGTATCACTGGAGTGAGCCACCACTTGTCCAGTGGAATCGCTGGGGAGATGTGGGAACAAGAGTATGCCAGTGTCATCTTGGACCGTTCTCTCTGTATCAGTGGCTTCACTACACTGGTGAAGACACTATATGCTGAAGCAGACACACACAAAATGTATCCTCTTGCCCAGACCAGAGCTAGTGTTATCTGAGCAAGCTCCACTATCACTTGATATATCAGTAACCAAACGTCCCCTTTTTCTCACATAGATTGCAGATGTTAGAACAGGGCACCCAGTTCATCCTTCTGAGCAGGTTACAACCAAGTTGTCCACATTTTCATCAGTACTGTGCACACAGGTGATATGCCCTATTCTGTTTACGCCTCATCGAAAGAAGTCTCCCAGTCACTCACAGCCTAACTGCATTTGTGTATTCCATAACCATTAGATTTCTATTGTTTAGTTCATTTTCATCTCTTTCGGATATTTGTTTTCTTCTGCCTTAGACTCCACACACAGAGTAAGCCTAACAAGCTGTCTTATGAAACAAACATCTTCTGGTTAAACTCAGTTTCTCTGCTGGATCAGGGCCAGCATTTGTCGCCTGTTGCAAGATCAAGGCCTCCCACCAAGATTCCAAGGGCTTGTTTTATAAAGCTTTACACTGCCACAGACAACCAATATGCAACAGCCACCTACAGCAGCAAGCAATGACTCCAGCTACCTAAATTCTACAGAACTCCAAAAGTTCCTGTGCTTGTAAGATGGGAACAGATTGCCAAAAAGGGTTAAAGCAGCTGTCCACATGGCTCTCCTCAGCTCTCTGGAGTGTGGCAAAGTGTATTGTTTGGCGTAATCATGACACAGATCTGCATGTGTACGTCTTCAATAATTCATGTTGCAGCTTGTCTCACTGTGGGGACAGATGTCAGTGAAATCAGTGACAGCCGATCATGCTGATCCCTCACATAATCATGTGTGAGCTGATCCCGCAGTGACACTGAGCCTGGGGAACACACCCAGCAGCATCCTGCGGGGATAAGAAGAAATAGACATATACGTACAGAGGTGCAATATCAAGGTGTTAACAGCAATGCAGCAGCACTGGTATGAGGATTTCTTGTTGGCATTTGTGTTTTGTGGTGGTTCATACTTCAAAATGAACCAACCACTTCCCTCTGGTTTGCAGCTTGATCGAAGTGCTCTGATTCTCAAATAATACACCACTTTCCTTTGCATCTTTAACGTTTCTCATTATTCTTAAATTCTTATTCTTAAACATTTCTCAGTCTTCTTAAATACTGCAGCAGTCTAATGGAGGCAACGTTACACCATTACAAAGCTCAACAGATCTGATCTCCCAATAACATAAAGCAACTCTGATAATCACAATCACTGGATTCTTTTACCTGGTTTGAAAAACCCATTACTGCTGGACAAAATTCACATTATTCTCAGTGTTAGGATAAGCCCTTGTCTGAATACTTACATCTCCTTTGTTTTGATATTTAGAAGAATGATTTTGATTTATTATCAAAGTGCTTCTTTGAAATACACAAATACTCATCCCAGTTCAGTTAGCTTTCTAACTAAGCATATTTATCTCTCCACACTTGATTACTGTCTCTGTCTTTGGAGCAGTAATTGAGAAAATTTACAGCTGATTTAATTGTGCGTGCTATATCTTGCTACCACTGGCAGAATTCAGCTCACATAAAAGTACACAAGTAAAATAAGAACCTAATGCAGGGTTCACATCTTTGCTTTTACAGAAGCATTTCAAAGCTACTGTTGAAATCTTTGTCTTACAACCACATATCACAGGGTATGGCACCTATATACATACCTGTGTGCATATGAGATTTTGAATAAGCAACACAAGCAATACCAGGATCAAAAAATTAAAACTCTAATGAAATCCCACAAGGAAGGTCTGCACTACAAACTCCTATTTCTCAAGCAGGCCACAGCACTAACGCAACTAATGTAACTAAGCTCTGACAAAGCTGGATTTATACCAATTTTGTCTGCAGAGTTGTCTTTGAACCACTTCCCTCTGTTACTTGAGTGTGCAGTTTTCTCCCCAGTAATGACAGCCCCAGCAGAAGCCTCACAGAGGATCAGTGCATTTAAAAAAGGACATTAATTTCTCATTACACTAGGATCAGATTGTTTTCAAGGCAACGTCCTGACTGAGTCAAAGTATCTCATTATAGCTGCCATGCATACTGTTGTTTAACATCATGTGCCATTTTTCCTTGGAAGGTGCATTTACATAAACATATCTAATCACAGCCCTGTAAAGAGACACAGTATAATAATTTATGACTTCTAGGTAATATGTCATATGAATCTTAACATATGGCATTACACTGTATGATGGCAATCTTGGCTCTTCTAAGGGAACCTGGATAACATCCAGTGAGATGTGAACGAGCCAAATGCAATAGAAAACCGTATCAATGCTAATCCAGGTTTACACCTTTCATTCAGTGCTCCTAGCTTCCCACCAGATGGTTTTGCACAGAAGCATTAATGCTGGCAAATGCCAGAAATAATTGTGTAGACTCCTCCAGTTTTCAGACACACTACTTCTGAAGCCCTGAACATGAAAACGATCTTAATAAATGGCAGAAGTGATTCACGGGTGCCAGTTTTAATCCTTTAGAAGGAACTGTGACATGAAGTGAAAGCGATGTGAAGAGCTTCACCAGGGTAGGTCACAACCACTTTGTTCACTGGGAGAGTTTGGGGCAGCTTCCTAGCCTATTTTGCAGAACCCCTCTCTCAACAGAAAACTTCATGGGAATGGAAGAAAGTGCAGAAGGACTTGGCACAGCACTCTGGCTACTGCCACACAGCTCTGTCCAACAGTCATGGAGCAACACTGCCAGAGAAGTGCCACCAACACCAGGGCAGGACAGCTCTGCTGCTCCGCGTGTACCAAGATGCAACACGCTAGATTTGCTATCACTATCTCAACGTGAAGATAAGCACCAGTTCTGGAATCATGTTTTCATGCTCCACAGAAATCTGCTCATATCACTGTACAACTGCCCTTTATAGGCATCCATACCAGACTGAGTGAAATACTGCATCTGAGTATCACACACCCAACAGAAGTAACTTAAGAATCCAGAAACCAACATGGAACTGATGCCAAAACTCAATCACTATGGAAATGGTGCATGGAAAAATTTTTTTGTACCATCTTATACACAGAGACCACGTGTAGAGGTAACAGCTAGGGAGGTATTTGTTTGGGTTCTTTCAGCTTAGACGGGTAAAGTGGGTATGTTGCTACCAGAAGGTATTTAATCCAGAAAGTAACAGAAGTAGTCAATATCTAGCCAACAGAAATTTAGAACTGTTGTTAAAATACACAGCATGGAAAAAGTTGTCTAATACAAATTAAAGTTCTAACATGGAAGTAGTTTGTCTGGTTTTGGTTCTTAAGACTCTTGTGTTCTTGGCTTTTTCTGGGTGTCCAGATGGTAATTGCAACCTAAGTTTACTCCCCTTTCTGTATCTGAACCCTTCACACATCAGTACCTTCACCAACCAGTCATGCCCCACACCTCAAGATCCACCAGCACTAACAGTAACCTGAACTGCTAATATGCTTCTAAAACTGAAGGTTTACAGCACACTGCCTGCACCCAGCTCCACTCCTAGCAACATGCAAAGTAGCTCTCCTTGTATTTACATTCACCTTATCCCGAGCAGAAGTTTGACTGGCTGCCAGAAATGCATAACGTATTCCTCAGTGCTGCCTTTCTTATCTTGGATATCATTACTTCCACTGATTGTTTTAGTTCCCTTATACGTGAAATGCTCTTTGGAAGCTCTCAATTCAGCAACAGCATGACTTAAATGAACAGAAACAAGTACTTTGTCTCAGGCCACATGTGAAGCCTATACTTGCTTCAGAAGATGGCACCTGGTATGCCCTCCATCTCCACAAACTATTAAGAATTGCAAAAATATAAGTGTCAAAACAGGAATATTCTCACTTGCTTGATACCATGTCACACGCTTAGCTCCACAGAAGGCTTTCTTTGTCTGAGGTACCTAAAAATGGCAACTCCCCATCCTAAACACTGCCTGCCATAGGGGACGTGACCCTTATGTGACACATACCAAAAGCACATATGTCAGCTTTTTCTTTCCTAAAAAAACCAAAAGCCCACTTTTTTCCCCACAGCAGCATGCTCCATGAGCCAGCTGTCAAGGAGATGCGATTTTAAGCTTCCTGCCTTCATGTACATTTTCAGAGCCGCTGAACAAAACAGCACATTGCTGATACTGTTCCAGAAATTTAAAGAATAACAATAATAATAAAAAAGATTTAACTTTTGCTGTTAGATCCCTGTTCTTTTGTAGTAGACATGGCTCCATCAGACAATGGCTTTGTTACAGCACATTTTATTCAGGGCTGAAGCTTTGAATATTCAGCAGGGCTCCAGGCTAGTGATTCTGTTGCAGCTAGGTTTCTTGTATTCCAGGAAGCCCTTGACAAAGGTCACAAACAATTTGCTCGTTCCTCTTATTAAAATAAAGATGGAAAGCATTGATGATAGCTCTGCCCAGCAGCTAACTTCATCATCTGTAGCGGTTCCAACATATGCTTGTGAGATAATGAAAAATATAGCATTAAATACAGTGGCAGATTGAATCTTGTTTCAGGGTAAATATAGTAAGTCATTTTTTTTTCCTCCTCATTTCCTCAGAACCTGTTTAGCATTAGACTGTTAATATCATCACTGATACATGACAAAACCGTTGCATAATATACTGCATTCGAAGCCAGCCCCCCCATAAAAGTGAGCAATGACAGAGTATGAACATTACTCAAGCATTCATAATAATGAAGTGCTCCAAGCCAGCCCTCTTCCGGCATGTTTCCATTTGCAGACCTTCAAGAGAACTTTGTTTCAGGTTGGCCCAGCTGCCTCTGAATCTTCTTTTCTATGTCAGATTCAGGTTCATTTCAGAGTTATTTTCAGGTACTGCAGCTCTGCAGATGTTCTCATCATTGCAGGGGGCTGCTGCTGTGTTGTTTATTGTGATAATATGCCTCAACAATTTGAGGTATGAGACAGCTGATTTTTTTTTTAAAGAAGTCTCGATTAGAAGACTAGGAGGTATTTTTCCAAGCTTCCCAGTATTTCCACATGAATCATATAAATTACATTTACTTTCAGATCAATAAAATACCCATAGGGTTCTTATTCCTAGGCTCCTGCTCCACGATGACTATGTAAAGTCACTAATGATCAACAGGAGGAAGAAGGCATAACATATAGACCTTACATACGTTATATTAGAAAGATAAATGCTGTAAAATGTTTCTGTGTGTCCACAAATAAAGGGCTCCATGGTGCTTCCTATGATGCACTTGAGTTACAACTGATGTAAACAGCTTATAAGACAAACGTCTACCAGATACACACTACAGTACTGGAAAAGCAACATCACCCTATCAACTGAGCAGTTCTGACTTTGGTGCTCCATTGAGCTCATACCTGGAAGAAGGAAATGTTCCAGTCTTGGCCCACTTAAACTCTGGAAATTAAAGGTTAGGAGAAAGAACACAGCGCTCATTGCATAATGATCAGGTACGTGCAAGCTATGGACACTCAAAAAGGTCCACTTTTAGTTAACATCTACAGAACAGCAAAAAACTAAGATTTTTTCACTTGTACCACATCAACAGCAAGACTCACAGGGTATCACTTCCTGGACGTAACTGCATTGCAGGGAGAGCCCTGACAGCCTCATCCTGTGTTCCTTCCAACTCCTCCCAAACACAGCCCACTGTTTTTCCTTATTACACCAGGCTGCTGCCCGAGGCATTACACATGTGAAGTGATGAATGCCACAAATTTATTTAACAGTGCTTTTTGGAGAAGCGGTCAGGAAAAGGTGGGAAAGACTGTCACATTCTGTAGCCATAAAAATCCACAACCCAGTTCTTGTTCAACATCACATTCCTGGGCTTAATGCGATTGGGTCAGGAGCACAGATTCACGTTACAGCAGCTGACATGCTGGCCCCACGTGCTCTGCACACAAATTCTGCATGAATGGTTCAGCACCGGGTTAACCCAGCACATAACAAGTGGGTAATTTACTTCCTGCAGCTACCTCACACTGCCTCTATTTATACAAAGACATACACTTTGGAGTCATTTCTGCACATGCACAGAGAAAGATGTCAGGTTTCTTATTAGGTGCAAACAAGAAAGTAAAGCCACTCTAACGTCTCACACTGATGTTTTGAAAACCCTCCCTGCAGCTTGAATACTTTGTCCTGAGGCTCAGGATGGCTCTGGCCTCGTATTATGACCTCAGACATCATTTGCAGGCAGAAACAGTCAGAAAAAAAGAGAACAAGCAACATGCCCACTTTATTTCTAGGAGTACACACATACTGTATGTTGACAGTTGTCACTGACAGAATAAAAACCATGGTGAGCTAAGAGGAAGACAAAGTTTATAAAGCAGCTGCCATGAAGTTAATTGTTGATAGCTGTGTTCCCAAGAACTTGGTACAAACTAGAGAGACAGATAACTAACTTCTGAGAAGCAATGACTCAAATCCTACCCAAGCTACATACCAGTGATCGGAGTATCAGCTTTGTGAACAGGGAAAGCAGTCTCTCCAAATGTTTTGGCATGCTGCAGCATAACTAACAAGTACATCCTTCCCTTGTAGTTAAACAAACAAACAAAAAAAGATTCAGAAAAATTACTGCTTGAACACCTTTGATTGGGTGTTGATTCCTGTATATAAATACAACCGCATTTGGCCAAAACAGAGCCTGCTGAAGGCAGGGGTTGATATTTCAGACAGTCATGCTATGAAGGAAGAAGGCAGCGCAATGGAACAGAACAGAAGCACACACAAAACTGCGCTGGTTCGTGGCACGCACATGCACTTAATGAGGAACAGTGCAACTCAGTTCCTGGAGTTCTCAGCATACACATGCAGAACCTGGAAAGGGCTGAGTTTCACATGAGTAGCTTCATTAAATGCCTTATTCTGAAGTAGGGCATTACTCCAGGCCTTTCTCTCCTTTTCCTCAGGAATTCTTTCACGTTATGTTTCATTCTGTCACGTCTCATGATATAAAAAGCAAAAAGCAGGGAACCAAGTTAACCCATGCTTCTTGTTTTCTGTCTGTCTTGAAGTCCTTAAGTCTCAAAACACAGAAGCATACGAGCTGCAGTAGTACCTCCCGCAGACTATACAGTAGTCCTTTCCATTCACAGAAATCTCACCTTTATGTGTCAGGTATGGATTCTCTCTCCATTGAGCTTTAATCCAGCAACTGAAGTCTTAATGCTTCACCTTTCTTGCCCAATTGTTTGGGATTTAAGCATAATTTCTGAGGCTTTAGGATATGAGGGCACTCAGCATTTTGTACTCTGGGTACATGTTCTTTGAAAATCAAATCCAGACACCACCTGCAGCAAGTCTGACCCTTTTGGGAGAGTTCAGAGTCAGTCATGAGTTTTAAGGCCTCCCTGTTGCCCCAGGTGATCACCTCAGACATACCTGATTTATAAGTGAGAGCACCTGTGTTCTACAAGGCAAGAACAGGATCCTTCAGCCTGCAAAATCTATACCTGGAGGAGGAAGCCTAAGAGAGAGCATGAAGAACCAAAGACAGATGAAACCAGTCCTTATTAAACTTCTTCATCTGTGTCACTGGCTCCATGGGCAATTAATGCTTCTTTAGCATAAATAAAGTGTACAAATTTGTAAGAGAAGTAATTCCATTGAATGTTATAACTTCAGTATCATCTGTTTAAGTCAGAACTGCCCACTCTATTCCAAATGGAACTTAATTGTTGGCAGGAAAAAAAGTGTTCTAGATGCACACAATGCATTCTTCTGGCAGTCCACACCACACTGGAAGCATAGAATCAAGTATTCACATTCGAGCTGACAGGGACGTCCACTATCCATCACTAACTCTGGAGGCAAACCATACTACCAAAGCCTACATTTATGCTCTGAACAGCTCCTGAGACTTCCAGGAAAAAAAAGGCTCATAACACTACATTCCTTATAAAATCATCCCCAAGAATCCATCCCACAAGCAAATCTATTTAACTAAAATATTTGGGTTCAAAATAGTTGTCAGTTTCTTAGCATTATAGAAATATGTTTTGAAAGGCTATTTCTTAAGTCCTGTATTAATTTTCCTCTGTTACAGCAAATCTTCCTTTCCTTCCCTTTTAAATGAGAAACAAGTTTGTTAGAAATCTCCATATCTCATTAATGTTTATAATATACATTTCCACAATTTCAGTTCTCCTTGATATTACCAGCCTCATCTATTTTGCTTCCCATTCAGATCATCTGAACATCATAAAATCAGACCATACTTCAGCTGGGAAAAACTTGTTGAAGAAAGCAGTCTGCTCGTCTGTGTTGGAAGAGCCATTACAAGCATTTAAGCACAAACAGCCAAGGCATGAAAGCACATCTCTCACACTCAGTGGACTTCAGTCTGAAAGTGATCATCCAGATTTGCTTGAAGACAAAAAAAAAAAAGCAGGAGGAATGGCAATATCACAGATCAGGGAGGGGATGAGCACATTTTGCACTGCTGTGTGCAGATTGAACGACTCAGTATTCAGTTGAAAAAAATGGATCTTAACCATCAAAATATAGCTTTCTTTGATGTCAAAACATTCACCTGATCTGGTTCAGCTGAACAGTGCAGTCAGGTCAGTTTAAAGATCCCACATCAATGAGCTGACAACTTGCTTGAGACAGGGAATCCACAGCTGACAGAGCCAGCAGCAACACACCTGCTGCAGAGGAGTGCAGAACACTCAGGGCTGAGCTGCTTGGCTAAAGCTGGCTTCCACTTCTCCTACGGTTGTCCTCTGAACACCAAGTTGCTAAATATTTACATGAGCACTCACTGAAATAGACTGCTCTTCATTTTGTCAGACAACTAATTGGAAGGAGGATGATACTATGAAATACGCAACTAAGTTATAAACTGACAATTTGGTTAAGTTCCAACTATAATCTTACCCTAGATATGCCAGAAACTATATTTCAAACAACTGCAGTAATTTTAACACTGGTAAGGGGGAGGAGGTGTATGGATTTAGAATGCTCATTGGTGAAGATCTCCCAAAATCCAGAACAACTGCCCAGTTCCTCCAGTTTTAGCTCTAAAAATACACTACTGAGTACACATTTGAGTACACTGAAATAGATAAGCTCAAAGAGTGAGCCCAGGTGAACCTCATGAGGTTCAAGAAATCCAAGTGCAAGGTCTTGTACCTGCGTCACGACAACCCACGCTATCAGTACCAGCTGGGAAGAGGTTAGAACACAGCCCTGCCAAAAATACTTGGGGATACTGGTGGATGGCAAGCTGGACATGAGCCAACACAGACCCCTCACAGCCCAGAAAGCCAATCATACCCTGCATCAAAAGAAGAATGGCCAGCAGGCTGACGGAGGTGATCCTGCCCCTCTGCTCTGCGCTGAGACTTTCATCCAGATGTGGAGTCTGCAGTATGGGAGAGTCCTGTTGGACCATGCACAGAGGAGGGCCCAAAAATGATCCCAGGGATGGAACTCATCTCCTGTGAGGAGAGGTGAGAGAGCTGGGCCTGTTCAACCTGGAGAAGGCTCTGGGGAGACCTGAGAGCAGTCTTTCAGTATCAAAAGAGGAGCTATAGAAAAGAAGGGGACCTACTCTTCAACAGGGCCTGTTGTGGTAAGACAATGGGAAATGGTTTCAAACTAGAAGAGGGGAAATTTAGATAGGACATAAGGAAGAAGGTTTGCTTTGCCTTTTATTGTTTGTTTGTTTTGTTTTTTGATATATTTTTTTAAACAGTAGGGGTGATGAGGCACTGACACACATTGCCCGGAGAGGTGGTGGATGCCCCATCCCTGTAAACATTCATGGTCAGGCTGGAGGAGCTCTAAGCACCTGATGCAGCTGTAGGGGTCCCTGCTCATTGCAAGAGAGTTAAACTAAATGGCCTTAAAGGGCTCCTTCTTACTCAAAATGATTCTATGCTTTTATGAGTTTTGCTTACCATCCAGTTCAAAGAACAATCCCAAGAGAGCAAATTTAAAACACAATAGGACATAAGAAAGCCTCCTGTGCCACTTAAGGCTATTAGAGGCCTGGCTGATCCTCTCTATTCTTTGCTATGAACGCACATAATACTACTTACATTTTTCATCCTTACATCTCCTGTTAAAAGCTTGAGATCAAGTTTTAAAACAAAATCAGAATCTGCCTTCCAAATTCCATCAAATTCACTTGTGGGTAGCTCGAATTTCTTTTTGTGCCCATTCTGCCTCTCAGTTTAAACAACTTTCAGCCTGAACATACTCCTAGATAGCTCTCAGCATACAAGTTTAACTAGGCTGGTCCTTCCTGCCTCATCTCACAAGTTGGGCATTCCTGTCCCTTTTTGTACTCATGTTCTCCTCACCTGTCCCCGTTTGGCATCATCTTTAGGTGCAATAAGTCTGCATAAAGAGACAAAGAGCTGTCTATGGGCTGACCACATGGAAGTCCCATCCCAAATATAAGTAACTCATTTTAGTAAAAACTCCCTATCCCAAGGAGTTAGTCCAGACTCAGTCCATGTTGACAGCTTCAAGCCAAGAAGTCTCAACACTCCTTTCTCTCCTCTGCAGGAGCCTCAAGTGGTTTGGGTGATCAAATGGGAAGCGATGAACTATCTAAGCAAGAGCTACTACAGAACCACACAATGATAATTAAGTGGATAATGCATTGTCAACTCCTGCTCATAAATCCCTCATATCACACCTGGCAACTGACCTTGACACAACCTCAGAATTTGTTATTTCAAGTGCCTATTCTTGATGTTTCAATTCTTTTAAGCTACTGCTGCTAGTAACCATGTATGTAATTTGCTATTTTCACCTGCTATGTCAACTGATTAATTATAGGCAAACATAAGGCTTATTTTCATGCTGAGAAGGAAAGAGAACCATATAAACTAATCTTTGTAGTGTTTCTGTTTCAACCTTCTACCCACCTTACACCTTCAGCCAGTGCTCCGGTTCAAAGCTCATCTTCGCTCTGGCCAAGAGGGAACAACTTGCAGAAGGATTTTAGACTTCTTTAAACTTTCAGACTTCATGCAGAGATTTATTTTCCTTCCCTATTACAGTCCAACACAACAAATAGTCCAGCAGCCACACAGGACCATACAGATGGTAACTGAGGAGAATGGACTATCTTTCAAAGGCCAGTTGTTAAGTGACACCATCACTTTGTCATACCAGCTTCCCACTTAAATCAGAGTTGGAAATTCTTTGTAAAGGAGCCTTCTGCAGATGGCAACATTTACACATGATGTATATCACCTTTAGGAAACCTGAGAGGTTATACAGTGTTCACAGTTGTCCCTGGCACTGCCATCCATCACATTATCAGCAAAGTGAGAAAGTTAAGAAGTATCCCTCCTTGGGGGTGTATGAGTGAAACTCTCTGTACTTGGCCAAGGGATAAGTTAAGCTACTTCACACTCCCCTCAACCAACCAAGGGATCACTGGGACAAGCCCTGAAAGCAAGAGAAGCATCTCTCCTGCCTGTAAGGGAAGGCTTCAACACTTGTCTTGCTTCAGTGCTAAGTTTCACCTGTAGAGGCCCATCCCTGCAAGGGCAAGGCACACCCCTTACTTAATAACCCTTTACTGATTCTTCCACCAAAATCACCTGAGAGGCTGAGCAAGAGCTATTTTCTGACTCCAGGACTTATGTGCTATTCAGACATCCACAGGAAATCCTGAAGCAGTGGGATGTTTGGGAATCAGCTCCGATTCATCCAGAACATCCTGAGTAAAAAAAAGCAAGCTGGAGTTTCCAAAAAAAAAATATATATATATCAGCAGAAGGGATCCCAAGTAGTACAGTTCAATGGAAACATAAAAGGAGAAAACCTTAGTGAGGCTGGTAGTGTAACAAATCCCATAATATATCAGCGAAGTAATAAGTAATCAATAAGGCTAAACACTACTACTTCAGCAGTGAAATCATAATTGCTCACACATTACTGTTTTTTACTGAGTTTCTTTTCCTCTTTTCTGCATTTCATACAGTTACAAGTTCCTTTCTACCTCCAAGCAGTTCCACATGCTGAAGTCACGGGAACAACAAATACTACTCCACCATTACAGCATTGCCAATCAGTAATCTGGCTGCCCACCTCCTACCTTTCACAACTGCTTCCAGGCCCAAGTATTTCAAGTGAAAGTTTCCAATTTATTAAATTTGAATTCATTAATCCCCTGCAACCTGCAGCGGAATGCATCACACCTTGACAAGCAAATTATGGCCCAATGTATCACTTTAAATGCTTACACCTGCTGTTAAACAGCTTGTGTAAATAAAACACCACATGCTCCTAGAATGACTCTTAGGAACTTAGTTTCTTTATGGTCAGCATTACAGTAAGGAGCAGGGGGAGCCACTAAAGAACACCACAATGACACAGTTATGTTAACTATTGCTTTGTGCTATTGCTGTGTCAACATATCTCCCTGAGGTCAGAGAAGTAAGGTCACATCTGCTCAAATATCAGGTATCCTCACTGAAAAACAACCCTTACTTAACACACACAAGTACAGTTTTGTGTTTAAGAGGTGGATACTTCCATAAAAGATTTTTTCCACAGCTGTCTTCCTAGATAATTAAATCATTCTGAAGGAAAAAATTGGCAGAGCATTTGCTGTACGCAACAGTCCCTATAAGCAAGGCAAAAGCCGTAAAGACACATGCCTGCAAATATAACACAGTCAGACCCACACACTACCTGTAGCATGGAAAAAGGCTTCCATCAGACAGTAGGTTCTCTGTTCTGAGAGCCAGCCACTCCTGGCCCTGCTTACCTCTCTTGACTGGTTCAAAGGTGGTCTTACAACTAGAGAACAGACAACAGAATGCCCCTAGCCACACCATGACCAGCACAGAACAAGCACATTAAAAAAGCCAGCTAAACTGACTTCACTCCCTTACTCTCATAAAGCTGCCAACCTTAATACAACAGAATTTACCCCTCAGTTGACTTTCAGGTAATGACCTCTTGTTGTGGTAGAGCACAATCTCTTCCACCTCCTTGTTCTTCCCTCCCTCCTTCCGCTTAGCCCATGCAGTAAAAAAATAAATAAATAATCTTTCTGTTCCTCCGGCAAGCATGTGTTTATCTCTTTATTTTTAAATGTTATGGCTTCCCAACATCTGTCTCTGTGTGGCGTAATCTTACTGATGAAATATTTCATGTTTTCCTTGAGCCCTTGTCAATATGTCTCTGTGTTATCAGCTTAGCAGATGGAGACACAGAAGGAATAACCTCAGCTTACCTGGGTGATTTCTTGGTAAGTACATACTTACTCTACTCAGGGACAAGAATCACAGCAATTTCAGTAATGCAACATGATTTCTCTCTGTAGCAGACTATATTCTCTCCCTGTATGTCAAGTATGCTTATTTCTCCATAATTTTCCCCTTGGATTCTCTAAGTTCTCATTGAACAGCAGCACTTCCAACCTCATTTTGTACAAGCTGGAAACAAACTCAGTGCAACACCAGAGCTACTGGAAAAGCCAGCGGTACAGTGAGGAAATGAAGCCCATTTTCCCCATTGCTACATCACGCTGTTACTATGGATATAAATTGTCCTTAGCCAGACATCTACTGCAGGGCCCTCTTCACTGGTGAAACTGACTGATATGCTCCTGCTGCTCCACTAGATCACCCACTGAACAAACTGCATCATCTGGAATAGCAGTAGTCGTGTGACTAGACCACTGCACTCAATAAAGTACTGTTCCTTAGATTAAAATCCACAGCATCTTCATATCTGGACTGTGAACCCCATGAGAAACCTAGATGAGATTTCAGATACCTAAGCATTCTTCCAGAGCTAACGTCGGCTTTGGCTTTATCCCCCAGTCAACTTAGAGGTGGTTATTAAATTTAAGCGGAGGGTCAAGCTCTATATTTTCATCATACACATCAGAAATCTTTCTTGCTGAAATTCAGATCCTCTCCCCTAATAATCAAGGAATAAAAATGTTCAGTAGTTATCTTTTTCCTCTACTGCATGTTAACACATCCACATTTCCAAGTTCAACCCCACTCTGTCATTCTCAAGATGCAAACAGATACTTCGGTCTAAACGCATTTCCAAGCAGGAAGAAATTTTATTTGCTCTCAAGTAATTACACTCTAGGAGTTGCATCATGTTAATCTTCAGAAGCCATGTTCCTCTGCTAACAACTGCCAACGTCAGCCTGCTTTGTTTACACTCTTTTCTTACCTCTGGTGTTTATGCTCAGAGATGAGTACAGAGACATGCTTGTCTGCTCCTTGATGCTCCTCTTCAAGCATCAGCAGTATCACTCACTCAGGATTTATGTTCTTAAAGAAACACCACTGAAATGAACTGCCTCTCACTTCTACCCTGCCATGAAGCTGTATGACACCCAATTCCTACACTGAAACCCACTGGAACAATCTAATGTTAGTAAACTTGGTGAGTGCTCTACCACTGACATTCCAAACCAGGACTTCCTGACTCATGCAGTAGATGTGCAGAAGTATCTCTGTGCTCAAGGAAAGACGCTTAGTTACTCGGATATTTACAGATGACCTGAAGCACAGAAACAGAAGTGGAGAAAAAGCAAAGGAGGAATTTCCAAGTGTGCTACACCGGTTGGTTAGTTAGGCAGGCTTGCACATTCGATTTCCTCACACGCATCTGAGAAATCTCAGCTTAAATATTCAAGTACAGCTTGAAATGAATTGTTTAGAATTAATTCAGCTGTTACTAGAAAACAATTTCACAAAACCACTCACTCTGTCAACGATCACAAAAGGTCAGTAATAACCAAACAAAACACCAAACCATCACCTTTCCCCACTTGCACTTTCATATTCATAGGGTTCCTCTCATCCCAAATTAAACTGAAAATCCACAGTATTCATATAGAGAAAAAGGCTTCCTTAAGACTTCTCATCATTAACAAGTTCAGTTTTCAGAAGCCCTTCAGATTTTGTTTCAGTCCTCCAATGTACTAGACCCTGACATCAGATAGCAACAGAATCTTTATGCTTGACAAGAAAAAGAGCCAGTAACATTCTTTACCATTTCTCCTTTTCTACAGCACAGAAATGCTGCTCTGCCCACAGAGAAAAAAGAAAAAGCATGCAATAATGTCTGAAAAAATAATTCTGATCATTACTGAATGACTACAAAGACAGTTCACAGCCCTAGGCAAAGCCTATGGCCGTTAAGGCTCCTAGTCACCTGAACAGGTTTTGACTAAGTCACCATCCAGTCAGGTACGCTAGACGATTCTTTGTCTTTGGATTTGCACTCATAGTAATAAAATGTAAGTAAAGTGGAATACAGAAGGTACATTTAGCAGGTGTAAACACTGTCTTATCTGCAACCACCCATCACCTTTATACTATGCCCTTTTTATGCCATGCCTGCAAGCAAAGGGAGATCAAAGCAGGAGAAAACGCAAACAGGAAAGTAGCCACAGCATTGCTTGGGAGACACGTTTCTTTTACAGTGGCTCTTTGGTAACGCCACCAAGAGTTCCAGGAACTGTAGAATAAGCGTGAGCCCAATACATTGAATAGCTCAGCCTAATACATTAGAGAATTATTACTGAACTGAATGGTTTGCTGTTTGGGGCAGGGGGGAGGTTTTTTATTTATTTGGTTTATAATCCTATCTGAATAAAGGTAAACACATAGGGATTATAAATGAAATAAATCTGAAGCAGAATAGAATGGGGGTGGGTAGAAAAAAATCTCAAGAGGGTCAGGAGATAATGAAGATTATACCTCAATATTGGGATTATGATGTTAGTTCTTTATTTCAATAAAACTGGATAGAGATCTTTTATATCAGGACAGAGAGCTTAGCTGTAAGGACAAAGTAATCTTCTGGGAATTATGCATACAGGCTCGACATCATTTTTATTGGATGGCTGATGAACTGGAAAACTCCAGGATAGCCTGGTTTTAATTTGTAATCTTAATTTTCATATAAATCGGTACAGTTGGAGGAAGGGGGGCAGATGTAGAGGGAATCTGATGCTGTGCTAATATTGCAGCATTAAGACAGCACATGCATTAAGGTTTCAACTGTAACTCGTCTAGTATCTGATCCTGTCTTTTTGTCTATCCATCTGTCTCCCATCTTTGCATCTATCTATTGTTTCCTGCAAAGCAGAAAGGACAACTTTAGCATAGCCTTGAATCCACCAAGAACTATCTACAAACACTGAGCTGCTCTTCAGGATGCAGCATTATGAAAAAAAAGACTCAAGAGTCCCATATTCTATGATCAATTTTACTTTGACCTCTTGGTTTGAAACAAAATCACATACAGATGATCCTGTTCTTAAGTATAGGGTCACCCAAGCATAGATCCTAAACCTAATTTTGGCACCTGAGCTGCACAGTTACACTAGTGAAAAAGTCTTGCCCCCACACATAGCATTTAGTATGATTTAACACACTAAGATGTAAAAAGTCACGTTAACTCTGCTTTTGTCCCATATTGTTTTTACTGTTGTCTCTATCACCTCCTTTTAGGGTGGAGGAAGGAATTTTATGTTTTAAATGTGGATGCAAGATGGAATTGAGCAGTGTTGATGAAAGAAGCACATACTGTCCTGTAGAATGGTATGTGAATCCCATGCAACAAAACATGAAGATCAGCAAAGTATTGTTTAAATAAGCAACAGTCCCAAACTGCACAGTCATCAGATGGGAATAATTGCCCCCAGTTGACATATTTATCAGTAATTCTCAAATGAATAAGGAGAGGATAGAAAGAGCCATGCTCATGTTGCCCTTCAGCCTCCCATAATATCCCTCCACCTTGTCAACAGCAACAGAATATGCAGCATTGATAGAACAGCTGCTTTCATAAAGGTGCAATGATGGAAGAAGTTCCCAGAATTCCTGCACAGTAAGACTTCCAAGGGGAAAATTGAAATGCCAAAGAGATATACATTTACCTATGTGAATGTCCTGCAATCCCAGCCTTTAAAACATGAACTATTATATTGGTGCTGAGAAGGAGAAGAAAAAAAGATGCAAACTTCTCATTCCATTTTCAAAATATACAGCTATTGTAAAACACAGAATAGGCAAAGATTTTTTTTAATCTTCTTGATATCAAAATGGCTAAAGAGAGTAGCAGTAGAGCATCTGAACCACTCAGGCAATTTCAAGTGTAAATTTATTTTATTTGTCTGACGTGCCTTAAATCTATTTCTACTTCTGCTTTTGTTTCTGAGAAGGCTTTGTGGCTGACTGACAGACAGAAACACTGCACAAGCTTATGAAAAAACTCATTTCTTCCCCTTATTCTTTGCCCTCTCATCCCAACTACATCCACTGCCCCCATTTCTTTCCCCATTTCAGCCTTCCACTCTGAGACAGCCAACAGGTCGCTAGGAGGAATGAACACGAGCAACACACAGCAGCACAGCGAATCATCAGTAAACCTGGACAGGCTACTGAAAACCATGCCAGATCATAGCTCTTTATCCTCTACTTTGATAAACTGCCATGCAATGACATCTTATTTTGGACTTTCAAAAAGCCTCCAAGTTCCCAACAAGACCATCCAGGAGAATTAAGCAGTTGTGCACAGACGTCTTGGCTGCAAGTTAGACAGAGGAGAGAAGGAAGGGGCTGGGGAGAGATTAGGATCAAATGGTCAATTAATATAATGGCAGAAGATTAACAAGGAGGTGCCCCAAGATGCTAAAACCAAGGTTATTTACAGTTGTTAGTCATGATTTAGAAAAGAAGCTGAAAAATGAGGTGATGACCTGTGCAGATAATATCAAATCATTTGGATTAGTAAAACCTAGATAAGGACTAAGGAACATAGAAAAGACAAATAGGAGATGGAAAAAATTCAGAAATAAAAAAGGAAGTTAATGAGCATTGGAACAAATAGCAGGAACAGTCCCATGCCAAATTCTGGGCAGAGACTGCTGCAAATGGGAAAAGTCAGTCTGCTACTTTGGACAGCCTGATAAAACACTTGTTGTTTCAGGAGGCAAACTTATCAGTGCAGATAAAAAGAAAACAAAAGTATACTGGATGTACTCAGGAATGGAAGCCATATAGCATAGTATGGCTCCACACATGAACACTGCAAACAATCAAGTTTGCTGCAAAGGGCTTCTATCACCTTTTTCCTATAATTACAGACTACCATTTACCATGGGGATAAACAAAAAAAGAATTCTGACCAAGTAAACTGAATGCTTTTTACAAAAGGAAGATTACACTCAGTAAAGCTAAAAAAATTTAAGATCAAAATGACTTCTCATACTTTCTATTGCTTATCCTTCAAACTCATTGTACTCAACATCACTATTTCTGAAAATAAAATTAGGACAATTGCACATTATATTCCATCGGTTGCCATTAGCAAGACTTAATGTTTACAAATAGCTTTGTGTATACCATCAAGCATCCAAGACACTTATGCTTTTTATTACTCATCTTCTATCAGTCCATTATGGAATCCTTTATTTCTCTTGGAATTCTCATTCTGCTCATCATTAGCAAGATGACAGAGGACTGCCATATAACTCAGTGTAATATTCCTATACTTCTGCAATATTAATGAATGCACACAATATACGAAACCTTAGAGGCATTCATTTTTTCACCTTGCTGTATACAGATGTCTATGAATCGCTGGTGATGTTAAATCAACAAGTTAAAAGACAGGCCTTTAAAGGACAAGAGCTAAGAAAACTAACTCCTGGCTGTGCTGTTAGTGCTTCATCTCATTGGCCCATCACATTTGTTCAGCTGTAACCAGCACCTGAAATACATTCTCAGTGACATCCAAGATTTTGGGCACATCCTTCCACAAGGTTACAAATCAAACACCAGCACAAAGCCCAGGAGCATGCCTTTAGGGACTGATGGTACACAGGCTGTGAGAGAGGAGTGGTTTCTCCTGGTTGCATGAACTCTTGCAAACAGGAAGTTTGTCTCAGCTTCATGAAACTCTCAGAAATAGTTCAAGGAGAAACAGTCCTTCCATTTGTACAGTTCTGGAAACATACTGCAAGAGTTACAAGAATCCACATAAACATTAACACGTCATCTATGATGCTGAGTTAGAAGTAGTCCATAAGCAGTCCCCTTGACATAAGCTGAGAACTAGATAGTTTCCTCTAGAACTGCAAGCTTTCACAGCACATATGCACACTGCTCTGTAAATATGGAAGTCTTCTCCATGGGCAGTTCTTCCATGGATTTCAACCATTCAGAAAACACAAAAACCAAGAGGGCTCAAATCCACTAGACACCTAGATAGAAAGAACAGTTGAACTGAAGTAGAGAAGCCACAGTCACACCCGGCAAACACTAACAGCTGGTAGTTTTGTTTAATTAAGCTCAGTGAAGTTCCCATATAAGAATGGGACACACTGTGGAGTCACACAAAACCTGTACCACAAAACTCTCTCTTACCAGCTACTATTTCTCACTTTATTCGCTAGCCAGCCAACTGCAATGACTACAAACACTGAAAACAGACATATGAACAGCAAGACCATTTTTCACAGGCATGAACAAGCCTCATCCCTACACTTGCTTTCAAGCAAACTATCACTATAAATAGAAGACAGAACATGAACATAGTTGAACACAGACAAGCAAGCTGCCTCACTGTGTGTCACAGAGCAGCTTTTATATGTACACACACTCTAATATAAAGGACAAGGTTCTGATCATTCTGAGCACAAAAAAAAAAATTTTTACAGTACTGCCAGTGCAGTATTAGGCAAAAGGTTTGTTCAGTTTTCTTTCCATTGTTTGTAGCATGGGAACAGCCTTTTAATCTCTATTTATATTTCTGCCAACACATTCTTTCTTGTTGCTTCTGCAGAATCCAGTTCATGGTACAAAGCATTCTACAGACTTAATTAGACTTAAGCAGTGTTTCTATCAAGTCAGCATTGACTAAGAAATTATAAATAAGCACTTCTCTTGCCAAA
The DNA here is from genome assembly GCF_038088225.1 of Cyrtonyx montezumae. Classification (NCBI taxonomy): domain Eukaryota; kingdom Metazoa; phylum Chordata; class Aves; order Galliformes; family Odontophoridae; genus Cyrtonyx; species Cyrtonyx montezumae. The sequence goes on along the minus strand of NW_027071936.1, from coordinate 23,937,056 downwards.
TCTGTGACATCGTATGATTTACTGCCCATGGCTAACAGCATAGAACAGGTATGGTTACCTCAGTGGTTTCATCTCTTGCTTCTTCTAGCTACTATAGCCTTCTGCCATAGAATCATAATATGCCACATTATCTCACTTACAAAAGCAGTCCAAATTACAGAGCCCCACTAGCTGTCTCCTCCTGGTATTATTTCCTGTTAAGTTCCCATCAAGAGCAAGGAGAAGCAACTAAAAGCTCCTTTGGGTTCCAGCTGTCATCTTCCCTCCTTATGCCATCTTTTCTTGCAATTCAGGCTTGTTCATTCCAAATGCGCTTAGTTAAAAGCTTTTCTTTTGGCTCTCAAGGCAAAGACTTGAGTACTAAGTAGCTTTCCCACTGTTCCTCCCTAATCTTCCTATTTATCAACCTGGAGATTCCTCAGCTTTGCTAATCTTTCTTGAGAGCAAATACTGATAGTGATTTCCTGAGCAAGAGAGCTAAACTGCTTCATTATTGCCATTTGGAAATTCTGGCCTTATTTTGCATATGGAGCTCCAATTCAGCCAGGACTACATTATTTGATACAACACATAGCTGCAAGATGCCCATCAACTTCCATTCTCTTTTCACATATTTCATGGGACCTTTTATTTTTCCCCACAACATGGGAAAAAAAAAGGTATTTCCCTTGATAGTTGGACTAGGCAATCTTAGTGGTCTTCTCCAACATTAATGTTTCTATGATTCAGCTTCCAGAAGACCACTTCCACTACCCAAAGTCTTTGAGATATGTATCATTATGGGAAAGCCACCCACCAGTTCCCATCTTCTCAAAGAGCCACCCACCATATAATTCATCTTTCTTACAACTAAACAATGGTTTGACCTTGAAGGTAGGGCTGTCTTTTGTTCCATTTACTCAAGAAGTCCCCCCTGAACCAGTGTGGATCTTTCATTGGTCTTAAACTACATATATCTGCACTACCACTTCTCTTCCTACTCACAGATGGAGCAGAAAAAAAAAAAAAGAATTTATAATAAAGACTTCAGATAAAATATTTTAAACAGTTGATTTATTCTTATATTTTAGAATAAATATAATATAAAGTGTTAAGAAATGCATGTGGTTCTCCACAAACTAGGTTGAAGGCAACTTTGTGTCCAATATGGACACATACATTCTAAGATAAGAACGTAAGCACAAAAGATCATGTATATAGATAGATACTGCATGATATATGTTTCCTCTTGAAGTACACCTTCTATCTGAATGAATTCCAAGCTACAAGTTCAACTGTCCTGATGGGCAGGCAGTCAGGCATCTTCACACCTTGACCTCCAGAGAACTTTACAGTGGCATCCAGTAGGGCCCCTCATTACATCTGTCCTTTACATGTGTTTTAAGAACTGAATTTCCTGAATCTTTGCACCAAGGTAAAAAAAAAACAACAACAAAGTGGCCTGCAAGAACTCAACTTTTTTTGGTAGTACTTGCTGAACCTGATGAAGCTGAGGCCTTCATCAAGAGCCTTCCATTCCATAGTGGATACAGTAAAACTCAAGGCAGTTGATCCCAACCCTCAACTTTTTATATATAATGTGTGTATATACATACATACATATATATATATATATATATATATATATATATAAATTCAGTATGTCTGCCTTACAATATTCATAGAGAATCAGAATCTGTTTGCTGTCAAACATTCAGTTTGTTTAAAAGGAAACTTTTTTACTGAATACAATTTGTGCACTACGAATCAGAACTAATAATATATACCCTTTGTATTTCCTAATTTATCTGCTCTATTAGCATACTGCCAGGGAAATAATATTTTTCTTTCTTCCAAGCAAAGAGAGGCATTCAAAGCTAGGAGAGTTTAAACATCCACACAGTCTCCATACAGTATCTTTTTAATCAAGAACCACAGGTTAATCCTAGATTTCAAAATACAATAATCATAGAATATCTTATAGACTACACTCATTCGAGAACTGGACATGAAAATATCTAATCCTGTAAAACTACAGAGATTTCTGATCGAAGTATAGCAGGTAAATCAAACCTGAAATGAAAGGATTAAGAAAGGTTACTGCAATATTCTTTTCTGTTAAGTAAGATAGAAGCAGATTTCTCTGAATCTTGCTCTGTAATTCCCATCTGGAAAAGCAGCATTGGGAAAATGAATAGGTTTGAAGAATGTCTTTTTATGACATCTGTAAAATAAAATACAGCAATCAGAGCTCATCGTAATCCTTCCTGCAGCTGCAGGTACTTCACAGGCTATCACAGCAGCACTGATCAAAAAACAATATTTGGGATAGCTGAACTGATTTAGTAAAGTTTTGCTCTTCCCTCAAACCAATACCTATGCACATCACTGCACACTGACATTATCACCCAAGGCGATTCATGAACCAGTACCAGAATACCAACGGACTGCTGCTCTGAGAAGCCCAAAGGCACAACATTTCCTCATCTTTTTCATGGGAACAAATGCTTATTTAGGAAACGCTGACATGAAACCATCTCGCTTTGTTAACTCCCACTGGAAAGTAAAAAAATCCTTGGGAATACATCCTGGATAACAGCTAGACAGCCACCTACCTACCTTTAAAGCATCAAAGGAGAACAAAATCTTAAGGTTTTTCTTCTTTTCAGAAGATATTCCTCCCTCTCACTGAAGCCAAAATAACACCTTTTAGTTCTTTCATCAGTATCTGGAGCACCCAGCTTTCCTTCATCCATATTTTCACCACATCACACTCTGGAAAGTGTGAAACACTCATTCTCAATAAATCTTGGACTGCCTGTCTATATGCTGCCACCATTTGAGCGTGTCCTTTAAATATTTTCTATCTTCAGCTGCCTGTTGGGAAGACTTTCATCCACATAATACTTCTTCCAAATTTTTAAACTAAGAAACAATGCACTATCATCACACTGAAAGTGAAAGAAAAATTAAGATGTACACAAGCTAGAGTTTCCAAAGATTCAATTGCAATAGCCAACAGCAACAGATCAGTGCTGCATTATCAACAGGGATGAGCACATTCAGCACAGCTATGCAAATCCCAGGGTTGACACAATGGCTGATCCATTTGGACTGTAACAATACTTGGCATTGTTCCTCCCTCTCTCCCGTGAGCACTGCTTCCTTAAGTGTAACTGAAACAGAATTTACACTTCTGTTCCATACTATTTTTAACATTCCTAGACGTCTGAAGGGCTATACAGCATCAACTTCTAAATTCTTCTAATAGAAATGCTTTTAAAAAGTAATGATGTTTAAGGAATTATTTACAGTTGTACATAAAGTAATAAGAAGGATATATAACACCATGTGATTCCTGAATAGATATTACTGGGAAAAAAACGAGTTGCTAAACTGTGACTAAACAAGTCCTGAGAGATAGAAAAGCATAGAACTGACACAGAAAATTAAGAGCAACTGAGAGGTTTTATGAAGAATTAAAAGCTATACTTGTAAATGAGCAACATACAAACAAACCTGTACTCTTTTTTAATTTGTTTTTAAATAATGGAGATACCGCAATCATAAAATCAAAGTGGAAAAGGAATGTAGTGCAGCCATAATTGTCAGCTTTTCTCATACCAGCTCCCGCGCTCATCTTCATCACAAATAATTTAAGAGCACTGTCAACAGTCTTTCCTAAGATAATGTATTACATTGTGAAAGGGTTAACAGCCCTCTCTTAATATGGATTCTGGAGTCTGTTCTGCTTCATGTTGTTTTTCTCCCTAGAGAAAATGAATTACCAAGAAAACAAACAAACAAAGACATATAGCTTGAAAAGTAAAGATTTTTACATTAAAGTAGCCTGCATTTTGTTTTAGTACCACCTATTCAGCTTTCACTGACAAAATTGAGTGAGACACTGATTCAGGATCCTCATGAAGCAGTTATGAAATTGATTTGTTTTCTTACAAGGACAACTAAAGTCAACCTAAGACTGAAGTCCCAACTTGCTACAATAACACATTCCACTGGTTACTGAAGAGTCAAAGAAGCTTCTGTGCATGAAAAAAACTTCACTGACAATAACCTCATAAGAAATCATCTTAAAATTAGCTCACATTATGAAATCCATAGGCCCCATGGACACCTATTTACAGCAGTGCAATGCTCTACATTCTGCGTAACAGTAGTAGTATTCAAGATGAGATGAACAACTCTCCTACTGCCTCAAAGAGAGAAAGCTAAGCAACTCCTTAACCACCACGCTTAAAATTTCCTATCATTTGAAACTGGCCACCTACACTGCCAGAGTAGCTGTGAATAAAATCTCTTCTGTATCCGTAAGTCAGTACGGCATCACCATCTTTTCACATCTGCAGCTCAGCAGTCGCACAGAACTTTTCAGAGGAAAGAAGGGCACCTTTTAAAGCCATGTCTCAAGTCATCTCTGAGCAGCAAAACCTGAACTCCTGTACATTTATTCTATGCTCAGCCACTGAAGTCAATGACAAGAATTTGGCCTAGGAAATTTACAGTAAAGACTGCTATGGAAGAAAACAGTGCTTCATACTAGCAGGAAAACGGATGCTGAGAAATCACAAGTGCTCCAGGGGTATTTGGAAGGACCTCACCAGTTACCATCCAAGGACTTCCACCAAACATTAAGCTTCACATACAAGCACCTGTTGAAGTGCAGGAGAGCTCTTAAGCTTACCTATCACTCAACTTCTGACATCATCTTCATCAACAAGATCTGACTGAACAGCTGTGAGGCATAGCCCACTCAATCACAAACAGCCCTATTCTGGCAATGGTCACAACACCAACATGTTTGCATTATTCATGCCCTCCAGAGCTTAACGCAGTTGCTGATTTGCAGTAGTTGCTGACAGAAGTCACGTCACATGATTTACACTGGTAAAAAATCTTTACTAACTCATGCCTCATAAATTTGATCACTTAATAATTTAGCGTTAAATTTCTTATTCTAATGAAAAGAGTTAACACGATTACTATTAATGCCATTTTAGTTGATTTAAAGTTATGTCATTATGCTAAAACATTCTATTTAATTTTTAATATTCCAACTCAAAATTAATCTTTTTAGTCTTCAATTTCAGCCATACTATTACACAGTACTGTAGCACCTAGCACAAGCAATGCCCTCGATAATGGGAATTCCTAAAAGCCACACATCTCAGCCTGTAGACCACACATTACAATGCTCTTCCAGTCAAGCATCTGAAACTCCTCACACGAAACTACAAGCTAGCCTCTAATTCTAAAGGGGAAAAGAGTTAAAACACACAATGGACATTCAGAAGCATCATACTTGCAGTACTTGGAGAAGGAACAGAACACCTCCCCAGCTCTGTACTTATTTTCACCATTACAGAAAAACAAACCCATGTTTGCTTCTTCCTCTGCATGTGGATTTGCACAGCCATTTCGTACTTTAAAACAGGCTAGATAAGCCTTTTTCCTTTGAACTAACAAATGACACAGACACTGCCTATCATAGCTTATCCAGAACTATCACATCCTGCCACTGCACATGCGTTCTCTTCTACTTCTCTTGAAACTCAAGTGCAACCAAATCAACAATTTCACCTCAGCTGTGGGCAAACCCCTGAACTCTAGACATGCTCACACTGCCGAGGCATCTGGTGGACACATACTTTAACCAGAACAAGCTGGATAGGAGCTGTAGCATTCCATCATGTCTTAGAGCTCCAGACAACCCACCAATGCAAAATCCAGTCACCTGTGGATTGACAGCGAAGTACAAAGTGCCTCACTTCTCTTTACAAAGGAAACAGTCGATTCCCTTTACTTTTTCCAAAAGAGGTAGCAAACAAACAAGCAAACGCAGGTACAAGCTCATTCCACTGCACTTCACCTCTTGTTCTTCACAGCTCAGTACTAATCATCAGTCCATAATGCAGTGTAGAATTGCCAGCCCCATTCTGATGATGTAGTTATTTCCAATTGGCACTTGGGAGCAGTGAAGATGGGAGGCATTACTCATCGCCAAGAGTACAGATGTTTCTAATTGCTTTCCATTACCAAGAATAACAGCTGTTTACATCTATCAGCAAATAATTCACAAGAGCTCCAGACTATTAAGATAACACACCCCACCTGGTCACCATCACAAGTTGTCAAGGCCAAGGTAGTGGCTGCCAGAATCCCCTTCTGCATCTCTGTTCATCAAATGACAGCATGTGTCACCTTCAGATATCCTTATGCTACCCCACAAGCCCTGGCTTCTTGGTGGCCTAACAGATCAAACAGACATATGGATTCTTCATGGCTTCGCAGTAAATGTTTCATGGTTATACCGCAGCCAAGGGCAAGTGACAAAAGGAGCAAGGGACTAGCAAATAACCCCGTGAAAAAAGAAAATCCTCACTTAATAAACTAGTTAGCAAAAGAGCATGCTGACTTTGCTCTGCAGACATGCACAGAACAATCTTTAAAGACACACAAAGTAGCTGACGAGATGATTAATTCTTCAGCTCTCTTGTGCTTTGCACAGAGATCAGGTAACAAGCCTGCAGAGAAAAGGCAGCAAGGAACTGAGTTGTTCTCTTCACTGAATCAAACAGCTTTTTCTGAGGCTGGTGCAAGCGCAGATTGGTGAAAGCAGCCACTGACTCTCACTTTCCCTGTGTCAGCCAGACCAGACTGGCAGTGCTGCAGCAGCACGGCGGCCCTTACAGCAACACTTCTCAGCTTAGGGTCCTGACCTGTGGCAAGGGCACCCCACCACTTAGGAAGTACAAATAGATAAGCAGCCAATTAAAAATAAATAATCGGGAAACAGCCTGCATAGCGCCTTACAAATGACTAATATCTAATGAATTCATCAGTATTAACCATTTCCTGACAATTAAAGCTGCATATTTGTTTGCCTTACCGTGACCTGTATGTTCACTAGTCTGTAAACAGGAAAATTGGATGCACAAGTTTAAACAGATTACTGTCCTAGAGTATGAGCCAATCTGACTGGCTTAATGAGATAGACAAAGAAAAGTGAGGGCTCCATCAATTATTACAGCATATGTGCAAAACCTTCATCCATTCTCCAGTAAATTGCTTCTGATACATAACATCCCTTTAACCAGCTTTCCACAAGCTCGTATGTACCATCATACACAGAAATATCTCTTCCCTTTTCACATCTGTTGTACCAAAAAATCATCAGAAACATCGTCAAAACACAGAATACCACCTCTCACACTCTTCTCCTACAGTTTTTTAATTTGGATGAAAGGACTGGCCCAGGGTTACCACTGGGACAAATAGGAGGAGCTGCCTCGGGGCCCTTCAAGAGTGACTGAGAAGCCCAAAGTAAGAGGAAAGCACAGGCCAGAAAAGAAAATCAGAGAGTAGAGTTTACAAGCTGCCAACATACACACCACAGAAGAGGGGTTAACTCTCCCTTTTTGGTTAGCCCATTGACATTAAGGCACCTATTCAGCAACTCTTTTGCAAATTCCTTTATATGCAGTGATCCCAAGTAAGAATTTATTATAATTCCTCCCTAATTTTTCCTATCACCCAGACTTGTCGAGCTATTGTTGTTCTCATCATCATTTCCACTGTTTCAGGGCAGTGCCTCCTGCCCAGGGATTCCTGCCAACAAGAGCAGAATGCCATTATGAGAGGAGGCTGCTGTGAGCTGCTACCATCACAGGGAATTTATCACTGCAAGCCATGATCATAATGGACTCCTTCACCAAATGACTTTGGATGCACAGGGCTTTGGCAGCAGGTCTGCCATCCTCACACAATTATTAAACTGAATGCCCATGTAATAGGAGCAGGGGACGGGGACATCACATCAGTGCAGGCAGTCTCTTGGAAGCTCTGCATGCAGAAGCAGAAGAATTCACTCCAAGAGTCCAGACTGCACGACAGGCGGGCAGAAAAAAAATGAAACTCCAGAGTTTTGCTAACTCCAGCAACCAGGGTGGGATGCTCATATTGAGTGATTTTGGCTAGTAGAATGAGATTAGCCAGGAGGAAATAAATAAAAAATAAATCAAGACAGAGAAGCCACAGCATTATTTGCAAACCCTTGATGCCCCAGCTTTACACTGTATCCCCTATCAATATATAAAATTGGTCGCTGAGCACACAGGTACTTTCCCAAGTAGTCAGACAACTAGGTACCTGATTTTCCAAAGCACAAAGCATTTGAAAAGGTTCAGTACTCAAAAACAGGCTTCTTCCTACAGCTGGCCTTATAAGCACTCTGGGCCAGGATACAAGAGAAAGTCTTGTATTTGTGCAAGCAGAACTAAACCCACCACAAACCCTGTTAATCAATTACTGAAGATATACACAGGACCACAAAGGGTATGGCATACAAAGGCCAATCAATGCCTAATCTCTATGCTCCCCTGGGAACTGCCGCCAGTCAGTGATCAGATTAGCTTTTTCACTTGCCATTACCCACACAGCATGTTTTGCACGCCCTGCTTTCAACCCTCTCTTCTCCCAGTTTGTTCTTCTCAGTTTGTTTCTGTATAAGAATATATTTCTATTATAAGCCTCTCTTTCTTTCTCCGTCTTTCAGTTTCCACCCTACCTCACCACTCTGCTCCAGTCCCTGCCAAAACTCTCCATTTCCACCTGGAAGAAACCACCAGTGTTCTCAGGATCTCCAGTCAGCCCATCTCCACCCCTCAGTGTTGAATCTTAAGCTTCGTACTGTCTACTGTATCACTACATGCATCAGCTTCTACAATTGTGGGACCATCAAATAGTTGCAACTGGCATTTTAAAAATCAACAAGTTATTCCTCAATCTCCTGGCATTAGCTTCTTAAAAGCTTTGAAAATCTTAAGATTAAGGAAGTTTAAAAAACCCAAGTGCTGCATTTTACACTTTTTTTGGTCTTTATTAGCCAGCCTAAGTGCTTCAACTAAGCCAGGCTCCTAGTTTTGCATGCTTGTGGCTGCCACCTACTGTGTGTGCTAGGAAAGCAGAAGGCTGAGACTACAGGCATTTAAGAACAAAACCCATTAACCAGGAAACTAGCAAAGGAGTTAAACCTGAGACTAATGCTTCTGTAGGCTTCCTCGCCTTCCCTGCTGAAAGCCAAAACGTACTGGTAACAGGAGCAACACAAGCCAAAGCCTCCATCTATCTATAAGGAAATATTAATTTACCCTTATGTTTTTTGACTTGAGCACACAATGCCATTGTTGATGTGAGGAAGATGGATAGATAAACCTAAAACATTGAGTCCTGAAAGATGCCAGCACAACTTGAAACCATTAATCTTCCTGAAGTGAATGCACTCTAATAGCATGCCCAGACATATGCCATTCATCAAATCACATCCATCCATCACACTGCACCAGACACAATTTGGCAGAGCTGCCATGATTAGTGGATGACAATGCACCTCTGAAGCTGTGCAAGGTAGCTTCTCTAGGGAATTATTTATGGTTGGCCTGAAAAAGAGGAGCTGAAACCTCTTATAACCACCAGTCATTTCTTATAAAGACATCAGGAAGAAAATATCCTCCTTAACATCCCGCTTGCTTATTTTGTCAAAAATTGAAGTAGGCCATTTGTGGTGAGTTTTATTATTCATTTTTCTTTTTCAGAATGGAGTACCCCAGAGAGATGCTACCAGGACAAATGGTTGTGCTTTCAGGTAGAAATCGCAGTTATGGCACCCAGATCAGCATTCCTATGCCTGATGGCAAAAAAGCTTTTGTCACAACAAGCAAGTGCACAGAATAAAAGCTCCTGATAAAAGATGTACACCTGCAGATAAAAGGAAGAGAAAGGGGTGGGGGTAGGAAACAAGGAACTGTTTGTGCCTATTGTAACTGCTCCCTTTAAGAAGGTAAGCAAATGCTGGCCTCCAAGCAAGACTTTCATAGAATCAAGTGTGTCTCAAATCCAAGAAATTAACACGGCTCATTGCAAGTATAACAGCAATGATAGATCATCGCATAACTCATTTGGCCACTACTTATTACAGAGCTCCAACCAATGAAGCTGCTGCATGTTCCAGTAGCACCTCATGTGAGCTCTGTGTACAGAAATGAACGTGAAAATAGCTAACAGAACCAATACAACAATCACAGGAGGACAGATCCCATGCAGATTTCAGAATATATCCTCCAGGCTCAAGAACGTTGGAGGAATAGCATTACAGTCTAAAAATGGCTCCACGATGCAGCAGGTAGAGTGAACTCAGTAACAAGAAATCCTCCTGTACCATAAAGAGAAGCCACTGAAGTACTGCACTGTCTACAGTGATTTCAGTTGCATTTCATGTTTCTCCAGGTTATTTCATCCTCTTGAGCAAGATATAATGGGGAAAAGTCTCTTTAATTTTAGAACAACTCAAGATCAAACTAAAGAGTAACACCATTTCATCTCACACACCAAGCTGACTTGTAAATCCTCACCCACAATATTACTGACTTATGTGAAGTCCTGAGTTGACTTGAGAGGTCTTTCTGCCTTGTCCACCACCAAGAACATCTTACACCAAAGCAAATCACCTTTCATCCCTGCCAGCACAGCCTTACAGAATTCTTTTATCCACTGACAAGTCTGTTTTTTACAGAACCATTTTAAACAGAGAGGAAGATCTCAAAATAATACACCTACTGTATGAAGGAACCGCATAGCCCTCCACTCCATTTAAGGCATTACAATAAAACAGTACAGAGCTTTAAGTGTTTGAAGATTGCTAATACCAAGTAAAATGACAGAAAATATTATCTATAAGCAAAAACTGAACACGTATTCATGCTGTCATAAAAAAAAAAAAAGAAACCAAGTGACCCAGCATAGAATTCCAAAACAGTTATTTTTGCTATTTCACATCTACTGAAACAATGGAAGAGACAAAAACCTTACACCTACCTCTGATTAAAAGGTTTTCCCATGAGGTGTAGTTAACCATCAGAACTCACCACTCCTTTCTCTCCCTCATCCCTGTGCAAGTTTCTGTTTAGCAACACTTGATTGCTACATGCAGCAAAAACAGCTTCCCAAAAAGATTTCCAAGCAAACACAGCACAAACTATAGCTCTGTTATCCTTTCATTTATTTATTTATTGGAACAAAAGAGACACATTCAGACAGAAGAATTTTACTCTAAAAGAGACCACTCTCACCAGTGGTGCAGGCCAGCAGCTTAGCCTCAGGCAAACTATCCATCAGAACTCAAACAGCCCTTGTCTCTCTCCTTATGAATTACCTGCTTCTGAACCAGTCCAGAGACAACTCACAGCGTCACAACTGACCTTTCTGAAAACAAAGAATCAGAGCTGACATTAGGTCCATTTCAGGTTTTAAATGGAGTTTGTCCTTCCTTTGTAAACATAATGGTTTTACGCTGTGCCATGGGAGGTTCAGGTTGCATATTAGGAAAAATTTCTTCTCTAAAAAAGTGGTGAGGCAGTGGCACAGGCTGCCCAGGGAGGTGTTCAAGAACCATAGAGATGAGGCACTGAGGGACATGGTTAGTAACCATGGTGGGGATGGGTTGACAGTCAGACTAGATGACCTTAGAGGTCTTTTCTCACCTTAATGGCTCTTTGACAACAAATTCATGCCTTTTAATTACACTGCTCATCAATCCAGGATCAATGATACCTAGTTTCAGCCCAAGCAGAACACATTACCCTCAGTTTCTGAGCTATGGAAAACATGCTACTGAGGTGTCCTTGTGAATTCTTAATTGTGGCTGTTTGGCAGCTTTTCTGCATGCTTTCCAACCTCAAGGTAACCTACAAGAGACAGGCACTGATGCACTCCCAAGCAGAGACTGAAATCTATCCACTTCCTAGGGCCTACCATTCTTTGTTCCCAGCTCTACAAAAACACAGCCCAACTAATGGGAGCACAATATGCAAGATGCCAGAGCACCGATGTGATTTACAGTATGTCTAATGAGCAAATCCAATGAAGAGGTTTGTTGTCTACCATAAAACCAGATGGATGTAAGCAGTGATTAGAAGCAATTAACTCCATGCAGCACTAAATAACTTTCCATCATTAACGTGTTTTTTTTCTTTTTTCCCCCATCCCATTAGATATACTCAGGAAAATATCTGAAGGCAGGCACCATAGAAATTTCATACATTCATATGTGCAAGTACAGTGGAGAATAAGGAGGAGGGAGGAAAAAAAAACAAGATAGAATGAGTTCATAGTGGAGAAACACATGTAACTGTGCATCTGGGCCTTCCAAAAGCATCTCTGCCACATCTAACAGCCTTCATCTGAGACAAGCTTTTCTTTTACTCATCCTGATGTCAGAACTGCCACCAGCATTGCAGAAAGAAACCACTACTTGCAATAACCTTTGACACTGCATGTAGTCATCACAAAGAGAGCTGCAAGGCGCTAAAAGCAGTGGTGGAATAGTTGATTAGATCCAGTTAAATTAACGCAGGGACATAGCCTACAGCATTTAAGTTCTAAGCGCTGCAAAAAGAAAGCCAATTTACCAAAACACAGTGATTCTCACAACCACAGCACAGCTTTCAGCCCCGTAATGCACGATGAAAAAACGGAAAACACAGCACTAATGGCAGGGCGGCAAAGTTCTAGGAGCAAAGGAGGACAAGCACAAGTACAGCAGCCGAGTATACAAAGATGACAAAGATGAGCAAGAAAGCCTGCTTACCTTCGGAAGGCCTCAGGTAGCAGTGATGCCCAGTGAGATGCCTCACCTCCACCGACAGCCTTTAAATGAGGTCTGGGAAGGGGTGGATCCTGGCTCCACCTTTTCCAGTCACTCAGGTGCACTGCATGCACCTGAGCTCCCCTGGGCCGGCCCTGCCTTCCCACCAGGTGCTCCATCACTGCTTCAAGCTGTGACTCAGCACTCCCACTACAAGCCTCATCTGTGTGCGCGCCAAACTCCTTTTCACTCTAGTAGACGAGCAGTGAAACCCCTTTCTGTGTGGCTCTGCAGATGTCACGAGCTCGTTCAAAAAGCAATTGGCCGCTTAAGTGCCAATTCAGGGTAGCTAGAGCTATTAACAAGGACCATTACCACCGACTGGGAAAGCCCCCGCGTTGCAGATGGCCACAACTGGAGTTAAGTACTTGAAGGACCAGTCAGTACTTCCATTTCTTCCACATTAACCAGGACAGGAATCCTCACTGGAGACCTCTGCGTTCTTACCCTCTGTTGTGCTATACTGACTAGTGTAAGAAAACTAGAGAGAGGAAAGCAGTTAATCAGGTATACTGTTACTCATCAATGTTCCAGGGCTAGAGATCTTATGCAAAAATTCATGTTATAAGTTCATTGCTTTTCTGTTTTTTTGCAAATTATCATCATGGAGACTGCTGACTGCATCAATCTTGAGCGGCAACGGTGTCAAGGCTGACATCAGTGACCACTATCAACCTGTTATTGAATAAAGCCTTGTTACAAGGTTAAGCACTTCAGGGAATTATCTGCAAACACAGCATAATTGGTCTACAGAAAGCACTGATACTTGTGGCTTGGGGCTCTGAACTTTTTAAAAGCATTCTGCACTGGTGTATGCCTGTCTTCTGTCCAAGTTGACAAATAGTAACCCAACAAAAGTACCTTCAGCTATGTGAACTGTGAGAAAAGTGGGGGATTGTATAACTTCTGTGAAAACAACATCCTGAGATGGTTAGTCAGCATTTCCAATAGTGGGGACAAGGACTAAAATCAGTTCCCTTATTCCTTTCCATGGCTTTGGCACAAGGAGAACTTTCATACTCTGCAGCAGCTTCTTAGTTGAGAACCTGAAGTCTGCTTGAACAACACTATATAAAATCAGATACTGCACAACATACTGTTGAGTTCTGCTTGGATAGAGCTGAAACCTCTTCCAAAACAGTAGCCCACAGAAAAAAAAAAAAATTGGACATTCAGATGACTTGGACCTGATCATCAAGACTACACGCACAATGAAATCCTCTACTCAGAGCACTATTTCCAGTATTACCAGTCCTCCGCACACTTAGTTTCCTGCAAACAAAGGATGCTTTGGTCACACTGGCAGAACACAAGAAGCAAAAGCTAATAAAGTTACAATACTTCTCCTTTTTAGATAATATTATAAGCTGCCCTATGAAAAAACATTTTTTGTTCCCTGTTTTCCACATGAATAAAATTTACATGCACCACCACCTGCCTTCCCCATCTACACACTCCCACTGGGGAGCAGTAGACAGCAATAGGATCTTCCTTAGACAAGAGCTCCCTAAGTTCTTAGGTGACCCTAAGCATGCATATATTGCTCCCCTTTCATGACTGAGCAATTCCAATTGCTTCAGCCTCCCTACCCCAAACCTTCAGCCACTTGTTTAACGTTGTATTAGTACAGCAAATAAAAGCTTCTAATGGAGGAATGCAGCTGACTAGCTAACTGCAGCAAACAGGCATTCTCATAGAGATGACTGAAAGAGCTAATAGGAAGACTACGTGGTGAGCTCAGTCTCACAAGTGCTGCTTAGTACATGGATTTCTGCACAACCCCAGGATTCTCTCCCTCTTCTCTTCAAAAATAAAGGCAAGGGGTGGAGGGAGGCATGGAGCAAAAAGCTGGCGTGTGGCAGTTTGAAACGAGCAAGATGTTAACTAATTTTACTTTTAATCTTCCCTTTTGCTGCAAAGTGAGCCATTCAGGCATCACATCTTCTGCATTTTCCTTGCCTCTTTCAGAGAAGCATATTGGGACAGAACTTGCCAGCTGTCTGCCTCCTTCGCCTTCTGCTACCATTATCCTGAGGTACCACCCCACCTTCTGGCCCTACAGCTTTGGGGGGGAGGGGGGAGAGAAAAGAGGGAGGAAGAGAGGGAGGGAGGATGGAGAACACGCGCTTATTCTTACAATACAACACAAGGGAGAAAAGGGAAAAAAAATTACAAACCTAGATAAAAACTCAGATACAGCATAGATGGAGGGAGATGAATTTTCCAAGTAGCCTTCATCCACATGCGCACACCCCCACACATGGCAAGAGCCCTGTACTACAGTTTTTACTATCGCTCGCCTTACAACTTCATAAAATCTTTGCCATTAAGCACTCCATTCAGAAATAAAGAGCAGACACTTCTCCCCCCACCTCGACAGCGCATTCTATTGCTAACACTCAGCCAAATGAGTTGAGTCAGGTTTGGAATGACTGCCGTTTCACAGCTTGCAGTCTCCACGTACATACAGCATCCCGGAAATCAAAGCCCTAATGCCTCGTGCTGTCTGCGTGTAGGTGTAGCTGTTTGCAAAATATGCAGCATATAGAATGGATGTGTGGCAACAGCTCTACGTTTACAGATGGATCTAAGTGATGTGGAGCGTGAGCGCATCGTGTATCAGTTCTCCCTATCCTTATCTACAAGAAATAATAAAAAAAGGAGATTCAGTAATTCAGATCATATCCATTTATCTGCCTTCTTAATTATTCCTCTCTGTTTTGCAGGACCTGTTTTGTTTGGATTTTTTTTCCTTTTTGTTATTATTTTAACGAAATCATTCCAAACACTGTTTCAGCCAAACTATTTTAACTCCTTAAAAACTATGAGGAAATTGCATTCGTGTCAACAGCACATTACACAGCGTTACACTGATATCAAGAGACAGTTTTTTGTTGGACAGAAGAAGAACAAAAATCAAACCAGGTTACCTGAAAGGTAAGGTTGTTCACCACCAGATGACTCACGCAGAAGTCCGAAGCTAACCGATAACGATGTGTGCATCTTCCCCAGCTCCACTCACTCATTTGCTTTCTGTTACCGATTACGAATACTGTACGACACAATAAGTGGAGGATTCTCCGTTAGTTTCATTATAGCCCAAGCGAAAACGTAGGCTTTGTTTATGGTGCCGCCAATCCTCACACAAACCCTTCTCCGTCTATTCTTGTTGAACTTAGGAAGCCTTATTCCACCCCAACCAGCTTCCCCCCGCGTTTTGCTCAGCTGGAGGCACCACGAGGTCATCAACGGGCCCATCCAAATTAACAAGCTACTCACACGTGTGAGTGCGCTGCATTGTTTAGCTAAGTACTCTGCAAATTCAGGAACCGAGCCATAGGCCTGTCACAACTTGCCTCCTCGACCTAGGCGAAAATTTACTCAGGAACGAGATCAAAGTTGAACACAAGTGAAGAACAGACATCTTCACAGACACAGAGTAAGGTACAAACAGATACTCGTGTTCAACTCCCATCAAAGCTGGGAAGGCCTTCACACGCTGGTGTATCTCCATTCCTTTTGGAACAAGTGGAGGTTTGGAATTGCAGTTCTGAAGCTGTTCACGATAAATAAGAATCAAGCCACCTCTGTGATCGTACAACGACCTAGCACGTTCAAAGCAGTCTTTTCTGCAAACAAATCCGAAATGAGCAGCAGTGTCTGACACAGGCTCTCATAAGAAGCAGCTCAGCTTATTTCACAGGGTTTTACATCAAGCACTCACCTTTCTGGGCCTGTGACCACACCATAGCACTGAACTGCAAAGTGCTGTTATACTCAAGAAAACAAAACTGCTCAAAATGAAGCCCAAATACATGTATAAAGTTTTCCTCGGGATGGTAAAGTAGAATTTGATCTACTGATATGGCTTTTACCTCTGGAGTGCTTTCAGTGAGCAATATATTCTGCCAGTAAACAGTATCAAGTATAACTATCAAGAAAAGCCACAGGCCACTGAAACACTTCCAGACACAATAAAATAAGTAAATAAAATACATCGAGTCTCTTTAGAATTTCTCTCTTTACACTTCTATAAGCCCTCTCCTAGCCCTCACTTCACATTCATGCCTTATGCATGTCAGTGCTTTGGGCAGCACACATACATTCAGCAGCCGTTTTCAGGCACGGAGCATAGGAAGACAAAAAAAGCCATCAAAAATCCCTGACAAACACCTTGAGAACTCACTGAGAATTGCAGTCACTGCCATCAAATCAGACTGAGGCACTAAGTTTCCCAGAAACAAGGTCACATATTCCTTGGTTTTCTGTTTAGTTCATCTCTTTTTTTGTATGTTTTAATTAAATAATAATAATAATAAACATTAAAATTTAAAATAAGTTTTGTTACATATATAGATTAACTGTATTATATATTTTATGAGGGCTGCTCTGAAAGTAATTCTTCCTATTTAGGAAGTTGGCCCACAACACCAGAAGTGGATGTTAGTAGTACAGCAATAGAGGCTGAGCCTCCCCATCAACATTCAGTTCCATATTGTTGCCATGTGATAGATGGCAGTAAGAGGGTCAGTCTGACAAACTGATGTCTGACATGGAAGTGCATATGAAGCACAGAGGTGTCACTGAACTCCTTCATGAGAAAATCAGTGTCATTATCAATGCTTGATGAACACTTATGGAGACCAGACAATGGATATGAGCACAGGGAGGTGGTGGGTGGTACATTTCAGCAGTGGGTCACCTCTGCTGGTGCAGATGTTTACAAGTGCAGCAAAAAGGCTCTTGTTCACTGTCAGTGAAAATGCAGAGTTAACAACGGTGACCACACTGAAAAGTAGCATTTTGTAACTGAGAAGCTGCTCTGTCAAAAAATGTTACTGTGCTCACTGTAACTGTTGTAGTTTCCATGTAAATAAATAGGAGGCATTACTTTTGGAGCAACATACATATTTTACAGCTGCTCAAGACAATTCCTCTTCACACAGTGTGGCCCAGGCAAGCCTAAAGGTTGGACATCCATGCTGTACAGCATACATCTTTCCATCTTTGCTCATTTACAGGAAGCTGCTTACATTCCAGTGGTGCTGAAGGAAAATCTTAACATCTGAGACCTACAGCTCTGCATCAGGCAAATCCACTGGAGTCAGATGTGCAGGTGCAAGGAAGCCAGGTGGCACTGTCTGCTATGGTCACAGCTGGTGATGAAGAAATACAACTGCAGCACCTGGATCAAGGGCAGCAGGAAAAGCAGCCCTTGCAGCTTCCCCATTCCAAACAGGTTTAGAACAATGTATCTGGGTTCATTTACAGCTTACAGCAGTGAGTGCTGAGAACTTCAAGAGTGACAGTAATATAAAATTAAAGAACTCCACAAGAAGCATTAAATGATTGCACTGGACAAATACTTGAGAACAATAATTACCCATCCACCTAACTGGCTCTTACCTTTCCCTTTAGCAGTATTCTGATTTAGAGATCATCTTGGAAGAAATCTGCAAGCAAATTGTGCAGAATGGATCAGCTACTATTGAAATGAGAACTTTTCACAGGGTCTTCGCTTTGCTTTTTGTTTGTTTGTTTTTTACACTCGGTAGACTCTTGAATAGCTTCTCACTTCCTCATGCTGTTAGAAATTTTTGAGCTACTCCATCACCTGGCTTACCAAACACACGCTGGCCTAAAGTCAAAGTCTTCCATGTCAGTGGCACACGGGGCTATATACAAGCAAATGAAGTCTTTCAGTTTGTGTCACATGCCTTCCAAGACACTCTTTGCTTGTTTAAAGAGATGATATGCCACTGAAATCCATGAGGTGGCATCCACTTACACCAACAGAGAGATAGCATAGTTACTTGGGTACAATAGATGTTTCAGAAGCTGGAGAACATACTTTTGTTATTTCTTAAATATTTCAAGTATAAACCAGTCATAAGTGGCCGTTTTCTTTCTGCACATTTTTCTTCACTTCAGCAAAAATTAACAAAACATCCCTCTTTTGGGTCTTCATTTCTGTGCAGTCTCTGCACTTATTTTTCCATTTTTGAATTACTTTTTCTACAGGCCTCTGAGAACAGGAATTCTTCCAGTGCTTCAATTAAAAAGACCTTTTATTCCTATGTGCAATTTAGCAAAGTAACCCAGGAGATGTTTTGGCCATACAGTTGAATTCTGCAAATAAGAACTGAAGGTTTAAAACTGTCCTGGCTGTGAGGAAAGCACTCAAAAAGCTTTAGCACTGCTGATGCTAAGGGGGAGTGACAACTGTTGATGTTCCTTTCCAGTTTGCCTGATGACTTATTTTCAACTTAAAATCTTTTCAGTGCTGTTAGAATTAGGCTCCCAGTGATGAGAATAATTTGAGTCCTCAACTCTCACTGCAGAAAAAAAATCTAAGTACCTGCAGAGGATGTAGGAGTCTGACATATAGACTCTATTGTTTAAGAACTTGACTTCTATTTCTCACAGAAAACAAAGCAAAACAAACAAAACAAAAAAAAAAACAAAAAAAAAAACCAAGCAAACAAAAAAAACCCATGAACTTCCAGTTACCTTTGCTCAGCATTACACACTGCCCCCCAAAACTCAGTGGAGGCTCTCCTTTAATTTCACTTTTGTTTACAAATTAACGAACCTATCAGTTTGGAAGTGCACTAACAATGGAAGGGTTTGTGCAAATAAACAAATCACGTGCTTAATTTTCACATGGAAATCCCTAAGTTAGAATCAGAGAATCCTATCTGGGATGGCAGCTGAATACTACTTGTCAACATTCTGGAAGAGAAGCATTCTGGAAAACTTGAAATTGCTAAACTGAATTCAATTGAAAATAAGTTGAAAAAGAGAAAAGAATTCTCTTACATGTTTGCAAATTGGTTGTCAGAAGCAGCTACCAATTTCAGGTGTTCTAATTTATCTGTTTTTCTATTTAGACAAATATTTAGGAAGCTTGATTTATAGGCAGTCCTCATCATTTTAAATTAGTCCTTCTAAGGATGGAATCACAGTACTTGTTACTTCTGAAAAATCTTGACCAAATGCCAAGAGCCTGTGTGAAGGAGCAATGCTCCAGAGAAAAATAACAATATTGTCAAGATTTTGAGCAGGTGTACCTACCTGGTTCATATGGTGCCAGAAAACATCTAGTGCAAATTGCATAACTCTGGTACCTCATACTGCAAGGGAATAAGCTGATCTTTTTCAAGGGCTACCTTCATATTCAGCCTGAAGGAAAACAACACGGGGAAACAGCCTGTGACATACCACAGCCCATGCTGTCACCTTTATTAATAAAAATTTGATCCATTTCACACCTGAAGAACTGCCTGACTGAACATTAAAAGTGCAGTGATGAAACAGTGCAACCCCGACTTTTCTAAATGCTGGCATCTCTAGCTTTCTTATTTGTCTTCAACAGAATGAAGTGTTGCACGGCTCCCCTTTAATGTCTGTGCACTGAGTTATTAAATAAATGACTGTGTGCAATGGCAGTGGCCCATGACACGCAGCTATTTCATACTCACAATGCAAATTCAGCTGGATGGATGAAGCTGTCAAAGTGCATCCTCAGTAGGATATTTGTTAGCCTCATTTTGCTGCTGTCACGGGCTATACACGTTATTCTGGCCTACTCTCATGCCAGGCAGGAGTTCTGAAGGCACTGCTAGAATAACCAAGTCTAGAAAGCAGCACAAAATTTACTTCTACCTCAATCTCCCTTTCAGAATAACAATAGAAGGATAAGCTGAAGCTTTATAACAGCGTAGAACAAATGGTGGTATAGAAACACAAGCATGATCAAGGAGCAAAAATGTGATATGCAAGATTTTGAGGACATATTTCATAATATTTTTGTGATTCCATGGCAGGGTTCTGAATTTCATCTTCTCTGGTAGATCACCGATATATACTGCTAATAGATGTATTAGCCTACAGAGGATCTGGGGGATGAATAATTATCTTCTGACATCAAGGATGGAAGACAAGTGAAGCCAAGAGATGTTAATGTGACCAAGCACCTCCACAACTACTACTGCCTGATAGGCCCCAGTTCCAGCTTCTGGAAGTGAAGAGAATGATGTGCTGTCTGTGCCCGGGCTGATGCTGGGCTCTCCATCACTTCTATTAACTGTGCTAGTGACTTTTGAGGCAGTTACTTGCATACTGAGCACTGCTGTGATGCAACTTAAGTTACAAGGAATGCCAGCAGAAGCTGACAGTTTTTGGACAGGATAGTAGTATGGACAGGATTGGAGTGTCCCACTAGAAATAGAGGCCAGGGTTAGTCGTATTTCTTCTGGTAATTCAATCCTCTCAAGATAACTGCTTTTAAGCATTCAACCTCCTGCAATCATACACAGTAAGTAAAGCCCTAATGATCTACATTCAGACACACACAACCACACCACCATGTACTCACATACACACACACACACAGATTATAAAAGCCAAAATAACTTTGGCACAACACAAAGAGGTGGCTGTCAACAAAAACAGATGGTCAAAGAATTGGGCAAACACTCAGAGTTCCAGAAATGAAGCTTTTGCTTTCATTCTAAATGCCACACTTTCTTAACCAGTTCCAGACAAGAGGATACATGAAGCCAGTCAAAAGCTAGCTTCCTGCCAGGCTTCTCTGTTTTCATGACAAAATTAAGAGTCCACAGATGGAATAACTCAAAGCTAATTTCTACACAGGTTGGTTTCCCCTCTCTCCCTCCTCCCCATGATTCTAAACAACAAGAATAACATATTGTAGGAAATTAAAGCAACAACTACAAGAGGAGAAAAAAAAGTAAAATTGGAGAGTTAGGTCATTTTGTTGCTATGACTTCAGTATGAGGAGAGCCGTATTTAATTCAAGAAAGTATTTTTCTCACTGTGTCCAAGAAAGCTGTTCTTACAAAAAGCCTGAAAAAAATCAGCTTCCACCATTCCAAGTACTTTGTTTCTCCCATTAACTGAAAGTAAAAAAAAATCTTACTCTGGTTCTGGCCTGTGACCAAACTACCAATGGCTTTAGAAAGTCCAAGCTTTCTTCCAATGTTCTTTTTATACCGCTTTCTCCTATATTCCCATCTTTCTGTTGACTGAAATGGAACCCACAGCAAAGCAGGTAAGGAAAAATGCTGTTGATCAGAATATGTGTAGCTTGCTGCGCAGTAAATTGCAACTGAAGTTCTTGACTGTCAGTGCTAGACACTCCTCTGAAACTGCAGGCGTAGTGACCCTAATGTTATAACCACTGAAGGTCGTAGAAGCAAAACGCAGTATGAGAGTTTTTGATAGTTCAGTAAG
Source organism: Cyrtonyx montezumae (assembly GCF_038088225.1). Classification (NCBI taxonomy): domain Eukaryota; kingdom Metazoa; phylum Chordata; class Aves; order Galliformes; family Odontophoridae; genus Cyrtonyx; species Cyrtonyx montezumae. Next base: position 23,915,104 of record NW_027071936.1, on the reverse strand, counting down.
TGTTAACATTTTTCAGTCCTAGAGATATAAAGTTTTAGCACACCCAAGAAGCATATCAAATTATTTTTCACCTGCCTTCAAATTGGAATCCCCAAGTTCTCAGCTGAGAACAAAGGCATTCAAACACATGGCGTGTGTTAAAAGTTAACCTCTCAAAGAGTTGGGGTTTGTCAGCCATCATTGCCCTGCTGTGTTTTGACTGAAACAAAAAGAATTGGAGAAGAGTAAGTTAAATAAAAAAAAAAACAAAACTGTTGTAGAAAAAGATATAAACATGGTTTTGTTTGTTGAGGCTGTAAAAAAAAAAAAAAAAACTGTACAAGAATGCATCAGGAAAGGTTTTGAGCCTAAACTGTGTGTTTTTCAACAGTTTGATAGTTGGAGTTCTCTGAACATAAACTTAGTACAAAACCACCACCATTTGCAAAAGCTCTGCCTGACTATTTTCAGATAGCTTAACAACATGAGATCAGTTCCAATGCAGAAATGAAACCACTTCAAGGACCAGCAGCTGCCATTAATGCGGACAGAAGAAATACATTATTTGGAACAGATTAATGTTAATATTTAAGACAGCTGAAAAAAATAAATCTACCCACGGACTTCAGCTTCATTCCAGTCTTTTGTCAACATACAGTACACAGCATAGAAAGTAGCACTGGATTTCCACTTGTGTTTAAGGCACTATTGTGTTGGAATTCAAAACCACCACCCTGTTACATAAGGCTCTGTGTGCTTCACAGAAACTTTAAGACCGCAAAATTCTTTCCTTTTGCTGATGGTCAGTTAGAGGTGGGAATATGGAGCTCCTTCTGGCTCTTGGCACTGAGATCAGAAATCTGAGGGCAGAACTCCTGATGTGACTGTTTCACCTGACATGAAAATAACTGTCAAGAAACTTCACTGTTACTCTCAATGTGACCCAGCAAGACTATGCCCAGATTCCCTCAACCTCAGGTCGTTTTCTTCATAGGGAGTAGGGATCACCACATCTCCCAGAGCACTTAACTGGCTGAAACATTAACTCTTGCCTTCAGTTGTTTTCCTGCTAGAACACACACACCTTCTGAATGGTTAGATCCCAGGGCTGAACAGGCATTTCTCTTTCTAGTACATTATAGTAGATTTCTTATACATCACTTCCTCTGTTCATACCTATAGGGTAAAACTGATTTCACCATGCACATCAACTACAGAACCACATCAGGATTTTCTTTGCATAAAGCACCCATTATGTAACTGAGCAAAGTGCTCATTAGCTACAGCGAGCACTGTAAATGGTGGAGGTTAGCTTGCTAAAAGACTGACCTTTCTGAATATCATGCCTCCAAAATAAACGGCGCTATTTGCTGCGTTTGAAGTTCTGGTTAATTGGAACCTCTTTTTCCTACATTTTGTCAAATGCAGTAAATGTCACTGCAAATTTTAAGTGACATTAACTTGGCAAACACATCTAATTTCCCAATGGCATGCAACAAACTAAACCGCTGTTGTTTGCACTATGCTTGTTAGAGCTGATCTCAAAGGTCCAATAGGTAACGAGAATTTGAGGAGCATCCATTTACACATGAGCTCCTACCCTTTGACTTCAGCAGTAGTTCAATTTATGATGATGCATCACGGAATGGCTGCAAAATTAGCTGTGTGGAACTATGCAGATAAAGGCAGTTTGTTGGAAACTTAAAACCAACGGCAGATTCTGCTCTGATCTGATTGTTTTACCTAGCCCAGGTACAATCTAAGGGCAGGGCAGGTCAAAGGCTTCCTACACCACTGTGAAGCTGAGATACTCCCAAGCTCTCTGATTTGGGAATGTTCAGATCTAACTCAGTTTCAAGCATTCTCTTTTTCTTCCCAGTGTAAATTTCAGACAGAGCAGTTAAATGCTCACCTACAGAACAGTAACTCCACATACTGACATGAAGAAGGAACCTAATTCCCAGCCTGCGTCTCACCTTTTGGGCCTCTGGGAATATTATAACCTGAGAAATATTTTTTCCCATTTTAAAAACCTCCTTTAGTAAAAAAAATGTCTTCTGCCTTCCACTAACATTTAATCTCTTTCCATACACGATACACTTAGGACAGTGATGTAAATGAAAGTAGTAATTTTAAATAGAACCAAAGGAAAATAAATCTCAGCGGAGATTATACTTATATAACTAATTATTTCCTACTTAATTCGTTACTAATCACATTATTATTTCCATACAGTCCTGTATCAGTTTCCCATGTAAGCTTTCTGCAATTTAATAAACACATTTTTTTTTTCATTACATATAGTTGTTTACAGAAGTAAACACACTCAAACACCAAGAAACGACTTCTGGGATTATCCAATGGCTCTTACTAATATAATTAAACCCTATGTATCCTCTTAACTTAGAGAACTTCAGCTGAAAACAAACAAACAAAAAAATGTAATGTCAGTAGGAAAAGACTGAACATATTTTAAGTAAGCTTTACCGTGACTGCCTTATCACAGTCTTAGGAGAGGACAAAAAATATGATTGCACATGCACGATGAATGACTTCTTTTCATTGGATTTAGGGCCCATCACTTAAGATGCTATTTTCCTTTCTTTTGGTGGCAGGGTACAAAATTACCTCAATACTATGTTACTGCTTTGATAGCACCTCTGGGGTGGGGTACACTGTGGGGTACACAAAGGCTGTACAGCAGAGGCTGCTGTGCAAAAAGGAAAAAGGCAGCTCCTTGACTCTTTGACTATAACTAAAATCTTTCTCTGCTGACCACTAGAGAATTCTTTCGCCACCTATCACTTTGATCTTAGAGCTTTGCAGCTAGTGCCTTAAAGCCATGGTCTGTTATCAACTGTGCACTCAGATTCCACCACTTCGGAAGCATTCTTCCAGTAGATGGAGTACGTGAATCAAAACCTCTGGAATTTTTCCTCACTGACCCTGCTGTTGCCTATCTTCCTGCTTTACTAGGGCACAATAGTATGCTCATGCTGTACATTTTTTAGGGTATACTCCTGTCTGTTTATTCAAGCTTGCTTTTATTTAAGATTGCAGATAAACTGTAGTAGCCTACACACAAATGTCACAAGCATTTCTTCTCCAAGTACTAGATCCTCAGCAATAGCACAGTTCTGCTGAGTTTTATAATCAAGTTCCTGTGGTCACGTGCACCTTCACATCTTTCACAAAAATTGTTGAGCAAAACAGCAAGATCCAACCTTCAGTGGGTATAGAGACAGCATAAGGAAGATTCTGGAGACTACTACTGCAAGAGACACAACACACTCACAAAGAATCATTGAATCATTAAGGTTAGAAAAGACTTTTCATCTATCCCAACCATTGGCCCATCCTCACCATGCCCACTGACCATGTCCCTCAGTGCCACAACTCCACAGTTCTTAAACAGCTGCACCACCTCCCTGGCAGCTGTTCCAATGCCCCTCCAATCTTATCTGAGAAGAAACTGTTTCTAATATTCACCTTGAACCTCCCTTGGCCACATCTTAAGCCATTCCCTCTTGTCCTATTGCTGTTACCTGGGAGAAGAAGCTGTTCCCCACCTCATCACAACCCTTTTTCAGGGAATTGTAGAGAGCAATAAGAGCTCCCCTGAGCTGCTGCTTCTCAGACTGAACAGTTCCAGAAGAAGCAACAAATAAGTATCTTAAGAAACAAATACTACTGATTTAACTCTTCAGAAAGAGGGTGAGCAAGGTCAGATCACAGCAAAACTGGGACAGTATTATAACCAGAAGATAAAAAGTCCTTCTTTCAAGAATGAAGCCTACCTGAGTCATTTAGGTATCGAGAACATGACATTACATTCATCTTTACCTTTGATATCTTAATAAACTTCTGTATGCTCAAGGAGTCATCCACTCTCACAAGATTTCCCACTCTGTCTGCCAGAAGTTATCCAGATGTATCACTGCCCCTGACCAAGGAAGCTTAACTTCAGGGGAATTAACTCTCCTGCCCCATAGTCCACAACTCCAACAAGCCAGAGTTTTCAGAAAAGAGTAAATCAGTAAGTAGCCACATACATATTGGTGTAATAAATCAGATATCTTGGACATGCATTAGTACTGCAGTAGCTGTCTCTTAACCACTCTGGCAGCTGACACCAAGGAACTGCCTAGCCCAGCATGCTGTGACACCTTGGTAAGAGGACTATGCAGCAGGCACACAGGGACACACAGTCAAGTCTCCAGCCCCTAGCAATTTGCAGCCTTCAGATTTTGTGAGCTCAAGAAGGCTTTTCTATGCTTAACAAGTTTCAGTGGGTTTCATTTCCAGGCACTTGTCCAAACTCCCCCATGTCTGACAAGCCATCACTCACTCACTCAGACCTGTGCACAAACCTGACATGCACTTCCAGGAGACCTCAGTGGCTTCTGCTCACTGCTCAGCCACACCTTCCATCCCCAGCACAAAGTCAGCTGCATATATCAATGCAGATAGCTTGTATAAGGACCCTCTGCAGTCAAACTATCTGCCCCCTTGATATATAGAAAGAACTGAAGCAGATATGTGACAGAAAAGCCCTAATTTTTGGACAGTGATGGGATGCATCACAGCAAGGAAAGATTGTGACAAAATTTTAGTCAAGCAGTCACTTGCTCAGCATCATTCCTGCAGTTGTCTACTCACAAAGAACACTGAATTACTCCTAGTCTGGTGAGGATTCAGCTTTTACACTAGAAGAATTAGAAATGTGTTTCCCTTTCGGTTGCTTATTCTGCTTTCTGTAACTCTTCCGTTTATCCTCTTCTGCAGTGCCCCAGCTCCCTAGGTTGGTGGCATCTCACACAAAACCACTAGTCATAGACACACTTGTAAGCCAAAGCAGATGTAACGTGATAAACAGAAGTGAGTCGTTCCTTTTACTGCTGCATTTGTAGTTGCATACGAAGCACACAGCAACCCAAGTTCCAGTGTCATTCCTGCTCCCAGCCTTGTGCTGCCAAGGAGTGAAAGGACCCTCTCCTACTCAGAGGGTGTCTTAGTCTTCCTTAGCCTTGTAGCACAAGTAGAGATCAATTCTGTTTTCTGCAGCACATAAGAACCTCCAAGCAAAAGCTAGTTCTTAGTGTACAGTGCTCCAAGCACTGATGCATAGCTCTGTTGCAGTTAAGAGTCTTCTGAAATGACATACTCAGGAGGAGACAACCCCCTCCTTCCTTCCCACTTTGATCAATCCTAAAACTGTTTTTGACAGATCTCCTCCCCCCTTCCTATTAACACTCCTTCCTCCATCTCCCCTTCCAGAGCAAGGCTGTGTGTTTAAGCATTCAATTCCTACAGGAGCTCTCCGGAGTTGAGCATCTTTATTACTCTAAGAAGATAAAAAGCAGAAAGCAAAGCAAAGGGAGAATGGGAAGGTACTTAAAAATCCTTCCTGCAAGGTCAGACGCTAATACACGGTGAAGCTATTAACAAAAAAAACCCTTAAATTTAACACGTCCCTTGAGCAAGATCATGTACTCTGTCTCCTTTCCTCCATCTGTCCCTTCCTCTCTGCCCTGATTCCTGATGGGACAGACCTACTGAGACAGGTCTGACAAAGCCTTGTCAACCAGAAGTGCTACAGGGTAATTTGGAAGGAATTCGAAGTACATTTCAGTGATTCTCCCTATGTTTCCTTCACTCCATCTCAGTTGTCTGGATTCCATTTTCACTTTGCTCACCTAGAGATTTGCCTTCATTGTATCCTTTCTCCTGGAAACTTCATAAGTTCTAGGAGCTTTACAGCTGGCATTCTTCCTTCCAGGAAAAAAAAGGTCCTGCCACATGACCACCGACATGCTGCTCCCACTTCTCGACACCACTCGTAGCAACCCTCAGCATCTGTGCACCATGAGTGATGTTTTTCAACTACCAGTAGATGTCTACTGCCCTACTCCTTCAGCCCAGATTAGCAACATGCACTGGAACTAGTCAAATGCTCACAGTGCCCTCAGTTCTTCTCCTTTACATACTTACACTGCCCAGAAGTGTGTACAACTAACCCCTACCTACATGCAGCCACTACCAACACCGAAAAAGCAAGCCTACCATACCCATATTTTGTACTGGTTTTCTTCTTTTACCCAGCCTATGTTACAGAAACCTACATCACCTGGATCCTCAACATAAGTCTCATTTGCTTTAGCAGTTACCACAAACAGATTCTCATTTCCACCTAGAAGTTTGCAGCACTCTCTTGGGTCACAGTATATACTACCAGCAGCTCACTGCTGTGGCGGGGTTATCCTCCAGTTTCTGAGCAGCAGCCTTATGAACAAAATCCTGCGCATCTATAGCTATAATGCTTACTCAGACATTCAAGCCTGCTTTGGTCTCTCTTCATTCTGCCTCAGGCCTAAATCAGGCCAACCCTAACCAGAAGGGAGAGCTCTCTAAAGCCTCCATTAACCCAGTGCAGGCTTTCAAAGGCTAAAAGAATTTTTCTCTAATGAGAGTTTTCCTTCCAGCTCTTTGACTAAGCGTAGTGGCCAGAACAGCAAAAGTGACAGAAATGTTCAGTGTGCATCTTAGCTTCAGCCTGTGTAGCCAGGCAGAATAACTGTGGCTGAGTGAATATGTGAAGATGCATTCCGTTATGTGAATAAGAAGAAACCCTGAACAGGCAGTCATAACTCTGCATCGTGGTGTTGATGACTTTTTATAGCACTTAACCCTTGGAAAACTCTATGTAGGGTCTACTGAGGGCTGTGGCCACAACTTATAGCTCAAGTGGTTTATCTGAAAAGAGGGGAAGGGAAGAAATGGGTGGGAAGGGAGGAAGGGGGGAAGAGAAGGTTAACAGGATAGAACTACATGGGTTACCACTGCAGGTGGGAGCAAGGAAAGGAAGAGAAAAGATACATTGAAAGTAATGAAAATATCACCGTGATTGTAAAAAAAACAAACAAAATGCTTGGTGAATGCTGAAATAATTACCACGTTACCATATAGCTAATGTTAAGGATATTTTGGAGCTAGTATAAAGGGCAGGGAGAAGAGTTCATACTGTGAGTTTTTCAAGATGATCAAGCAGGGTGGTTATTTTGCATTAGAAGAAATCACAACAGTGCTCTTCTGAAAAGAGGAGTAGGTGCTTAGTGTTCTTTATCACTCTCAGAATTCCCTTTACACATCCTGGTGCCACAAGAGACGGATCATTTTATGTTCCTTTCGAGCAAAGACAATCAGCAATATGTACAGGATACCTAGATGACTCTTTTTAAAATAGTCATGATCTTAAATTCACAGTAGTAGTATCTTAAGCATGCCAGAGGAATAACCTGGAAACAAATGCACTGAATGCACTTGTTTTTAATACTTCCATTAACAGCATTATTATTACATCAACAACTTCAGTTTTTCTCTGATTTACCTTTGGGACACTAACATGACATCAACGAACCTGAGGTAAAGCATCTGTAGTCATCCTACTTCAAACAGTTCTCTTCAGTTGACAGAAGTGGATTCTCAAGAGGCTGCTGTTAATGCACCAGTATAGTGCTAAATGGTAAAAATGCAGTTAGAACTGAACTTGGACACACCTCCAAGACCTGAACGATTTTGTCTCTACGTGAGCTTGGTCCAGACCTTGATTTTCCTCACACTGACACTGCGTGTTTGTTTATTTCTAAACTACAGCCACATCTGCAGGTCTAAGTGCTGAGATCCCTAAAAGGTGCACGACTTCTGTACCTTATTTTCTTTCAATCGTCTATAGACGAAGAGTTAATATGGACACTCTGTACCTTTAAAAATGACTATAACATTTGGCTGCCTTTGGGCTGTCAGCTAGGATGGTTTCTAAAGTCATCTACTGCTGTATGTTAAACATAATTGAAAAAATTATTTTGGAGAGATTACAATGCTCCAGTGAGATTTCATTCAGTTGACAAACAATATCTGCAACAGATTCCATTCAGCCCAGTATCTGATGCTGTAGATACCGCTCTATAGACATCTGAAACAAATTTCCACAGTGGCAGACAATTTGATTTGTCTTTTTTTCTCCAACAAACCCACTTCGTAGAAGGAAGAGCTCTATCCACTGTCAGCTCTTCAGTCTTCCCTACAGCTAGTTCACATATATAGAACAGTCACCTCATGCTTTCCTGAAATTATCATGCAGATTGCTTACAGAGTGACTAATATGATTTTCCTTATTTAGAAGTCAACAGATGTTTAATATTGCATGTTCTGTTTAGCCTGATTTATGTCATGCTTGAGGTGTCAAAGCTGAGAGGCTGGCCACAGAAACAGCTGATGCTGCTGAACCTTGCCCAGGACTGCTGCAGTTACATGGCTGGACACTGAATGGTCAGACCACAGGAAGTGGGGCATTAACAACTGTATTTCACCTAAGAGCTCCAGGAGATCTTATGGTCTAAAATCCCAAGTTTCATCTCACTTGCATGAAGTATTGCCTAGAGTAGCATCTAGCATGTAAAGACAAAGTAGAAAAAAAATATTCAGGCAAAGTTTACTCAAGTCTTTTTTCTAATGCATTAATTAGATAACATCACATCTCCCAAACAGAAGTGTTTCATTACCCTTCATTTTCAGTCTATCCCTCTGCTCAGGTGCCACTGTAATGGAGACCTAACTCAGACAAAAAGCCTACCTGTACCATCTTAACCTTTTCTGGCATCAGGCACTTAGGAACAGTTTGTCACCTGCTTAGGATTAGCCAGAGGAGTCCCTTCTCTCATCACAACTATGCTTTCATTTCCCCTGTCATGTTTTCCAGGGCATCTTATGAACATGATGAGTCACACCAGAATGAGACCCAATTGCACTACAACCTCATAGACTTAATTCCTAGCATACTAAAGGCTAAGGGCTCCTCTGCCTTCCTGTCCCTTAAAGAATAACAAAAATTATTTACGGTCTCTCTGGGCTATTTGGTTTAAGCCTCTCCAGCTCAAGTATGACACTTTCTGGGACACTATTATGTTTCTTACAGCTCTCTGACTAGCAATCACATCTGTACCTGACTGTCAGGGGACACTCTTGGCTGAGCCAGCCACCTTGGTCGATTGCTGAGAGCTCTGAAATTTCTCAATTGAAACATTTGAAAGTTAATGAACCCTTCTAATACAAAGCTCCCACAGCTCAAGAGTTCTTTTATGAGCCTGACAAATGGCAGATGCAATAGGAAAACCTGACTGCAGACAGGCCTCTATTTAAAAAAGATTTCAAGGCAGAAGGTCGGATTCTCAGCCTCTGCAGAGGAAACAGCAGTAAGTACCTGCAGAGCTCTGTCATAGGACACTCAAGGCCACAAGTGACTGCAGCTGCAAAGAACTGTAAAGGTTAGAAAAGACCTCCAAGATCACCAAGTCCAACTCCAACCCATCCCCACCATGCCCACTAACCATGTTCCTCAGTGCCACATTTCTGCGGTTCCTGAACACCTCCAGCGATAGTGACTTCACCACCTCCTGTTGCACTCTTGTGATCTAGGAAGTCTGGATAGTGTATTCCCTTTGTGCTTCTATTCCCAGTATACCTATAACTTTAAGAGCTGTTTGCCCATCCATTTTGTAGCCACTGCAGCACATCAGTATTTCAGCAAAATGCTTCTCATATAGAAAAGTTCCAAGAATTTTTACAGATATTTAACAAATCCTTCAGCAGAAGGCAGAACAATGAAAATCCAGTGTCTCACCCCAAACAGTGCAATTTGCTTTTGCCTTCTGCTCATTTTAATAAAACCTCTGTTCTGCATTGCTGTGCTCCTTAACGAAATAGCACAGCTATGTCCAAGGATAGCCCTGGACCAGCCCTTTGTCTTATATTTTGTGTTTTTTTTCTTTTTTTTTTTTTCCTTTTCCAACTGCTAAGCCTGCAACTGGGGTTGGGGATGGGGAGAGGGGGAAGGGAGGAGAATCTGGTGAACAGCTGGGGCCCATCACTTTTCATTGCAGGTCTTGGAGAGATGTGGTTGACAGAGTGATGCACAGAGGCTGTCCCAGTTAATGACTTCACCATTCTCCATCATTATCCCCATCATTAGGAAATTAGGAGGACAGAAGGTATTTACTGTAAACCTGCCACCTCCCAAGGAGAGATAAATAGAAACTGATAAATGGGATCTTCTGGTGCTGTTCGTCTATTAACCTTCTGCTTCCCAGTTTAGGCATATGCATGCTATCCTGCCATTAATATCCAGTAATTGACATAGCAGTGGGCAACACAATCCTACCTTTAGCACATGAACATCTCCTGCACTGCATGCAAGAGCAAAACTACATTGACAGCAAAGCTTTGCTAAGCAGGTCAGTGGAGATATCCTTAGTAACTGCTGACACTGCAGCTCTGAGGTCAGAACCACCACTCCATTGCACCTGAAAAAAAGCATAGATATGGTACAGAATGAGAGAGAGGACCATGCATGCATAGCCTTCCTCCATAGAAGGAGGAACAACAAAACAGCCAGAAGAAGCATTCTCTCCCAGGGCTGAGCTGCTATCCATTTTGTCAGCCTACCTCTACACATGGCTCACAAACACCTCCAGAGAAGAAAGTTCTACTTGGTTACGATCTCTGGACACCAAGGAAAGTAGGATTTTCATCATCAACTTGAAGTAATATGTTCTGGAAACTTAAAACAAAGCAGAATTTCAGATCTGACGTTGCTACTCAGAAAGTATAGAATCCTTCAAATTGTTTGGCTGACATTTCTGCAGTTCTGCTACAGAGGAACTCTTTGAATATACTAAATTGCTTTAGCTCTTTCCAAGATGCAAAGTCTTGTGGGGTCACATTCTTAGTGACCAAGCCCTGGGAAGCTGAAACAAATCATTACTGAGGCAAACCAGGATTTTTTCCTGATGCAGCCCCCTTGTCCCAAAGTCTCAAAGAGACTTTCAGGTCAAACAAGCATTCTCTCAAATAGTTTCTTGCACCTATAATGCCATAACTTACCAAAACCTCACCTCACTGCTACCTTGCAGATTTGAGGTTAGGCTGGACCAGGTTCTTAGAACCCTGATCTAGATATTCCTGTTCATTGCAGAGGAGTTGGGCTAGATGGCTTTTAAAAGTCCCTTCCAACTCAAATAGTTCTATGGCTCTATAATTCACATTATTAATTGCTTGTACTTTTACCACCTCTGGGCATTTTCCTGTCAATCATCATAGTAGTTGCTTTCAACTCACATGACTAAAACTTGAGGTAAGATAACAGCTGCATTTCTGATGAAGTTAAACCACAAGTTCCCATTAACTCTGACGTACATTTTGAAAAACTCCCACATGATCGTGGGAACTCTAAAGAACCTTTTTCTAGAAACTTTTTCTCAACTTTCTGCCTATTCTTGCATTCATTATGCCAGCAAGTGAAGCAGCAGCTATCTCCTGGACGGATGGCTCCATTCTCTTTGAATGCAAGCATTTCTGTCTTCTAAGCTTTAGCAGGATCTGCAGCAGCAAACTCCCATCCAGGTAACACTTCTCAGAGACTTACAGTGAGCAAACCTTCTTACTTGAAGAAGGAGAAACATAACATTTGAGATTACTGAAATTCTAGGGCCTCAAAAGAGTTCAGTATTGTGCTTCTTCGAATAATTCAAAAAAGACATTGCTAAATGAGAGCAGGAATTAAAATCAGATGGTTTCCTGAATAAAATACCATGCAACATAAGCCCAGGAGAAATACAGATAAGGTATTTCCCTTAGGGAAGAGAACTGCACAGAAACAGCCTGTACACAAATGCACCTTAGGTATCACCACTGTGGTGAAACTTTATTCAACAGAGTTCATACCTCCAAGCTTCAAGGCACACAGGACCATATTTTGTTAGCTCCGGTGTTGGAAAGCATTTGCTTTCCAGAACATTTCAGTCTTGTTCCATCATCTTTCTCCTTCCACCCTCAACAGAGTGAAGTTTTGCTTCTAATAGTAAAATCCACACTACTGCTTTACATTGTAAGAATTGCACATGCATAAGCATTAACAGCACTAGTAGAAAAGTAAAATGACTCCAATCTGAGCCCATTTCATGTGCAGTATCATTCAGCACACTCTTCCAAATCCACTCTTCCAAAGCCAGCCTGAACTGCTTTCTCAGCTCTGGGATGGTTCAGCCCATAGTTCAGCACTAGATGACCAGGGCGATGCCTCTCATTTGACACAGCCTCACTACCTTTTAACATGGCCCGCCAATACAGAGAAAGCACCTGCCTGGTCTACAGGTAGGATCTGTGCTACCCCTTCTTGATGGTTGGACATGATGATCCTAGCGGTCTTTTCCAACCTTAATGACTCCACGATTCTACACGCACCATCGTGCACACATTAATTCAGTGTGGGAGGCTAATAAAAACGTGACTGTGAAAGCGAGTTCTAACGGTAACACGAGTATTAATTTCCATCTGTCTGAGCAACTGCCAGTGTCCATCAATTACAGCAATAGCCAACTAACAGTTGCAGCTGCAAAATAAAAAAAAAAAAAAAAAGCAGAATTAACATTTCAAGTTACTGTCATTCACCTGAATATTTTACAGTTGTAATTAGCAAGCTGGAGAAGCTGTCAGCAATCAACATCAGCCAATCTGTCTGCGCCAGGAACTGGTCTGTCTGCCAGAAATCGTCTTCGACAGCTTTTTTCTCCCCTTGCTTCCCCCCATTAAAATTTTTACTTCAAATCTCCCTAATGCTCTCATATTCTTTGCCACTACTCACTAGAATTGAATGTGTCAAAACAAAGAGAGACAGAATGACTGACACTTACAGGGTCAGAATTATTTCTCCCAACCTCAGCACAAAAAAGCATGCTACTGTCTTTCCCCCAGCTCCATTTCCCTGGACAATAATACGCCCCATCATAGAATTTGAACCTCAGCGCACTCCAGAATATTTCTCACTTAGAGATATAAGGATGGAAACGAAAAGAAACATTCCTACTCTTTGATGAGCATATGCAAATTGTTTCTCATTCTTTAGCATAAGAGCTTGTTGGACTCCAAAATCCCCACTTGCTCTGTCCACTTTGGGCAGCAGATCCCAAGGCAGCATTCTCAGTGCTCTTCCTTTTTCTGCTGTAGCACAACAAAGCAGGGGTAGCTGTAAATGACTTGGGATAACTTGTTCTCACAGGAGCACCACCTCATGTAATTAACTATTAACTGACATCGTTTTACATGGATGAGCTCTCCTTAGCTACTGGAGCAGCACTGAGGTCATCTCCAACATCGTGACCAGAAATCCCAGAGTGTAGTGCAGCAGTGGATAGCATATAAAACAAAACGCTGCCTCAAAAGGAATGTCCATTCTGCACACATACTTCGCCACCTGACCTCTGTTTGATGGATTAATTAAAGCAGTTGAGCAACCAAACAAGGGGTATGGACACAACAGATAAATAAGAATGCTCTCCACAGCTTTTACATCCACCAGTGTAAAAAGCCATAAACAAGTGCTGGTTTCTTCAGAGACCGCCGCAGTAGGAATTTCATATATGTTTTCACATCAAGATTCACAAACATAGTGGAGTTATTTTAGGATTTATGAACTACAGAGAAACTACTTGAGCACTGAAAAATAACAATGAGAGGAAAGTCCCCATGAAAACTAAAGACCTGAAGAGCAAGCTTACAGGGTGAAGTTCTTTCACACATATCTTCCCCACTTACCCCTAAGCACAAAAGATAAGTGGCAATAAAATGAAAAGCTACTACAGCACAAAACAGAGGGACTTGAGGCCTCTTTGTGTGATTAAAGGCTCTACACAACATCAGACAGAGCTAACCTAGTTCACACTAAGCACAAGACATAAATCTCTCACACATACTGCCTTCACTCCCCTCCTTACAGGGGCGTGGGCAAAAACCATCAGGAGTCAGCAAGGCTTTTTTCCATAAGGAAGCAGAAAAAATATGCATGATGTATTGGCTTGCGCTTTAAGGAAAAAAAATGTTGATTAAAGGACATGCAGAACACACTCTCACTCTAATATCAATCATGAAAGCACTTGGCTTTGTTGAACCTCATTCAGTTCACATGGGCCCACTCCTCAAGCTTGTCCAGGTCCCTCTGGGTAGCATTCCTTTCTTCTGTCCTATCCACTGCACCATTCAAGTTGCTTTTGTCTGCAAACTAGATGAGGGGGTGCTCAATTCCATCATCTATGCTGTTGATAAAGATGTTAAAGAGTACCAGTCCCAATACAGATGCCTGTGGGACATTGCTGACACCAGCCTCCACCTGGACATAGAGCTGTTGACAACAACCTTATCCACCAAATAGTCCATCCTTCAAATCCATATCTCTCCCAGTTAGAGATAAGGATGTGGTGTGGTACTGTATCAAAGGCCTTGGTAGATGATGTCAGTTGCCCTTCCTTTGTTCACCAAAGCCATCATTCCATCATAGAGGACTGCATTTCATGTAGCATCTGTCTGTCCCCACAGAAAGAGCTTAAGGTTGTGCCAGGGTTAGGACCAGGCTTAGCTAGTAGTGTCAGCCAAAAGTGATTCAGGTGGAGAAAAGATGTAATGAAAGAAAACTGTAGTAACCACTTCCAAAACAAAATACGATCACAGCCCCTTGGCCCAGCCTGGATCTGCTGGAGTCATTTGGGGGGCTCTGGCATGCTGGAGCAGAACACTATCAGAAGTTTGCGTGGCTCCAAAACTTTTCAGAGGAGCAGATGAAGGAGGTCAAAATGTGACGCGGCTGGCCAGGCTCTGCCGTGCAAGCCAAGCTGTCGGATTGACTGCAGGGCAGCTGAGCCATCTTGTCTTTCTGGCAGGCAGGAGGCATTTCCAGGTTTGATGGAAAATGCAGAGACAGACATGTGTGTGTAGCAGAGGGCTGACTGGAGGAATCAAGGGGAAGAGATGGGTAAGGAAACACTGGGTGCTGTGCCGGGGAGTTAGGAGGAATGTCGTAATTCCTTTAGAGATGTCTAGTTCTGACACCCTGTTTGAAAACTGATAAAAGAGGTGTGCAGTGGTGTTTTTAAGCTTACTGATCCAGAGCCTACTTTCTGCAGCTCTCCACTTCTGTCAGGTTGTCTCAGTTTTTTGATATTTATCCCTGCTAGCAACTGTTTTCTCTGTGAGAAGCCTGGGTGACAAAATATAGGCTATCCTTCACAGGCACAAGAGTGTTGTATGCTGTCACAAACGGAAGACTTCTGCAAACCCACTGGCACAGTGGGTGTGTGAACTCACTACTTCTATCTAACATATATTCTGTCCTGTTCAAGGATACGGTATTAATTTTTATTTAAAACAAACAAAAAACCCACATTTTTTTGTGCATAGTAAAGGCATTCAAAGGCCTACAGTCTTATGTTCTCAAATTTGAGAAAACAAAATCAGGATGTCAATTGTGCGTGGAGCGGTGTTTAGCATCAACAACAGCTTTGTTCTTTAACCACACTGCTAAAAAGATAGAGCAGTTTATAGAAAATGATTAAAACTTATATGTCCTGTGGTTCTCTCAACTTCAACTGAATCACGTCAAGACACTGCTCAGGTGAGGAGGTGTTTGTGGAGCTAAGCATTTGTTTTATGAAATTAAGATGGTTAAAGCCTAGAGTAGCACTAAGCTGAGCAGCAGAATTGCTATTGCCTTTGCTGTGAGCAGTATTTGGTCCTAAGCATACCTCAGATTTGTTTCCATTGGCATGATCCTCATTGAACAAGACTCTTAGCTGAGCTTTCTAGTCCTTGGCACCTCCTTCCTTGTGGTCAGCAAAGAAACAGCTCAACATGCAGCTCACACATTCACCCACAGCTTGAGTAAGAGCCATCTTCCTTGCCAAACTTACTTTAGGCTTCTCTGATGATGTGTCCTCTTAGAAGACAAAAATCAGGATGCAACTAAACGAATTCAGTGAAGCTCTTCCACAAAAAAAAAAAAAAAAAAAAGCCTGAAACAGAAATACAGGGCTGTCACTGAGGCATCTCTGCTCAGCATGTATTACTTCACAATAAACATCAGGAACCTGTTTTCCTGGTGGTGTTTACCATTACATCTGTTAGAAAAAAAAAAAAAAAAGAGACTGCTGTTTGTCATCAGTACAACAGTTGGAATGACATCCAGGAAAGCCTCACTCTGCAAAACAACATTCAGTTCCAAGCAGGGGATTTAAGAAATACAGACCAGCCTCTTTGGGCTGCTGCATCCCTCAGTCCTTCTGGTTGGCAGATAGACACAAAGATGACCTCCACTGCTAAGGAGCAGTTCCTAACTCTGTCCAGTGGAGCAGGAACTGTTTGTGAGGAAAAAAAACTATCCAATACAGGATTCTGGGGGAAATCTTTATTGTGGAGAGTGTAGTTTTCTCTTATAATACAGATTGATTTTTGCTTTTTAAACTAATGGGACTTAACTGGACCCATTAAAATCTTGTTCTCTGATTGCAAAACTCAGAGGCCATTGTAAAGAGGTCTGTATGTAGCAGCATGCAGGCTCCCTGTCACCAGTTTGTCAACAACACATCTCACCATTTGGCAATCCTTGCTTGCTTGCTTGCTTGCTCACACCAGTTTCTCCTGGGCTTGGCTCCAGTGCCTTTGGAGGAGTTCTGTGTTTATCTGAAAGGAAATAATTGATCTCAGCATTAAGACCTTTTTCTCTCCAACTTGAACTTTATATCTAACTCTCATTTATTTGCAGCTCCCATAGAGAGTCTTTGTACTTCACTTCCAAGAGTAAGATGTGAGAGCAAATGCAGACTAAATATGTCCTGGAGTACATGGAGAAAACAATCCACTGACAAGAAAGTGATCTGATTGCTTGGGAGTACAAGACAGTACAAAACTACAGAGAAGGATGACAGGATCCATTGCTTTTCACTAGATCATGGTATTTCCAGACAAAAACTAAGAAAAGGCAGCTCTAAAGCAAGCAAACAAACAAACAAAAACCAAACAAAAATGTAAGTTCTCTGAGAGGATTGGAATAATGCAATAACCGAGTATTTGGTTCTGTACAGATAAGAATAGCTGGTTGAGAGCTATTGCTTTCCTTAGAAGCATTTCTGAGAACCATTTTAAGGATACTCAGATTTTTCCACCCCAAAGCAAAATATCAGACATTCACCATCTTTTTCAGTGCAATTAAAATATTTGCAGGCAAAGTGGACAGAAGAGCAATCTGTAACAATCCTTGGAAAGTGGTTCTGACTCCTAGACACTCTTTCCTGCATAGCAGCTGGGGTTTAATTGCTTTATTGGGAAGTGAGCATATAAGCTAGAGAGAGATCAGATTTCTGATCAAGCATCCAAAATTAATGTAAAGATGACAGTAATAAATTTCATTTGAAGGATACACCAGTGCCAAGCCATTTAAAAGAAAAAAAACAAACAACAACAACAAAAAAAAACCAAAACAAGTAGCATGGAAACTGAACAGGAAAACATGGTTAAATACTGTTCTTCTGTCTTGAACATAGTTTCAAGCTATGTTGCTCATTAAAATTCCTGACTTTCTAACAGATACACTGTCCCTTTCTTTTCCTGTTAAATAGTATTTCTATAGGGAATGAAAAATTATGTAATTCAAGCGATGGAAAAAAAATTATTGATGACCCAGCAGGGTATTGCTTAAAAGTTTCCTGCCTGAATCATGAGATTTGTTTCTAGCTTTCTTCATGGGCTTTGGCAGCTTGTGATGCATGCATGTCATTAAGAGCTTCCAAGATAGCAAGATAGAAAAAGGTTTGCGGCTGTAACACAACCGGCCATCTAGTGGGAAAGAGGGAAAATGACTAGGTGAGTTGAGCATTTCTCTCCTCTTTTTAAACTCTCCACCACAGTCCACTTAGGTTGCAGTTTGACCAAGGTAATATTTTCTGCCCCAATTACCTCCTCTTAGAGGAAAATGCACAATTCCTACCATCTCTTTCAGCCACAGCTAACTGCTCAGAAGTTAGAACACATACCCAAACCTCAATAGCTTCCCCCTAATGTTAAAAAGGAAGACCAACCATACTCGCTGGAAACCAATCTCCCATTATTTTGACTTCTTTATCATCACAGAAGGAGCCAGAGGAAAAGGTTGAGTTCATCTACTATCAAATTATCCTGGAACACTTCAGGAAATAATCCACAGGGGCTAGGAAGCAAATGTGCATTGCTACTGTCAGCTGTTTATCCGTGCTAAGCCTCCAGTGGAAAGGAGCTATGTGTCAACAAGGCCACGGCTATTTGAGAAAAATTACATTACTTTCCTGACATTTGTGATGGCATCCTGGTCTAAAACTAGCTTAAACGCTTCTCACAGAAATACTAGGAAACGGAGCCATAAAAAATGTTGTTTGAAAAATCAATATCATCAACAAACAGCAAAGTGCTGGGGCTGTTTAGAACAAAGTCTTGTCAGTGGTTGTTATGTTTCCCCTGCAGTAACCACAGACCTCAGCTGCGCACCAATGCCAACAACAGGCAATAACAGAATTTGTGATACTCACCTCCATTCATTTCCAGAGTTTCTGCACCTGCCAGGCCAAGTCAATGTGGGTAGTAACATAAGGAGGAAGCTATTGAGGATTGGGTACATGTTCAAACTTCTGGTGAGCCGATCAGGTGGCAATTTATAGAGCAGAGGGGAATTTATTCAAGGGAAGTGCCCACATTAAAACATCTGAACTGATGCTCCAGTCTCCAATATTTATAATGCTTTACACGAGGTTGGTACCCAATGACATTACTCTGGTGTGCCATTTCTTGCAGAGAATGGTACTGGGAAGCTTAAACATGCTTTCCATCATGTTTGACAGAGAAAAATGAGGGAAAATTAAGCAGCATTAAAAGAAATTGGTCAGATATAGAGATCACAGCCTGAAAGGGGAACATTAGGCATAGCATCCTCTGTCCTACCTACCATTGCAGTGATCCCCCACTCGATGAGGGTAATCCACCCACTTCCGCATCTGACCTTCACCACCTGTTGCTGGAGCTGTCAGGAAGCGTTCCGAAGATGACAGTAGTTACACACACACACTCAAAAATACCATTACCTTCACTATCACTTTCCATTTCTTTCACTTCTTAAAAAAAAAAAAAAAAAGATAGGAAGGAGAACGAAGCTAATAAAATCATTTCATCATCAAGACACAGCTCAAAGTTACTGCAATCCCACACAAGTTATGCACGGTGTATCTTTGAGAATCAGGGCCCACAGACCTGGCAACAACTCTCACGGCATTCTCTAAACACCCTCTTCGTTTGTCACAATGACTAATGAGTCCTGAAACATCAGATGCCCAAGGGACAGTGGTCCAGACGAGCAAGGTATCTGCACTCACCTTGACATCACATGTAACTAGCAGAAGAAAGTGCCTCAGACAGCATTGATTTCAGGATAATTCATTAAGAACTTTACCTTATTAAGCATACTTAAATCCCCATAAAACAGCAGATCTTTCCATGCTCGAGTGAACTGTAGCATTTCTTTTCAGTGGGACAGCCACACTTTTCCACAGCTCTGAATTAATTCTTGCAGGGAAGAAGAGAGTGGCCCAGTAAAAGGAGCGCTGCTTGGAGTGATGAGATCTCCTTGCTGTCTCACATTTATTTTCTACAAAAAAAAAAAAAAAAAATCTGATATGGCAGCTTTTTTAAAACTTGTTTATTGGGAAGAGGTCATAACCTGCACATTGCTCATAACAGGTCAGGTACGTGATTAAAGGTTGAGGAAACTGAAATGTTGCATGTGAATCTCTGAGGCAGAAGCTTGATGAGGAGATGGAGCTTGTTTTAGAGTGAAACAATGCTAGCTTCTCAACATCACAGGCTGCCAGGAGGCTGTAGTACTAGTAAAAGGAAGATAAAATAATTCTGCCTCTATGCATTAACAAATATTACTTTTCCATACAGCAGGACAGGCAGTTACTAGAAGGAAACCCTTCTTTAAAAAGAACATTAAGAAATCATGCCAGCCTTAAAGAACTGACAGTCAAAAGAGACAGAAGAAATAGAAACATTTGAAAACATCTGATAAAAAAAGGAGGGCAAAGATCAGCTGCTTGTCCCAGGGTGCTTTACCACCCCAGTGGGAAATGAGAGCTGAGTTCACACCTCCCAGGACCTATCCCACTGACCTAACCCACAAGTTTTTCTTCCATCTCTTGTGCTGTTGGCTTTACATGGGAAAGATTAAGAGATATTAGGACTTTTCAACGTGTTGTTGCAGTTGTTACTACACCTTCCTGTCGGATCTTATACTTCAAGAAGTTAAAAGGTTGTATTCACTATTTTTCAACTGGAGTTGCAATGCATTCCAAAAGTACGAGACAGGAAGCAATATGTTTCCTTTCCTCCTCCTCCTCTCACCTTCTACTTTTAACTTCAGCATGAAGCTAGTACAAAGAGCAGACAGAAAACAAGAAGTGTACATCTCCTGTAGTGCCATAGCTTTCCTCCTGCCATCCCCATGAAATCTCCTGGTCAAGAGCTGCAGTCACACTAAGCAGACTCACTCAATTACTCAGCACCTGGGATGAAATGAACAAAAATCAATTAATGCCCTCATTGTAACAGATAGCTGGATAAAAATACTCCCAAACTTTACAAGAGTAAGAAGATGCTTAGGAAACGGTGGGGAGAGACAAAATAAATGACAAAAACTCAGACTCCTCTGATGGGAAAGGAGCTCCGCTGAGTAAATAAATAAATAAAAATCATAGAATCACAGAATGGCCTGGGTTGAATAGGACCTCAGAGATCATCTAGTTTCAAGCCACTAGAGCAGGATGCCCAGGGCCACATCCAGCCTTGCTTTGAATGCCTCCAGGGATGGGGCATCCACAACCTCTCCTGGCAACCTGTTCCAGTGCATCACCACCCTCTGAGTGAAAAACTTCCTCCTAACATCTCATCTAAATCTCCTGTCTTAGTTTAAAACCATTCTCTCTTGTCCCATCACTGTCAACCTGTGTAAACAGGTAAACAGGATTAATTTCTCAAGAATTATTTTCTGATCCACAACTGTATAGAGGTAGAACGGGTAGATTTATCCAGGGCCAGAGCTGTATCCTGGCTCCATCTCAGACCCTGAAGCTACGTTGCACTATGCAAGATCCTGCAGCTCAGCTCACAGGCATTCTAGGTTTTCTTAGGACAATTCCCTTCTCAGCAGCTGGCTTCAGCACTGTAATGCTGGAGTAATTATTGAATCTGCAAAGATCTTACTGGAACTTGGACCTGTCATTACTCAAGCCTCTCTTACCCTTGCAAGAAGCCTGAGTAAGACAATGACACACACCGTGTGTTTTGCACACAGCTTTCAGAACAGTGGGTCTGAAAAAAAAATCCTACCACAAAAGAACGCAAAACACTACCAAAAAAAAAAAAATTGAGGACGTAGAAATGCTGTGATTTCCCATCCCTTTTTCCTACTGCGTGTTAGATACATGCTAAGATTTTTTTTTTCTCTGGTTAGGACATTTCTCTCATACACCGTCTCCCTGCCTCTTCGCTCTACTCTCTTGCAAAATGTCAGAGGAAGGGAAAAGTGACAAGCTTGTAAGAAAATGAATACCTCATTCTGTTTGAATATTACATTAACCCCCAAGCTCTGCTGCTCCATTTGTCAGCTTTTGCAGAGCTCTCTGTCTCGGCAGCACCCCTGACCCGGATGGGCTGATTAGCAGTGATCAATGTGCACATTTGTGGTGGAGCTCTTTGCACACTGCCAGACCCTCGGCCTTCAGTCACTCATGCAGATAATAACGGCACTTGGAGGCACTTGCCCATAACTCCAAGCTTCATTAAACAGGGGGGATGTCACCGAAAGTCCCTTTAACGGTCTTTTCGCTTCTCTGCAAGGGAAAAAACTGACAGTGTTGAGGAATGGGATTTGGAATACAAATAATGTGATGACTCGGGTATTGCGTGGAGTGGCCGCAGTTGGGCTGCGCTTTGCATGCAAACTCTCACTGCTTAGTGAGGGTGGGAGGAGAGCGGGCAGCACATCGCCTGCACAGAAACACGCCCGAGGTCAGGAACGGCTTCAAAAGGAATGGTTTCTCAATCCCTTCAGCCAGCTCCGCAGTGCCACAGGTGGGAAACACCATGGCTGCAGTTTGCTGAGCTGCTCCTGGGGACCACCAAGTGTCCTGAATGGCACAGATTAGGATTCAGGTCTGCCACCCACCCCCTTCCCCCCCCCCGCCTCCAGAAAACATCAGCATGAGCTCTGGGAGGAATCAGAGAGATGCTGAGACATCCCGAGACTTTGACATGATTCAGTGCCTTCTAAATGGGAAAAAAATAAACAGGGAAAAGTTATTTTAAAAGAGAAGAAATGCAGATAGATGCACAGTACTGGCCACAGGACAAAAACTGTCTATTTTCTTTCCCCATTTTATCACCCAGCACCGAAAGATGTAACCTGCAACCTGGATCTCAGCCCAGGGCTTTCCCCACAGGAAAAGCACTGCTGACCCATGGACAAAGGAGAATATTGAAAACAGAGGTTAGCTGTACCAAAAAAAGAAAACAATTTGAGACAGTAAATGGTGAAGTCCTTTGAAATGCATGATTATTATTGCATCACTAACGGGTCAGCTAAGCCTTTTGCGTTTGGGCACACTTGGATTTCAGTTTTCACTCAAAGTCCATCTTGAGTTTAAAATAAGTATACACATTGTTCTAGAGCAAAAGCATGACCTTCACCTAAAGAAAAGGTTCAGACAATGCCTGCTAATACTTAGGGAACCTTCCCAAAGAAGACACTGGGTAGGATGGTCAGCAAGACACTACTGTTTTTATTTTATTTTTTTCTTTTTAACATCAAAAAGGTCTTTGGAAACAAGGGATGTTCTTAAATGTAACATGTCAATTTGCATTTCCAACCTTGCCATTCAAGAAATGATGCCAATTAAAAGAAAAAAAAAAGTATTTAGCTAGATGGAGATTTTAAAAAAAAGCAAAGAAATGACAGATATGAGGTAGACAAAAATGTTCAGGTGCCAGTGGTGTCTTTTGTGTCATGTAAAGGAAGATTTTGTAGCATAGGGAATATAATCAGAAATCCAAGAATTGCTTCAGCACATTAATTCAAGTGCACTTTGCTAGGAAGAGCTTATAAAGCCACTTTCTTTCTCATTATAAAATAACTTTTCTTAGAAAATAAACCACTTCCACAGAAAAACCACCTACATGATAAAGTGCCAAGAGAAAAACAAGCCTTCCACTGCTTGTTTTCCCTTCAGGAATGTCATCTCAAATAATCTCCACCACAAGAAATAATCATCTGCACTTCCTAATTACACTACGCTTTTTCCTGACAATTCATTCACAGAGGTTTATGAGTTACTCATCTGCTCCACAACCAGCACTGTTCCTACAGTGCAGTGTCACAGAGGCTCACTCAGCACGTGGTCAACTCTGGGTACTGCTTTCAAACTGAGCTTTTGGAGAGGTTCTGTATCTATTTCCTCATATTCTCCAAGAAGATATTCATCTGTGTTTCAGCCATGCTTGCCCTATGAAGGCATCTTCCATGTGCATGGATGGGCTTCCTCCCATTCAGCAGACTTCAGAGCAGACTGATGTACTGTCAGCCCTGCTAAGAGGAGTTACACTTTCAGTGCAAACAGAATCTGCTTCCTTTGGGAAACTCCTGACCCCAGCCAGAATTTCCCTTGCCTCCACACCACTGCCTGCAGAATACACTACTGTCTTCAAAACAAACACTCCAACCCTGAGCTTCTCATTAGCCCCAAACTTTTGTCCCATTATTCATGAGAAGGAGTACCTCAGCCATCAAGCAGTCATTTCAGTGGCACTTCACAGAATAGGGCCTTATTTTATGTGTGCACTGGGTGCCTGGAATGGGAATTCTAGTTGAAACAAGGCACAGAGAGCAGCCAGATCAGGCCACAAAGACTCAAATAAAGGCACATGACATCTGATCATCACAAAAGGCTGCCGCTACAATCAGTGATGTTTGGAAGAGTTTTCATCATGACTCTCCCTGCTTTATCCAAATGCAATCATTCCTCAAGTTCAGATGCTTTCTCTGTTTTCTGTCCTTTTCTTTCACTACAGTAATGACCCCAGGACAAGGGGTAGGGTGATGAAGAGTCTGCTCTTGGCATCCAGCATCCTCTGCAGCAATACCTGCCTGGCATAAAGTCAGAGGAGTTCACAAGTAGGCATTCACAGTCTCAAATAGCACTCGTAGATCAAAAGCTCATTAAAACAGATGTTTTATGCAGGCTCGGCATTATTTAATTGACCCTGAGCCAACAAAACAGCCTTGCAGTTCAGCCAGTCATGGTCTTCACACTGATACTAATAATGCTGCATCCCCAGCAAACTTTGTAAAGGAACATATTACAGTTTGACTATCTGAATCTTGCCCTCTGATTTATGAAAAGGGAGTACCATCCACATTGCTTCCAAGGCCGTGGGCATTTACAGAAAGAAGGGATGGAGGGGAGGAAAAAATAAAAAGAAACGTTAAAGAGAAAAAAAAAAGCAATAAATATGACATGTTTTCTCTGCTTAAGGGAAGACAGTCTGAACCCCAACACCTGCTGGATGTAATGGACTCTGAAGTGTTGTTTCGAAATTAATCAAGTCATTTAAAATCATAGCTGTAGTCTCCATTCACCACTACTGTGCATAAACGCGCTGATCCCGATACTAATCCATGTCGGGTGACTTGAGCAATATATCACCATAATTGCCGTTTTAGGGCTGCAAATTGGAGCTAAAATAACCAGATGCAAAAGAGATGGCCATATCATACTCTCAAGATGGATCTTCAAAGTTCAAGGAGAGTTCAAGCATGGAAGAGGCAATAGAGAGGGGTCAAGTGTAAGGAGATTGTTCATGTTCAAGAGGAATTAACTTTACAAATATATTGTTTCTGAGGTGGTAATTGTACCATCTTACAGCCATTCATACCTCATTTAATCTTTGCATTCTTCTCAGCCATTAGAGTGATTGCCCCTCATTGAAATAAATTCGATTTTGACAAAATATTCTGTTTTAAAACTGCAACTAATTTCACCAAGGTTTTTTTCTTTGAAGCAATTCCTTTTGAAACCACACAGCCCCAAACCAGCCACGAGATCTAGAAACTGCATCTCAAAATCCATGCACAAGGCAAAAGAGACAGGTAGTAAGCTGCCTGACCAACATAAGTAAGTAAGAGTTGGGGATTAATCAGAAAGAGTGTTACAAGTGCTCAAAATAATGCAGAGCATCTGTGGGCCTGCTCTCCAGGCTTCAGTCCATGGAGCTACCATGTTAATGACACAGAAATGCCTTTTAGGAGTCAAGGTTATTATAAAGGAAACATACTTGCCGTCAGGAAACAGCAGTCACAGTACACCACTGCCGTTCTGCAAAACGAAAACAAAAGACATATTAAAAAGCAAGAGCATGGGGAAGTTTTAAGCTGCTCATCAGCATGCTTAAGTAATTCCCTTATCTGATAGGCTTCTCTTCTGCAGAAGTCAGATGAGCTCATTAATTACGTGTTTCCCTTCCTTGCTTCAAATTGCACCATTAAAGTACGATTTCAGCTTATTGTTGAGCTACCACCAGACCTCGGCATTACCGTTGGCATCTCATAAGTCATCTGCGCAGCCGAGGGAGAGAGAAAACACACGTACCATTGTTTCTGTGAGGCTGGGTCGGAGGAGCCTCCACTGCAAAGCTATGATTTAAACTTCCTCCCGCTACAACTCCAACAGACAAAGGGACAGCTTTCAGCCGATGTAAATCAGCGCCGCACCATTGTACCTTGGAGAGCTATGCTAATTCATCCTGGCGAGGATCTGGTGACCTGAGCAGCTCCAAACAATGGCATTACAAAAGGCTAATGTGCTATGGGTTACTTGATAATTCCTACAGCATAATTGGCCGACATGCAAACGTTTGAGACGATTGAAGTTTGTAACTAATTGCAACCATTACCGAGACAGCATTATTTATGATTAACTGCCTGTAATAGGCCTGATTCTTATTACCTTTACACCTCATTTTTGTCAGTTTTTTGACAGGTAGGTTGTGATGTTTGCTGCATGCCCAGCACTGGCTCACAGAGAAGAGAACAAACCCTTACATTATACGTATAGGATGAGAGGAAACGGCCCTAAGCTGCACAAGGGAAGGTTCAGATTGGATATTAGGAAACAACCCTTCTCAGAAATAGTAATGAGTATTGGAACAGGCTGCCCAGGGAGGTGGTGGAGTCACTGTCCCTGGAGGTGTTCAAGAACCGTGGAGACGTGGCACTGAAGGACATGGGTACTGGTCATGGTGGGGATGGATCAACAGTTGGACTAGATGATCTTAGTGGTCTTTTCCAACCTTGATGATTCTATCATTTTATACTCAGAGTACAACGAAAGTCAGGTCTCAACTGTTTGAACCCTAGGGGAAATGAGAAAAAAAGCCTGAGATGAACTTGTTCTTTTGATTTCCCTGCCTGCACAACTCTACTCATCTACTTGGCAGATCACTGTACCTCCCTGGAGCCTCAGGCAGCCTGGTAAATTGTCTGCCCTGTATTTAGGTGGTTGGTTGGCAGGATGAGATCATTGCAGCCTCACTTGCCAGGTTCAGCACTGGCAATGCCCACATTTCAAATACATGCCAATTTGTATATACCTGGAACGGAAGGGCAAGATTTCCTCAAGAAGCTTGCATCACATTTACAGTCCAAAATAGATGGCCTAAATTTCCAGTTTTTCCTCCACAAGTCTGGTTACCGAGTCTTGCTGAGATCTTTTGGAAGCTGGCTTCTTTTGGGAATCTCCTTTCAGGTGTGGGTGCTGGCAGGAAGATCAAGTACCTTGGGAACATCATACACAGACAAAAAAAAAAAATTAATGTGAGTGCAACCATTAGTCCCCCAAACACAGACACTCATAAATATACATAGCTGCATGAAAATAAAGCCTACAAAAAAGTCTCCCAGTTGGAGATGCTCATTACATTTGACACAGCCAAGTCAGAGCCCAGGATCTCTAGTGCAGAATGAGCATCCATATCTTTATTTTCCTGAGAGCTCTAAAAACAATCATTTGCAAAACGTAATTTTTTTTCTACCTTTCATAAATATCAGCAATAGCGCAGCCCTCTCTCCCCCTCTCTTTTTCTTATTCAGGATATCAGGCAGATAAGAGTTATCAGTAAAGGTCATCCTCAATTTCTGTACAGAAATGATCTGTCTCCGGTACGTAATAAACATTTATCCATGCCTTTATTAGCTATATTGGATCTGACAGTTCTGTTAAACCATTTTCTTTCATTTTGCTAGGTCATGACGGTTAATGCTGCTAAAAAATCTCATCACTGCTTTTGATCACTGTATTGTCTTCTCTGTATTATCAGGATTTTGTAAAGGTAAGCACTGGCTGGAATGACCTATTAAAGTTACAGCCCGTTGAGTTCCTGGCTTTTTTCTCACCACAATAAAAAAGCGAAGGAGTGCAAAGCATAAATTCTACTTTCGGGGTTATATTTAGTTGTTCCATTGACATTTAGTAGAGCAGTCACTTTAAGCCCACTTTGCATTGGTTTTGCTCCATCTTTTTTACATCCCTGAGTTTCCAAAACGGCACAGGAAGCCTCTCCATGGCAAATAAGCCCAATTAGAGGGACCAGGAGGTGAGGTTCCAGTTAACCCCAAGCTTACCAGCAGTGCGGTAGGCATCTGCTCAGGATTTTTAAACAATTCCCATGATTTATGAAGCAGGCTCTGTCTGCAGACTGAGAAACACTTTACATGTATTCATTCACTTGCAGCAGCAGCATGCGCTCTGAATCACAGCAATATTCGATAAGTAATGAAAGATTCTCACAGTTAGGCACCTATCTCACACTAGCTGCAATTCTCATCTCCCTCGATGTAGACAGTTCAATGGCTAGAGCAGACTTTCTTTCAGTTTAGTATTAGTCAGCTGGATCTAAGTCCAGGGTGCCTTTCTTAGTTCTCTGCCACTGCTCTCCATTGGTGCACACAGCGAGTTCATCACAATGGTAGGTGAGAACATTATACATTTTTCAGGGTTTGCTGTTCTCCAGCATAACTTGGAAAGAATAAAAGAAATGAAAAGTAATAAGACGTTTGTATGCCATGTTAGGCCCTTGTTGCCATTCGCCATAGGGCTACTTTGAGTTCAGTGATCACCATTTTGATAGTTACAGGATCCAGCCACTGATAGTCTGGCCCACACTGTTACCTGATTTGGATTGCGCCTGCCACTGACTCCCTGAGCTCCTGAGGAGCTCTGCAGCCTCATGTTAACACCTTTCTCTTTTCCTAGGTGGAGTTTCTTCATGGCATTGCTCTCCCCAGCCCACTTTGATGCTGGCAAACCCAGGACACACTGAATTAAAGACAAGACTTGGCCCAGCATTCTCTTTCCAGGAGTTCCACAGAACCTGGGACATGTGTCCTTGGCCTAGCAATGAAAATGAGCCAAAAGATCACTCCACTCTGGAGCGAGGAGCCAGCATAATTCTCTTGGGAGTGGAGAAGCATATGTATGAACGTGATTTTAATTAAGACATCACAGCATCTGTTTGCAGAAGCTGGCCTCTTAAAGCCTTCCCAAGACACAGGTTGCTTGTGGAGAGGCCTATACACTTAAGTTTAAAAAAAAAAAATCAACAGCAATGAAACCAAAGCACTAACAACTCTGAGTACAAAGTGAAGACATCCTGTAATGGCCCACATCCTTCTACAAAGATTTTTTTCCAGTAGTAGTTTGATGTCTGTTGTAACTAGCATTAACTAAGGACTTTCTGTTCCCACAGATGATTTCCAACACTGGTCCAGAGAAAGCACTGATAAAGAATAAAGACTCAGAATATCCAAGACTATGCCCTTCTCATAGCTGGCATGCATTCACAGAACAAGGATCTGCAAAGGCAGTAATGGGAATGCAGCTGACCCCCAAATTACAGGGTATTTTTGGTGCAACCCTGTGAATCTCTGTAGGAAGTTTAATTTAAATGTAACCTGCTTATCCGTGCTGTAAGGATCTGGGAATTGGCAAGCCTATGCTGAGCAAAGGTTCTTTCAGCCCACTGTACTGACATCCACAGCATCCAGAAACAACAGGCTGCAGAAGGCACATTTGATCGAATGTGCTGGAAACCTGACCCCAGCAGTTAGCATCCCTTAACTTCAGAGAGCTGTGAACAGCTCAGAGACAGAGTAAGAAACTACTACTGACTGCAGAACTGGATGATATTGAGGTACTAATGATAGGAACAACAACATTCCTGAAGCTAGACACTCAGTCCATAGCTAAAGAAATACTTCCTGTCTGAAGCCCTGTTTTCAGCTACAGACTGAAAGAAGCTGGAGCTTAGTGGTGTAAGCAGCATGGTCTCTCTTCCTCTAAGCAAACTGTTGCTTTTGGATTTTCACAAGCAACCCCTTATTCACCAGCAACAATTCTATTCCTGTATTCTTCTATTCCTCTCCCAACTGTAGCTTCTCTGACTTCCAAAGAAAGATAGGGAGGGAGAAATGCAGCAGATCACGAGAAGGAAAACGCTTTCCTAGTCTCCAGGACAGCAGGCATATCAAAAGACAAATCTCTCTCCATATGCTCTTGGTCCCCCTGTGTCCTGTAAGCCGGTGCTCGCTGAGGTCTGTGTGATATACACCTGCAGCATGAGAAGAGCTCCTAGTTTTGTGCTAAAAACAAATGGTGACCTTGTATATATACAGGCTTGCGTCTGTTCTGGTAAGCCCCAGGGAAATGCAGAAATTGCCACCCTGCTTTTGTGTGTGCCAGAAATCCCACCACATTCAACAAAGAAAGATCAAAGGTGTTAACCCCGATGCCTCAAGCTAACTTAACCCAAACCTTGCTCCCAGTACCCACTTGGCAGAAAGACACCTCCTCCTCTTCCTTGTTTCTAAATGGCCACCCAGCATAAGCATCTCCCCATAATAATTCATGAACAGGCTTCCAATGGCGCGGACTTGGAAGCAGAGGTTGGCTCAGACACGATTATCCTTTTCACCAGCCTAAGTTGGAAGCACAGACAATAGGCACGCAGACCAATAGCTGCACTCTGACCTTGATGTTTCGGACCACCAGGCTGTTAAACAAGAGGCAGGACCCCTGTGGTCATGGGAATCTCCAGCATGTGTTTATAAGTGTAACGCTATATTTATTGGAAAACTTTTCCTAAGCCACTTTTAACATTTTTCAGATGTATGATTACTAAATTTTATGCACTCAGTGTACATGCACACAGACACACAAGCAGAGGTGAAGAATAGAAAGAGATATTGCCTACTAACAGCTTTTAAGTGACCACTTACCAGCAGCTATTGTCTGTGATATTTCTGGTATCACCCTTGCTCCTTTAGTTGCTGCTGAGCTTTCTCATGCTATAGACAGATAAATCCAAGACCTTTTGAAAACAAAAGTTCGGACCCAGGGCTCTGTTTCCTGGGAGTGACAGAATCATTTATTCCTGTGCTGCAAAGAATCCATCTCAAGCAGCCAGCTCCGCCAGGCTCAGCTCTCTCTCTCTGCATAGCTTTTCTTTTATACAACTCAAAGTGGATATGGAACAAATCGGTTTTGAAAGGCGTCTTCCAGGAAGGTTTGGGACAACCAGTGTCTGACTTCTGTACGAGCTAGCAGACCTGTGCAAAGAAGAGAGAACAGCCATTAAAATCTCATATCTGCCCAATTTGCTTAGTTACTTGCCTCTAAAATAAGACATTTAACACCTCCTGTAATATAGTGAGGAGTTTTAAGCGCTCAAATAAACACAATCCTAAAAAACAAAACCCATTCCCAGATAATGCAGCTGGTTGTTAATTATTTCAATATGTGACACTTCAAATATACTGAGGCGATGACATTTAGCTGATTTGTCCTCCCTATTTTTTGCAAAGCAGGCTGGCAAAAGAAGAAAAACGATTGATCTACTAACAAGTTTAACACAACCTTGAAATAAATTACATTCAGAAGCTAGAAGCCTGACTCAGTTTAATAGTTAAATCATTTATTCCTAGGCATAAAAAAAAAAAAAGAAAAACAGAAAAAAATTAAACAATCCTGCCCTCAAGTCATTATCAGCATGATCCTCTATTTGAAGTCTTGCAAAATGTTCAAGGAACGGCCCTGGTGATTTGGCCAAAAGCAAACAACGCACTCAGCAGCTCTATGCAGGCCCAACAAAATGGAGACTCCCAGTATGAGAATATTAAATTATTATGGCTTTTGTGACAGGGGGCACAATTGTTAGTGGCCCTCTTCCTCTGATGGCCAAGTTACGTTCTTCCCTGCCGTGAGCATTCATTGTCACACCTAATATTTGCATGCTTTGATAATAATAAGATTGTCAAGATAATAGCAGGGAAGTTTCAGTAGAAACTCAATTTTCAAAAGCCAGCTGTGCATGGCCCCAGTTGCTTTTTCTAAGAAGATGCCTTCAAAAAGCAAAATTAAGCCTTGCTCGTAACAAAATTATTCTCCTCCCCGCCCCCCCCCCCCCCCCCCCCCCCCCAAAGAAAGAAGAAAGGGAAAATAGGTAATCAGATGAGAGGATGAAAATAACTTCCTGGTGAAACTATTTTTTAGATTAATTTAAACTTCTTTTTTTGCTCTCCGCAGCATTTTGGTCAGTGCAAGCAAATAACACTGCAAATAGAAGAATGGGTTTTAAATCAGAGAGTAATTACCTTAGTGAGCTTTATTGATTGCACAGATCAAGCTGAAAGAGTTTGGGGCTACTCTCTCATCCACCTTTTTGCATGACATAACCATTCAACAGCTTAAATGAGCTGGGACACAATGTGATTTTTTGAAAGAGTGGCAGTATTGTCTAAGTCCACAAGATCTGTATTTCTTATGGTTTAAGCAAATTTGCTCCTTTGTCCACACAAAATAGTGGCTTAAAACTGGAAAAGAAAAAAGTGTGTTCCCTCTCCCTTTTTGCTCTGTATCACTATTTCAGATGGCATCATCCTGAGTTATCAGTGCATCCTTGCTACTCAGGAGAGAGGGAGTTAGAGTCAAAGCCAGCCTTCCACAAGGACACTGAGCAATGAAAACCACTGTCAAATGAAGAGAGCCATCAACCTCTCTTGTTAACAATGCCAGCTTGAACAGGTCTGTGTAATTATTTAGTAAAATTAATTTAATGAAGCACACTTCATACAGCCCAAAATTCAGGTGATTAAATCTCACTCAATTTCAGGTCATTTTGGAGAAGCAGGGAGTGCTCCTCAGAGATCTGTCTTCTAACTCACTGTAGAAGGAGTGACCAAGTTCAACTCTTGGGACTGCCACAGAAATCAGTTCACTGACCCCTCTTGGGTTCTCTTCCAATTGTGCGACAGAAAGCAGACTTTGCAAGCTAAGAGCCCACAGTCTGCTCCTCTCTTTGCAGCCATTTCAACCTTCAAGCAATGATGACTGACTTGGGAGATTTTGCAACCTCTGATCTCAGATTTTACATTTTCTGTCCACTGTAGGCTGACAAGGGATCAGAAGCAGCTGGACTGCACACACAAGAAACCTACTTGCCTTTCACACAGGGATGTGTATTTTCCTGTAGAGTTATTTACACAGCAGGACTGAACTAAGCATAAATTACCAGTAGGTCAAATACACTGACTCACATTTGCAGTGTAAGGTACGATCACAGAAGATGCATCAGAGACCAAGAGCAGAAGTGTACAGGGTGTCCCAACTGGAGCCTCAGCCTCAGGTAAGAGCCACTGGAAAGATATTTCCTGGAAGGTTCACCTCTGTGGCCAGGAAGCTGCCAAGGGAGTGGCAATCTGTAAAAGCAATCAATGACAACAAGCAGAGGTGTTAGCTAACTTGATACTCCTATGACAAATGAGAACTGAAATAAGAATGGAAAGCTGTCTCTTCTGCCAGTGTTGCCTTCTTTAGGAAGGTCTGAAGAGCAGATCACGGTGCCATAACTCATCTTTTTCCAGCACTGACTAAACCTAACAATGGTAACCCTGTACCACCTCCCTCGTTAATCAATGACAGAAATGAAGACTTTTTCAGGTACTATCTGAAAATCTACTAGAGTTTAGACAGATGTGTATTTGTGCAAACATTTGCTCTACTACCCAGCATCTCTATTACAAAAAGTGCTAATCCCACACAATCACTTGGCTGAACATTCACCTAGTTCTCCTTTTGTCACTTCCATGGATTTGCCAGCAAGACAACTTTGGTGAGTGATAAAGTCATTTCTTCACTTCATCACATGCTCATTCACCAATTTGCAGCTAAAAAGATTGAAAGTAGAGCCAAAGAATACATATTTGCAGTAACCATCACATGAATAGCATCTTTCACAAAAACAAGCTGAGCTACAGCTGAAAGTGCTCGGGTTAGGGAGGTTGTGGTAAATGAATATATCATGTATATTTATGAAAGCATGCACACACACAGAAACATGTATATGTTTTGTGGAAAATAATAATAATAATAATAACAACTGTTTCAGGTTAGAAAGAAAGCTTCCTTGCAAATGGTAGTTAAGCTTCCAATGGCAGAGACCAACAATAGAAAGATCTTCATCGTCTGAAATTATGATCTGTTTCACACTTTCTACCATTGCTTGGGTTCTGTGGAGCTCCATAAATGTAAGAGACAGCAGAAAACTACATATCTCTCATTCACTACATTAAAATCCATATTTCAAACAGTGAAACTCATGAAAATTAAGCTTACATATATTACCCAAACAGAATGACTTGATATGCTGTTATTTTTGCAGATGAGGAAACATTCAACATATTATCATGGCATAAGCTCTTAGGAAAAAGAAAGAGAATGGGAAGCATCATCAGTGTTAACTGG
Organism: Cyrtonyx montezumae; assembly: GCF_038088225.1. Lineage (NCBI taxonomy): Eukaryota > Metazoa > Chordata > Aves > Galliformes > Odontophoridae > Cyrtonyx > Cyrtonyx montezumae. Next base: position 23,881,322 of record NW_027071936.1, on the reverse strand, counting down.
GGAATCTTTGGCCTCCTGCAACAGGAGCAAGGAGAAGGGACATAAATGACTAGTATTGGAGGCTAGAATCAGCTGAAATCAAGAGAGAGGAAACAGAGTTCCCTCACAACTTTATTCTTCCACCTCTCTCGATGGGCCTGTACTCCAGCTTGGAATTCCTGATGTGCCACTGAACCGTCCTTTAGGAACTAAAAAGTTGACATCATCACGCCTTTCAGGAAGAAATCTGTTATTAGGGAATAAAGAAGAAATCAAAGGGATAGAAAGCGAGGAATAAACACCCACTCTTAGTCAAAAACATGGGAATCTCTCATAGAGCATTTAGGAATTTGAGTTTTGCTGTGATTTTTTTCCCCCTCTGATGAGCAAAACAGCAAACATTTGGACAGGAGCTGCTCAGTCCGAGGGGTGATGTTATGACTTTCCTGCAACACAAGTTTATCCTAAAGCAAGCTGATCCATTCCTCTGAGAGGGGCAGCATGGGACAGAGAAGGAAAAGGGTGGTGGTGGGGGGAATAGTGGGAGGGAGGGGGGGGGGAAGCTTTTCTTTACACTTGTGCTGTTCTGAATGTGGACCATCTGTGCCCCCAGCTGGAGTGCTGGAGATGGTCTGGCACTTGAACCACACCATATTTACAGATCTAAACACAAATGGCTACTGCCTGATTGTTTCATGATTCATTAGTCAGACAAGCTCTCCTCTCCCGCCAGCACAGCTGTTACAGAGTAAACCTTTGTCACTTAATAGGCCTGATTATTACTTTCCATCAAAGGTATTGATCTGTGTCATCTCTACTTAAGGGAAAAGGGGAAAAGCAAAAAGGGGACCAAAATGTGTCAGAAAAACAAGAAAGGGGGGAAAAAATGAAAAACAATGACATTTCTATGGTTATTAGAGGCACCGGTCAATACGTTTAATCTCTCCTGGCTGTACTGTATTCATGTATTCATTTAGCACAGTGACAAGGTTACTCATGGAGATGAGGCGTCGCACATGATGTGGCATTCCTTGCACTGCACCAGACTGCTGCAGTCACACAATATGGCCATGCATATAATTGGTCGGCAAAAGACACAATGTGAATTAACAAATAGCATTTAAAAAAATAGAAATCAATTAAGTCATACAAGCAGCAGAAGGTAAGAACACAGGTTCATCTGTAAGTGGCATGAGATGAGATAAAGAGATGGAGAGTGAGATGTTAGAGAATTGTCCCAGGGTTAAGTCCTCATTCACTGAAGTCGATGGCACCATCCCGATTTGCACCAGTTGAAGAGATAGCCCTTTTTATTCAGCAAGAGTGCAGGACAGGATGTGCTCTGTTACATAATTGTGATGCAGAGTGTATTTACCACAGCTTGAGAGCTCGTGTTGATCTAGGAGCTGCCTGACAAGCTGCTATTGCACCAATTGCTGCGTTATTGCAAATTCACTCACTCCATTCATGGGATGAGATCTGCAACATCCAAATTGAGTTTTATTACCTCTTGGACTCCCATATTGTCATCAGCAGCATTCTTGCCTGGTGGTGCCTGATACCCACCATTCCAGTGATGATGGATGTGGTGTCAGGGAGCCAGTTCCCTCATTCCTTTTTCTGTTCATTTAAGGCATTAACTCCAAATTCTGAAGCCAAATCCCAAAGCCCTCTTTCAGAATAAACAGCAGCAAAGACAGTGAGAAGAGCAGGAGAGAAAAGAAACCACAGCAGAGACCACTTTGGCATGAGCCCATAGCAGCATAATAGTGTCACTACTCAGGCTCCTGAAATCAAAGAGAAATAAAAGCTATACACGCATGTTAATGGCCAAAAAAGGACATTTAGAACTAGTGTGAGTGCTTTAAGTGCTATGTTCAGGTCTCACATCATATCTGGGGAGCAAGCCCAAGAGGACTGGTATCAGCTATCCCAGGAGAAGTTCTTTCTGGGTGACATCCACTCTCCTTGTTCAGAGCCTCAATAGCTTTAGTACAGAGCAAGGAACAACCTTCTCAGCTCTTTGGGACTCTCATGTTTTCTCCCAGCCCACTGAGATCTCATTTCTACCCACTCACTCCCACATCCCACTGCATAATGCATTTTCGCTGGATGGAAGGAAAAAAAAATATATCAGAAGATTGTGCCACGTGACACCAAGAAAGAGTTGTGGCACACACAACCCATTGGAAAGTGTTGCTTGGCAATACTGCATGTGCTCAGCTGGCCAAGGGACCAGCATTGTCCCTGTGCCAGGAAATCAGCCATTCAGCTAACAGTCAACGCAGTAAAGAAGCAGCCGCAGAAGACAGAGAAGCAGAAGGGAGCCGTCAAACTCAGGAGATGTGCTTGCTCTCTTCTCCCTGTGCACTACAACAAATAGCAAGGGGGTGTGGGTGAGGAGTAAGGAACCAGAGAGATGCTCTCAACTTTAGCTTTGCCCACATATCAAGGAAGAAAACTGCTCAGTCAGTAGTAAAAGAGGAACCAAAAATGACATAGCAAATTGGTATCTTTGCATTTAGGTTATGAGAAACAGCCTTCTCATTTGTGAGTTGTTTTGGAATGGAAAAGGGTGACATTTTGTCACTGAATCATTTAGAAGTTGACTGAGTAAAGCAGTCAGGCACAGGCAGCACAGAATAATCCTGCAGTAGGCAAGTCATTGCCATTGTTAGTATTTTGTTTTCTTCCTTTGGAGGTAATGTTTGATTCTGATGACAAGACTACAGCAAGCAGCTAGCAAGGGAAAGAGAAGGGAAAATAAAAAGAAAAACCTAAACTCCAGTAGCTAAATCTTAACTTCCTAAAAACTGCCCTCTCTGGTGATTTGATGAGAGAAAGGTTTTATTATTGAAACTTCCCTTGGAACTACCAGAAATGCTGCTAATCTGTTGTGCCATCCTTCTAAGGAAGGTGCTGCTGAGACTTGCCAGGATTACTCTTCCTCCTGTTCTCACTAGTGCAAATCAGGAGTAATTGCGCTTACATCAACATCACACCTGCTGCCTGTTTAGTCCAGTAAGACCCTGGATAGATAGCATCAACAGCTCCAGTAGTAACATTTCTTTTTCTAGCACCATGTTCCTCCTTTCTCCTGGTGTTTACAAAACAATCGTTTGACACGTGCTGATGCCAGGGTCTACCTACATGTATAAAGTACAGTTCCGAGATTTTTGAAAGATGCTCAGTTGCATTATTTTTCTCTGTCACTCCTCTGCTGGTGAGCTCAGAAGAAAGATGAATTAATTCACGCCTATACAAAAGAGAGGCTTAACAAAACAGAGCCAATGGTGTCAATTGATGGAGCTTGGCTGAATCCCAAGGACTTACCTGGCCTGAATACTGCCTAATGGGAAGAATTTTCCTTCAGAAATTTTCCTTCAGAAACAATCCTTGTGGTGTTACTGAGCACCTGTGAGCTATTCTCAACACGCCTCAGGCCACAGATGTCCTCAAGCTGTATCTGAATGGAACTGATTGCTCCAAAACCCCTTACAAATACTGATGAGAAGGGAAAGCAGGAACAAAGCACTCCCATTTCATCTCCCCACCTTGCATGGGGCAGAGGGAAGGCAAAACTACAGCAACACCCAACCTAGCCCATCCCCAGACTTTTCAGCTATTTATTCTGCAGCTGGTGTGAATTGCAGCAGACCTGTGTCAGGTTCTTTCTGCAAGCCCCGTGAAGTACTGCACCTTGCAGCTGAACTGTGTCCTCAGCTGAAGACATCTCTGGAAAGGGAGGAGGGAAAGGAAAAAAAGGAAAGAAAAAAAAAAAAAGGAAAGCTTCAGGTCAAACGATTGATTACAGTTTTGAATTACAGGGGGCTATTGATTTTTCATTAAACACCATGTACCGCTGTAAAGTGGAAAAAAAGTAATTCATTGATCAGAGCTGTGGGCCATGTTCACTTATTGGCTTCCTGCCACATCCCATTATTCCCAGTTCTAAATGTATATTGAAGTCAGTTCATCCTAATCATTGCCTCCTGTCACCAGAAATGTCTCTCAGTAACTATTAGTTTAATCACCCCTTTCTTACAATGGTAATGAGTGATAATATCCAGCATTACAGCAGATTCATGAATATTATTCATGGTGTTACAGCATTGCATTTCACAATCCTACAGTTAAGGGTCTGTCAGCACTTCCATTACAAAGCCCCCAGGCCTGGGACTTTATCAATCACTCCTAAAAATTTGCTCCTGGCAGAAATAAGGAGCTGAGGGTGTCTCAGTTTTGGAGAGAATGTTGTTGGAACTGCTCTCTACAAAATCTTTCTGGCCACAGTTTAGCTGCATTAAATGAGTGCTGGAAAGGGGAGAAAAAAGAGGGAGAAGCAAGACGAGCTTTGCCAGCTCAAGCTGCTTTTTTCAATTGATTAAAATGCCATCTATTCACAAACAGAATGATCTTGCTGTTACATTGGACAGCAACTCAGGAGGTAGACATTCTCTTCCCAGAGCTGACACACGTGAACAATACGACCACAGTGCTGAGCTGATAGTGACACTTTAAATCCCAGAACGCCTTCCTTGAAACCTTTCAACTTGTGCAGTATGTTTTCCTGTATGCTGGCTGCTAGCTTCTGTGTTTGACATTCTGCATTTTGAGAAAGCTTCTTTCCATAGAGCCAAATGTTGAAATGCTCAGATTCTACGTAGCATCTGCTTGGGTAAAATCTTGATCTGGGGACCACGGAGGTGAAATAATGAGTTTGTGTTTGATTCTAGCATCCAGCCTGGAGGTCTAGAAGAAGCCGGTCACATTTTGCAATCACACCTACACCTGTTGGAAAAGCATTTGATTTCCAGTGACTAGCCATAAGGATGTCACTGGAACTAAGAGAAGACCCAACTACTTATTTCAAAACACTGAGGTGACTGAGGTTCACTAAGGCTACAAGTTGTTTTTACACTACTCTCAAGCAAGGAAAGGGAAGGCAGATAATGCAGGATCCAAAACCACGTGTTAATACAGGAGAAAGCAAAATTATTGACTCCAAATTGCTGGCACCATCAGAGAGACTGGTCTGAATTATATCGTATACCTCCTGCATTTAAAAAAATAAAAAAGTTCAACTTGCAACGACCGAGAGAAAAAAAGCATCAGGAACATCAAATGATTGCACACTCTTAGGTTACTTAGGAACTTTCCACAACTGCCAATTTTGTCTGACATGTATGCAGTTTAACCTGTCATTGGCTATTTGAAATCACTCTTCAGGAAACCAAGAATGAACTTACCACATTTGGCAGGGAGTCCCAGACTGGTACAGAACCATTCACATGCCCAAAGTAATAAATATAATATTTACTCTATCATAAAGCATTCAGAAAAGAATAGATCACTGTAGGAGAAAGCATGAAAAGAAAGCAGATGAGCACCAAACTTAAGCTTAGCTCTGTCACTAATCACCTGGAATTAATGTGAAATAGACACTCTTCAGCATCCACAAACTGATGGTGGTACTGATAGGGACTTTTACCTGCCACAGTGTGTGCATATATCCTAAGCCATCCTTCCATCACCGTATTGCTACCAGCATTCACCATTTATGTGACAAAAATCACTCCCATTAGCATTCAAGTGTTATATCTACTGCAGGTAAGGGATGCTCAAAGGAGGAGGGTTGGGCAGGGCAGAGTCGCAAGAACCAAGGAGAGTCAACTTGCCCACTCAAGGAGAAGGGACCACTCTCAATGAAAACATTTCTGTGGAACAACTGAGGGAGTTCTCCTTTTCTGCGGGGGTCACTGGACCCTCCAAGCACACTGGAAAGTGAGTTCAAGCTACAGGCAGAAAGTGGCACTTCATTTACTCTCCCACACTTTCTTCCAAGTGTCTTTTGCAATGCGTTCCAATACATTGCCTCTCCCTGAAGCCAACCTCCTGCTGAAACTCTTCACAGTTTGCTGCAAAGGAGAAGATGAAGCCTGCTAATTCCTGCTTTTGAGTCCAGAGCCTGTACTTGAGAGGTCAAGTGGGGCCGCAAGTGACCATCTGGACAGAAAAGGAACAGCAAATTCCAACCACAAACTTGCTTTTGTGCACTGGTTCTCTGTGGCTGCAGTGATAGAAAGAAGGGTCCTATGCACAATGCAATAGAGGTGGTGGTGGATTCAGGCCTCTGGAAATGAATTCTATTGAGGCAAAGGGCTAGTGGGTGAGTTATGGTGTGTGGTTAAGAGTTAGTGGAAGGCTGCAGGGCTGGCAGCAATCAAGCTGAAGGCATCAGGTGAAGCCCAGGGGGATGCTCAGCACTTAGAGGATGCTGTCAGAATAAATAAAGCTTTTTCTTACCAGACACAGACGTAAAAGAGCAGCTTATCCATGTCAGGTAGTTACATGGCTCCTATTATACAGCAGGCACTTTACAATCCTCACTGTGTTTATCCTCGCAAAAACCACAATTGTAGCAGAAGGCAAAGTCACTGAAGAATGACTCCAGCATTTGCCTGGTTGCATTTTGAGTACAGCAGTGAAAATTGTACTGGTGAAGCCAAAGAGAACAAGACCTAGGTTGTCAAAGACACTTTATCATTTATATCCCATAGGAAACTACCAAGAAGTCAACAAGCAGACACCTTTGAGGATTTTACCTGAGTGACTAATCCAAATTCACATAAAGATTCTGCTGCAGAGCCAGGTACTTACTTTCCATGTCCTCAAGGAAATACTCATTTCACTTCTACTGGAAGAAGTACATCTTCCATAGATAAGAGCACTCGCTTGAGCACAATTTTATTCTTTAGCCTCAGAACCAGTGATGTTCTCCTGGCATCCACATTTGCATGGCATTCACTTAACCTTACAAAAAGTTAGGAAGAGATCAAAGCTGTTGTTTTGGCTGCCTGCACATTTCTTTTTCTCCCAGAAAATGTTGTGCCTGCAACAGCCAGGTCATTTAAAATGAATTGGTTGATGCTATTAAATTTACACCCTAGGAACGAAGCTCTTACTGGCAAGACCTGTTTTGTCTCTAATGTCTACACCTTGTGCCAGATAAACAGCATTCATTTCACATCATTTGCAAAGGATAGAAATCCTCTGCAGAACTGCAGCAAACAACCCTTCTCCCATGCCAGTATCTTAGGGTAATAAAGCCTTCATCTCATGCTTGAACACAGCTGATCTAAAGCTGGGATTCAGCAGAGTATTCAATGAGAGCTCAGATTCAGCAACAGCTCCCACCTAACTTCACTATGAATGCATCCACATTTTATTTGCATTTTCAACTTCCAGAAATGTCTCCCACGGGAAAGACAAAACATAAGTCATTCAGACTTGATATCTCCACTTATCCAGTAATTTTTGTGTATATTGATCCACTGCTATTCTCAGAGAGCAAAGCTCCTGCAAGCAGTGTAAGAACATGCAGCAGTTTATAGAGAGAGAACTCTAACATCAACAGCAAAGTACACCAGATCTTCAGAGCTGACCTCTTCTGTTTCATGCTAGTTATTTCTTGCAGAGTGTCTCATAATCAACCCACGTGATTAGTCTATCGGAGTAGGGGAAGATGCAGAGCACCGTGAAATTTGTGTGTGCTTGTCAGAAGCATAGCCTAAACACTTGCAGTGCTGTAAATAAGAAGTCAACAGCTGCCGTACTTTATAGTTCAAGGTAAGAAAGAATAGCTGATGTAAATTGTACCAGCGTGCTATCGACATAAAACAACAGGGCACAACATATTACTGTAGGCCCCAAGCATTGCACATCCATCTTGACAACAGTGTAAGTTTGACACCCATCAGTTCCAATGATAAAATACTGCTTGCAAAGGCAATTGCTTCAGTTCTGTGTCGGAGACCATGTACATACAAGGGGGCAGAAAGAGAACACTCCCTGGTCAGGCAGCACTAGGGAACTCATGGAGCAAAGCACAAGGAAAGCACGCTGATATGCTCTATAGGAACCTGTCAAGTCAAGTCCCAGTCTAGCTGGAAGCTTATTCTGGCATATAACTTCAAGAGCTGATTTGAAGAGAGCCGCTTACAGTCTTAAAGTTATGCACATAATTACACTGTATGTATATACTTAAGCATGCTAAAACAAGACTACCAGACACTATCTCATCACTCCATTTGAAGCAGACAAAATGATACTGCCTGTCTGAGCCAGCTTTGGGCCAAGTCTTTGCTGTATCTATTTCACACCTCTATTGAATCACAAACATCAGCTCCCCAGTCCCAGTGGAAATGCTGCTTACTTGGTGCTGAGTATCATAGAACAGCTTGGGTTGCGAAAGGCTTCGAGGACTGTCATATTCCAACCCCATTGCCACAGGCAGAATTGCCAATTTCTAGATCAAATACTGGATCAGATTGCCCAGGGTCCCATCCAACCTGGCCCTACCGAGCAGCAGTAGGTATGAGTAGACTACATGTTATGTTAAAGCCAGCAAACACCCATGCCACTCAAAGAGGGTCTAATAGTGAGCTCATGTGAAAAACTGTCTCTGGAAATGAGTGATAAGCCACAATAAATATCCATTCTCTAGGTTCAAGCCTTTCCTGACCTTACCATTCCTTGAAGAGAAAAATAGAAAAACTGTCCTGAATCCAATCCTGACATAAATCCTAACCTTTCAAGACTTCAACCTGACATAAACCTCTTTTTACGAAGCCTACTTCTGAAAAACCCCCAAACTTCCCCCTTCCATCCTGCCGTGACAAAATCCTTCTGCTCAGGTGTAACTTGAAATATCTATGTGATTCTGTTCAAGTCTTTGGCTGAACTTAGACCCTGAGGAAAGGATGTTCCTGGGAAACAAGTGTGAGAAACACAGATACACACAACCTCCTTCCAACACATATTTGATCAGAGCACTTGCCTGTGTCTGAGAGCCAGAAAGATCTTCTGGCTGTCCATGTTCAGCTGGACCTAAAAAGTCTGCATGCTCTCATCAGGTTAATGCTTCAGGGCTGTGCATGTTGTGAATCTCAGCTGGTATCAAGAATTTAGGGCACATGTTGGCAGAGCGCATTGTTACAGGCCAACCCTCAAGCACGTTAAGTCACTGCATAAAAGCCTGGCACACATATAAGCAGCTGGCTCCCAGGAGCTGGAAAACATGATGGGTTGATGGTCTTCTTCATGCTCACTCTGCAATGACACCATCTATTTTGGATACTGCTAGGAGGGTAATTGGTTTCTGTAAATAACCCCAGTTGCCTTACTCAGACTCAAGTTTTCAGAAGCAAACAAAGCACCACACAATGAATGCAGTAGAAGCAAAGCACAATTAGCATTTGTGTTTGTTAGTGTTATTGCCAGCCATTATGAAACACAAGAAAATAACAAGTAAGGGTTTGGTCAGTTTAGATAATTCTGCAGGAAATGCTACCAATAGAAACTAATATGTATGTAAGCAATAGCAAGCTGCCTGGGAAACAGGCCTTCAATGTGAAATAAAATGTAACACTTAAATTGCCTTTGGGCTAGCCTAAGTGTATCATCTTACACACATACGCTCCTGAAAGCCTGTTCCTGACTATCTACTCAGGTCTTACTGTCTGTTCTTCAAATCTGTAGCACAGGAGGTTGATGTCATGCTAGGGGTCTGAATTCAGAGTCACTCATTTTGTCTGTCTGGAAGCAGTCCAGAATATTCCCTAAGTTACTGGGAGCATCTCCCAGCCCCAAGGACGGCAGCAGTCCCTTATGATTTCTGAACATCATTCACAAATTCTCTATTAAACCATCCTGCATAGTGTTGCTGTATGTGTATTGTACCAGATCTGGTCTCTCACCCACTGTTGGTGTAAACTCAATTTGCCTATCCCACCACAGTCCTCACCTGCTCTTGTAGGAGGGTGGTACTGCTCCCCATTTTGTGACCATACTGTGTATTCTTGTCAAACACTAACGTCCTAGTGAAAGGGAGAGGGTGAGGGCCCGCAAAAGCATGGTGATGCCAAGAACACATTGTTCCCACATGATAGTGGTCGGCGGAACAAGTGGCTATCAGAAAGTCAGCGCAAAATTCAAGAGGCTGAGCACTCCCAATCATGATTGAAATCTGCCATTTAGTTCATCATGTTTATTTAGGCATTAAAAGCAATTTTCCAAGCACATGTCTGTCACATTCAGACACAATGGGCTTAGCTTGTAATTAGGAAGTATATGACCTCACTGGCTTTAATTGGGAGAAGCCCACATCCAATCCATTTACCAGATGATAGAAGGCAACTGGCACTGGAAGGGAAGTTTGGCGTCAGCTGTAGGATGCATACAATACCTGCTATAATTGCTCCCAATTCATCATCACCCCTTCTACCATCAGCACTTTGTCAATGGGTTGTTCGTGAATTTGTTTGTGTACCAGTGCAAGAGATCAAGAGGACAGATCCTGCATCCTGGAGAATGACATTTATCAGAGGCCAGGAGAGAAAAGGAAATATATACCAGAAATGGTAAATTCTGCTTTGGCAAAGGAGCAGTGCAGGAATGGGGCCAAAGCCAGGTCCAGCCTAAGGGCTATAACTCTGCTAACTTTACATCTGTCTGTGCTAGGTCAGAATGCAGTTCATACTGTATAGAAAAGAGGCACACTGTAGCTTAAGTATACAAGAAAGAAGATATTTAGGGCTGAAGCAACCAAGCAGGAGGCTGTTACAAGGAGAAGTCCATTCATGGTAGAAAAATACAATAAAAAAACCTCCAAATTCAGCTATCTGTATCTTATAGCATAGGAAGTACAATTCTGTCCTGGTTAAGAGCTGACAGACATCTCTCTCTCTCTGCCTCCATTGTATTTCCAGTGATTTCCATAATGCCATACAGATGCTCCTGATTACTGGAAGGGCTCCATAGCTATGACCCACCCCACACACCAATCCTCAGAGATAAATAAAGCTGATGGCAGTAGTTTCAAATGCAAACCATCATCTTCCAAAAGGAACTATGCTCAGTCTTAACGGAGTCCTGACAAAGGATTTTTTTTCCTAAATAGGGAGGAGAGAGCGGAAAAGCTGTTGCATATAAAAACTCTTGTACCACTCTGAGAAGTTCATCAAAATGCCACTGCAAATAGGATTGTGTCTCCAGCATGAGCAAGTCCTACATGAGCACCCAGGCAGAACTGCAGCAGACAGGCATGCTTCCACAAAGTCTCCTTCCCATGTGGAGGACAGCTGACTTTTAAAAAATCAAAGAAAACCACATTATAGAAGAACTTCTATCTTCTGAAAGTAATCCTTTCCTACCCTACTCTTTCTTTTGAATTGTTTTTTCCCATTATCACAGTGCAGATTTTTTTATTTTTATTTTTTATTTTTGTCATTGTTACTGCAATTTGAAAAAAAAATATCAAAATCAACAGAACGTGAAGATCTGCTCCATCAAGTAGCAAGACAAGTTCAAGAGGCAGGAGCAAAGAATATGTAAAAGAAGTACTGGAGAGAAGCTCACATGCATTTCAGCAGCAAGAGTCTCCACTCACAAAAAGCACATCCTCCAAGATAAATGTTATGGAATGACCTGTCAGCTTCCTTTGTGCTCTGGACAATACAATGATTTCCACATCTCTAAGAACACTTCAGTCAGTGTGTTTATTTCTCTCAGATACACTGCTTTACCTTGAGTCACAAAGCAGCTCTCCTCCCTGCTTCAGCTAATAATATCATGCCACTGGGAGATAAGAAGGAAAGTTGAAAATCCAAAATTTCCATGCCTCAGGAATATCCAACATTAGAACAAAACAAAACCACATATAATTAGATATATTGTCAGAGAGACAAATATTGCCTTGATTTGGGATAAAAAGCTGAAATCTCAGAAGTTTGTGCAGAATGAAATACCGGATTCTATTTTTATCAAATGGGGCTGTGCTGCCACCTCACCATCACCCCAGAGGGTGGGAACCACTATCCCATCCCCCTGTCAAACACAGGAAGACCTTCAGGTGAGGAGAAAATCTGTAACTCCATTGGCTGAAGGGAAAGGTGAGCTTAGGAAAGGGAAGAGACTCCAAAGTGGGAGGTAGAGTCAGTCTCTGCCCAACACCTCTGTACTGCAGGGCAGCCTGGTTGTGGAGACATGGCAACCTCACACACACACCATCCTTGCTGCAGATCCTGGATACTGAGAGTGTAAAGGCCATTCAAAACCAGGTTGGAAGCAGGGTGTACCTATGTACTAGCTCTCTCTATATATATTGCCTTTGTTTCAGATACCCCATCCTGGGCAAATATTCTTTTGGGGTAAATTGTCATAGTTCCACTGATCAGACACCCATTGGATTTACTTCACAGAAGGAAGTCCCTGCAATGGCAGCCAGATGTCTTTAGGCCAGGTGCAATGGGAAGCATATAATGTACTCCCCCTGATATTTCAGTTGGTTGCTCTGCACTGTTTTGGTAACCCTTCAGCAGAACAGCAAGACCCAGCATTTAGCAGAGGTTTTATGATGAAGAGTAGAATATTGACAAAGATGCTTTTGTGTCTGCTCAGGTAGGCATAAAAAATGCTGACAGTTAGCACTGCTTCCTTAAAAATGCTTCTGCTGCTGCACTGGAAGCTGCTGGTGGTGGAGTGTAGCACAGTGACAGAAGAGATTCACAGGAACCTCAGGTGAAAATGCTTTGTCATTAGCAGGAGTACAGTGTGCCAGGGTTAGCTGATAGAGAGAAATCTCTAGCTTCTAATGGAAGCATTTTGTACAAGAAACAACCATGCTCTGAACTGGCTTTCATCTGTTTCTTGGTCTTTTGCAGCTGAAAGCTTTTACTGAGTCAAAATAGAGACTGCAGGCAAGAGGAAATTCACCAGGCAGAAAGAGATCCAGGACAAAGCCACCTGTTCTGCCACATAAGTAATCTGACCTCTGTTCTTTGCAGTGTCTATTGGCTCCAACACCAAAAAAGTGCCTTGCTGAGAAGCAGCCAAAAGCTGTCCTGATGCAGCAAGGCCTCTTGCTTCCTTCTCTTTTCATTTCCTCCCTTCATTTGGTTTTTAAAATAACCTACTTCTCTACACCATTTCCATTTCATTTCTGTCTGCTTTCAGCTTTCCTGTTATTGCAGCTCCCTATGTCCATGCCATCCTATCCCAGCCACCCTTGGAGTCCCTCTGAAGGATCTCCCACCAAGCTGGATGCTGCATCATGCCGAACCGTGCTCAGGGTGTAGCCGTAGGACACTGTAGCCTCAGTGTCAGCTTTAGGGAAGCAGAGCTGGGCCACTGGGAGTGAGATGGTGGTGGGTGTGTACAAGTGCATGTCCACAGCTCGGGGGCACAGCAGTGCCAGGGGGGGGTGTTTGTGGCAGGAGACGTGGTGCTCGGCATTGCACACGGCAAAAAGTGGAAGAGGACATCATTTCTTTAAGCTCATCTTGCATTCAGCCAGCTGCATATAAATTTCCCTCTATCTCATCAAGCTCTCACTGTTTGGCCTCCTCTGACTGATATTGGCTCATCATACTTAATCTAGGGTGAAATTTCCTCGTCTGAGCTAAATTACTCGCAGCCATCAAGGGAAACGATATTTATTTTTCGTGGGGCTAATGACCTGTCCCCCGGACCCACCCACTGATGGTTATTTACTAGGGCCCAGATGCTTGGGCTCAAAATGAGTGCTAATGTCAGCGGGGGCCATTTCTCATTCAGGTCTCTGATTGAATTGGAGCGATCCCATTGACATTGACTCTGTGACTTTTAAGGCCATTACCCTCAGCAAGAGATGAACCTCTCATCATTGCTCCAACGCTGACAGCTGATTAGCGACAAATTACAAGGAGGAAGAACCTAAGACGTTGTTGGGTGAGGGTGGGGGGGAAGAGGATGAGAGACTGGGAGGAGGCGAGGGGAAAGCATGGAGTCAGGGAAGGTAGAATAAGTAGCAGAGGAACAGGAAGAGTGGGAGGGGAGAGCTCTGCTGAGACCTTGCTGCAGAGAGTTGGCACTGGCACTGCTCCACAAGCTTTTGCTGAATGATCCAGAAAAACAGAAAAGCTGCTGCTGTGGACTGAGAGCTGCAGGGGTCAGATGCAGCTCTGCCACTGGTTTCCACCGTGTCTCCTCTGCTTCTGTTTCTTTACCTGTAGGCTGGGCAGCCATCACTGACACCGACCCAGAGGGCACCTCCCTGCAGCTCACAGCCACTGACTGAGGTATAAACCTTCATCCATCTGAGGCCAAAGCTGCCTGACCACTCTGCTGCACATCTCCCTTGTATTTTCAGTGTTTCCAGTTAGCGGGCAATAAACAACCCATAAACATAACCAAACACGTGGAATATCAAGCACAACAGCACCAAGGTTCCACTGCTGTTACAGCACCTAAGGATGAAGTTTTGAACAACTTTGGGCTGCACTCACCATTTTGTTTCTAGACAAATGCAGACACTTCTGCTGTGAGCCACGGCAGCCAGCCAGGAGCATCCACCTGATTTCTGTATCCATTCCTGCAAGAGAGAGTTGAGTTTGCATTATTTTAAAGCTACTGGAGGAAAAATCCATGCCTTAAAAATGCTGCCTACTGTGGACATGGTTCTCCTTATCTGGATGATTTGCGAGGCAGACTGTGCTCCCCTAAGTAAAAGGGAATATTTTTAGTGACACAATTAATATAAATGGTGCCATGCTGAAAGGCATTACAAGGAGGCTTGTTGCTCTGTGGCCCTGCATAAGCAGGCTCGGAGATGTGTTACAGCTCACAAAGCACCAGGCACATTGAAAAGAACGAGTGGCGTGAAATACAAACGGAGAAAATGCTGGCGAGGCTGAACTGCCATGACCACAACTGCACTTCTGGAATTGCAAACTGGCTTTGGACACTTGGGCAAACAAATGCAGTGTGCCTAAGTACAGTCATGCTGTGCTGTGTGAGCAGCCGAGCTGTGATTTCTGTTACCTGAGATCTGAAAATCCAAGTGGAGTTTTAACAGCAGCTATGGGTGTCTGCGTCTCACACCCCACATCAGCACCAAAGCTGTGCTGAGGTACGGATGTGCACCTTTTTGCCAGCCCAGGTCTGAGTCTTGTGGGAAGTTTGCATACTGTGGCTCAGGTTTTAAAAGGTCCTGAAAGCAAAGTTTCTCCCTAAGAGCCAACACCTAAGTAATCACTGTGTTTTGTGTTTTTTTCCCATATTGGGAATATGTACATCAAGGTTTGTCCCTTCCTCTACCCAATTTCCAGCTACCTACACTGGCCCGTCAGTGTGCAGAGAACAAATGTGTCTTTTCACCACCGGTCAAAATTGCTTTGAGAGAAAATACTGCTAAAACCACCATTTCCCTGTGCTGCACTTTTCCCATCTCCCAAGGCAGGACGATGCATGTCTGGGACAATGTGCACAGAAATGAAAACTTCCTATGAAAAACAGACTAAGTTTGATGAGGATTTTGTTTGTTGGCTTGCTTGCTTCAACCTTTCAGTTTTTCTTTTTCTTTTTCCTTTTTCTCCTTTCTTTTTTTCCTTTTCCTTTTCTTCCTTTTCATTTTCCTCCTTTTCCTTTTCCTTTTCCTTTCGCCTTCCCTTCCCTCCCTTCTCTCTCTCTCTTTTTTTTTTTTTTTTTAGATGAAGGCAAAACAAGCTACCTGACCTTCAATAAAATCACAAGATTCACTTGGTTTGGTGGAGAGGAATGTTGACATCCTCCAATTTAGATCAACCTTGCTTTCGAGAATAGGAGAGAAACAGTGTATTTTCTCCTGAGAATTAAATTACCCAACAATGCAGTCTTGTCAGGGTTTTGTACTTCAGAACAGAAAAGAAATCTAAGTCACTGAAGAAGACCCAGTTGTTACTTGACAAAACAAATTCATGGACAGACCAAACTATTCACTAACTGTAGCATCACAACACATCATAATCAAGCTACACCTGTGAGCAAACAAATATTGTAAAAGATCTTGCATTATATTATGAAAGGGAAATAAGTAAAGGGAAAAAAAAAAGAGATTTCTTCCAATACAGACCACTAAACCAAAACAAGGCTTGCTAGTCTTTGGATGTTGGAGCTGATGGGCAGAAGTGGCTCTGATTTGCGGCTGCTGAGCAGCAGTGGGGAAGAAAAGTCCATAAGTGCCCACGTGAGCTGCACAGTTGCTGGGGTGGGCCTGGATGGCTGCGCATCCAAACAGGCTAATGTTCCCTTTACCAGCCTGATTGGTCAATTTGGATGACATATTTTGGGCATCTCTGCTCACTCAGTGACTGCAACTTGTACACCGTCCACAGATTCCCATCTGCATCTACAGATGGTCCACTTTTTTTTTTTTTTCCTTTTCTTTCTTCACTGTGCGTAACAGCTCTTCGAGGTTGCAGAAAAAAAAGACAGAGATGCATTTTTGCCGTGCCCTGATACAGCAGCCAGGTAGACACTAAATTCAGCTAAGTAAAGAAAGCCCCAATTCCAAGTCTGCAATGCTGTTTATTCTGTGCTGGAAAAAGATATGTCTCCAGTTCCCACTCACACACAAAACACAACCCAGTAGCAGCTGAAGACTGACATATGTTTGTTGTGGGACAAAAAGAACAAAAAAATCCTTCTGGATTTTTAATTAAATAACCTTCATTATAATTTTAATGTTTAATGTACTTTATTCCACACTTTGTAAAACATTCCCTTTTTCTGTGCCTTATGAGGAATGATATGATCTATGCAAATCTGCTTTACAGATCCCAAATGGTCTGATGAAATGCCACGGGGAAATCAAGTTCCAGTTTCATCTATGCTGCAAAACATCTACCTGTCTTTTCACATTTCCCCGCTCCTAACTCTTCATTTTCTTCTTTGCTATCAATTCTGAAATGCAGAAGACACAGAAAAACAATTCACCATTTCTGTTTTCTTTAAGCTATAGTAAAACCCTATCAAAAACACAGGAGATAAATCAAAGAGAGATTAAAGATGCCTTTTGTCCATATGTGTATACTCACACACACAACTTCTTCAGAACCAAGGAGTTAATTTACTTCTATGCTAGTATTTAATGTTGAATAGTTGTGCTGTCAGCCAAACTGTCCTCAAGACTGGAGACTTCTGCCTAGGGATGCCTTATTGCCATGGAATCGTAGAATTATTTGGGTTGGAAATGACCTTCAAGATCATCAAGTTCAAGCATCAACCTGACCAATGTTTTCAACTATTTAATATTACATTCCCTCTAGTACAAATGTATCTTTTCCTTCACAATTTCTCAGTATACACTCTCAGAAGAATACTGCACTTGGAGAGTGCCTTCAGTGAGATTTAATTTACGTCAGTTCAGTCCTGAGAAACATCTCGCGATATTTTGCCAGCTGGGCCCAAAACTATTACTGCATTTTTAAAATGCAGACCATTTTGTTTTTAATCACACATTTCTATTTTGAGTTGGGTGCACTGTAATCCATGGAGTTCAGTAATTTTCCGCTTCATTTATTTTGGATTTAATGAGCTGGTAATAATGTATATTTCTAGCAGACTGCCTGAAACACAGAGCAGAAAGTCACTAAACTGAAGAACTTAGGGAGCGAAAATTCCTTCCTGAACTTTTGTGGAAGTAAAATAAACCATCACAAAGACACTCAAGATTCAAGAAAGATCTGCTGGGTAGCAGGGAGTGAAAGCTGTGGATAGATGCCCATTTGATTTCTTCTAAGTACAACTTGCCATTGAAATCATCATATTGCATCTCAATACAGTATCAGCTCCAACAATGATTTTCAACAGCAGAGGGGAAACCCATTCTTTTTTACAGCCTTTGGCCAAACTTCCTTTGAAATCAACCCGGGAAAATTCAGATGATGAGTGTCAAAGTCAGCTCCTACCTTTAGTTAGGAAGCAAGGCAAAAGGGTTGATTTGATTGTCAAGGGTTCTGTGCAACCAGCAGCTCTAAATATTAGACCACTTTATTAGATTTCAAACTATGTGGCACCATTTTATACCTTCATGCATATGAGTTTCCTGAGTTAAGTGCACATTTCTGTCTGGTGTGTGCTCTCCTGCTCCGTCCAGGTGCATACAGTTGACTCTATCACATCATTACAACATGGAAACATTTTTTGGTTTTTGTCTTGTTCAATGTCAAAACTCGTTGGGATCCAGCCCATTTGGTTCCGTGTCATCTGGGTTTCAAGACAAAACTTGGCAGGAAGCCTTGTCTGTGTCTTTAACAGTGAAACTGCCCTTAAAGATATACAAAATATTAGTGTAAATGCTACATTCACAGCCCTGCTCTGCAAACAGCAAACACAAGCTGATTAGCCAAAGACATTTTTCCCTGTAATTAGATTCATTCCTCAGTTTGTTGGAAAAAAAAAAAAAGAATTGCCCACCAAAACAAACTACCACACATACCTAAGGAAAATTGTCATGTGGTGTACTTCCAATGCACCGCCCAGAGCTCTATGAATAATGTGGCTGTGCTAATTGGTACTTTAGGTACACGGAATCAGAATCCCTCTGCCCCAAACAGGCTGCCTTTTCCCGATAATTATAATGCCAGGACACAACCCCCCAACAATTCTGGGACTAATCACAGAGAATGCTGCATATAGTGCAACGTCATATTACTCAAAAAGGTAATGAAATTCCAGGAAACATCAGATGCGGGAGGTACATGAAGATAATTTTGTTTTTATAACCAATTTCAGGCAGATAAATACTAGAATCCTTTCCAATTTTCCCCCCATGAAACTAAAGTGTCACTGAGATTTACAGCCCCCTCAAGTTCCCTTTTCAGAGGAACATTCATTTACATAAACAGATAATCCCAGATAAAAATTTCCATTAGACAAAGGTGAAATGGATCAATTTTCTCTGCCAAGACAAATCTTAAATCTTGAACAGATAGGGTCATTATTACACCAGGCCCATTTCAGAAATAATGTATTAAAAAAAAATCATCCGATAGCAGCCATTTCCAGCTTTCCAATTATCTTTAAGAAAAGCTTATTCTGTGGACAATAAAGCACATTACTGCACAATATGATACAGTCCATAAAGATCACAATGTTTTATGAAAGGTTAAAGAAAGCTCAGCACATTTAGGGGAATGTCATAACCCACAAAGTCTTTCAAGACTTAACTGGATCCACGCGCAGGCTGTGCAGTGCTGCGCTGCAGTTCGCTATGCCGGGGCAGGAATGGCTCCTGCTTCAGGAGCACACAACTTCATCAGGCCCCCAGAGATGGGGTTTGTGAGGGGTGACAGCAGCCAAGAGGAAGTGCCAGAAATCACTGCCTAATAGATGAGGCCATCAAGGCAAAAACAAGCAGCGACATACCCGACTCGTGTTTTCATCTGAAAGAAATCAGATTTATTTGCCATTTAACTACCTGTCCCTTGCAAACATCACGTGCGGAGCGGAGACAGCAGTTGCATGGGGCTGAGGGAAACCTGGCTGGCTGCAAGAAATGGGATCATCTCACGAGAGGGAGCTTGCAGAATTCTTTGTGCCAGGCAGAACTGAACCCAGCCCCACAGAGTGTGCTCACAGTTAAGGTGATGAGGCTGCATAGATCCCTCTGAGAGCTTCGGAGACCACAGCGCTTGAGGGATGTGGGTCTTCTATCACTAATGGTCAAATACAAGAGACAGGAAAAGGGAGGAGAGGATGTGCATGCTAAAAATGCATGTACATTTTACTGGTGTCAAAATAATAATCTGATGTTTATAAAACCATACAATTATGCTCTTTAATATAGCTATAGATCCACTTCATTAATTAGTTACAGTTCAGAGAAGAGGCAAGAAAGTAAAAGCCAAACCAGAACCTCGCCTCCACCAACTTTCTTTCACATATAAGGACATATATTTAGTGACCAATAAGCCTTCGTAAGAGGTATGTCATAGTTGAGAGGGACAAAAATTTGAACTTGGTGGCAGATCTGAAC
The DNA here is from genome assembly GCF_038088225.1 of Cyrtonyx montezumae. Classification (NCBI taxonomy): domain Eukaryota; kingdom Metazoa; phylum Chordata; class Aves; order Galliformes; family Odontophoridae; genus Cyrtonyx; species Cyrtonyx montezumae. The sequence goes on along the minus strand of NW_027071936.1, from coordinate 23,861,509 downwards.
CAGGGAGAACAGATCTCAGGAAGGATGCATGATTTACTGACCATCGCATGGAAGTCACTATAGAGCAGGGACTTTGGCTGCACAAACATGGGTCACTGGATCATCATTCATCCCTAGATTTGGTTCCATACATTTCCAAGTAAAACAAGGCAACTGCTGGTACCCAGAATACAAACCAAAACAAAACCATGGGCTTCTTCTGTGATACAGCCATGGCAAGCCAAACTGAGGTCTAATTTGCCTCAAATTTCACCTGAATTTGGATTGGCTGAAGATGCAGGAATTAAGTGGAAATAAAATAATATTCATTTTTTAATTTATCTGGTCGTGTGATTGAAGCTGCCCGGCACAAAAGTCAGCAGTTGAAAAAGCAGACACCTGTGGCTCTCTAGAAGACAGCAGAAGCCCATCTTCATAACTTAAGAAAATAGTCTGATGTATAAGGCGAGGAAATCTTCCAAGCAGAGCCATACTTTCTGTAAGTGTTATTTGAAACTTTTTTAGTGCTTGGAAATAGTTACTCTTACAATAGCTGGAGTATCAGTCATAACATCTAATGATCTGGAGATTGTTGCCTTATAAAATTCACAGCTGGGTAGCTACATGGCTCAAGGCTAAAACCTATGTTAAAATCCAGTGTTTTAGGAGGGAGAGTGTTTATTAAAACATTTTGCCCATTAAAAATAGATGACATATCATCGGTCATTCCATGTGATGCAGTGCCAAACCTTTTTCAGGCAGCCCGCCTGGGATGACTGCTGAAAACCTGGCAAGCCTGCCTGAAAAGTCCACGTCCTAATAATTTACTAGTCCATAAAAAAAAAAAAAAAGCAAAAAGAGCAAAAACAAAAACACAAGAAAAGCATTCCAGCAGCCTGCGAGAAGCTCACCAATGCCTCTCACGTGGCGTGCCCAGAAACTTGCACTCATACAACCACAGTTGGTCTCTTCCCACTGACAGCTAGAGAGTGACATTCAGAAAGGGAATAAAGTTTGATCTGCTCATGTCAGAAGTAACACTGAGATAATGAAGCTCTCGTGAGGGGAGTGGGGGGGGGGGGTAGGCAGTGAATGTAATGAAGGGAGAAAAGCTGATAAATATTCTCTCAGTAATTCTGTGGGTATATGGCATCTGCTCCCAAGGAATGATGCACTGCCTTAACTTGAAGAATACAAGGATGAATACCAGGTGGCTAAACAAAGCTGAAAGCCATTGTCTCTTCTGCTATTTAGTCCTCTGCATTGCGTAAGAACAGGCTTCAGAACTCCATTGGAAAGATCCCAGCATTCAAGAGTGAACTCTGTCTCCAAAACCAGCAGTCCTCCTGAAACACTGAAGTCAGTGAGACTAGCGGGGGCAATTCATCACTGATTTTAGGGACAGAGCTTACCTCTTGGTCAATAGTCAAGGTGTCTGCAACCATTAATAGAGTAAATTATCCCACAAACCCTACCATAAAAAATCAAGACCAAGATACTGAGAGATAAGTGTGCAGTAGAAGTCACAGAATCATAGAATCCTTAGAGAGGGATCTTTAAAGGTCTATCTCGTCCAACTCCTTGCAATGAACAGGGACCTCTTCTCCCAGGCTCATCCTCCAACTCCCTGTTGTGCCAGTTGGAAGTAGCACATCTCCATGTACCGACAGACATCACAGCTGCTCAGTTTGGACGTTCCATATTGGAGTAGCACACTCATCTATCTGGGAAGCAACTAAGAGGACTTGCTCCCTGAACTACCGACCCCAGCTTCTGGATATGGAAGTGTACCTCAGGAGAGTGGGAATGAACAAATGCAGGTTAGACTGCATGAATCCGAGGTGGACAGCACATCCTCAGAACACAAAAATGGTGTTCTGTTGGGTCTTTGTCATGCCACATGCAGCCACATTTCTAACTGTGGTAGAGCTACTGCTCTTCCTTCTCAGCATACTGTATAGAGAGAGCCACGCACGGAACAGACAGAACAAAGTCAAAAGCTGTATGGCAGATTTCTTCTATCAGTGGTATCTTCAGGAAAATTCACACAAATATGTCCCAAGCACCCAAGAAAGCACATCCCACTGAATGGGGCTATGGTTTTAAAGGATACCACCTGAGCCTGTGCTTTAGACTAAAATTTCAGCAAAAAGAACAGAAAGCTTTATCCTTCAGACAAAAATGTCACCGTTGCCAGCATCCAGGAAAATAACCCTGACCTCCTTGCACGTCCCCTTGCATGGATACTGTTACTCATATTCATACTGTATGCATGTTCCCAAAATGTCAGCCTTCCTTAATGACACTGAAATGATCAAAAATTTAAGTGCAATTCTGGGCAGGAAAGTGACTCTATTTTAAAAAGAGAGAGACAGAGAGAGAGTGTGCCCAGTGCCCATAGCTGTTCCTAGCTGTCTTCCAAGTTCTATATATTAACTAAGCTTATGTACCAAAGCCATTTTTTTAACTACTGTCAGCACTGCAGAGCCGATACAGCAGCAATAGAGCAAGCTGTTCAGCCTCATGCCTCATCAACATTTCTCACACTCCGTATCAAAGCACGAACATTAGCAAATTCAGCTGCCCTTCAAACTTCCAGCTCCAGTCAGGAGAAAGCATCTGTGGCTGTTTGTCTCCTTGTGGGGCTGACTGGGGGGTGAAAAAGATCCACACTTGCCAGAAATGCCCATAACATCCAACCCAATGTTCTCAGTGATTCATGGCTGTAGGACAAGCGAACGAGCTGTGGAGTTGTACTCACTTTCTATCACTCCATAATGTTCACTCTTCACTCCAGTTATCACTCAAAATCCCTCCCCAGCAGCACAGAGCAGTGGGTGAGCTGTAAGTTTCCATAACTCACTCCTATCACTCAGCACATCTACGAGAATCAAAAGGTGTTGGAAAGGGAAGAGGCACACTTCAAATGTTTGCAGGATCACTTCCTAGTGACACAAAAGCTAACAAAACAGTGGCTTCAGAGATAAGTCTGTTGTGCAGCAGAAAGCTTTCCATCCCCCAGTCACTCAGAAAAAGGCAGGGAAGACCGTCAGAAGGCATCCATCAGTTCTGCAGGCTGTAAGAAAAGATGAAAGGGAATAAAGATGAGCTTTGGGTGAGAGCAGCAGAATTTAAACTCCTTATGGCTTAACCATGTACGGTGTGAACAGGGAGTTAAATTGCTGCCTTGTTTTACCTAAGTATGGCATTGGGAAAAAAAAAAAGCAGAAGTGTAACAGAATGTTAAATGTTGGTCAAATTCAAGTGTTCTGCAACCACTTTTGGAATAGGTTGTATAAGATGAGACACAGGAAAGAAGGGAACTAATCTCATCCTCTGCAAAGAGCTTTTAGTCCAAGTAGTTGCTGAAAAGTTGCATTCAAGAGCCCTCAGCATTATGTGAAGATGGGACCAGGCATCTGCTTGCCCAACAAGCAGACAAACAAAACACACTCAAAAAAAAAAAATTAACAACAATTTCAATATTTTGCTGCTTTACGCTGTCCTTCCTTTTCCAATGACCTTCCAAGTTTCCTGGTAAGTTATCTCCTCCATATGTATTTGCACTAAAAGGTCTTGACTTACATAAACCAGACAGAAAATGAGCACGAGAAGGGGAACATTAATCATGTATCTTTTGGAATATCTCTTCTGTGGGATTCCAATTTTAGTCATTAATGTAACTGAAGAAAAGCTAACATCTCTTAAGACCAGCTAACCAACAGTAGTAAAACACTGTCCTGGCAGGTAGGCAACGATCTACAATGCAGTCAGCAAAACAAAATGATTATTTCTTTCCCTTTTCTCAAATTATTCTGTTCCAAAATATTTTTGATGGCAGCGCGAACAGGTTTGTTTTTTTTTTTACTTTTCAAATTCTCAGGCTATACAACCACCACTTAACAGAGATTTTGGCACTTAGCAGCACAAGCAGGAAAAAAATCGGTGTTCGCATACTCTCCTATCAATAGTTGAGGAAAAAACAAGATAGATCAACTTAACTTTTGTTGCCCTGGAGTGATGTGCTTCCTTTTGCAGGCCAATATTTCATTTCACCTTGAATTCCTGATGAAGTTTCACCTGCACTGCCCTCAACATTGGGCCGTGAAACTGCTGTGTAAACAACTCTACCACCAATTGCTACAAAGGGCAGCAAAACTTGCAAATACCAATGCTGCATTATTCATACCTGTTCAAGACCAAAAGCTGCAGCTATGTTTCCTTCAACCGATTACAGGATCTGCTTGACTGTGGCTACCAGTCTACACACCCAGGTAGACCTGGGTTACAGATCCAAAACTTTCTCCCAGTTTACGATGCAGAGGCTGCATTCTGGTATATTCTGTACCACAGACAGGACAAAATGATCAATCCCTTGCAGACAGACCAAAGCCACTCCTATTCCTGGCTGGGGCCTAAAAATTGCTCCACCTAAGGGAAGGTGAGTGAGATGATCCCAAATGTGAAGCATCCAGGCCTTACTGAGGATTGAGAACATACCTCCTGTCACATCTACAACATGTGACAGTACAGATTTACAAGTATTGGAACAAGCAGGTAACCCCCCCCCCCTCCGATAACAAGAAAGTATTTTGAGCATCTGAGCAGCTCAAGAGATGCCTAAGCATCATTGAAAAACAAGTCTGTCTCCTCTTTCACAATCTAATGAGAAGCAAGCGTCAAGTTGGAATAGATGACCTTCAAAGATCCCTTCCAGCTCAAACGATTCTAATAAGCACAACTGTCAAATACAGTTGGAGAACTACTTGACAGAAGGGCCACTTTGCTGTGTAACTGTGTCTTAGTAACATGGTTCCCCTCTAGCAAAAAAAAATTATATCAAGGTTTTGACATGTGAGGTGAGACTGAGGCTTTCACAGCAATGTCTCTGTTGTTACTTTACTTGAGTCAGAAAGCCACACAGCTGTCCAAAAGAACTTGACCAAAGTTCTCAAGTCCTGGAGTTTCATCATCATTGTAAATAACTCAACTAGATTCCTGACAGCTAGAAACAAAACCTCGGTAGTCAAAACAGTTCATCTCTAAATGCCTTCTGTCACAGCATAAATTCCAGCTGTGATAAAATGTTATGGGTAAGTTGGAGTTAGTAAGACCTTCAAACCTGAAAATAAATAAATAGAAGCCAACAACAATATAAAACCCCGACTCCTATACCTCTAAAATTCAGGACTCCACGGAAAGGAGTTCTTTCCTCACTACCAATCTACCAGTTTCATTGGGAACAAGTTATTGCACTAGGCAATAACCAATCCACACTATTCAGGAGCTTTCCATGCCTTCTTCCTTGCCATAAAAATCTCCTCATTCCCTAAAACAAATATATAAATGAATTCCTTTGTTGTCCCCTCACCTTCAGAACCTACACAGGAAAAGAAAAAAAAAAGCCATTTGTCAATTAATTCCAGCCCTTTAGACTTGGGACTCTATTATGCTGCATGATTGTTCATATGTGTCTGCTTAACATGGATGGAAGAGATGCTGCTACATTGGAGGGAAAAAAAAGGTAGACTGGGCAGAAGAAGTGCCTCTTTCCATTGTGTGCACAGTGCATTTTTGCTGACTGCGAGCTCTCACACGACAGGAAAAAGCCCAAATGCCATTCTTGCTCTTGCTATTGGCAGCTGTTCTCTTATCACCAAAGAGAATTTATCGCACCACTGACAGATGCTGAGATTCAGAGGCTGGAACTGAAAGCCAAAGGGATTGAATCAGAAAACAGAAATGCCAAAAAAAAAAAAAATTAAGGAAGAGCCCTACCAAAACAAGTCACTTCACTGCACACATTGCACATGCATCTCTCCACGGGGAGAGGAAAAGAGAGCCGAGCCCCCACGACAGATGTCAGGCGTTCTGTTTCGGGCAGCGCTGGAAGCTGCTCCAGTTCTGTGCCGAGGAGTGGGGTATGGGAAACCACTGAGAACTTCACTGCTCAAACCCTGCAGATGAAGTGCAAGGGAGAAAGATGCATCTCTGTGGAGGAAGGCCTGGAAAGCAAGCTTGCTCAGTAGGAAGGTCTATGTAGTTATCATACATAAAAAGCACTTGCATTCCTAAGTATATTATTATATATATTATGCTCTCACAAAGGCAGTGTGTGGATTAGGGTTACCTCTGTATTTATTCCTCCTCCCCCCCTTCACTCTTTTAAAGACTTCACAAAGCTGAAAACCTTATTTTCCCGTGTGTAGCTACCCCACATACCAACATGAGACAGTTAATTTGACAGATGCTTTGGCCACTTCCAAGAAAAGATACGGGAGGATATATCTGGTTTAGATAACAAGGGGCTTTAAATAACTTTATCTCCCAGTATAGCAGTTGGTAAATGCATTCTACCCGTGGCCATTTGTAAGCCTTATTTGCACGTACCTACAGAACTGAAAGTGCTTTATGCACGTGGATAAATATACGATCACTATGGTCATAAAGCAGCACCTATGTTTTATTCACAGGCTTTGCACTGAAATGCACTCTCACACACACAGTTTGGAAGGGGACACTCCTCTTCCCACCCCCAGGGAAAACATGGATGTATTCATACACAGGCAAATAGGAACGCGGCTGTGCACTGACACAACCCTGACAAAGTCTCCAGGCTGCAAGTGTTATGCAAAGGAAGATAGGCGATACCTTCCGCCAGCACTCCCAAATGCATTTCCTCAGCTAAGGTCAGACTAATGACAGATCTCATTCGCAGGCACTGAACTGTCTGCTCCGGAGAGCTCAGAGCAAGTCGGGCTCTCCCACGGGACCAGATTCCAACAGTGGGAAAAGCAGCCCCAGGGCACCACCCACTTGTTTGCTCACAACAAATTTACCGAGAGCCAGGTTTCCACGGCTCACGCTTGGGAGACATCTTCCTGAGAATTTAAGAGTGGGATCCAACAGCAAGCCACACTTTCTATCCAGTTCTAAGTTCCGTTCTTGCACTAATGGGGTTCTGCAGGCAACAGCGCGCCCGAGATGAGAACCTAAGTCACACAACCGGTTATTTGTTAATTAGGAAGTCAATGAAGAGGCAGCTAATTGAGCTGGCGAGTACGGCGAACGCTGTCCCACCAGGATGGAATGGAGATGTTCGACTGATAGCACAGTGCCACAGTGACACCTGCAGGAGGAGCCACGAACCACCTCGCACAGCGGTCCCTGAGTTTTTCGGGGTCTCTTTTGCGCCGAACATCGGCCTCGTTCTGCACTGCTTTTATGCTTTCTTTTTCGGAGAAAAGCAGGGGGCAAATGACTTGAAAGAAAATGTGCTCAAACAAGATTTCCTCTTCCTTACATCCAATCTCAATCATCTCTTTTAGATTGAAACCATTTTCCCTTGTCCTATCACAACAGAACTTTCTTAAAGAGTCTGTCCCCTTCTTTCTTGTTGCTTCTCTTTAGATCCTGAAAGGCCACCTTCAGGTCTCCCCAGAGCCCACCTTTCTCCAGGCAGAACAGCCCCAGCAGTGCAGAAAGGAGCAAAACATAAAAGGATGCTGCTGGTACCACAGAGCTAATGCTAGTTAATTAATTCAAATAAACTTGCTTGTTTTGCCTGTATTTTCCTGAAACTAGAAGCTAAACTCAGGCTAAGGATTTGTTTTATCCACCTTAATTGGATATTATCTGGTTATGCTGAAGATCATAAAAGAATTGAACTCAGCAGGGAGCTGTTTGGGTTAACGAGAAACAGCTTAGGTCATTTGTGACTTCCTCAGCCTTCTCTTTAAAAGCCCACATGGGTGATCTGAGTTTTGACAGAGAAGCATGGAACTTCTCATGCACGTTTATTGTTACTCCCAATTAAGCTTATCTGCCAGTAGAACTAGGGCTACTGCATAGGAATTAGGGCAAGTTAGGTATTTACCCAAGAAGGTCAATTTAGGTCAAAGCTATCTTGCCCAGATGGCTAATTTCAATCTCTTACGCATATAAGACAATTGTTCAATAAGCTCAAAATAAATAGTGTAAGTAATTAATTTAAAGCTGCCCTAATTGTTTCTCAATTTTCCCTATTAATTTAACCTGTAACGCTACTTCTATCAAAGCTTCAAAGCTTAAACTTAACAGCCAATTAAAGCTACTTGAAAAAAAAAAGAAAAGAAAAATAAAGTGCTGTCAGCTCTGATTCCTTCTGACTGAACTCTTTGAAGCACTTGGGATCTAATTTAAATTGCACAGGGCTTGGAAACAACGCCTTTTTTTTTTTTCTTCTTCTTCTTTTTTTCCCAGGTATAATATTCTCCTTGAGCTAATGATTCGAGGGACAATTAAAACTAAATTAAGCTTTTAACCTGGTAGCAACTTCCTAAGCTGCATTCGGCCTGACAAAAGTGAGTCACCACTCAAGTGAACAATGATTCTCCTTTATCAGCAGGAGCTGTCTGTCTTCCCTGCTCAGTCCCACAGCAGCAGCCAGAGGCTTCTTGGCATGGTCAGGGTTTTTTCACCCAAAGTAATGTTGGCAGCTACATCCTCATTCCTTTAAATGCATGTGTGTGTGTGTGTATAAATATTGTCTCCCTCACTCTCCAGGTATTAGAAAGAGGAGGAGGAGGCAGATACTGGTTAGTAAAAGGGATATGAGTATCTAGAGTTGTCATTATCATGATCCCACTGGTCTGGTTTAGAGATTCCAGCTTCCAAGTGCATATATTAACCAAAACAGGGCTCTTTCCTATTTTTATCACAGCTGATATAGGTCAGATGGAAATGGAACGGGACTTCCAGCACAGAACAGAAATATCTAGCGCTGGATGAATTACTTCCAACCAAGCTGAAAATAACTCCCTTGTGGATTCCGAAGATTTTGTTTCCAGGAAACTGTGTTTGGATTCTCTGTCCCTCCGTGACCCCATCATGTGTGAGGATCACTGAGCTACCAGCCCAGCTCCTAGCACTGTGCCCCTTCAAGGTGTTGTATTACACCATACTTCCCTGGTACCCAGTGTGACTCCAAAGGGATATCCTGTGCTCCATCCTGCACATAGCTGTCTGTACTATCTTGGTTGCTCTCCTCCAGTCAAAACTACGCCTAGGGATCTTCTTTCAGAATGTATTTCTCCATGTGTTTATTTACTTTATGATGTAGGATTATTAGTTTAGCTAAGAGCAAGCAAGAGAACAAGCAAAAAGAGAGACGCCATATGGAAAGGAAGACAAGCTAAAGAGGAACGAGCTGCTTAATTTGTGTAACCCAACAGTGTGACGTGGAGGTCGAGGGGTTATGTCTCACAGCGATTGTTTCACTACTGGGATGGAACACGTGGCCCTTATCATCACTCTCAGGTTTCAAATGCCCATCATCCTCCATCTTTTACTTACCGCAGGGATCTGTCTGCCACGGGAAACATTCCATTCCCACCATAGAATCCTGCCGAGGGGCTTCCACGTTTAACGATGGGAGACATTTGTAGACCACAGAGGGGAGGGGTAAGTGATGAGCAAGGATCCCCACTCTTGTCTCCAACCCCAGAAGCAGAGTGAGATGTGTGGCGAGGGATCCAACTGATGCTGCGCGATGAACTAGCCAGAGCTCTCGCACGCAGCCAGCCATCTTCACTTTAAAACCGCCTTTTTCTGCCCCATTTGCCTCGTTCCGGTCTGCCTGAAGGGACCAGAGAAGGGAGGCATCCCCTCCCTCCGAAGCCCGCCCGCCGCTGAGCGCCAGCAGGCGGCAGCACGGGGCACCGCGGGGCGCTCCGCCCGGCGTGACGTCATCACCCCGCGCCGCCCGCCCGCCGCAGAGCGCCGCAACGCGCGTGGCCGCGGGCCGATGCGGGCCGGGCAGGATGCAGCAGAAGCTGCTCCGCAGCGCGCACTACATCGAGCTGGGCGGCTATCAGTACTGGCCCGTGCTGCTGCCGCGCGGCATCCGCCTGTACACCTACGAGCAGATCCCCGTCTTCCTGAGGGACAACCCCTACATCACCGACGGCTACCGCGCCTACCTGCCCTCCCGCCTCTGCCTCCGCAGGTACGGCCGTCCCCGGGGCTGGGAGCGGGCTTCGGAGCCCCGCTCAGCCCCGCCGCGTCTCCCCGCAGCCTCTTCATCCTCTCCAACGAGAGCGTCAACATCTGGAGCCACCTGCTGGGCTTCCTGCTCTTCTTCACGCTGGGCATCCGCGACCTGACCGTGGTGCTGCCCGCCGCCCGCGCCGCCCGCGAGGACTTCGTTATCTGCGCCGTCTGCCTCTTTTGCTTCCAGGTGGGGCACCGGCTCGATATTGAGCCGTGTCTTCTAAGAACAAAGCACGGCTGGCCTAGGAGAGAGGCTGCAGAACGCCAGCTGGGCAGGCTGGGGCTGTGTTCTGGTTTCTGCTGGGCGCTGTGGCCACAAATGGCCCTGGCTTGATCACCAACTAGAGCACAAAATTCGGCCGTGGATCAGTGGGCTGGGGCTGATTGCATGAGCTTTAACGAGAGGTGCTGGGGTAGTTCAGTATGAGGAGGCCTGGGGCAGACCTCACTGCTCACTACAGCTGCCTGAAAGGAGGTAGTGGTGAGGTGAAGGTCAACCTCTTCTCCTACACAATCACAGGAGGTGATGGCCTCACGTTGTGCCAAGGGAGGTTCAGGTTGGATATTGGGAAACATTTCTTCTCAGAAAGAGCGGTGAGGCATTAGCGTAGGCTGTTCAGGGAGGTGGCTGCATCATCATTCCTGGAGGTGTTCAGGAACAGTGGAGATATGACACTGAGAGACGTGGGTTTGTCTTTTTTGGTGGGGTACAGCCAATGGTTGAACTAGATGATCTTAGAGGTCTTTTCCAACCTTGGTGATTCTTTGATGTTAATGTACAGCCAGACTTGGGATTCTTGTGCATTTTGCCCAAGATGGACAAGTTTGCATGTCTCAAATTAAACCTGCCCTCAGCAGCACTGATGGCGCTTCATGTGTGCCATCATCAGCTGAAGCTTTTTTAGATTATGCTAAAAAAGTATGCCTGGCCACCAGTGTAGTTCTGATGACTGACGAATACTGTTTCTATTCCCTGAAGAGTATAGAAAACTGTTGTGTAGAGGGGAGAACTCCCCTGCTGGATGGTGCAATACTGCTGTTGTGCCCTTTCTTACACCTGTTGAATGCAAATACAAAAACACCAGGTTGGATATCAGGGAAAAGCTCTTCCCCAGAGGGTGGTCAAGCACTGGAGCAGTAGCCATGTCCTTAAGCTGTCGAAGTTCAAGAAGCATCTGAACAATGCCATCATACATAGGGTTTGGATTTGGGGTGGTCCTTTGTGGAGCCAGGAGTTGGACTCAGTGATCCTTCTGGATCCCCTTCAGGTCCAGCTATTCTGATTCTGTTTCTCAGGGAAAAAAATAAATAAATTGATGCCAGCCAAGATTTGTGGGAGGTCAGTCGCTTCTGTCTTCCCACACCAAAGTTGCAGTGCTGGTACCTGAGGTGGACTTGGGCTTTGGTTTCTGCTTGTTGTAGCTGGGCCTCACTGAATTCATTTTGGCTGTACTTAGGCAGTCAGGGTCCTGCTCCTGTGTGTGCTGGCACCGCTCTTGGCCACGTGCTTTAGGCCTCAGTACCCTCATTTCTTTTGCTGCAGCCTGCAGTTATCAAGTCCTGCAAAGTTTTCTGTTTCATCTGCAAAAGAGGTTATGCTAGTTTCCACTGATTACGAGCAGAAATCATAATTGTCTACACCAAGCAGTTTGGTAAAACATGTAATAAGTCACTTTTGGACTCTTAAGCTTCAGAGTTGAAGCTTAATCCCCATTAATCCCCATCTGTTACCAAGAAATTAATGTGTCCTTGTTTTGATATCTGTGTAGGTCTGTATGCTTTGCTCAGTAGGATATCATCTCTTCTGTTGTCATCGCTCAGAGAAGACCAGCCGACGATGGATGGCGTTAGATTACGCAGGAATTTCCATTGGTATCCTAGGCTGCTACGTATCAGGCGTGTTTTATGCATTTTATTGTAGTAAAGTAAGTCTGAGTCACTTGTTCCCGTGGTCCCATCGTCGTGTCAGGAAGGGGCTTTGTCACTTGGTGTCCAGGTGGCACATCCATCAGGGGACAGTGATAGAAATAGGAACGGGTCCTGACCTATGCACAACTTTGCTTGCAGAAGTAACCGATTAATTTAAGAGATTAATTTTAAGCTGTCAATTGCATGAGTCTCTGGACAATATTTAAATGACTAGAAAGTTGGTGTAAACTTTACAGGTCCTGCCTTTGTCAAATGCATGAGGCCGATAATGGGATGTTCCCCTATCATAAGTAATTCAAATGTTTCCAACATTTATATGGGGGAGAAATGAGCTTATTTTGCTTTGGAGTTCTAAACTACCTCCACTTTTGTAACTTCCCTGCTCCCTGTACAAGGCTGTAGTGATCTGATAGTTGAAGTAGTCCTCTTAGGCATTGTTATACTTAATATAAGTTTTATTTCACACACTGTCTTCACTAAGTGTGAAATAAGAGTCCCTTCCCCTTTAGTGGGTTAATAAGAACACGCTAATTTAAGCACAGTCATTTGTGGCCATGGAAGTGACAAGAACGCTGATAAATCATTGCATTTAGTAACACAGACTTTCTACCCAGAGTTCACCTCAGATGAGCAAACCTACGAACTTGATTTTGTTTCTTTTTCCTCAGTACTGGCGTCAGGTGTACTTAATCACTGTGCTGGCAATGATCTTGGCAGTGTTTTTTGTTCAGATCCATCCCAATTACCTCACGCAGCAGTGGCGCAGGCTGCGCTCCATCATCTTTTGCTCAGTGTCTGGATATGGCATTATTCCTACTATCCACTGGGTTTCACTCAACGGCGGCGTTGGTGCAGCTATTGTTCAGGTAAAAGAACATAATACAGAAATTAGATTTGCTTTTGCTTTGCACTGACCGTCTTCCCTCAGTCTCGTTTTGGAAACGAGGGGGAAGTAGAGCTAGTGAAGATTTCCTAAAGCACAGATTTCCTTCAGATGTTACAGCCCAAGCGCTCCGATTTATGGAAAGCCAATAAACAGGTTGAGTAGATGAAATCTGTTTTACTGATTTAAAGCTGCACCGTGAGAAGACCCACCTGGATGCAAACACGACCACGGTGTGCTTGCCTGAGGGGAAGAGCAGACTGTGCAGGTCAGACACGCCCTCGCACACCCCAGGGCGAGGAGCTGGAGCACAGAGCTGAGTCAGCAGGCGAGTGGGAAGCAGTCAGTCAGGATGCACAGGTTGCAGAGGTGAGGGGATCCAGGAGACACGGGTGGGAAGTCATCCCACTCTGAGCCCCGGGTTTGTGGCAGAATTGGTATTTGCCTACACAGCCTACTGTCTCTCACGCATAACTTGTTTAATATCGCCGTTAAGTTACCCAACTAATTTCCCTTTCTTGTTTTACCACTTACAATTATGGTAAAGGTTACTTAGCTCTGAAAAACAGGAAGTACAGCACTGCTAAAGAAGATGAATTATGCCCCAAGGTTTAAAATATTCCCCCAGGAATCACAGCCAGTAGCCAGGGCTCTAGTGGTACTAAAAAAGACCTTTGCTTTCATAGCACGTGGTACCTGTGAAAGTTCTTAAGACTGGCACTTCAGGAGGACTATGTTCCAGGATGCTGATTTAGCCTGGTCCAAGGCTGCTGCTGAATCTGGAAAAGCAGTGTTGGTAATAAATACAATCTCTAGACAAGATACTGAAGACTCACTTTGTAAAAGTCAAATAAGCAAGCAATCATTGCTACCTCTCCCTTCCCAATTAGTTTGTCCTGGTAGAGCAGAATGGTAGATACTGGTACTCATTTTCCTTCCAGACTTCAGAGAATATGCTCTGCTTCCAGCAATAAAACTCTGTTATTGGAAAACAAACAAACAAGACAACAACTCATGTGAGTGGGTAGCTTTCCAGCACCTAGTTTGGTTAATTTACAGCCTGGTCTGTAGTATTCCTGGGGCCTTCCATTCAGAGTTTTTCCAAGTTTTGGCATTTGCTCCTCAGTTGGATTCTGTTCTGTTTGATAGATAATGTGCAAAGTAATATTCCATTCTGTCATGCCTTTTTTTTTTTTCTTAAATGTATTTTGAAATAATTATTTTATAATATTTTTTACCTTACAGCAGAGTAAGAAAGTTTCCTTTTCTTCTGCAGGAGTTTGCTCCACGTGTGGTTGTAATGTATTTCATCGCTGCTGTAGCATTTCTGTTCTATATTTCTAAAGTTCCAGAAAGATACTTTCCAGGTATGAAATTCTATTGTGGGTGTTTTTCTTCCGTTGAGCTTCCTGCAGTGTCACAGTATTTGCTGTGAGCCCTGAGTTTACTATGGGAGAACAGTTGATTATGTTCTACTTTAAGTGCTCCTACGTAGAGTGAAACTGTGCACTGACACCAAAAGAAGTCAAACTTTGCGTGCCCTTGAGTCAAACAGAAATCAGATGACTTTTGTTCTCTTCATTGAAGAACTTACACTGTCTCCCAGCCAGCTGAATGTGCGACTGAGCTTTTGAAGAGTCTTCCTGCTCCTTGCCTTGCATGAGTTACTGCAAATTTAACCACTACTTTCCCTTTTCATTCCCCACAGGACAGCTCAACTACCTCGGTTCTAGTCACCAAATATGGCACATCCTTGCAGTAGTGATGTTGTACTGGTGGCACCAGTCTGCAGTGTACATCATGCAATACCGACACAGCAAGCCCTGTCCTGAGCACAGCGTGGACTTATGAGTGAAGGTAGAGCAGTCTTTGTGCTTATGGGAATATGAGGTTTTAATAAGTAGAGAGTTAAGCAATCCTGCTTTTAACATGTCACAAGGTTCTATTAGTTGCTCTAATTTAATTAGTTCCCTCAGAGAAAATGCTTACTAGTGTAGTGTTCTCTTGTGAATGAACAAGCAGCTACCTTGATGGCAGGCAGTTTGCTGCTGCTGCATTGCGTGAGGCTCTGGAAGGCTGCAGTGCCCTCAAGCAGAGTTTTAGAGCAGGCTGGAGAGATCTCTGCCAGGTCCATAACAGCTCTGTTTGACAACAGTTGCAAGCATTTAGCAACATTTCTTTCTACGTAGCCTTTAATTAAGGGTTTTCATCAGTTTTTTTTAGCCTACTAAGCATTGGATTTTTGGACAGTCAGGTAAGAGTCGATTATTTACCTTGCATAAGAAGTGACTTTTTTTTTCCTCTCAAATGTCTTTCAAAGGCACTGCAGTGAAATTTCTGACTATGGGAGTCTGAACCTTACAAACATGCAGAACTATGAAATTAAGTATTGATTCTTTTCCAACTTCTGGACTGTTACCCTAATCACTGGGATGGTAAATTACCAGGAACACTGGGGAAAAAAAAAGCAGCATTGTTTGCATCTCAGTACAACATCTGAATGTTTCTTGAACACCTCCTCCAGGGTCAGTGACTCCACCACCTCCCTGGGCAGCCCACTCCAGCACCTGACCACTCTCTCAGAGAAGGATTATTTCTTAACATCCAACCTGAATCTTCCTTGGTGCAACTTGAGGCCATTCTCTCTGAGATCTGATTCTCTTCTTGTCATTTCCTGTTCTGCAATCAAGTACAAAGCAGGTCTTCCTTCGAGTGGGACAACAAAAAGGTGGGCTGTAAAAAAAGTACTCAGAGCACTGCATTATTTTCCTGCTTGGCGAATACGAACAAGAGAATTGCATACCATTGCTAAGCTAGCAAGCCCGTATGCCACGTCTTCAGGTTTTAATCAAGCACAGAACAAAATACCTGCTCCCAGTAGTGTGCTTTTAAAACTATGATTAACTGTAGGTCTTGGATCTACAGCGTGCTGCATCCTTCAGAATCATCATCTAAGTTATGTGTGTACACTTCAACATTGGTACAGCAGTGTATAATGTCAAAGTCAGTGGAGTCTTGTACTTTTCTAGTTGTTTCCCTTTTTCTGGGAGATAGATACAGTAGAGAACATCCGTTTTGATTTCAAATCTTGAATTGCTTCTTCAAGTATAGGTGGTGCCATTACTTCAACAAATCTCTCTACAGCACTTTGGTGCTTCTGAATACAACCTTGTGAAATATTTCAGGAGAAGTCTCACGCTTGCTGTTACCTTGAATTTAGTAGAGGGGCAAGGAATTTTTTTTTCTAAGTTCATGTTCTTTTAGCAGGTACAAATAACAAGCCTGAAGTAGTAAGACTGCTGTGAATTCAAATCGCTAAACTTTGGCCTTTCAAGATGACACTTCATTAGGCGAAGTGACTTACTGCCATGTGCTTTCCACAGTAAAAAGACAGCCTTTTTTTTTTTTGTTTTTTTAAGTGTGCAGTTAAACCATGTCTTGTAATGTCACCACTAAGGAGATGCCAGCTTTGCAGGTTGTTAGATACCTGGTGCCCAGCATGAAGAAGCTCAGTGGGTGTCAGCCTGGAGGCTGGCAGGGTGCTCTTCGGTCCCACTGAAGCTGCCTTTGTCCTGGGCAAAATATTCCCAGCTCCCTCAGCCTTCCACACAAGGTACGTGCCAAGGAGATGTGGCCAAGGGAATAGTGACAGACATTTATTGGCAAGTATTTATCTCATGCCGGGGACAGAGGAGGCAGGACCGTTCCTCTTCTACTGGTACACTGGAGAGCAATGCTGTCAGTTAAGCTCAGTGAGGATTTGCTGTTCTTTTTCTTCCCAGCTCCAGAAACAGTTACTGGAAAGAACAAAATGCATTTGAAGTTCAAATCCCAGACTTCTGAGCCTTTCAGTATGAACACTGATTTTCTTTTTAAACTTGACAGCAAAGCAAGTTTCAAGTGCACTAAATGACTACTGCTGAAGCCTGACAAGGACCCTGCAATTGTTAAAACCTGTTTTCAGTGTTACGTGAACAAAAACATTTGAAGAATGTGTGACTCTGTACTGAAAACATACTTTACGGTTTGCTATTTTTTTTTGTTTGATTTCAAACCAACTACTGTAGCAGTTTTCACCAGATAAGAAAACATTAAGTTGTACGTTTTTATTACCCTTACAAAGTGTATCAAACTGCATGATGGCCTTTTCTGTAAATATTGAACCTGTAAATAAATTTTGGTTCATTCGATGTTTACTCATAACATTTTTAACAGAGCACTCTTAGATGACACATGAATTGCTGCACCACAGTGTCTGTAAAGGGTGACAGGCAGAAGACTGAACAACCAGGAATGAGCTACAGTACCCATGTTCTGCTACAGCTCCCAATCTTTCTACACTTTTGATTTTCTTCAGTTTAAGTAAGAGTAAAACCAGTAGATGCAGTCTCCAAAAAACTGCTCTGGCTAAATAACTGGCAGAATGGGTCAAATCAAGTGAAAAGAAACAGCTGTAAGATTAAGTGCAGAACTAAGTCTGGAGTAAGCAATGAATATTAAAATTACGGCCACTGAAAAGGGATAAAGCTTCAGTTAGCACCTAGGAATCTGAACGTTTCCTTTCAAAACCATTTCTGGTTTTGAAAGCAGGAAGGCTTAAAGGATTAATACTGAACCTAAGGACTTAATGTATTATCAAGAAGTTGAACCAAGATGACAACAGTGGGCTGCTCATATAACAATTGCTAAAATTAACAGTAAAAGGAACCTACAGCCACAAAAAGCAACCAGAAGCAGCACTGCTTATAGAATAACTGCTTATAGAATAACTTGCAGCCTAAATGAGAATCCTTAATAATGCCATGTTTAAGGAGACCTGCAAAATCACTGTTACCACGTTTGTTTATTTAACAACTGCAGTATTTACGACATACATCAGTTTCACAAAAAAAAACGTTAAAGTTCTCTGTTTAGTGGTACACAAAAAAGCTTTAAAAACTTGAAGTCTAAGAAGAAATGGAAGTGTAGTTCAGGAAAGTGCACTTAAAAGCTGAATGCCAGCAATTTTAAAATAGATTTTACGGTCTTTAATATTAGGTGATGCCTTAGTCACAAACTTAGCTATACACACCGCTTCCTCAATTTTGTTTTGAAGAGAAGCGCTGTAGAAAAATAACTCAGCAGCCACCCATTGCATTTTTTTTCCTCTTGCAGGTTTCCCTCATTCACTCTTCCTTGTTCCAACAAAATGATTGTGGCTGCAATGTTACTAAAAACACAGTGCGATGTGTGCGAGCGAGTGTATATTTTATATATATATCTCATATATAAAAATACACTATATAGTATAAAAAAATCCAGATAAACTCTTATTCTCACAGTAGCAAATATACCAACTTATTTTCACAGTACTTAGTTTTATTAACTGGGACATCCAGAATGATTAAAAATTACTTCCTTGAAGGTTGGTTTCCGCAGGTCCCACATGACACAAGTCAGCAAAAGCAATTCCACACGTCTCACGGCTATTGAGAGTCTGCAGAGAAACTCTACATCTTATCTTTCTTTCAGTGACCGTAACCATAAAAGGCTCCTTAGTACCTTTGACAGAAACTCTGTCCTAAGCAGCTGGTTCTGACAGGTCTATGCTTCAGTCATTCAGCACACTGAAAGAACTGTTAAAAAAAATCAGTTGATATCTCTGGGTGGAAGGGAAGCGTCAGTTCCTTACCTTGTTATCATTGTCTTCACAGACTTATGGTACAAGTCTAAGTGCACATGGTCTTTCCAGTATTTCAGGTAAGGTCACGATACACTCTATGAAAGACAAGTGCACAGGCAGAGAGGCACACATGCTGAATAAAGGCAAAAAGATGCCACATTCCCCAGCAGTACCACATTTTGCCTCTGTCAAACCTTAGCTGAAGCTTAAACCCGAGCTGCAAACCAAATAGACCACATAAAGTCAACACAGTGAGGCATACTCATCTCGGTCGTGAGAAAAAAATCTTTTTAACTCAAGGAACAGAAATTGCACATATGCAAAAAGTTGTCTCATAAGTATAGTACAAAGATCAAGGCTTATTAAGGCCACAAGAAAGCAAGAATCATTGGCCGCAACTCAGAGGCAGCCAGAGGCACAATGCCAGTTTCAGAGTAACTTGGGTTTACAGTTTGCTTTTATCTCCCCTATCAGTTTCTGTATACAACTCAACTTCAGCTTTTCTGTACTGTAATAAAACCATGTGTGAGCACTCTGTCAAAAAAAAAAAAAAAGTCAAAAATCCACCACACAAAGAAATTCTGTTGTATTCTTCAACCTGAAGCTTCGAAGACATCAGACAAAAATCAAATGTGATTCTTTCTTCTTGTGATTTACCTTAATTGAGGCCCACACTAAGCACCTAACGGCTGTGCCAGCCCTCAAGCTGTTCTTCCACTGGGGAAAGCAGTAACTTCATGGTGTGAATGAGGGCTGGCCGTATTTAAGACTACAGGTCAGTTGCTTGTTGCTTTATTCTTGTTTTTTTCCCCACCCATCTGCCCCATTATTCATAATATTCTGTTCCAACAACTGTCTTTAGGCAAGGAAAGTGACAGTTCAGAAGGAAACTGCAGGAAGGCAGCTAATAAGCACGCACATAAAAACAAAATCGCAGTTAACCTGAGTATCAGAAAATGCTACAGACTTGGCATGCGGTTCTTACAGCCTTTGGCACAAAAAAAACAACTGGTGAGAACAGTAGTAATAAAGCCTAAGAAACTCCTGTGCAAATAGAGTTGAAACACTTCTACTCACATACTCCTAAAAGCTTAACTTCTAAGTGAAAAAGTCATTCTTAAACAAGCAGAGCTGTAATTTCTCTTTCACCTTGTCAGAGAAAAAAAGAGGGGAAGGTAACTGAAGTGTACAGACACTTACCAGTGAGATTCAAAATCCAGGTCTAGGGGAAACAAATTCACTGGGTGTGTGAGGCAGCATTTCATCAAAACGAGCTCCAAAAGGAGAAAAGGAATTTGTCTTTAACACACCATTTTCAGCAAATGTTTAAGGGATCTACCTCCCACCCTCACCAATCTCAAAAACAGCTCAAAAAACAGCAGTAGAGTTCGAACCCCGCAACCCTCAATATTTCACTTCACATCCTGTGAGGGGAGGAGACAAAGGCAGGACGAAACAGCCACCGATTCTTACAGTCTCCTTTCACAAACATGGAACGCTCTTCAACATTCAGAGGAGCAGGATGTAAAGCTAAGACAAGCAGAGGAGCTGCCTCCTTCCACTTCCTTAGGATTGCCATAGAAACAAGGCCAAGTGCACCATTCTGATGGACTCTGCAGTCAGTGTACGTGGCTTGGCACGGGTTGTGAGGCAGCGGAGTTACGAAGCACACGGTGTCACCATTTAGACATGGTAACCACATCTCTCCAACGAGCCGGTTGGCGTTGCATTCC
Source organism: Cyrtonyx montezumae (assembly GCF_038088225.1). Classification (NCBI taxonomy): domain Eukaryota; kingdom Metazoa; phylum Chordata; class Aves; order Galliformes; family Odontophoridae; genus Cyrtonyx; species Cyrtonyx montezumae. The sequence continues at coordinate 23,841,294 of NW_027071936.1, read as the reverse complement.
CATCACTACCAGCACTGCAAGCTCCAAGCTTTTAGCCATGCCTTGTGCACCCGATGTCTCAGAGGTACTACGTGGCAGGACAGCGATCCTGCTGGTAAGGCGTCGCGGTGTGAAATGCAGCTTACTGCTACAGCAGTGAACAGCACCTGCAGGCTACCTGCTGCTACTGCTTCTGAAACAAAGCTGGGTCCAGGGAAGTTTCTTCGAAGCTCAGTGCATTTAGCAAACTTCCTTAAAAAATACACTTATGAACAATAACAGATTGATCAGAAGTTGAAAATATTAGGTTACAGTCATTTCATAAAGTTATCATTTTATAAAACAACATGAGTTTTGACACAACACACCTTTTCTTTGTGACAGAAATTCAAGAGGAAAAGAAAATGCATTTTCAGACACAAACCCCAATTTGTAGTCAGATAAAACCGATGGTGCATTTCACAGTTCCAAGAATCCGAAATGCTCCATCCATGCCAGATGACCTTCTCACGTAAACCACCCTCTTCCCCAGTGTGCTGAGTAGTCTTCAAAGTGCTGCAAACACTGGCTGCCTCCCTGCTGGTTTACTGCTCTACATATTCAGATTCCATTTCATGAACTGTTATAGTCTCTGCATCTTTAGTTTTAACTCTAGACTTCCAGTTTGCTATTTTACATTAATGGCACTTACTGTAAAAATTAAAAAATAAAATTGAACATTTAGGCACACAAAAAAATAATCTGCCTTTCAGCTCTGCAGCTGCATAGGCGTCTAGCAGGTACAAAGCCACAGCCATGCTCTGGAATTCTGGCCCACAGCTCCTTGATGACTTGGCTTCATTATTTTACTATTAATAAAGGTAGTTTTCATTTAGGAAGTGAAGACTTGACTATTCCCAGTATGTAAGTCTGGATATTAGTACGTTTAGGTTCTTAGGTCTAGTGCAACTGAGACAAAGAAGAACCATAGTTCCTTCAGCCTACCTGTAAAGTTTGGAAAACATTTTTCATGTGATCTCTGCCTGTTCCCCTTCCCTCCATTACAGCACATTGCCCAGTGCTGAGAAGGTGATGCAAAAGTGCAAGATGACAACACGTTCCAGGTCCAAATGTCAGCAACGGACACCAATTCACAATCCCATCTCTTTATATTCTGGGAGCCAACTTTCAGAAAAAGATGCTCCTGTGTTGTTTTTTTTTTTGCTTTTTTTTTTAATTATTTCTATTCTCCTCAAAAGAAAATTCAGAATTGCTATCTTTCTGCATTCCACCGTGCAAGCTGGCCATGCCTCTCTTTACTTGAATAAGCTGTACAGCCCAGCTCCCTGCCAACCAGATAAATAACTCCACTAACTGAACTCACTACTAAGCAACTCAGGTGGAAGGAGGGATCCACTGGAAGCATTTACTGTTTGGAAGGAAATGGAGCTGCTCCAAAGGGATCCAACTCTAGCGCCTGTTGCTGCTGGCTCTGTGCACTCTGCACAACCAGTTCTGTGAAGGGGACTGCACCAAAATCATCTGTTTTCAGCCCATCACCGGCATGTACTGGTCCATGCAAGGAGCTCTGCCAAGACCTGCTAGTCACTACCACTGCACCATGATCCCCACGGCTGTCACCAAACCCCTGATGCTGAGGATGACGCATCAGCTCTGGAGGGTGGAAGGGTTTGGCTCCAAAGGGATCCAGCAGACTCTCATCTGCCTGCAAAGGGTTGGTTCGGTCTTTGCTGTCCGTCAGTGAAACACTGATGTTCTCTTTGGAGTCAGAGATGGTCAGGAACTCATTGCTGCTCTGCGAATCCCTGCGACCCGCTTTCTTGTGCCTGCGGGCTCTCTCAGGAGTGCGGTAGTTGGGTTTCAAAGCCTTCTTCGTGGTGGTTGGGGTGCCATGGTGACGCTTCCCATTATTCTTCGGGACCTCTTGCTTCATACGCCTCTGGCGGGATGACAGTTTCTGCAGGCTGCGCTGCTGCTTCACCTTCTGCTGCTGCTGACTCCCTGTGATTTCTTCAAAAGGAACCAGCCCAAACAGGTCCTCTTTACTCCCACTCATCTTGGGGAGGAGAGAGGGTTGAAATGGGGTGCAGCCAAAAATGTCAACACTCCGTGGTGAGGTGGGTGAGAACTGTGTCTTCGTTCCCAACACCTGGTCATCTGGCTGAGACGCCTTTTTGCTGAAAGGAGCTTTGGTGAAAACATCGAAGTCATCCTGCTCCTGGCTCAGGCTGGGAAATGCAGTCTGAGAAGAGACATCTTGGTCACCCTTCTCTCTTGCCCGAGGCTGAAGAGAAGAAAAGGGCACTGCCCCAAACACATCAAATTCTTGGCCAGGGCTCACTTTGATGACAGTAGTTGGCACCTCAGGTGTGTGCATTAAACTGGGTTCTTTAATTTCACTGCTGCCCATGACATCTCTGAATCTACTGCTTGAGAGCCCTTCCACAAATTTTTGTTTGGTATGATCAGATTCAGAGTCAGAACTTTGCTTCTCCTCCTCCTCTTCTTCCACCTCTTCCTCAGAGTCCATGAGCAAGGGGCGGTGGCCTAAATTCTCTGGCTCGGTATCATTGTCATCATTGAAGTCTCCATTCTCACCTTGCAAGACCTCCTCATCCTCTTGTTCTTCTTCCTCCTCACTGCTCTTTGGAGATGGAGGATCTGATTCAAAATCGCTCTCTGACTCATCACCGCCTTTTGTCACTTGTCCCTCTGCAGTCTTCCTTCCTGGTCTGGGATCTTTAAAAGCATGACTCAGTCTTCCACCTTTGGTTGGGGTCCCTAAGTTGTTTCCTGGGCTGCTGGCTGAGTTATCCACTTGTTTTCCAGTTGAATCTGAGAAAAATTGAAAAATAATTTTGAAACAACTTCTAAAATAAACACTTATTCACAACAGCCACGCGCTAAAGGAAACAAAACAAACATATATTCTGTAAAAATGGAGGGAAAAGAACTAAAAATCAGACCTAAATTTTCAAGAGGGATTAGTTAGAGCTTCTAGCTTAACTCCCCAGGCACAAATACAAGACAGTGATATCTCTGGGGAAACAGCAATGTAATCAGTGAAAATAATCTTGAATACTTCTCCACTAAATCACTAGTAAAAAGCGTGGACTCTTCACTGAGAAATTGAGCCACCAGTGCATCTGAAGAGGTACCCCCCCCAAGTGCCAGTGACCACTCAGTGTCAGCTGCAACAGCCTCTCTCAACAGAGCTGATGTTGAGAGAGCAATATGGGAGACTTTTACTTAGTGCTGGTTTTGTTGTTGTTGTTTTTATAGGTGATACTTCCTTGGGGTTTCAAATACATGCTTTGAGCACATCTTTCTGCAGTGACACCGAAGCTCTACATCCAGTCCCTTCTAATTTCCAGTGTAGCAATTCAAGCAAAAAAACAAAAAACAAACTAACAAGTTTCAAACAAATGGTTTTTTTCCTTGTTTGTTTGCAATTAGAATCCATCAGCTTAGTTTCTCCAGGGGAACGAAACCTCATTTATTCTGTTCTGACATCTTTATCCCTGACACTTAACAACTAGAGCTAAGAAGACTCTTTTGTAGAGTGGTTGGCTTGGAAATGCTGGGAGCTGCAAAAACTTTGTCAGCACAAACAGAAGGCAACAGTAGACAGTACATGCATTTGTACAATGCCACTAATACAGTACTAATCACACAAGCAAAACAGGTTTCAATATGTTGAAGCTATGCTGCTGCACAGAGGTTTTTATGAGCAAAACTTGAGTTTCAGTAGTCTATTTGAAGAGAATAGGAATGAAAAGCAAAACAGCTTTATAACTGGGGAAAGTATATTTGCTCTTGAGATGTCCTCTTCTCTATGACCCAGATCATATAAACTTGAAAAGAAATACAGCTGAATAGGTAACATCAACAAAAGCAATGACAATTCAGCTCGCCATACACATAGAGTACTAAAACTTGACAGCAACAGGGCTCTGTTACAGCAGCTCCAGACTGAGTATTACGTGGGTACCGATCTTTAGACTGGGATCAGAACAGTGTCAAAACCAAATTCCCTCTCAATAAGCCACTAAAGCTGCGCAGCTCTTATGTCTGCTTTCAATTAAGGAAAGATGAACACAGTGGAAATACTGCTTGCATTACAACATCTTTCCCAGTTCACTTGCTTTTATTCCTATATTGTACCTGCCTTGAAAATTTTTTTTTCAGGCTTTGAAATTTTTAGGGGCTTACTTTTCAGTGTACAAATCACTCAATGTCATGGGACAAAACTCACGCAGTGCAGGATGTTGGTTGCATCTGAGATCGTGCATAGCACATACGATTCCACTTCTAAGCTTGCAAAGCAGCAAGAACATTGTCCTTGTTCCTAAGTTCATATTTCATGAGGCCACCACAATGTTTTGGAGGTCCCCAACATACCATAGGCAGAAACAATTTTTTTTTTTTTTTAATAAGACCATTTCCCTGAAGAGAGCTGAATTCTTAACTGCTAAAGATCAGGTATGCTGCAAGCTGTGAGGTGCACACCCTAGTGTAGTGGGAAGTCAAGACCCAGCTCAGAAGAACAGCAATTACGTGCAAAACACAGGAAAACTTTTACACAGACAGAACTGATTACGTAAATACATCAATACTTCAAAATATATCTAACAAACACGTAACCAAGTAGTGGATGGCTAATACCATCTAGTGTTCCTCCTAGAGTAACTTACAGAAATTTAGAGCCCTCCATTTTAATTACAAGACAAGAAATTTATCCTACTCCAAGATATTTAGTTGCTTGACTCTGTTACTGTACAGTGGGGAAAATGTGGACTTGACAGATTATCACTTTGAGAGTTTTATTTTCTATTCTGAGGGACATGGTTTAAGGGGCACAGTGATGGTGAGTTGATAGTGATCTTCGTAACCTTTTCCTATTTTAATGATTCTATTCTATGATTGTAATTAAAATCAGGGCTTTCAGTATTAATGCCCTGTGAACATCAAGCAAGATCTCACCCTCTTTTAAACCTCAGCTCTTAGTCAAGTGTAGAAATGATGCCCATACGTTAACGGCATTTTAAACTTGGAGGCAACATACTCTTATCAAATCAACTAAGGATAAAAATGTACCACTTTCCACATTTTTGTGAATGGATTAAACTGCTTCACAATGCAGACAGACAGAAGAGAAGCTAACAGACACAAATGAGTGTGGGTTTGCAGAAGCAGCACGCAAGGAGCACCACGCTCAGTTGGGCTATTATTACACACCTCTGTCTGTTGTGAAGAATTACACACCTTAATTAGACATACATTTCTCAAAAGAGACCCCAGACCTCTCTTTCCACACATGTTATTACCAAAGCACAGCAACCATACTAAGGAGCTCCAGAAACTTCAATTTTGGAATATTTTCAGTCTTGACAGTTGTGCTACTAGCAGCAGGTAACATCCTCCAGTAGAAGAGATGAGCCGTTGTGTCTTGCTCCCACAAGAGGAGCAGTAGGTATCCTTAAGTACAATCTCATTGCTCATTTGAAGGAATGCTTTTAGAGAAAAAAGCCCTTTTAAGATTCCAAGCCCTTATGAAAAACAGTTTTTCTCAGCTGCCAAAAAGTGTCCAAAAAATTACTAAGGCTTACTTACTTACTATTAAGTAATTAATAATTACTAAATTCACTTATACTAAAAAGCAATAGAAATGGACAAGTATAATATTTACCTAGGACAATCTCTTCTGTTTTTTGGGTAGAAAAAAGTCAGGTATAAGTTTAAGGATCTCGAGTCCATTCAATTCATTGCCACAATCATTAGATCCCTGTTCATCTCAGCACTTCCAGGTCTGGACCAAAATACCTACTGTATCTTCAAAAGCCACAAGAAACTCAGAGTTTATTTAACTCTCCAAGCTAGGAAAGTCTTCTGCTCCATCAGCACATTTAGCTTTTTAATTTTTTTTTTTAATGCAGCCCATGATCTAGATAAATGCTACTGTATTTACAGCAGCAAACTCCAACACCAGAAGAACTGAACTCATCATAAACTGCACAGCTAGGCCAATAACAGCTTACTGATAACCAAATAGCCATATCCAGTTCACTTCTACATGACTACAAACATTAACATATCTCACTAATCACCCTGAAGTATTAAGATACCGTGCACCACGAACACAAGTACTCAGTACCAAATTCCTAAATCTCTAGCAGCTGACAGTCCTGGGAACAGGGGATGTTCCTCATTAAAGCAATTGTTAATAAGCTCAACTCACGACATTGCACCAGCTTCACCTTCCATTTAAATTTAAGCAATTATTTTTAGCAGAGTTATAATCAACTCAGTGTGGTTTCAGGACTGAAAAAGCAGAGGGATGAATACATGTACTCCTTCTTCCTCAAAAAAAACCTGAAGAATAACGATAAGAAAATTAAGCAGAAGGTCACGATCTCCCGTTCTTCTAAAACAAAAAGCTATTTCATTTCAGAACATACCTCCTTCCACAGATAAGCATGCAACTTCCAACAGAGAACCAAGCCATTTTCTCTATGCTTAGATTTCAACTGGAATGTTAAGTTTTACAAGACAGATTTCTTAATAAATAAATAAATAAAATTGCTAGCTAGTTTCTTTATTCATCAGCCATTTTGCATTTATACCCAAACTTAGAACAGGAATTCCACAGTAACGTATTTTATGTATGGATTTAAAACCGAGATGACCAAAATGACTGAAAACATCAGGTGATTAGGGCTTTGAGCTGTTTCTTGTTTGCTTCTGGTGTCAGATTGCTTCTTATCTACTGTAATTTTAAATACTACATATTTGCTTTACCACTAAATTAGAATCTGGATTTGACTGCTTGCTTTAGATTTCCCTAAGGTACAGTCTTCACGTTGCATTATAAACCCCCACATCTTCCAAATCCTGCTGTTTGCCGTATTTACGGAAACACTAATGTTAACATAAATGTAATTAGATTTAAAGGAGAGAAAAAAAACCCAAATATTTCTAGGTTAGATTCTAGCAATGCACATGATGAAAATAACACACAACCTTTTTAGCATCTGAGTACAAACCTCAAGTGGATATTGACAGTGTTCATACTTTTAAACAATTTCCACGTTCTGAAGACTTGAAAGGTTTTTTGAACAAGAGGCAAACTAGAATATATCTTAACAAAAGAATATAAATATTATTTGTTAATTGCTGCCACAGTTATACTCGGTGGAAAACACAGTGCAAAGGATACCAGCAGGAAAAAAGGGACCGTATCAACAGCAGCTCACATATACTGAACACGTAACTGAAGCCACACAAGGTTCAGCTCTCAGCAGACCTCTGCAGGCAGGACAGGATGTACACCAAGCAGAAGCTGACAAAGCACAGTTGGACACATATCAGCCTCCCAAAACACATCCCATGCACTGGTATCAGCATACAACCCACCCTAGTATGCCACAGGCACACCTACAGCTGTTACTCTTGCTGAAAACATGCAGCAAGTGACCTTGGAAATCAATCACCTGGAGTCTACAGACAATCTAGATCAGCATCCTGAACTTCTTTCTGAAATCTAACTGTAATCTCTAGAACAGGGGTGAAGTCAGGAAGTGAGTACACATTCCTTACCCATTGGCAATCAGACCATTGCTTTAGCATGCTACAGTAACAGCTCAACAGTACGAAAATTTCAGGACTTACACAACTCCACATGCAGAATCCCATCAAGAAAGCAAGCAATATATGTCAAATGACACTGTTGGTTGCAACTCTTCCTGCTATATACTTTGATGAGAAAGAGCTATTCATGTCAAGAATTTCAAGAGTGGTGACCTGACTTGCCCTTTCTTCCCCCTTCCCTCCCAGTTTTTGTTTTTCAAGAAACAGCAAATATCTTGTTTTGCTCTTCTGTTTGGGTCAGGGTGTTGTAAACGAACAGCCAGCTGCTCCAAGCAGACTTGAGTACATTACTTTCACATACTTTTCAGGCTGACATGCCCAAAATCATGAAAGAAACTGGTTTTGGATGTGCTTTTTCATCTGCAATGTCTTCAGTTTACTTCCAGTGATGGAGTAATGGAGAAAATTGCAGTGGATGTGTGTCAAAATCAAACAGAAGGAACAAAAGTCTCCTCCACACAGCTGTTGGCTTTAAACCTATGACAGGAACGTCTTCTAGTGTTTCAAGCTACAATTCACATCTTTCACTCCTAAAGAAGTTATTAAACTGACTACTAAAAACATTACAAATAGAAACGTAATGCCCCCAAAGGAAAAAATTCCTCTGTTAATGACAATTTAATGCTCTGGTCAAATAGATTTCAAAAATGAAGCATTCCATCATGTTGATTTCATGCAATCTTCTCAAACTAAACTGCTATATAGGCTGTTCAGATAAATGTTTATTACAAAGCTGAAATATGTGGAGTAACATCTGTTTGTAATGTACTGTTCAGATTAGCACACTTCTAATCAGGTTTGCATCTTGTAGGAGACGATTGTTCTTTGCTCAAACGCGAGCCAGGTGGAACATCTTTAATCATATAAGAAGATCCCAATCTTCAAGGAAAAATTCTGTTCTGATGTTCTTTTTCTAGACATCCGATTATAAGAGGATGAACTCCCTCTAACAACGTCAGTAATTACATGCCTTCTGCTAGTTCATCATTGGAGGGTACCGCGGGGGTGACCAAAGAGCAGGGCATAAGGGCTTTCAGCTTTCTTGGAATTGGTAACATACTGCCGCCATCATTTCAGAGCAATTTGCCACATGTCAGGCCCAAGGATTACCAGCACACTGCAACTAAGTCTGCACTATTTCTTTGACAACAACCAGAGCAGCAGCTGCTGAATATTGTAATGGATTTGCACTGCTTACCACCTTTACTTTCTAGAAAAAAAATCACTTCTGCCTATCATCTACTGCTTAAAAATTCCTGCCAATATTTGCAGTCTGCATGCTGAAGCGTGGAAAAGGGCAACTGTGATTACTCTAAGATCTGGTAAAAAAAACAAACACAAAGCTACAAAGCATTTTGGAAAGAAAAAGCACACCACTGGCACAGCCACACACACCATACACATAGAATGATCATTCAGACACTAACAAGTGAAGGCAACCCACAACTCAAAACAGAGACACCATAGAACTGAGCTTCCTTTTATCCCTGGTCTCCACACAGAGAGCACACAGAAACTGGAAAATGGTTGCCCTCCCTATGTTCAAAAAAACCAAACGAGTTAATCAAGAACTCTCACGTCTGCAGCACAAAAGACAATCTTTACTAACATTCAGGAGAGCAGAAACAGATGAACAGAATAGGAGCTTTATTCCTGTAAGAAGTGCCACATCACTAAGATCCTCCATAGGAGCCAAATGCCTGGCAGACAGCTTCACATCAGCACTTGTAATGAAATCTCAGTCAGTTTTCCAACATCTCTACTCCTTATACAGCTTACCTGCATCATTTGAGAGTTGCCTCAACTATTTTCTTACTCTTGTCAATTTCAGAATTAAATTGAAGGGAAGAAAAAAAGACAAAGCAATCTAGCTCAGTCTAAATCCAGAATTTTCACAGCAAACTAAACTATATTTGCTTTTTAGAATTTGAAAACAGCAGACAAGTTGCATCTTGTCTGAGTCTCCGAAGCACTCAAGATGTTGACAAAAGACATATGAACAAAAGCTGCTTAACATACCTGTGAACCAACAGTTTCCATTCTCAAATGCTGACTACAGGAGCCAATTTTTCCACTACAAACATCTCATGGTTCTCTTTTTTTTTTTTTTTTAGCTTCCCCTCTTTCTTTTAGAGAAATCTTGGCAATATTTTTTTTTTAATCTATCAGATTGAATGGCAGAGTTCCTTCTGAACACAATTTCCTCCTCCAGCCACCTCACATGCTAAGTCATTTCTATTTTCCACAGATACAGAGGAATAAAATAGTGTTTATAGCCAGTTCATATGTGGCACTTTCAAGCATACTTTTAATGGGATACAAACCAAGTGTGAACGATACAAAACAGAAGAAATACAACAGTATTTTGGCTCAGGCCAAGTGATGCACATGCTGCTGCTGATGTCCATTCCCACCTGAGAGGAGTTGCCAGCAGAGCTCTGATGAACAGGCAGACTTACATCATCCAGTTCCAGACAATCCTTCCTGGCGACCTTTGTTGCAGCAGCAACCTGAAGTTGACTCTAAAGTTCCCAGGGAAAATTCCTAGAATACACCACTCACAGCACCCCATGAATCTTTCCAGATACGGTGGTAAATGTTTTCAGATTTCCAGTTTCAGTCTCTGCATATTCCTTGGCCTTGCATTGCTTTCCCAGACATGTGGGAACATACCTGATTGCACTTATTTTGCTGGACTATTAGCATCTTATGTTATTACGTTAAGCTGTTACATAAAAAAAGGTTAAATACAGGATCTTCGATTTCTTTGCAAGTATCTTCTATCAGATAATAAAATTATTTAGTCAAATAGTGTTTTCAAATTACCCAAAAACCTCCTAAACAAGAGAAATTTTTTAAGTGACTCTACCCAGCTGCAGACCACGTACAGTATCAGTTAAGAACCTAATACTCATGTCACACAACAGCAACTAAAACAGAAACAGACCACAATTCCAATCCAAAGCTTGTTAAAGCTGAACACTTCAACAGGAACTCACTGTTTAATAACATCAAATTTTCATTCTGTCTTCAATTTTAAGTAATCTGTATTGATAACATCAACATTTCATAATGGTTCAAGAAGTCAAGTCAGTAATCAGACCTGGCTGAGCAGTGATAGCATACTCCTTATTTGCAATGTAGACACACACAATAAGGAAACAAGGTCAATCTCACACCCTGTCCTGGTTAACTAAGGAATTACAGAACCATAGAATATCCTGAGTTGGAGGGACCTATAAGGACCACTGAGTCCAACTCCCAGCTCTACAAAGGACCACACAAACAGAAGGCATGGATAAAAACGTTGTCCAGATGCCTCTTGAACTCCAGCAAGTTCTGTGCCATGACCACTGCCCTGGAGAGCCTGTTCCATACTCACCACCTTCTGGTGAAGAATCTTTTCCCTAATATCCAACCCAACCCTCTCCTGATGCAGCTCAATGCCATTCCCCATGGGTCCTGCCACTGTCACCGGAGAGCAGAGCTCAGCACCTGCTCCTCTGTTTTCTCCTTGTCAGGAAGCCATAGGCCATAATGAGATCTTCTCCCAGTCCCTCTTCTCCAGGCTGAAGACTTCAAATGACTTCAGCATCTCCTCATACACCTTCCTCTCTAGACTCATCACACATTCATAGCCCTTCTTCGGACACTCTCTAATAGGCTTACGTTCTTTTTGTACTGTGGTGCCCAAAACTGCACAAAGTACTCAAGGTGAAGCTGCACTATTATGGTGTACAGCAGGACAAACACTTCCATCAGTTGGCAATGCCATGCTTGACGTACCCCAGGATGCAGTTGGTCTTCCTGGCTGACCAGAAATACTTGGCTCACATTCAACTTGCTGTTGATCAAGATTCCTAGATTCCTTTCTGTGGGGCTGCTCTCTAACATCACATCCCTAGTCTGCACCCCTTCCCAGGTGCACAATTCAGCACTTGCTCTTGTTAAACTTCACGTGGTTGGCAATTGCCCAGCTCTCTAACTTGTCTAGATCTCTCTGCAAAGGCCTCTCCACCCTTGAGAGTCAACAGCTCCTCCCAATTTAGCATTATCAGCAAACTTACTCAAAACTCCTTCTAGTTCTACATCCAGTTATGAAAACATTAAAGAGTGACGGCCCTAAAACAGAGCCCTGAGGAGCTTGATGTAACCCTATTTGCTATAACTGTTTGAACCTGACCTATCAGCCAATTGCTCACCCATCAGTTATTTCTGTCTAGTCATATGCTGAACATTTTGTCTAGAAGACTACTGTGAGAAATAGTAACAAAAGCCTTTGGGATTTCAGTAAAGATAAAATCAACTGGTTTCCCTTGGTCAATTAGATGAGTGACCTTGTCATAAAAGGAGATTCAATTAGTTAAACAGGACCTTCACATCACTGACATGTGTTGGCTGTGGTCAATGATACCATTGCATTTTAGGTCTTTTCCAGTAACTCCCAGCATGATTTTCTCCGTAACTTCACCAGGCACTGAAGCAAGACTGATAAAAAATTAAATCTGTATTTATGAGGGTCTTCTTTTTTATGCTTCTTGAGAACTAGAACAACGTTTGCCAGCTTCCAGTCAACTGAGAACCCTCCAGATTCCCAAGACGGTAGAAAAACTAATTGAGAGAAGTCTTGTGAGGACATCAATCAAATCTGAGCACCCTGAAGTGAATTCTATCAGTTCGCATGGACTCCTGTGCATCCAGGTAGAACAGCAAATCTTGCACAAGTTTAGGACTGTCTGGGAGTTGATCATTATTGCAGTCATAGTCCTCTAACTTGCGGGATTACAAAGGGATTAAACATCTCTGCTTTGTCTATGCCCCTCTTTGTAAGATAATCATTCTCATCAAGTAATGAGTCACGTTCTTTCTGGTCCTCCTTTTGTTGTTAACGTATTTAGGAAAACTTTCTATTGCCCCCCACAGTACTGGTCAGCTTCAACTCCAGCTGAGCTTTGGCCACACAAAAGTAAGCAACATCCCTGTAGTCTTTCCATGTCACCTGACCTTGCTTCCAGCAGCCATACACTTTCTTTTTCACCTAAGCTTTGGATCCCTGTTTAGCCAAGCCTGCCTTCTACCCCACATGCTTGACTTCTGACATTTTGGAATTGTCTTGCAGAAAACCTGGCATGCTGCCCCTAGGCTCAACTCTAGCAAGTCTGGTTTCATCCCTTCTCCCCTTCAAATCTAGATTAAATCCTTCTCAACAGGCCTTGCCAACACCGGGGCTAGGATCCTTTCCCTTCAAGACAGGTAGACAAATCTGTCACCAGCATGCATGGTGCTCAATAAATTACTCCACGATCACAGAAAACAAAATTCTTCTGATGGCACCAGCTTCTTACACCATATGTTGATCAGGTGGGTTTTTCAGTTCCTCCCAGTACTTACCTCTGCTACTGAAGGGGTGGAGGAAACCACCACCACCTGTCCTGGTTTCAGCTGAAGCAGAATTGATTTTTTTTTTTTCCTTTTCTCCACAGTGTCTGGTATGATGCTGTTTTAGCTTTGGGAGAAAAACATTGTTGATGGCAATTTACACCAATGTTTCTAGTTGCTGCTGAACAGTGCTGTACAGAGCCAAGGACATTTCAATTTCTCATACCATTCAGTCTTCTCATACTGTTCTGCCAGCAAGGGAGTGGGGGGCACAAGGAGCTGGGAGGAGACAGAACCAGGACAGCCCTGAGCTAAACAGGCCAGAGATATTTCATGCCATAACATCATGTGAAAAAACTGTAAAACTGAGGGGAGTTGGCTGAGGGGGGTGAAGGGGGCTGCCTCTGCTTGGGAGTAGCTGAGCATCAGTCAGCAGGTGGTAAGCAATTGAATGTGAATCACTTGTTTTATAAATACATATTATATTCTTAACATAATTATTGTTGTCCTTTTCTTCCTCTTGCTTTTCTGTATTAGTAAATAATTTTTACCTCAGTCTGAAAGTTCTTCTCTGTTGGGTATTCTTTGTTTCTGTTCCATCCCCCACCCCCAATTCTCTTGCTCATCTCACAGGGAGGGGGACAAAGAGCAAACAACTGTTTAGGGCTTGGCTGCTGCCAGGTTAAAACACAACATTCCCAAATACTGGAATAGTTTAAAACATTAACTATGTTCCACTTTCTATTTGGTCACCTTCTCTCTTATTCCTTGAATGAGGTACACATCTCTTAAAGCTTTTATAATTATAAGGAACAAGCCAGAAAATAACATTGTACAGCAGTGGTAAGAACTAGAAGAAATCCAAATTAAGGTCATTTGTTTATTCCTTTTTTTTTTCTTTTCTTTTTTTCCTTTCTTCAAGAAAGCCCTCAACTAGGAATAAAATGTGCCTGTCAACATCATTCTTCCTTTCTTGGCTGGCTTCAACGAGCTCTAAAGACATTTCCAAGAACAATTCTGTGGGGAAAAACAATTTAGATTCCTGAAGATATTTTCAGATGTAAGCATTTAACAGATCAGATTCATCAGCTAAGTGTAATTCACTGTTAACTCTGAATTCAAGCACCTTCCTTGAAATCAAGCTAATATATACGTTAGTTTACATGGCAGTTATGAGGAGGATAAAAAAAACTACTGAACAATGAGTGTTGAGGGGCCTTTTTGTCTTCTTTTAATAAACACAATGAAATGTCAGTTTCAATCCATGACCAAACTTTCATATAGTTTTCAATTTTCTATTATGTCAAGAATTAAAGATTAACCATGGCGTAACATGACAAAGCTGTTCAATGAAGTCTAAGCTATAAAATAATGATCTTAAAACCGTAAATGAGCAGACAGATGCCAAAGGTCAAGGTGAAAGAATAAACAGAAGTGATCCTTAGACACATGCTTATCAAAATGCAGAATAACAAGCACACGACAGTTACCACTTCAGATTAAAGGTAACTCATGTTTATTTCAAATGTGAACCTATAACACAAACAACCTCTTCTATGAAAACCAGAGGGTAAACGCTTCCAAACTGGCCATCACTGGAACAGTGAATACTACTTCACTCAAGAGTTGCTCTCACATTGCATTGTTCTACTAAATTACAACCGAATGACAGAAAACAGCCATATCTTTAACTAAGTGAGCAGAATCAAGTGACTAGAGTAACAGATTTAAGGGAACTAATTCAAGACTTTCTGACAAGAACAGAGGGCATAGATACAGAAACATGTTTTTACCATCAACTATCTTCCAAAATATAAAAATGCTACCTTGTTGACACTTAAAGAGTGTATAGCAGCAGAGCACTTGTGAGCATTAAGACCTAGCAAGCCATCTTTAAGAACTCAAAGAGAAAGCAAAAGTAAACATACATCTTAACTCTGGTTGACTCAGAAGAGATTTATTTTAAGGCACTTCAAGCTTTTGAACTGAGATAACAGTTAACAGAAGGCATATTAGAACAACTTCATCCCTACACAAGCACTTGTAGGGATGTGTGTAAGAAGCTCCATAAGCAACATTCACATATTAACCATCGATCCTCATAGGTTTTTACATTGCCTCAGGTTATCAAAATTATAAAGTGCTGATCAAGAAACTGTTAAAACATTAAGTCGCAAAATAAAAGATTCACATTCATAGTCAATGGACACATTTGTTATTTTTGCTTCTAAGGTAAAATAAAAAAGTGTCAAAATGAAAACAAATTCTTCTCCCTCCAAATTTAGATATGGCAAGATATTTGTTTTGAATCAAACTGCTTCAAAAATGACAATTCAATACACCAGGAACATGCATTATTAACATGGCTGAAGAACTGAACTAAAGAAGCACGTAAGTAGACTGTAGATGTGGATGTGAAATCTGTCCTTAGTAACTTATTTGCTTTCAGCATAAGTATTCTAGTTTTATACAAGTGATTCACACTGCACTGGTCCAATGTGTTTGCACTGTCAAGACTACACAGCCTGCACACTGTCCAAGTACCAGGAATTGGATGCAGAAATTTTTATTTGGAGGTAATAGACTTTTTTTTTAACGTGTTGAACCCACATCATGAGGCAGCCAAGACCTTTATCTTTGGTCATTTAAGTGGACACACATACTCAACATACATACATATGTATATGTATGTATGTACACACACACACACGAGGTAGCGATGTTACAGATGTCACTTGCCTGAGTGAGAAATGAAAGGAACAGAACCAAAGGGATCTTCGGGAGGACTTTTCTGTGGAGCAGAATGTAGCTCCACATTCCTATTTGAAGTTGTTCTCCTGTCCACCAGCCTGTCTGTAAAAAATAAAATGAAACAGAACAAAAAATAAAATAAAATAAAAATGGCAGGTCTTACTCCAATGTAATGATACGTTATCTTTGGGGTGAATGAGCTATATAGTACTGATTATTATTATCTTTTTGTTTTAAAGATATCTTGAATTCATACTTCTTGACCATTCAGGAAAATTGATCTGCACAGATCCCTTTTTAATATCTCTGCCTGATCAAAACCAACATGTATTTCCTGATGGAATCCTTTATAGGCTGAATATAAGACCTTCCTATGTGCTATGTAACAGAAATCAGAACTAGTCACCTGTACTTGAGGTTTTTAAACCACTGTGCTCATCTAAAAGGCAAAATCATTCATTTAATCCAAGTTTTGAGTAGCCTTCACCACAAAAAAGTTAACAGTCACAGCAGAATTGCTGGGAATACTTTCTTATTAAAGATACAAATCGTAATAATTTGAAATAAATTGTGCCATTATATACAGAGAAGTGCAGTATTTATTTTATATGATTTTCAACTCCTGTGATACTCATTTTTCAGTTTACTAAAGGCTTTAATCCAAGGTTTTTAACAACACAAGAATTAGAAGCACTGGGAATGGACAACAGTTTTTCTGCCTAAATTCCTCTTTAAAAGCAAGGTCACACTGAGCTCCAGACTATCCAGCCCAGCCACCACGCTGCAGCTCAAGTGAGTCCAGGAAGACTCATTATCACCTCCCACCACTGGGGCAAGGTTTGCCATCCTCAGCAACTGTCCTGTAGCCTTAGCACAAGGCAGCATCTTGCTCTCCCCCCTTCACAGCAGAAGCTGTTCTTCCAAACACTTTGTAGCATAACTTCCTTGTCAACATGCAGTTTTGAGATTTAGCTGAACTGTGCGTAAGCAGCATATCCAGCTCCTTGCACATGTGCTACTCAGCCCTTCCACACAAGAAACAAGAGGCTTTCTTTAGATAATCACCAGGACTAGGACATCAAGCTTATCTACTTCAGGCAGATGCATATTAGCTCTATGTACAAAGTACACGAGTTTAGAAATTACATGCCAGTTTTCACAGACAAGTGTTCTCCTCACATAAAAGCATCCATAGTTTCAGTTGTTTTATTCTTATCTACACTTACACTCTCAAAGAAATCAGAAGTAGGAGCTGTTCTATCACAGGCAGTCTCTACTTTAAACTTAAACCCAACTGAGGAACTTCTGGTGGGGAGATAAAGTAGTGATGCAGCCATGTGGAAGAACAATTTGAGTTAAGATGTGTAGAAGTCTAGCTTGAATAGCTTCTGCATGTACCCAATCTTCAGTTTGCACCTTCAGCAATGCAGGCTTCTATTGTTCCTAGTTCCTGTCTCCAGAGGAGAATGAACTGACTTGCACCCATTTGCAGGTAGTCAAAACCTAGAAGGACTTTGAAGCATGCAATAACTTGAACTACCATCCCTCCTAATGCTGGCATATAGGCCTACAGATATCCCAGCCCTAAGAAGCTGATAGCATCTTCCTACCTGAGCAACACAGAGAGCAGAAAATGAAATGGACTGAAATATTAAGCATGCAAGAAGAAATAAGATACACTGTTGAATAAGTTATTTTTTCCAACTTCATTTCCCATAGAAAATGCATTGAATCAAAGCTAAAGCTATTGGAAAAGAACAGTTCCATCTGAAGCACAAGTGTGCTTTGTCCATTCTGTACTAAGATTCACATCCCCTTATCAAACCCTTATCAAACAGTGCTCTGGAGACAACAGGCAGCCATGCTTTCTCCAATCTCAACCAAGCAGAAGCAGACAAGGGGACTGCCCATACTGGCATTATTGTGCTTCACATGCAGCACCTCTGAAGCAGTGACCCAAGATTCACTTCTCAGTGAATGCAAATGCAGCTGAAACTGCAGACAGGACAGAGACCTATCAGGTACCAAATGGCACAGATGACCTTTCATACCAAGTCAGTCATTTAAGCTCATTAACAAGAAGTACAGCTGTACATAACTTATTACAGCAATTATCTTTTTACTTTAGAAATCTTCCCTAAGTCTAAGCAAGGTGTTCTGTTCTAAAAGCTAGCTCCCTTTTTCATGGAAAGGGTAATCGTCACAGCAATACCTATCACTAAGCACACTAAGGCATTATACTACTATATGCATGAAATCAAATAGCAAAGTTAGCCTGACAAAAAGTCATCATATCTTGATCCTCTAACAGCGGCCGTGCACATTTAGTAATTCATACAATAGTGTAACAAGCAAGATCAAAATATTTTCAATTAATGGGTAATGTGTCAGCTCAACAATACAAAGAAGCTCACGGAAGCAGAAAGAAAGGATGAGCATGTTGAATGCCATACTCAGCACTATGTAACACAGCAAAAAGACAAACTTGGGTAACACTGTATACAAGTTCTACAGCACAGGACAGCCACTGAGTTCAGTCACAAAACAATTTCTTAAACAAACCCAAGTCTTCAATTCTCCTTCCTCCAGAGGGCAAAATGATTCACGGTAAACTCAAGAATGGAAGAAAAAGTACTTGGCAGTAAAACAGTGAGTTTCTCTCATAAAAGACAGCCTAGATATAAAGAGAACTGAGCACTGATCCTTGAGATGCACCAGAGGAAACTGCAGAAAGCATTACAGAGGGAAAGACAGCCATAATCTTTAATTTTAAACAAGTCTCCCATGTAAATTACCCCATGTAAATTTAAGCAAGTACAAGTAGGCAAAATCAAGAATAAATATTTCCGTTCTAGATGCAGAGGAGGCAGTCACATTGCAGCAGAAGCTATTAAGATGTTCCTGTAATAGGAAACAAAGTGAAAGGTACTTCAAATCCCTGGAGTATGTATCTATGTGTACACAAACACAGATCAACTGGACCTCTTAACTGAAACGAAGCCCAAGAAAAATTGTAATCACATCTCATATGATGCATAAACAAGCCTGCCCCCTAGTGCACTCGCAGGTTGATAATAGATACTGACCAGAATACAGTGAATAATTCAGCATTTTGGCACACACAAATCGGGCCGCGTTGCTATGAGGTCACTGCAGTGATCAGTTGTGGCTCTTTGGCAAGCAGGAGCAGTCAGGGCTTTCATACAAATTTATCACCATCTCAGTAACCCTCTGCTTTGTGTTTGCTTGCTTCTGTGTCAAGTTTCCTTAGTCCAAACTTAACACAATGTCAGAAGTTTTTAAGATGAGGTATACAGAATAAAATACGTATAACATAAGTGCCAAAGACTGTTAGAGAACTTCTTCATTAATCACCCTTAGAGAGAGCTTACCAGAGCCTACAAGGAAAAATCTCATTTCTAGAACCATAAACTCAAGTAACTTTTTCTTAAATTTGAAAAAAAAAATCAGGAAACTTGGTTATTTTACTTTGTTTTACCTAGCACCTTTTACTTCCTCAGCTTGCTATATGAGCAGCCTTTTCAGCTACCCTAGGCAAAAGGATATCTATGCAGTATCTTCCAGCTTTTTCATAAAGCCATTTCAAGTATATTCTTGGTTAATACATTCTTCTCTACTCAAATTTGTTTGTAACACATGGCTCAGCCAAAGCAAACTCATGGAATTTGACATAACTACAGTCAGCAATCCAGCAGCCAGGTAAGGATTCTAGAAATGAGTAACATCACAATTTTTGATTCAAGCTAACCTGCTCCAGATTGAAGAGTGTGTCATTTCAAATGTTTTCTAAAG
This sequence comes from Cyrtonyx montezumae, assembly GCF_038088225.1. Lineage (NCBI taxonomy): Eukaryota > Metazoa > Chordata > Aves > Galliformes > Odontophoridae > Cyrtonyx > Cyrtonyx montezumae. The sequence continues at coordinate 23,821,725 of NW_027071936.1, read as the reverse complement.
CTTCCACTGGAAAGAATAAACCTAGGATATTCAATTCTACTACCAGGAAGAACTCCAATTTTGGAACTTAAATTTGCAAAGAACATTCACTCTTCAGCCAGTACAATACCCATTCTCCCCACGCACTAGCAAGAACAGTAATTTTATTGTGGAACAAGTGTAAGCTACATTTGTATCTCCAAAACAAAAGTCTTACGAAATCACACAGGATAGAAGTGAAAACCATCACTACCACCAGACGCTGACAAAAATAATACCAAATGACATTCTGTAAGGATGAACAGGTTGCATGCATTTCTTGATCAGCTATAATTAACCATCCAGAAATCCACAGACATCTGAAAGCATCGTTTCTTCCCCACCATTACTTGAATTTTAGCTTTACTGTGCTTTTAATTGCAGCAAACGTACTGAGTCAGTCAAGTACGTACAATATATATATTTTGACACTGTCACATCTTATAAGTCTTGCAAATGACAGAACTAGCTTTCAGGAAAAGCATCTAACAAACGTGTTAAGCAATTAAAAAATTAACTCCAAGTAAAAACCATTGAGATAACTGACTTGAAGAGAAAAAAAGTTTATTCAACTAATGCCATACCAGAACAATAAAGCAGCCCTTACATGTAGCCACTCATCAAAAAGGACATTACAAAACATTAACATAATGTAATAGATCATTTTTCTTTCAGGCATTTTCAAAGGACACATCAGACCCACAAAATCTTCTGTTCTGGTGTGCAAGAAAAAAGAGCTGAAGAGGAATGAAGCAAGCAGCTAAATACCTCCGCTAGTCAGAGCTTTTTGACAGTTGAGGTGACATAAGCAGGACTTAAAAACCAAGATAGAGCCATTTCTGCAGTACTTCAGCCAGTAGCTACCAGTTTTAGACAGTCATCTCCTATTGCACACATTTTCAGAAAGGGAAAGGAAAGGAGACAGGCCCAACTCTGCCCTCAAATGCTCAGAAAGAATTCTGTACACAGACTGTATGGCCCTTCAGTAAAACAGGTGATGGTACTGCCGAGACCTTATTTACTGTGAAGCAAAATAAGCCTTCAAGTGTCCCTTACTTGATCTTAGCAGGTCAAATTCTCTGTCCAGCAGCTCCTCCTCTGTCAACTTGGAAAAATTGTCCTCTCCAAATGGGTTCCAACCTGACATATCAGGTGGGTTATTGATGCTCTGCTTTGGGTAACTGGTAATTGCCTCAGCATCAAGAATGCCTGACCTGTAAAGTCAGTCCATAGAAAGAAAATAGAAAGGAACATTACAGGATTCTCTATCAGGACAAAAACAGATGCTATATTACATCAAAATACTGCATACACAACACATATGTACTAACAGCTTATCTAAAATGCATCTAAAAATTAAGATAAAACTAATCAACTAAAAACACACGGTTTGATTGCATTATTTCAGTATGTAACCCTTGTACATTTTAGTTGCTGATTTATTAATTGTAGCCAATACTCAAAACTTAGCAAGATGAAAAACTACTTAACGGTGTTCATTTCTATACTTAAACAGTTTTTTTTTTTTAACAAAAAAGCTTAGAAAGTATATTCATAATTTTAATCTTCTCTTTGGTAAGATGCTAGAAAGCCTGTCACAAGATGCATCTGCACTTTTAAGCAAGTTTGGGCAAATTAGCTCTACCGCTTTTCTCTCCTTACAAGATCATCCTTAAGCACTGCCGACTGTTGCTAACTCTTTGGTCACTGACTTAAAGTCAAACAGCAGGGTACAAAATTTTATTTATGTATGGCTAAAGATATCATTAACTTTCAGACTGGAATTATTTCTTTATAAAAGTATTTGTAACAGAAGTCCTCGGGCAATAGGCTAGATCAGAGAACAGCTGTTAAACCTCAAATATGGACACAAACTAGCAGGAAAGCATTCTGCTAGACATTACACCACCTGATTAGTGCCATGAAGCCAAATCTGTCACACTGATATATCGTATCAATAATACAGCCAGCAGGGAAAACATTCTGCCTCTTATTTTCTCATCATACTGCAAAGTAACTATGAATGACAGCGGCACCTGAAGCTTGCAACTCTGAAGAAAGCCTACACATCAACAGCGGCTGCAACCACAGACAGCAGGGTTCCCAGAAGTGCAAAGGGCTTCTCTTTCAGATGTATTAACAATAGGATTTATGTGCTTATTTGGCTAACACTAACTTAGGTCGGAACATCAGTAAAACTTAGCAAGCCCACAATGCTTAGGTTTTTTTTTGTTGTTTCTTTTTAATGCTGCTTTGTTTTAATTCCACACACTATTCATGGTGAGAACTCAAAAAGCAGTCATTTTTCACTATACTTTCTTAATAAAGGGTAGATGTATGGGGCCTCTGCAATGAGTCTTTATTATTGAAATTAGATATATTCCATTACACAGTACAAGTCAGACCACTGATAAATGGATGGAAGAGTAAGAACTCCAATCAAATAAATCAGAATCATAAAGCCCATCTTAAATCTGTATCCTACAAACCGGATTAAAGAATAAAAAGTGGTAAAAATTAGTGTCTGCAATGAGTGTCATATTCATTACTTCATTTAGTCTTCGCTGCTGACCTCCCAGCAAGGTGGTTCGCAGCCTGTTTCTTGGAAGACAACCATGAAAGAGAGAAATAATACAAGTTGTTAAAGAAGTTTGATAAGGCTTATCTATTGATGAGTTGTGTCCTGCTCTCCTCCCTCATGCCTTTATCCTTTACCACTAACCAGCATATATTTATTAGTTCTAGCAATACCTTATGATGAAGCAATTAACTTCCAAGGAAAGGATTTGGTAGTGCCCATTACAGTTAACAACAGAAAGCAGATAGTAACCCTTAGTATATTTGTGTCAGAATACTTGCCTGCTTGTAGCATAGGGAGAATCTGCCACTGTTCCAGCTTGTACTGGAAGTGATGCAGAATAGGAGATTAAGGCTGGCGAGAAGTCTTGTAGAGAAGTGACATATTCAGGAGATTGCACCTGTTGTGATCGCTGCTGTTGCTGAGCAAGCATCTGCTGCTGTATAAGAGCCTGCTGATATTGCTGCACCTAAATAAGACAGTCAGCACATTACTAACATTCTGACAGGTCAATGTGAAGCTCTTATGCAAGCGACAACATCGGCCTCCCAGACAGATGCATTAGCAACAACTATATAATAGAAAAGACTGTCAGCAAGGGACCAGAGTTGTCCTGTACATGTATGAAAAGAGACTGCATTAACATACAGTTTCTCCCTCTTCCAACGTATTACTGCTCAGCTCTTCATAATTACTGCAAAATAAGAACAAGCTACAGATGCAGTGTTAGTTAGGCAAGGATTTCTCTGGGCTATTTAGGCTTGTAAACAATATTATTTCCTTGTAACAACCTGCTATTCTCCTTTTTTCTTTCTTTCTGAAGTACTAAATCAGTTTAAGTGTGCCAACTGTATTTTGTTGGTTTCACACTACTTGAAGACGCAGAAATCCTGCATGATTTCCTCAGGTATAACTTAAACTGCAAATGCTGCATAGCACAGCTATGTATAGACACAACACACTGCCTGTGAAAGTAGTTAGTGGCTACTTGTACTTAGATGGTTTAACTAATTAGTCATCCTAGGCTTGAAGTAGAAATTTGATGCCACAGTGGTTTTATCGCTTTGCAGAAGAACTTGTATTTGTTGCTGAGGTCATTACCAGAAAGTTTAAGCATCAAGTATGTTTCCAATTAGTACTTAACTGACCAAAGTTTAGACTATATATCACATGTAATACTGAAGTGCCAGACAAGTTTTCTCAGCTGAGTTTGGATGAACTACTTTTTTTCCCCCTCTCAAGTGAATAACATTCCAGATATTTACCAAGTCCACAGCTCATTATAACTACTCACAAACTTGTGCTGCTGCAGCTTCACAGTGTCTTACAAACATAGGACATATTTGAAGACTATCAGCGACATTCCATTCTTGACATACCATAGCAGGATACTGAGATTGGGAAGGTTGCTGCTGGTACACAGACTGCATCAACAGTTGTTGCTGGATCACCTGCTGGTGCACTGCTTGTTGATACTACAGTCAAAAAAAACAAAGACATCTTGAATTCATCGTTCCCCCATTTGGCATACACAGATATTTAGAAAAAGTGCTGATCTCAGTATCACCTTAGAGCCCCAACATTTTTCAGTTAAGACATCACATAACCAAAAATCAGCCAGTAATTCATTCAATGCATTTTAAATAAAAAAGCTTCCAAGCACAGATATTAACAAAAAATTAGAATACATTTTCTGCACTGCCTGTTCAACTTCTGCACTTTTCAGGAGTACTACACCTCTTTGGAAAGCAGTTCAACCATCCTTTTTAATAGCAACATGGCTCAACAGAGGAAAAAAGAAATACTAACTGGTGCTTTGGACACATTCTGAAACTTCTTGTCTGATCTACTCCTTTCTCTTTACAAGTACTGTACATGCCAAGTGTAGTTGCTTAAATTAAGCAAGCTGGACAGTGTTAGAACACAGATAATCCTTGAAAAATCTGGGTTAATAGAGCAACTAAAAAAATCATAATTGGCCAAGAGAATGCAAGAACATCTAAAACTCATACTTGGACAGCCTACCTACACCGGCTCATACATGCACAATATTGTCATCTAGCTCATTCCTAATATTTCTCTTGAGCACACTTACACATACAGAAAAGCTTTATTTGGGCCACCTAGTGCTGATTCCAAGCAAGTAGCAATTCTGGGCCAAGAAACAAAAGCAAGACAGCACAGAGAAAATAACTTCCCCATGTTAAGTATTGCAATGTCTACGCAAGAAAAACTTGCAAAGATAAAACAAAAACAAAAAAACAAGAGCTGCAACAGCTACAACCTCTCTCTCTCCTAGCAGACAGAAACCAGATCATACTGTTTAACTACCAAATGATTTGAAATGCTAACAGATACAACACACTGCTCTTTAAGAAATGCATTTCAAATATGGGACTTATACCTGCTGAATGTAAGCCTCCTGAATTGATGGTTGTTTTTGCTGGTGATGTAAGCGGTGCAGCTGCTGCAGCCTCCAGTCCCCCTGCTGCAGCTGCTGGAGAACTCTGTTCTGCTGTGGATGGTGCTGATTGGTCCCTTGGGACAGCAAGGCTTCCTGACCATTGCCAGGTCTTGGGGTCCCTGTAATATTAAAACAACACTTCACACGTGCTGCCTTCTAAAATTTAACTGTTCATTTGCCCTGACAGTTGTCATTTAGCATGTCAAGGCCAAAATAGTTTTTATAGTTGTTTTTTTTTTAACTACTTGAGTGATTATTTATTACAGACATTACTCTTTTTGAATGAGGTGATGAAAAACTCAAAGGATTTATTCAAAAAGGCATGTGATTTCTCTCAATTAGTCCTCTGTTGCTTTGCTATTGCACCAAGAGCGCAATGTAAAAAGTGCCATGGTCAATCATTAAAGGAATCAAGTTTTTATATGGTATATCTAATAACTGACTGAGGCACAGTAAGTACACACAGGAAATGCATTTTTTCTCATACAATGAAAGCATTTTCTTCTTATGTAAGAGTTCAGTGAACCTCTTGGAAGAGGAAAGAGTATGAACTACTCTCCTGCAATGAAGAAATTAGGTGAACTAAAGTCAGTATTATGCACACATTGAGGAAAAAGATGCCTTCACTTCTCAGTTTTTGGTATTTAGCATCTGTGGCACCTGATCAAACCTACTACTTGCACATTCAGTCACCCAGAAGGGATGAAGTACGGGGCTTTATTGACAAAGTAGTATCTACTTAGCTTTAAGTTTCAAAGGTTATCCTTAAAAGATTGAGGAGAAAAGAAACTGCTTTTTTTTTTCCCCCATTTGCTTCATTGAAATCTCAGACTTTGGCACATTACCTTTTTGCCCACGATTACCAAATACACCAGGAACTTGTACTTTCACTGGTGTTGCTGAGCTCTGGATCGTCAGAACACTCGAAGCAGCAGTGCTTGAATTGGCCTTTGGTCTTTGTCGTGGTGCAATTGAGGTTTCTGTTGGTCCAGTAGGATCTGTTATTCTGAAACAATATTTCCATAGACAAGACCTCATAAAAATAACTGCTGTGTACTCAAATTATGTCATCTCTTTGAGCTCAGAAGTAAACTGTGTGTTAAAGATGCAAGTGAGCTGTAATTTAAATACCTCAAGATTTGTTTCCTACATTACTTCTCACCACTCACTACAGCCATAGGAGAAATGACTGCTGCAGAACACTTTCAGAAATAGCTGTGCAACAGCCTTATTCACCATGAGAATAAAGCACTAGATTAAATTTCTGTGCAAGCTTTCCTTAGTTTACAGCACTAAATAAGAATTACCTGGAAAACTCAAGGCAGTGATCCTGCAACTAGAGTTATGGTTGCTTCTCATATACACACACAGAGTAAGATTTCTCTTAATCTCATCTGTTAATTAGTTTCCAGTCTCATACGAGATTTAAAATCTAGCAGTTCTACCACTTATAAACCTCTCTAAATATCTGTGTCTTTCTGTAGTACATTAGCACTGTATCATGCTCCTCCAGGATAAGGAAGATATTCAAAATGGGACTTTGGATGCAGTGCGATTAAAGCTCCAAAGTATTGGCATCTTCAAAAACTGTCTCACTGCCTAGAAACACAAATGCACCAGCTGAACTCCAGTACCTAACCACTTCATACTAATTCTTTAGGAAATCCTATTTAAACGTTTTCTGCCTTAACCTTCAGTATCTTATGTAGTTAGAAAAACTTAAGTAGGAAAATTCACAGTGCTTTCCCAGTAGTGCCTAGCAGGTGGAGTTTAAAACATGATTCCATTAATACTCTATGCCATCCCTCAACTCCATCTCACCAACTGACAGCAGAGTCAACAAAACCAATTGCTACCTTAAAAGAGCATAGATGTATCTATATATGGCTTAAGTGAGCCCAAATATTTGCTTCTCATTCACAATAGGCTAATGAAGTTGCAGCTGAGCTGGCTGTTATAGCTAAAAATGCTAGTAATTAAGCCACATATTGGTAGACTCAGCACCAGAACATTTTTCTGTAACACGGAATATTAGTATCTCAGTTTTTCATAAGTGGACTCTCAAAACAATCGAAGAAAAATTGAACTCAGTTGAAGCACTTACAAATCTAGTTTTATCTGTTCTAATGAACGACTTGAATGATTTTTATTATGAAAAAAGTTACAGACAAATGTGCAGTTTGATAATATTAAATAAAAAAAAGTGAAGCCACATCTTACCTTGCTTTTATTTGGCTTTTTCTAGCAGCTGCCTCACTAGCTGTCATAGGTTCAGGAAGAGTTGAAGGGACAGGAGAATTCTTGGAAAAATAAATGTGAATAAATTAGAAGCACAAAATCCTGAAAAAAAATCATTACAAGTCAAATAATTGAGTTCAAATCCTTCACTCTGCAAAGTTTCATGCAGAACCTGGTCACATGGCTGTAGATTGAAAGTGTTTTTACCAAGCACTATTTCTATTTTCTGTTACTTACTACAGAAGTACAAAATGGAAACACTGCTGGTCTGACTCACTGCTATGTCAGATACTTCAGCTCATTCATGCACTACCAACAGTGAGGTAACATTAATGTCATTAAATGACATTTGTTTCAAAATTAATTTTGCCATTGACTTTTTCCTAACATCTTAATGCCTATCTTGGGAATCTCCCTATAAAACTGAACACTACTGATATGTCCTGAAATTCTTTGGCACAGCAGTCTGGTCAGTGAATTAGGTCATCTTGATGCAAGGTTCAGAACTTCAAAGGGAGTCTGGCCTCTCATGCAAAGCAAAGACACAAAAGTCAGCTAACTAATGCACTATTTTGATTTACTTTCAGTTCATTGCAGCCCTTTTCAGCATACTGCTACAATTGACAGATAACTGAGAAGAAAAACATGGTTTATCTAGAAACTTCTCTTGGCACTTCATACTATTAAGACAACATATTTACAGTAGAAAACTAAGTTCTACAGTGTACTTGGTATTAATTATATTAGACATAATACATCCTCAAAATGCAAGTGCATTGTTTAGACAGTATCAAGAAATGTTCCAAATTTTAGAATACAATAAAATACAATGTTTAAAAAACTGAAAACTTCTCAGCTGATTTACTTTTCTCAATGCTATGAAAACCCCTGAAAGCACAAGGAAAAAAGATTACTTACATTAATATTGGACACTGGACAATCCTTTTTGGCAAGTTTAAAGGCAAAGTAAGATACCTGATAAATATCAGGTCTCTGTTCTTGATCTGGTTCAAGCATGTATCCTGCAAGAATTGATAAGACCAAATTGCCATTGTTCAACAGCAGAAAGCCTACTAAAGCAGTATGCTAGCAACAAGAACACATTCATCCAACTGACTCTACCAACTGAGCTTACTCCAGAAAGAATGATTACGTTCTTTTTTTTAAATGCTTTCTGTCAAGTCAAATAGTTTTCCAGGGTAAAACATGATTGATAAGGATGCATGCTATTTGATATTTTTACTATCAGCTGCAGAAAGGATAGTTAACAGAAGTACTAATTTCAAATAAACAGCAAAAAAACAGACAGTATTAGAATTTTCTAGGGTTATGCAAGATTCTGTGCAGCTATAAGGAGATTCAAAGATCTCTGTCAACATCACACTAAGCTCCTACACCATCTTTTGTCTGGTAGGTCCTGTACATTATGTACTCTTACAGTTGCATAGACAGCAAGGATCTTCTGACAAAACACAGTTTCTGATGCAACAATCAAACATAATTTTCCCCAGTCATAACATTTGGTATCCATCAAGCAAATAAATTAGTTTATTTGTTTACAATATGATACTTAGTACATCATCAGGTACCTTTTTTTTAAAGGTGAAATATTTTTTTCTAAGCCAGAAAAGTCTCTAAAAGATACTCAGCCACAAAGAAAATGAAAAATCTATGGAATTTTAAGTCACCATTTTTAATGAGAAAATACAAGCTGCATTTCTGAAACCATGCAGCACTGCAGTCAACCTTAAACAAGGTTTCATACAGAATTATGTAAACATTTTCTGTATTAATATCATTTAGACAGATCATACAATTTTACTTGAAGCTACTATTTCACAGCCAGCATGGTTTACAGCAAATTCCATTTTTTAACGGATTTTTACAAAATAAAGCTGATTTGAATTAACAATGACAGTGCCATTATGTGGAAACATTTCTTGTAAGGTAATTCCTGCCACTTGATCCCAAAATATCAGATTCACAAGGCAGACAATGCTCACCTTAACACTTTTTTTTTTTTGCATTCTGCAGAAGAACTAAAACAAAGCCACAAGTCCCTTAAATACCTTTTATGATAAGCTGCAACTTTGTGTGGCTTCCTTTCCAAAAAAAAAGAGAAGTTTAGCTTATGAGATTCTTCCCCACCCACATATATTTCATACCATAAAGCAATGCTTAATGTTGCACAACAGTTCACAGAAACTTAATAAATCAGAATTGATGCTTACAAAGAGACAGAATCAGAACCTGTAATCTTCTCAAAGTAACACTGTCTGGCAGCCCAGCACAAAGAAAATTAAATAATCATTTGAAAGTTTTCACTTTGTCAGCATTTGCAGAAGGCTTGGTAACTGCTAATTCTCCATAACATATGCATCCTCAAGAACATGTTTTGGATATGGTATTTTCTACTATATAAATACAAACTGTGTGCTCTACACATTGAAGACTGAGGAATACTGAGGAATAGTTCATAAGACCTCGTTTCTATTTCCTTAATTTTTCTTAAAGTTGAACTTTAAGCTTGCTTAAAGTTGAAAGAGACAACTGGAAACACTCCTTATCAGCATATATTAGATCCGGTATCTCCATATTCAGATAACAGACACACAACCGCCCTCAGAACTAGGCGCTCCCAATATTCTCCTTCATACTGTCCATGCTGTCAAACCTTTACCAAAGTTTCATCTGGTCCTTTGGGTTGCACACAAACCTTTTCAGATTTATGTTATACGCTGTGAAACCACTACAAACAGCACCACACAATTCATCTCTGTGCATCTGAGGGAGCCAGAAGAAGTGATTGCCAAACCTCTGAAAGGTCTTAGAGAACAGGAGAGGTGTCTGATGACTGGAGGATAGCCAAAATCACACCAGTCTTCAAAAAGAGCAGGATGGACAACCCAGTAAAACTACAGGTCTGACAGCCTCACCTCTGCCCCTGGAAAGGCAATCTAACAACTTATTCTTGATGCCATCTCCAAGCAATTGGAAGATTATCAGGAGTAGCCAGTGTGGAATCACCAGGAGGGAATCATGCTTGAAAAACATGGAAGTGCTCTATGATGTTATCAGCTCTGACTGGTAAGGCTGAGTAGATGAGGAGAAAGCAGCGCTGTGTGCCTTGACTTCAGCAAAGCTTTGATCCTGTCTCCCAAAACATTCTTCTAATGAAGTTAGAAAGTGTAGGATAGATGAATGGACAGTGAGGTGGATTGAGAACGAGCTGACGGGCAGAGCTCAGAGGATCGTGATCACCAGTGTAATCTAGTTGGAAGCCTGTAACTACTGTGTTCCCCAGGGGTCAGTACTGGATCTGCTCTCGTTCAACATCTTCATCAATGACCTGGACAAAGGGATAGAGTGCACCCTCAGCAAGTCTGCTGATGATAGAAAGCTGGGAGGAGTGGTTGACACAGCAGAAAGCTATGCTGTCATTTAGCAAAACCTGGGCAGACTGGAGAGTTGGGCAGAGAGGAATCTGACAAAGTTCAACAAGAGCAAGTATAGCATCTTGCACCTGAGGGAGAACACCCACATATATCAGTACAGGTTAGGGGATAAGCTGCTGCACAGGAGCTCTGCAGAGAAGGACCTGACTGTCCTAGTGGACAACAGTCTGGCCACTAGCCAGCAGTGTGTACTCAGGGCCATAATGATATCCTGGTGTGCACTAAAAAGAATACTGTCAGCACAGCACAGGAGGTGATTCTTCCCATCTAGTCTGCCCAGGTGAGGGCGCATCTGAAGCACTGTGCCCAGTTCTGGGATCCCCAGTTCTAAAATGACAGGATCTTTTACACAGAGTTTAGCAGAGGGCCACAAAAATTCTTAGGGGCATGGAGCATTTCCCTTATTTGAGGAAAGGGTGAGAGACCTGGAAAAGAGAAGGCTGAGAGGGGATCTATCAAGTATTAAGTATTTAGAATGCAGGAGTCAGGTGGATGGGGTCAGACTCTTTTAGTGGTGTGACACAACAGGACAATAGGCAAAAACTGGAACTCAAGAAGTCTTACAGCAATATGCAAAAGAACTTCTTTCCTGTGAGGGTAAAAGCACTGAAATAGTCTGCTCAGAGAGATTGTAGAGTCTCCTTTTCTAGAGACATTCAAAACACGCTTGGACATTTTCCTGCTCAACCTACTGCAGGGAACCTGCTTTCAGCAGGGAGGCTGGACTTGATGATCTCCAGAAGTCATTCCAACCTCTACAATTCTACAACCTCTGTACCTACAATAAATTTGAACTACAAATTCATCTAGTTAACCCAATTGTCTAACACAGATAGTGAATACCATTAATCTGAAACTCCGAAGAAGGTACATAAGATCGTGGCAAACAAACTGAGAGCTACTGATTTATCTCCCTTCTGCATCTGTTTTAAGGCTGCCCAAACAGAAAATCCACATCTCTCAAAGAAACCAGAAAGCTCTGAGCTGAGATACATAATTCACTGTGCAGTTCTCAGAAGTGTTTTCTTTGATTATTTTAATTCCTAAGCTATTAACTCATCCATTACATGCCTAGAACACAATAACTGATAGGAAAAACTGATCTGTATCTGGCTCAATAATTTCACTTTTGGGGCAGTTTCTAAGAAGTTGCTGCAGGTTTCCTTACCTCCCTCCAGGCCAGCTTCTCAGTTCTGTACCTGGTGGCAGAGTCTCCAGTTACGCGAATGGTTGGACTAGATGATCTTTAGTGGTCTTTTCAAACCCTAATTATTCAGTGAGTCTAGGGAGTAAGCAAGCCTCCTTTCACAGACAAGTACAAGAGTTAAAAGGCACATGGTAGCCATGAGCAACTCCCACTGCTAACTCAAAACCCCAGCCAGTATGCACATCTACCCAAGTAACTCATCTACATCAATAGCACTGTTTGTGTTTTATTTGATTTACAACACAAAGAATTGCTGTGCTGCCCAGATACTTACTTATCAAACAGTGTATACTGTGAGTGTATCGGGAATTGTCTGGAATAGTAAAACTTCCATCACAAATAGCAACTTGACTTTCTCCAAAGGGAAGTGAAAAGAAACAAAGCTTATACAGCAAGCAGCCAAGTGCCTGTAAAAACAAATACAGGCCCCATAAAAGGATGAGAGCAAGCCATTTACACAATAAAGAAGCACCAACAAGAAACTAATTGCATCCTAGCTACAGCTGATGCTTACAGTGTTATGTAGCAGCTGCATTATGAACCACAGTTGATGTGACAAGCTGATATACAATGCAGCTCTAAAAGGGCCTTCTTTCCCACTAACTTGTGTTTTAGACAACAAGCTACAAAAAGTAGAGCCTAACCCAAGGGCTGCATTCACATTCTGGCATCACCCAGGGATACCATTAGTGTTTTTGCTGAATTTAGTTCTTATTTACTTCACCGTAACAGCTCTTAAGCACGTCTAACAAAAACGGATTCCCATGTTGTGCTATGAGCAAATTTCTATGAGAAATCTTTGATGATATTCAGGCACCAGTGTGAGCAAATAAAATGGATAGAAAGTCTACTTCATCTCTTCCTTAACAGGCTCATCACATATTGTATGCAATTTATTTACACAAAACTTAACTACCACAGAAACGTATACTCCGCATTATATGCTTGCATTGTATATTTCATTTTAAATAATTAGTTTTCCAGCTTCACTACATTACTTTTAGCCAGCTTCTCCCTCTCTTAATTAGTTCCATATTTTACAGAACCTGATTTTTTGCTTACCCAGATATCTGCCTTGGTAGTAATTGATTTCCCTCCATAAAGATTGATCATTTCAGGAGCTCTGTACGATAGTGTTGTATACCTAAATGCACACAATTGCAAGAGAAGAGATGAGAAACATGCCTCAGAATCAACAGGGCCTTTTCGTGCATTTGCCACACACATACCATTCACAGATACAAGTGTCTAATATACACCAGAAATAGTCCTATGCAAATAATTTACTGTGTTTACAACATCACAGAAGGTATGGAATAGTAACATAATATTTAGTGTTATGGATGATAATTTAAAGTCAGATAAAATGTGCTCCTCACATTAGCTCCCCATACATGTGCTTCAGTATGAAAGAGTCGCTCTGCTGTAATACTGCAGTAAGAAGTCATTGCAAAGATTTTGAGTCCTATAACGGCCTTTATCTTACATCAAAAAATGCAGTATGGAGTTGGACTCAATGATCATCATAGGTACCTTCCAACTTCAGATAACCTATGATTCTATGCTTTGAAAGGAAAAAAAACTAGCCTGGAAAAATCATTACAAAAGCAGCAAAGTACTCTGAAGAAATGAAAGAACACACACGTATCACTTGGTCACTTGAGAGCAAGTAATCTGTGCTTAATTCTCTGCAGCAGATGGCCTGAAGGGACTAAACTAAATTAATATACTTCAATACTGTGCTTGCAATGAAATTAAAACAATTTTCTGACCAGTCTTAAGGAAAAGGATACAGACAGCACTCATAACTAAGATCATACTTAAGTTCATTCTAACGCTAATTTATTGTGCTTTTCTCCCTCAGACCTTTATCCTTAATCATAATAATATAGTAGAAGTTAAAATTTTAACTCCTAAAAAGGTCAGCAACCAGGCACACATTTAGGACCCATTTCATTTTGAAGTCACATGCTTTCAAGTTTTATTTTATGTGAGTCTGTTTTGCAAAAATAGCAGGTAAATAGAAAAAGCAACATCAGTACTTCATAAAACAACTGAACTATTTTCACATCAACTTGAATGTAATCATCTTTAACAGTTAAATGAAAATCCTTAATAGTAAAGTAAGCACACACAACTCAGAGGTCTTTCTCTAATGCACAATAACACACTCAGCTGTCTCACATCACAACCATCACTTTTTAACATCACTTAAATGTGAACTTACTTTTTAATTTCTTCTTCAACCACATTAACACCATCTTTTTGAGGATTAAGGAATTTGTTTGTAGCACTGCCAAAATCACAGAGAACATAATTTCCACTGTCGTTTAGCAATATATTCTCCACCTTGAAAGGAAGTTAACACAAACAGTAACATTAGATTAAAATAATTACATTAATTTCCACTGTAACTGTTACTATGCATTCTTGCCCTAACAAGGAAGTTAACAGAAAAAACAAAACAGCATTTCAGTTTCTTGTCTGAGTTTCTCTGTTTACAAGTGCTTCTCTAACTACAAGTCAGTCTTAGTGAAATAGTTCCTGCACTTCCAGCCATTTTTGAGTGTATCATCAACTTGTACCCAGATGTTTCTAGGTACCAGGTTCATACCTTTAAATCCCGGTGAACTATAGGAGTTTTGCACTGATGCAGCCGTGCAACAGCTTCACAGGTATCACAAAATATTCTCATTACTTCTGACTCAGTAAAGCCCGTCTGCAGGCGCTGGTTCATCTGATTCACAACTTGCCCAGCTGAAGGAACACCAAAGAATTTTACTTTTTAATAATTCCCATTATGTACAGAAGTGTAGGTTATTTGTATGTCAGAAGAATTTATAATGTGCAATTCAGCTTTCCTGTGTCACTGATTTAAAAAAAACAACCACAATCAAGCTGTTTCCAAACTTCCACTGGTATGATCCTAGGCAGAAAGGGTACGGTCTCAAACAAAAACATCCCCAACTGAAATTCTTCTATCAAATCGTTGCATCCATCACAGAAAGACACTCCCCCAGAAGTGCCTCTTGCATTTAGATCCACAGCCAAAGTGCTGTCACCCAACAGAGTTCAAAGTAATTCATAATCCAGACAACTTTTCTTTGTCTTTCTGAGAGACTTAGAAAAAAAGAAAACAAGGACATTAATCCACCTTAATCCACCCTTACATAGTTTCCTTCTTAAGATGAAGAATTGTTATTTCCCTGTTTCTTAAGGTAATTTCACATATCATACTTGTCTCTTCCCATGATAATGCTCATTTAACAGAAATCAGCCTATGGGGACTTAGAGTGCTTCTCCTAAATACGAAGGCCTTCAACAAGAAAACATCATCCAGTTATCTGATGGTTTATGCTCTTGTGGCCTCAAAATAATGCAGGCAGAACTCAAATCTAGAAGTGAAGAGTCAGAAGTAAGGTTGAACAAAAGCTTCTTGTGGCAATAAGCTATCCATAACACCAGGCTCAGAAAAATCTAACACAGTTAGCTGTGTAGGCTGAACACTGAGGAACCCGCTCCCAGGAACTACAGCAGAAGAGGTATTACTCTAATATTTACTACTGTAAGAAAAGATTACTAGTGATACAGAATCTCAAGAGCTCTCACAGAAAGGGCAGATACATTCACTCCGACAACTCAACAGCAAGTTTATTCTAGTATATATGAGTGGAGGGGAGTCAGGGAAGTCTGTAACATAGTTTCGCATATTGTTTGAAACAGCTACATTGTGAAACAGGACACCTGACTATTATTTGCATGCCCAGAATCAACAACACTAACCACATTATGCTCACCTAGAACAAGTCACACATCACGTTAAGATTAAAGAACCTATGATTTAAAACAAAAAATAGGAGAGGCAGGACAGTTGCCAGAAGTTTCCCCAATCTTTCCTATCAAAATATATATTAGCTACATGTTTAATCAAACAGTAGAACAGAACTATTTCAATTTCTACTTGAAGTAATATCCCTGCTTCTAAATATTCTTAAGTAAGCTATGTGAAATTGACTTTAGCATTTTCTCAGACTTCCGCAATTCAATATGTAACTACCAGCACAAACAAATAAGCCAAAATGAATGGATTGCAGCTTTGAGTTATGCAGGCTATCCTTTTGAATTAAAGGAACACTACCAGGTAATAATCTCAAGTGATCGTAACATATTTCCCTCGCACTGGCTCTGAAACCAGAAGAGCCATCTCTTACCTCGACAATACTCCATGAGAATGAGGACCTCCCAAACATTATCACTTATACAGTTAACAGCACAATCCAAATAACTCACAATATTCTTGTGTCCAGATAACTCTTTCTGAAAAAGAAAATACACATTACCCTTCAGCACAGAAAGATGCTTACAAATAAATATAAGAGGTTTTCATTAGAAGCATTCATGACTTCAAAGTGAGTCCTGGCTCCATATGCACTAAACTTTATAAAATACTCAAAACTGAACATAAGTTCATCACTGACAGCAGAGTTCAGTGACTGCTACATATCAAGTTCATTATACCTACAATTCAACCAAGAATGTTTATTTACGGTATTTGCTCAACAGTGTAAACATCCTCACTGCAGCATTCAGAAACAACATTATCAAGTAGCAATAACTAGAGTCTTGATATGTAGGGAGAGGGAAGGAGAGAGGGAGAGAGAAGAATCACGCTACTCATGTCCATTTGAAGGTAAATTCCCAATCTCAATATTATAAAAGAAGAAATATCTACACTGAAGAAAAGCATCTCATGCTATGAACAAAAAAAACCCTCAACCATAAGTAGCTGGAAGCAAGTCATAACATTTATAGCCTGAACTACTATCAAGTAAAAAACACAGAAGCAACTGAAGATATCCCTAAGAGAAAAAGGCTACAGTAAAAAAACACATCAACTTTGAAGAGCCATTTTGCAAGATACTATTAGGTACATTCGTATTTCATGTCTGACAATACCAGTGTTGTTGTATGCAGTACAGCTTCCGCCCATTTATGTTTAACATACATGAAGCTCTTATGTTCAATGATAACATAGGTGCTATGATTATAACATGTTTAAACTAGAGGCATATGGAAATAAATTACCCTCACAGTATCTGCCAGAAAGCAATATAATTGATTTTCTCTTGCCCTGACATCACAAATCCAAGCGTGTCTGATAAAGCCCTCTGCTTTCTCAGTTTTCTAGTCAGCAGCTCAGAAACAGCAGAACCTGTGATTATGTCATTTTGTTCAAAGTTCTGAGCTACAGCCATATCCGTTACTTCCATATTGGTTAGCAAGACCATGCTTCTGTCCAGCAGAGATAATACTGCCCGTGTAAGGACCAGTAGTATAATTCAATTAGCAGAACTGTGTCCAGCAGAGGGCTCTAGAATCAGTTATCACTACAGTCAGGGAAAAGATTACTTTTTTTTATTGGGAAACAAAATTACTGATCACATTATTGACTGCAAAATTATACTTCCTTTGTAGTTGCTTTAGAAATTAATCACACAGTAGCTCTACACTCAGTATTAGCCTGTGCAAAGCAGTACTGCACATAAAAGTGAAAAGGTGGTCTGAAAGGGATTGTCATTAAAAATAAATTTGATATATGCGTATTATAAATGAACACATTCTCCAGTTACAAATAAGTCATTTCTTACCATAATAGTAATTTCTCTCTTGCATATGTTGAGATCTGGCACATTATTAACATACATTCGTTTGAGCGCACAACGTATCCCACCATGGGTACGCACCAGAAACACAGTTGAGAAGCCACCTGGAAAACAAAACAAAACACAAACACTAGCCAGTGAAGCTGAGTTCTTCTCTTTCTTCTATGACAATGAAAAATGAAGTTTGTGCCAGTCATGGAGTGAGGAGTTAAAAACACTGACAAAATTACTGCAATTTGACAACTGAATCAATTTCACCAACATTAAACATTCTTGACAAAAACAGATGTAAAGTAAGTAACTGAGTATCTTTCATGACTTTCAAGTCACACAGCTTCTCAGCAGAGACTGAAGAAGACTCAACCACATGATGTACACTTAAGCCCACCTCCACGCCCCTCATTATCATTTTTCTTCTCCCTCTTTACTGGTAGAAAAAGAAACATGCAAACAGTAATTATTCACTGAAGCCAAGAGATAGAGTCTGCACAGAAAACACTTCTAAACATTCAGGCAACAAGCCAAAGGAAAAAAAATAAACTAAAGCACCCATACTCTCCTCTTTTATCTGTTTTCAGTTCTGAACTACTGCTCAAGGCCTCCAAGCACATCATCCCAAGGTTCACAGACAGCTTTCCCACAGCTTGAAGAACTCTGCCCCAGGGCAGACCGTGCTTTCCTTATTTAACTGCCATCTGATAGTAAGCCAACTACTGCCGTAAGAACTTCACTCATGCAAGAACTAAGCCATAAAATCAGGACAGAAATATGTGAAGTAAAGGGATTAACTACACTAATAATTAGGTAGCCCACTGAAATGCACGATACACTTCAAGTTTCACAATGTAATGAGCAACCAGCATTCATCAAGCACAGCGTGCCTCTTCTGATACAAGTCTCATGCGCTCGAACTGATGCGAACATTAGAATTTACAGTTGAAAGAGGGAAGTTGTGTTAGGATGTATTCTTTATGTAAAAAACCCTTAAAAATGAACTGCTCATTTAGCTAAATGAGGTATTAATGCTGTCAAAAGAGAGTTGGTGCCAATTGCAATACAGCAACCTAAACTCTACAACTTGCTACACTTCAGCTACAGCTGATTTACACAAGGTACCCTGGAACACTGACACGTGCCCCTGAGTTACTCTAGTTCTAAGGCCAGACCCTGGTGGGCCAAAGCAATCTCACATGGCATCCCACCAGCTTTGGGGATTAAATAATGTGGCATGCATACAATGGTTACTGGAAGATTTTAGCAGCATCCTAAAAAAAAAAAAAAAAAAAAAAAAGACTTGACCAGCAATATAAAGGAATATCCAGGTAAAGCACAAAATTCTGACTATTGGAAGACAATCACTTCTTGTCTTTTCAACCAGCTTTATAGACCCTTAAAACTATTTTGTAGTCAATATTCTCAATACCGAGCAGCAGGACAAGATTGAACGTTGAATTTCACATTCCTTCGGCACCTATTTTCATGCAAACAGATCAGTCACAATTGGGTGAAAAGAGTAGTGAAAAAGCATCAAGATAAGGGTTCTTCTTGCCATTAGGTGGCAATATTAACTAATACTTAAACTCTGAAACAGCCACGAAAGCAGAACTATTCCCTACTTTGCAAAGGAGCAACATGCGACCTTGAAAAGTTTTTTTCCATTAGTAAGTGCTATCTCCACTACAAAATGCCACTGGGCTCTCTGATAAATGGATCAACTCTGAACAAAACTTGAATAGGTCTATAAATATTTATAGGATGTTTGTCATCAGCATTCTAGCAACCTTTACCAAGTGCAACCCTGAACCATTAAGCTTTCAACCTTTTCAATACTTTCTTGTTAAACTTGCCACCAAAAGCATCAAATCAAGCAACAACAGTGTTATAAACACTCAAACTCTCAATAACACCTTGGAGGGGGGGGGGAAAGAGGGGAAGCCAGATAGGCATCCTGGTCAAAAGTTGTATGAAAACAATCAGAAATAACCAGCAGTTGCTTTGCCCCAAGATCCACAAATGGAGTCTGAGCAAAGCTACTTCCATGAGTCAGTCAGCACAGCAGTTGGCATTGTACCAACATTTTTAAAAGCTGGAAAAAGAAGTTATCTAATGTCAGCAAAGACAGAAAATGAACTCAGTTTCTTGTAACGCAATACATAAAAAAAATAAATCAAACATCATTACCATCCTGGATCCTTTCTCAAATTTCAGTTGTTTACTTGCTGCAACGTCAAGTCCCAGCTCCTCAGGATTTCATGGACTCCTCCCAGTCCCCTCACTGACGAGAGGCACCACCAAGTGCCAGGAGTGGTCTCAAGACAAGTGTGCAGTGACCAGCTGACTAGAACAAATTCTTCACCAAGGGGGCAACCAGCAACAGGCTGGCAGTCTTTGAGGTCTTGATAGACAACTTCGATACTTCTGATTTTTAAGAACACTGAAGCTTAACAACCACATTTGAAAACAACTAAAAGAAAAATTCTGCAACAGCTACATCTCCTGGTTGAGAGTTTCTTACTTTTTTCTCTATGCACATTTAAGGTTTCATCAGTCTCAACTTTCTACTTATTTTTCACCTCGCACTCTTGAAACTCCAATCAGGAAACTGTAGTTGCTGGAATTCAAAGTATCTTCTTTGCTTGCTTTGGTAAAGAGTAAGGTTGAAGAATCTTCTGCAATCATTGTAATCTTTCAGACTGGTAACAGTTTCAAGAAGACAAAGAATACCAAGAAAAATAATCCAAACAAATTTTTGTTTATTATAGATATATAGACAATAAAACTAGAAAAAAAAAGATTAATTTAGTTCCAGAGGCAGTTTTCTAGTTAGGATATCAAGCTGTCCTTAATGAAGCTGAAAAACCTGAAGGATAGTTTCTATTTTGAAGCAAATACTGCTCTC
Organism: Cyrtonyx montezumae; assembly: GCF_038088225.1. Classification (NCBI taxonomy): domain Eukaryota; kingdom Metazoa; phylum Chordata; class Aves; order Galliformes; family Odontophoridae; genus Cyrtonyx; species Cyrtonyx montezumae. The sequence continues at coordinate 23,801,203 of NW_027071936.1, read as the reverse complement.
AGCCTTACATGACACTGACTTACAAGACGGCCACGTGCCCTTCTATCTACAAGGCTGGATCAACAGACTGAAGTGCAGATGATTTTTTAGTGACCCAACCCAATACAGACATGTAAGCTCTTATCTATCTCTGTACTAAAATGGCAAACCAGCCACAGGTCAATAAGCTTTTTTTTTTTCTTGAATTTCAAATAACCTAACACACAACACATAAGTAATTTAATAATTTAGGTGCATTCATTTGTGTTGTGAATTAACAACTTCTGCCTTAAGCACTACTTGCACCGTCTCACTCTATCACCTGACACCCAATCACTTTGTCTACATACATGCTCTCTAATTTTGGAGCTCATGATCATCTTCATGTCACCAGTACCTACTGAAACCAGGCTGACCCTGTTTCAGTAGAGAAAACTCAGCAGAGATGCCCTTTTTCCAAAGTTACATACCTTCTGGTTCTGCACAGCCTTCTTAGCACTGTAATTTGGAAGCCATATGCACAAACAGGAATCATTTTAGGGGCTATGAATCTACTCAAAATATGGGATATGCACACTCTCCCTCTCAGGTAGCAGCACAAATGCCCTGCAGATAGGCTCTAAGCAAGAAACGTCCCTGCAAGCCCATAACAAACAGCAGCAGTAAGGGCTCACTAAACGCACCAAGTGCATGCTGTGTTAGCAAAAAACATCCTTTGCTGGAAAAAAAAATACAACTAAAACAAACAACAACCTCCATAACCTTCTGAGTTGCAACAACAACATCGAAGCCAGCCTCCAGAAAAACAGGACACAAAACATGAAGAAAACATAACTGCTTCTCTGCAAAAAAAATAAAACCATGACATCATGAGAAGACAGTTATCACTGCCCACATGCACATCCATATACAGCAGTGGGAAAGGTCATTTTTCAGTAAGCATTAAGCAGCATCTAGACTGCTGGCAGAAACCGAAGTAACCCTACCATCCATAAACGAGCCAATGTCAAGAGTCTTTTCCTGCTGCTCAGTTTTGATCACATCTTCTCATAGCATTTAAGAAAAGCACAGCACATTCTTGTACTTCTGTGATCCTGATACACACAAGCCTCTTCTCCATCCTGATTTTTGCTCCCCCTTTGCTCTGTCACAGCGTGCATTCACTGGCATCCTATTAGGATAATAGCATCAATATCCTGACAGCATCAAGAACTGCCTTGTTCAAGCAAGGAGGGAAGTCCTTCCTCTGCAGGAGTACCCCCTTCAGATAGTCAGTACAGATATGATTGTAAAGGCACTCCTGAGTGCACAGAAGACTTAAAGCAAACTAAACAGCACTTTTGTTTACGTAGAGAACAACAGTTAAGTTCTTCAAGATAATAAAATTAACACCTGTTTGTGAGTCAAGCCCTTAAAACAGTGCAGAACTCAAACTTTGGAGATTTTTCTTTCAGATACCAAACACAGTGTGGTTGTCCGAGAAGCTGCATGCTAACAAATTTATCATAAAGCTTTCAGGCCTTACAAAGAATTTTTGCTACAGCACTCTTTTTGCCACAGTCTCTATAGGAGCAGGAAGCCACTGACTGTAATTCCCGAGGAACCTCTGCATGAGGGAATAATGGGACATATCACATAAGCTTTCTGTTTTCCACTGACAGAAGAAATCCTGCAACAGCTGGGATATACCTCACACTCCATGCAGTGCTTGTAGAGAAAAGATCAGAGGTCATGCAGCTTTTGTCATCCCAGTCCATCTTACTAACCCCACTGCAGAGCCAACCTTTGCCCCAAGCCCAGCAGCAGCTACCCAGCTGCTGGGAAGGTGCCACGCTCTGACCTCAGGGGCTGCATGGCTACCAACTGAAGCCATGGCACCTGTGCACGCCCATTTGCTGGGGAGCACTGTGAAGCACCCTTCCTGGTGACTAAGGAAGCATTAGGTGACAGCATTTTTTATGTATAAATAAATAAATTTATATATGCATACTTGTGTATGTATATATGTGCATATATTCCTCGTAAAACATATTCCACAAGTCTCAGCACAAGGCTCTGAGACACAGCTTCAACTGGAAGAGAAGTTGACAGAGGTGGTCTGCAAGCATAAGAGCTCAGCATTCCTAGAACATTCGCAGAGCAGAAGTAGCTCTGCACCCTTAAAATAAACCCCTTCTACACACACATCTTGAGTTCAGCATTTATCCAGTGCATGCAGTCAGTGCATTCAAAGGGACCCACTATAGCAGCTTTCTGCCCTGCCCACATGAATTCCCACTGTGTAACACCCTCTGAATGCCATGGGTAGTTCAGACCAGAAGCACTCCTTTCTCCAAACCACCATCTGCTCTTAAAGCAGCACTACGAAAATAGCAGCCATCAATTACAAACCAAGCAGCACGGGGCAACCCCACAGGACACAACTGCACCCCGTTCACAGCAGATCTGCCGTGCATACCCCAATCCAGTAACTGCACCAATGCCTCCACCTATGAGCAGACGCTCTAGGATTTCTTTTCTCTGCAGTCCAACTGTAAAATAACACTTACACCAGACACGCACAGGCAATAAACCAGAATAAAAGAATCTGGTTTCTCTTTTTCCAGGAAGAACACAGATACACAACAAAGCAATGAGCCACACACACAAAGAACTTCACTTTTTACCCACTGAAAACAAAGAGTTGAACTGATAGTGTGCAGTCACAACGTAAAACCCACACACAGTGACTCTAACAGGTGCTTTTTCCCCTAATCATCAAGCAGCAACAAAGCCTTATCCTCAGCAAAGTTCTCACACTCAGATTTCACACCATTTCTACTTTCTCTTTAGAGCAAGTACCAAAGGCCTGACACCAAGTGTGACGCATCAGCAAACTGCTCAGAAATAACAGAATCAAGCCCTCGCAGGGGGACAACAGGGAGCAGGCAAGAAAGCAAAGGGGTGGAAGGCAGAGGAACGAGAAAAAGAGCAGTCCCAGATTAGGTTTAAAAGAAGAAAGATTGCAAAGAAGTATTCCTAAGGCTGGACAATGGGCTTTTGAACAATTTCTTCCCACGAGAGAAATTACAGCTTAATAAAAAAAGCCTCAATTGGAGTGCTTAACCACCACCTCTGCTAATACTGCCTTCACTCCCGCCTTGCAAGACTGAGTTAGTCCCAAGATGGACTACTGCAACTTAGCGCAGGCTAAGTTCTGAAAACCCTCTCCCCCGTAAAACTTTCTCTCCCTCTTCCATCAGGAAACATCCTTCTCTCAAGGAAAAATCCTTTAAGCAAAATGAGTCAGAGACAAGCATGTGTTTGTGTGTGAGCAAGCAGCTATTAATTGGTCTGTTAATAGGCAGCCTCCACAGAACTCAGTGGATGTCATTTTTCTTGCTACAGTTGGCAGTGTGACTGTTTTGTGAGAGCTTCCCATACACAAAAAGACTCTCTAGATATTTACTCTGTCAACCCAGCATTAAAACTCTTACAGTTTAATGAGGTGATGCAGACTTCAGAATAATCCTTTTCTACATGGAGCAAACTTGCACTAGTTAGCTGCAGTCCCACAGCTCTCTGCTGGCTCGTCAACAACATTTGCTACAGACAACTTCCAAATTTAAGCGTAACATCCAAGTTCTAGATTTTAGCACATTTCATCTGACGGCTGACTGAGATACTTCCAGCTTTGATCTAGCCTACAGCAAAGGAACAAAGCTCAGTGTTCTGCATTAAAGATGATCATGCTGCTCTACCGTGATGCTTCTCAGAGCATCCAGGTGACTTGCCAGCCACCGCTGATTCCTTTAATGAGGGCACAGATTTTGTGCTGACTTCTGACTGCCTCTGCTATTTTTCCATAGAAACAAAGGAAAGAAGAGAAAACAATCTCCTAATGCAGATGATTTTGTAAATTATTTTAATTCAACACAGCTCCCAGAATAGAAGCACTTGCATTTTCTGTGATACGCTGCCAAGCTTCAGGGAGATGAAACTATACCATGTAGCTCACTAAACTTAAGTTCAAAGAAAAAATAAAAATAAGGCAAGTATTGGTATTTCACATGACACCTTGTTCACCCACAACAGAACACTGTATTAGGGTAAACTCATTGTCCTGTCTATCTCTTTCATTAAACAAAATAAGGAAAGCTTCTCCACATCTCAATCCTGAATCAAGCTGTCTGAGAATTAGTCACAGCCACTCAGTTGCTTTGTAATACTATCTTATCAACACCTCTTCCTATTCACTGAAAGGAAAATCTAATACATTTAGACTATATTTAACAGACGCTCATTTGTGAAGTCAACTAACATTTATTCTCTTAGTAAGTATGAGAACACGACCAGGAGACCACCAACAGTGCAGTTAATTGATAGTGCAGATCAGAACACGAACTTATTTTCAGCTTCAGATTCTGAAATCACACTGACAGTACTCAATGGGTCCATTATCTATAGTAACAGAAACTGAATGCAGGAAATAATAGGATAAGAATGGCAACAAGTCACAATCCACTGAGCTACATTCATTGCAGAAGTCAGCTCTTAAAGCTCCAGAGATGCACCTTCGTGCAGGCACTTGAAACATCATTTTTATCAAAACCTAATGCAAGCTAGACATAACAAAGGTCAGAGTTCTATAGGGGTTCATTCTTCCTTTTCCCTCCCTCTCCTTGGAAAAGGTCAAGAGCTTTCCTCTCACAGAAACAATCCATGCTTTTAACGTTTCAAGAGACTAATCCAGACTGCTCCCAGCTCTGATGGGCAACAGGAAAATCTTCAACATGAAGTTAGTTCAGGTGGTTTTGTGTATGAAGACCGCACAACAGTTGGTTAGGTGTTCAAAGAGCTGCCTTCCAGACAGGGAACAATGCTATTCTCAAGTGATGCACAAATCTTCAGGTCATTCTTACATTTAAGATCTACAGTAACCCAATCACTCTGTCTTCTCTCCTCAAAGCCTTTCCTGCTTCAAGCATGGACTTTTCGTATATGTCAGGATACTTAAATAAGCATGTTTTCCCTTTACAGAGCAGGTTAGCGTTTCTAAAGTGAACATACACAAGCCTATTATGGTTTGTCAAGTACTGTTGCTGAATTTCTCATCCACAGTGCACTGCATTACTCAATTGCTTCCTTTACTTGCTGTGCACTTCAGAATCTCCCTAGCTGATGCAAACCAGCTCTGGAGTAAAAACTGCAAGTTCAAGCAACAACATCACCATTTCTGAAGCCAAGGAACACTTGTCACCAGTGACAACTGTTTGCAGGAGCAAAAAAAGATTTCTTCCCAAGAGACAAAACTTCTCATCAAAACCTCCCTTTCCAAACAGTAAGCTTAAAGCACAAACTCACACAACAGAACCCTATTAAACAAACCCGAGCTGTGTTTCATTTGTTCAAGGTCAAGACTGTTGACTAAACATTTCTATGCGTGATTATGCCAACTGTGTAACTTAAGACAGAAGAATTAATTAAATTCCTTTTCATGGTGCCATTAAGCCTCATGACTCTCAAACCTTACTAGGCTAGATGTTATACTATTCAATGATGTCCTATTATTCAAGATGCAAGTGAGGAGATGCTTTCAGACAGGATGTGCTTCCTGTTCAACTTTTCACAACAAAGCTGCTGAAAGTCTCCAAGACACTGACTAAAAAGCCTATAGCCAACATCTGGTAGCACAAGAAATATTACTTCGAACAGCACTCATCTCTCACACAAATGGGCAGGCTATTTCCTCATCTCTCCTGACCAGTGAATTTCATCACCGATTTTCTTTTTAATTTGTTTTGAATTCCAAAACTGTAAACAAGTGGACAAATAAAGTGCAGGTACCAAATGTTTAAATTAGTGGATAAAGATGCATTGAACTCACAGCACACAGCCACCACAGCTGTTCTGGAACCAAACTCTACTTCCATACCAAATGGTTAACATACAAGAAGCCCCTCTCCAACCAATCCCCATTTGCTCTGTAGCATATCTTCCGTTTTCCTTGAAATCCTTATTTTAACTGTGATTTAAATATGGGAGCAGAAGAATCCAAAGCAAGCTAAGTCAGCAAAACGATCCATTACCCTGCAGATGAATAACTCACCCACTGAATATCATAAACTGACAGTGAAACAAGGCAGAGCATAAGGTTTCCAGATTCAGGAAAATGTCATTTTATGGCCTTTTGGAGAAGTACCACCTTCTGCTGCATCAGAAACCAAAGTGTCACAAGCAGAAAGTAAGCACTAAAAGCATATCAGACCCGGGCAGATGTCACATGAAGATTCTCTGGTTTACAGGTTTTTTTTTTGTTTTTTGTTTTAATGGCACTGTAAGCACACCAAAGCATCACAATGAAACTCAGACCTCTTCATTGCTGGAGGACCCTAACATTGAGTCCTGTACCATTTTTACATCTCACTGTACCAGACAGTTACTCCATAAAATTCTGTTACACCTAGATATTCAAATATGAGTATTTAAAGCTATAAGGATTTCTCATTCTGTCTTCTACAGTTGTCTACAAATACCAGTGAGCATTTCAACTCTCAGCAACAGATATAGTTCTACCTGGACCACAGAGGACAGGGGACCAATAAACAGAAACACGTCTGAGTTGCTCCCTGCTTACACCAGTAAATGGGACTCTGAAGTATTTTAAGACATGGTTCTCCTTGGCACCTTAATGCTCTATCTGTACGTGCTGTATTCTTGAGAATACCCTCACAGGCACACCAGACATCTGTATTATTAAGACTTATCTCAATTATCTTACTTCATGCTCAGGATTCATTCTCTAACAACACTTTCAGACCTCCAGTGTGACACATGATAATTTAGACAGAAGCACTGAAACTTCCAAGGAGTGCGAGCAGCTGGAACACTTTACCTAAGCAGCAATGGCAAGATAAGTCTAACAAACAAGAGTTAAAATCACCAAAAGCATTAAACGTTTTAAGAGAATGGCAGTCAACAGCAGTAACTCCAAACAAGGCAGTTATTCACGGTGCACAGAAGACTCTAGGTTAATCCCTGAAAGTGAGAACGCTGTGACCAATCTACTGCCTACGCCCAAAGATACCTTCAACACAGATCTCCTCTTATGGATGTAGCTATGTAATCCAGCATCAGTTTAATAACACAGCAAGCCAAAACAACAAAACAAAACAGTCTGCCTGCTGAAGACAATTAAATGGCATACCTCAAGAAAGCACAATGCTGGGAAAGGTAGTACTTCGAATTCAAATGAAGATTTGAAGAACTTGACCAAATTAGATGCAGCACGCAGTGTTTCGTTTTGATGTGTGTTTGCGTGGTTACATTGTTTTTACAACTGCCTTAATCATAATAATAATAAAATAATTCTGTCTTCAGCAGCTTAAGGGCCTCCTGGATATCTCATTCAGAGAATAAATGATCTCCCTGATGTTTCATGAATTCTTGCGAAGCCAAGCAACTCTACATAAGCAATAACTGACCTGATCTTCTGTATCTAGCACAGCAGCCTGGTCAGTAGTGAAACCTCCTGTTTACATCACTGCAATCCAACAAGTACTTGGCTCTGTGACTTCTTAAACAGCTCAGGCCAAGTCAGTGCACATCTAGCAGCTTCTAACTTGTTTGTCCACAGCTTGTCTTTCCAAAAAAGCACTGCTTTAGTACAGCTTCACTCAAGTCCTTTAGTAATTAACTAAAATCTAAAAACATGGTTTAGCAACAGGCTTTTTAAGTAGCAGCACATGCAACTTTTCATCCTAAGCTAAAACATAACAACATGCTATATTTATCAATGATTTTTAGAGCTCTTCTTCTGTACAAAAAACAGCAAAATGCTGCAACAATAGCAATTCATTAGACAAAATGCACAGACAAATCACAGTCTAAACAAGGAACAAACAGAGCAGACGAGGTCAATACAATAATTAAAGAACCACATCGTTCCAGTATGTGATAGCAGCAATAAGGAAGAAACCATTTCAGAGACAGGAAGTTCCTAACTCTGCCCTTATTTCTCGTTCAGACTTGTGTGACTGTGGGCAAATCCCCTCACCTTCCTTTGTTCCTCCACCTACAGGATAATGATTTCCCCTAAGGGGATGTGATGTTCCTCTGATCAATACCAACTTTGACACCTCATGAAAAACAAGACAAAGAAAAGACAGAGCTGTTCCCTCTCATAATCATTTCTTCAGTATTTCTACCATTTACATCAGGAGAGGCAAGGCAAACATGACAAGAACTAAGGTCAAAAAAAGTTTTACAGAGAGAATACAGGAAGATAACCAGCTTTCAGTTCCTCAACATAGCCTTGGTGTTTTGTAACATCTGTGTTGATGTTGCTCAGGAACAAAGCAGCAGTAAACGCAAAATGTCATTTGCTATTCAAAACAGAAGAAATATTTCCCACATCACTAAATCAAATCCCTAAGATCACGTCTATTTCCTTTCATTCCAGTTTGTAACTGTGCATTTTCCCTCAACTTGCTTCTAGCTTGAGAGCATGGTTCTCAAGCATATCTAAGATGTCCCACTGCTACCAGCGCAAACTATCCAACCTGGACAACCAAATGCATGGAAAGCATAAGCATTAATCAGATGAGAGGAGGGGAAGGGTTCCCATCTTCATAACCAACAGACAATCAAGAAACCAAAAATCGATTCCCAAGACCACCAGCAGAACAGGAAGGGGACTTAATCTTCCTTCCTTGTATATAGCTAGAAAATGATGAGAAAAAAAAAAACAGAACCCGCACCATACTGGAAAGGAAAATAAAAGACAAAGACATCTCTGCTGCAGCAGAAAGACACACCAGGGATGACACCATCTGTGGCAGAGAAGCATTGCTGCTCGGTATCACTGCGATCTGGAAACCGAACTCAAACTTTTCAGGTTAAGGTATTAGAAGTAGGCAAACATTTCAGGAAGCAGCTGTTCATCTGAGATATTAACAGCTTCTAAGCTAAACCTATAAAAACACTTGAGGAGAAACTTTCCAAAACAGACGCCATTAAACCCAGCAATTTCTTAGGAAAAAGACAACATCCTAAGCAAGTAGGTGACCAACTGTGTCTATGTCTCCAATTAGCCTCAAATGCAAAATAAAACGTTTACTAGAACCACTTGTAATCTGACACACTTACAACTGCACACTTTGGCAGGCACAGAGCATTCACAGTGTCAGTTAACACAGCACTGATGACAGCTGCAACTCCTTTGACTTACACTAACCTACTTATCTCAAGTCTTATGGAGGCAGAAAATAGCTACAATAAAATCAATATAGCCCAAGGTTAAGAAATTAAGCACTTTCAAGAATGAAGACTTAAAAACAATGCCATGAAACAAGAGACAAGAAATACAACCTCGACGATTATGCAAAATATTTTCCCCTCTCAACCTGTACTGCAATTTATTTAGCCAAAAATGAGACGCTCACCTGACACTGTGTGCACACAGCTACAGCTAAAACACACACCTACAACTAGGAAAACACCGAAGTCCACACAATTAACACCTGTATTTGTTAAAGCATGCTCACATTGCTCCCAGATGCAGAAGGACAGGGAGACTAATTAAGCAGCTAGGTAGGGACCCAGACTCCGGTGTTTACTTCTCCAAGCACAGGAAAGATGTACAAGTACTTCCAGAGGGATAACGTACCAGTTAATGATTTACAACACTGAAAACCCAAACAAATAAGCACGTCTTCTCCAGAGTCACTAGTTTCTACTGAACATCCACCTGAAAGTTAATTTTGCTTCTATCAGCTAACAAAGTTTTGCTATTCTACGTTGACACACAAAATACTCACATCTAAACCAGAAAGCCATGAGATGAACCAATAAAAAAAAATCACACCCAAAATAAGACCATACTCTTTTTAAAAGAGATATCAAGGCTTTTAACAGATTAAGGTATATTCCCTATTATTTCATGCTGCATTATCCCTCAAGGCTGTCCAGGAGTTTTACATTAGAAAAAGACCTGCACATATACACCTCTATTACAGCTACTGTAATATTAGCCTGTTTTACCAAAACTCATACACAAGGAAAAAGAACAAGTAGATGGCACCCTCATTTGTTTGATCCGCCTGCCAACATCAGGCAAAGGAAAGATGGCTTCAGACTGCATTGTATTAATGTGATACTGCTCCAATCAAGTCGCTTCATTGTATGACAATCTCACTCTTGGCCACTCTCCCAACAACTTAGCTCAGAACTATCAGATTCCAAGCTACTTGCTCAGAGTTTAACTACTGCTGGGCCCCTAGAAGTTAATCCGATAATTTCATTGAAAAAGGAACAACTGGGGGGTTGGACTCGGTGATCTCCTGAGGCCCCTTCCATCCCCTATGATTCTATGAACTATCTGCAGCCCAAAGAGGTATTACACCGCATGCTCATGTGCAGTGAAGTGCAGGAATGACTGTCCTTAGACAAAGACCAACGTGACAATTGGAAGAGCAGGGCATTATACCACATGCCTAAGAGCCAAATCAGCTCTTGGTCGTACAATAGACACCACTGTCAGATTACAATTAAACTGTTCTGCCAATTTCTCTAACTACATGAAGCAGCTGTGGAGAGTGGGTGAGCAACAGCAAAGTCCTGATGTTGTAAATCAGCTACTTGGTACTGTGAGAATGGCATTTCTCCTTGAGTACATCAAGGTAGCGCACTCAGTAGCATGCAAGCTTCCTGTGTACACATCACTGCAACTCAGGTTAAAAGCACTCTGTGCACTATGCTACACGAAACAGTATTTTCACTTGCACACTCATGTAAGACAAGGATCATGTGCTAATATCTGAAGACACCTCAGGTTTGGGCTGTTATTACACGGAACACACTGACAAACTGTAAGAAGCAAAACAACACTCTACTTGCAGGTTACGTGCCTGCATTAGGCTTGAAAACACTGAAGATAAATCCCAAGCACTAAAGCATAACCCCCCTATTTCCATTACTTAAGAACTCTTTTCAGCTTATCACACCCTGCCATTCTGAAATCATGTTTGAAATAAGGCAGTCATGCTTACTTCTGGGGCTGCTTCACAGAATCACTGAGGTTGAAAAAGACCTCTAAGACCATCTAGTCCAACTGTCCACCTGCCACAGTAGGCTGACCCCTGCCTCACCACAACCTCTTTTCAGGCAGTTGTAGAGTGCAATAAGGCCTCCCCGAGTCTCCTCCAGTCTAAACAATCCCAGTTCCCTCAGCTGCTCCCCACTACGTTTGTGCTCCAGACCCCTCACCAGCTTCAATGCCTTTCTTTTGGACGCTCTCCAGGGCCTCAGTGTCTTTCATGAAGCAAGGGGCCCAAAACTGAATACAGTACTCAAGGTGCTGTTTCACCAGTGCCTAGCACAGGGGAACGATCACCTCCCTGCTCCTGCTGGCAACACTATTTCTGATACAAGCCAGGATGCCATTGGCCTTCTTGGCCACCTGGGCACATGGCTGGTTCACGTTCAGATGAGCATCAACCAATACCCCCAGGTCCATTTCTTCTATACAGTCTTCCAGCCACTCTACCCCAAGCTCCAAGCACTGCCTGAGGTTGCTGTGACCAAAGTGCAGGACCCAGCGCTTGGTCTTGCTGAACTTCATCCCACTGGCCTCAGCCCATCAATCCAGACTGTCCAGATCTCTCAGTAGGGTCCCACTACCCTCAGGGACATCGTTACTGCCAACTTGGCGTCATCCGCAAACTTAACTGTAGGCGCGCTCGATGACCTCGTCCAGGCCATCAATAAAGATAACGAACAGGACAGGCCCCAGTACCGACCACTGGAGAACACCATTCATGACTGATGTCATAGCTGTGCATGCTTTTCTACGCACTCAGTCAAAATCAAAGTCAGAAAGTCCTTATGCTACTTTTTTCCTCCCCCCATACCTTCCAAACTTAAACAAGTTATATCTGCTGCTCAAATATTAGCAAAGCAGAGCTGTGCTTGAGACAGAATGAGAAACAGGCACAACCTTTAAGATCATGTGTAAGCACAGATTCAGTAATGTTATACCCTGAAAACTCGACACCACCAATCCCAACTCAAAATCCACAAGTAATATTTCCAGACAACCTTCCAGCTTCTGATCTATCCCAGCAACTGACCTGGATTCCTACTGAAAACTAAATAGCAGTTACTGCAGAAAGTGGCTGTGCTCCATTAACACTAAACCTATGAAGAAAGACAGTAATCAAAAGGTTGAGCTTGCTGTATGAGAGATCACCATACCAGAGCCATAACAGTGACACTGCAACAGCTACATTCATCACATTGGAGATTAAGCTGCATCTTGCACACTGCAGAATCAGGATCTCTAAGTTAAATGCAGTATGGGGTATGGACCAACTTAATCACTTTCAAGTACTCAAGTTAACAGATCATTACAAGAGCACTCCTCCCTGCAGAGCAAACAGAGATGTCAAATGCTCATGAGAGAAAGCAGTGGATGCTGTTCACTGGCACACTTAAGAATCCACAGCAGCTTCCTCAACTGCAAATTCCCTACATATCTAACCACAAAAAAACCCCTAAAAATCTGCGTATGAAAGCTTCAGTGAAACAGGACTTGAACGAACAGAAGGGCAGGAGAAACTTCTGCATGTCAGAAAGTTGGTCTATTTGAACTAGCAGTTTAAATGCAATTGCTAATATGCCTAAGACAGAGAAACTTTCAAGGTGATCCTAATTCTGAGGAGAAATTTGGAAAGCTTAGCGTGTCTCCTTCCTGGACATGACACAATTCTGACCACAGTTCTGATGACAGTTACATCTTAAGATTCCCCTTCCTCCTCAGGGAAATAAAAACACATCCAAGAAAATATATTTGTCAGCATAAAAAGAAAACGAAACAAGACCAACAGCATGACAACCTACAAAAGCAGAGCACATGACCTCGAAGAGCAGAATGTGCACTCCTCACTAAAGCAGCTTTAGGACTGTTTGGACAGTATAAAAATGAAAGATCAACTAAATAATGCATGTCATCAAGTATGTGCACACTCAGATTAAGCGGAACGATCCAGCTCACAGACACTAGTCATTTAACTATCATATTAAAAAAAGAAATGAAGCAAACATTTTATGTAATACAAACACATGCTAACTTAAAAGCAATACCATTTGAGATGCTTTTGTCCCCAAGCTTCTTTGGCCCCAGATATAGTCATTCACAGAAAAACAGTACTCTGAGAACTGGGAACCAACTGCACAAGCTATTAACCAGTGTCTCCATAGCAAGTCACAAATGCTCCACACCTCCACGAGCTTACTGGTGGGATAGTCAGAGGGGAAAAAAGCATTTAGACCTCATGATGAGAGTTCTCTTGCTTCCTGCAAAAACCATCAGCAGACTCCTTCCCCAGAACTGAGGTTTTCAGTAAGTTATCCCCCTCTTGCATTCAAAGTACACAAGCATATTCTTCATCCCTAACTAGGGTCACAGGCAAATAGTATCTACTGGATGATCCTGAGAAATCCACTTCACAGCAGCTTACCCACAGCCAGATTAGCCTTCCCAGTTCACGACCATAATAACTTATTGTTGTTTTAGAGCACCACTTCTTACAGCCTAGGGTTCTTCAACTGAAGACTGCTCCAGGCCCACCAGTGCCAGCCCACTATACAAGCTTACAACCACTTACCAGCAGCACTATTCTTCTTTCACAAAGTAACAGTATTTTCCAGATGCAAGTTCCAAACCTTCAACTGCTTCGAAAAAGTATGAACTCCAGATGGACTAAGTTGGACCAATCCTTTCCCTTCTTTCAGCAGGGGACTAAGACCCAGCTCGCTGGCTTGAAGAGCTTCTGCTTAAAGAACAAGGACAGGCATGGATTCCTGCCTCATTCTGTAGTAACTCCAAAGGAACAAACATTTTGTAGCCTAAAAGGGGCTAGCATCTGACACGAAATTAACCCGTTTTGCTGTTGGACTAGATAAATACAGCTTTATTAAGAAATCACAAAGTGGACAGATACAACACTTGCTGTCCCAAGCAACAGGAGAACAACCAGCCTGAAGGAGTCATTAAAACAGTTGCTCTTTTGAAACATCAGTTCAAGGCATGCAAGGTACTGAATGGCAGATTATTAGCTGTACCACAGAAGATGAAAAACAAAAGACACAAACCCCAAACACAGCCAAAACCAAAAGAAAACACTACACAGCAGCTTTATTTTTTAAGACAATTACATACACCCCATGACTGCCCTGATCAATTCGAAATAGGAAATACAAAGGAAGCAGTATAGTGAGCATCTTTCTGTGCTTTCAAACTAAGCCTGTTTTAGGCTACTGCACACCATCCCTCCCTCCTTCCTCCTAATTTCTTTTTTTTTTTTTAAACATCCCAAAGTGGCTTTCCCTGCTTTACCTGCACTCAGTGAAAAAACACCAACACACTAAATTTGCACAGAATGCTTACCATGCCCATCTCTGCCTGCTAAATCTAAAGGCACGAAGACAGGCTCAAACCTGGAAAAAGTTTTATTTCCTCTGTTTCAACACAACACCAAGATCTCCCAAATAATCAGGGCAATAATAGAACGGAATTCTAATTTCAAAATACTTTCCAACGCTTACCCTTACAGTCTCCAGGAAGATTAGCTTCACTGTTTTTCTTAAATATATTTCTGAACAGCAAGTTGAGGCAAAAAATGAAGTAGTATCACACCCTAACGTTGAAGCCACAACCTTCTACCTCCTTCTTACATAAATCAAAAATATTTTGGCAAGTTCCTTGCTTTTATTTTCCTTTTCACTGTTCACAACATTTACTGTTTTGCATTTGACATTTGAGATGGATTTGAAATGATGTTTCATAGTTTCCACATTCAGTTTGCTGCAGCTGCTGTGCTAGAAAGCCTTTTTCAGTATGAGAGCTACCCCGTAACTAACTTTAGTGTTGCCAGTACATCATCCAAACCTTTGAAAAGACAGACTTCTCCATATTTGCATCAGATCTAATTTTCCAAAGTTCTGCTTCACTGCATGCACTCTTGTGCAACAAAAAGATCCAGGCCTTCGCTCTGAGTGCATCACACTTCCTGTGTAGATCTACCATCCTTCTCTGCTTCTGCCTCATGCTTCGCAACGATGAGCAACTCACTTCCCCCATCAAAGCTCAACCCAAAACGAAAGGGGAAAAACAATCTCTGAATAACCTATCTCAAAACCAAATAACTCCATCTAACAACATACTGAGCTCAGGGTTACTGAAGGCTAGACGTATTCAGAAAAGAGACAAGTTAAACATGAGAGAAACAAGATCCTACTAAGCACAGCTCTTGGGCCTTTATACCTATTTCACTATTTAAGTTTGCAGTGCTTTAGACAGCACTATATAAACTACTTTTGCAAGAGAACTATGTCATAATGCTACGTGGCCTTGCTTCTAAAACACTGCAATAAAAAAGATTACAGGAGTGTTTTGCGGGTAACACCTGTACCAACAAAGGAAATATAACAAGAGTTAAAATCAGTACAGCCTAACAATGAACGTAGTTATGACTCGAGCCCTTTGGCACTGCTTCTGCCACTTGTTCTAGTTACAGGAAGCCTTTATCACTTAGAAAGTTAGGTCTTGGTTTTCCAAGTCAATTCAGAAGCAAAGTTAGGAACGTGTGGGGGTGAACACTTGGAATCCAGCAGACACATCATGCCATTAATCCTAACAGCTAGCAAAAGGACTTGTCCATACCACAGAATGTTGCCATGCATCTATATTGAAAGAGGCTCGTTAAGTTGGTTAAAAGTCATTAGTGTATTAAACAATACCTCTTGTTACATGATCTAAATAAAATAAATCTAAATAAATCTCTTAAACTCACTCATAAATAGTATTTTACCAGCACTGAATAATCGGACCTACCTGACAAGACCAAGCAGCTCAATAGAACAGGGTTTCCATAGAATAAAACCAGTAACTCACAGAGGGATTGGAGGAAAAAATGTGGTTGTTCTTGCCCCAACGGAGAGGGGATTGTTAAGCAGGATTTATATTAACAGGGGACTTTAATATTACCAATACATCATCTGACAACAATTACTAGTCATTCTTACCTCACCACAGGAAAACATGAGTGTCAGGAAGTAACTCCCAGGTAAAAGGAAACTTTTCATTCATGAGCTGCTGCAATGTGCCAGGAAGAGCGGGGCTGAACGGAGAGCTCACAGCGAGAGTCCCACCATTCCCCAGCACGCACTTCTGCCCCAGCCGCTCGCTCTGTGGCTTCTTGGCCACGACCTTACCCGTGCACTTACAACAGCCACCTGCACTCCTTGCTCTGAAGCCCTTTGGGGTTTAATAGCTCCGGCTTTGAAGCCTTCTCACGAGATGCAACAGACCGACGCAGCCCTGACCCTTAGCTCTCCCCCGCTTTTAGGGGAAGCAAGCTGTAAAACCCTTGCTAATTCTGCTCTCAGAAGAAGGAAGCGCACTCGCACAACTCCCCGCTGTTTCAACGCGTGCTCACCGCAAGCTACAGGAAAACCAAGAAAACTTGCATTAAAACGCAGAGCCCAACAAAGCTGCGTGCAACCCTGCAGCTGCACGCCTCGGGCTCCACCGCCCTGCAGCATGACAGCGGGGCCTGCAGCGGGGCCCACCGCAGCTAAACGAGCACCTCGCTGCCCCCCGGCCCCGGTTCTAGCGTTACCCTCGGCCAGCAGCTCCTCGGCGGTGACCTGGTGCCGTCCGACGGCGAACACCCGGCCCAGGGCGGCCGCACCGCCCGCTCCTCCGGCTCCGCCGCCCGCTCCGCCGCCGCCGCTCCCCTCGGCCTTGGGCATGCGGGAGAACTTCTTCATGGCGAGCGGGGCCCCGAGGCGGCCGGAGATGACGGGGGGGGTGCCCGCTATCACATGCCGCCGCTGCCTCTGCCCGCCGCGGGGTTGAAGGGGAGGAGCCGGGGAGCCGCGGAGGCACTGCCCCGCACCGCGCCTCGGGGGAGGGAGCGAAGGGCGCCGCAGCGCGCAGGCGCAAACCCGCCCCCAGCAGGCATGCGCGCGGCCGGAAGTGACGCTGTCAGCATCGAGAGGCACGTGGAGCGCGGGTGGGCGGGGCCGAGCAGCGCGTGTGGGGCGCGTGTGGGGCGCGTGTGGGGCGCGTGTGGGGCGGTGTGTCCGTCCGTCCTGACGGCCGTGGGTGGCTGAGTGCTGTGTGGCGGCTGCACTGTGCTTCTCGTAGGAGGAATGGCTGGAAGAAAGGGGCGACGGGCAATGGGTCTCCACCCACGAGTGGCCGAAGCAGCAAGCAGCATTTAGTGGCTGAAAAGGTGTGGTGAAAATACACGTCTGGAGATGAAAGCAACAGCTTTCTGTGACTTCTCCATAGACAGTGAGGGAGGAAAACTGGAATTTCACCAACACAAGTGGAATTTTGAGGAAGCGCTTTATAGAAAAACAGCTTCTGTTCCATAGGAAGCATGGCCACCAGCAGCAATGTTTTGTCACCGTTCCCTAAAACAGCTTTGGGGAAGTGCTCCTTGCCCAATAACTTGACTTAAGTTTCCAGTTCAAGTTCAGACTGAAACCAGATGTCAAATGATCTGATGTGGTTTTCATACTGGAACAGTGTCTCTGCTCCTCCCCAAATGGTGACACGGGAGTCATTAAAGGAAACCTTTGCCATATAATCATTAAGATTACAAAAGACCACTAAGACCATTAAGTCCCACCCCAACCCATCCCACCATGCCCACTAACCATGTCCTGTCCCTCAGTACCACATTTCCACAGCTCCTGAGTACACCCAGGGATGGTGACTCCCCAACCTCCCTGGGCAGTCTGTGCCAATGCTCCACTGCTCTTCCTAATGAGATTAAATGTTTCCTAATATCCAACCTGAACCTCTCCTGGTGCAACTTGAGGCCATCACTTCTCATCCTATCTCTGTTATTGGGGAGAAGAGGCTGACCCCCACCTTACCATGACCTCCTTTCAGGGTGTTGCAGAGAGGAATAAAGCCTCCCCATCTCAAGAATCAAATTAATTTTGTCTTAATCATTCCACTGTACTCCAAGTTAGTATCAAATGACAGTACTTCTCTGTGAAAGTGACAACATGTCATATCTTGAAAGCACAGACACAACTATTCCCACTGTAGTCTCTTTCTTCAGTCGTTCCCATCCTCTTTGTAATTGGAGATCATGTTTTCAGCAGCACACAGAGAATCTAATCCACAATTTTCCTTAGAAGATGAAGGTACTTTGACTGCAGATGAAAGGAACAGAGTGCTGGGGAGAATGGCACATCCTCACAGTGATGTCTGCCTGTGCTCCTTAGAAATAAACTTTTAACTGTCTTTGGAAATAGAAGAGAAGCTGAGTTAAAAGTACATAAGTTTAGGGACAGCGATGAGTACAACTTTGCTTATCTCAACCAAAAGTGAAATATTTTCTAACCATTGCTCTGAGAGGGTTGGATTAGGTTTTTGTTCAGCTCATTACTTTTATTATGTTTTAGGTTCCTACCCCCATATATCTCTGTGCTTTTTAAGGTAAGAGAGATTAAATTATTGCCAGAGTTATTTAAAGGCTGGACAAATGAGCACTCTTGTTATACAGGAATTAAAATAGCTAATCTCTGTCTTTGCATATGAGAAGGTGTAGAGGTCAACTAGTTCAGCATAGCTAGCAGATACGTGCAGGGCTGCAGTGATGGACGTGGCCAGCCTCTTGCTAGTAATTCCGAAGAGCCACAGCACAGCTAAGTTACAAAGCTCCTCAGCTGTTTAACTGGAAACTTGGCACCCAAACGGTCAATTTCTATGAGAAACCAGCTTGTTATGATAAGGCTTTATGCCAAGAATTATCGTTGCTTTGACTGGTTACTCAAAAAAAAAAAAAAACAAAAAACCAAAAACGGGCCGAATCCTCCAAATGGTTAAATAAGTGATAATGTGAACACAGGACTAGGCCACTGACTTAGATTTAATTCTTCATCTCAGCAGAACTGCATTTTGTTATTTCTAGAAACTATACTGATTTCAAGAAAGGGAGAGCTGGGAGAAGTAATGCAGTGGCACAGGCTGCCCAGGGAGGTGGTGCAGTCACTGTCCCTGTAGGTGCTCAAGAACTGTGGAGATGTGGCACTGAGGGATGTGGTTAATGGGCACAGTGGGGATGGGCTGGGGGTTGGATTTGGTGATCACAGAGGTATTTTGTAATGTTAACGATTCTATGATTAAGTCTCACTTATTAGGACGCACAAAGTAAACTCTGCTCTCCTTTACTGAAAGGAAACCTCCCATTTCGTTTGAGGCAGAGCAGAGATGGTTCGGTCTTCCACAGCTGCAAGGCATGCACTCAAACCAGCCTAGATACTGCAACATCTACTCAACACAGGAACAGTAAAGCAAGGACTTTGCATTAATACCACAAGTAGAGAAACTGGAAACCTTTCAAGTCATTGGATGCATGCACATGCAGCGTTCTGGGTAGATATAAAATAGTGGATGGTCTGAAGAAACATGTGGGGGCAACAAACAGAAAATCAGAAAGTTGGGAGAGATCAACTACGGAGGGAGAGAAGCGTGGGAGGGATCTTAGTACAGAGGCTGTGCCAAGGCCATGAAGTCAATTATCATGGTTTGTGAGATTTGGGCTTTTGTTTTGTTTTTGCTAAATAATGGTTATTTTCTAAACCTTCAATTCATATCAGAGAAGAGTCAGCTTTCATTACTGAAATAAAATAAAATAAAATAAAATAAAATAAAATAAAATAAAATAAAATAAAATAAAATAAAATAAAATAAAATAAAATAAAAATAAAAATAAAAATAAAAATAAAAATAAATGAATAAAGGTCATTTTCTGCCTTTTGTGACTGTGAAATCAGTGGGGAACTTTCACTACATGAAAACACAAAAGTCCCAATGGTGTACTGTTTATGTTTTCATCTCTATTCTGGTAGATTTTGCTCCTACTTTTTTTTTTTTTCCCTTGGGTTCTTCCTTTTTTTTTAAAAAATATTATAATGGTAGATCCATAACAGACCATAAGCAGCTCCACATATTGCTTTTATTCAGCACAATATCTTGAATCTTCTCTCACAGGTGGGTTCACAGAAAACAAACCTCAAGATTTTTGTTGGTGTTGTTCGTGTGATTTTTTTTTTTAGTACAACAGAGACTGCATTCACAGAGTCATGACAGTGTGTCACAGTTTGTCTCATTGGTTTTATTTCAGAATGCTGTTGTACCTCAATTAAAAAAAGAAAAGAATAAATTTAGGATAATTATTTACTCCATTGTAAACTTATTTGAAGATTTATAGATGAAAGCACTAAGGGAGAACAACTTGAAAATGAAACATCAGATACTCTATACACACTCATATCAAGCTTGGAGTTTGAGGAGTGGTGATTTAATCATCTTCAAACTGCTGAACAGTTCAAATGCCTTTTATCACGATTACTGTTTCTTGTGCTTTTCTCTCCTCACTTTTAGCTCTTTCTTCCATACAGTGTATAAATTATTTTCAAATCAGTCCCTTTAGAATCAAACAGTTTCCTATTAAAATGTCAAATGTCCTTGACAGCAGTTAAGGAGAAAGACGAGTGAAAACTTTCTTGGTGTAAATATTGGTTGCAAATCTCTAGCTGTTTCTGGACAAACTTTTTACACACTGAACACTAGAGCTGAGTATTAGAAAGTAAAGAAAAAAAACAGTTTTCTAGAAATCTGTTCTTCACATATTAAAACTCTTAAAAAATACTATTTATTTATTCTTCACTTTCATTGAAAACACAGAGATCTGTGCCTTTGTCATGTAGTTGCTCATCTGTTCATCATTTATTGCAGTAATCTGGTATCTACTTTTTATTTCTTTTTTGCCCTTGAGTATATGAGGGTTATTCTATTTAGTAATATTTTAGTCCAACTGAACAAAGCACTGCTGAAGAGGTTTTCCTGATAAGCACTTAGTTCTTTTTTTTCCCCACCTCTTCTCCTCACTCTTGCATATTTGTCCTGTGGGTAAGAACAATCATCTGATACAGCAGTAGTTACACGACTGTCCTATCTTAATAGCATTTCTTAGTTTCATACTGGTGACCTCGATGAAGTTTGCTTTAGAGAAAATCAGAAACAGTTAAAATGAGTTAAGAGCCAGGAGAGTTGTAGGAGACAATTGGTTTGGCTTTGGATTTGTATTTGTTTTTTCTAGGATCAAGTCATATCGCACCTCTGAATCAGAAGCGGTACTGAGAGGCTTATCTTTTTTGTTTGCTTAATGCAAAGACAAAAAAAGACTATGACAAAAATCACTTGCTGCAATAGGAAAACACACGTCACCTCTGGAGCAAGTACATGGCTGAAGACCTGAACAGCACTCCAGGCCATACACTGACCCAACCTAGAGGCAAATTTTCATCTGTTTCAGTTTTTACCATTTGTTCCAATCAGAAAGTAAACAAAAAGAAGTTGTGGAAAAGAAATCACTGATTTCTGACATTAAAACAGAAACAAATTGGCAGATGATCTGGTGAAGGCATACAAGGGAGAGAGCGCCAAATTCAACTTCGATGACATAGATTTCTGACATTAAAACAGAAACAAACTGGCAAGCAATCTGGTGAAGGCTTACAAGGGAGAGAGAGCCAAATTCAACTTTGGTGACATCTGCTGCAACTCCGATTGACACTGAGGTCAACAGTTCCTTATTGCAATGTGAGATTTGGCCACTTGTAGTACAGTTGGAGTTTGGAAGTGTGCTCTTTCCAGCACTGCAGGAGTGAGATATCATCGAAAAGTCATGGCTCTTATGGTGCAAAAAGTTGGGTTTTTTTGCCTATCATTTTTACTCAACTTGCAAGCTCAAGTTTTGATTTTGTATTTGTTCTGTGATGTGTTCAGTGTACTTCTATTCAACACGTATTTTTCAAAAAGTAGAAAACTGCTTATCTATCAGTAGTCAGTTTTTATGCTACAAATACTTCTGTACGTACACTTACCAGCTCAAAGGAAAAATCTGTGGAACTGAGAGCCCAGAAGGGAAGAATATCTTTCTGGTTGAAATTGAACAGTCTTTGGGCTGATGCACACAAACATGGAAATTCTGTTATGAGCACAAGAACTGTGTCACATCTGGCAGACTTGTACCTGTAAAAGCTCACATAAATTCAGATTTGTTGCACGTAATTTGGATAGATTTTGCAATAGATTAACTTCCTTCTGCAAACAGTTATCTCAAAATGCATTTCAAGTAGTATTGACTATGAACAATACTACTAGTATTGACTATGTTCTATTTCTGGTTAGATAAATCAAGGCTTCTGGAAAGTTGTTTGTCCAATATCACGTGCATCCAGGCTTAAGGAAGGAAGCAATTTGATCTTCTGCTCATGTAGCTGAAGTTCCATACCACAATAGAAGTAGTGAAGAGGATAGAGGAAAATAATTGCTTGTTTAGGTCAAATTTAGATAGGCACAGAGCAACTGCATTCTCTTAATTTTGTAGTAGTAATTCTTGAAATACACTAGGTTACAAATTTTACCATCACATACAAAGGGAGTCAGCGTTATTTCATGCCTTAATGCCTTATTTAATACTTCACAACCAAAGTACATGATAAAAGGGACAGACTAGTCTTTGGCAACAAAACAGGTTATATTTCTGTTCCGAAAGAGTCATTAGAGGAAAAGCTATGTTAGATCTGAATTTGAATGATATGCTGGAAGTAGTAAATCTAGAAGGGAAAAGCATTTTGAATGAGAGGTCAAAAAACAACGAAGGTCACTATGTGAAAAAAGGAATAAGATCAACAAAGGAGAGGGAAATGACTTCATAAAACTTTGCTAAATGTTCCCATATTTACAGAGGAGAACTTGAAGCATTAATCTAATTAATAAAGGAGAATAGAATACCTGATGACTTCTGCCAGATGTGAGAATCATCGTTCCAGAGCCTAAGCAGCAAAGTACTGATGTAGTGGAATAATGGGCAGCTTAGTAAGGAAATTATCTAAAAGTCTAAGATGGAAACATTTTATGAGCTTATGTAAGTACTAACAAACACGTGTTAAGGCTACCATTGCCATTTTGACTGAACTATGGCACTGCAGCAGCCTTCCCTGGAGTGGATTTGAGATTACTGTTAACTGCCTGCACTGTAGAATAGTGTACACTTCCAGATTGTCTGGATTGCACAATACCTGAAATGAGCTGGAAGTGGTTTGGAAAGAAGAATTCAGAATTGGAGAACTCTTTAGAAATAAATAAATGGTCTGAATATACCCAGATGAAATTCAGTAAATCTGAAGTTAATTTAGTAAAACTTAGTTAACATTAACTAAGTGCAGAAGAAGACAGAAATTCTTAGTAGAAAATTAGAAGTACCTAACAGCAGCAAAAAGGGTCCAAGGGCTCTGCCTGAACAGATAGCAGCAACAGAGGAACAAAGACAACATTCAGTACAGCATATTAAAAAAATCACCTCTGTAAGAGATAAAGGTGAGTCACCTGGTAAGACCTCATTTGAGGTATCACATCCCATTTGGGTAGTATGCATTAAGATATTTTACATTAGAGTTCAAAGACACGCAGCAGATAAAAGACGTTTGGAAAAGATGTCCCCTGCAGAAAAGTTAAATGAGTCATTCTTGAGAAGAAAGTTAATTTTCCAGGATGGAAATGCTGAAGTTAATCAATGTTTCCATGTATTTACTACTAGATACTAGGAAGACAAGAACCTTTTCCTAGTGTACAGCTTATAAAGCTTAAAATAGATAATGGAAAAAGCTTCCTTATTATAAAGGTAGTGAAGTAATAGAAGAAAAATCATAAAATGTAGTTGAAGTTGTTTAAGCTTCTTTACGTTCTATTTCTCGAGGATAAAAAGACAACTTTCAGTTCAAAACAGGTCAAACTCAAGTTGCTCCTTAATGTATGGTGGTAGAGGTCCAAAGTAGATTCTTCTCAGCCCTGTACTTCTGTAAGTGCATTCAGGACAAGGAAACATTTACTTTATCCAGTTTATTGTGAAATCTCTCAAAGACATGACAGAACTTGAGATGGCTATAATTTTGATTTTTCTTTATCAATTTAAGCAAGTACCCAAATTTTTATTGGTCTTCAGCAGTATAGGTTGGCTTTCAAAAGCATTCAAAAACATTGAAAAGCAGCTAAAACAGCTTTAGCAGTATTGTATGGCACAAAGCACTATAGGCCAACAGTAAATACAGACCCATGACCGAATGTGCTTGGAAGGAGAAGCTTTGAGCTAAACTGAGGAAAAGTATAAAATATGTTTCAAGTGTTTTGTTTATTTTTTAAGCCAGCTAGCAAGCTGAAAGATGACTGAAACAATCAGACTCCCTTTCAGGACATACATTCTTTTCAGGGCAAGCACTGGCTTTTCAATTCCAATAAAATTGTATAATCCATTAAAAAAAAAAAGTCCCTTCTATGTTTTTCCCCATTTATTACCCTGCCTTAAATTGCAATAACTTCTCTGCAGGATCTTGGCCCATCACTTAATTCCAGCCTTCTACTAGTATTTAGAAAATGCCTACCTATTCATTATCGTTTAGTTGGAGTGTCTGTGAGTAATAGCAATGCTTTTAATCTTCACAAAGGGCAGTGAATTAAGACTTGCAGCGACCTTGAGAGGAGATGAGTAAAAGCGATCTGACAAACCATGAACAAAACCTAGGCACTGCCCACACAAGCTTAGATACTGCTGACAAAAGTAGAAAGAGACAAGTGTTCTAGATACCAGTTACTGGAGCCTGGCTCTCCAGCATGCGGTTCATCATTCAGAGCTGTTTCTTACTCATCTTTAGGTCTTCAAACAGACCAAGCACACTTTTAACTCTTGAAGTCTACTTTTTTTTTTTTTTTTGGTCCCCTTACAGGCAGATTTGTCAAGAGGTGCTTAGCATGGTGACAGTTTGTGTCACCACTGCTCCAGACTTCCTGCATTGCAAAGTTATCTCCAGTTCATTTTGTCCACAGTTATAAAGCTGTTCACTTCTGACCATTTATGAAAACATGGAATCAGGCAAAAAAGATGCCAGCTACCCTAGAACATTCGACATAGTCTTCTGTAACAACATGCTCCAGCAAGAAAAAGGGAATACTTTGTTCTCTACACTGAGAAGCTGCAAAACAGCTTCTGTTGGACAGCAACTCTTTTGCTTATCAACAGAAATGGCATGCTGGAAAACAGATAAAACAGAAGAGATTCAGCGTTGACTGTGCTCCTGAATGCACATACCATCTTTGAAGCATCAGAAGTGTCAGATGGTTGAGGGAAAAAGGAGCAAGGTCTGGCATGGTGATTCATTCCATGGGAACAAGGGGAGAACTCTTGACTCATGTTTAGTCTGTCACTCACTTATCAGGACAGCTCAGCTCTGCGTTTTGCAAAATCCAGGTGCAACCATAACTTAATACAGGTTAGTTGAATGAGCTGATGGTTGAAATGTTTGCCACTGCCTGTAGTGGCTGAATTCTAGAGGCTCACAGTCACTCATGTGGCAGCTTAGACATGAACCTAATTAAATCACTGCAGCATGTGTGCTACTTAAGCAGTTCCTGAACTGATGTAATTAAAAGCAGCTGAAATCTTTATTCAAACTCTTGCTCAAGCAGTTCATCTGTGATTGAAGAGACTATTCCCCCATTCCCTGTGCATAATGGTATATCCAGGCTACCAGGGCATTCATGTTTATTTGTAGCTATCCTGCCCTGCATCATGCTCAAGTAACTAGAAAACAGGACAGTGAAGTGCCACACCCACATCTAAAACAATGATATCCCAATCAACTGCCTTTGCTGGTGTATCAGTATTACTGTAAGAAACACCACAGAAATTGCTCTATGCAAATTAAGGTTATAAAGGTTGGATTTGGCAATGTAGGCAAGACTGTGACACTAGTATTGTGCAAAACAGTAACATGAGAACATTAAATCAAATGCTCTATATTTTTGTTCTGAAACTAAGAGGGTAGAATCAATCAAACCAAAAAACAAAGTTTAAAACTATAGAAAAACCTTTTGGCAGATATGCAAATATACATATAAATTATATTATATATGCATTGCTACTGGATGAACCTGTAGAACTCTTCCATAAAGGGTATGGATATTAAGAAGAATATTCAAAGGAGATATGTATTCTGATCATGAGAAAAATCATAGTTATCTCCATCAGCTTGATGTATAAGTCCATCCTTAATGAATGCTACTTGTTTTCATGCTCCATTCCAGAAAACTGGAAACGAGTCTTTGTTTCCTGCGTATATATTTTGTTCTCTTCCTCCATTTTATAATCTGATATGGTTAACTTTGCAAATCTAGATGAATCACTGTCACTTACCCCATATAAGGATATTAGAATACTTACCTAAACAGCTCAAGTGTCTTCAGAACACATCTCTGTGCTGAAAGTAATGAGATGTAAACATTTTTGAAAAAATAACCTATTTGAAACTAGAATCTGATGGGAGGCGGGGGGGAGGGGGGGTTATCATCCAGTGAGGAATGTGGCAACATTTTCATAGCTTTGTTATAATACATGTAGTTTGAGAAGTGAGAAAAAGCATTTGTACTGAAGTTGACTCACTGAGTGTAGTCTCCAAAATAATTTACCTATACTTGAACCAGGAGTAATGCTTAACATTCCCATTGAGCATTTCCTACATTGCATTGCAAATCTGCCTTTTTCTCATATGTAACATGACAAAATATATCATTCCTTACATCTACAGTTGGACTTGAGACAATCCTCCTTTGCTGATGATAAAATACTTTCTGCTTCCATTTGCGTACAATATACTTTCAAACATAAACCGCTTTGGGACATTAGTTAGAAAGAAAGCACAGCCTGGATGGCCTTAGCATAGGCTTGCTACTGAAAGCATATCTGTGTCTACCAGAAAAGTGCATTACAATACCTTCTTCCCCCCTGTGGCAAACATTACAGTCAGTGCTATCCTTTTTAGCTGGTCTTACAAAAATGAGAGGCAGCCTTTACTCCTGCAGAGCTCATTTGTGGAGGCTGAGTGAAGAAATCATAATGTGTTGTACACTTTGGACGCAATGCAGATTTGCAAGCTGCCTCTTCTCAGTGATTTTTGTTTTCCTTTTTGTGCTACTTTGCTCC
This sequence comes from Cyrtonyx montezumae, assembly GCF_038088225.1. Classification (NCBI taxonomy): domain Eukaryota; kingdom Metazoa; phylum Chordata; class Aves; order Galliformes; family Odontophoridae; genus Cyrtonyx; species Cyrtonyx montezumae. Next base: position 23,774,117 of record NW_027071936.1, on the reverse strand, counting down.
CATATAATAATAAACCACCTCTGAGATGCCAACTTAAAATTTGTGCAGTGATGTGAACTCAGCTTGTCAATAAAGGGGAAAACACAATACAGAAAGCAAGTCATCAACCTGAACAGTTCCACATCCATGGAGAACATATGCACATGTTTTGGATAGTTAGAAGTCAACACTAGCATGCAGTAAAAACCTACCTGACTTGAAGCCAGCGGGAACAGTTACAGCTCAAGTTTCTTTTTTCCTTGTAACCATGTCTGGGGCTCAGAGTTACAATCTATTATCAAACACAAACATTGCTCATCTGAGACAGGAGGCAGGTTGCTTAACTGGGAGACCAATGAACCCATAACGTGGTTTTGCTGTTCAGAAACAAATGCTGACCACTGTAATAGAAAGCAGCTATGGCTTGCTTTCCCCTCCACTCTCACCTTGAAAAAGTACAGGAAGAGTGTTTGTCCACAAGTATCATCACAGGCTTTTATCACAGGGCAAAACTGGTGCTTGTATGCACTAGCATCATTTAGGCACAGAAAAGAGAGTAAGGGTACTCTTCAGAGTAAATTTATACCTTTTCCAGGCTGCAGCTTATGCTCTGAAAGGTCCCATCAGCTCTGCTGATTGTATATATCTACAAGTACTGAAATATTTATATATACAAGTGCTACCTCTGAGTACTCTGAAAAACACCAAGAGACAGAACTCCAATGGTCATTGAGAAACTAAGTTGACTGTGGCAGCCTTCCTCACCCCAAGGGGCAGAACAAGCTCTACACACCTATCCATCCATCCCCAAACACACTGCCATCTCACCTCCCTGTGTCCTGTGGAAGGGAAGAGGAAGAACTGAGTGCCCTAATCAGATGGGAGTGTGAGTTTTCTGCTTAACTATGCTCTGCACTTCTTCCTGAGTGTGCTTTGTCTCTTCTGTAAAAACACGAGGCATCATGAGAGCAGGATGCAAGTTTGCTGTCATTGATTAAGTAGATAAAGAATAGCTCGATGTTCACTTTGAAGTACAGAACACACAGCATATCTAAGAACATAGAATAAATTGCTCAATATCCTGTAGATGAGAATTAGTGTCATTATTTAACACACACTTATGCACACACACACAAAAAAAAAAAAAAAGAAACAAAAAGACCCAACAAGGTTATGGGTACAGGCAATGTAGCATTACCATTTATTCAACTTTCCCCCACCACCAAGCAGGATATTGAATTGTACTATTTCTGCGGAAGCCCATGGGAATTTTGATGTTGATTTCATGATGTATAGAGTAACTATTAGTAATACATGATTATTTTTTAGAAATTAATGAACTTGAATAATCCCTTCCCAGTAGCTCTTTGATCATATACTTCGACAACAGCTGGCTTAATTTATAGAAAATTAGAAGAAAGTTTCAAATCTGCATAAGGCAGGCAAATGTGCAGCATGATTTTAAGATAGAAATGACTATTTGAACTCCTGTGAACCATTCATACTTGGAAGAATGTAGATTGATGGCTCTGGTTTGTCTCCTAGCAAGTACCATCACACAAGCTAGCTTCTGTCTTATTGTTTTCTGTTTCTGTGATTGCTATCCTAGTAACAAGCCAAGCAGCCTTTGCCCAGCCTTGCTCACAATGATTTTACCAGGCATTGCATCTCTGAGTTCCTCTCTTCCCCCACTGCCTGCTGAAGTGGAGAATTAAGCCATGCTCACAAATCTAATTCCAGTTATTTGTTTTGCAACCTCACACACCACTCAATGTCAGGCAGCTACAGAAAAAAAAAAAGCCCAAACAATAAAACAAAAGTACAAAGAACTGCTTAATACTACAGCAAGCAATTAAAATAGCTCACTTGCTTTCTAACTTTCACTCCTCAGCAAGTGTCTCACCAGATTCCAAAAAGAAAATTAAACCTTTGTTACTACCTAGTCTTCAGGCAGGGCTGGATAAAGAGGACAAACATTTCTTCATTTCCCATTTAAAGTTTGGTGGGAAGGATTTATGTTTATTTGCCTTATAAAAAGTAAACATGGTAGCTAAGAAGCTGACACTTCTAATTTGTAGAAATTAATTCCATCAAGCCCTAAGCATGTGGCATTCAAATAGGGTTCCTTCAGCTAAAGGTGAATGAAATACAGTAAATGTACATGCAAGAACCCTACCCTGTCCATATTCAAATCTGCCTTAGAGACTGAGTCTAGCTTGCTGCAACTTGTCCAACATCTTCTGTTTATTTTTCTCTCTCCCCTTACTTCCATCTCGCAGCCTTTGCCCTTGTTCAGTGAACTCCTTTGTAGAAGGAACATGAGTCCTCCTATGGGGAAAGCACTTAGCACACAGTCATTCAGTAAACGGATGTATGACAACAGGGTTATCAGAACTAACATTTCCAAAGCTTGATCTCTCTTGTAAGAGATGAGTCCAAGCAGCTTGCACTAAAAATGTGGGGTAAAACAAAGAAATAATGCTGGGAAGGAGTGTTCATGATGCATTGCCTCAGAGACTGTAAGGCTCCTGTTGCACTTCACACTGCTTTGGCTATTTCCAAATCTGATATTAACATACAAGTATTCTGCTGGCAGTTCTGCCTCATAAGCCATATCCTTTCTCCCTGACTTGTCAGTGAAGCCCAGCTGGGAAAGTAGTGCTGTAGTTGTGATTGCACTTCTGAGATGCTCTGCACACTGATACAAGCCTAAACATGACTCCCTGGGTTGGGCGGAGAGGGAGCGACCAAGTTACAAAACACACCCACAGATAAATGTTTGAAATATGTTGGTCTTCATGCAATTTTTTCTTACGAGAAGGTGACGGTAGAGAATTAGCAGGCTTCAAACACACCCTCAGCCCATGTACACCATACTGGATGTATCGTCCACCATACTGGATGTCCTGTCCACCATACTGGAGCATTGCTCCACAAGGCCCCGTAGAACTGAAATGAAGTTAGCATTCATCAGAACACAGCAAAGGTCAGAGCCAAGGAGCATCTCTTCCCCTATAAACTGAATGCAATGCAAATCAAGAGGCAATAGAAGACTAACTCTCTAAATCTGATTTGTAGCTTCTGTTGAATTATCTTACCCCATTGATTTCTGCTGTTTTTGTTTCTTTAAAAAGCTACCACAAGGGATACATATTCCACAAGATGGAATACCAGAGAAGCTATTATAGTATTAATGAGAACTGGGTTTACTTAGCCTACACAGTTTTCCCTCTAAATAGGTAGCTCCCAAAATAACCTGGTTTCAAAATAAATGCATCCATGGAAGTTGTTTGTCCTCAAAGAGATGAGCCAAACCATTCTCTGCACTGTATGTCCCTTCCAGAACTGGATTTCTTCCATGCCACCCTCTCTAAAAATAAAGCAAAAGAGTTTAAAGAAGTGGTATGTTTGAATGTGCATCTCTTCAGCCTCACCGATCTCAGTGTTGGCACAAGGTATCAAGGTCCTCTATGGGATACTGTTGTGGGATATTAGTGCTGTAATAAGCACTCTTCTGTGATGTTTTGGTCCAAGACTTCCTGAGCTATTTAATTTCAGCTTTTTAAAAATTGAGTGTCCTGTAAAAGGAAACTGAATTCGAGTGAAAGCAATAAATGCATTCATTCAGCACGCTTGGCCAAAATAGCTTACTGAGGTTTGGAATAAAATGACCCTTGTCTGTAGAAGACCATTACAAGCACAGGCAGAATAGTTTTGCCTAGAAGGATAAAATGCCTTTTAACACTAGGAAAGGGTTTAGGGGAATATCTTGATGGGCATGAAAATCAGTTTGATCAGATAAGCTAAATAAATGCTTCTCCTAATAGGAAGTGGGGAGAAGATGGGAGGTCAAAAGTATAAGGAGGCAAGAGCAAAGTGAGCCTTCATAATAAACAAAACACTTAATGCTCTTACCCTTCCTGCCTCCCTTAAGAAAAGTTCAAATAATTCATTACAGAAGGAATTTAGGAAGAAAAAAAGCATCACATCTCCTCCTCCATTGTTCCCAGTTGTACCTCCTTGAATGACATCACACTACCATATTATACCAGCCCTTATCAATTCCATCCTGTCAGCACTTTTATAACATCCACTGCTTTTTTGTTTGTTTGTTTTGCTTCCCCTAAAAGGAAGTTCCGACGTTAGCAAGGTTTGCCAGCTACCACATCCAGAGCCAAGATACTATTCTGATTATGAACTTATGGAAAAGCATTACAGGTTTTTGGTGGGATGCACAGGGGCTGCTGCATCCAGGAAATGCTACTCCATGCATCTGCAATGAACCTCTCCTGAAATGAACTTTCAGATGTCACAGCAACTCTGTCCCTCCAGGGAATGTTTCTTTCAGTTCTTCCCTTGATCACAAGTTGTCTGGCAGGACTGCATTAAATAGTTATGTGCGCTTTTTCAGACTTTTTTTTTATGCTCAAGATCACTAAACTGCAGACAACTTATATTCACCTCACTTAGCAGGGTGCAGGAAACGTAAGGTAGAGATGCACGTGATGTGTGAAGCTGTGCATGTGGCTCCCTATGAGCAGATCATCCTTCTGCAACCTGAAGAGACGTACTAATAAGGAACTTGTGATCCTACTGCATACTCTGAAGAAAAAGGGTATTTTAGCTAGCAGTGTATCTGAGCATTACAAAATCCACCAGCAAAGAGAGGAGTCCTGTCTTTTAGTAGGAGGTGATCTCCCATCTCCTGCCACAGGAGCAGCATTTCAGAGGACACTTCACTCTTGTAGTCCTCTGCCTCAAAAGCAATAGGATGTAATGCATTCCAGGGCAAAGTGCTTTCTGAAGAGGCTGCGGCATGCTTTCCAGATGGGCTGTGCATTATGCCTCCGTGCTGTTAGCATACACTTCAGCATCTCTGCCAGCCACAGGAAGCTGCTGATGCGCTCACTTGCATGTTTTAAGATGTCTTACGGTGAGCTGCCAGATTTCAGACAGAGGTTTTTGTTCTGTGTGCCAAATATTCCTTAAAGAAAACGTACTCCATTTTCTCTCGTCTGATTCTTGCACTGCTTAAGGGAAATCATGTTCTATCTGCTGCAGAGGGAGACGACGGTTTCTGCTTTTTCCTGAACAGAATGCTAAGTTAGACAAACATCTGGTTAAATCACAACTTCACATCAAACACTTAGTTCTCATGTTTGTCTGTTGATACTCTGTCAGCTGCTCCAGATAATTATCTGTCTGCAGATGTCAGAAGCATGCACTGACCTTGTTTCCAACAGCAGGTTATCATGGCACATGCCAACTTGGTCTTACACCACTGTCTAGACACAGCCAAAATTAATCTTGGCCTTTTCTGACGCTGTTATGGGAACAGTGAGTCTGTAATACAGCTCTTCAATCCATCTGACCCAGGGCAAAGGAATTGCTTCAGCCTGAACTAAAAATGAACCCAGACAACAGAAGCATGTCACCATCTTGGGCTACTGTTGCAAAGTACAATTATTTTTGCCTTCACATGTCAAAATGGTAAGTGTGGGACTGTTGTTTTTATATTGTAAATAGAAGTTTGTTCAAGACTAAAAATGCAAAAAGCCATAGACAAGAGCATTCTCCAACTCTCCCTTCCCCATAACCAAAAGCCATTGATGTTTAGTCACATATATAGGTGTATCTGCTTAATTTGATCTTTCTTACACTTCAATTCCCACTATTTGTATGGTCAAATCTCCATCCTGATAAACACAGAGTACAAACACAGTACCAAGATCCCATTTCCCACCATTGTCTGAGCTGGGAGCTTCCAAGCTAAGCCTCAAGTTCAACAGTACAAGAACTGACAAAGCAAAAACAACGTAACATATTGTGCCTGATTTTGGTGTTCCTACCCTTGGTTTAGCTCTCATATAACCCGTAACAGAGAAACTACAGTAAAGACCAGAATATTTAAGAGCTGCTTTTAACAGTTCGAAACTGTTCATTAATGTGATTTTTCTCCCAACACACATGGCATATTTAGGAGGAAATTTTTCACTCAGAGGGTGGTGATGCAATGGAACAAGCTGCCCAGAGAGGCTGTGGATGACCCATCCCTGGAGGCATTCAAGGCGAGGCTGGATGTGGCTCGGGGCAGCCTGCTCTAGTGGTTGATAACCCTGCCCACAACATGGGGGTTGAAGCTGGATGACCTTTGAGGTCCTTTTCGACCCAGGCTGTTCTGTGATATTTGTAGTAAAAAAAATGCCTTTAATTGCCTTTAAGGTTTGTCCTTCCCTCTGGTCCTCAGTTTGTTAACATACACACACACACAGAAAAAAAAAAACCTGCTACATTTGTTATGTAAGTTTACCAGAGAATCTGAAGCTAATACTCAAACCCACATACTGTGTGCTGAAACTCCAGCAATACAACCAAGTGCAGAACACATGGTGCTTAAATCAGACACAGCTTCAGGCTGACCTGTCTCTGCTGCTAGTTCACTAGGAGACACTGGAGAGTTCTTTGTGCAAGAAAGGGACATTTCCCTCTTTGTAGGATGAAAATGATATAATAGAGCTCTGCTTACTAAGTTCGGTTGGGATTTTGCAACTTGAATGAGTAGAGGATCCATTCCTTGATGAATCATGTGACATACAAGTCATCTTATACACAGAATCTTCCTTTATTCACCTGTTGTTCAAAACATCTTTTTAGAAACCTTATACTGTCCCTATAAGATTTGATGAGATCTGTGTCATCAAGCAGCTCGTTTCACTTCCTGAACATTTTCTCTTCCCCATTGTACATTTGGCAGCCCTGAGCTGATTGTTACTAAGTAGAAACCTTCTGCACAAGCAAAGTCTGAGGCACCAATGCTGATCTCTCATGAGCATCAAACCAAAGACTAAGACAGCAGTTACAGTGGATTCCTATAGGATAGATGCCGACCCCAAGTTACCTGCTGCTCTGCTCCACAAAGGATTAATCCATCATGTTTTTATAAGACAAGAAATCCTTCTATCAAGGTAACGAAGAACATTCAACTAGTCATCTGCTGCACCATCAGACATCTTGAGGATCTCACTGACAATGGAATGACACCAGCAGTATAAGGAGCACACACCTTAGCAAAACAAATCAAACTAAAAAGCTTTCCCAAAGATGGAAGCTTGCTTCTCATCACTCCCTTCTCCCACCCAGTGGAGGGGATTTAGATCTTTATCAAAAATTGCAATTAATTAATTGGGCTGAAGCATGCAGTGAGAGAGCACAGCTTTTCTCCTACTGTTCCAGGCCTGATTTCAGAGGATTTGTGCCTGTTTTAAATCAGTCAGAACACGATGACAATCAGGAATTCCATCCTTACTGCTTTTGTTGCTGAGATAAATGGCCACAGTTTGCTGCTTTCCCCATGGTTTACTGCAGAGATCTGCTGCCAGTTCAGGCTGGCTCAGCACCAAGAACTGACAAACAGCAAAAACACTTGAAAAATAGCAACACTGCATCTAATCAGCTAATTTAAAGGTTTTTATGCTCGGAGCTGTAAGCAGTTGGGAAGGTAGCAGCCCCAAAGCACATTTGGATTACTCTTTCTATTAGTGCTTTGTAACACTTTACTCTGCAGGTTTTAAACAGGAAGGAGATGACTTGAGAAACTGAAGCAATGAAAGGAAAGAAGGGGGTGGGGAGGGAGAAAGAAGAGAAACAGCTAATTGCTGTAGAATGCATAAACTTCAGCGGGCATCCAAGCAAGACACATCAACATGTCACATTTGCACAGGAGATCTGGTGGCAGTCAGCTGCAGAAGAGCTGCAAAGACACTGCTTGTGCGCAGTTCAAGTCTTTTGTAAAGATAGTCCAGTGGCAGTGTTTGAACCTCTGTAAGGTTTTTCACTTTTATGACTGCTCCCAAGAAAACCACTTGGGACTTTTTCTACTTGTTTGTCAGAGAAGCATCTCCATAAACATTTCATACACATGGGTCAAAACATCACAAATCAAATAGACATATCCATGGGGAAATGCTGTTTTACATCAATACCAGCGTGGGCAGTACAATTCACTTCTTAAGAGAGTACAAACATGGGATAAAGTTTTGGAAGAAAGTTAGTTTGAAGGAATGAATATACCAGAAATACTTTCTCAAACTATAAAGCGTGGGAGGAAAAAGCATTTGGTCCTAGCCAGAAACACACCAGCTGTTCATATCACGTTGGGAGGCGCTTGTAAAGTAACTTGAGAAGATGATTTTGGCCCCAGACCTGAGCTTCAGCCTAAAGCCTGCTTCCATGTGAAAACACAGGCTCACAATATCATTCCATACTTTGCCTAAGCAGTTCTGAGTGGAGGCTTTCCCTTGAGAAGCAAGTCTGTGTAACTAAACTTTTTCCTCTTCTTTTTTTTTTTTTTTTTTTTTTTTATTTCTGAGTATCCAGAATCATTGGCTGATCAAAAGCAGATTCTCTTCCCCTCTCAGAGTGGGAGAGAAAATGCAGTAAAAGGAAGAGTGATACTTCATCTCATGCTGTCAAGGCAAGTTATGCAGTGTGGGTACTCGCAGCATGCAGAGCTTCGTTCTGCTGTCAGGTCACCTGGGAGAAATGCTCATTAATTTTCAGAAGGATTCTTTGTCTTCAGGATGCACACAAACTTGGCTCAGGTGTCAGCCTCCACTTCTCCGTGCTGGCAGTTAGAAAAAACGAAAGCAAACTTCCTGCTTGTCAGCAGCTGGGGTTTGCTTCAGGGAGACACAAAGGAAATTGCTTTGATTTCACTTTTTTTCCTCTTTTTTTTTTTTTTTTTTCTTAAGCTGGCTTTTTGGACCAGAATTGCATTTTAAAATACTTGGAACAAGTGCCTGACTAAAAATAGGCTTTTTGAGAAACTGCTCCATAATGCATAGTGCCAAAGTCCCACTGTGAATGAGAACATCACCATTGTGGGAGCCCTAGCCCTGTTGTGATAGAGACATTCGTTGTCCACTCAGCTGCCATTGGAGATGGCATGGAAATACCTCTCCTGAAGGGACAGCTGGAATCAGCTGCGGGAGAGGAGAGCACTGGCACAGAGCAAAAACTCAGCCCAAAGCCCAGCCCCAGCTGTGAGTTAGGATTCTCAAATGATCCTAATGAACGGACAGCATTTTCTACAGTGGCAAGAGAAACATTCAAACCAACAGATGGTTCAATTCACTGTAGCTGAGTGACTTGTTTAGCCACAGTTATGAGAGCACCTCAGCAGCCACCTCTTTTCTTTCAAAGCCAAGAAATTGTTCACCCTACATGAAATCCTTGATGCCACCAACAGCTGAAGAATGAGTGTGGCATCTCTCTGTTTAAAAATGCTCTTTTCTAGAAACTCAATGGTCCCTACTAGAAGTGAGGGCCAACAAAATATTGAAGTCTGACAGCTCTGGCACGCACAAACTTTTGATATCATCAGCTGAAATGTGTGCTTTCTCAACTGAACTGCACACTACTGGACTGATCCATGAGCAAACTGCAATCCATATCAGAGATCATCACTTAATGCTGCATTTCTAACTCTCAATAATTCTTTCTAACTCTTCTGGACACAATTGGTAGAAGATAGTGGATGTCATATTGAAGAAACCAGAGCCAGTCCAGTGACAAAGGGGTCTGGCATGGAGCTCCACCTCACCAGGTGCACAGATCGTATCACATAAACAGAGCAAAACCAGTTTTTGGGCTTCTGTTATCTTCTTGCTTTAGATGTGCTCATAAGGTCTTCTCTCCCATTGACAGACTGCTAGGAAAAATGAATTCCTTTCCAGAGAAGCTTAATACACTGCTGAAGAAACACTCCCTGGGTTCTGTAAGACGCTAAGCCTATTACTCAGCAGCCATGAAAAGAACCCAGTCTCAGATCCTGCTGCTGAAATAATGCTGTGAGCAAGATGACGTTGTCATTTAATTGGGCCAGCCACACAGTGGTTTTTTGTTCTGAGCCTTGGAGAAAGAGTAATGCTAACATCACAGCCCAGCAAGAATTCAAACAACTGCCTTTTTCCTTTTGCACCTCAGGAAAACTTTGAGAGGCCAAAGTCCATGGGCACATGAGGGTCAGATAATGCAGTGATGCCTGGAAAGCAGCAGCTGATAAGAATCATGCCCCAGGATCTCCGAAGGGAGGGTAAGTACAAGTTGGGGCTGATTTAGCAAGACAGGAGGATGCAGAGGTGTGAAGTAACCTTTCCTTTGTGTTCCATACCCACAGGAGTGCTGTGCCTGGTTGGCATATCACGCTTCAAAACATGCTGTGGACAAACAGGGTCCATTCAGAGGAAGTCCGTGATAACATCAAAATCTGGAAACCGCACTGCCTGTGAGCATGGATGGAACAGAGGGGCAAGTTCAGCCAGACAGCCAGGACTCAGCTCTGTAGTTACGTAGAGCAAGAGGGCAGGGACAGCTTCTGCACTCCTGTTCCCTTTAATCAGGGCAGATAAAGATGCATCTAAATCACAGCAAGTGAAATTTAGGTTGAACATCAGACAGATTTTGTAGCTGCAAGAATAATGAAGCATCAAACAAACTGCCTGGGGAGATGTCTGTGCTTTCAGAACAGGTTAGGCTTACAGGTGGAGTCAATTCTGCTCTGGGGTAAGAGAAGAAACAGGAATGAGCTTGTAAAATCCCTTTGAGACTTAGTGTTCAGTCTGGAGGAAGCTCTGAGGAAGGTGAGCAGCTTCAATCTTGCCTTTCTTCTATAACAGAAAAGGGTTCAAGTATGATTTTAGAACTTAGCTCTTTTCACCAGCCCCGTATCCGCTGTTGCATGTCTAATCCAACTTCCTCTTTCCACTCCAGGGCACAGACAGCAGTTTTAGGCCCTTCCACGATTCTGCATGCAGTCGCAGTACCCACTGCTCAGTCTTCCTTTTGCTTGGAACACAGCTACTCCAAACAGCTCCAACATCATCTCCAACATCATCTGAGATGAATCATCTCACTCCTGAGAACCCAACAGGTTACCCAGCCCATACAACTAGAGGCAGCTCACTTGGCTTTGCCATTTATTGTTTCTGTTTCAGATTGGAGGAAAACCTTGCATGCCTGACTGTTGAAATATTTGACCACTGATGTTAGCTTACATAAATATGCAACATATCCTGCACCTTGCCGCTCAGCTAGATATCAACCCATCAACACCATCAGGGCTGCCTGCTGTCCTCCCACTGACACTCCCATCACAATCAGGTCAAATGCTACACAGCTTAAATAAATAAATAAATAACATAGAAGAGATTGGGAAGCAGATGTGTTTGTTGTTTTTTTTTTTCTGCCTGGGAGACAAGAGCCGGAGTGCAGAGCTTCCTCTTTGCTAAGTGAGTTGCATTACTATCAGTTGGTAGCTTACAGTGTTTCTGTTCCTGCTCTGGAAGTTGCCTTTCCTCGGCACTCCGTGGTTGGGCTGTGTCTGGTGCCTGATAACAGCCTCAGAGACAGCTGCTACAGGGGCAGGAGGAAGTACATGAGCAAAATGGGTGTGCATTTTCAACAGCTGCTTTCTGGAGCAGTATGTGTAACAAATACCCTGTACCCAGCTAGAGACTTTCTGTCCCCACAAGATTTGGAAACTTGTTTTGAAGCTAACTTTACTGGTGGATTACCAATGACCAAACGTTCAAATCTGCCAGTCCCACCAAATCATTCTGTTGCTTCTGGACTTGTTTCTCCTTGAAATCCCAGATCTGGGAAAAATAATAACTTGGCCCTGCTAATAGGTGCATAAGCATATATTACCTTTAAGGCAGACAGTGCACTCTCCAGACACAACACTTGGATTTACAAGCATGAAGCCTAGAAGACAAGTTTTCCTTTAACCCACTTCCTGATAAGTGGAGATCACCACTGTCAGAGCTCCCTACAGCAAGGGTTATAAAGAACTGGGATTTAGCAACAGCTTTGTCATCTGCAAGGCTACCTCTTTGATCCTCCTTAGCCTCTGTAAGAATGCCAACATCTCTGCAAAACAGAACAGAGCTGCTGCATAAGGGCAATCTCCTCACTTCCTTTTCCACTGCATTGGATTTTTTTATTTTATTTTACGTTTTGCTTGATGGCATTTCATACAACAAGAGCAGCCCCTGCACCTCCTGCTGCAATCTCTACTTCTGTGTATCTCCTGGACTTCATGAAAACAAAGGGTGAAGGTAAACAGCAACATACCATCTCCAATGTACACGCACCAGTGCAGACACTGGTTGCTCCATGCCCTGTCACAGGTATTTCCTCTTACTGCTCTCTGTATTTTCAGTACTATATAACGTTGCACAACAGCTGAAAAAAAAAAAAAGAAATCTTCTTGTTGCCTATTCTTCACTAAACAGTTTTTAAAAGGAAAAGCCACATCCAAACTACTGAGCTATACTTATCTGGACAGCATGAAATCAGAGCTTCTCAACATGAGCCCTTACAGTTAACATCCACCACATAATTAGCCCTTTCTTTAAGGACATGTGTTTTTAAGTGGGAGCATCTTTGGATCTTCTGAATAGGTATTTTTAGCTTCGGAAACGGAGTTTGGCCACACAAAGAGATGCCTTTGTTCTGTGCTGGTATAGCAGCCAGCACAAGGGGTTCTGGGACACAACCAGAGCTCCCGTAACCGCCACAGGATTTGTTCTCAAAGAAACCAAACTCTTTCACTGTTATTGACTCATGTGGGAATACATCCCTGAGTTGATACTGCATTTTATGTAACTCCGAGTATTCCCTTCTTAGGGACAAACAAAGCCTCTCTGCCTAGCACTATTTCAAAGATAGCTTTTAGAGAAGAAGCAGCATTAGGCTCCTGTGCACTCAATGCCAGTGGTAGAGTTTGATGTTTCAGAGTGGAAGATAGCAGCATATTCTTAATGCTGTCACTCAATTTCTATTTAATTGCCAACATCTCATAAACGAATTGGCCCAAGTCTAGAAGTTATTGCTATGCTTGTGACCTTAACAACCAGGTTCCCACAGCATTCTGTATTTATTTTTTACTTGTTTTATTCATTATATAGCTAAGGGAAACATAAAGCAGCCCCACAGCATTATACTCCTGTTTAAGCAGGTTGAAATAACAGCATGAGGTGCAGAGAAAGCTGTGGCATGCAGCACATAGTCAATACTGGATGCAAATGCCTTCAACTGGACTGCAGTGTGCACATCTGCCCTGTGAATGTGGACAAACATGGAGCAGATTGACATGGAGATCAAGCGTTGTTTGATATTTAACAACATGAAAATGAACAGCAGAAGAGCCAGAAGAACTACTCTATTTCATCCCCCAACACTGCAGGTAAAGAACAGTCCAACGTGTTTTTGAGTAACAGGAATTTCTACAGTGAAATTAGATTTCTAGTATGGCTTTCACGTTGGGATGCTCTTCACAGCAATGCTGTGGTACCAGAAGGGGACAAAGGGAAGCATTCTGTTCACTTTTGAACCATCAAATCTGTATCTTTCCAATTTGGAGAGAAGGATGTTATGGTGGACTGTATCAAAGGCCTTGCTAAAGTCCACATAGATGACATCAGCAGCTCTTCCCTTGTCTACTGATGCAGTTATGGTATCATAGCAAGTCACAGGATGGGATCACCGAGGGCAGATGACCAATGTTGGTTGGCTCATATCACCTCCATCTCTTCCATGTGCCTTAGTATAGCTTCCAGAAAGATCTGTTTCATGATCTTATCAGAACTCAGATAAGGATGGCAGGTTAATAGCTCCCTGGGTCATCTTTTCAACCCTTCTTAAAAAAGTATACCTTATTTGTTAAGCAGCCTGCTTGTAAAAGCAGAGTAACAACAATCACAATCATATGCTCAGTTGTCCTTATACAACAGGCATGTGAAATCCTGTCTGGCTAAGAGTACACACTTCTCCTTTCCATAAAACATCCTTTCAATTATTTTGCCCCCGAGCAGATTCTTCACTTTTAGCAATTTCAGCATTACAAACGTTTTATTGTTTTCTTATTGTGTAAGGAAACCACACAAGCTATATAACCAGATCCATTAAAGGTTGAAAAATGTTAACATACACCATCATCATCTGCATATTTCTTGCTTCTAGACCTTGATCTTGAGGACTTGAAGCACGCTTCTAGCAGAGCAGAAGCCAGCTTACTGTGAGAGGATCTCAGCAGCAGCTGAATGCCGGGCACGTGTGCAGACATAGAAAATAGGAGCCTTGCTCAGCTCCCCAGCACTGGAGCAGGCTGTAAGCAATAGCGTTCCTCTGGTACTCTGGAGCAGCTCACGTCAGTGAAGCACTACAAGCTGCATGATGCAGGGCTTGATTTCAGACAGGTGGCGGGGCTAAGAAGCTCCAAATCTTCCAGGCATAACTCTAATTAACTTCTGTGTATTTCCAAAATGAACTGTCATTTCCCTGCTGGTAAGTGCTCATCTGGGCTGCTGCAGACAAGGCATGAAGCACTCAGCCAGTTCTTTGCACATAACTAGTGATAGGACCAGCAGGGATCTGGAAATGCTTCTGGCCTCCTGCTGTGCTTAAATTATGATTTAATGCTGAAAAGTTGGTATGGCAACCAAATGCTTGGCAACCAACTATCATGGCCAAGGAACAGGCCCAGAACTGGGCCAAATAAAAGAACTGCCTGGTTCTTTGCGGGCAGGCCTGTGCCCTACATACACTTCTGTCAGTGCTTTTCAGTGAGTGAGGGGTGACATCATAAGGAAGCATTATTAATAACCTGGGCAGGTCTGCAGTGAGTGCATAGCCAAAGTTCTCTGGAACACTCCAAATGGACCCTGGCACCTCATCCAGTCTCATTTTGCTCCATCCACCAATTGCAGGAGGTTGCCAGGAGACAGTCTTGCTCCACACCAGGCCTTGCCATTAACTGCCATTGTGCTTTCCCCATACCCCTCCTGCTCCCTCAATGACAGGAGTCTGGCAATGTCCTGCTTCTCCTTCCAGACACAATAACTTCTTTTAATTTGAGAGTTCCCAAAAGCTTTTTGCTTTTTCCACAATATGCTGAGCAAAACCCCAAGCCCACACCAATGCAGACTTGCATGCTTGGTTGGAAAAGAAATGCAAGTGCTTTTAAGATAGGGCAGACATGAGGGAAAGTTGGTCGGGTAAACGGTGGGATCACATCAGATGAAGTGACAGCTTCTCCTTAGCACTATAAGCACTGTGTCTGCATCTCCTGAAATCTAATGTATTGAAGTGCTTTTTTCTCTGTACGGAAAACCTGGGTATGGACTCAGTGTCAGCCAATATAGTGTGACTTCCCAAGTCTGCAGGCACTGATGCCAATCTCTTAGGTCAGAGCTGGACTGTTAAGCAGGTAAGAGAAGTTAATCAATTGTAGGGCTGCTTCACCAAGTGCTGTGAACTGGGGATCAGTCCTTGCTGCCACTTAGCACAGCCTTTCACAATCAGAGAAGAAACTGAAAGAAGTGGAACTGCCTACAGAAATCTTCAAGACACCCCAGAAGCATAGCACAGGCTCAGCACAGATAAACTGCAGGTCTCCCAGTGTATGGAAGGGTATGTTTGCTGGTCTCTCTCCTTCTCTCTTTAAGGAAAGATCCAAGTCACAGAGAGACCAGCACATAGACAGCTGTAAAGTTAAGTGCAAGGAGGTCCACAAGGACACAGACATACAGCCAGGGCTTTGTTCTGCTTGTGTTTACTTGCAGGGCAAACACTTCAGCATTGTTTCTGTTGGACAAACTGTAACTGTCCAGCTAGGAGAGATCTAGTTCCAGCTGGTCAGAACTGTTTTCATTTCTTACCTCTTCCCCCTCCCTCCTCAAAAACCTGCAGATCCAGGAAAAATAGAGCAATGACAAGCTGCCCACTGACTTCTTTCCCCACTTCACATTGATACTGAGCTAACAAGTCTGTACCTCTACTTCAAGCAGAGCCAATACACTTTATGAAGCGTGGCTTGAAAGGTCAACTCGGAATTGACTGAGTCAAAGCCATTGAGGGGCTTCTGCTCTGTTAACGTTAGGAGCAGTGGAGAGTGCAATGCCCTTTAAAAATCCCCACCAAAATGCTCTCAGACAGCTCTGCTCATGCAGCGGTTTGATACACAACTGCACAAACCTCAGAGCTACTGGCTAACATCTATTTTGCCTTTTACAGCACCTGATGAACAAGTAGCAATCAGCCACTTAACACCTAGTGTCACAATGCTTTTCAGAAGATGACTGGGAGAACACTTCCATCTCAACCATTTCTCATTAGCTCCACTGTTCTCTCAAGGTGATGATTTCAGAATCTCTCCCACTAACCACAGAGTTATCATCTACTTTAAGGACTAAACTCAACTGTCAGCTCCTGTTGGTGACTTTAGTTAATGTGACCACGGCTAGAATAAGATTCATCCAGCTTAGTGCCACTTCTGATCCTAAGTGCATCATCAAATAATTCTCTCCATTGCCCTTCAGGGGTTCAAGCCCTTTAATTGTAGAAAAATCAAAAAGATTGGAAAAAAATGTAAACACAGAGAACATCGCTGGGGAAAACGTCCTGCGCATACAAGACAAGCAATTGGTTTCAAAAATCTGTCCCCAAAGCAGAACTAGAATCCCAAGAGCACAGACAGCCCATGCCACCAGAACCTGAAATCCATTTTACAAATTATCTTCATTTTTTCATATAGCATTTTCTAACTATTTTCATTCATCCATCATCTGTAATTGGAAGCCCATATTTTTTTCTCTACTACCAAAATATCTCCACAGATACCCAGAGATGCACAGAAGCTTTGCAGAGTCTGGATTAAAGCTTAGTTCATGCTGTCACCCTGAACTTTGACTTTTGATTCCTGGTCACATAATAGGACCGGAAGCTGAGCGCACCGTTCACAAACATACAGCTCAAGCTTACAGATGTGGCTAAGGAAGCACATTTCCAGGACTATAAAGCAGATAACAGAATCCAAACCAGAAAGCACAACTCAAGCCCTTGAGTTTCTCATTTATTATCTCCTCTCCTGCATCATTTTTCAAATCAAGTCAGAGAAAACAGGCTTGAAATGCCCTGCATTTTGCGTGCAGAAATTTTGTCACCCAGAAATCCACTCCTCCTTTTGAGAGGACCTCTCTTTTCCCTGTGAGTGCTGGGAAGAGATGGGAAGCACAACCTGGAGCTGCGTGAGGCTAGCTCACACCAGCAGGGCTCTGCCTGCCCTCCCAGCCTGTTCTTCCCTTTAGCAAGAACACTATAGATAAGCTTCAGTTGATCTGAAGGGAGGAAGTTACTGCCGGATGCAGTCAGGAAGGACAGCAGCCTATTGCACAGAGAAACAGCTCTGGAGGAACAGTTCCCTTCCCATGAAGAAGGGAAAACAAGGTTGTTAACCCTCTGAGTGCTGCACCACTCATTCTGCCTATGCTAGGTTCTCCACCTCAGCCATTTTAAAGGCAAGGATAAAGGCCTTCCCTTTCAATTGAGAAAAAAAAAAAAAAAGCTCTCTGATGGCCTGAGCTGACAGCAATGAGAAGCCCTGAGGTTTGAGACAGGGATTTTGTACCCCAGTGTGGCAGGTACCAAGCCCTCTCCTCTCCCCTTAGCTTCCAACATAACCTTTATTGGGCAGTGTGCCTGGGCACAGCATTCAGCCAAGGACACAGTGCCTAGCAGAGCCAATAGCCGTTGATCTGACCAGGACATCAAAAGGATATCCCTAAGCTCAGTCATCTGCTCAGAGGTGGCTTCAAACTGATGCAGTGTTTCTTTCTGGGAGAAGACGTAGGCTCAAACAGGCTAAGCAAACATACCGTGACCTTATCTGAAGAGAACAGCAATATCCTTTTTAGTAGGAAACCATGTCCTCACTGAACTTAAGATGCTGAAGTTTCTGCATATCTAGACCCCAAAGTAAGAGGAACAGAAGCTAACAAAACATTGCTTCTCATAAGTGACTCCAGTGCAGAAGAATGCAGGAGCCAGTGGTCCTCATCACTTCCCTCTGCCCCAAGCACAGGGTCCCCAGGCTCCACAGGCACATCTTGGACTTCAGACAGAAGACTCCACTTCTGCACACTGCTGATGCAGCACAGGCACCACCAACAAGCGTTGAAGGGTCAAGACCAGGAAGCCAGAGCAGGCAGAACAGCCTTGATTCAGCCATTAAGCAAAAGACATAGGAGGAGGGGAAGTTAAAAAAAGAAAAAAGAAAAAAAAAAGAAAGCAGAGGACAGGACAATACTCTCCAAGTGAGCCAGCACAGGCCTTTGCCTTATTCGCTTACATTTGCTGTTTGCTTGGTGGGAGTTGCAGCTTGTGATTTGCCTCTTCATTGTTAGTTTTATTATTATTTTACTTTCTTAATGCTATAGGGTTGAAGTTCTCCGGTACTCTTTCACCTTAAGGAACTCACACTAATTGACCAACTTCACACAACCAGCCGCTCATTGCCTGATGAGACCCTTCATATTTAAACAGTCTGATAAGATAAGGGTACATCAAAGGTGTGACTCACTGCCAACAGCCTCTACATGCTCCTTTGGCCTTGTCCCGGAGCACTGCTGCTTTGAAGTACAGGTACTTACAGGAGTCCTTCAGGGAAATCTCCACCTTGTGTTACATGCCTTTACCCGTGCCTGTGCCAGAGATAAGGTACACCTCCAGCACGAGCTTGAACACGCCACAGTGGCTCAGCAGCAACAACAGCTACACCTCTCTGATGTTCAAGTCACACCATGAGACAGGTACAATGCCCCAACATGGTGACAGCCTGAGCAAACCACTGTCATAGGTCACATGCCCCAGAGATTTCTGTTTATTTAGCCATGTTATTACCTCTGCTGAAGGCCACCCCCCTCATCCCTCCATAGGAACAGAACACTGCACACAAACATCAGCTGCTTCAGGATGAAGGGCAGCACTTCTCAAGGGCCGAGTGCAGGTAGGCCAAGCCAAACCGTACCTCCAATTGCTCACGAGTGCACTCAGATGCCAGTTCAGTAGGAAGGACAATGAGCACCAGCTGCCAGTAGTCACAGAAACAGAGCTCCTACCTGGACTTGTTTGTGAAGAAAACACAGCACTTGAAGGCTGTGGCACGGTTACCAGCACTTGCTACTTCAAGTTTAAATTAAGTAATTTTTTACGAGCAGGTTCAAACTACAAAACAGTCAAACATGCCAGTTCAGGAGGACCTGCAGCAAACAACACACAGCCTGGGTACATCGTACAAGCATACGCCTACATAAAAGAATAGGTTAGGTGATACAATTACCTTGAAGGAGAACGGTACAACTGAGATCACAGGAGCACACCATCTCCTGTCGTTGGAGACCAAACATGCTCACCTGTCCTTTGCCCCTTTATGCTGTTCTAGTCAGATGGGATACACCTGCTGTGAGAACTCATTGCCCAGAGGAAGATGGGCATTAAAGAGACGCTCACACCATTATACTGCAGTTACTGTAACGTTGGTTGCTTGTTTCATAGAATCACTGAATCATCAAGGTTGAAAAGACCTCTAAGATCACCAAGTCCAACCACTGGCCCCTCCTCACCACACCACTAACCTCATCCCTCAGTGCCACATCTACTCTGGCATGCCAGGTGAAAAGGAGCAGAATCCCACACACTTCCCACTGGGAAGCTCAAACCAAATGGTGTTATCTCCATTCTCATAGTTTGTGCTACAGAGACTCCACCTATACGAAATGGTACTTTTTTAATAATGTAAAACAGATCTGGACCGAATCATGTCACTGAGCTCCATCTTTTGTGTCAGAGGTTCAATCTGAGCAGCAGAATCATTTTGCATCTATTACCAAATCTTCCCTTCTCTGGCCTTGATGTGCCTTCTGAACAAGCTGTGTCTAATAAAACAAGGTGATCTGTCCAGGCCCAGGTAGCAGAGCTGGTGGCGTCTCCTGGTCATATAGGTCAAATGGTATGCATCATCCCACATTGTGCAAGCTATATTATTGTAAAAGCCAAGTCACCCACGTAAGGAGCCAGCCTGAAGCAAAAGTGAAGGATGTTTCATGCTTTCTGAGCTCAAAGTCACCCCATACAGCTGTACACAGGAGACTCAAAGACCTCCCATGGCCAATGGTTTGGCAGAGACTGAAAGCCACAGGAAAAAGAAAAGAAAACAAAAA
This sequence comes from Cyrtonyx montezumae, assembly GCF_038088225.1. NCBI lineage: Eukaryota > Metazoa > Chordata > Aves > Galliformes > Odontophoridae > Cyrtonyx > Cyrtonyx montezumae. Next base: position 23,754,081 of record NW_027071936.1, on the reverse strand, counting down.
CAAAAACAAACAAGAAAATAATCCTTCAAAATAACCTTGATATTTGGCCACGCAGAGAATGCCATAGCTGAGAAGTTTATTTCTTGGATAATGAAGAGGAAGGTACAATTCTTATTGCCCTGAGCTCACTGATACCAGAGGTGCAAAAAGCAAGATCTGCTTCACATGGAGAAAGGAAGGAGGGGGAAGTGCAAAGAATGGAGACAGTCCACGTAGGCAGAGCAGGAAGCCCCATCAAAGAGGAAATGCTGCAATGCTGTATTACAAATATTTTTTCTGTGAAAGTTTAGGCAGTTAAAAGAAGTGAAACTAAGACAGTTTTCTGCCAAGTCAGCGACCTAAGCTGATGTTCTGCAGCACATCAACTCTCACATTTTTCCCCAATGAGCAGCCACTGTGTGAGGCAGCTCTGTGCCATTGCAGGAACTGGGGCACTCCTGACAACAGGCCCCAAGCACACTTCCTTCCACATCACACTCAAGGCACTAACAACTTGCAGTAATCACAGACACATAACTCCTTCCTTCTGTGAATTAAAACTGTGACAGACATTTAACAGTTACCTTCCTCCAAGCATTCACGGTCACTGTTTATGAACGAATGACAAGGGGAGGATCAATAGGTACTTTCTAACTCAGACAGCAGAAGAAGTAACTGAAGCTTCATGGGCCTCAGTTGCAAGTGTCCATTTTGTTTGTTCAGTGCCAGGGGATCTCTAGTGCAAAAGCAAGTCGCCTTCCTAAAGCTAATTTGGATAATCCCATGATCCCTGCAACAACAAAGAGGCCACATTTCCAAGCACAAAGATGGCCCTGTAGTCAAAAGCTCTGAAGCTGAAAGCCTCTTTGTTTCATGCAATCAGCATCATCTCTGATTTTCCTCAGAGCCAGTGCAGAGAGGACCTCACTGCAGCCTCCATCTCGCTGAGCGTGAACCTTCATTGTCAACATGCAGGGCTCCTCCAGCACAGAGTACGGTTGTTGTAGGACACAAACAGCTCACATACACGCATGCATGATGCAGCCAACCTGCTGCTTTTGTTTCTACAGGGCTTCAGCGAAGTCCATTATCCATTTTGCTGAGTGGACGGTTGTTCCACTGCTGGTGAAAGGCAGTTTTCAGATGGCCATCAGTGGTGATCTCAAACTGATGGGCCAGCAAAACATTGTACGAACCACAAAAGAGTTTGCTTTCCTTGGCAGCATACCCAGTTCTGTCATATTAATGCTCTGCCTACAGCCATTGTCCTCGACAAGTGACTCTGCACAGGCAGAACAGGATCCACTGCAATAAAAAATCTTCCCATGTCCTACATTGCTGGCGTCTTTAGAGCCTGCAGAAAGGTTAAAATATCGGCCAGGGACAGAAAATTCATGCCCCCTTGGAATACAGGGCTTTGCAAAGCTTGATGATGATGATTTGGTGTTGGAAGGAACACCATCTAGGAGGAATTAGCCACAAAATGGCACAAAATATAACTGAGAGCGGCCTAGGCAGGCTCCGTGGAGCCAGCGAATGTGATGTTGCGTTGCAAAGCTGTCAGCCAGTTGAGCTGAGGCCCATCAGACTGCTTAAATATTGACAGCGAGTGTTTTTCTTTTAAGAAAGGAAGTGAAAGAACGTTGCATGAGTCACAGAAAAGTTCCCCTATGTAAAATCAGAGCTGAAGGGGAAATTCTGGGAGGCAGTGAGAGCAGACAGCACAGAAGTGGCACGGCGATCCATCCACTCCCTGGCTTTGTTACATGGGGCATTCAGCCTTTGGGTAGTGACCAACTTCTGTAGAGGGTTTCTATCTCAACAACAGCCTGAAGAGGTCTGTAAGTACTCATTTTCACAAGGGAACACAATTACCTGAGGATGCTCAGGTTGTGTTTGAAGGTGGTGACTTTCCACAGCAGTTTTGGTGCTGCTTGGAAACATGCAACTGCTCAGCCCTGAAGAGGTGCCCCAGTGCACAACACCCTGCATTTCTTCAGTAGTTTCTTGAACCATCTTGAGGGTTTTCCAATAAAAACCCTCTGCATGTTTAAAGCAAGAAGATAACAGAGAAGCCCAAAACCTTTTTCTCCATTTATGTGATAGAGACTGTACAGCAGAAGAGGGTGCTCATGAAGGAGACCTGAGTTCCACAGAAACACATTACACTTGTACAGCTCAGAGATCCACCGTTGCTGTGCTCTGACATCTGTGTTTTCTGCTGGTCTTCACCTCAATATTTCCACTTCTTTTACTCACACATCTGTGCTTCCTCTTCCACCCCATGAGACTGCCTGCAAATTTTGGGCAGAATAACAGCACATTATAAACTGCAAAAATGTTGTCCATTTTTAAAGCTGAGTCACCTGTGCCTGAAACAAAGGCACAGTTTCCAGAGGCTGCCTGGGATTTGACTGTTCTATTAAACAAACAGAAATGGAGCATCCCAGTCCTCTGAGGTACTTAGAGAAGAACTTCTCCTAAATGCAGCAGCTTCATTAAGTTACAAAGGCACATTATGACATTTTCATGTTGTTTTTTTTTTCCCTATTTTTTCTTCTGAAAAAACACAAGTTGTTTAAGTGTGTTAGGTGGTAGAAACTTGATGGGTGTTGAAGATATTTGTATTTCCCACTGGGAAGGGATGAGGGAGGGTTTGCCATTTGTTCACACTGTGCTTGGTTCTCCAGCCATCCTGGTGCTTTCAGGTGGGTGTCATAGTTGTGTCATTGCTCTAAGGCCATCTGGCAAAGGTTTGGTTGTGGCTGAGGGTGGTTGCTGCCATCGGACCTGCTGTTTTGCAGTGTTTCAGAACTGTCAGACTGTGCCCCTTGGTGCTGTGAGTGAGTGATCCTGGCTTGTTCTGTTCCCTGATAGACTATTTTCTTTAGCAGTGTATAAAAAAACAGACGATTTGCTTGGAAGAAAAGTTTAGTGGAAGATGATCAACGCTGCCTATTTTGAAGTTCTCCAGGATATTCTCAAACAGTTCAAAAAATGATTTGCACAGCTTGGAGGCTCATTTGGTAGCCTGGGATTGTAAAATACATCTGTCTGGTCATTCCCAGCTGTTGCCTTAGACAGAATCTGCAAAGCTGTCTGGTTTACATGATAACTTTATCCAGATGCTGGCCTACAAGGAGCAGAAGCACCCACGAGGCAGAACAACCCTCTGGTCTTCTGGATGCTAAATTCCCCAGGTCCACTTTCCAAGGAAGGAAAATAAAATACCCCAATCAGTAGCAATCCTGCAAGAAGTTCCGCATCTTATCAAATAGCTCCCTTAGAACTGCTGACACCCGCCCAGCAGTGACATCAGGCTTTGCTCGTGCCAAGTATTCATGGTGTGGGAAAGGGGCAGTTTGGACTCCCTCAACATTACGAAATTTTCCTGCATTCTTGTGCATGCATGCAGCAGGATGCAGCTCGGAGTGATTCCCTGCGAGAGGCTATAAATCTGCCAACAGTCACATGCTGGAGGGCAGCAGGAGCACTGGGATTTCTGCAGGAGTGGGAGATCTCTGAAGTAGTCTGAAACTTGCTACAAAGCTATTTTTAAATTGACCCCTTGTTTTCTCTGCTGCTGAGTGCACTGCTCCCCTTCCTGTCTCCTTGCTGAGCTTAACAATCTCCTCTCTGGCTCTGAGGCCACAGACTGCCAGTGCTGATAGCCACAAATGCTGCCCCAGAGAGAGAACTGCCAACAGCCCTCCACGCAGGCTTACAAAGCTGCTGCATGGAGCACGTAGCAGCGATGGCTTTCATTTGCATCATCTCCTGTGGTTCCTCAGCTGAATTTAGAGGACAGCAGGCTGAGCAAGGAAAGTACACAACAGGAAGGTGCACTGTAACCCTATGCTTTATATATAGGCACAAAGATATCTTCTATCTAATGAATTTTCTAGCACCACAGAAATATTTCTAAACAGAAATATTCATCAGTGAGCCTTCAGCTGAGGATATGTTTTTAACCATGATGCGGGCCATCCATGCCCTGGTTTCAGTGTTACTGCTTCGGCTTCTTCTTTGAGTTGGCAAATCAGGACATTGCTGATATGTTTTCTTACCTGGAGTGAAGGACAGGCACATGTCCTTGGGAGCAGCTCTCTTAGAAGAGAACGGGAGTTAGGAACTAGGAGCGATCGCGCTGCCAGACAGCTGCCCGTGGCAGCCCGATGGGTTCCTCATGCTGCATTTCCTAGGGAGGTGACACCACCTGCTGCCAGCCTGCAGAACTGCTGCTTCTCTTCCCATTGCTACTGCCGCCTGCCTCTAAAATTCAAGCAGAAAACGTCAGACATCACGGGCTCTGCTTTCTCACATAATACTGCCAAATTGGCAACGTCCCCAAAGCATTCCAGTTAATTTTCCCTTCAAGGCCGACTGGCTCTGGAGAATCTCTGGTTAAAGAAACAAAGAATTTACTGTTCTGACACCTAATGATAGTAGCTCCATTGACTCCTTTATGGACGTTCCTGGTTAAGGATATAAAGTATTTGTTCTTCCCATACCCAATGCAATGGTAGCTCTGTTTAGAACTGGTCTTCGACAATAGCAAAAAGAACAGTACTGGTCAGAGTACCGCATGACTGTGTGCTGACCAGTAAATTCTACCTTCAGTTTCAGAACTTGTCGCTAAAATCTCTTTATAAGGACCACCATCTCTTCTTGCTGTGTTAAAAGGTAACAGGACAGTCCTGAAACATCCCTTCAAATCACCTAACTGCTTCCTGCAGGACTGTAACCTCTGTGGCTGGAGCTTATTGGCATGAAGGTGACAGTGACGCAGAATAGCAGATGCAAATGTTCACTTCTAAACGGAAACGTTTATATATGGACAACAGGGATGCAAAATTTAGCTAAGGGAAAGTACAGTGTAAAAACAGCTTTCCTCCCAGGCAGTTAAAAACATTCACATGTACTAATGAGCATCCAGACCTGGAAGCTACAAGCAACTTAATGCGTATTGGGACCTTTTTCCCCAACATTTATCTGACTCTCTTCTAGCAGCAAGGAAAAAAAACCCACCAGCCCTCTGGTTCTACACTCTTTGATTATTTTTAAGCTGTTCAAAGGCCAAGTTTTGCTATGTAAGGTCTGTCCCAAAGTCTCTATTTCCCTGCAGAATTTCTCCCTGCTCAGGTCCCACCTATACCCATGCATCTTTGCAGGATGTCTGTCCACTTTTGGATGCTCACCTGCTCTACCCTGCAAAGTGGACAACAGGAAAGCTTCCTGAGTGCAGCAGCCACGCTGTGGTCTGTGTTTAACAGGGACAAGAGGGACCCCATAGAGCAGCACTTCTTGTCTCAGGCTGCTATTTTCCAAAGGAAAACTATTTTGACCTGGTCCTAGTATAGAAAGAAACAATCATTGTAGAAGCCCACACTGTGGAAACTGAAATAAATCTGTTGGAGTTTTATTTAGCCTGAAAATAATAATAATAATAATAAAATAAAAATAAAAAATAAAATAAAATAAAGACTGCATGGAGCTGGGGCATAGGACATTTCAGAGAACTAAAAACAATCTATTAACAGTATCAGAGAAAGGTTTTACTTAACTGATTGCCCCTAGGGTTAGGGTTTGGGGTAGGGCTCTCGCTGAGCTCCTACCCCTTATCTCTGAAGGCACTTCAAAGTTATGGAAATGTCTGCAGCTGAAACTGCATTAGGAGGTGGCAGCTGAGAGCATTGTGTCAGCAGCACCTGCAGGAGGCATCTTCACCTTTATGTCCTGTACACACACACACTTGATATTCCTTCAGCCACTGAGAACAAGTGCAAGGTACACCCTAAGAGGCTGTGTTTCCCTTTGCAGGAAGCCAAACTGTAACTACAAGCACACAGTGGGAATTTCCCCAGGTTCTGCAGCAGCCTGCTGGCTTCTTCCATCATTTTGAAGACTGATGTTCCCAAACCGCATTTCTCTACAAGAAATGCAGAAACCACCCAGCATCACTGACTGTGAAGGCCAGTAAGGAGCACATCCATCCTCCTCAGAGCAGTGGCACTGTATGTCTGTGGCAGGGGAACCACCAGAGAGCCACCACAGCACTGATGGTGCTCTGCCTTTCACAGCCATCAACTGCTCCTACACTCCCTTCACACCAGTACCGCACAGAACCCATCCTACAAATGCCTTCACACAGATACTTTATATGCTTCCTTGTCCTTTAAAACCTCTCAGCCGTGAGATGCATACAGATTTGTTACTTTTCAGCCACACAAATAGCAAAACAAGTGCATGAGTACCCGATACAGGTACAACCAGCTCCTGGCCATTCTTGTTGGTTTCCACCGTCTCTTTCAGCCCCTTCCCAAGCCTCTGCAGTGCACCCTATAGTCCTATGTGTAGGTCCAGGTGGTTCTGAGTCTCACGAGGCAGCATGGAAAGGACTGTGTCTCTTTGACCATCTCTGGCCCAGCAGCTCCCACGGCTGTCAGGGCTGCTTTAGTGACGTGGTGTTCTCTTCAGGTTCCCCTTTTTCATTCTGCTATTGCAACTCATGTAACTGTATAACTGTGTTATAAAACCTCAGAGCTGCTATAGATAGCAGGCAATATTCCACCAAGGCACTTACTTGGTTGAGGACACAGCACACAGCAGCTATCAGAACCTCATCCAGACCACAGCTGCTCCACACGGGTGTCCCTTGGCTTAGACACTGTTGACCTACAGCACTGTGAGAATAACCTTTTCACCAGCCTTTCTGGGCAAATGCTGGCAAGGCCAAGCCACCCAACACAACAAAGGGTTTAACACATTACTTTCAGCACAAGAATCAGTTCCTCAGAAACATGGATAAGTAACGCTGCGGACCAAAACAGCAACTCCAGATCTGTTTCTTGAAGACACGCAGCTCCCGTTCCTCTCAGGAAGGTGTTTTCTGCTTGGCAAGGATTGAAGCAGTGCTCTATGGCAACCTACAAGAGAATCTTCAAGAGAACTCGGGACATGGGTCAATGCTGCAGACATCAGTAGTTTATTGGTATGTTCATTCAAAACACATTCAGAATGGAAACTTAAAAATACTTTCCACCTGCAACAATTAAACTAGAATCTACGAGCATATAATGCTTGACACATTACAGCAAAGAGGATGGTAATTCACTGTTGTAGAACTATAAAGCCAGAATGGTCAGCCAAGTTGGTCAAAATAGAACCATAATGACAAAACACTCCCACTATCCACAAACCAGCAACAAACAGCAATGGTCAGCAAATCCCTTCCTTTGCTCAACGAGGTACATTTACTATAAAGAGGGTCAAAAACACTTAAAGAGTCCATAGTACAGCGATGAACTGTCACCACGTAAACTTCCCCAGATGATGTTCCAATCGTTGCTCATGTCATTTACACAAGAAGCAAGCCAGAAAACAGAATGGCTCTTAATACTCCTTTTTGTTGTTGTTACTCAGATTATCCCCAGTGCTATTTGCCATACAAATGAAACGGGTGGCAGCAAAACACCAAAAGGAAAAAAAATAAGAAAAAAATCCCTACACAAAACACAGCATTGGCAAACTGCTAACTCAAGGCAGCAATTTGTCCAAAGGCTTCGAACACAAGTAGAGCTGCGTGCCGAGCAGTTCAAGTACTACAGGTTTCCAGGTAACAGCTGAACATGTCAAAGACTCCCAATGAAAAACTGAAATGCAAAAAAAGAAAAAAAAAAAAAGGAGACAAGAAATGTGCCTCAGATAAAAAAAAAGTTCATGAAGGTAGTGCAAGACATATCATCATGCACAGAAGACCTCGGGTCTGGGAGAAAACACTGCCTGAAGTAGAAGCAAAACAAGTGCAAAATCTCCCAGCTGACTTGAAAACAGCAAGGGATCACATAATCGAGGGGCAGACCGACGCTATGCCTTGTCTGCTTTTGCTTCAGACTGCTGTTTTTTGAGGTCTTCCATGTTTAGAAGCAGCTTTAAGTGGTCACGCTCTCACACAGACTCGCATCAAACACCCCCCCTTTCACTCTGACGCACAGGAGCCTACTGCCTGCCCCAGCACCGAGCCCAGACGCAGCGCCCGCTGCGGCTGATGGGAACGCGCTCCTGAACGCCATCCGGAAACAGACCTCTCAACCTGGAAAACTCACACTTGAAACCGAAGGAGACGACGTCTCTTTCCCCTCCTTTAGTCCAGAGCCACAGCGTCAACTTCAGCTGAGAGTTATGTGCAAAAATGAGTTTTAAAAAAAGCGCAACTGGAAAACGCAAATGCTCAAGAACCGCTGTGGTGTTCTCTGAAAATTGCAGTATCCGCATTGATATGCTCACCAGTACAAGGGACACTCAGTTCTACTCATCATGAGCTGGCCGTAAGCGTTCATCATTCCAAACTGGCTTCTGAAATGTCCCAGAGAGCTCTCACTCCGTTCCTTACGTTCGACATTGCTTAAAGAGAAGAGACAACCTGGAGACTACTAGATGCCTTCTTCCTCCCTTCCCCCCCACTGCAAAAGAACAGACGAACTTGTTAATTGAAGAGCAAGGTGGACGGTAATTTCAGCAACGTTTACTGATTGACACATACTGCAATTTTTAATACATTTTTTCCATGATTTTTTTCTCAGATGCGTTGCAGCCGATTGGCTTTGCAGCACAGTAGTTCATACACTACACTGTACAAAATCACCAGCGAGACTGGAATGATGTATTCATAGAAGGCACCATCATGCTTGTTACATTGCCAGAGAACTCAAATACAGTCAAGACAATTTTCACCGTACAATGCTTATCGAAGGGGGAAGGGGAAGGAGGAGTGTGTTGAGCAGCCATCCCTGTATGAAGAGGGGCAGATAGAAAAATCTGACGTGAGCTATCAAACTCATTAAGTACTCAGGACTACGCCTTCAAAACTCTAGGTTCTGTTTAGTTTACGGCTAAATGGATTCCTTCTGGAATGAACTCGTAGTCTTGTTAAGGTTTGTGTGTGTGCATATGTTGGTCACAGCAAGCAGGTTGGATGCCCGCACCGTTTCACAAGCTATTCTGTCTGAGTAAGAGAAAGGTTTTTTTTTTTCCTCCGATGCCTCCTGCAGATGTCAACACACGAGTTCAGAGTACCCAGTAGTGCATTTTGATGAGTGCGTAAACAAGAGTTCGTTTGGAGCCAAGTGTTCTAAAAAAAAAACGAGAAAAAAAAAAGGCAAGCTTCTCCGATTGCACAAATTGCACTATTTGTGTTTCCAACAGTAACAGGCAGAAACAGTAACACTTACACAAAATGTGCAGCAGAGGGCTTTGACTGCAAGGACCTGAATTTTATTGGGCATGTCCTTCAGTTCACTTTTGTTGCAGATAGTTTACTGTTTTGTTGGTTGGGTTTTTTTTTTTGTAAATCTTTCCAGTCCTCAATTCTCCAAGTCTACATTTATAAATTAACAGCGTGACTTCTGTTGTGAAACTGGGGAAAGAACATCCACTTTAATTTAAACCGGAAACCAAAGGATGCTTTCACATCAAAGAAATGATCAGAAGGGCGGTGTCACATTCCAAAGCCAAAAGAAATGAACAAGAATGCAAACACGACGGATGATGTACCACTGCCAGGATCGTCTGCCTGCGGTGGAGTTCAGCGACGCTGGCCCGTGAAGCGCCCTTCCATCTGCCCGCTGCCTCGTCCAGAGCCGAGCTTCTGCGCCATGCCACCTCTTGGAGGGGGTCCTCGTCCATCGCGGTCACGCATCATGCCACCACCCACTATTCCACGGGGACCCCCGGGGCCTCTATCATTGCGCCGGATATCCCTACGGTCATCACCTCCGCCTCGGGTCTCTCTCTCACGAGCAGCTCTTGTTTTTTTCTCTTCCACGTTCAAGCGCACCTCACCCCGGAACATAATGGGCTTACAGGGAAAACGTTCAAGGCACACATTAGTCACCAGTTCACAACACCCATTTATACAACGAATAGAAAACACCACGTTCACTGCATGCCTCAGGCTGCCCTCACACGTCAGGCACAAAAGAGAACAGTTCCCTGCAACACATAACCTCAGCTCTAACTGTCTGCAGTAAATGGAACACCACTCTTAATTCACCGGTATGTGAGGAATTAAAACGTCTTTAAATAAGAGTAGGCATCATCCTCGGCCTTTTAACTTCTGGTTTTTGTCTTTCCACCTCAGAGTTCAAGAACCTGGCAGACTGGTTTAGCTCACAGATGCTACAAAGGAGAACTCATCACCAGTTCCTCAAGCCACAGCTGCAAGTAACCATGCTCCTTTTTCTCAGCCCCAGGAATAAACGGGAGCAGACCACACTATGTGGGCATTAGGGCATTCAGCCCACCCATGCCAATACTTACTTTTGCAACCAGAATTCTCTGGACTGGTTCAGAATCATCAAATACCACAAAGCCAAAATTGGGCAGTTTTCCTCCAACTCCTTTTGTGTTGATGCGGAGTTCGACCACATTTCCAAAGCCTGCAGAAAGGGAAAAGCCACATGAACAAAACCCATAATATCAGATCTGCTGCTTTCTGCTTCTTCTCAGCCAACGCCATGAACGAGCTCCTTGGTGAGGCCACAGGTGAACGCTACGTGCTGTCCAACACAGCACATCTGTTTTGTTCCTTAGTCTTAGTTGGTACTTACTCATGAAGAACTCTTTCAGTTCGCTCTCGTCAATGTCATGTGGCAAGTTCCCAACAAACAACTGGTGGCTGTCTGGGTAGCGGATTATTCGTCGATTGTCCGACTCATTCTGCTCCACATCCCCTCTCCCTGAGTCAGAGGAAAGAAGAAAGCAGAGACACTGCAGTTAGAAGTAGCGCACAGGCTCCAACACACTCACCTTTGATTAGCACCAAGCACATGACTCAAAACCTTCTGTATCTTATTCTGAAGAGGAGCTTTGTACTTTCATAATGTACTTAAAAAAACAAACAAACAACTCCTGTATTTAAGTCACCTCTTTACCAATTCCTTCGCATAACAACGGTACCTTTATTTTGTACTCAAGAGTCCTGCTTCTAGTTCTCTCTTTTATCTTCCTATCCCAAACAGAAGTGAGAATCCGTAACCTCTTCACCTCAGCTGAAGTACTTTTAGCAGCAGAAAAGGCTGCTCACAGACCTACTTTGAAGATGTGATCATAGAGCAAGATCTCTACCATCAGTTCACTGAGATCTCATCTCTCCCCCCCACCACCCACCTGGCAAGATCACAATTAAAGGACTCATGCCCTGGCACACACTGCATGATTTACATTACGCTTTTGTAGCATTCACATCCAAGAGCAGAAAAAATGTAGATGTGCAACTTGATTTAGCCACAGGTTGCATTTTTCACTCCCTGCTGTACATTACACATTGACGGAAAAAAAAACCAAAAAAGAAAATAAAAGGGATATTAACTTGTAGCATATGTTATGGTTCTTCTTGGTGCCTTAAATCCTTTCAGTTCAGCACTGCTCCCATGTGAGGAAATGCCTGCAATGATCAAAGCCCAAAGGAAAAAGCACTTCGAAGCCTGATCTTGGTCAAGGTTAGAGGCACTCTCACTGAACACCTGTTAGACCAAACGAATCAGAGCTGGTAGAGAAGCTTACACTGCTGAGGCTTAACCACTGCTGCTTGCAATGCTTTGCAAGCTCCTGACAACTTTTTGCTAACATCTGGAATAATCACAAACATCACTCTCTCCCTTGCAACTCGCAACTCATATGCATATGTACCCTCATTAGCTACTTAACCACCCATGATTCTGGCCTGGGGCTGAGTATTTCTTGTCCACAACTGAGCACAGGTTACGAAGTGTCCAGGTCAGGCTGATGAGTGCCACTCAGAACACACTCTTCTTCCAATACCACTTTTAATACTGTCAAATCACAGGCAACTTTGCTAGCAAAGCCACCCATGGATTTGGATACTGTGTAGCAGACAGGGAATTTAGAATTGTGGCTGCTAATAGGTGAGGACAAACACAAGGCAGTCAAACCCAGAACAGGCAGTTAAGCAAGATGGAAAAATACGTGCACAATTATTAACTGATTGAGGCCAAGATGGTTTGAAGGTTTTCTTCTAAAACAAAGAGCACTGTAGCCACTTAAGAGCTTTAACTTCCAGTACTCAACAAACATCAAGGTACTCAGGGGAGAAAAAAAAATAATTTCCAGAATATCTTTTCAGAACTGTATTGAATGACACAGAAGGTATGCCAGCACATAAGTGAGTAGTCAGGCTATTAAAAAACAATTCAGTAAAACAGAGGATTGGAAATAATCACAGAACTGTAGGGGTTGGAAGGGACCTCGAGAGATCACCTATTCCAACCCTCTCGCCAAAGCAGGCTCCCCAGACCAGGCTGCACAGGTAGCCATCCAAGCAGGTCTTCAATAATGCCTCAATTCTGCATCAAATCAACCCCACCTCAGAATCATTTTCACTATTTCTAGTTGAAGATGGGAGGAACGAAGAGTTCATGATCAGTCAAGTACAACACAGTTAAAGATCCCTCAAGGAGACACCTCTCCTACCCAGCCCCACAATGCCTCATGAGCTGACCTGGTCGAGGTCCACGGGGTGGAAAGCCTGGTCGTTCCCTTGGGCGCTGCTCACGCACGCGAGGAGGCTGAGACTGAGCTTCAGGTTTTGTTTCAACTCTTGGCTGAAACAGGAGGAGAACAGCTAGCATTCAGTATCGTCTATTAAAGAAAATTCCCATCAAAAAATAAACCAAAAACAAGGACAAGACATAAGAAAATGGCATGCAGAAAATGAACTCTAAGATATACAGTCATGTAAATGTGTTTGGGAATACATTCTTTCATCTCTATAAATTCCTCTGTACCAATCCAGGACTGTAGTGGTCAATACATCTGCTAAAAGGTGCAAAGCAAACATCTCTCAATCAGAATATCTCCCCAAAGCATGTCTAATGCTTATTTTCCAGGTGTAATCAGGCACTAAGACCCCAGGCACCCTGTGATTCATGAGTCCATCGACCTGAATGGAATAGATCAGATACAGCTTCTTCATGCCAAGCTCATGCTTCAAGGGCTGGGAGGTAGCTCAAGACTGACACAGAGATGGACAACAGCATTGTCTGTCTGAGTCTCTGAGGAACTCACCCTAGAGTGCAGAAAAATTAAGGAAACTACCAAAAGAAAGGAGAGGGGAAAAGTAAAAGGAAACAAAAAGCAGCACCATCTGAAGCACTGTAAGGATTTATGATGCCATATAGCCACTGGATAGCAATTGGTCCAGTCAGCCTGCTGAAGATGTTATTCAACTTTCCTAATTTTGAGATGATGCACAAAGTACACCCAATTCTCGGGAACTAGAACACACATCACACTTTTGCAAGCAAAAAATACTTTTAAAGATAGTTTGAGAGACAAAACCTTCAGAAATGTTTCTCTAAGAACCCAGCAGCAGCTGTGCACAAACTGAAATTAAATGCTGTACTTTGTTTCAGTATCCAGCAGTCTACTTTATCTTTAGAAAATATAGATTTTTCTATATTAGAATCCTTAGAAACATGAGGGTAAGCACTGGCTTCAGAGGAAGATGATTACAGACAAGGACAATGGGCTGGAAGGCCCTGACTGCTGCAGGAAAGTTTGTCATGAATCTCCCTTATCTTCCTTTGAGGACCCAGAACATTTGCTAAGTCTCCAATGTCCTGCTAAATCCCACATACTGCCAACCTGTACTCACCTGTCCTGCATTTCACCCAACTTCTCATCTATCGTGCACTCTCTCCCACTTGAGCAGTGCACATCATTTGGTCCTTTCTAATTGGTACCATCAGTTTTTACAGAGTTCTCTGACACTGCTTTAAGGGGAAGAAGCAAGCAGTAGGAATTTGTAACTCGAATTGGACACAAAGCCAATAGAATCAGGATAAAGGAACCACCAACCTCGCCTTCTGGGCCTTTGAGAACGTGAAGGAGAAGATAACTCCATTATCCCCTGGAGCTCACACAGGGAAGGTAAGAGACTTCTTTATGTTACAGCAATGCAACTGGCAGTGATAGCCAAACCAGCCAAAAATTTTGGAGCTGAATATCCCTCTGTTGGAGAGGAAGAAGGGATAGACAGAGCAAGAGAAGAGGAGGCTCTGAAGGCTGAGACAATGCCATCTTTCATACTTTATGAGGTTTAAAAGCTTTTCTGCAGTGAGTTGCCTCCCACAACAGAAGCACACACATGCAAAGAACCAACCAGCTGAACAAAGGAAAAACACCACCATACAAGATCCATTGCCTCACTCACATCACGGCAGCTAGTTTAGAAACACCCTTCTGACTGCAGCTGCACCACCTCTAAGGTGAACATGGACAGCAGAACGCACTGAGGGCCACTCATTCATCACTGCCCTAAAGGTCTAATAAATTTTATACTATAAACATGCTAAAGCTTGGAGCCTTCTAAAACATGGAAAGATAGAGCAGCTTTCAGCTCCCTTTCCTCCCTTAGATCTGGGCCCAGAAAACTCACATTAGCCTTAAAACATGCAAGACTTAAAGCCTAGTTCTATCTCACACACAAACCCCTCTGCAGGAGGGTCTATCCAAAGTCTGAACACTTTTAAGGTGATGAAGTAATGTAGCCTCTAAACAGATCCTTCCCTGCTCTCATCATTCCCCAAGATAGAGCCAGGAAGCACCCTGCCTGTACTGCCCTCTGGGATGGTCAGTGAACTAATGCACATGTAAAGGCAAAATACCTGACAGCACCATAAAAGTTCAGCAATGAGGGACGAAGTGGAGCGATGTTGGAGAAACAGGTAGAAAGAACAGTCCAAACTGCTCTGTGATATCATGATGCTGGGTAAGAAGAGCATCTCAAGGGAGCTACCCACCCACTGCTGCAGTCTATGTCCCTGTTTTGCGCACAGCATCTGACATGGATGAATCTGAGAGGATGGGGAAGTGCTACCACTGATTTGTAATCCCTTGAAGAAACTGTTAAAAGGTCTTTCCACAATCTTTCTGTAAACTGTACCCAAAAAGCATGCAAACAAATGAGCTAAGAGCAAACTCATTCCACCTCCAGAAGAGAAACTTCTGCAACTTTCACGCAGACCTCCTTCAACATGAGGTCAGAGCAAAAGTAATAAAAATGTGCAGAACACGATAAATTACAGAAGGAGCAGAAGAATTTAAGGGACATTGATGATATGTGCTCTAGTTTCTTGCACAGATATTTTAAAATGCTTCTTGCAGCCATATTATAAAAACCGACCCTCTCCGCCGCAAATAAGTCATTGCTACAACAACACATCTGGTTTTGCTTAAGGAAAATCCATTCTGTATGAAAACAAACACCACTTCTACTGCTCTGATTCCACCTGAACAACTCAAGGCTCTTCTGAATCTGATGAGATAGGCTTTCCAACTCATTGCACAGCCATCACTTGTTTTCTACGACAGCCCCGGAGGATCAGAAGCGGCACCACACAAGAGTTTGGTTTTATGTTTTCTGTTTGAAAAAATACATTTAGCTTAAGGGTACTCCTAGAAGGATCTGTCTCTGTCAGTAAGAAATAGAAGAACTCGGTGCAAAAACAGCAGCTGCCATAACCGCTCTACTGAAATTACAGTCATCGTAAAGCACTGGACATGAGTACCACAGCATACAGTGCTCCTGGAGTACCACGTTGGTAGGAAAGATTAAAGCACATTGCTTATTTGGAGAATTCTGTATGGATGGAGGCAAATGAACTCAGAGCATCTCACAAGCTTGGAATGTGCAGAACATGAGCTACTGCCTGGTCAAACATTCTCTCCTCTCTCCCTTCCTCCCCAGCTAGGAATAGGAAGACAGCACTGTCCCAGACAGAACATGTGAACCCTTCAAACCCCCCACACAGTCATAAGTTGGTACAGGGTTCTGCAACAAATTAATAATGTATGGATAATGGAGTCCAGAATACTTCCGTAGACAATACCTCTTCAAGACAAACTTGTGTCTTCTCAACAAGCATGCACTCTCTTTGACTGCTGGGGCACTTCTGCTGAAGAAACCCCCCCTTTCACACACACTTTAGGAAATAACTGCTATGGGGGTAGTTGCTCAAGTTTTGATTTTTTTTTTTTTTCAAATCATATCCCAGTAAGATAGGTCAAAAAAAGTAAAAAGAAAAATCAGCAGTGATTTCCTGTTTCCACGTGAGCAGTTTTTAACATTACCATGGTTACACTCAAAGTTACACCTGTTACGAGTATGTATGTGCTTTCCAGTTTACAGCAAGGTGAACACATTCACATTTAAGACAATCAATTTGTGCAATGAAAGTTAAACAAATCGATCTGTTAATTGAAAAACGGAAGCAGTTTGCAGAAGTAATGAGACAATCCAAGGTGTTCACAGATGGGTTACCTGTGAGACCGGTGCTTTAACATGGGGCGGAATTCCAGAGGAGGAAACAGTACCACTAGGAGGCAGGTTTTTACTGGTCACTGAAGCCCAAGAGAAAGCCTGCAGGAAATGCAACAAACCTAGGCTACTCATCATGGCAAACCACTGACATTCCTACAGGGAAATCTGTCTGCTGAAAACATGCTTATGGTTCATAGCTGACTACTTAAAGTTACAAAGATATAGCAGGATTTGCAGTTCAAGCCATTTGTGGACTCCAACAGTACAGAGCAGGGTGTGTAGCTCTCTCTCCCACTATTGAAACAAGCTGGGCTCACTCAGCATCCCCAACTCACTGCTTTCCTTGGTGTAATCACACCTAGCACTGACAACCCTGCAATGTTCAGTGTCTTCAGCACAAAGGAAGAGAGCGGATGCCAGAAGTTAGAAATAAAAACAGCAAAGAGAAACAGGATTGAAAAGATCCAGGAGACTGATGTTGGAGCTAGAGAATGACCTATCTCCAGCTGTCATCCACTCCTCCCATCTTTTTCAGCTACCTCCATGTTACCATATCAAATGACGCATGGCACTTCTTAAAATGAGGCATCTTGCTTCTAAGAGAGACAGTCAAAGCCCTCATTCCTTTTTTTTAAGCTATACTGCGGGTCACTTTCCAAGTGCCAACGCATCATGGTGGGTTTTTTTCTTCTTTTTTAAGGAAGAGCAATGCTTCCCATTGCATGAATTCTAAATTGGTGGTGGTTTGGGGTGTTTTTTTTTTTTAATATATCTTAACTACACATTTAAAAAGGTTAACACATGCATAAAACCACACACACACTTTACAGAGCATTACATCACTAATACATAACCTGAACAGCATTGAAGAACTACATTTTGGTGAAATTTCACGGATTTTAAACTGAAGGTTCAAGTCTAGCAGTTCAGGCCTTTCAAAATGACTAAGTTCAGATCCAAGCCTCCTGGCTTACCATCTGCACCAAGAAGCACAGATACATCTTTTAACTGACCTTTGGTGGTTCTTGGGGTAGTGAAACAGGTTCTACAGGAGGTGGAGAAGGAGACTTCTCTTCCAGCTCCTCAAGAGCCTTTTCTTCTACTTCAGTCTTCAGCTCCTCAGGTTTTGTTTCTGATTCCAATTCCGGCTCAGGCTCATGAGACGATTCTTCCAGTGCCTCCTCGATACCATTGCTACAATGGACAAATGCATTTTATGCAGCTTTTCAATTGTTTCCTTCTTATGGCTTTTTTTTAATTTTTAAGTTATACAATGGTAATGACTGATCTGTCAATGATTGGTTTTCTAGTTGCTACCATATGGTATTTTCGTACACGATATCACAATAAGTTAAGCTGTACTCTTAGAGTTGCATACTAAACCAGATTTTATTTCTGCTTAAGTAAGGACGTTTTACAGTTTTCTGCTAGGAATCTGAAAATTAGACAAAGAAACCCTCAAAGGAATAGATGATGAGCTCAGGAACTACTTCTCTTAATGAGGAAACCAGACAGTCAGTTCTGGCCCTTTAATAGCAATGCCTATGTTTTTTAAAAAACACTTAAAAAAAAAGTCTATTCTTCCAGGGCAACTGTACAGCCACGTATCAAAAACTACTTCTCCCTGTCAGTTTCAAGCACCAGCTAAATTGAGGAGTAACATGCCATTAACCACTCTCTCATTAAAATATCTGTTCATATAGACTATCATAACAAATCACTATTGTGAGCTTACACAACTATAACTACAATAAGTATGTCCATAAACACCATTACTGCCTTTTCATCTTAATCTGAAACTAGAAGTGAAAATAACAGACGTGGAACCTCCCCTCCTTTTTCTCTCCAGTCACAAACCAGCATTTCAAAAGTGACGCTGACACAGCATAAATCCATATCAGTTTAAGTGTAGTTTCCTAAAGTACCTGCTAAGCCACATCCAAAGTCTGAATCCAAAGCAATTCTGTTGGTTTTTACTTTAGAAAGCAATGCCATAATGAAATGCCCTTCTTACGTGACAGGATGATTTTCATAGTAAGTACTGCTTGCATTTTCTTGCACAGGTTCAGGTGATGGCTGCCTTTCCTCCTGTTCTTCCTCCACCTCCTCTTCAGACTCTAACACGAAAGAAAGAAATGAAAGAATTCCTTGAGCACCTCTGCAAGCATACACAAGCCCCACCTACAGTATAAGCATGCTGAACGGGTAGTAAAACAAAATCATATGTCATCAACAACATAAGGCAAAACGAGCTGAGAAGAAAATGAGAGCCTTCTATTCTTAAAAAAAAAAAAACAACTCAATTTCTTACTGTTTTCACAAACATGACATTTCATAATTGAAACATCAGTTAAATTTTATCCAAAACATTCTGCCTACAAATTTGATTGACCACAGAAATTCAGTCTACTAAACAACGCTCAGATGCAGCAAAGCTACTACTGCTCACTACAACCCTTCTTCACCAAGTCTCATCCACACCAAAAGGCAGTGTAGTCCACAAGGAAATATAAGACCTCAACTTTCCAGTGTTGAAGACAGCAGATAGTCCCAATAACATCAACTACACTCTCCCTTAGCCACCTCCCAGTGTACTATGCCACACAAGAACAGATTAGTTTGCATATTTCCTTGTTCTCCAAACACTCTGAAAGACAGGCATTAGAGGAACAAGTCAACTCTACATCACAAATAAGTTCTTCTCACCTTCGTCAAGTTCCCCTTCAGAATCCCCAAATACTTCATCTTCATACCTGAAGATATCGTTATGTACATAGAACTTGTTTGGAACAGAACCCTATAAAAGAGCAACACACTTTGTTGTACATATGATGCATTAGCACTCAGCAATACGTATGGCGTGGAGATTTAAGCTTTGGGGCACACGCATTTGAAGTTAAATGTGATCTTACAGCTACTTACCTCTGGAGCAAGTACAAAGGTCTGCATGAACTTCCTCATGGGCTGCCCGTTGTTGGACAGCTCCCCCATGACCTGCACCACCACTCCATCGCTCAGAGTGGCATGAGCATCCACATGGCGAATCTTGGTGTGGCACTCACTGAACTGCAATGACATCACCTTCTTGTGTATCTCCTGGAAACAGACAGTTATATCTTAGCTACACTGAGCCTTATACACAACTTTACATCTTACGAACACCCAAGTCTCAACTAACAGAAATAGCTCCCCACTGAAGCCCTAAAGGTAAGTGCACGAATCCAGGAATGCCCTTCACTGAGAAGAGTCTCCCTGAGCTCTGGGAACTGTAAGTTTGCTGTGATTATTCAAATACTGTTCAAAGGAGCAAGGTTACCCTTCCTAAATATATTTTCTGCATCTGGATGCAAGATATATCAAGCATAACCCACAGTAACAGCAGCAGCAATGAAGGAAGAAAGGCCATAAAAGATTCATATAGGTGTCTGAACAGGAGGCACTATGGCAACGTGCTATTTCCCAGATAGGAGGGTCAAACAAATTGTTTAAAAATTAAAAGCTACATTAAGTTCAGAACATTAGTGAAGACTTCAGGCCCAACATTGATACGTACAGCTTGGCCATATACTGCTTCTTGTGGCTTCCCACTAGCATCCAGTCCCCCATGGACATAAGAAGAATTCCTGCCATAAAACCTGCAAATGAAAAGATGGTAAAGGTGGTATCAATTACATAAATAAATAAAAAGTAAAAACAAGAGCCCAAACCAACAAGTGTTTTAGCCACCATTTACAGATATCAAGACATTTGGAATTTCAGCATGAACAATTGAAGATATGGTCTCCAATTCTAAGGTTCCAAGAAAACTGAAAAAAAAAAAGCCAAGGTTAATATTCAGCAGTCTGATTTGCCCAGTATAACTGCAGTGGCTATTTGGACTTGGGGTTCCCCAAACATTAAAACCTGTGGTAAAGCCAAGCTTTCCTCTACACTACTTACAATAAGGTAACAAATGTTATTTGTGCTTTTTGCACAATGTACAATAATCGAAGCACCACTTCTAACCACCCCCAGTTTAACTTCCAGCACAAAGCCCACATTCTGTATTTACGCCACCCAGCTAGCAGCAGTGGTTTTTCCATCTTGCATAGAAAATATGCCTACTGAGCTCTTAAACCAATAAAAAACAAAAATGAAAATCAGTTCTTGACTCAATTCTGGATTTACTTTCAAAACTACTTCCCCTACCCTCTGTATCTTATACTTGCTTTCAATATTTTTCTTACATTTCAGGGTTATTTTTGCACCCTCTTTCCACTTCCAAGTTTTGAGTCTTGAAACACCTAAGTTACATTTTGCATTTTTACTTCCAGCTTATAAAGCACGAGACAAATGCTTAATATCTGTAAGTTTACATTAATAGCAAAGAAGGCAACAACAGAATGTTGCATTTCATTTTGAATCAAGCTTTGCCTCGGGAACGACTGTGGTGAGGACTCAAGAACATGAGAACATGCACATTTGCCATTTCTAGTTATATCCCACTAACCCAAAAAACTCCTTCCAGTTTCCATTTCCTACAAATGCCAGGCCAAGATTACAACTGCCCTTAGAGTCCAAAAAGACACTGGAATATATCAAACTATTTTATTTGGTACCAGCTGCAAAAGCCTGCCTTTGAGCATGCTCTGGCACTTTCCAACAGTGAATAAAAATAAAGGTTCAGCTGAATCAGCATGCAAGCAGACTGGAAGTCATCCTTTGACTCTCTAATGGTCAGCCTAAAGGGTAGTGATGCCATACAAATGCCATCAAACACGGCAAACTCCTAGAACCTGTGTGCGCCCCTCAATAAGCTTTGGAAAATGACAGGTGATAGACATTTGGTGTATTTCTCTTGAAGGATAACTCAAGAGCACTAACACTTGCTGCAAAATCTCTTAACTCACTGCAAGAATTAATCCTTTTTCTTTCACCATCAGGTTCTGGGAAAGTCATTAATCCATAACGTTTCTGTAGCAATGAGTGAGGTGTTGCTTGGACTTACAGCAGGAGGAAGATCAGAAAGAAGGTGCCCTCTTAGAGCATCATTCATACACAAAATGTGGTCAATAAACACAACAGGTGAATGCTCTCAACATGCTGAGTGTCTCCACAGATGCTCTTTTGCCTCACGTGGCATAAGATTTGTAGCAGACTGCACCCTTAACTGGAAGCATCATCCCACAGCAAAAGTGTACCAGGAACAACAGCTCTGTGTTAGCTCACGTAGCAGGTGTTAATATCAATGTAATGGAACTAACATTGCATTAAAGGAGAAGCAAAGACAAACATGAAATAGCTGCCTGCTCTTCAGCTGAAGCAGCCAGAAAGGAAAAACACAACAGCAGTATTTTGCTTTATAAATCAAACCACACGTTCTTCTCCTCCTAGTCCTGCTGAGGTTACAATTGTTATCACTACAGTTAAATGCTCTTGCCAACAAAACAGACTACTCCTGATAGCAAGTTTGAGGTATGAGTGATTTACCCCTATATTCAATTGTCACTGAAACAAAAACGCTACAGAAGAGAAAGGGCAATCTCCCAGTACAACTAATAGAATTCTCCTTACACCTTCTGTACTAAGCTGTAAAGCATAGCACAAACACCTGAACTGCTCTTTTACGTCTCTCTATGCCCTCTCCCATCTGGGGAGAAGCCCCAGAAATGACACTTACATAAAGAATGCAACCTCTGGATAAGAGAGAACTGCAAGTTCATACACAGGTACCAATGTGTGACATGCATATATCTGTCAGTTGCTTGTTGGACCCAACTCTTTTGTTGAAGTGTTGGGGCAAGGAACATATCTGCAATTAGTGAAAATGCTGCTTGCGTGTCCGGTTAGACTACACAGCATAATACCTGGAAACATCTTGCTCAGGCAATCCTATACCTTAAGACCTACAAGCAACATTATTTCACAGCAGCTCAGTGATTTAAATAAAAATGATACCATCCATTTTCCCTATCTCACAGCTCCAGATGAAAAGAGGTATTATTCAACCAGGATGAACTCTTCAGCTACCATCAGGAAGCTCTAACTTCTTCAATGCTTCCATTTCTCCACAACCAACCTGATGTCAAGTTCTGAGAGGCAATCCAAGCAGCAACTGCTCTAAAAACAGCAGCATCAACAAATGCTGGCAAAGCTAACTTCACCTTTAGTTATCAGCTGCTCAGAATCCAAATGTGGAAATGCAAAATCTTAAGTGACAAACTGTATACAGGCAATCAGAGCCATAAAAAGAAGGAACACACCCAGAGCACCACTGAAAAAGTGGGCACAGGTAAACAAAAATTCTGTATTTGTCAACGCCTGCTATACTTAGATCTCAAACCATGACCTGGACAAAAACTTCTCAGCAGTAATACAAAATTCAGCATTCTGAATTGTCTCAGATGCAGCACACAGCTGATACTTTTTTTTGTTTGTTTTTTTTAAATAACATTGTTTCTCTGATGCCTCCACTGAGGCACCATACCAGCTGAGAAACAGCACACTTCTCAAGTCAGGAAATACGTTGAGAACAACCATACATTCTTATAAACACATCTGCTTCTGGAATCTAAAGGCTTCTTCTGTGAGATGTTTTCCAAGAACCCAAAAGTTAATCAGGTCAATTTCCTGCCACACTCAGAAACCACTGCGTATGATTTTCAATGAAGAGCACATGTTTCTGTTCAAAACCATTGGTTACCGTGTTGTGTCAGTGTTACCTGTGGAGGAAGTCGGGAGCTTTATTGAGCAGAGTGTAGTACTGTCTGACGAACTCCCGCCCTACAAGCAGGGGACTGGGCTTCTCCATCACCATTTCTTTGGTACACAGGGTCGAATGCTGCAATTAAAAATAGTTCTGTTAGTTTGAAGACAACCCCATATATTATAATGACCTCATAAAAGGATGAGCATAGTGATATTAGAAGGGAAACAATTATGTGAACAGGAACTTGAATTCGAGATTCACCCCCAGCATCCCTCAGATTAAATATACGTCCATTGGAGTAAATATAAAGTAAATTAGGAGCATCTAGCACTGTTTATTTAACTTTTGCCTATTAAACTGATGAATAGTTAGGAATTCCTAAGTTCAACAGCACTGCAAAACCAAAACCAATAGGCATTCCTTAGTTGGCTGCTGTCAATTCTTTATCTCAAAGCAGACCTGCTTTAAAATGCTGCCATGACACAAACAGAACAAAGACAGTAGCACCGATATTCTGAAGTTATGTCAGCTTAAGCACGTTCCCTGTAGACTAGAAAGTGAAACCACTATGTGCTAGGGGTGACCAAAGCATTGGTTCTGACCCCTCCCAGCTACCTCACTGGACGAGACAGCACAAGTAGCCAATATGTCCTTGGTTCTGTGCAGCACTGCTCTGCAATGAGCAAAACATCACTGCTTTATCAATGTTGTTTTCCTCCTAAAGCCACAACGGAGCACCATAGCACACATTAAGAAGAAAATCAGCTCATTCCCAGCTGAAACTAGAGGACACTCGTGCGTAGACCTTCCACATGCAATTTCTGCATGCTGGCTGCTGTTTTCACCTGGAAGCACGGCCTCATCACGGTATGCAGTGGGAATACATCTCCCACCCCAGTCCTCTGTTCTCCAGGCTGAAAGAGTCCAGCTCTCTGAGTTCTCTCAAGATATTCCAGTCCCCAACAACCTAAAATAAAGTTTCTGTTTTCTTATGAAAATAACCTCAGCTCAGCAATCAAAACCATGGGCCTTGTAAAGGGCTGCTCCCATCACAGCTTCCCAAAGACAGAAAGCACACAAGGAGAAATTTAGAAATTAACTTCAGCTCAAAAGAGCCAGTAATTAAAGGTGAAATGCACACAGGAATATCACAAACATATCAGATCCTGCACTAGTGGGACCTTACAAAACCAAAACAAAACACCCAAATACTTTTGCTCATGAACTATTAAAATAATCTCAACTCAAGCCACAAACAGGACCACAGACTGTTACCAAACATCATGAGTCAGAACTACCCTCAAAGCAATGGTCTCAGAAACTCACACATGTTCTCAATCTGGAGATAAGAAATCAGAAAACTTATATGGGCTTATCCAAGATTTTTGAACACAACCCTCCAAGACTCCAGAACACAGAATCAACTTGGACTTGTGGGAGCCCAAAGATGACAATTATTTTTAGGTCTAATTATCAAAATTATTTCCAAGAATACTACAGACCATCACAGGCTCAAGCTGTGCCCACGCTCAAAGCAGAATCTGCAAAGAAGCTCAATGTTAACCATGGAAGGATCTTCCCGACCTAACTCAAAACAGCAACAGCACAAGCATGGGAATTTTACTTAGAGCCCAACCTTATAACAGTAAATAAAAATTAAAGAAATAGGTGCCAACCCTTCTCTGCTGCCCTGTCCCCAAGGAGGTGCCATGATCACCACAAGCACTTTTGAGAAAACACAGGCACAGAACTTCCTAATTTCTTTTTTAAGTCAGAATGTATTAAAAAGCCAATCACAGCCAGCACACATCCCTATGAATATTAGCATTAAGCAAAGTACACATGTTAACAAATTGCTGCATACAGCATGGAGCACTGAAAACGCCTCCGGGTATAAAACACAATAACCTATGAGGGAGTTATTACACCACACCCGATCCTATCACACACAAGGTTTTCCTCATTGGAAGCTGTGCTATTTCAGGAAAGGCCACTGAAACCTTTCAGAAAACCCAAGAAAGACAAGTGCACAATAATCACAGACAGCTAACTCTTCCTGTACAACAAAGAGAAATGGGTTCACATGCTGCTGAGAGAGTACGTACCACCTCTGCCCACATTTCAAGCGGAAGGACCATTACATCACAGAATGTCAGTGTTTAACAGGATGCTTCTGCACAACTCTTCACCTGTTTCAGTATTATTTCCTGCACCACCTCTTCAAAGATCCTTATAGAGGTTCATTAAGCCTCTTCTGCCTCTAAGTCATTAGAAGGCAATTAAATAAAAAGGCAAGTACTGCTTGTTATTAATCAACATGAGACTCACGAACCCAGGTTTAATCAAGATTTACACCTTGATGTGTCCCAGGTAGTGCTGCACCTCCTCGGTGCCCAGGACCCAAGACCCAGCAGGCCTGGGGATTTGGGAGCTGAAAGCACCTGGAATATTTAAGCCAAAACATAAACTGCCCAAGTGCCAACAAAGGTGACTGCTGATCTGCATTAATTTGAACAGTCCAGACTGAAACCAGCAGTTATCTCTACGTTCTGCCAGGCACTAACAGAAGCCCCATACGCTCACATACTCTACAAAAACTCTTCTTCCAGTTTTGAGACACACACTTGCAACTCAAGGAATAACAATCTGAGCAATTTCTCACTGAAATAAAAGGAATTATATTTATATTTATATATTTTTTTAGATGAGCCTCAGCAGTCTTTGGGAAAATGTCTAAAAAAGAACTTATCACTGGAGATGCTGGAGTCTGTCCCGGCCAGAAAGAGAACACTGACACAGAGATAGCAGAAATAACATTCATTTGTTGATTTCATTACAGTGCAACTATTGTGCTACAAAACCCCCTTCTGCCACACACCTGACAAAAGCCACACAGCTAGAGCAGCACAACCACCCCCAGGTAACTGCCTGCAGGCAAGCCAACCCAGCAGCTAACACAGCAGCCCTAGCAGCTACCAAAGAAGCCCCAACTTACTGCACTTGTGCAGTACTGCCATTGCCTGTGCTATCAGCAAGGCACACTGAATCCACAGTGCGTTCCTGTGTCAAGGAAAACCACAGCCACACCACAGATCTTGTATCAGGCTGCAGGATGAGGACCCAACAAAACAAAAGATATTTTCTTCTGAATAACAACACTAACTACAAACGAAGGACAGCATTATCTTTATGACAGCAGCAAAGCTACATCTGGTAACATCCCTGTACAGGGTTTTTGCAGAGTTCTCTCAGCTCTGCAAAAAGCACCCTTTGATGACACTGTTAAGAGATAAAAGAATGAGACATAGCTGAGCTGGGACAAGTGTGCTCAAGTGCTTGACTATCATCAGCAGCAGTAATTGCTCAAGAGCACGCTGAATTAATGGCATGCATTCAGCCTGTAATCATCTTTCTGCACAAAACTTCCATTTATTAAACTGTTTGTTAATTCTTCATATAGAAAAGGAAAACAAAATATCTAAACAAAAACCCTACCATCCATCAGTTTGCAAGGGAAGGCAGCAGCAGCTTGCTTCTGAAGAAGTACAAAGGGGCACAAAGTGCAGAGCAGTGCCAACATCCACCAACATGGGTCTCACCTATCAGATCTTCCACATTAGAGAAGCTTTTGCTTTTCCTCAAAAAACAAGTTTCTGTTACAATTTTCTTTAGCATATAGAAGCAGCAGTGTAGGTAGGTTATGGAGGTGACATGGCTAGGAGAGCCAGGCCTCATGATTTGCTTTATTAAAAAAAGAATATATATATACAAGCAAATTAACATTTTTGATATATTGACAGGCAAGTTTCATCCTCCACACTGACTACAACAATTCTTCCATGACTAAAGGTACACGGCTACAGAGCTACAGCTTCACAAGTATCTGCAGCAGCATGGTTTGTTCTTGCATTCAGATGTCTGCAGCTTGTGCCAAGACTGATTATCAGTTATTATTATTTAAATTGAAAATAAAATTTGGCAAAACACTCTTGAAAATCAAAAGACATCACCCATGCCAGTGAGCACACACAGCAAAGTCCCAGCGGACATCACACTGCTTCCCACCCAGCAGCAATGAAGGAAAAAGAAGGAAAGGAAAGAGTGGCTTTCTCCATCTTGAACAGATTTCTCCTAAACCCAGACCATCATGAAAGGTAAAATCGGGGCTTCCAGAAGGCCAAGAACCAACTACACATCTGAATTGCTCTTCCTGCCATAGGCAACCAAATAATGCCTTAAAGAACAGGCTTGCTGCCTTGATCCATATGAGATCCCACTGCTGCAATACAGTGTGTGAGCAGCCACACCTTGAATAAAGCAAAAAACTTTGCTGCAATGGTCAGTCCAGCTGGCACAAGCTGTAACACAGCCCTGCAACACTGGAAGTATTGCAGGCAAAAGCAAAATAAGCACTGATCAAAACAAAACAATATCAAGAGCACAACTGAAAGTCCCCGATGGCCCCGTTCATTCCTGAAACCACCTTCTCCCATCCTTGCTCTTGCAAGGTAAGCATTCATATCACCCTCCATCTGCAAGTAAGGGCCAGTGAACCTCAAAAATATAATCAGAGAATTACTTTGCTTTATGATCTCCTTTACCAAATTCAATGGGATCTGAATTGATTGGAAAGAGCTGCACGTCTTGCCCTGGTGCTCAGCCAAGCTGTTCTGCGGTGGGTTTTGTTTGATGCTGTTCTTTATATTTGTTTTTCTGAGAGGAGCTTAATGGCTCTGTGTATTTTAGGCACATAACTGCTAAAGGGGACCATACAAAAGAGCCAACATTCACCCGAGTAACAGCAATAACAGCACCTGCAGTCACTACCATCTCCTCTCAGGAAGCCCCTCCAGCTCCCTCTTTCTAGACACTGCTATCCACTGACAGGTTCTGTGCCACGCAGGTCTTCGTTTGTCAAACACTCTCAAAACAAATGACATCCCATGTCACAATTGTTACAAGGGGAAGGAAGAATCAAATTCAATACTGCACGTTAAGATGCTGTGTTTGGTCACTGTATGTTTAGCACCCCACTATACTCCCTAAGTCCTGCTGAGGATGTATAACTTTTAACCTCGGTTTTATGCAGAACAACGTCATATCCATAAGGACAGCAGCAAATTACTACATGGAATGGTTGCCTCCCTGTGCTCTCTCTCCAGTTTAAGCTGTGCTAACACAGAAGAGACTTTATTCTGCTAATGAAAAATTCATATGATACAGATCATAGTTCTCAACTGTGAGTCAAAATCTGCCAATTGGAATATTACAAAAACATTTCCAACAGTAAACAAGGATTAAACTCAAGCAACCAGAGCCCTGAACAAGTCTGGAAGCAGGACGGGGTTTCCTTAGGAATGAGAAAGCTTTCCTGAGCAGGGTATGACACTGCAGGCATACGTATGGTCAGAATGAACACAGAACACCTCTTCAATGATCAACTAACTCCAACAGTCAAAGTAAAATCAGTTTGCCAGTAACAAAGTCTTCTGAGCTAGGAATCTAAGGTGAAGAACGTGGTACCTGTTCATCACAGAATAACAGAGCTCTCCTGCCAGGGGCTTGCTATGCTAACATAGCTCTTCTGAAAGAGAGACATTACCACAGGAGGGCTCGTTCCACGACTGCATTGCATTATGCCACACAGCACTGAACAAAACAGCATGGCTACACTGCAGAGAAACCACTGCCACTGAGGTGGCAACTGACCTTATTCTGCTCCTGCTCACAAATTTACAGCTGTCTGCAAGGGAAACAGACACCAAGATGGCTGAAAGGACTTCATGTGAACAAGAAGAGCACACTAGGAGTTCTCTCTGCCCTCACATCCCTCCACCATTGCAGGTCAGCGAGCAGAACACTGGCTTTATGCACACAGGTCGCACATTCAGAGCCCACGTAACAGCCAAGCTAAGAAAAACGTACTGCACCCTGCATCTTAACAGCTCAGAAGCACCTCGGGCATCTTCACATTTCACTATGCAACTAAGCACAACACCAGCATGCTGAACTGTACGTATGGAAGGCTCAAAGATGGCCAAAAATCACACAACAATCATAAAAACTACCAAATGAAGTAACGTTTTCTGAGTGAAATGAAGCCATAGCAGCACCTTCTCCCTCCTCCACTGCACTGGCTCTTCCTGCGCCTAGCATACAGCTCAGCGCCCAGCAGCAGCCCACCACCGCAGGGATGCAAAATCTCCGTTCCGGGGATGCTGCTGTGCACCCCACAGAGCTGCGTGATGCAGCCCTCCAAAGTGAACGGCAGCAAAACCCGGGAACACCCCGAGCTCTGCTTAAGAACAAAACGAGAGGCTCACAGAAACCCGCTCAGGGCCTGGGAACGTCCCCTGGAGGCAGCGAGTAAGGCTGGAAAAGAGAGAGGGACCCCTCGGCCGTGTAAAGGAGCAAACGCCCAAGCCCCGCGGCACGGCCAAGGCCCGAAGGCGTTGCAGCACGAAGGGCAGTGCGGACCCCGAAGCGCCGAGGACCCCGCGCTTCCCTCACCCACTCCTGCTACAGAGCTCACCCGGGGAACGAGAGTTCGGCGTGCGCGGGGCCGCGGCGCTCCCCCCGGGGCCTGCTCGGGGCCGGCAGCGGTGTCACAGGGTGGAGGGAGGGGCCGCGTGAGGTGACGTCCGCGGGGCGCGGGTCGGCGCTGCGCTTCCGGCGGAAGTCTTTGCAATGTGGTCAGCGACGGCACTGGGTGGCGCCGTCCTTCCGGCGGAAGTCTCTTCAGTTCGGGGTGGGGGGAAGGGTTAGGGTTAGGGCCGCTCACGTGGCCACGCCCCCGCCGGAGGCCACGTCGCCGCCACGTCTCCACGCATGCGTGGTGGCCGCTTCCGGCGCGGGGGTGGCGGCGGGGCCGGGAGCGGTAGCGCCGGGCCGGAGTTGCGCGGGGTCGGTGGGCGCGCAGCGGAACTGCCATGAACTTCCTGCGGGGCGTTATGGGGGGGCCCAGCGCCGGGCCGCAGCCCTCTGGTGCCGATACGGTGAGGGACACTGGGAGCGGGCGGGGACCGGGAGCGGGCCTGACGGGGCCGCGCTGTGACCTACGCCCGGTGCTTTCCAGATCCAGAAGCTGTGCGACCGGGTGGCCTCCTCTACGCTGCTGGATGACCGCCGCGATGCCGTGCGCGCCCTGAAGGCGCTATCAAAGGTGAACACAGGGATCCGAAGGCGATCGTGGGGCTCCTTGCGAGGGGTGCCTGGGAGAGCTTCTGGGCGCCTTTGGAGGGGCTCCTGGGAAGGTCCCTGAGGTCCTCGAGGAGGCTTGACCGCGAAACCTCCTGGGCAGCTGTTCCTGTTTACAGGGATGCTTGGATGTACTTCTGATAGCACTGTTTGTGCATGGGGCTGTCTGTTGACAACCCTGTTTTTTCTCCCCACAGAAATACCGACTTGAGGTGGGCATCCAAGCCATGGAGCACCTGGTACACGTTCTGCAGACTGACCGGTAAGTGCTGCTGCTGCAGGCAGGACTCTCAGCTGGTGCCTTCTTTCTGCTGATACAGATAAATTCAGGTCGCTCCTTGCAGTTATATGGCTGGAAGGGAACTACGCTCCTGGGGTCTTTGTGGTGACTGCTTGTACTGAATGGTGTGATGAGAGAGTACTTGGAGATGGACGGAACAGAATGAAAGAGATGTGAGTGATACGGACAGGAGGAGCAGTTCTGAGTCAAACTTTGGTGAACTGCATCTCTGTGTTTCATAAGTAGTTATCTACTCCTGTAAAAGGGATAAGTAAAGGGTAAAACTAAAGTTACAGTATTAATTAAAGTATTTGAAACAGCCCAAACCAACCTGTTCTCAGAAAAATGGTAGAATTTAAGAATAAATAATAATGTCAGTAAATGTGGTTGTTTTTTCCTTAGATGGATGTTAAATTCGTTGCTAGAATGATTCTGTTATGGGAAATGTTATCTAGAAAGGTTCAAATAAGAGATTTGTACCCCCTTCACATATAAGGGCTTGCTGCTAATATGTTTCTATTGTAAATAACAGAGGTAGATTAGAATATAACTTTTCAGAATACAACATTCTGTATGGAATTTCTTTTACTATCCATATATCAATTGGTGCACTTCCATACGTGACAGCACCCACATGGGTAACTTCAGAGCTCTCTGCACTACTCTGATTGAGGTCTCAACTGTTGGATACTCAGGATGTTCAGCTGGTTGTATTGTGACACTGTCAGTCTGAACTTGAGCATAAAGTTTTTTTCATTTTATTTTTAAAAAAAGTCATAAAGGTACACATGGGTTACTTACATATATATATATACACACACACAAAAAAAAAACGAGAGTGTTATGGCAAGCAGAAACTAAGAAAGCAATGATTTAATCCGAAAGGAGTCCTCAATGACTTACCTGGCAGCAGCATCCTGCTCTGCTTAAGTGTTCAGAACAGAGACCCTCTAGTGCTCTCTGAGGGCTGTTGGCAGCCAGGCTCACCTGGCAGGTTCCACCAGCTTGGGGAGGAGCTACAAGCTGGTGTTTGAATGGGGCCATACCATTGATGTTACCTTGTCTGTCTACAGTTCACGTCTTCAGCTTTAGCTCTACAGCTTGTAGGATCAGAGCAGTACCAGGAGAGATCACAAGAGCAGCAGTTGCACAGAGAAGCCCTTCAGACAATGAGGCCAAGGAGCTGCCTTCATCCTTTGAGCTAGATCTGAACTGCAAGGGGGAGTCAGCACTGCTGAGCTCCTTGCTGCGGAGGTGTTGGACAGAACCCTGCTGGGTACAGACATGGAGCTTGCCTGGACTTTGCTAGGTTCCTCTTGCCCCTCCAGAATCAGTGCTTGCTAGAGTTCTGCTGAGATGCATCATGTGACTCAAAAGCAGCTAAAAAAAACTATCTTCACTTTCTGGGTTTTTAGGTGGGGAAAAAAATACTGGTTTTCACAAAACTTTGAATGTGTAATAGGAAATTAATCTGTAAAGGATCAGCCCATTGTCTGGCCCATAGGCTGTTCTTTGTTTGAGAGAAGCTCACTGTAGCTTTGTGTCTTGGCACGTTCGGTTGTGCTCCTGGGGAGCAGAATGCTCCTTGCTGTTGATAATGCAAAGGTGAGGCCTTGGGGGCTCTTTCCACTGTAGGAGTGCAGGCTCAGCTGGCTGTACTGCCCCACAACATTGGCATGCTGAGCTGGGAAAATGAAGGTCTGACAAAGGCAGTGCTGTTATGTGTCAGCAGCTCTGGAGTGTGCCCTTAGCTACAATCTCTGATGGACTTCTTCAGCATTCTCCTGATACATCCTGAAGCTTTCTGCAGAACTGAGAAATACCATGATAATGCTGTAACACAATGGAAAACAGGGCAATGATAGTAGCCTAGCAGAGTCACAGACTGAAGCAAATGAAGATAAGCCCAAATACAGAAGCCATGGATACAGGGGGAAAAAAAAAAATAAAAAAAAAAAAAAAAAAAAAAAAAAAAAAAAAAGTTGCTTACCTTCAGTTAGGCAGGGATCTCCAGCAAAGATACCTTTGCTTCCACTGCCTTAAATGAGGTCTGGAAGGGGTGGATCCTGGCTCCACCCTTCCAGTCACTCAGGTGCATTGCTTGCACCTGAGCTCCTTCGGGTTGGTCCTGCCTTCGCACCAGGTGCTCAGTCACTGGTTCAGGCTGTGACTTAGCATCTCCACTACAACTGTTTTGGATGCAATTTTTATTTGCATCATAGCTACAATTATTTTTACAGAAACAGTCCAACTTGTCAGAAAACAGAAGTCACTGTGATTGACCCAAGCTGACCTCTCATTTGGTACTGTGTTGCTGTAGCTCACTGACAGCCACTGATCTGACTTCTTCACTGCTGCTGTGGAGCATACGAGGGCATGAGGTCCAATATGGAAGGAGCAGGAAAACAGCAGTGAACTCTTTACTTTATTTCCCTGTAGCATAGCTGTACATGGATATGTTTTTCCAGTGGTTTTTGGGTTGGCCTGAGGACTTTGCCATGAGACAGCTGCTGCTGCTTGTTACCTGCCTGACTGGAGATATTCTGTTTTCTGTGCATCAGACTGTGACTGTAACCCACTTCTCAGCTGAGCAGAAGCAGGGGTCTTTGGAGCTGTGTTGGATGAGGCTCCATTCGCTCCCAATCTTTCTGAGCAGGGAGTGAAGAAGGCATGGGGAGGAGCCAGCAGCAGGCAGTGGGAGCACTGAGCAGCAGTACCCTGGTGTGTGTGCAGGGCAGAGCTGATCTGCAGAATGCTGCAATGTGAGAACAGTGACAGGTGTGTGTGTGCTTGCAAAGAATGGAATGATTCAAGATGCACAACTGCTTTATTGTCAGCAGCATTTATCATTTGGCATATGTCATAGCAATGTGAAAAATAGTAAGAACTTTGCTGCTAATTTTTTTCTGATCAAATGAGCTGACTGAAAGTGCTATCCAATCTCAAAGTTATTTGTATTACAGAACACCTCAGCCAACTGTGGCAGCACACCAGTTAGCTGCTGTTTATGTGGATCTGGAGTGAAAAAGGAGCTGTCTTTAATCTTCAGTGCACCTCTTGTTTGTGCTCATTCATTTGCTCGTTCCCTTAGAACTTGAAGTTTTAAACATGGGGACTGCATCAGCTCTGTGTGGTTTCTGTTTCATTTCCAGCTGTTGGCAGCTTCCATTGTCTCATGGCCTTTATCCTGGAATAGATATTACACCACTTAACTTTTTTTTTAATGGATGTTTTGTTCTACTTGTTACACAGTTTCCTTGTAGGCTGCCTTAAGCTCTCTCTCCTGCTTGGGCTGAGATCCTGAGTATTTAAACTCGTTCTATAGAAAACAGACTTCTTGGGCTGGTTCTTCATTTCTGTGCATTGGCTAGGTGGGAGCCTGGTAGCACTCGAGGCAGCATTAAGTGTTCCTGGCTTCCGCTCAAATAGTTCTGTTTGTACATGAGTTAGGAGCAATGATCAGCTGGAGAACCTTCTCCTGGCTGCCTGTTTAGGCATTGCCACATCCCACCTGGGACTGTTAGGAAAGAAGTTTGGCACTGTCTGTTGAGCAGAGCAGCTCCATTTAGCTGCTGGTGTGTAAGAGGGCAGCAGAGTACAAAGTTAACTTGGCATTTGACTCTTTACGTTCTGTTTATACAAAATCTTATTTTTCAAAATTCACCATGACAGTTCTAACAGGTTGAAACTAATGTGGACCTGAAAGGATTCTCTATTTGGATTCTAGGGTACAAACCTGAGTTATTTATGTGCTTTAATTTCCTAACATTCAGAGTTGTGATATGCTTTTTATTAAAGCTGCCATAAGAAGGAATGTGTTTGTTGCTAGTCCTTTCCAGGCAATATGACAGAAACACTCTGCTTCCTCACTATGAAACAGGGTGGAAATTCATGGAAGGAAATGCATTCTTTTTAGAAGATGAGGTAAAAGCTTTTGGAGGTACTCTACCTTGGCAGCACAACACGTGGACACCCACACTGTCATATAGTTCTTCTCTATTGTTGTTTCTGAACTCAGGGGGAACTTAGCTGACATTGCAGTCCGGTACCACATAGATGCCCCAAGAACAGAGGGAAGGTGCTCCAGTGGCTTATTCTGGATTGGTGCTTTGCAGAAAAGCTTTGTCTTCCTTGGATGCTTGAGAGAGTGGAGGTCAATTTATTGACAGAAGATTTTCACTGCAGAAAAAAACTGCAGTTTCAGTCTGAACAGAACAATCAAGGAAATAGTAATATATATGATGAGCAGAGGATGGAAGCAAGGCAGTGAATAGCAAAGATATGATGCTACTATCCTGTTTTTTTTTTCTTCCAACATGAAAAACAAGGCCAGCTTCTTCCATATCTGTATCATATTTGATTATTCTTCTGTAGCTGCTGTGTTCTCTCTCCCATAAGCGAAAAGGAAAGCAAAGGCAAGGCTGAGACTGCTTTTTACCTCCCCGCAAATCTTCAGGAAGTCATTTCCATATTTTTTTTGCAGATGTGGAACTGTTTCAGTCACATGAGAAGGAAACCACGTGCTTTGTAGTACTGTGTTGAACTGAAATGGCTGTAAAGGTAAAAAGAGAATACAGGCAGCTAGGCATTGGAAGTGTACCTGCTAGCTGAGACTGCTCACACAGACCAAACCTTCCTGTATGTGCTGTGACTCACATTGTGGCTGAAAAGGTGCTGCTGTTTCTCTCCTTGTTTCCAATACAGCCCAGCTTAAATACTGGTGATGTGAGTTGTATGACACTGCTGGCAAACCAGAATTGCACACGTCACCTGAGGACAGCAGCAGGGCAAGGTTTCATGCAAAACCCAGCGTCATGGGACAAACAGTACTGAGGGCTGATGGTTCCTGGCTTTTGGTTTAGTGTGAGTGTCATGTAAAGGGCGGTGAATTGTTTCTTTGAGGGTCCACTAAAGCCTTTGCTGTAGTGATGCAAGAAGAGTAGTTATGGATTGCTCCATTTAATCTTCTCACAGCTGATGGGTCACCTTAGGTGTGCTGTAAATGTCATTCTTAATTAGTGACCTAGCAAAGATAGCTGACCTCAATTAGGACTGGCTTTTAAGGCTGCTGGTTAGACAGGTTGTTTGTAGGGTTTGCTGCAAGCTGGTGTAGCAGCTTCTTAAAACGAAATCCCTCCATGGTAGTGCAGAAGCCTTATGCTATATGCTTTCCAGATTAGTGACATCAATATGTAAAAGTTTGAATGAGGTCATGTTTTTGACACTACTCTCCTGATCCTTGCATATGATGTGAAAGTAGCTGTTGGATGTACCCTCAGGTGCCTTCCTGTGTGTGGAATTTTGTTTGAACCAGCCATACTTCAATGCTGTTTGTTTGTATGAGCAACAAAGCAAATGGCAAAAATGATTATACCCTCTTCTGCCCCTCAGTTCTGACCTCGTGTTTTGTTTTAGCATTAGATTTATAGATTGTTTGGATGCAGAAGAAAAAGGACTAAATTAAAGAAAGACTTAGTAAGAAAAACATGTTGGCATCAAAAAGTGAGCTGATGCTGGAGAAGTTGGATGGGCAGCCCAGCAGACTTCTGAGCGTGCAAACCTGTAGTGACATGACCCTGGACTGGCCTGCATGGAAGGTGCTTGGAACTGAATATCTTTGAGCTCCCTTCCAACCTAAGCTACTCTTTGATTCCATGTTGTGATTCTGTGAATTCATACCAGAGGTCCCTCCCAATATGCTGGAGGAATGAGTTGGAAGGGAGGCTCAGGATGGAGTATGTGCTCCTAGTGACATCTTCTGTGGTTGTCCTGTGTCACTGGCTTTTCTGGATGGGATTGCCCCAGGGAGTGGAACTGGCAAAAGTGGTTTGGCTTCATCTAAGGGCTGGGCAGATCATGGTAAAAATGTGGTATTATAAAATAGCCATCAGCATCAGCTCTTCTCACTTGCAATAATGCTATGAGGGGAACTGCCTGAGCAGAAAAACAATACTGTAGAGAAGAAACAGTAAGAGAAGTTGGAAATGAGTAAGTCATTAAAGAAAAGTGGTTCTTTTGTTCCCAGTTCAGATTCTGAAATAATTGGCTATGCTTTGGACACGCTCTACAATGTCATATCGAATGACCTAGAAGAGGAGGAACAAGGTAAGCTGTGGCAGTAACAGCTATATTCAGTCTGAGGGTGCTATTGGTGGCTGATTTAATCACGAGCTGTAATGCTGTGCAGTTTCTAACACGCTTCCTGCATTACTGTGTAACTGTTAAGGCAGTGCAAAAAATCTGAGAGCAGAGCTTGCATTAAAAGTAACATCAGACTTCTTGCTGATTAATTTTAAAATCAACATTACATAAACAGCAGCCAGGTTGGAATGTGCCCACAGAGTTGACCAAGGCTGCAGTACCTGTGGTCCCTGTCCATTTAGCCTTCATTTTCAGAGGCCTTTTTTGACCAGCCAACAAAGCTGTGAGACTGGTAGCTGTGGAAAGTAAGTCCTTGTTCAACAGAACCATCAGTGCTCTGCAGGAAAATGATTGTAGTGGAAAAATCAT
The DNA here is from genome assembly GCF_038088225.1 of Cyrtonyx montezumae. NCBI lineage: Eukaryota > Metazoa > Chordata > Aves > Galliformes > Odontophoridae > Cyrtonyx > Cyrtonyx montezumae. Next base: position 23,717,088 of record NW_027071936.1, on the reverse strand, counting down.
CCAAGTTACTTTTTCAGAAGATGCTTAATCAAGTTATGAATATTCTGATGGAAGTAGATGAGAGTTGTCCAGTGTGCATGAACTTCCGCCAGTGTTAGCATCACATCATGCTGTGTGTCCTTTTGTGGTGCCTTCTACAATGTGTTATCTCTTAGGTAACTGCAGGACACATGCAAGCTGAATTTTTATATTATTGCAAACTGTTGCTCCAGTTGTCAGTTTTCTTTGCTTCCTTGCTCTTCTTTTTCTGCTCGTGGTAGTGCCTTACTGCCGGGCTCCATAGGAGCATGTTACAGCAGTCTCAGTAAGTGAAAAACTGACTAATGGTTGTTTTTTTTTGGTGTGTGTGTGGCACCAAAAGTGTTGGGAGGAGTGTGGGATGGCTCTTTCCAGCCCCTGCTGGGAGCTCTCCTGGGTCATTTATCTCTGATGTAGGAGGGGAGGGACTATTCCAAACATCAGTGTCATGCTGCTGTTGGAACGCTGCTCAACTTGTGAACCTCTCTCTCTTTTTCCTTTATCTGCACTGACAGATGATTCTGAAGGTAAAGGAACCTTTACTTCTATAAAGATAGTACTTCATTTGTAGCTGTAGTGCTGCTCACACCATAATGCTCTCCGCTGTTAGAAAGGACACTGCAAGGACCTGCTTTGAGGTTTGGTGCTTTTTGCATTCTGCTCTGCAATGCAAACTTGCCTTGGAGCCAAAGTGTGTTCCTGGTTTAATTTCTCATGTGATTGGGGCGTGTCAAATGTCAGCAGACTTCTTGAGATTGGAACAATGACAGATTGAGGATATCACAAAAGTGCACAGGCATGCAGTTTCCTTTCCTAAGAAGCCCCAAAGTTTGGCACAGATCCTTCCCAGTGTCCCATTTTAAGTGATGCATGGTAAAATAGTGCTTACCTCTGCCACAGACTGACATCTTACACTTGGTTAGATGCATCTGGGTTTTGCTGGGTACTGCTTGTCTGGGATGGAGATATTTCTGCATGCAGTCTGTCCCCCTTTTCTTACCTCCTGTTTGTCCACTGCAAAATGTGCAGTAGGGTGCTGCTGCTTCTCTGTCCCTCTTGTAAGCAGCTTGCTTGTGTCTGCTTCCTGGGAAGAAAACAGCTAAACTACATCAGAGAAATGATCAGCTCCAGCATAATGATGGAAAGACCAAAGAACTTCCTACCTGTAATGGAGTCCTTAGGAATAGGCATTAGTGCTGTGAATCAGTTTCAACCTGAAGGAAATGTAGTCGACTGGATTAAGATTATTTTCTTGGCACCAGTAGAAAAACACAGTCTCTGCTTTCTGCTTTGCTGTACCCCTTACAAGGTGCAGAGTTCCAAGGTCATTTGTAATCTTTGGCTATATATAGCCACTCAGCTGCCAGCGGTTTATTGGTGGCTATGAATTCAACAGCTGAAATGAGAAGTGAAAAAAATCTCTTTGCCTTCAGTTACTCCAGTCAGCCCTTTGGATTTGGTCAGGAATGTGGTGGCTTTGCTGCATTTCCTCCTGTGCTTGCCACTTCCAGCTGTGCTATGCCATGGTTCCATCCACAGGCACAGGGCAGTGCCACAGAGCAGGATGCACAGCAGTGTGATTTTGAGGTAAAACATTCAGGAGCTGATTAGCATTGCCATTGCTCAGCCTAAGTTGGAAGAATAAGTGAATGTGTCCTTGTGTTACTCCTCAACAGTTATTCCATGTTTTTAGCCCCAGGTTTTCTATGCTCCCAAAAAGCAATGAGCAAGGAGTCCTTTTGTTGTTAAGCCCAACACAATGCTCAGTTCTTAGAAGTGAGCCCTAGTATCCATAGAGCTGAATTCCCATCCCTCTTGGGCAGGACTACTTCTGGATCATTCATCTGCCTTCACTGTAAAGCTCAAGTCTCAGAAACTGTATTGGAATTGCATGAAATACATTTTCCTCTGGTCTAAAATGAGAACAATCTAAAATTCTCTTTGAATTAGACCTACAGTTCCTGAATTTGTCAGTGGAAACTGCTGAATGATTCCCACCAGCAGCACTGCTATAAGGTTGTGTAAGGTAAATCTGTACATTGTCCCTCAGACAGGAAAGCTGTGGTGTGCAGAGACGCAGTCTGCCTTTGCTCTCTTGGTGTGTGGGGTGCTTTTGCATCTGCTGTCCATTTGAGCAAAAGTGACACATGGGATAATTCCATAAGACTCAGTTGCTGCACTAAGTCAGTTCTGCACAGCTGAAGAGCAGGTTGCAGAAAAACACTTTGTTTTCTTTGTGAAATTAATTCAGATTCCAAGGTGAGAGGTGTTGGTGCTCACCTCTTTCAGAGATGCTCTCCCTTCCTCATGTTGTGGGGCTGCAGTTAGAGGAGATCTAAACAAGTGATGGAGTTGCTGAGGCCGCTTACTTTTGGATGGTTGATATTCTTCACCCTGGCTTGAATCCTCTCTACATGACATACACTTTGCCTTTACCATTCAGTGCCAAAAGATCCCTCTGAGGAATCTTCTCCTAGATCAGTGGAGCCATTGACTATTTTCTGTCTGCTTTTAGATCTCTATGTTCAAATTCTCAGGTCACTAAGAACCATTTGTTCTGTTCTATATCAGGATACTGTGGGGCTGAGAACTATGAACTTGGATAAACAGAGACTGTATTATTTCTGCCCTATCCCCCCCTTCATACTGAAGGAAGTTGCTTTTTGGTAGACTTTCTTCCTCACTTTAAAACAAAGTAGCTCTCAGAACTGGTTGAGAATGGGACCAGCCCCATCTCTTTTCATGCACAACTATTGCTCTGTCTGCTTGGAAAGTTACTTAAACATACCAATATTAATATTACAGCAGTAACCCAAGGCCTTGTTTGTGGTTCATGGCTCTGTTTTAGCCAGAACAAAACTCACAGCTAGTTAAAAGTTCCTCTAATTGCATTGTAATGTGCTGTTGGTGATTGCAGAAGAGAACTCGCCAAAACAAGGTGATGACCTGGGGAGTCAGTTCACAGAGATCTTCATTAAGCAGCCAGAGAACGTCACACTGCTGCTGACACTCGTGGAGGTGAGCGACAACACTGCCTTTGGGATGCTGAGGGATGTGGCATTGCACAGAGAGGTGCATTCTATCATCATGGATAAATGTGGTTTTGCCCTTTTGATGAAGCCTCTGTCAAATGTACAGCACTGTCTGACCTTACAGCAAATGTGGGCTTTGAGATGAATGAGATCTGTGACCCAAATAAAAAAAATACTAATTCCAGATTTAAATGAGGATAACATGGAAAAGATTTCAATTATTTTATGAGAAATAGTTAAGACCTGCTCCAAAACTCACTGCTGCTGCACCTTGTGCCAGGATATTATTTGAACTGATCAATAAATAATCATGGGTTGATGATACTATTGTTAGGATATGGTTCCAATCTGAAGGGTCACAGTTTTCCATCAGCACAGCGTCTTTAGGTCATGACCCATTGAATTCATGCTCAAGGACTGCTTCATTACTCCTAACAGTTTAGGAATTAATTTTTTTAAAGTTTACCATACAATTACCAAGGTTGGAAAGGACCTACAGGATTATCCAGTCCAACCATCCACCTACCACCAACAGTTCTCACTAAACCAAGTTCATCAACACAGTGTCAGAATATTCCTTGACTACCTCCAGGGTCAGTGAGTCTGCCACCTCCCTGGGCAGCCCATTCCAGCACCTGACCACTATTTCAGAGACATGTCCTAACATCCAGCCTGAATCTCCCCTGGTGGGATGTGAGGCCATTCCCTCTAGTCCTGTCACTAATTAGGAGAGTGAACAGGCCAACCCCACATCATTACAACCTCCTTTCAAGTTCAGAGAGCAATAAGGTCTCCCCTCAGCCTCCTCTTCTCCAGAGGATAATCCCACCTCCCACAGCCATTCCTCGTAAGCCTTGTACTCCAGCTTAGCTGCCTGTCTCTGGACACACTTGAAGGCCTTGATATCTTTCTTGTAGTGATGAGCCCAAAACCGAACACAGAGCTCGAGGTGTGGCTTCACCAGTGCTGAGTACAGAGGTACAATCACTTCCCTGCTTCCCTGCTTCTGCTAGCAACACTTATTTCTGATACAAACCAGGATGTCCTTGGCCTTCTTGGCCACCTGGGCACATGGCTGGCTCACATTCAGCTGTGTATCAACCAAAACTCTCAGGTCCATTTCCGCTATACAGTCTTCCAGCCACTCTGCCCCAAGCCTGTAGCATTGCCTGGGGTTGCTGTGACCAAAGTGCCAGACCCAGCACTTGATCTTGTTGAACCTCATCCCACTGGCTTCAGCCCAGGAATCCAGCCTGTCCAAATCCCTCTGTAGAGCCTCGCTACCCCTAGGCAGATTGACACTTCCAGCCAACAAGGTGCCTGTCATCTTCAAACTTACAGAGAGTGCACTCCCATGTCCTCATCTAGGTCATCAATAATGATATTGAAGGGGACAGGCCTCAGTACCTACCCCTGCAGAACACCACTCATGACCTGTTGCCAGCTGGATTTAACTCCATTCACTAACACTCTCTGGGCCCAGCCCTCCAGCCAGTTCCTTATCCAGCAGTGTACCTGCCCAAGCCACGGGCTGCTAGCTTCTGCAGGAGAATACTGTGGGAGACAGTGCTGAAAGTTTTGTGGGAAGTCTGGGTAGACTACATCAAGAACCTTCTCCTCATCCACTAGGCAGATCACTAGACCATAGAAGGAGAACAGGTTGGTCAAGCAGAACCCACACTAGCTAGGCCTGATCCTCCAGTTGTCCCACACCCCTCCTTCCATGTCTGTCCTTTCTGAAGAGCTTGTAGCCATCCATTGCAGCATTCCAGTCACAGGAATGATCCCACCATGTTTCTGTTATGACAACTAAGTCATAGCCTGCCTACTACACAATGGCTTCAAGCTTCTCCTGTTTGTTGCCCATGCTGCATGCATTGGTGTAAATGCTCTACAGTTCAACCCCTCACTCCTAATGCCATTATTGCTCCCCTAGGCTTATCTCTAGGGGGCCTGGTTTTATTCCTTTCACCCTTCATATCCTGTTTAAAGCCCTCTCTGCAAGTCCTGCCAGCTCCTGGACAAGGACCTGTTCCCCGCTTTGAGAAGGATGTTTATGATAATGCCATGAGGAAAAGAGCTCAGTTGTGAGCAGAAAGTCAGTGTCCTGCTGTCCCTGCATGGAATTATGTTTAGCTCTCAGTGGCATTAAACATTCTCAGCATATCTGAACTTTGGTCTCAGTGAGTAGAAATACAGATCTGGGGCACAATTTTGTATGCTGTGATTAATGAATTAGTACAATCAAATTTTTGGAATTTCTCTTTGTGGCTTACAGTACTATAAAGCTACTTGGAGTATGAAAACTGGACTGGAGTTATAAACATACTCCTGAGGTGTGCAATTGCGGTCAGTATAGAAAATCAGATCACTAGATTCATTCATCTATTGTCACTTCAGCTGGGGCCTTAATCTACAACAGGATTGCCATTGATGTTATTAGAGTCCTTTCCAACCTAAGTGATATAACTCCAGCCCATTCCCAAATCCCTCAATGCTACACCTACATAATTCTTGAACACCTCCAGTGTAACACATTGGAAAGCACAGCAACGACAGCAGAGGAGCAAGGCCCCTAGGCTGCAGCAAGTGAAGACATGTTTAAACTCAATAGCCACAGGAACAGAAGTAAAAAAGGAAGCATCTGCTTACCTTCAGAACACCTCAAATACACAAGGACCTCCAACAAGATACCCTTACTTCTTTGTCTGCCAGCCTTTAAATGAGGTCTGGGAAGGGGTGGATCCTGGCTCCACCCCTTCCAGTCACTCAGGTGGATTGCATGCACCTGAGCTCCCCAGGCTCGGCCCTGCCTTCCTATGAGATGCTCAGTCACTGGTTCAAGTCATGACTTAGTATTTCTGCTGCATCTAGGGATAGTGACTCCACCGCCTCTCTGGGAAGCTCTTTCCAGTGCCTTAACACATTCTGAGAAGAAACTTTTCCTAATATACAACCTGAACCTCCCCTGATGCACTTGAAGTCATCATCTCTTGTCCTGTTGCTGGGAAATGAGGCCCCGTCTTGCTACAGCTTCCTTTCAGGGATCAATAAGGTCTCCCTTGAGCTGCCTCATCTGCAGACTGAACAATCCCAGTTTGCTATCATCTGCAAACTTATGAGGGTACACTCAGTACCCTAGTCCAGATCGTCAGTAAAGGGCCGGCCTCAATACTGACCCCTGGGAAACACCACTGCCGCCAGCTGGATTTAACTGTTCACCACCACTCTCTGGGCCCCACCTTCCAGTCAGTTTTGTATCTATCAAAGAGTGTACCCGCCTGAGCTATAGGCTGCCATCTTCTCCAGAAGAATGCTTTGGGAGACTGTGTCAAATGTTTTGCTAAAATCTAGGTAGACTATATCAACACCCTTTCCTTCATCCACTAAGGGAGTGACCTGTTCATAGAAAGAGATGAGGTTGGTCAGGCAGGACCTGCCCTTTGTGAATCCATGCTGGTTGGGCCTGATCCTTTTGCTGTCCTACTGGTGCTGCAGGATCACGCTCAAGGTGTTCTGTTCCATGATCTTTCCCTGTACTGAGGTCAGGTGAGAGGCCTGTAGCTCCCCACATCCTCCTTCCAACCCTTATGCATGGGCATCACATTAGCAAGTCTCCGGTTGTCTGGGACCTCTCTGTTTGACCAGGACTGCTGTTAACAGAAAAAAAAAAAGAAAAAAGAAAGAAAAGAGAAAAACCACATGGGTAAAGTTATAGGTGGAGCTGTGCCTGTTTCGATTAGTGTGGTGTACAATGGCACATAACAGCTGCCACATGGTAAAAATATGTAGTATGATGGCAGAGATCTGGAAGTTGGCAGTAGGGATAAGTCACCGATTCTTTTTCTATGCAGCTGTCACAGTATAGAATCTTCTTTACTAGCAGTATTGTGCTAGCAAAATAAGGCTGCTTGTCTCAATTAGTAGTGATCCAGTGGCTGACCTCAGGGTGAAGTTGTAACACTAGCAGAGTTAGAAGCACAGAAGGCTCAGTGAAGTGACCCGTTGGAGTGCAGGGCTGGTCACCAGCTGTGGGGGTGTGAGTTGACCTGGTGGTTAGAGTATTCCGTAGTTCTTGAGCTTTCTCATTTTGATTAGACTCAGCTTTGACATAATCTACTCTTCTTAATCTGCAAAGGAGTTTGATTTCCATGTCCGTTGGCCTGGAGTGAAGCTTCTCACCTCTCTCCTAAAGCAGCAAGGGCCTCAGGTACAGCAGATCATCCTCGTCAGCCCCATGGGTGAGTGCTGCAGTGTTCTGCTGCTGAGCTTTTAGCTGGAAACTCAGCAAATGTGGAGGGTTGGAGGAGTCTGGAGCATGGGGCGCTAAAGACCTTTAGAAAGAAAAATCTGCATATTTTGCACTGATTTCTGATGTGTTTCTTTCAGGTGTGTCCAGACTGATGGATTTACTAGCAGATTCCAGGGAGGTTATACGCAATGATGTAAGTACAGAGCAGCAGCCATTTAGCCTTCATCATTAGTGGCTTTCAACTGGATGGCTGTGGTGGGTGGGATGCAGTTCTGTCCTGTGATTCTGGCCAAGGCTTAGACTGCTTGTTTCACATTCTTCTGAGAGCTGTGACTTGTAAAAAGTGATGTTCTATAGTAAACTTGGCAAAACTTCAGTGTTATCACTTCTTCCCTCTGCCCGCCAAGGGAGTCTTGTTGTTACAGCAGCTGACAAAAAGCAATGCAGCCATACAGAAGATTGTTGCCTTTGAAAACGCCTTTGAGAGACTTCTGGATATTGTAACAGAAGAAGGAAACAGTGATGGAGGTACAGAAACATCTGAAGCTTTTCCACGGGCCTGTGTTTCTGCCCAAGTTCACAGCCAAATCTATTGCGTGTTGGTGTAGGGGAGAGAAAAAAAGGATAAGAAGAGTGAGCAGCAGTGATGCAGCACATGGGTACTGCTTTGTTTTCTTAACAACGCGTGAGTTTGCCACGAATTCTAGTTTGCAGCAGGATCTGTTTCAGTACAGAGCTATGTCTCTGCTCAGTGGTACTCTGCAGGAACAGTTAGTGTACTGCTTCTGTCCCGGCTGAAGTATTGCAGCTGTGTCGACATGGAAGCATTGGGCAAATCAAAGCTGCTGTTTCTGGACAGCTAATGATTGTGCAAAACTTGATATGTCAACTTCTTTGTGCTGAGAGCTTGCTGCTTTCCCCCTCCCACGTGTCTGTTCCCCCTGCATGTGCCTTGCTGAGGGCAGATTCCCAGCTGTGCTCTGCAGCAGCAGTGGGAGGGGAGAATGTGGCAGCTGCTCTGTGTCACCCACTCTTTGGTCTGATCCTGCCGTGTGCTCTAACACATGCAAGCGCCAAACCTTTGTCCTTTCTATAAAGTCCAGATTGGAAAGCATCCTAGCAGCGGACTGCCTCTTTTAGTGTTGTCTTTCAAATGGAATTGTCTGAGGATTATCTCTGATGGTGTGTGCTCTTTGGGGAAACAATTTTTTGCTTCAGTCTTGAGGAAGAGCCATACGTATGGTTTCATGTGAAATATGCCAGGTCAACATTGATGTATTTGTTCATACATGAGATTCAGTTCTTAATCAAAATGTGATGCTGCTGAGACTGAAGAGTTCAGAAGTGTGGGCTCTGTTCCTTCTGGAGATACCGACAAGTGGAGAAACAAGTCATTGCTCTGCTTCACCTTGGAATAATCTTTTCCTTTGTTGTCTCACCAGGAATAGTGGTAGAAGACTGTCTCCTCCTCCTACAAAACTTACTGAAGAATAACAATTCCAATCAGAATTTCTTTAAAGAAGGTTCCTACATTCAGCGCATGAAGCCATGGTTTGAAGTTGGAGATGACAACTGTGGTTGGTCTGCACAGAAAGTAACGAATCTCCATCTCATGCTGCAGGTAAAACATCGCACCTTTCTTCTGTTACCAGTGTCAACTTTTCTTCAGCATACCTTGAACTGAAGGATGAGAAATGTGTTCTCTGCAGATCAGCAACAGTGTACCTGTATCAGTGAATTACCCTTCCTGCTGCAGTTGCTGCTTCCAAATTGTGACCTTGCAGTGAATGGCATGTCAAATAACTTCATTGCATGTAACTTATAACAGTGATTGGAGTTAAGTATATCACCAGGCATGTTTTATACAGAATCCTTTTATACAGAGTTTGTGTGTGATTGTGGTCAGCTAGGTAGTAAAACAGTTACAGCCTCATTTGTTATTACTGAGATGCAACATCTGCACTGGGGTCACATACTTCAGAATTTTGAAGAGCTACATCAAACTCAGAATCAAAAGGGAGAATTTAGTTCTGTGTTTTAGAAACTCTCAGGCTCATATATGAGCCTCATGCATGCACCTTTCTTTTTCCCCCCAGCTTGTCCGGGTGCTTGTGTCCCCCACAAACCCCCCAGGTGCTACCACCAGCTGCCAGAAGGCCATGTTTCACTGTGGGTTGCTGCAGCAGCTCTGTACCATCCTGATGGCAACCGGAGTTCCTGCTGATATCCTGACAGAGGTAAGAGGGAGCAAATTTTTCCAATACCAAGATGTCAGGCTGAATAATTGTGTAGATCATTGCTCTTACTGAACTACAAAATATGTATCTATTGACCTGTTTCATTTGTTCTCTGCCCTCTTTGCAGACCATTAACACTGTGTCAGAGGTCATCCGAGGGTGCCAGATGAACCAGGACTACTTTGCCTCTGTGAATGCACCTTCAAACCCACCGAGGTAGGGGAGAAAGGTGTATAACTGTGTTGGGTAATGATGTGTTGCACAGTCAATGGCAACGTCCTTTAAAGGACTTGTACGTTCAAGACAAGAGCCAGGTTGTATGGGGGCTAGAACTGGATAATCTTTAAGGTCATTTCCAACTCGAGCCATTCTGTGATCCTGAGACACCCCTCGTTGTTCATCAGCCCTTGTTTCTGCACACAGTTCTGTCGTGATGGTTTTCCTTTGCCTCACCAACAGGCCTGCCATCGTGGTGCTGCTGATGTCTATGGTGAACGAGAGGCAGCCCTTTGTGCTTCGCTGTGCCGTGCTCTATTGCTTCCAGTGCTTTTTGTACAAAAACCACAAAGGACAAGGGGAAATTGTCTCAACACTTCTGCCATCAACCATTGACGGTATGCAGACAATCACCTCTGCAGGGAGAGTTGTGATCTAGAAGAATGTCTTACTGCACCAGCTGTTAGGTTCTGCATAATTATTTCCCTGCAATTGAGGGTCAGATCCAAGCACAATGATTTGGTTATGATTTCTCTAAAACTTGAAATAGATGGCCTTAAATTTTTCAGTGTGTCAACCGTAGGCTTATGTTGTATATACTTAGCTGATTATCTAGCTTGTGCTAATCTGCTATGTGCCTCTGGCCTCTCTGGCAGCCACAGGGAGCTCTGTGTCGGCTGGGCAACTGCTCTGTGGTGGCCTCTTCTCCACGGACTCGCTGTCCAACTGGTGTGCTGCTGTGGCCCTGGCCCACGCGCTGCAGGAGAATGCCGCTCTGAAGGAGCAGCTCCTGCGGGTGCAACTCGCAACGAGCATCGGCAACCCACCCGTGTCACTGCTGCAACAGTGCACCAACATACTCTCACAGGTACAGCACCCTTCAGCCTGGCTTTGGGCTGAACTCCTCGTGTTCAGGAAAAACATTCTTCCTGAGCAGGTGCATCGCAGGAAGGGTTGGTGTCAGCCTGATGAGAGGGAGGGCTGTCTCCTGATTTTAGGACTTGCTTAAAGCTTCCTACGCTCATGGGTGGGGAGAAGTGGCATATTCATCTTTGCCATCAGCAGAGCATGGTTGGTGGTGCAGGAGATTCAGATGCTGGGGAATGTTTCTGCAATGTGTTCTGCTCCTAGTTCCTGAGTAACATATGTGTAACTTGCAGGGCGATAAGATCGACAGACGGGTATGTATTTGTTGGCACAACTGTGGCACTTCCTTGCCCAAAGTGGCCTTTTCTTTTGCCTTGGGTTTGCTGGGAGGTTTCCCTAACTGCTCCTCCATGTGTTCCCACTCACAGCTCTGTGTTGCAGTTGGATTTGGTTTTTCCTGGCGTAGCCATAACCACTTCTTTCTGTGCCTTCTGGGGGTCCACAGCACTCTGGGATAAGGATCTTGGGATACACGGGTGCTTTTTTTCCATGGGGCACACTTATTCACTACCTATCCACCTCATAGATGGACTTGTAAGACAAATTACAGCTGTCAGAAATGCTGTGTACTCAGGCTGCCTGCAGCCAGCAGCTGGTTCCAATCCAGGCTGGGAATGTGCTGCTGATCTCCTGGCTTCTAAAGCAAACTTGTGCTAAACCTGCACTGAATCCATTTCCTATATCGAGCATTAGGGCATGTTCTTCACAGGGGTTTCTGTACCACACTGAGTTATGCAGTTGGCTGTGCCATGAGGCTGTTAATGCGCCTAATAAATATGTATCAGTACAGGTTGGGGGCTGAGCTGCTGAAAGGAGCTCTGCAGAAAAGGACCTGGAGGTCTTTGTATCCAACAGGGCGACCATGAGCCAGCAGTGTGCCCTTGTGGCCAACAATGCCAATGATATCCTGACTGACCAACAGTTGACCAGCAGTTGACCCTGGGTCGCGTTACAGAGTGTGGCCAGCAGGTCAAGGGAGGTGATCTTTCCCCTTTACGTGGTTCTGTGAGGCTACAGCTGGAGTGCTGTGTCCAGTTATGGACTTCCTAGTTCAAGAAAGAAAGGAAACTACTGGGGAGAGTCCAGCAGAGGGCCACAAAGATGATTAGGAGTCTGGAGCATCTCTCTTGTGAGAAATGGCTGAGAAACCTGAGACTACTGAGCCTGGAAAAGACTGAGAGGGAATCTTCTCACTGTTTATAAATATCTAGAATGCAGTAGTCAAGCAGATGAGGCCAGGCTCTTTTTAGTAGTGTGTAATGACAGAACAAGGGGCAATGGGCAAAGCTGCAGTACAGGCAGTGCCATACACACTTGAGGAAGAACTTATATACTGTGTAGGCTGTGTGACAGAGCACTAGAACATGCTGCCCGTAGAAGTGGTGTAGTCTTCTCTGGAGATGACCAAAACCCACCTGGATGCTTTCCTGCTCAACCTATTGTAGGGAATGTGCTTTAGCAGTGGATTGGACTAGATGATCTCCAGAGATCCCTTCTAACCCATACAGTTCTGTGATCCAGATTCTAGTCTGGAAGACTTGGGAAGAACTAAGCATGTAGATGGTAATGTTGTAGTTCACAGAGGTAATGATTTCATTATGTAGTGTGTGGTAGGAGGGGAACTGCACAGTGGGAGTGTTGAAGGCCAAATGGGCTGCTCTTAGGGACAGGAAGAGCAAAGAAGAGAGTGGGATTCAGTGGGGCTGGGCAGCCTGCAGGGAGGTGGGTCAGCAGGAAGCAGCCATGGTTTGCAGCTGGTGTGTGGGCAGCAGGGAAGGGAATTTCTGTGCTAATCCAACACAGCATTGTCCCAGGAAAGCTGTGGACAAATCTTGAGCAATGATTGATAATGTAGCATGCAGTGCTTACTGTGCACACCAAGCAGGCAGGTGCTGTGCAGTGCTTCTGGCTGCACCGTGCTGTTCTGATGTGGCTCACCTGGACCTCTGGAAGTCAGAGGGAACATGATGAAGAGCACCAAATGCTTTCCTGCCCATGTGCACAGTGTCACGTTAGAGTCAGTGCAACATCTGAGTGTAATTCAGTGGTGGGTTTTTTTGCCCTCTTGAAAAAGATTGTTTCTTCCAAGTGGTCATGACATACTGCAAACCTCAGCACTTCGCACTCAACTCTGCAATTAGTACCCTTTCTGGTGTAATGCATACGTTGTTTTGTCTGAGTAGAATGGTATTTCAGCGTTACATGTATTTACCTAGTACAGAGCATTAGGAATTTGTGACTGTTCCTAGGCAGCAGCACGTGGAGGTGTTATAGCAGTGTACTTCTTAAAGGGAATCCTCATCTGAGGTTTTGCACCTCATTCCTTCCTTACAGAGCTGTGTGTGTGGTCCTTCATGTTACCCTGGTATTAATATAAAAGCAGAACTAATTGGTTATGGTTTTCTAGTGATGCTAATTTTCATTGAGTCACATTTGACATCTGTGTTGCTTGTTGGTTTGCACTGAGAACAGCTAAAATGAATGGGTTCGTTCTTGTGTCGTAGAGCTGTGCTCTGCAGAACTAACATATGGAGATTGTCAAAAGTGTGACTTGGGTTTTTTTTACATGAGCGAAAAGGTGAGTTGTGAATTGGTGCAGCTCTTGGGGCTATAAGAGCCTTTCACTGTGGGAAGAGAGTGATGGAGATTTTGTTTCTTTCAGGGCAGCAAAGTGCAGACCCGAGTTGGACTGCTGATGCTGCTCTGCACGTGGCTAAGCAATTGCTCCATTGCTGTCACGCACTTCCTGCACAACCCAGCCAACGTGCCCTTTGTATCCTTGACCTGTCTGCAGGTTAGCACCACTTCCCTGGAAGTCATTTGGATTATTCCCGTTGAAATCAAATGTTGAAGTCAGTCAGTTTGCAGGGGTTGGTATAAAAGCAAACACACTGGGGCAGGAGCTAAAAGGCAAACTTTGGAACAAAGTACTGTGTATGCACTGTCCTTATGGAATATCTCCAGCGTCCTTAACGAGAGCTGCAGCTGACAGGACAGATCGCTGAGAACCTGGGAGAGGAGGAGCAGCTGGTGCAGGGCCTCTGTGCGCTGCTGCTTGGCATCTCCATCTACTACAATGACAACTCGCTGGAAAACTACAGGAAGTGAGTGTGGTGTGGGAATAGGAGCAGGCTGTGGGGAAGGGCTGACTGAGAGGCAGATGGTGCTTTAAGGGTTGGGAATGTTTGGGTGACTGTTTGCCATGCGTGTTCCTTCCAGAGTGCAAATTAGTGGGCCCGACTGGGGAGAGATCACTGGTCTGCCTCATAGCTGACCGTTCTTCAGCTGTGAGCAAGTGGCACACTGAGCAGTACCAGCTATTGAATGCCACAGCTCCATAGTTCTTGAACATACCTCCACGGACAGCAAACTCCATCACCTCCCTGTGCAATTTGTGCCAATGCCTCACCATTGTGATGTGTCTCCTCCTTTTAGAGAGAAGCTGAAGCAGCTCATTGAGAAGAGGATTGGTCGGGAGAACTTTGTTGAGAAGCTTGGCTTCATCAGCAAGCATGAGCTGTATTCCAGAGCTGCACAGAAGCCACAACCTGGCTTCTCCAGCCCCGAGCATATGATGTTTGATCACGAATTCACCAAGTTGGTGAAGGAACTGGAGGGTGAGAGAGACTGTGCTCATTTCTGTATTCAGTGTGATGAGCTGATGGCTGAACTGCTGAATGTCCCATTGACAGTGGTGTGATGGAGTTAAAATGCAGTATCTTCTTTTCTGTTTTTTAAGACTGTGCGTGACCGCTGTATTTTCTCCAAAGTGAGCACTGTGTTTGTCATTTTATGAACTGAGTTACAATGGGGGAGACTATAACTGCTGTGAGAACAAAGCAGATGAATGAAGTAGGCTGTGGCTGATGGCACCTGTTGTTGGCAGGTGTCATAAGTAAAGCTATCTACAAGTCCAGTGAAGAAGATAAAAAAGAGGAGGAGGTCAAGAAGACCCTGGAGCAGCATGACAACATAGTGACCCACTATAAAAAGGTCATCAGAGAACAGGTGAGGAGCAGTGGCACCGTGCTTTCTATGCTTTCACCTTTTGAAAGGTAATGGCTCAAATGTAGCTGAAAGAGGAAATAGTTGAGTAGAAGAGTGAAATAACTTCTCTAATGGGGAATGCAGTAGCTCCCCATAGCTCAGGGACCTGCCATGGCTGCAACCGGCAGCACTGTGGATGGGGTTAAGTAACACCTCTAGACCTCCAGTGAGGTCTGACTGCAGATACCACTGCTGCTTCCAAGGCTTTGTAAGCCAAACACATGTGTAGGCTGCAGTAAGTCCAAACAACACCCAAGGACAATATTTCCAATCTCTTACTCTTCTTTCTCTTCCCGTCCTTGGTGTGAGGATGCTGGAGCTCTCTTCCAGAGGTCTGGAAGGAGTTGGGCTTTGTACCAAACTACTGCTGTCTCCCCCCAGCCCTTTGCCCCAGGAATCCTGCCTGGTTTGGCACGGAGTCCTTCTTTTTGTTACAGGCAGCACCTACAGCCCCACTAAACAGTGCTTTGTTTGGTCTGGGAAACAGTTTGCTCTTCTTTTCCTTCCTGCAGTGCTATATGCCAGTATTTCTGGAAGTGCTCTCTTTTCTTTTCCAGGATCAGGAGCTTGAGGAGTTAAAACAACAAGTTAGCACATTAAAATCTCAAAACGAGCAGCTTCAGGTGACAGTCACTCAGCAAGTGTCACAGATCCAGCAGCACAAGGACCAATACAACCTCCTTAAAGTGCAACTAGGTATGCTTCAGGAAGAATAATGAGCAGTGGCCTCACTGGTACTGGAGATCTTGTGTAGGCTGTGGCAAGCTATAGAACAAGTTCATCTATCGAGGGTTGACAGCGACCAGTGAGAGCTCTGTGTAGATCTTCTGGCAGCACTGACCAATTCCTGTAGCTGTGTTCTCGTGTAAGAATGTTTTGTGTGGCTCTGTGAGGGGGCAGGAGGAGGGCAGTTAGTTCATTCATTTATGGGATGAACAGTTTAAATGATGTCACTGACCTTTGTTATAAACTGTCTGCTAGGAAAGGACACGCAGCACCACAATTCCCATGGCGACACGCTGCAGGTGAACGGCATTCAGCTGGAAGAAGTGAGCAAACTGCGAGAGGAACTGGAGGACTGGAGGAACAGGCATGAGCAGCTGCAGGGGCAGCTGAAGGAGAAGGATGCTGTGATTGAGAACCTGGTGAGAGGCAAAATGATGACAAAAGCCAGTAATCCTTGTGGAATTGGGTGACAGGGCTGTGCTGTGTTTTCCTTTTTTTTTTTTTTGCCATCTCTATAATAGCATCATATCTGATGATTACATAGCAAGGGATGGCTCGAGCAGAGACTTCTTTTTGCTTCACGCTGTTCCTGGGAGTAACCTGTGTAGCTGCAAGCTGTGGTGCTGTGGGATCTCACTTTCTGTTCAGACCTCAGAATTGGATTTACTCTGTACAGCTTTATGTTTGATGTTCCTGTTGCCATTACAGAAGTCCTTGCAGTTGGAAATGGGGACAGAACAATCCTCACAGCCAAGCAGCTCTGGAGGGGTGGAACATGGTGCCGAACTGCAAAAGGTGAGTGGTTTGCTTTCAGCAGAGCTGTGTGAGCAGCAGTAGCTCAAGATTGGACAGAAGCTGTGTCTGGCTACAGAGCTGAGGATGGAGTCCTGAGCACCGTGGTGTTGTTTATGGCCCTCTTTTTGGTGGAGATGCCTATGTCAGAGCATTGAGATGATGTACCTAAAAACAAGTCAGTTTCTTTTGCCAAGTAGTTTCATGCCAGCAACAGCAGCTCAGCTCACATGCTGGATTCAGGAGAATCTTTAGTTTTCCATTGCAGAATATTGTCAAATGTTTATAGGAAAGTTTCCAAGTGTGAGATTCACAGTGCACAATAAGTGCCTGCATGCCTGCGGGCTCCATGATTTTAGGTGGTTGCTCCTCAACAAATACCTGTCAGTGTTTCAAAAATGGACTGGACATTGTGATTGGGAAACTGAGGCTAAGAGGCAATTGCCCTGGTAGATTTAAACAGGATTTTAGTGTAAAGAACTGCTGTGCTGTCTCAAATTAAAAGTAATTTTTTGTTTCCCAAAGGAATTAGAGCTGCTCAGGACTCAGATCAAATTGCAGGCTGCAGAGATCTTGAAGCTTCAGACTGAGAACCAGAAGCTACAAGCCATGGTACCAGTAACACCACCTTATCTTTCCTTTGGGGACAAGCCTTCCTGCTGAGCTCTTGGTAGCTCTCTTTCTATACCAGACTTGTGACAACACACATCAGCAAGGCATTCCAGCAGTGTTAAATAAAACAGTGTGTGATCTAAAGAAATCATTTCTGAGGCAGGAGACCTGACCACAGTCAGTGTCCTCTGAGGACATTGTTCATAGTGGTTTTAACACGGGAATCTAGTGTTCGGTGCTTTGGAAATCTTTTGGAAAGATTTCCCACTAAAGCCTTAGAGAATAGCTTAGAACAAAGTCACTGCATCCTTAACACCAGCATTAGAAAATGAGCATTGAAGCTGAACATAACACACTACATGAATACACTGCTGCCATGGTTCCCAGCAGATCTAAAGCTGTAGGTCCATGGGCACAATGTACAGTTGGAAGGACAGCATCACGTGGTGGTTGTGCTCAAGGACAATGCGAGGCTGTGATTCCATCTTCCTTTCTGCAGAACTCAGCTGTAGATCCCACATCGGGTGCCAGTGTTGCAGTGGCATCAAGGAGCTCAGAGAAAGAGGGCCGGCTGCTGCAGGAGCTGCAGGTCAGTCATGCAAGCTCAGAGCCATGCTTGGGCCTCAGCCCACAACTGTGGCTGTGCAGAAAGAGGAGGCTGGGGGGATTGTATCACCACCATTGTGCTTTGGGCAATGCACAAGGTGGGGCCGGGGGGGGGGATAGGGTTGAATGCCTCCTCTCTGGGAGATTTCAACACAGTTTTTGTCCTACTGTCAGAGTGAAGTCAAAGTCCTTTCAGAGGAAAAAGCATTACTGCAGCAGCAGTTGGACTCTTCCAGCAGCACAGTGGCCATTCTTCAGGATGAGAAGAGCAAGCTCCAGCAGGAGGTGGCTGAGGCCAAGAAGGAACAAGATGACCTGCTGGTGCTGCTTGCTGACCAGGACCAGAAGCTGTCTGCCCTCAGGAGCAAACTGAAGGACCTGGGGATGCCGGTGAGCAAACCAAGGAGTTGAGTAAGGTCTCAGGAAGCTTGGGCATGGCAGAACTTTAACCAATCTTCTTTGGTGCCTTTTTGCTTTTGGGTAGGTAGCAGTTGACCTGCTCTAGCTCCAGCTGTATGAATGAGAAGTCAATCTGGGGGTATATCTGTGGCAATTGTAGAGCTATCACTATAGCTAAGTATAGGGTGAATACCCTGAATGAATAGTACCCAAAGAAAATAACAAAGATAGACAGTATATTTTTGGGTGGATTATCCAGATGATATAAAGACACCCAATGAATTAGGAAGGGCTTACCTGTCACCAAAGGTCAAGGCTCACATGAAGTGCCACACAGGAAAGATCTCCAACAAGAGGCTCTTCCCCAGCAGTGGTCAGCCCTTAAATGGGGTCTGGGAGAGGTGGAGCCAGACTCCACCCCTTCTGCTCACACAGGTGAATTGCCTTCACCTGTGCTCCTGTGGCTGACTCGGTGCTCGCCTCAGGTGATCCATCAGTGGTTCAGGCCGTGATTCAACAGTTCCCATACACTGAGGAATTTTTCCAGGTATAGGACAGGAAGAGGAATGCCACCCCAGCAGATACTGAACAGTTCCATTGGTGGCATTGCAGAGCACTGCACAGAACTGCATGGAATGCTGAAGTCCCTGTGGAGATCGTTAATACATGTGAAGGGTAGAAGGGATGATGTCATTGCTCACCACAGATCACCTTAATTTCAGGTGGAGGATGAAGATGACATTGAATCTGGAGATCAAGCGGATGAAGATGAGGATGGGGATGAAGAGGAGCAGGACTGATGTTCCAGTGTGTGTCACCATGGACATAGAATGGCGTTGTTAGTGGGGGGAGATCTTTATTGGTGTACAGAGCAAAATACTACGTGCAGGGAGCAGAGGGAAAGTGGCTGCTGCTGGGCTGCGTGATGTTACTGAGGTGTTGGGAACCTCTGCGGAGTGAAGCAAATAGACACCGCTGTTCAGTTCCACATGAGCACCCCATGTTGTTCCTGTTTAGGAGCTGCTGTGAGCAGCTTTTGAAGCATGGGATGGCGATGGTGCTGCACAGCGAGTCGTCATGGGCAGAGCTCTGTGCGTTCGTCTGCGTTCTGAGCTTCTGGAACTGTTAATTAAATACAGAAGTGTTTGGTTTAACTGCTGTCCCTTGGAGTCATTGCCTCTGCCCTCAGTGTGGAGCTCCAGAGTGGTTCATGGCTTCCTTCGAAGAGGTGGAAGGCTCAGGGCAGCTGCAATATATCACTGCCCACAGCTGTCCCTGGCATTGGGTCTGCAGATCCAGGGTTGCAGCTCCAAACGGATGTTCATAGTGTGGTGCTTTGGCACGTGGCATGGCTGCGTTTGGTACCTGTATGGGAAAGCTTCCGTGGAAGTCCAAACCAGAAAGGTAGTAGCATTGGTAAGGAGAATCTCTCTGAAAAAAACAAGAGCAATGTATTCGACTGAGGATCTGATGTGCTGCCACATCAGCATAAACATCAGTAGACATTCTGTTGGCTGCTTCAGGAATGAGGTGAGAAGTGCTCTGATTACTTTAACTCATGGACTCTTCAAGAGTGAATAAAAGATGAAATTCAAAAGGAAAATACTGAACAGACTGAACTTACCAGTTTCATTTTTTCAGTAACGACAATCAGTATGGCCACTTGGAGCTGATTGAATGCTCTTGTCCTGTTTTAATAAAATACATTGTAATATGTATATAAAATGGTCTAAGATGCAGTCAGGCATTAAGGTGGAAAAATAAAAGGCACTGAACTGGAGGTGTGTCTCAGCAATTGAGCACCCAGTGGCAATGGCTCAACTTTGGCTTTTTGCAGCTGAGTGGACTTCAGCAGCTGCTGAACAAGCATGTTTGGGAAACTCACAGCAGTTCCTTAAGCATAGGATGATTTGATGTAGAACACAGACAGACGCGTGGCTTACTATGAGTACATCCTGTTCCTGTGGCAAGGAGTGTTGTGAAGGTGGATTCTTCCTCTGTGCATTCTGGAGGAGGCACCAACTGTGGAAGGACTGCAGAGGAGGTGCTGCAGTGCTGCAGCTCTGTGGGACCACATTCTGGGAGCAGTGACACTGAAGGTGCTATGGCCCAGTGGTGTATGTGGGGATGGGCTGATATCCTTGCTGTCTGCTCAGAGTTCTGCATAGGGCTGGTGATCCCGAAAGCCCTGCAGCAGTTACGACCCCAGAGGTGCACAGAGCTCCTCGGGTGGCTGCTCCCTGCTCCTGCTGGCACATAGCACAATGGCAAATGCTCACCCAACGTGGCCACCAGAGGTCCCAGTGTTCCTGCACACAGCAGGAGGAGCCCTCTGTTGAGGCAAAGAACTCTTGAGACAGCTCCAAAGTTTCAATGGTGTCAGCACTCCAGAGGTTGCTCAATGTCGACTTTTGGATTTAAACAGAGCCCGGGAACAATAGCACCTCAAAACCCCAAATTTAAACCCTGCTGCCTAGGTCTGTTAACTCTTGAGCCCAAAGCAGATGTTCTTGCGTGCACAGCCGACCTTGGGCATCTCTGGCTCCAGTGCCTATGGAGGAGCACAGAAGCACCCGCTCTGTTTGCAGCACAGCATACAGTGAGACAGTCCCCAAGCACAGCACTGGGTACAGCTCTGCTCACATCTTGCAGGGCTCTGGTGTGGCTGAGCTATGCTTCTGGCCAGGACAGGGAGAGCTTCAAATCCTGTGGGTTGGAGATCACTGTTGTTGTTCCAATAGAAGCTCTACCGATTCTACCTGGATCCAGGAACACGGTGTCATGCAGAACCATGTCAAAGGCCTTACATGAGTCCAGGTAGAGCTGTATCTTTATGGCAAAGGGCTGCAATGTGTCCTGGAGATGCACTTAAGACATTTATGGGATATGACTGAAACACTGCACCTCAGAGATGATTTTACATGTGTGTGGATGCACATATCCATGACTGTGCCTTTAATCTGTCTCTAATTAACATTTATTGCTGTGGCTTCGGGTCAAAGGAAACACCTCCACTGTGCCTCCATGCTAAGGAAATGTGCTCACAGTGCACAAGTGATCTCCAAGAACACAACCAATATTGGAGCAGGAGGCTGGAGCAGCAGCCACCAGGCAGAGGCTGGAGGAGAATAACCCAGCTCCTGGAAGTAGTGCCACGAGTCTGCTCTGTGTCCTGCAGCACTGCTGTGTGCCACTTCTCCCCATGTTTCAGAGCTGACCCAGGTCTGAAGAGCATAAATAGCTGAAACAAAGAGCTGTCGTCAGATGAAGGTGCTCAGCTATACCCAAGGTTTTTCCCATGGCCCAGTATTGGGTTGAGGGCACATTTAGTGTAACTGCGCACCTGGTGTCATTACAGAAACATTCACCTTTGGGAAACATAATTGACCCTTTGGAGCTGATGCACCATGAAGGTGAAATTACAGAAAGGAACAGCATGCTGGAAATGTTTGAGCAACATCCTTCTGGCACAGAACTGCATGTTTTGTGACCTAAAAGCAGTGTTCCCTATAGCCCTCTATAGGTCTGTGGGCCACTTAACACTATTGATAGATACTTTGATCCTATTATCTTTTTTCACTTCCACAGAGTGAGTACAGCACCTTATCTCCAGGGAAGGGAACTCTCAGGTGCTCCTTCCATCCAGAAGGGGTCTGCATTGTCATTGAGATAGACCTGGATGATCCATACTCACTGATTGATGTCAGCAGTCACTGGAGTTGTCTGCAAAGCAAAGGGTCAGCAGTGATCTACAACATTAGTCAAGGTCAAGCAGGAGTAGAACTACAAATAAGCCCTTTCCCACAGAAAGGGAATGCCAAAGAATCTCACCTTTGCTTTTGGAACTCCAGTTTCCAGCAGCAGGAATGGTGAATGGCATGGTCGGGTTAGTAACCCCATGGATCCAAATGAGCTGAGTGCCTGCAGCCATCCCAAGCTTCCTCAGTCTCTCCACGGGGCTGACAGACACCAGAGGGATGCAGGCAGCACCTGAGCTCTGGCCATGGGCAGGAGGGCAGCAGTTGGCACCCAGATCTGGGGCACAGCATCTCTGCTCAGGACCCAGGGTGCCAGGGACAGAGGGTGACAGAGAGCTGTCTTCAGAAGAGCTGAGGCCAATGTGGAGCAGTCTAGAGTGCACCTGCCCATGGCTCAGTGCTGTTGATGGCTTTCCCATCACTAGCACAAAGGAAAGGAGTAGCACTGAGGTCAGATGGCACCTTACTCTTACTCTTCTGGAACCACATTGTGGAGTGGCCTTTTAGGAGCAGTCCCTGAGCTTGCATGTCCCAACAGCAGTACAGAACATCAGCTATCCATCAGTAATTACAGCAACAGAGGGCTTGAGATCAAAGGATGTTTGGGAATGATGTGGCACAGCAAACGTATGGAAATCAGAGGGTTTATCTCTGCATCTGTCTGTAATGCTGACTGCTCTCTGGCTGTAACCTGCCCTGGGAAAGCAACTCTGGCTCATCACTGCTGGTTGCTGCTTCCAGGGTCTGTTCCATCCTCCATCTGTCAATATTCTCATATCAGCTTCCCTCATGGGTTTATCTCACATTTTCTCATTAATTAATCACTTTACCCATGGTACTGAGCTCTGGCTGCTGCCTGTGCCATATGCTCTCTCTGTGCCATAGGCTTTCTGTGGCAATATCTCCTCTCTGCACATCCCATCCTGGAGAGCACCACTCATGGCCAAGGAGATCTCTCCAAGTCCTGATCTGTACTGATTTTCCTCCATCTCATTGGTCAGGTTCTTAGCAGCTTTCTAGCCTTGCTTTCAGTTCCACTTCATCCTTTCAGTTCCACTTCATCTGCATCATGGCAATAAAACACCTTTTTTCCCATTGGGATTGATGATATGGTTGTTGCCTACAGTTTACTGAGCACAAGGAAAAGGAGAACCCTTGGTGTTAGCCTTGAACAAAATATAGAACAAAAACACCACTGAAGGAACTTCTTCAGTGCTGTATCCCTCTGTCCCTGGGATCATATCTTCCCAATGAGGAACAATGAAAGCATCCTGCAGTGAAACAAAGGGTTATTGTTCATGAAACTTGTGCTGCTCCAGAGCTTTAATTAATTAATTAAGTGCCGAAATATTTGCCTGACTTACATCATGTGAGCACTCTCCTTTGTGCCACAGCACCCACCAATGCTCTTCTTACAGTGCCAAGAAGCATTAAGTGTTAAAAACATCTAAGAACGTTTGATCCTTTACTGTCCTTGGTTTCTCAGATTTCCAAGTCCAAATGCCTCATCATGAGGCACTGAGCACTCACTATTCCCTTGAAACTGTACAGATCTTCTCTAACTGCTTCTTTCTTTCCCATAGTCTTGCTGGAAGCAGTGTCTGAACATTGCCAGTACAATAAACATCTTTTGTTGAGTCGGAATCTGTCACATCTGGAACAGTTTATAGAGCAGAGAAGGCTGAGGGTGAGCTCTGGGCCTGTCTCACTCTGTGCTCATCCTCAAGGTATTTTTGCTATGAGCATTTCTTGTAGGTGTAAGCCTGGTGCAGGAGCAGCGTGAAGAACTTGCTTTGAGTTTCTGATAATGGGGAAATGTCAACTTTTACAGCTGCTGTGTCCTGACCACTCTGTTCAGAGGGATACACTGCTGTGACTTTTCAGTAAGCAGAGCTGGGCCAGGACACCCAGCTATGTCATGTTCCCCTGTAGGTTCATCTGCTTCTTGTGTCCGTGAAGGCAGATGAGCTGTTGTGTTGCAGTTTGTTTGCAGGTGTTTGCTCCAATAACATCTTCAGATTATCCATTTCCTCACTAGGTACCCTGGGCAGTTCTCCTCCAGGGAAGAGGCTGCTCCAAATGCAGAAAGGCACCAGGAGAGTTGAGCAATGTGCCCTATAGACCTTGGTGCCCTATCATCACGAGGCCGCATGGATGACTTCATCCAGTTACCGCATCCTGCTATATGTGCGGCACTTTGGACTGATTGTCCATTTCAGCCCTGGAAAAGTACTGTGAGCAGAGCCATGGTACAGACCATGCTCCAGGGTGGAGACTTTTCTCCCAGAGCAGATACAGTTGTTGTGTAATGATGCCTGTAAGGTTATGCAACTCCCTCACATCCTGGGAGGACTCGCTTGATGGCCAGGGTCATTTCACTTTCCAACATCTATCAGAAATTCCAGGCCAGGGCTCTAACAAGCACCAAGTGACTTGGGATCTCGTGGCTGCTGAACATCAAAGTTTCTCAGCATGAGGCCACAGTCCTCCTTGGAACAGTATCAGAACCATGGGTTGCTCCAAAAGCATGAGACTGTGACCTGGAGCAATTGCTCAACATAGGTCATGAGATCTTCTGTATCAAAACATCAGCTCTGACCCCCAGGTGACAATCCCTGCCCTGGACCTCAGGGAGCACACACAACATTCTTTCAGCAATGGGGCACAGGCACAAGGGGCACTGTATCTACCTTGCATAGGGCCACTGAGGGCCACTGCCTGCATGGATGGCTCCTCCAGGGAAACAGCTATGTAGCTCAAGGACCTCTTCATGGTGGTGATGGGACAATGGTTGGACTTGATGACCTTAGTGGTCTTTTCCAACCTTAATGATTCTATGTTTCTATGATTCAGCAGAACTGACCCTGTTTGGATGATGTTGCTGGGTGAAGTGAACACAGGGGAGCCTGGTAACTGTATTTATAGGTACAGTTCTGTAGTTAAGCTATAAAACAGCATCTCACCTTCCCTGAACCCATCCTCACCACTGCCCTACACTGATCCCCAACAAAATGGTACCTGCACAAGACCCACCCAGGCCTACAATCTGTAGTGACTCATTGTCATCTAATCTTATTTATGCACTTATTGGCCAGATAACTCGCCATTAGACTAATGAGTCATTTCTCTACACCCACCAAATGCATAGCTGGGATGCTGCTGCTTTCTGCTATTTGTAAATTAGGGGGAGAAGGAAAACAGCATCAATCTAGAAAATATTTCCTCCTCAGAAGCATCGGTGTTCTGTCATCCCCTACAAATGTCTGTGACCATCTCAAGGAGCAGAGCCCAAAGTCACAATCCCCTCCTCCTCTGCATCATTGGGCAGTTCCCAGCTGAGCTCCGTGTGGCTGACTGCTGCTTGTGGTGGCAGCTCCATGTTCCACATTCAGGGAGTTGGGGTTTCTGTGTGCTGTGGGGAAAAGCAGAGGCCGCAATGACTGTTGCAGAGTTGGTACCATGACATGGTATATTTCAGGTGGGCCAACAGAAAATTGCTTGGTGTAATGCAGCTGTATATGTGCACAGTTCATGTAAGCATCTCTGACATATGAGATGGGGCGTTGCTGGTTCTTGCTGGCTTGGCAGTGCTTTGAGAGCTTCTCGACACCCCAGAAAATGGGGATTTCTGACAGAGTTGTGAATTACTGTTTTTCCTTAATGCAGTTTTCATTTCCTTAAGGCTGAGGACAAAAATTTTAAAGAAACCAGTTGTCAACGACATCTAAGATGTCACTCACTGAGAAAAATATGATTTCTATGCAGTTTCAAGATTATAAGACCCAGATGTTCTGCTTTTTAGATGCTTAATGTGTTCTACATGGCTGTAGCTGAAAACTCTTGACCACTTCCAGTTGTGCACTGTGGCCAGGGAGATGCAAACAACCAGTGTCTTGATGTTAGAGGGAAAAGTGATGGGAAAATTTCTGCTGACCTTCTCTCTGATGCATGCTGCTGATGGGCTCGGAGTGTTACATCAGAGCATAGTTTCTCACTGACCAGAGCTTCACAACGACCACTGTGCACGGCAGCTGCTCCCCACATATGGGCAGCCCCGTTCCTGGGATTGGTGTGTGAAGCTGAGTCCTCCGGGCTCGTTGGGGGTAATGCTGCATTGCTGTACTGCATGTGGACCCTCAGGGGGTGCTGTTCTTTCTGCAGTGAGAAGAAAGTTTCTAGTAAACCCAGCCTCTAGAAATGATGATGTAAGATCCTGCAGCTGCTAAATCTCTGCCTGCTATACACATTCGGTTTATCCACTGTAGTCTTCTGCACTTTGGTGGGGTCTGGAGTACTGAATTGTCTGTAGAGATGGACTCCAATGTGACCTACACTCCTGTATGGAGCAGATGGTTCCACACTGATGTTCGCTATTCAGGATAGTGGAGGAGATGGCATCTCCATTGGGATATTTGTTTAAAAGGAAATTTCTGAAGAAATCCAGATGAATCCAGCCCTGGAGATGCTGCTTGCTCTTCCTGCTGGCTGTGAAGGAGGGCAGGCAGAAGCACTGTGCTTTGGGTTTGAGCTGTGCCACTCCATCTCTCTTCCCGCGGCTCTGAGAGCTCCAGGTGCTGTCAGAGTGATTTTTTTTTTATGAACTGTTCACCTGGAAGTTAGAGGTGGAACCATTGCTCATGGGAGAAACCACCCCGGGTGCTGCAACGCCCACCCCTCTGCTGGGCACTGTGCCTGCCCTTCTCTCTGCCCTCCAACAAGCTTGAACAAATACCAGGCATATTTCCTCCTCCTGTTGAGGGAGCGTGCACAGCACCAACCAGGACAGGGCTTCCCTGTGTGTCTGATGCTGTAATCCCCCTTTGAGAGCTGCACTAGCAGTTTTGCTTCCTGCACTGCACAGCTATTCCAGCACTTCCACTGCCTTCAAATAAACAAGGAACCCACATATCTGTGCCCAGTGGTTGACATGGAAGAGAAGACAGGAGAGAGACGGCAAAGGAATGTGCGGCATGCACACCTGGAAAAGTCAGTCTGTGACTGAATGCATGGATCTTCAAACACCTTCGGTCCAACATTGCAGCCCATTTCTCAGTCATCCACAGTGGCACTGCCTTTATCTCTACGGCAGCAGTGTGCTGTGGGAGGAGAAGGCACTTAAATGAAAAAGTCACAGCTAATCCCCGTATCTTCATGGAATAAGAATCATTTGAGTTGGAAGGGACCCTTAAAGGACACCCAGTCCAACTTCCTTGCAATGAACAGGACACCTACAGCTGCAGAACCCCTCTAGCCTAACCTTGAATGTCTCCAGGGATGGGACTTCCACCACTTCTCTGAGCAACCTCTGCCAGCGCCTCACCACATTTATTGTTAAAAACCTCTTCTTCATGTCCAGTGTAAATCTCCACTCTTTTAGTATGAAACCATTTCCCCTTTTCCTGTCACAACAGATCCTACTAAAAAGCCCGTTCCCTTTAAATACTGAAATGCCACTCTCAAGTCTCCTCTGAGCCTTCTCTTTTCCTGGTGGAACAACCTCAGCTCTCTCAGCCTGTGCCTTTCTTCATTGACTGTGACAGCAGACCCAAGCAGCTGCTGTTGTACAGCTCAATTATTGCCATGCCCGCCTGCTGCCTTGGGACATACACATCTCACAGTCCCAATGCACTGACTGGAGTACTGCTCACATTGGTTGTCTGGATGCCAGCACCCAGTTAGCTGTCATGGGAACAGGTAGCAATGGCAGTAATGTGCCAAAGGAGATTCAATTTGGACAGTAGGAAATACTTCTCTAAGAGAGTTGTCAGGTGCTGGAATGAGCTGCCCAGAGAGGTGGTAGAGTCAATGTCCGTGGAGGTGTTCAATAAATGTTTCGATGTTGTACTGAGGGACATGATTTAGGGGGAAATATTGGTGATAGGTGGCTGGTAGGACTGCATGATCTTAGAGGTCTTCTCCAACATTGGTGATTCTATGATTCTATGATGCACACAGAAGGCCACTCTGTCCTTAACATGAGTTGGATCCTTGAGCCAGAAGCTGCATTACACGTGCACCTGCAAGTTTAGATACATTCACAGAGCTATGGTACCAAGGTAGGATGGCACACAAACCTGCCACGGTGGCCTTGGCAGAGCTGGGCAGGGCAGAGATGAAAGACTGGCACTATCAAGCACTTCTGACTACTCAGGACCACAGTTGGGCTGCCCGATGCCTCTGGGCTCTGTGTCCTTGTTGCTCACGAGCTTTGAAGGAGAAAATGGAATGCAACCCCCATGACCTTCAAACTCTTGAATAGACAGAGCTGTGCAGAGACAGCCATGGGAAGTGTCACTGCTTGAGCTTGCAAAGCAGTGTGAGAACGTGTACGTGCAGTCTGCAGCCTTCTTCCTCATTCCCAGTTTCCTCCGGTGCAATGGTTTGCTATAGCCGACTTCTTCCTGCTCCATAACTGCAGATCACTCCTGTCCTGCTGCGAGGCACTGATGCCAATCACCACCTTTGATCCTTTCCCCTTTCAACTCACACTGCCATCTTCTCCCTTGTCTTCCTGCAGACTCTGCTCCAAGCGGAGCCCATACAGCTGCTGCATGGCTCATTATTGCTAAATGGCCATTGCACAATGCCCAGCTGCAGCGTGGCTGTACAGTGTGCTAGGAGTGTATCTCACCTATATATTGCACGGCTGCCAGCCAACGTGTTTAAATGAGGGGCATTCCTTGTTGCAGCTGAAGTCATCAGTCATGGAAGCCATTGAGAAGTGAAAATAGGAA
Organism: Cyrtonyx montezumae; assembly: GCF_038088225.1. Classification (NCBI taxonomy): domain Eukaryota; kingdom Metazoa; phylum Chordata; class Aves; order Galliformes; family Odontophoridae; genus Cyrtonyx; species Cyrtonyx montezumae. The sequence continues at coordinate 23,688,732 of NW_027071936.1, read as the reverse complement.
ATATCCTTCATGGTGTTTCTCTATCTGCACCTGAGCTGTATCTGTACCCTCTCTTGCAGTGAGGCTTTGCTTCCCCATGGCCAACCACTGCTGCACTGCAGTAAGGGTGAAGCTGGTGTGCGGCAGTTCTCACTCTGATGAGGACACATCAGGAAATGTGTCCTGAATGTAGCTGAGTGAAATGAGTGCTGGGGCTGAGTGATGAAGGCATAGGGCTGTGGGAGTCTGATGAATGCTACTGTGACTTGGAAACAATGGAAAGTATTAAATAAGCCCTAATTCCCTGCTGGCACATGGACACACTATAAATAAACATTGCAGGCACGCAAATAGCGCACAGCTCCCAGGAGCTGGATCACCCTGCTGAAATAGCAGAGGTGTCTGCTGCTTGACAATGGAGAGATTATGTGGGGCCAAATGATGCAATTCATCTAAATGCACACTGTACGGCAACATAATTGTTGGAAACCATAGTGTTTGCCCCTTCACAGCGATTCCCAGAAGTAATTCCTGCAAGGAGCACACACCCAAGGCAGTCAGAAGTTCTGGAATGGCATTCTTGTTGCTCAACACTGGTTATGCAGATAGAGGAGAAAACAGAATGACACCTCAGCCCGCAGAGTAGATAAGGGTGTGAGAATCCACTCACTGGCTAGCACATGAAAGCATGATGACCTCGCCCCACGTCCAGGATTGCTCAAGCCAAAAGAGATGGCAGTATTGATACACACGTCTTGGTTTATAGTCACAGTGTAACACTCTTTCCAGTGTTTGCTGCTGCCCTCAGACCTTAAGCCTCGAATGGAGAGAAGGTGCAGCACCCATTGAGCAAAGTGCTTGCAACTTGTTCACAACTGCCCGCAGAGCTGGGTCACCAGAATTCTGTCTTTTGTTATTCTATCCAACGGAAGACCTTCAGATAAACCCACATGCAATTAGAGGAGGCTGAAGTAACAGGTTCTTAGTTTTCTTCAGACTGAGACCAGTGGCTCTGCTGTACTACAGGATGAGTGGATGATCATCCCTGCATTACATAGACAGAAGATCCTCTAGGTCATAGGATCACTGCATGTATTCAGGTTATTTCTAATAAAGTAAAGCTTGAATCAAACAGCACTTTGTGTGCTCTCAGTATTTATCAGGAATGGTCTCTGGAGTTCTTATTTTGGTCCACAACCAGAAGGAATACCAGTGATTTAGTTTATTGACCAGCAGATGTTGACATCTGCAGCTCAGGAATTGGAAAGGGGACAAGGGAAATGGCACAGTGTTCCTTCCTCTTTGTTCTAGCTGAGGTACAGAGATCACCTTGAAAATGTGAGATGCAAAGAAATAGGTGGAAGGTAGAAGCTGGGACAGGTGATAGGAGAAGGGGAACCCAAATCCTTGTGTGCCAGCGAAACACAGGGAGGTTTTGGAGCTGATATCAACTCAAGCCTCCCCCAGGAAGGAAAGATGCTTGCAACAGATGCTGGTGCATGTCCCAAAGCATTGAGGAGGCCCTAGGCTGCAGGCTGGCCTGCAGCTCCAGGTTTTCTACTCTTCATTAGCAACAAATCAAAACCTTAATTCCCAACCCTGGCACAGGTTTATCAGATTACTTGTCTGTACTCTGAAGAAGGCACAGTAAAAGAAATGAATGAAGAAAGCAATCTTTGATTGATCTTTCTCTTCATGATTATTTTTAGCCATTCTAATAGCTACACTTTAACTGACCAACATAAAAGATATGTAGGAGTCTTCTATTGGTTATAATGTGAGGTTACAACAGAACACTTCTGGATGTCTCCAATCCATGGGAAATGGACTGGATCCCCAGAGATAGTGAAGTCCTTAATTCCTTCTGGAAGAAAAGGATCTTCAGGTACCTGGACCTGGCTGTCCAATGTCTTCATTTCAAATGTATTAACAAGTTGAATCAGGGGCCACATCCAGAATTTTCTAACATGGATTTGCTTCAAGTGAAATCAATGGCACTCTCTGGTCAGCAGATAGATATTTTTTGGTGATGTGCATAGAGGTGTTCAGTGAAAGGGCATTTTGGTGTGCAAGAAAGTGTGTGCTGGTGGGTGTAAGCTAATGAAGCAGTAAAGGATTTATTTAAGACATCACGACAGTGTGCAGAAAGGTGTTCATTGCAAGCAGGCTGGAGTATGGCCAGGAATCCCTGACATACACACTTGGAGACGTCCTCAGCATGGTGGATCCAACGAGCTGATTCTCTCTTGCTGTTAGAAGTGTTATGGAGGACACGTGGTCTGGGTAGCAGTGATTCAGAGGTTTGTTTCAGGACAAACACGGCTCCTACTTCAAACAGCTCCAGATGGATGAATGGCTATTTGGACCAAGCAGCCACGGGTTGTTGAAGACAGCCAGTTCCTGTCTGAGGCAAAAAATCCCATCTGTGGCTTTTTGATGCCTATTGGCCAGCTCTACTTGAATAGCAGAGCATGGCACAAGTGCCCAGTATTAATTCGATCCAAAAAATCTGCTTCAGTGAGACTATAGATCTTAGGTATTCCTTTGATTTAAAATCTAATAAAATACATAAAATCAGTGGGAATGTTTGGATTTATCCCAAAACATTTCTCTGCTTGTTAACTGGATGAAGGTACAAGGGAATCTCCACCCTGGTATCGCTTCAGTTACAGATGCTCTCTGTGCTCTCTGGGAACAGCAGTGGTTTCTAGGGTCATTACATATTTCTGTGCGTGACTGATGTGCACTTTCTTCTGCTTACCTGCACTGTTAACGCACTTTCCCCAGGAGATGGAATGTTTGCTGTACCAAAATAGCAACAGGATGAATGAAAGTTCAGGTAAGGCTATATATAGAAAGGGCACTGGGTTTCACTGTGCATACATGAGCTGCCTCACACCCACTTCCTCATCCGCCATTGGCCTGGAGAGCTGAATGAAATCACCCTTCTTCACTTCAGAAAAACAAATAGCAGAACAATGAAGAGACCAAATTGCTACAGAAAGTCACTGAAGTTCTGTGTAGGGAGGATGGAGAGACAATTTTACATATGTGGAGTGCTGTGCCTCACAGCTGGGCTGCCAGATGGTATACATTTCAGCAGTGCTCACATGGGAATCTGAGGATGGAATAGTGAGAATGCCTCAGGTGGACTTTCACCTTTCCTTTCCCTCTTTAACAGTCCTTCTGGTGCATGGTGTGGGGGCAGAGCCAGCTGCCATCAACCTCTGCTGCCTGGTGCAACCCGTGCCATAAAGGTTCATAAACCCTCTGACGACATAGCACTTCCTGGTGTTTCCTCCAGACTGGCACCATCCAGGAGATCTCTCGTGGAAGGATGTCAATAGTCAATAGCTGACATCAAGATAAAAAACAAATAAAGCTGAAGAATGTGGCTGAGTCAGTCCAGATGAAATGTGGTGGAATTTACTACTTTTAGTCTTGGTTGTTGGAAATGGAAACCAGACAAAATCTCACTGAGAAGAAACTCCTGCCCAAAACGCAGGCTCATAAAAATGTAACAACGAGCCAACAGGTTGGATTTGTTATTGTCTCAGCATGTGGTCTGACATCTGCATATGCAATGGGATGTCCTTTTCTCTCTTTATTGAGGTTATTCGGAGGCTGGCATGTGAAACACTTGGCTCACTGGGAGTTTCGTGCTGTTTCCAGGTGCAAATGTGATAATGAGTAACAGAAGGCAGCAGCACGACGTGTCTCAATGCGTTTTGCCTTTCGATGGGAACCGTGCACCGCTTCTGCACGGCTGTCTGAGCAGAGCTACCTCTGATCCTTATCATCTCACTCCCAGCAATGGAAGTGGCTGTGTGTAGCTGTATGTTTTTTTTGTTTGTTTGTTTGTTTGGTTTTTTTTTGACTTGAAAAATGTTGACAAAACCAATTGGGAATGCTGACGAAACAGCTTCCTGCCTTCTCTCTGAGCAATGTGCATGCTGGGTATTTGCTCAACCTCCTTTCCATCTGTGTGCACGGCAATGGGGCTGGGCCGAGTTGTGCTGATGCACTGCTCCTTGTTGCCCTGAGACTGCATATTCTGGGTCAGAGGGTCACTGCCAGGCTCTCTCCTCCCTCCTCCATCCCAAAACATTGCCACAGGGAAACAGAGTGAGAAAAGAACTGTTGCAGTGTTTATAAAAAGTGCTGCAGTGCGAAGCTTCTTATCCAGGGCTTGCACTGCTGTATATGGCGTGAGCAAGGAAATAATCTGCCTGGGAAGGTGCTGCTGTACATGAAAGCATCTGCCTGCAGCTAGATCCATCAAAGAGGAGATCTGCGGATTGATCTTCCCAGTATGACATTTCCCATCTGCAGAGCATTCTTTGATTGGCCCTGCTGTTGAGCATGACTCCAGCAACATGATGAAACAGTGCATCACAAGGCACAGCTCCACCAGCACTGCCCCATAAGCAGTGTAGAAAGTCCCGAAGTGGGGTGGTAGCAGAAGCAGATCCCTGGTAACAGGGACAAGGGAGGAGCACGTGGAATGCTATGAGCACAGGCAACGTGTGCAGAGACAACCAGCACTGCAAGCAGCCTTTCCCACTCTGTCTTTAATGGAAGCTCATCTATCCGTTGGGGACAAAGGCCAGGAGTCATTTCGTGCCAGCCCAGCAAATGGTGCCACAAATATTGTGACTTCTGCCAGTGGAAATTTGAACTCTCATTTGCCATTTCTGCCTCTCCCCTTTGGTTCTCTGCATGCATGAACACATTCCTGTGCATTTTTCTTGCCTTTGCAGTGACGTCATGGACAACCTTTTGCTAACTTATGACCCACAATAGGCTGATTTTGCTGGTTCATAGAACAATGGAAATGGAAGTCAGTGAGAATACAGGAATAAAGTTAATTGAATGAACTCAGCAAGCAAAAGCACAGCAGTGACATGCTGGATTCAAGTTGGATATTAGGAAAACTTTCCCCTCAGAAAGAATAGTGAGGCATTGACACAGGCTGCCCAGGGGGGTGGTGGAGTCACTGTCCAGGTGTTCAAGAAGAGGGTAGGTGTGGCACTCACTGTGTGGTTAGTGGGTATGGTGGGGATAGGCTGGGGGTTGGACTGATCGTAGAGGTTTTTTTCATCTTTAATGATTCTGTGATTCTATGTGATTTCCACAGTGACATGCCATGGCTATGCCAGTCTTCAATGAGTAGGAGAGACTGTCAGAAATATGGACACTGCAAAATGCATTCCCTAGGGCTAAGTATCTGAAGCCTGAACAGACACGTTATGCAATTTGGGACATGGTATGCAGCATGTCAATTTGCTGGGGACTGGGCCCTGCCACAGGACACGCCAACACCATACTAGAGGTCTGAAAACACTTGAAGCAACCACACCAATTTGCATATCCTCCTCCAGGAAAGGATTTTATTTGATGGCTAAGGACATTTATCTAGCACCAGTCTGCTCTGTGCCCTCAACTTCTCAGAAAGATCCACTCAATCATTATGCTGCCACAGTATGGTCTCTATTGTCACAGCAAAGTTATACTGAGCAATTCCCTGTGTCTTTAATTTATGGGAGGGGAACACGTTGTTCCCCAAGAGCGTTTCCTACTGATCTACTTCTTATCACCCGGTTTACTTACAGGTCTGATCTTGACTCCTCACCACACCCAGGTTCCCATTGACTTCAAGGAGAAGGGCGCTGTGGGGGCAGTGTGGAAGTCACCCAACAGAGGTCTTGAAGAGGAAACTGCTGAATTCATCAACACCGGCATTTACATAGATCCCAAAGATGCTAACAGGTTCACTATGGCAAACACAACAGTGCTACGACCAGAGGAAGAAGAACCATTTGTTCATTCCAGATGTGTCTATGATTTTATGATAACTTCTGGGCAGATAGACAGTGCCCTGAGCATTGGCTGAAGGGCTGTATATCCATAATGACAGCAGTCATAACCTTACTTAAAACAGTCCAAGTACTGGATTTCCCTGAAGGTGAATGCTGGGCTGGGTTCAGCGATATTTAGGAAACAACCCACAGTACCACCAGGTGTGGTGACAGCATGCCCCATCTCAGAATAATCCTTCCCTTCTACAGCTGCAACTCCTGCATGCACACAATAACCTCTTTCATTTTAAGGAAAGAAAGGAAAAGGAAGTGCTTTTCTACCCCATGGGCTTGCAGAAACATATTACAAAATGATTTAATTCAAGGTCCCCACTCTGTGGAACCATTAATCTTTTTTACTTTCTTCATGTATAATTTACTTGTGGAACTCATCACCACTGCCCATAGTGAAAGTTCAACGCGTGAACTGCTACACAGCTGACCTATAAAGATCCAGAACATGTGCGTCCAGGAACTGGGGTCATATGGTGTGAATGCTATGTTACTGTCTTTAATTTTTATTTTTCCTTTTCATGGTGTGTATCCCACTTGTGAAATGTGTGTTCTCAGTGTTACTTCTGGGATTGAAGGGATGTTGCTCTTGTCCACAGCAGGAGCAAAGGGGGTGGAGAAAGAGATTCTAGCCCTACATCACACATGAGGACCACTTTATGGAGGGGCGAGCCTTCACCTGAGTGTGCAGTACCAGGCCTCTGTGACAGGACGCTGCTTCCCAGCAGAAATCCCGATGATCTGGGCATCATTTGCTCGAGAGTGCTGAGTCAGAGCTCAGAATTCACTCTTAGTTGCTGAAGTCCAGCCTTGTGCTCTGCTGGGGGACAGCCCGACTGTGGTTGCATGAGGACCCACAGAGAAACCACTTAGAGGGCATGGCTGTGAATTCTGATCCACCCTAAGGCACGTGGAGGGTTCTGAAGAGTCCCTTTCCTTCTGAGCTCCAAGCATAAATGTACTGAGGTTGTATCACATCCAGGGGAATGTAGAGAGCTTACTATGAGACCAATAAGAGCTGAAAAATCCATCCCAGGGAATGGCTTTTGGACAGACCATGCACACTGAGGCTATTTCCTAACATCAACCCCCAGGTCTTGGCATCCTGCTCTCTAGCAGGAAGGATATCCAGACATGACTCTGTCACAAAGAGCTGTGCAGCAAATAATGGCACCGGGTCATCTGGTGCAACTTGTGCAATCCTGGCTTGCAGAATGTTTGCGTGACGAGCAGTTCATATTCCATTGGTTTTACACTGCGAAATCATTGTGGATTGCAAGGCACTTCCAGGGGCGATATAGAGAAGCTGGTCCTTGAGGTATGCCTGTAATGTATTCCAGCTCCTAACACCACTCATCCACAACTGTGTCTGGGTCAAAAAAAAGCCTTCTCCCTATCTCACCCAAGTAACATCTTCCTGCAGCAGAGAGCTCACACAGTTTGCAGGAGGCAGCAGAGCTGCTGCTGTTGTCACAGCTGGCTTGCCCTTCTACATTCCTTTTGGCCTAGCAGCCTTTTGCCCCGATGAGTTCTGCTTCTTTTGCTGCAGTGGAGAGAAAGATGGTATCACTGTGCCAAAGAGAAGAGCTGCAGGTGGGAGGGAGGAAGGGGGACCATGACCAGGAGGTCAGCAGCTCCATCATTCAGAGACAGCTTTCAGAGACAGGAATCACTGAAACCAGCAGAGCAGGCCTGTAAGCAGTGCTTTATCTCAGGCAGGTACCCAGACTGACTGGTTGTAAGTCAGAGCACTTTGCTCTCTGTTTCCCTTCACTAATATAAAGAATTTGAGCTGAGGGTGAGAATTCAGATGTGCATGGCCCAAGTTTGAGCTATTGTCACAGCGAGTGATCCTGAGCATCACTCAGATCTCACAGAGTTGGCAAAACCGATGTGGAAGTATGGAGAAGAGAGAATGGGAGACGCAGAAGGCTCTCACTGGGTTAACGGTCACATTGACAAATGTGTTCTTAAAGCACATCTAATTTGTAGCATGAATTCAGGGCTCAGGTGCTCTTCCAGTTGCTGGGAATGCTCTGGGAAGCTCTGAAGGCAGCCCAGTATAACCACTCTCACCCACTGTGCTCACTGCCATGCTGAACAGACTGCCAGGTGGTGAAGTTCACTCAGAGCTGGTCAGGTCACACATTTGTTCAAATAGAGCCACTGTGAGGAAGTGGGATACTTCCTGTATTTGGGTACCCTTGGAAGTAGCATGTCTGTACAGAGCCCATTTGGCCGCCTTATGTGTACTCGTGATGACACAGCCTCAGTACACACACAGCCAACATTTTATTTCTGCCTCCTTTCCTACACAGGACAGGGCCTGCTCCAAGGATGAATCAGAGGAGGGTTATTGTCTAGAGCATCCCATGTTCCACATCTGGCTTGGAGTACCCTTCTTGCACTGCCTCTTCCTCCCTCCTACCGGTGAATGCTTCCAGGGTCTGGCAGAGGGTGTAAAGAACACCCACACTGTAACCTGGCATTTTTCCATCAGGAGAGCTCAAAGCTGGAGTTGTCTCTTGTCCTCCCTTTGCTGACCCAGAAACTGAGGCACAAGGAGGTGAAAGTCAAGCAAAAGAACGCACAGTTGGCATCCAAAACATCTGAATGTCACGGTCATACAGCAGCCACAGTTTGCTGATTTCTCCTTCTCTGAGGGGCAACTGCAGGACTCCAGATGGTTGCTCTGGACAGAGATGGGGCTGAGCTTGGATTTGCAGGACAGTCCCTTTGATCTCTGAGCCCAAGAAGGTTGGCTCCGGCACTGCAGGTGCTCAGAAGAGCTGGAATCATCCCCAGTGTGGGTCACCACAGCAGCTGAGGGAGTGTTTTGTTTCACTGTCGCCGTGGTGTCAGCAGCCAATAAATGTGCACATTTCCGTTCTGGAGCACCCGTGGGGTGATACAGATGTCCCTGGTGCCTCAGGGCTGGTACCACACAGCACGGTTATTTGGTGCAGCAGTGACACACTGCTGCTGGGCACGCCAGGATGCGTGTGCGAGGTGTCACCCAAGGTTTATGAGAGGAAGGAGTGTGCTCACCTACTCAGGCAGGGAATTAGGTGAGAGGTGGTGGTTCCTTCATTGCCTCAGCATGAGCCCTACATTCTCAATGCACAGAAACGTGGGGTTTGTGCTGAGGTGAACTGTGAAGTGCAGGGTGAAGAATTCCACGATTTATCACATTTGTGATACATCCAGGCTTAATGCAGGTGGTACCTCCCAGCATCTGTAAATGAGAACTCCTGCAGCAGGAGTAAAATTGCGGGTGCAGCCTTTGCACACCAATGTCAGTGGGAGCACCGATGCCTTTGGAGCAGCATACGTGCATCAATGTTCCTCTGCCCCTCTCCTGGTTCTCGGGAACCAGAGCTGCAGGGGTGACATTGACACAACGCCGGATGGCAGAGGTTCCTTTGCTGACCCTGTCTGGGAGGAGATCCTATCTCCCGACAAGTTTGTCTAGCCAGATAATGACGGTAATTAGCCAGGAGGCGAGGAGGCGGATCCTGCATGAGTAAGATGGATGTTTTATGGCATGGAATTAGGAGGATGGAAACTGTTAATATCCTCAAGAAAAGAGCTGGAATAGCACAGAGGATAGAATCTGGCAGGAAATTCCCCAACTTGCAGAGCAGACAGCCTGGAAAGAAAGGTATTTTTGTTCAGAATAAGCCCATACTAAGCCAGCACCAACACAGTGCAGCAGCACGGTGACCCTTATCAGTATCCAAAGGTAATCAGTATCCAAATAAAAATATTACAAAGCACCTTGGTGGGGCATAACTCCCACTGCTCCAGCAGATCATCACCTATCCTTATCTCGTGTCGTTTCCAGTCAAATATTTGCAAAGTGCTCACATACCGTGCAGATAACAGCCCACAGACACAGAGAAAAGAGAATGTTTAATTCAAAAGGGCACGGCTTCTCTTCCTGGAGAAAAATGGCCTTCTCTATAAAGCAAAGGTGAAACATTCCTTGGAAACAGGTAGCCCTGGTGGCACAAAGTGATGCAGTTTTGTCTTCTTGGGGTGCTGCCAGACACCCTGAAATGATAGAGTGGAAAGGAAGAATGTGAGATTTCCCCTTTCATCATAATGGTTGCTTTGAAGCCTAATTATAGCCATTTGAACACCAGCCCATTCTCCATGCTGCTGCTGATCGCTGGGCTGAAATGCGTAGCCAGACGGGGCAGTCCTCTGCTGGAGCCAGTGGTGTGGCTCATGCATGACACCAGAATTTGTAAAGGACATGGAGCAGTGGTGGGAGTCCTGTGCCTGACATCCCCACTGTGCTGAGATGCACCATGGGTCACATGGCAGTGTGGCCTCTGCACAGTGGTGCTTGGCATGCAGGCTCTTGCTCATCGCTGGCTAAAATGCATAGCTGACGGTGATGACTTTGTTGAAAAATAGCTGAATATTCAAATAGTTGAAAAATAGCAAATTTTGTAGCTGAAAATTTGTTCTATCAAAGAGTGTTATTCTGGTCTTGGTATCTACTGTATTTTCCATGGAAATAAATGGCAAGCATCACTTTTGGGAAACCTCCATAATTTCAACATGGCTTGAGACAATTCCTTTTCACTCATTGTGACCTAAGCAAGCAAAAAGACTGCACATCCATGCATATGGTCACACTGTAACGTGATTTAATGTATGTGAAAGCAGCATGGGTTTACTCCCTCAACGTTTTTGAGGTACACATACACTGTGGCAATGCAGATGCTTTGGGACCAGCTGAGCCATCCCTGCAGAGGAGGTGGTGTCCTCCAAGGGCTGGAGCAAGAACAACAACTGCTGTCTCAACGCGTGTTCCCACTGCTGAACCAAAGCCCTTACTGAGATCGTATCCTGTCCAGACATGTCTAACGTTTGTTCTTGTAGACATAACATGAAGGCAGGGACACATCCTTTCTCAAGTGCGCCTTTATTTTTTTTTCTTCTGCAATGGGAGAGGATCACAAACTAAGACATGCACTCACTGAAAGGTTGGGAACCGGAAGTGCTGATTAATTTGCACAGTCACTGGTTTTGATGAGAAGTAGGAAATGTGAATAACAGACTTTTATTGCCATTTTGGCATTAAAAAATGCCTTCAGGGTAATGCCAGACTTCATGCTGCTTGAAATTAAGCTGATGGCATTCAATGGAAAGTACAACACAAAGGCTTCAGTTCTGGGAGCCGTTTGTTTTGTTACATTTCCCCATTTAAAACTAAGCTTTGAGAAACCACAGAAAGAGCAGCACCATCAATTTAGCAGCTAATAGCTTATTCACATTTTCACATCATTTTTACCTTTAAAAGGCATCATCCTGCTTGACATCAGAAAAGGAAAAAGCCCTTGACTGAAAATGTTTTGAGGAAGAAAAACTATTATTTTTCCACCCATAGTTTTCCCTTCTTTTCATTTCCTACTCCTATTTCATGGAATTGTATAGTCATGAAATAATTAAGGTTGGAAAAGACCTCTAAGATCATCCAGTCCAACCATCCACCTACTACCAATATTTCCCACTAACCCTTAGTACCACATCTACCCCTTCCTTGAACACTCCCAGGCAGCCCGTTCCAGTGCCTGACCACTCCTTCAGAGAAGAAATTCTTTGTAATATGCAACCAATTCCTTTGGCCTTGTTTTCCAACTTCCCTGATTTACTACTGCTTCCATGGAGGAATGTAACTTTTTGTGCTGAAACTCAAACAGCAACACCTGGCCTTGAAAGAAAGCAGATGGGTGGTTGGACACAAAAGTACTTAAGTATAAGTGAATCTGGTGTCCTTACAGTAGGATGCAATGATCTGGTGGCACTTAGTATAGTACGCTGCTTCTGCCCCCTAAAGTTCAGTCTTGGCTTTAACCCCTGTGGAATACAGACCCAACACTTATGTAATGACAGTGAGTGACTGGGCTTGATGTAAAAATGCAATGGTATGACTCCAAACATGCTACACTAGCATTGAAAAGCGAGGACAAATCTCTCTTGGCTTTAACTTCATACAACTAATCTATATTGTGTATTTGAGAATCTGTAGAGTTGCAGAAAGGGGAAAAAAGACCTGATAGCCAACTGTCATGGCAACCGTTGTGACATACTGAGGAGTTTCAAACAAGCTGTTCTTTGGTAAGTGGAATTAATGTCTCCCAGTTCTGTGAGTCCCTCTTCTCCATCCAAGGGATGGAATACCTTCCCTATGAGGAAAGGCTGAGAAGAGAAGGCTTCAGGAAGACCTGAGAGCAGCATTTCGGTATTTAATGGGAAAAAAAGGGGTCAGACTCTTTCATAGGATCTGTTGTGACAGGACAAGGGGACAGGGCTTCAAGCTAAAAGAGGGGAGATTTAGACTGGATATAAGGAAGAAGTTCTTTACAGTAAGGATAGAAGAGGCACTGGCACAGGCTGCCCAGAGAGCCCCATCCCTGGCAACATTCAAGGTCAGGCTGGTTGGGGCTCTGAGCATCTGATGTAGCTGTAGATGTCTTTGTTCATTGCAGAGGAGTTGGACTGGATGGTCTTTAAGGGTCCCTTTCAACTCAGATGATTCTATGATTCTGTCATTCTATGATTCTGTCCTTTGTTGTCCCACCACCACAAAAAATTGAGATGAAAGTAGTCCACTCATTCAACAGTTATGATGAGGAGTTGGACAAAGGATGAGACATATAACACACTCGTAGCAGGCTGAGTTCCTTTGGAATCTGAGCAGTGAATGACCCAGACAGCCTCTGCCCAGCCCAGCAATTATCACTGCCAGCAGTAAATAGAAACACAATATAAACAACTTGAGTTCATCTCCATGCAAATATTACTATAGTATTCCATGCACAAGTGTAATGAATGTTGTTGGGGATATACAATTCTGAGATTGATTTTACTGAACAACCTGTGAGTGATAAGGAATCTATTAATACCTGCACTGTGAAATACAATAAAGATCATGTACAGAGTGGAAATAGTGGCACAGGTTTCAGAATCACAAGGGAGTGTGCATCATTCCCAAGGTGTAGTTTGTTGGAAATTTCTGTTCAGTGAATAAAGGGCATCTGTTTGACATGGGGTGGGACAAGAAAAGTGCCATGATTTTTAGAGGAAGAAAGACCTGCTTACCACGAGTTACATCTGCAGAGACCCAGGAGGACCAGAACAGCCACACCAGTCTGCTTCAGCTCAGGATGTAGTTCTGGATCTCAGGAAACTAATGTTGAATGTCAGTGCCTGGGTTGCTCCAGGCACTGTTGTCCATTTTCACACGTTTCTTTCCTTCAAGGAGCCCAGAACCAGTGTCTCTGCTGGCCTGGTCTGTTAGTGCACCTGGTCTGCTGAGCTCTCTGAGGGTACTAGCTTCAGGTTGTGTCTTGGTGGCATCATTCTGTAGGGATGTGAGAGCTGATCAAGAAAACTTAGAAAGGAAAAATAGGATTTCTCCAGGCTGAAAGGAAGAGAACTCACTCTCATCTTTGCTTTGCTAGCAGTGCAGGTCTGTGCCTTGCAACATGTCCCCGCTACGTGGCCTTCAAGCCACTCTGCAGCATGTTCAACCAGCTCTTCCACCATGCCTCTAGGCTGCAGCACACTGTCATTATGTCATACGTGCCTGCAACATCTCAGCAGAGATGGGAGCAAGGAACCGAAAGACGTGTTGCTGACTTCGCTCCAACCTACCAGCAACAGAACTGTGTGGTTCCTGCGGGGCTTTTTGGAGGGGTGAGAAGAGTCAGGCTGAGTCCTCAGGAGCACCAGAATCTCTCCGCAGTACTTTTCTCTGAGCTCTCTACTGGAGAACTGAGCTATCCCAAGGCAAGAAAGTGTGCAGCTTGCTTTTGTGCACACAAAGCCTTTCATTAAGCAAGTTCAGCCTGTGCCACAGATGAGTTTTGTCTGCGGTACTTATGTGGGAGAGCACATGCATGCACACCGAGGTACAGATGTTCCATTGTTGAATTAATTTCTGGGTAGACTTCTGATTCAGATGGAAAAAGAAAAAAAGAAAAAAAAAGTAGCCTGGACAAATGCAATTATAAACACAACATATTCTCCCAAGACCCACACAGCTGCCTTCATGGGAGAGCAGGAGTCTGTCTATAGGATGGGCCCTATTATTTCTATCAGGAGATAATTTCTTGTGCTTTCCTCATTCCTTTCTCCTGAGTAATACCTTCTCCTGTAAATAGAGGAGGGAGGGAGGGAAAAGAAAACCAAGCAACTTCTTTGCTGTCTCACTAAATGTGAATATCCCCAGAATATTTGTTTGGACAAATAAAATGGATTCACTAGACTAGGACCAAAGCCTATTGGTCCCCTGTCTGCAGGTCCACCAGCTCACCTGTTGCTGGCTGGCTGTGGCATCAGGAGGAATGTCCCACAGAGCAGAGAGAGGTAGCCCTGCCACATCTACATGAATCCAGTAGAAACTGAATGTTTTGGCCTTTATAAGTGGAAATCACTGGTGCAGAAGGCACTGTTCTTCTCCTGCTTCTCTAGGTCAAAGCCAGCACCAAGAAAGAACTTACAGGATGAGATAGGACAAGAGGGAGTGGCCTCAAGTTGTGCCAGGAGAAGTTCTATTTGGATATTAGGAAAAACTTCTCAGGAAAAGTGGTTGGGCATTGGAATGGGCTGCCCAGGAAGGTGGTGGATTCTCCATCCTTGAAGATGTTCAAGAACCGTGGAGATATGGCACTGAGAGACATGGTTTAGTGGGCAATATTGATGGTGGATAGATGTTTGGACTGTATGACCTTAGAGGTCTTTTTTAACCTTAATGATTCTATCGTTCTATGACTGCCATCAGCGCTATAGCAGCATGGTGCTGATGTGCAGGGGGATTGTTTCTGGACTGTCCATCTCTTGAGTGTCTTCTCATCATCAAGCAAGTTCAGAGCCTTGCCATCTTCCCTCCATACCCAGACCCACAGTAATTCTTCACTGTCTCTTGCTGAAATCAAGAGCCCACTGGAATCCTGCTGATGTCCTTCCAGCAGGTCCCTCTCCTCATATCCATCCTATTCCTGGATTGCATCCTAAGAGAGAGCCCTGGGGATCTGCATACAGATGCAGTCATGGGTGTAGCAACAACCAAACAATCACAGCTCAGTGCAGTGCAAACCTGGGTAAACTCACACATTAAGAACTGAGGCAGGAGATGATTGGAGCTGTCAGATCTCACTGCTTCTCACAGTGGTGACACATTTCTGACTGTGCCTGAGTTAAGGGGATTGCATCACCACTGCAGAGTTTTCATAAATCTTCAGCATGTCCTCCAGCTTTATCCCTGTTGGGATCAGTGGGAAAATCCTGCAGGTACCAACCTTAAGGGTGCGCTCCAGGCTTCTGAAAACTGACCAGACATTTCAGTAGGACTTCTGCTCTCATCTGTGAGATATGTGCCAAATGATGTGGTTATTTTGGGAACAAATAAAAACCATTTGGTTTGAAAAGGCTGAAATTGGACCTTTCTACATTTCTTTACTCCTGGGCCAGTTTCTTAGATGGCAACTAAGATTGTGGTTCTTCTCTGTCCAGCTAGAAGTTGACAAACTCCACATGAGACTTAACTTCCCTCTATCTAATTGATATCCCTCTATCTTCAGCATCTGGATAGCTGCTCCTAAAACAAGTCCTCTTCCCAAAGGTGTATGGATCTCAGACATAGCGATATGACAAAGGAGAGAGATACCACAAAAATGGGTTTCCTTAATTTTTTCTTCTTTTCTGCTGGGACCATCCACCTCTGAGTCTTGGAGAGAGTAGGACCTGGTTTATTTATATATCTCTCATCTGTGTGCTAAGCTCTTTAAAAAAAGCAGATTGCTATGCCACGTGGGCACACAGCTGGACCCTAGTGAAGAAAAATTGTGTTTTCCTTTGAACAGTTTTAACTGGCTCTTTAATTTTAAAGCCATTCATATTCCAAGCCAATCTGAACTAAAAATAGGATTCCTTGCTCACAATGGCATTGGCCTGGCTCACCTAGTGCTGCATTCCCATCTCACACTGCGTTGTCACACCTCCGGCTAGAGGAGTGTGCCGCAACAATCATCCACAACTATGTGCTCTGCGAGCAGGTTTTGAAGCTCTGCCACCCCTTGGAAGCTCCCACTGCTTTTTCTTTCATGTGCTAATGCAGTTTGCTCGCTTATCTTCTCTCACATCCTTGGGGCACACCTCTTTACAAGGCTGTACACCAACAACCCAAATAAGTGGGAAAAACACAGAGAGATGCAGCTGTCCTCCTGCTTCACCTGTGCAGTTTGGGTCAACCTGCAACTCTCAACTGAACAGTGTGTTGTTCTCACTTGCAGTCAGGAAGAAACAAATTGCTGCTGGAAGGTGCTGCATCCTTTGGCTTCTGCCAGCAGTCATCCTCAATGTCTCACAAAATGTACAGGTGTGGGAGGCAAACAGACCTCCCCACTGGCTCTAGTTCAATGAATCCTACATGGGGTTTTGTTTTCTTTTTTGGTGTTCTTTTGCATTTTTGCACACTGCTTTCTAGAGCAGGGACGTGTTTCCTCCTGTTGTCCGTGTGCTGGAGCTGACTGTCATTTATTTGCTCTGATAAGGGGTTAAATATGCACAGGTACACCTGGGCGTGTGTTTGTGATGCAGGTGGCAGAGTTACTTTAAAGGAAGCACCTTCCTTTGTTCCTTTAATGATTCATTCATTGGGAGTGTGGGAATTAACCTATATAAGTTTTTGCTACTAGGTAGATACACCTAGATCCTGAAATAGCGGATGGGTGAGAACAAGGTACAGAGACTCTGTGTATTGTCCTGGTAGCAGAGAAGGAAACAAACCCATATGGCAGGCTGGGAAGCACTGACTGCGCAGCATTTCTCACGGCGCGGTCTCATCACTTCGTTTTCCGGTGACTCACCAAATATCCTACAGGGCTGTGAGAGATCCTCTGAGAAATATCTGGCTTTGCACGAGATCTTCAGGCCCTCATCTGGGGGCTGAAGTCTGGCAGCTGGAACTGCTCAACATGTAACTGAGAGGACTCAGGCTCAGCAGTGAGCATGGCAGCTGCACTATGGGAGGTAGGGGTGTGACTACAGCAGAAGCCCAAATGAGAAAAGGATGGGTTAACTCTGGTTTACTCACTGATAGTCTGAGCACTTCAACATCTGAGGAGCTGTGCAGGCTGACAGGAACACAAGACACTGGCCAAGAGTTAAGGTTCCTGGGGAATGCGTGTCAACTGGCAGCTCAGAAGGGCATGAATAGGAGAGAAAACACACACAGAGAAAAACCATACAGGACAGAAACTACAGAAAGGAAGAATCATAGAATCATTACATCTGGAAAAGACCTCTAAGATCATCTAGTCCAATCCCAACCCATTCTTACCATGCCCACTGACTATGTCCCTCAGTGCCACATCTCCACAGTTCTTGAACACCTCCAGGGACGATGACTGTACCACCCCCCTGGACAGCCTGTGCTAGTCCTTCACTGCTCTTTCTGAGAAGAAACTGTTCCTAATATCCAACCTGAACCTCCCCTGGTATAATTTGAGGCCATTCCCACTCATTCCATCACTGTTACCTGGGAGAAGAGGCCGACCCCCACCTCGCCACAAGCTCCGTTTGAGGAGTTAAAGAGAACCATAAGGTTTTCCCTGAGCCTTCTCTTCTCAGACTGAACAATCTCAGTTCCCTCAGCCACTCCTTGTTAGACTTGTGCTCCAGACCCATCACAGCTCCACTGCCTTTCTCTGAGGGAATGAAGAAGTACTGCCATGCTGGGCTCAGTGGGGATGAGCCCTACCTGGCAGACTGCTGCCAAGAAACAAATCATTCCAATGTCTTGTTCCCATGATCGTATGTTTGTGCTCAGCAGCTCCAACCATACCAACAAGGCCACCAAGCTGTGACTGGCCACATGCAACCAAGCAGCGTACCTGTGGGCTGCAAGCACCCTTTGGGACTCACCAGGTCATGGCAGGAGGCGCGTGGGCACAGCAAGCCAATGCAAAGCACTCTCCTATGTGGCATATCCTGCTTCACCCCAAGACATGAACGAGGTCACCGTCTGCTCACCAGTGTGCATGGGTGATACCATCTGCTTAAGCAATGCTCTCCTCGCTGTGAAGCCAGCCCAGGTGCTTTGCATTTGAGACAGTTTTTCCAACAGTAATTAGCAGGGTGAAGGAGGAAGCAACTGCCAGGCACCTTTTTGCATGGGTCGTGGTACTGGCAGCAAGTGGCCTCATCCCTTCTTCCTCCTTCCCTAACAGCTGTGAGCCTCCCCACACCTCACTTAGGTGGCTACTGCACAGGGCCATGTCACTAAGAGTACCCAGGGTTGGTCTGCTGGCCCCTCCTCTTCCTATCAGAAGAAGGGCCTGCAAAGACCAGACTGGAGAGACTGCTCAGTGTGGTCCTCCTCAGCACCAGGCAGATGGGAATACTTAGATCTGATGCACACACATACAAAGCACTGACATTCTCCAAAGCTTCATGCTGAAACACAGCTTAAAAGACCAATATCTACAATTATTTCCTCCCTGCTGCTCCAGCTGTGATGGGAAGGATCACAGCACAGAGATGAGTGTGATAACCGTGCAGGCAATCCAACACAGCCACTCTGAATGAAGGGCTGCAGTGCCTCTTGTTGCGTTATCGGTGCCATCAGCACAAGGCAGGTGAGTTCAGCTCTCACGAAACATGGGCCTAGCTTGTCTGTGTTTTGGCAGATGTTGGCCGTGATAGTTCTGCAGCTGAGATGGTGACAAGATAGCAGCTAGGAGCACCGTCATTGCTGTTCCATTGATATTCCCCTTCGTCCAGCTGCAGCCTGGGGAAGACCTGACCCCTTTTTGGGTCCCCAGGGAGCTGCTGTTCTACCTCAAGACCGAGGGATCACCTAGTGCCATGCTCCTAGTGCGGGAAGTGTCTGTCCTGCAGGAGCTGTGCGGGAGGAGCTGTGGGAAGAGCAGCCAGAACTGGTCCCACCAGCCCTGGAGCATTCCTGCCCTGTGCTGATGCAACTGGATCCCATCTGGCAGAGCAGCACTGCTTTCCAAAGAGCTCCCTCCACATCGAGCTGAACCTGGAGATGGTGGTGATGAAATGTGGGCTAAGGGACAGAAGGCCCTCACCTGTCATTAAAGCTGGGAGCATCTGATGGAGACAGTGCTTGCTATCAAGTTGGCTGCTCCCAGCACTTCATTTTGCTGCAGGTTCACCATTCAGTGCACACAGTGTCCCTCCAGTGAGACCATGGGTTTTGAATCACAGTGTTGAACCATACGCAACCACTTAGGACACAAGTTAGAATTGTTGGAGTTTGTTATGCAACACTGAGGTGAGACAGGAAAGCACCGAGCTATTTCAGTGGCAATGCTCATCCCACTCCCACTCAGGATTTAGTGCATGGCAGCTTTACATGACATGCTCTGCAACTGAGGGTGGACTTAAATGCGTTCTGAAGATGAAGCAGCTGAATCGTGAACATTGCTTGTGTGTGCTGCAACACCAGGCAAAGAGAGAATGAGAACAGATGGTGTGGATGGCATAGAGCTCCCTCCATCACTACCCACCATCCCCCCCAATTGCTCTTGTGCTGTCTTTGCTAACAGACACGCATCGTTGAACCTTGTGCTGCATGCTCATTAGCATTGCAGTGATGTCTTACATGAATTGTACCAGCCCATGGAAAACCAGTTGAGTTCCAGCCTGTGCTTCTGGAAAGGACACAGAATAGAGAAGAACCAAGATGCTAGAAATGATGGTGGTTTTTGCTCTTTAAAAACATGAAAACCAACATGTTGCTAGACATATCTCCAGCAAGCAGGATCACTCTTCTGTCTGCAGAGAGACCATTCCAAATGCCAAATTCTAAGGGCCGTCTATTTGCAAGTGCCATCACCCATCTAGTACACACAACAGAACCTAATTAGAGGTTTGTAACAGAAGAGCAATTTTATCTGTGGTTCTCATAGCTCTCAAATCTCTCTTTGAAAGGCATGGTTATGTAGCTGATGGTAACATTGCTTTTCCATGAGGAATCTCATAAACAGAAAGACTGCAGAAACAATCAAGAAACATAATAAAACCAAAGAGACATCATCACATCTCACGACAGGAGTATTTGCTGGAGAATCATAATGCAAAATCCTGTACTTCCTCCGGCCTCCTTTGCCTAGGTCTGCCACTATTTTTCTCATCTCACCCCTTTCCAGCTGACATCTCACGTGCTGCTGCCTTGTTCAGACAATATGCGAGTGCTTGTGCAGAACATCCCAGCAGGATTAAACACCCAGCTACTGTTCTTGAAAAGCTTTCATCACAAATAAGAGGGACTGGGCCCTGGGAGGACACTCTCGCCCTGAGCCCTGCTGTGGTTTTGCTCCGTTCCGCTCCACCCAGGAGCTGTCTGCCTTTCATCCCCAACAGTAATCATCTTTGGGCGTAAGACAGGAAAGTGCCTTTTGGCTGGGAGAGTAGCCAGATCCACAGCAGGCAGATCCTGCATGAAAGCAACACAGACAGATAGCAGCGGGAGCCACGCTAACTCTGTGCCTATGAAAATCACATCTGAAAGTTGCATTTGCAACTCTTTCTTTGCATTTTCCATGTGCGCCTTTAATCATTTTAGAACACAAATCATGCTACTTAGGGATGCAAGGGCAGAGGATGCACAAGAAAGGGCGGTCTTGTGACTGAGATGTGGGAGAGCTGCCGGGTGCATTTCAGGTTTGACCACCACCACTCCATCTTATCAACTCAGTGGTGAAACAGGGAGTACAAGGCAGATCTGGCAACACTTTGTACAGTTTGGGTTGGTTTGGAGGTGATTAGACAGTATGCTGATCAGAGCTGCTTAATTGAATTATCTAACAAATGCTTCAACATGCATTCATTGCTTTGGACACCTCAAAAGTAACTCTTGGTTCTGCTGTTTGTAACTCACCGTAACTGTGACTTCAGTCTGATATTCAGGTAGAAACCTGCCACCAGCTGCATAAGGAAAACTACATTAAGACAAATAAACTGTACCTGGGGGTTTGCGCCAAAGCATCCATAGACAGGAGCCCACCAGCAGGCAGAGGTAATGATCGTGTTAACCTGGCTCAGCATGCCCAAAATAAGGGCTTGACATTTACATCAAGGAAGACACAAACTCTGCTTTTTGCTGTTAGCCCAGAGCATAGTGAGCCAAATGAGAGCTGCTCCCTCTGACACTCACAGGCGCAGCTGCTTCAGCTGAGCTACCTCCCTAGTCCTAGGCAAAGCCAGACCTGCAGTGAATGGGGATTACTCATCAGAGGAAGGTGTAACCAGCAGAGGAATGATAGGTATGCAGAGCTTTATTTGCAAAATGAGAAGGAATCACACTTTGCTTATTAAAGGATGTCTGACCCTTCTGTCACTGATTTATCTCATGTGAAGGGCCTCTGCCAGGCACAGTGCACTTGCTGCAGAAGTGTGCTCACTTACAGCACTCACTGTCAACAGGACCTCAAAGCAAAGCAGAAGATGGAACAGCCGGAAAGAAGGCTACAGAGCTCATGGGTAGGCAGGAAGCAGTTCAGCTCATAGACAACTGCAAAGCTTGAAAGAACTCCCCAAATCCACACCAGGGAAAAACAGCATGAGGAACTACTCTGTTTTCTAGAAGATCACAGAGAACACAACACATAGGAAAAGGGGAAGGAGTTAGGCCGGCAGATGTGGCCCTCACTGTACCAGAACTCCTGGCTATTGGGCTGGATACCAAAAATACTTTGCAGAAGCAGCCATGTGTACAGAAAATTGTGCAAGAAACATCAGGCAGCTGCTCCTGGTCTCACATGGGACAGCTGCAAGGATAGGTGTCCAAGGCCAGGTTGGGACCTGGGAAGCCTGACCCAGTGGCTGGCGACCAGCCCACAACAGTGGGTCAGAACTAGCTGATCTTTAAGGCTGTCTCTAACCTAAGCCATTCAGTGATCTTATGATACAGGCATAGACGCTCTCCAGTCAGAGAAACATCACCACCAGAGAGCAAAAAACATCTAGCAGCAAAGCCTACTGATAAAACGTGAAGCCAACAACCCATGCTTAATGCAATAAAGGGAACTGCATGGTGAGGGAGCAGTTTAGAGCCAAGCAGTATCTATTCTGAAGAGCAGACCTGATTGGGCAGGAGCAGAGAACACAGGACCCAGCTTACACAGCAGTAGTGAATGGACATCTCTGCTTCCATACAAGTGGGACAGCAGTGCTGGATAGGACTGATCCACAGCAAAAACGCTCCTCTCAAACACAGCTGCACAGCTTCCAGGGAATTAGGATGCAGCCTAAATCCTGAGAGAGAAATGAAGATTCACTAGTTGCACTGCAGTAGCTTCACCAGTGTTAAGCTTTAGAGCTAGGGAGAGGAGAAGGAAATTGCATCTCTTGCAGCAGCAGTGATTTCTCCTATTGAGTAGCAAACTTGCTATTTAGGCTACAAAGAAAACTGAAGGTAGAAATGACTGGGGAAGAAGAGCCTC
Source organism: Cyrtonyx montezumae (assembly GCF_038088225.1). Classification (NCBI taxonomy): domain Eukaryota; kingdom Metazoa; phylum Chordata; class Aves; order Galliformes; family Odontophoridae; genus Cyrtonyx; species Cyrtonyx montezumae. Next base: position 23,666,393 of record NW_027071936.1, on the reverse strand, counting down.
ATGGCTTTCAGGTGAGAGGTGTAATCCATTCCCAGGCTCACTGAGTTATTGCTCAGCCACCACTGAGATTAGGCTTGTTTACAGAAAGCAAGAAGCTTGGCACGACTTATAGCAACAGCTTTCCTTGCCAGAGCCCTCATACCAAATGTCTGTGGAAAAGCCATTCGGAGAAGTGCTATTTACTCTGGTAATGAGGTGAGTTCCCTGGAATGTAGCATTGCAGTGTTCCCAGAAGATGTTGCAATCCACTTACCTGTGCTTCTGCCACATACTGTACCACACAGGCACTCAGAGCCTGAGAACTGCTCAGCTGAGCCAGGAGGCCAAGGACCAACACTCATCTCTTCCATACAGCAGCATACCCCACTTCCACAGCAAATACACAACCTGGGTCCCAATTGAAAGTTTGCTTGGGGTTTGGTTTCTTTATAAAGTTTCCCTAGCTGCTACAAGCTAAGGCATACCAACTAACTTTTAATAGAGAGCCCTCATGGGGACAGGCCCTACAGGAAGGCCGTAATAAACCCACTAAAAACCATACGTTTTACAAATTTGTCCCCTAGTACCTATTTTTTGGGCAGCTCTGACCTCAGACCCCAGCTCTCTCCTGGAAGCACTTAACAGGAATACCAGCATGCTGTTGTACTAATGATTACCTGCAGAGAAAGAGAAATTAAAGGTAGACTTTAGAGGCCAAGGCTCCCTTGCCTCTCAGAGTCATGGACCTGGGGCTACTCCACTCTTCCTCATTTAGGATGGAATCCCAAGCCGCTGCTCCAATCCTTTGACCACACAGATGAAAGACTCTCTCCTACTCAACAATCTTGCTCTCCACTCATTTGCCAAAACTTCTATTGGAAATTTTGCTCTCAATAAGGTAGTTCACCAAACCCCTCCCTGGAGTCCAATACCTGGAAGATTCCTTTGTAGTTGAATTAGATGGACTTCCTACTGAAACAAGTACTGGCATCTGCACATTTTGTTTACAGACAGCTTGCATTCCTCTGAGAGCACCAAGCTCTACATTACACACTGCTGTAGCTCTTCATAACCCCATTTCATGCTCTTAGAAGTGTTGAAACTCACACTTAAAGGAGAAACCAAGATCTAATTAGAAGTGTTTACATGTACTCCTGAGAGCAAGAACAAACTCTTACCATGGTTAGATTATGTAAAAAGTTTAATTATAAAATAAATAAGTTTGTTATGGAAGCATTAAATATTAAATACAATAATAAATATTTACACATTTACAGATATGTCTTGACAATTAATGGTGTTGCTCTGCTACCAGAAGAATTCTGCTCTGTTTATACAGAACACATTCACTCTTCCAAGAAGAAACTGAACTCAAATACTACTCTGTGCTCAAGATTTCACAGACATAAGAAACTGAGGATAGCTGGGTCAGAAAGGTTTGAGGTAAGTCAGGTTCTTCACATCATAATGAAGAGCATAGGAGACCACTGCATGCTGAGTAACAATGCTTGAATTTAGTTCTTCAAATAAACTGGGTTTTGGTCAGGTTCTCACATTGCCAGATCTGATTAAGCCATTCAACTTCATTTGAAGCTCAAAGCAGCATCAACCATATGGATAACAGAAGCATTGTTTCAGCCAATGGATAGATGCTGCAACACCAGTGTCCAGACTTATCAGCTTGTTTGAGCACACGTATTCCTTCAGAGACAGAGCTTCTGATCTCACATTTGTTGTCTCAGCATCTTGAGATGAGTTTTAACTCTGCATCACACACACACACACAAACTGATCACAAACTCACACAGTAAGTCCTACTGGGCTCAGAGGGAATACCTTCTGCACATACAGTAACAGAACCCAGGTGTGGCTGACAGCTCTGTCACCAACACCCTGCAAGTCAGAACTAGAGATTAAATTCTTTGAAGCAGATATCAACAGGGAGCACAGCAACAGAAGAATTAGGCTTTTCTCATCTCACTAGACCTCAGTGGACTCTTCCCTTCTCTACTTTTAAGGAGAGGAATCTCCTCCCCTCCATCTTGCCCTCCTGGAAGCCACAACTTCTGTCCCTCGGAGCTAGAGCTGCCAAAAGAGACTTGCTAGCAGAAGAAAGTCCATCCACATACAAGCAGAGTCTGGAGGTCCAGCACCAATAGAAAAAGCTCAGGAGTAGTCTCCAACAGGTCTTGATAGCAGTCCTCTACCCTTATAGTGGCAGCTCCTTCCACATTCATGTACCAAGTTGTAGCAGTTAACTGTCCTCCCCAGCAAGTGATTCAGCAGCAAATGGCACATTGGGCATCTTCCTGCAGCAGCCTCCGTCTTTCTTGATGAATCAGGGCTTAGTGGCAACAGCTCCAGCCCAATGGATGTATTGGGTAGCCAGAGGTCCTCTGCAGCTTGGCAGCGGCCACATCAGAGTTGTTCTGTAAGGGGAAGACCAGGTACATTAACCAGCATCCAAGACATGAGCACTCTGCACTAGAACCAGTACAAACCTACAGCCAAGGCAGGCAGATTTGCCTTTATCTACAGCCTCTAAGCACCAGAAAACCCCTAATACCTTGAGGAGATGTGGAAATGCTCAGTACTCCTCTTATGAGGGTGACAGTCCATCTGGTGATGCACTACCTCATGATAGAAGGCTGCCGTGGTTTCTTGTACTAACTCATCTCTGTCTAGAGATTAGTTTTTGTTCCCCAGAAGGGGACTCATTTCAATAGAGCTTTCCACTACTGGAATGGATTACTACTTTGCTTTTTGGCTGTTGTCTTAATGAGTGCTGTAAATACACATGCTTAAAATTCAGTGGTTTTGGAAAACCAGTCAACTGGGTCATACACACAACCTACACGCTCCAAGACACTTTGGGTGCTAAACAATAAGTGAAAAGTAATGCTAGCTTTGTTAAACATGCATACAACTCCTGCATGGGCAGCTCCAGCCTGGCAAAACTAAAACAAGTTGGAAGTTGGCACACGTACCTGCTTTCTCCTCATTTACACACCAACATGACCATTTCTGTTCTCTTGTCGAAGTTTTTTCCTTTCTTCTTTTTCTTCATACTGAGGACACTTTTTCCTGACCCTGTGGAATTGGAGTGCATTATGTATCATAATTTTAAATCCTGATATCCATCCATCCCAATGCTCCACAGCTATGCCCTTCAGATCATCAAGGCAGCTCCTAGGCACCAGGAAGCTTTGAGCACAACAATTTTTCAGTGTTTAATCATTCAGCTACAAGACATATCTAATAGCTTGATAACATCAAGGAACCTTGGGTTAAGCACAGAGATTTGCCACACATAGCTAGGGCTTCCTGATGCGAACACCATCAGGTAGCAAGAGGCTAGAAGCATGCAGAGCATAGGGAGATTTTCTGGGGGCCAGATTTCCTGGAGGCTGTAGCAAACAGCTGCAACATGCAGAGCACTCTGCTCCTTCCTTCAGCAGAGCCCTGGGAACTTCAAGGGGACAGGAATTCAAGTGCATGTGTCCTGTGAACACATCAAAAGCCAGCTGCTAACAGCACTTCTCATTTGTCAGGTCTTTGCTAGTGATCCCAATAGACCACCCAGCTTCTCTAGAGGAAGGTATAGTAACATCCAACTCGCTGTTTAAGCCTATGAGGGTTCAGGTCATGAAGAACCATGTGAATGCATGGCTTGCTTCTGAAGCAAGCAATGCTCATTCTCACTGCACTACAGAACTGGTTCTTTCTCATAGCACAGTGGAATGAGAGTGTTCCTCCCAGCATGCCTCAAGTTTAGATCTAAATATGAAGCAGCAAAACAAATGCACACCTTGTTTCCTGAAATGCAGGAAAAGGTACGGTGTGTACCCAATTCTGTCAGTGTACTTTGAGATCTAAATTTAGTCTGCACTTCTGAGTTCCACCTGCACTACCCAAGCCCTGCTGCAGTGCCAGACCTGGAGGACCACTCCTACATTCAGTAATACTGGAGCCAGGCTCCCAGTGCAGCTACCTGAAGTCAACACAAGTGGCCAGCTGACAAGATGCAGAGGCACGGGTGATCAGAAGCTGCTGGATACTCCTTGTCAGCAGGTAAAAGAAGAGTCTGATGCAGTGCTTGAACCATTCACTCAGTTTTGTTTTTCACTTGATTCACAGCAGGATCTCAGGTTATTTACCACACTGCAGCTGTTAATCACAGAACAATTGCTTCCTTAATCTTAGCAGCCAGCAGTACAGCACTTCAGGCTGACAACAATTACTCCCCCATTTGATACCCCCAAAGTGCAAGCATTTAGCCCAGCAGCCTCCATTAATTAGTGGTCAGTTGGAGCACTCCTTCCTTCTAGCTCTGCAGCAGCTGATAGACCATAGCCACACACTGAGGAGCTACATTCCTTCTGGCAGGCCTCTTCTGCACAAGAATTGGGAAATGTACTGCTGCATCAGCATGAACGCTCCTCCTCCAGCTCATGCTGATGTTCTGCAGCACTAACTACTCTGCTAGTTGTAGTGGGAGCAGGAAGACTTGTTTTTGAACTTGCAATCACAAGTTGCCCATAGCAAAAGAGGGGAAATGAACACTTGATAGCTTACAGACTTCTCAGACCTTCTGTTCTTAAAACACATGCAAGCCAGAATAAGAACTCAGGCTTCCAAAGGTCTTCCACACAAGTAATTCAGACAAGCCATGCATATTTTGCAATTACTGGACACAAGTCCTGCTCACACTTGAGCCAGACATACACTAAAGAGCATAATACTTACTGCACTATCACAATGATAAGTACAGCAATGAAGCTGATGCTGGAGAGCAGGACAGCTACCACAACCAGCACAGTCTTTGAGTAGTCTGCCACATCATTTTTCCTTTGAGTCTTCATGAACTGTTCACCACAGCGCTCACCAAAATAATCCTGATAACACCTGCAACAAAGATAAACACAAGTTCTTATCAGCTCCTGTGCTGTCTGAAGCCAAGGATGCCCACACACAGTCAAGCCTGACTTCAACATCCTCAGAGTTGCACATGAATCTCAAGATGCTCACTTGGAGTGTGCTCATGGAACACAGTCACTGCTCTAGCAGAAGGTTTGTCAGTATTTCAACAAGTCAAGATTAGTTTGGGTGTGATGTCCCAGCAGGACACACCTTTCCATTCTTTAGGTTCAAGTTTATGATCAACCGATGAGTTCAGTGGCTTGTTATGCATCTCAGATTCCATCAGCACTTAATTTACATGGCAGAAAGATTCTCAGTCAAAATACTGCGGATGTATCTAGGCCAAGCTGACACCAGTTTTTCCCCCTAAGCCTTTCTATGGTACCAGCACATGCAAACCACACCTCACTCATACACTGCACGGAACTTACTTGCAGGTCACCATCTGGAGATGCTGTAAATATACACATTCACCATGGATGCAGAAGTTTTTGTACTCCATTTCACAAGGAGTCCCTTTCTTTTTGTTCTTCCCTTTATTCTTTCTCCTCCTTGATTTACCAGCATTCTTCTCGTTCCCCCTCTTTGCTGGCTTGGGTTTAACCACAGGTTCCACTGAAAAGGACAAGGTGGCTCAGTCTAGCATTGCAGAAAAGCTAGGTGCTGTGAAAATGCTATTACAGAGTTTAGGAATCAGTGCCTTTGAGCAGGAAGCATGGGATGCAGGTCAACAAAAACTGAGCGCTTCATATGCAGCACAGAGACAGCAAGCTTCAAGATTCATGGAGCTCAACTCCAGCACCACAATATATACAGAGCAGTGAGAGAAGCTGGGCTGGAAAGGCCACCAGAGATGGAGTGGGACTACATAGGTTCAAGCAAGGACCTGTACTGAATGATGAGCTTGCACTGAGCGAAACCATCCCCCCATTTTATATCGACTCAGACACAAGGCTAACCAACTCCATTGCTCTAAACTCTCTATTTGCATCAGTGATGAAAGGCATTGTGAGCTGCTAGATAGTTCCAGGCACTTGCAGAGGCACGACAGCCTGCTATCCCACTTATCAGACTTGTTTCTCCCAAATAACCTGCAGTGCTATCCTCAGCAGAAGAGATGCTTCATTTCCAGTTCTCCTACTTTGAGAAAGATGCCAAGCACACCAAAGGGTGAAAGCAGGATCATCCACAAGAGACAGGTTATTTGTTCTGCCACTTGCTGCTGCCCCTCATTATCTCAATTAAATCTCCAGAAGAGTGTGGTTTAAAGGCTGGTGGTGACTTAGTCGTCTGTGGATTTAAGGAAGGGTAATCACCTTCCTTGTACTGGGAGAACAAGGCAACCACCAACTGAGGGGTACAAGCTACACAGCAACAAAGCTCTGCAGCATTATTATAGAGCAGTTTGGTCCAACTCCAGCTTTCCAAGCAAGCCATTTCTTTACCACTAGCCATAAGGTAAGTTCTCCTAGGGGAATGCCACACTATTTGAGATTAGCAGTTAACCAGGTAAGTTTCAACAAGCTTCAGAAATGCAGACAGTTGCAGCAGTCTTCTCAGCTGCTTATTTCTCCACTGTGCTGCAGAGATAAACATAAAGGTTTCGCATAAAGGTTTCTAACTACTTCATAGACCTGTGTGCCTACTGACAAGAAGAGATCCTGCAGAAAGAAACAAGGTGTAGCTCACTATTGTCTAGACAGCAAGCATTTTAAGTTCTAGAGCAACAAGCTTGGCTTGAAGTCACTTAAAAGCAAAATTGCCTTTAGCAACCAGAAGTCTGATTCAAATGGTATATGCTATATTAATATGCAAACCAGGAGCACTGCCCCCGCAGCAAGGTTTCCTATCCCTAGGACTGTGAATTCACAGCAGAGTCCTCTCCTCTGTCCTGTTGGACCTGATGCTGAGGTTCACACTTGGATAATTGAGGCTGTTCTCATTCCCCTCTTCAAGGCTCATGTTGTCAGTTTGATCTGTGCCCTGTATGTAAGCTGCACAACCAAGAAAGCCATCTACAGTTGAATCATAAGTTGAAGGATGTACAGATAAATCTCCTGCCAAGTAGAAGAGCTGGTCTACAAACCAACCACCATGGTAGCAAGTCTGGTTTCTGTGCAGTTATACAACACAAGTCACCACACCAGTAGTTCTGCTGGCCAAACTGCTCTCTGATCTGATACTCCTGCTCCCCAGGGAGGCTTCACACTCCCAAAAGGCTAGAACAAGCATCCATGATTCCAAGTCAGCATCTGGAGCAGAGTCCCTTCGTTCTCATCCACATCTCAAGGTGTTTATCCAGCAGCTGGAGCCCATTCTGGAGGGCAGCAGCGCTCACCTACAGAGCTCTACAGAGGTGCAAATCCCTTGTAGGCTGAAGCTCAAGAACCGCCTCCATGGCTCACCTTACATCCACACAACCAACCAGACCCTCCTGTCCCTGCCATCTCACTGCTCTGGAGAGGCTGTTCAGGAGTCCTAACGGCTCACAGGCAGCTTACAACACACGCACACAACTCAGAAAATCACAACTCCAAAAGGACGCTTAGAGACCTCATTTAAACCCCAACTTTGGGGCCGAGCAGCACGCAGAGCTCCTGCAAGTGACTGCAGCCAGGCTGTGCCCCCCATCCACAGCCCAGCCGGCAGGATAACCGCGGAACAGCGGCACGCTCAACCCTCCCGCGGCACTCGCGCATCCCCACGGCCCTTCCCGGGGCTCACCTCGGACCAGGTCCCCCACCAGGTACTGGTGCGCGAGCGGCGCTTCCTCGTACTCCTCCTCCTCGTAGTCGGAGCCCGGCGCGGTCTCAGGCTCCCGAGGACCGCCGCGCCGCTCGGGCTCGGTGCCGTTGTGCTCGGAGGCGGCGGCAGTTCGGCAGGCTGCGGGGACACAGACAGCGCGGTGAGCACTCCGCAAACGCATCGACATCCCCCCTTCCTCCTCCCTGCCCTCAGCCACGCACCTGCGAGCACGGCCAGCGCGGCCAGGAGCGCCGCGGCGCGCATTGGGGCTCCGGGGGCGGCGGAGAAGCAGAAAGAAAACGGGCGGAGCTGAGACCCGGCGGTGCGCAGCGCTCCATAGGGGCCGCCCGCCACCGCCGCCCCCTTTATAGGCGGCGGAGCCGCGTCACGGGGCGGAGCGGGCAGGTGAGGGCGGGGAGCAGGTGAGGGAGGGTGAGCAGAGATGGAGTGTGTCTTTCCAAAGGCAGAGATGTGGGCCTGGGGTTCGTTCCGCCCGCAGGTGGGGTTTGCTCTGCCAAACAGTGGTCCGTGTGCTGAGAAATTCTCTGCCCGTGGTGTGATCCCAGGATAGGGGGACGCTGCCTTCCCAGGGAGTTTTCTGTTTTGCAATCCTTTGGTCATTGGCAGACACTTTAGCAGACACTTTAGCAGAGTCTGTTGTGATAGGGCAAGGGAAACGGTCCCAAAATAAAGGAGGGGAGATTTACATAGATAAGGAAGAAGCTTTTTACAGTACAGGTGGTGAGGCACTGGGACATGTTGCCCAGAGAGGTGGTGGATGCCCCGTCCCTGGAGACATTCAAGATCAGGCTGGAGTGGCACTGAACTCCTGCTGTAACTCTCCTGTTCATTACAGGAGAGTTGGACTAGGTGGTCTTCAAAGGATCTCTTTCAACTCAAATATGGTTGTATGATTTTCACGTAATTCTTTCCACCTCAGCACTGAAGCTTTCAGCTCAGCACTGTGCTTGACATGCTGCTAAGCAACGGAAAACAGCACCCAAAGTGGGGGAAAGGTTGAGTGACCTGAGTGCAAGTGGCCGTTAGCTGCAGTGTTTAGAGAGCAAACATGGCACATCCCACACCTGACTCATTCTTCTCTCCTCCAATCTCCAACCAATGGCTCTGCTCTGCTGGCTGGCAGTGGCAAGGAGTTTGGCTCGTCGTGCTCTGAATTTGTCCAACATTTCCTCTACTTCCTCTTGCAGCTTCTCCTGTGCAGCTTGTCCTCAGAGGAGACACCCTTAAGAGGTCACCTCTCCCAGGGACACTCAGTGTAGGGTCCTTCAGAGCCCTAGTGCTGTCATGCATCACCTGCACAACTTCCACTGACTGCAGAGGGAGCCAAAATAAGAGTAAGATTTGGGAAACTGCTTTGGCTGAGCTGCTGGAGGACGTCCGCAGGGGTGGGGGAAGGAGAAGCCATGAGGGAATGCAGGACTCTCCCAATGGGCTGTCCTTCTGCGGAGGTGTAGGGCTCACTTTTGGGAAGGTGCTGCTCCCCTGTGGGTGCAGAGTGCCACCTACTGAGCATGAGATGATCCAAATGGGACGACGTGCCCATGATCTGAAGTTATGCATGTTCAGCCCTCGGGCAGTCAGAATACATAGATGACGTTTCCTCATCCTGACCCTACTATGATGGATCCACCCCTCTCCCTCTCTGCTCTGCTCTGTCCCACACCGCAGTGCAGCAGCCCTTGGGGTGTGGGCAGGACTTGCCCAGCAACACCAGTCCTGATGGTTGCGTGGCCCCATTTGGGCATCACATTCTCCAGAAGTGTCCATGTGCCAACTGCGATCTTGTTATTCACTTTCTTTACTTTTGATAAAACCCTGGAGAAATGCGTGAAGGGAAAGGAAGTTGCTGCAATTGCTGCCCATTAATTTTCTCCACTGACATCAAATGTTTGTTCTGTAGGGGCGGGCGCAGCTGAGCTGGGTGTTTGAGCATGAGATATCCTTTCCCATGCATCCAGGTGAGAACAGGTGGAAGGGGGATGACTCAAGTGGTGTCTGTCTGGGCAGCTCATGACTTTCTCTCAACTTCTGATCTGCAGATGCCATATCTTCTGCTATCATCATCCACCTCACAGGCAGGGAGAAAGCTTTGAAGTGTGGTGTGCGTGACTCCAGTTCCTGCTGATGCAAGCCAGGAGTGCCATAATAAAGTGAACGTGGAAGCCTAGCCCGGATGCTGGGGAGGTGGGAAGGGGAAGGGCCCGGATGCTGCACCTCTGGAAATCAACACTGATCCTGCTTCCCTCTGCAACATACAGGCATTTGGGTGGCCATGCATTCCTGCTCTGAAAGTCTTCAGTGTTTCTCCTGAGATGATGACACTCCTGCAGTGCACCCTTCCTTTCCCAGTCACATAGGGCTTGAATGGGCAAAATCCGTCCAGAAAGGGAATAATGTTACAACTCAGGTGGGCCAGAAGTCCCACCCAGCACTGGAAGGATATTTGGAAGCTGCACACTGTGAGCACTCTGCTACCAGCTCTGACTGCGCCTTTTTCCACCCAGCACGCACCCAGCAGCTCTCATCTGGCCCAACACATCCTCCAGAGCTTGCCCAATTGTTTGTGTGCAATAAGTCTGTTTGCAAATCCTTCGATGAGATTCTGACCCCAGCGATTGTTATTAAGGACCAAAGCAACAAGCTTGGTGAAGCAGTGCGGATTTACACCTGAGCAGGGGGCTGGTCCCCAGCTAGCCATCCCATAGGGGAGCACCAGGAATCATTGTGCTTTCCTCCATCTCCTTGGGTGATCCACTCACTGGAACCTTCCCTAGCAATCTCAAGCTATGTCCTGCTCACATCCTGGAGGCAACCCTCCATGGTACCACAGTACCATCTCCTGACCACGCTGCTCCAGGGGAGGGACAACAAGGGGTAGAGGTGTTAGAGAGGAATCCCTAAAAAAACAGGGACCAGACCTCAGCTGTTGTCATCAGTGTGAGCTGATTCACCACCTGGAGTATTGTGTCCAGTTCTGGGTTCCTCAGTACAAAAAAAACCTGGGATCTCATCAAAAGAGTCCAGCGGAGGGCCACAAAGGTTATAAAGGGCTTGGAATACCTCCCTTATGAGGAGAGGCTGAGAGACCTGGGTCTGTTCAGCCTCAAAAAAAGAAGACTCAGAGGGAATCTGATCCATGTCTATAAATATCTAAGGAGCAGGAGGCAAAGGGATGAAGCTGGATGCTTCTCAGCAGTGTGTGGTGATAGGATGAGGGGAAATGGCCACAAACTGAAGCATAGGAAGTTCTGTACAGATATGTTTGGGACTTCTTCAAAGTTCAGGAGACAGAGCACTGGCACAGGCTGCACAGAGAAGTGGTGGAGATGTTCAAGACCCACCTGGACGCCTACCTGGTCTAGGGAGCTGTTTTGGCAGGGGGTTGGACTTGATGATCTATAGAGATCCCTTCCAACCCCTGCAATTCTGTGATTCTGTGAACATCCCTCTGGTCCTTCACTTTGCACATCATAGTGTTTCACCTACACCCTGCACACAGTTTAATAGAATGAGAGATAATGGGTTTAGGTTGTGCCAGGGGAGGATCAGGTTGGATATCAGGAAAAATTTCTTTTCCAAAAAAGTGCTGGGTCACTGGCACAGGCTGCCCAGGGAGGTGGTGCAGTCACTGACCCTGGAGGTTTTCAAGAACCATGGAGATGTGGCACTGAGGGATGTGGTTACTGGGCAATATTGGTGGTAGGTGGATAGCTGGACTTTATGATTTAATCTTTTCAAACCTTAATGATTCTATAATTCAATATTATATATTGAGAACACCATGTCACTAGTAAATGAACATCCCATATCATCTCAGACAAGTACATAGTTTACATAGTGTGTAACTATGCAAGCTATGTGGCTGTTAAAGAATTAATGTCTATAGTTGGGAAAATACAGGCTTTTTGCTTTCTCCAGTGTCTTACAGATTGAGCTGGAAAAGACTGGAGCATAAAACTTCAGATTAAAAAAGCCCACCACAAATATACCAACCAACAAACAAAACCCCAAAGTTCTTTTAAAAGCTAAAATACAGTTGCCTCTTAATATTTGCAATATTAGTCACGTATCTTCTAGTTTCTTTATTCCATGCAACTCCTGCACAATACCACTTTTTTGCACACTGGCAAAGTGACTTTCTGTCAGCAAAAGCCTTTTAGTGGTTAATTATCCCATGTTGTTTGCAGCCCCTACTTTGTAAGGAGTACTGCGTGGTGCAGTCAGAGCTAAACACAACTGCTCGTTTTCACAGCAGAGGGGCAACCTCTTGTAGCCACAGTACAAGCCAAAGTTCCTTCTGGTGATATTATACAGACAGATCAGCCATCACCTGAGGTAGGTGTCAGGCTGTCCCAGGAGGACCTTGGCTGTGGAAGTCCATCCCAGATGGAGCACACTGGTGCCAAGAGAAACTGCAAGGGATGGATTGGGTAACTGAGTCTGCCAATGGGGTGAACATCACATCTCATTTTTCATTTCTGTGACTTGAGTATGAAGTCACCATGGGGATGTGTTATCAACCTCTTTGCAAGCGTGCAGCATGTGAGTGAACGACACATTGCCAAGCATTTTGGGGGATTCCCACCTCACATGAAGACTGCGAGCATGTGACCAAAATAGCTGATGTTTTCCTTCCATGTCATGGGTTATTTCCAAAAGAGAAATAAAGGACACGTGAGAATCATTTGGGAAATCTCTCCTGGAGGTGCAGCAGAACTTTCAGCTTTTTACTTGAATCACCTGAATTACCCAAACCACCGCGTTGCTGGGAAGGGGTTGGCATCAGAACCGTCATGACACAGCTGAGTGTTTCCCAGTGCCCTCCCACTGGTGCATCAGTGGTGAATTTTCTTTACCTACATGAAGTCATTTTGTACACGAAAAAACAATGAATCACAAAGAGAAGCCCAAAGCAATTAGAAATTCCTTTCCTCTCCCCTTTGCCAAAGTGGGATTCTTTCCCCAGCACAAAGCCTGGACAAGCCTCCTTACGCACAGCAGTGATTACGTAGATTGCACTGGATTTTTTTTTTTTTCCACAGACCATGAGTAAGCAAAGAAGCTTGGGAGAACACTACTTCATGGGCAGTTTGTTATGCTTCCTTGGAAGTCCCATTGTGCTGGCAGTGACTGAATTGGCTGCAGCAGCTCCCGTGTCCCGTGACGCCGGCTGCCTCCAGCTGCACACATCCATCTGTCAGCAGTGCTCCTCACATTCTCTCTTCCTCTGCACTGCATCTGTCCCCAGCAAGCTGGAGCCTGGGGCCAGTGCCTTCCCAGCAGAGGGCTGCTGAGACACTGAAATGTTTGAGTAAGGCCTTCTTTGCATAAAGATGGCACATTCATGCATGAAGGAGGCTTCCAAAGCACAGTTTCATTTTCTTCTGCTTTTGTTTAGGAAAAGCACGTACTCTTGAAAGTCCTTGTACTTGCTGTCATTGGTGTGTTACAAAGGTGTCCTCTAATGTACGAACTTTGATAAAAGGATTTCCCCCACACCCTTGAGCAGTGTATTCTGACATCTTCATTCAAGATATACCTGCTTCAGTGATAATGAATGGACTCTTCAATTCTTAACACCAGAAAGTTATTCTCAAGCTTGCTGAAATTGCCTGGAATGAATATATTTTTGTGGAAAAAGAAATAATTTAATGAAATTGGGCTAAATTAAAATATTTTAGAATTTAAATATTTAGAATAATTGAGTAATAGAATCATAAAATCATTTGAGCCAGAAGGGACCCTTAAAGGCCACCCAGCTCAAACCCCCTGCAATGTGCAGGGACATCTACAGCTATAATAGGTGCTCAGAGCCCCTCCAGCCTGACCTTGAGCATCTCCAGGGATGGGGCTTCCACCACCTCTCTGGGCAACCTGTGCCAGTGCCTCACTGCCCTCACTGTAAGAAACTTCTTTCTTATGTCCAATTTAAATCTCCCCTCTTTTAGTTTGAAACAATTCCCCTTGTCATATGAGGATTTAACAATTCTGTTAGGAATTAACAATGTACACTGCAGGGCACTGCAGCCAGAAAGACATTTCTTCCCCACATCAGCAGAATGGTGGAAAATAAAATTAAGAACACTTAAAAGAATGAGCTAAACTAGAAAACATGCACAAGACTTTGTATGGAAACTCACAAATGGCCATATGGTTTCCATTCAAGAATCATGTTTCAAGATACTGACCCACATAGGTGTCAAGTGCTCCATACTGCAGGTGTTATGCATTGCATGATGTATGCAAACATGTTAAGAGTGTTGGAGGGAACTGAATGGACTTGAATCCAGTCTCTTTGGGCCCTACAGGCCTGCAGTCACAGAAGCTTTGCACTGGACATTAGAAGTGCCTTCATGGGTGCTATTTGCACACAAGCTCCATCCCATTCCCAATGCTAAATGGGAGGTTAACATTTTCCTGGCATGTCCCCACAGCAGTGGAGCTGGGATGCTATGCCGTTGGCCCCATTGGGTGGTTACTCTCATCCCCTGGTCCAGGCTAGGCCTGCATGGGAGGCATTGCTCCATCAGTGCAGAGAGCAGACTCAGCACTGTCACTATTTGAGTGCCACCGGTGGGCTGAGCAACTCATGGCTGAGCTCATCACCAAAGCCTGGGAGGACACAGTGACACCCAGATTCTCAGACTGTGAGCTCGAGCGGTTCATTTTGAAGTGGATGAATTTGCAGGAAGGGTGGCTGTGAGGCGCCTAAAATCCATCATTTTTCTTGGCATTGCTGTCAGTCTCTGCTGAGGATGAGCTGAGTTTCAGGACACCTGCAGCCTTGAGGAACAAGCCCTCGGTGGCTGCACAGATCTGCTGCCAAGCCCAGGCTTGGGAAGGTGAGACTTATCTGGTGGACATCAGGAAGCTGAACCCTGCAGCAATGACTGGCTGCTCCAAGTACAGCACTCCTGGGGAACAGTGAGACCCTTGGAGATGCGTGTCAGATCAGAGTGGACTGCAGCTACATATCTGCTCCTATGGGGTAGTCTGTCTTTCTAATTTCTATTTCCATTCTGTGTTACACTGAAATTTCAGAATTATTTTTTTACATGTGGGGTTGGCAGTGTCACAAATCTTGCACTGACAAAATGCTAGAACACATTTTATTGGTTCACACAAGGGTATCCTTCATTCGGAATGCATAACTCAGAATGTTCTCTGCCGTTGGGGACACAAAGTGCTCCTTTTCAACAAGAGATTTCTGCATGTTGCTCCTTTCTGCCACCTGGCTCCCGGTGACAGGATGGGGCCTGGTGCACAGCACGATGCCCTGCACCTAGAGATCAGGATCTGCAATGGGAGATGGAAGTTTGCGATGTGACCACTAGGTGGGAACAGAACCAGCGGCAGAAGATTCATGGGTAGCAGCTACTCAGGCATACTGATTAAGGAAAGCCTTCTTTTGGTTTGATTTGAAATCACTAGAACCATTCTATCTGATCAGATCTTCCAACATTTGACCTTGCTCACAAGAGTGCTCCTGTCTTCCTGGCAATCTTTCTACAGAGGTTGAAACTTGCTGCTTTTGCACCACTGTTTTAAAGATGTTTGTCATTGGCATGGGTGGGCTGGTCAGATTGGAAAAGCCAAAGGTGCATCAATTTTGAGAAGCACTGAGTCCTCCCATTTTCTATTGACTTTAGTATTGTGTCCTTTCCACAACAAGAAGTCTCACCGACTTCTTGCTCTTATTTAAACCCTATCCTTTCCTGATTTTCTGACACCTTATTATAACTCTTTGGGCTGGTTTCCACTGTCTCCCTCTCAAAAGTGACTTGATGGCTTATTCACTTCTTGTTTTGTTCATCCCAGAGGATACCATCTACCATTAACTATCTTATCTGCTGAAATAAGCCCTGTTTCCCCCTCCTCTGCTGCCTTAATGTCAGCAATTCTGGAAGAGGCGGCTAAACTGGCTTTTCTTCCTCATTCATGTGTGGCTTATACAACTACATCAGTTTCCCGTTATAATAAAGAGCATTGACCATCACCCTGGAAAACCAGAACAGAAAGAGCCACCATAACAGGACCACTGGCAAACATCTACGGACAAACAATGGCTCCATGTTGAAGCTGCTGCTGGATCATTACTGCATTTCTTCTCCTGAATTCCAGATGATTTTCATACAAACATCTTGATGCCCTCTGCTGACTGGATCAGAAGGATCAGACCAGCAGCCACCAGGGTGGGGCAGAGAGATTTCTCAATATTTTTTGGCCAATTGTTTTAATCTCCCAGTTTGCTGGGAAAGCTTTTAATCACACTGGATGGAATTATGTAATGGGAGTGTTAGAGTAATTTAGGTTTGACACCAGCTTTATTAAAAGAATAATGGCTATTTTTGCAAGGCCAAACTTACACACTTTTACTCCCTCCCTTCCTCCCTTCCTCCCTTCCTCCCTTCCTCCCTTCCTCCCTTCCTCCCTTCCTCCCTTCCTCCCTTCCTCCCTTCCTCCCTTCCTCCCTTCCTCCCTCCCTCCCTCCCTCCCTCCCTCCCTCCTCCTCCCTCCCTCCCTCCCTCCCTCCCTCCCTCCCTCCCTCCCTCCCTCCCTCCCTCCCTCCCTCCCTTCCTCCCTTCCTCCCTTCCTCCCTTCCTCCCTTCCTCCCTTCCTCCCTTCCTCCCTTCCTCCCTTCCTCCCTTCCTCCCTTCCTCCCTTCCTCCCTTCCTCCCTTCCTCCCTTCCTCCCTTCCTCCCTTCCTCCCTTCCTCCCTTCCTCCCTTCCTCCCTTCCTCCCTTCCTCCCTTCCTTCCTTCCTTCCTTCCTTCCTTCCTTCCTTCCTTCCTTCCTTCCTTCCTTCCTTCCTTCCTTCCTTCCTTCCTTCCTTCCTTCCTTCCTTCCTTCCTTCCTTCCTTCCTTCCTTCCTTCCTTCCTTCCTTCCTTCCTTCCTTCCTTCCTTCCTTCTTCCATCCAACCATCTCTCCCTCCATTCATCCACCCACCCATCCTTCCACCCATTCATCCTTCATCACAAACAAAGATGATTGCAGCTGACCCAGCCCAGATGTGCAATGAGTGCGTGACCTGTAAGTCTTTCCAGCCCATTTTAGCTCCTCTCCTCCCTGCGCCCCAAATCTGCCCTTCTCGCGAGCAGTTCTGAGGTGAGGCACTCTGCAGTCAGACTTGTCTCTGTGTGGATGACAACCAGCCTTCCAAACATCCTCCGGCCCTGTGATGTAACTCAGGATCACCAGGGTGTCTTCCTCTGGCTCTCAGCACGCTGGTGGCATTGCTGGCTGACACACTGCAAGGAAACCCGCTGAGGGGGACACATTACTCACAGAGGCTTCAGATTGCCAAAGCACCGCCAGTGACATTACCATGAAGTATGGCCACTCGTACTGTACCAGGCAGGACGGCCTCTGGTCAGAGTGGTCGGCCACCTGAGCAGCATGCCTGCAGTGGAGGGATGGAGGTGGTGCCAGCAGAAACCATGGGAGGAATGAGGGAGGTTCACTCTCAGAGAGAAATTACCCGGGTGTGTCAGAGGACCAGCCATGCGGTTGCGGGGCTGGTAGCCGCAGTCCGGCTGGCACGCTGTGAGCTGGCAGCCCGGTATGCGGCCCCGAGCTCACTGCTTGCTCAATCGTATGCAGGAGGGAAGAAAATACAGGATTTGAAGGGCTGCTATGGGCTGGGATTGAGATGAGCAACAGGTAGGTGGGGAAACCCCAAGCCAAACTAAGGCAGCCAGCTCAAATTTAGGCTTAAAAAAATAGTTCCCACCAGGGAAGGCTGTGCAAGCATGGGGCTGTGGCTGCCATCAGCTGTCACCCGGCAGAACAGGTTTCTCTATGACATTACAAGAGAAGGAGAGGAAGTGAAAAGCTGAGGAGCAGGTAATGAAGGCCAGCTACATATTACCCAATTAGCAGGGATTGACCTGCAGTGCTCTTCTAACTGGGTACCAGAGGCATGTACTGCCTCAACCCAGGGAGGCGGTAGAGTCACCAGCAATGGAGGTGTTTAAGGAACATTTAGACATCGTGTTGAGGGACATGGTTTAGAGAAAACTAATGGTGATAGGTGGATGGTTGGACTGGATAATCTTGTAGGTCTTTTTCAACCTTGGTGATTCTACGATTCTATGACACAGAAGCTCCAGGAGCTGGTGGTACCTGTGTTGGAGGGACGACAAATGCTGGAAAGTGAACAGAGCACACACTGAAGAGCACAAAAAGTGACTTGGTGACAGACATAGCCCTGGAGTCTATCAGGGCTCTCCTGCTATGCACTGCCAGACAGATCTACCATGAGTAATATCAGACTACGCTCAGATTTTATCTTTGTGTTGCTAGGCAGACCTCCTTCCTCCTCATCACTGCTTGCACTGCCGACTGAGGCACCTGGGGAGGAGAAGCACAAAAGCAGGCAGAACCTGGGCAGAGCTGTTCTACTGCAGCCTGGCTCTGCCCAACCACACCTTTACTATGGTGCTCGTCAGTAGGAAGATAACAGAGAAAGTAAGGCAAGGTCAGGAAGTGAGTACTGAACTGGTGAGAAGCAGAGCTGTCATTTCAGTGACTCATCTTCTCCAAAGGAAAGGGTTTGGCCACATGTCAGGGCACTGGGAAAACCCATCCCATCTCACCTCTCAACTTACTTGGGTCCTTGGTCCGCTCAAGCAAGAGTTCAAAGCCTTGGCAAAAGTGCCCTCATTCTGTCAGTTTGCTGTGTATAGAAGAGCTCACGGGTCCCTTTAGTGGCAGTCAAGGACAGGCTGACACAGAGATGGGACCGCCTCCAAGTTCACTTAGAACTGTTACTGGACAACATCACAGAAAAACAAGGATAGGTACCCTTTTCATTTGCTTGACCTCAAGAGAAGTTAAGACAGGACGTTATTGAAGGTGATGGAGAAAGAGGCGGCTCTGTGATCTGCTGTGTGAGCTTCAGCTCTCCCTACAAGCATGGCACTTTCTGCAGTGGTGTTCTTGCTTTACAACATCTCAGCCAAGCCTGGCTTCACTTTGATTGAAACACACAGACATTCTGACTTTGTTGAGAACTTTTATTTACAGATGTAAAATTGTTCTGAGCATATTCACAAGAATAAATATAAAATTACTCTTCAGAGTAAGAAGACGACTTTTTACAAAAATATATCTCTTTCGCACAGAACCACTGATGTGGGGTTCTCATTAAGAAATATTATTATTTAATACAAAAATAAAACACTGAAAACAAAATGCTTGACCTATACTGATTGGATCACCAAACAATTGAAATTTGTAAAAGGATATAAATATTGTAAATATTATTAATAAAAATAACATTTAAATAGATGGGAACCAACTGAGTCCGTCCAGACGAACAGAATGCTGCAGGAAGTCACATTTTCTTCTACAGGGCACCAACCTCCTTGTACACATTGGCATTGGTGTGTCTCTTCTTGTTTCGGTACCTGAGAACAAAGAGTAGTGTCATTTCTGGAAAGCCAGTCATCTCAAAGGGCTTTTTAGGGAACAAATGGAGGGAAGGAGGAAAACAGAACTCAACATGACCTCTTTGTGTTTGTTCCAGCTCTAGCAGCTGGGCTCTGCCTATGTTTATTTCTGGGTCTGAGATCACTTGCATGCAGAGCTTTATGTCTCAGCTTGGCTCTGAAGATTTCACACCTAAATTAAAATCTTGCTGCTGGCAGTGGGCTGTGAAATCCTGCTGCATCCTTGCCTGCACTTGGGCTGAGTGCCCTAACCAGCGATGCCATCTTCTCTCTGAGATGAGATGTGCCATGTAGACTTCAGGCAAGGAAGAGGAATTAAGGCAGTTACCACCTACCTATCAGACCTGTGAGGCTGAGATCTCCCTCTGGGACTGTTCTGCCTTCTCAACTCTCTCACTGCACCTTGCAATTAGTTATTAGCACAAAGAACAATTCTTCTGCTCTTGTATCTGCTGGTGGAGCAGATGGTTGTGCTTGCTATATGGCACAGTCTGTGCTTGCTATATGGCACAGTCACCACAGCACATCAGATAGCGTTAGCTATGATAGAATGAGAAGGAATGGCCTCAAGTTGCACCAGGGGAGGTTCAGGATGGATATTAGGAATAATCTCTTAGAGAGAGTGGCAAGGCATTAAAATGGACTGCTCAGGAAGGTGGTGGTGTCACCGTCCCTGGAGGTGTTCAACAAAAGGATAGACGTAGTACTTAGGGACTTAGTTTAGTGGGCAATACTAATGGTAGGTGGATGGTTGGACTGTATGATCTTAGAGATCTTTTCCAACCCTAATAATTCCATGATTCTATACAGCTGCTCTACAGTTCCTGATGAGAAAGGAAATGGCATTACCAAGAGAATAAACTAGAGTTTTTCTGCTCCCTGCCTGCTCTCTCATTTACTCCAACACACCTACTAAGACAGGAGAACCAACCTGCTCGGTCATCCAACAGGGTCAGAGGGCATAGGCAGGTACTTGTGCTTCAGTGTGACCCAGCCTTTCCTTTGGGTTACACAGTCAGTACAAGGATTTTTTTGGATCATGCCAGCAGGTTTGCTCAAGCTATCTCCATACAACTAAGTATAAGCACCTCTGACCAGCTGGACATCTTACTACTCACACTGCTGAGCCACAAAGGAAATGCCTCTCACCTTTTGCAGATGTAGTAGCCTGCGATAGAGATGGCAATGAGGAAAAGCAAAACGAGGATGACTGTCAGTGCCACATACTCTGTACTGAGGGGCTGTCGGACGAGTTCTGAATGCACACATCTGACGCCGGAGAATCCTACATCACACCTGAGGATAAGAGAGACAATTGGAGAAATTGCCACCGGGTTACATTGCAGCACTCCACAAAGCATGCTGTGCTGCTGCCTGTTTCCTTAGAGACAAGCAATTCCAACTTCTATAGCCAAACACCTTGTGGGTTTAGGAATGCAAATCCTCCAGGTAAGTGAGGAATACCCTTAAAGTGCTCAGAGGGCCATCTTTTAGGAGACAACTCACTGCTGTGCCTGCAATCTGGACTTCTCACTATTGTAAATGGCAATGAACAATGGGAGGAACTTCACAAAGAGTGTGCCATGCCTACGATGGGTTGGTGACTAACTTCACCTGTCTTAGACTCTCACTCTGGTTTCACTGCTGCAGCTCACATGCTTTGTACTTGTTTAAATCTAACCAAGGTCTGTTACAAATACACTGCTTCTCTTTGAGTTCTTGTGAACATTTAAATGACTTGCTGGGTTGGTGGTCCCCTAAATGTCAGCAAGATCAGAACCACATGCAGTTCATCCCAAAGACCACATCAGGGAAGCTGCAAGGTGCACAGCACTTGGTCCTTACCTGCAATAATGCTCATCCAGGTCCACTATGTATACACATTGTCCATGGAAGCAGTAGTCCTTCATTTCAGGTTTGCACCTGGTTATCCCAACTTGAGCCACACGAGGACTGTTCTCTGTCTGGACTGCAGAGAGATTTGGTTAGCATCTCATCAGCTTCATTTTCCCTTTCCCAAACAATGTGCAAGCACTACAAGTCTGACTAGTCTGGCTACCATGAGAGCTGCAATGTAGTGGGCACTGCAGCAGATGAGCTTTATGGATAGAATTAGACTTACACTGTCTCTTCCCTTACAAGTCTCACATCAGCTATTTCTGCTTTCACAGCAGTTCTCATCTAAGACACAGATACTACACTGAAAAGTGATACTAAAGAGAACACAGACTTTAAGAAGGTTCCCGATCAACTTCAGCAAACACTTTGTGGGATGCTGGGAATGTGGTTCAGCATTAACCTATGGTTAGAGTTGAAGTATTTCCCAGGGGCAGCTCCGTGAGGCTACCAGCTTGAGGAAGATGGCCAAAGACTCACTATTTGCGGAGAGGGCTGTGCAGTACACTTACTTAGTGCTGTCGTGCAGTTTTCCATTTCACCAGGCGCACATAATGGGATCACCGTTGTGCCCATGACTGCTTGCAATAGGTAACCTATGAGAGAATAAAGTCAGAATTAGGTTCCTGTTGTGTAAGGTTACGCATAGGCACGACAAGCCTGCATTCATCGCAGGAAGCGATCAACACGGAGAACACCAGGAGTCACAGCTGTCTGTGGGCAGAGAACTTCCCAGGATCCTGCAGTCAGCATAGCAGTGCCTCAGCCTGCTGTGAGGGGTCAGTACTTGGCCAGGCTTAGCCTCACCACTGCCCCCAGAGACTATGTTCTGTCCAATGGAAGCTCAAAACAAAGCTCCTCTTCTGCAGGAGACAGCTCCCTCAGCCTTGCTGCACTCAGCCTGAAACATTGGCTGGTTCCTGCACTTGCTCTTCTGTCCACTATTCAAATGAAAGCCCACTTGGAAAGAGCTAACATGAGACCCCAAACCCTCTTCATCAGCTCACTGGATCTGAGAGATGTTGACCCACTCACAGGTACTGGGCCAGTATCACTCATCTGGGAAGGGCCCAAGGAGAACTGCTGTTCTTCCTCCACCACTCACACTACAGCAAGAATAGGATGAGAGGCAATGGCCTTGGGTTGCACCAGGGGAGGTTCAGGCTGGATATTAGGAAATATTTCTTCTCAAGAAGAGTGGTGAGGCTCTGGCATAGGCTGCCTAGGGAACTGGTGGAGTCACTGTCCCTGGAGGCTTTCAAGAACTGTGGAGAAATGGTACTGAGGGATGTGGTTAGAGGATATGGTGGAGATGAGTTGAGCTGTACTTGGTGATCTTAGAGGTCTTCTCCAATCTTAATGTTTTTGTGATTCTAAGAACTGCAGCTCAAAGACCTGTGGTGGTACCAGCCACACCAGGAGGGACTGCAGAATGTGGGCAGAGGAATCTGGCTGCATTTCCCTGGAGAGCAGGGGACCTCCTTCCCTTCTCCCACAGACACAGCCTATAATACATTTTGACATCTTTTGGAGAGTGTCCTGTGATGCTGCACAGGACAAGCTTACCAGTACTGGAATGAACATTTTCAAGAAGGACCTGATGGCTCCACAGCTAGCCCTCAAGAAGCAATGAACACTTGTCCCAGCTGAGCATGAGTATCTTGATCACTCCAATTTACCTCCAGTTATTAGAAAGTTTCATTGCCCCTCAGTGATAAATCTGCAGCATCCATGTCTGAGTGATCAGCAGGGCATCCCTTAAGATTTAGTTCAGTTAGATGCCAGAAAGGCAGAACGTCTGCCTCAGGCGGACAGAGTTTTTTCTTTCCTAAATACATTTCCTTCACAGCCAGGTTTCCTGTGAGCTTTAGAGAAAGAGTGGGTGCACCCAACCAGAGCAGCAACATGAGGGACCATGGAGGAGCATGCCAGAGACAGCTGCTCCTGTTGCATGACTCAGCAGGAGCTGCCTTGCACTCCAGCTGAGCAGGACCTGAAAGTTTACTTTAAGGGTGGGATTTTTTTTTAATTCTTTTAATTTTTATTTATTTACTTTTAAAGCACTCTGTGTTCAGTATAGATTTCATCAGGAGCAGCAGGTGGTTGAGTGGATGGGTTTTAAAGCCAGCAGAAGGTCTCTGTTCAGCCTACATACTTCTGCTTTGGCTTGCGTGCTTCCTCCACCTGAGTTTAGTCCAAGCAGTTCCTTTTTAGCCCAAAGCTCTCTTTGACATAACAGAACATGGCTGAGAAACCCTGAGGTGGACTGGAAGTTCAACCAAGAGGAAGGCCAGCCCTTCTCTGTGCCCCAGAGCAAAACTGGAAACAAAATACTGGACACTGTAAGGGACAGACTAAGGCACACCTGCTCACACAAAGCTGGGCAAAGCTTGCCCCATCCCAGCAGCCAATAACCTCCACCTGACTGTGGGTACAGGCCAGAGGCTGGAGCACAGGTGTGGTATTTGCTGACACCCTGCAGTATTTTCAGCATTCGGGCAAAGTCCTTCCTGCTCTGCACCATTACATTTTGCCCTTTCCCCCATGCACATATTTTTCCTCTGACATCAGTGGGAGGGGGATCCTGCAGGAGGATTAGGGATCCACATGCAGCAGTAGCAGAGGAAAACCTTTCCCAGAATAGTTATCAAGTGATGTATATCAAACGTAGGACCTGGGAGAGGTATTTATATTTTTATTCCTTTGCTGTTCACTAAGTAAATACTGTGCAGGGTACAAGATAACAGTAATGAGGTTGTTGGTATTTATTAATGTCTCTCAGGAATGCCAGTGCTATGCCGCCAGCACGCAATACCTGGTCAGGTCCCGTGGGTATCACTAGAAGATTAACTCTGTTTCTGGAATGGTGGTATTGCTGCTGTTTGCTGGTCCCTTCATGAAGGATGAAAACAAGAGACTAAGAACAGCTCCTCAGCTTCCTGCAGCCTTTGCCAGAGGTGATGTGCTATGGTAATCATTAGGTCAATCACTAAAGTTTCCAGCTGCAGGATGAGGGATGTACATACAGGACACATGGAACAAAGAGCTAGTCACTCTGCAAGATTCACACCACTTTAAGGAGGAACTGTTAGGTTCCTGAGGGGTGCTAGGTCCCCATCATCACTTGATTTGCCTTCACTTGTCCCCGAGATCACTGGCCATGTACTAATTCACTCACAATAGACTCCCTAATGGTATTCCACATTTGGCACCTTTGTGCTCCCCTCATACACTTGTCACTTGTGTTGCACTACCGAAGCAGTGCCAAGCACAGTGGTGCCAAGGTGACATGCCCCTGGTGGATCTCAGCCCATTTAACTTGAGTGACAGATCCAGCTGGATCTCCATCATCTGGTTGCTCACACTCAGATCCCACCTGGCTGCCTACGGCCACCTTTGTGCAGAGCGAGCAAGGAACACAGGCCAGCCTATCCCACATGCTTTGTGAGCATCACTACCACCATCATCCAAATTCAGTGCATCACTTTCTGTCTCTTTCTGCAGCAAACCACTCTGCCCCACCACACATCTCTCCAGGCCACATCAGACCAAGCAAGGCCCTCAAGCACTGAAGGCCAGGTACACGGCTGTGCTCCAGGTGAGGATGACAGAACCATAGGGTTGGTCATGAAAGCCTTGCTAACAGCTTGATCTGCTTCAACATTCTGTGCAACTCTTCTCTTGCACCAGCACCTCTGGTGTTTGGATTATTCACATACACTGAAAACATGCCCTCAGAAAGGGGAAGCAGTCATCTGAAATAATTTTAACCACTGCAGAGAAAGCATTCTTGTGTTTGGGTTATAACACCTTGCTTCTGCTTGGTGCTCCAGGTGGGACGTACCTGTGCTGTCTGCATGGCCGTGCCCAGCAAACATGTGCCTGGCACGCCTCTTCCTGGGATGAGACATGCCAGAGGCACAGGCTGCTCTTCCCACCCTATAAAGGAGATGTTGTCAGCCCTCTACACTCCCCACTTCTCTGTACTCTGTGTATGCACCGTGATATGAAGAGAGATCCAAATAAATCCCCCACAAGGGCAATGGGGCAAGCATCCATGCATGTCTCTGGGAAGCAGCATCTTCTCTTTGCCATGTTGCATATTGCACCCATGACTTCAGAACTGCAGACTCAGAGCCACGGATGCCCTAAAGCAGCCCTGCAGACAGCAACCTGCATGGGATGACCATCACTCCAGCAGTGCCCACACAATTCCCTTGAACTCTGGGCCAGGAGTTACCCTTAAGAAGAGATAATGCAGATAATTGCTTATTATGTGCACCAGTCATTTCAGCACCACTTCCTACCCTGTGCATATCTGCACATCAGTGACTGGATTCAAATACCACCCTTGCTTTCCACCACCAGCATGGGACAGAGGGGTCTACACCACAGGGGAAGGAAAAATCCATTATTACTTCCTATCAGGCCATCTTCTGTACCTCCAGGCTCAGAGACCTCTGCAGTCAGCTCAGACATGATGCAGGAAACCACAAGGTTCCCCCAAGCCAGTGACAGCTTGGATACAGAGCTGATGACGGCCACAGGAGTTAGGTCTTGCCTTGGGCAGTGAACCTCTGGAGCCCGGCACAACAGCAGCCATCAGCTGCAGGCAAACTTACAGCTGCACCATGGAGTTCTGCTTGTACTGCTGACCTGGGATAAAAAGGCAGTGAAATGCTGCCAGCACTTGCTATGAGGCCACCTCGCTGTGACTAATCTGTCCCCTACCATTAGATTTTGTGCCTGCCCCGGAAATACATCAATCTGTACACAAATCCATGAAGACATACCAGTTCCTTCCAGTGCCAGCTGTGTGCAAAGCACAGCTGAGTCACAGACTAAAAGACATCTAACCTCTTGTCGCTGTAGCAGCTGAGCCACGAGCCCTGTGGAAACACCTTGCCAAGAGGAAAGACAGAAACTCCTGCTGCAATTGGTCTTGAGAGCTGACTGCTCCATTGCCCCAGACCCTGAGCCCAGCATCGTGGGTGTGAGAATGCACTTTGCGACAAGAGCAGAGTGAGTGCTGCAGGTCTCCGCTCCGCCTCAAGCGTTGCTGCACGCAGTGTGCGTCACCCTGAAGGAGGATCATTGCCTCGCAGCCCCAGCAGAGCTGTACGACGGCAATGAGCTGTGTGCTCTGGGACTCTGGGTGTTTTAAGGATGCACTGTTGGCTGTCAGGAGCACGTGCAATGAGAGAGGAGCTCGCTCCGGGTAAGGTGGGGAGAAATGGCAAGGCGAGGGGCTCACGGCACGCTCTGTGATGCAAACAGAGGTCTCTCTATTTGGCCCCAGCACCGAGCTCACCCAGTACGGTAGGACAGGACGAAAGGACAGAGCAGCTCCTGCTGCCGGGCTGGGAAAAAGGGAACGAGCACACACCTTCCCCCGTCGCATCTCACCCCTGCGCACCCACCACTGCAGGCACTCACCGAGGAAGAGCAGCAAGCTGCGGGTCCGCGGGCCGCCGGCGTCCATCGCTGTCAGGTCGCTGGTTGAGAGGAGAAGGAGGAAGAGAAGAGGGAGGAAGGCGGCGGCAGAGCTGCAGAGCGCTGTGGGGCAGCAGCGCTGTCCCGGTCTTTATGTGCGGCGGAGAGGCGGGGCGGTGCGGTGATGAAACCCGGCCGGGCTCGTAGCAGGTGCCAGTCCCCACCGCTTCCTCCCGCAGCGCATTCCGTCCCCTCCCGTCGCCCCGTGCCCGGAGGCGATGTCCCGAGGGCAGGGGGGCAACCCTCTGCCCAGACCCCGCCTCCCTGGTGCACGTGCTGCCATTATCCCTCTTTCGGCAAACATTGCTGCGGTGACACTCCTGGCTGTAAAACGGGCTGCCAAGCGGACCAGGGGGCTCGTGGCCGCGGCTGAAAGCAGCATTGTTGGGGCCAGGTGTAATGGTGCGAGGCTGTGCTACAGCAAGTGGGGTGCAGAACCATTTGGACAGGGCCTGGGGATGCAGCGTACCCCTAACGCTGCCAAACGTTGATCAACATCATCAGCCACAAACTTGCTGCCCTCCCCAGCCTCCCACCTGCTGACGTTTCCAGTCACCCCTCAGCCCACGTGTGCCATGAGCCTGGGTGCTGGGCACAGAAATGGTCCATTAGGTTCCAGCACAGGCTGCAGGAATGCAGCACCTTGCCCCCACCTCCACTTGCTTGGGGGGTTGGAGGCCATGGTGCCATTCCAGGGCTTGGCTGCGTGGGCAGCTGCTGTACTAAGCGAGCAGCACATGGCTGGGTTTAGTCCTTCCCGCACTCTGCTGAAGGCTGTTAGCTGCAGGATTGCTTGGTGAAGCATGACCTTGTTGCCCACGCCATCAGAGTTGGGAGATAAGCCGACCCACATCTTTCTGTACACGTCTGACATATGAAACACTTTTAGCCTTAACTGCTCAGCAGTGTGAGCTGTTTCTTTTCCTTTTGTAGCAACACCATTACCTTTTCCTGTCATGAAAAAAGATAAGGTTATACCCCAGTTATTGAGGAACCGATAAGCCTACCTCATAGTGCAAGCAATGTGACTGTTGATAGCAAGGTGTAATTGAATAGCTGATAACTCCAGTATTCATAGTTTCTTTACTGCACAAGTGTTATTGATACAACAGAGTTCACTACAGAAGATACTGCAGAACATTACAGAACATGTCTTCATGCTCAGATTCCAGTTTTAAGTAGTAAGCACATTAATTCAGGAACTTTGGGAACAGACCTGGTATTTGCAAGTCACTCTTTGCTTATTTTGGAGGCACTTAGATCCACAGGATCTTGAAGATGCTGAAAGTAAAAAGCTCAGTGTGTTACTACTGTATTATGTCAACACAACTTGTTAACTATGCAAACATAAGAGTTGGCAGGATTGGGCACTGAAAGCTCCACAGGGAAGCAAAGTTCACTTTGTGAGGAAGTGGGACATGATGTAACCTGAATCTTTTTCCAAGTCAAATTTATCTCCCAGCAGCACTATGGCCCACGTACGACCACTTCATTGCATTAAGGTGAGCAGGTGGTAGCATTTCTGATGCCACATGACTGCTTTTGTTGCTTCTTTAATTGGGGCTGATCCCCTTTATTAAGGACTTTATTGCCTGCTCCTTTGGGGCTCACAGTGAGTAAAGGAAGTAATTGCAATCATAGGAAAACGTTTCTGCATGTGGGCATTTTCCAGGATGCCTTAAAAGTAACATCATTGCAGAACTTCCACTTTATAATTAATTTCACCCTTAAATTCCTGTGTGATTTATCCACTGGAAAGAGAACATTTAATTATAGTTCTGTACCCGTATCCAGATACCAGGTAATGCTGACACCATCGATGCCATTCATTGGAATTTCCTCTTTCAGATTTGAATATATGGCAACAAGTAATACATGTAGATCTTTGCTTCACCTTTCTGTAATTTTCTCTGTCTCGTGGTGTGTTTCCACACCAGCCATCCCCCCTTGCATGTTTCACCATGGAGGTGCCTCTCTGGATATTGCCCACACACTCTAAGAGCCAGTGTTCCAGTTGCTACTCTTCACATAGGGTAGCACCTTTTTGCACCAATGGATCCAATGTAAGGCAGATCCATTACATCCTATGAATCCAAGGGGAAAAGCAAAGGTTGGATGTACATTCTCCTTTGCTTGAGAATGTATTTCTTCATGGTGGCTGGCTGTAGAGGAATACAGGTGGGTTCCAAATAGTGAATTGTCACTTTATGTATGTCTTCTTGCACAACCAAACCTATACACGGCAGGTGACTCCTACTTTCTGTAAATCCCACAACCAGTTTTATACTTGCCATTCTGGGTACTGATCTGCATTGCTTTTTGTCTGTTGAGGATACCACCTATTTCCAAGAGCAATGTATTTTTATTATAAAATGTTTTTGAAAATAGAAGAAAATCATGACCGTGCCTTGAAACACTAGAAACCTTTACACAAGAAATAAAAAGGGGAAAAGCATGACCACAAATGCCATAAGAAGGGATATATCTAATTGAGATCCATGCTTGAGATAAACAGCAGGAAATGGAGTAAGGAAAAAGCCTTGAACCAGACTTACTGTACAGAGAGGTCAGCCTCAAATCTGCTACGTCTGTGATGAATCATTTAGGGCCAGTGTACTTAAACAATAATGCTCTCCCATAAATGATGAGAGTTCAAAACACTATCCCAAGGCTTAAAGTGGCTCTTCCTGGGAATGCATGGTGAGGTTAAAGCTCCTGGACAATAGGCATTTTGCTGTTTAAAATAAAATCCAGAGGTTTCTTGGGCAACTTCTTGGGTCAACATAAAGCAGAAATTGAAACAAAACCAGAAACAACAATCAAAAGAGCTCTAAATTCCATCTATCTTGATACATCTCAGAAGATGGAAAGGTAAAGGTAAAGGCAGGTATTCACTCTGCTGGCATATAGGAAATTTCCATTTCTCTGAGCAGCTCCTGAGTGTCCCAACACATGCTGCCGGCAGGAAGAGCTCCTTAGTGCTCATCTGCTCTTTTCCCTTTCCTAATTATAGCTCCCCGCAAAGTAGTTCCTTTGCCTCCAAGGAGGTAGCAGTTTCTTTCATTTACAGGATCTTTTCACAGCTTCTGTCTTGACTTGCTGCTAAGCAAACCTGTATTTGTACCCATGTGAAGGGTGCACTGAACCAGGTCCCATCTATGCATTTAGTCAGTTTGGATCCTTGCTTCTAATTATTTGTTAAGGCTTTGAGTAGGATCAAGGCAGAAGATGAGTGGTTTCTCCACAGTGGGTGACAAGAATTGAGCTAAGGCCCATCCAGGGTTTTGTCTTCCCCTTCTTCATCTGGACTCAAGACTGATACTTTTGTGCACACATACATACAGCAAAGGCTCAGATAAGCATGTTGCCACACTTCTGAATTGCCTTCCTTGTGATCTGAATGAATTTTATTGTTAGCAAACAGCAAGCACACCATGACGTGATAGGATGCTGCTGGCAGCCAACCTTGTGATGCTTCTGTTTGATGGCCCTGAGCACAGCAACCCTCTGGGGACAGAGAAATGGCAGCAAGAGCCACTGCTGTGAGGTGGCGTGACTCAGCAGCACTCACTGCTTCTGGATGGCTTTCACCACAGCACTCAGCCTCAGCTGTGGGCTCTGCACTGCTGCCCTCCTCTCCTCTCTTGCATCCTTGCCCTGGACAGCCTGGGGAAGGCGAAGGGCAAGGAAGATGCTCTGTGCGAGTACCACTATCAGAGGGAGGGAGACAGCTTGTCGTGGCCTCCGTTTTGTCTGTGACTCAGTGGTGAGTGCCACTTGCACGCTTGTCCATGTGCATGGAGATGGGCACTCTCAGTATGAGGTGTGGTGCTGGGGATGATGAAGTAAACAGCAATTCACTGGAACCAGATAGGCCAGCACACATTCCCAAAGCAGAACCTAGGAAAGAGGCACAGGTCCGTGGTGTATTTGTTTGGCCCAGTGATGGCTGCTAGGCACGGGAGCAGATGCACTTAGTGGAATTCCCCCATCCACTGGCATTATGGGACACTCCTATTACTGTTCTTATAATTACTGTTAATCATTACTATTACTGCAGTGACCAAAAAGAAAGCTGTTGGGATCAGGCCGTCATTGGAGCAGCATTGTCATGGAGGGATGATGAGACAGACCGCCCCAGGGAACCCATAAACATGGTGCCCAACTCATAACTGCAGTCACATTGCAAAGTAGGACACTGCAGTGCCCAACAAAGCTCCCCTACAACCTGAGCAAAAACAAACCACAGCATTCCCTTGGGCTGAGCTATAGCAGCCTTGTTTGTGTCTGCTTGGAGCCAGGATGTTGGTATCACACTCTGTTTAAGTGTGGCTGGAGGGTGAGGAGCTGGCCAGGGACAGCTCAGGACCAGCACTCAGCAAGATGTTTCCCTTCTGTATTTTCACTCTGCAAGTGTAATCTGCAATAGCACCCCACATTCTTTGGTCTTTGTGAATTTCATATCACCAGCTCAAAGAGCCAGCTGTGAGTCACATGGTATGCGGGAAGGTCCAGGATTTGGGTGGGAATGACCAGGAGTAACTGAAATCATCTTCCAGTCACCTTCTCCTCCCATCCAAAATCTGAACACAACCTCAGGTATCCAGCTTCCCTGGGGTTGGTCTCTAGGTGATGGAAAGAAGGAAGGGATGAAAAAGCTGGGTCATGGGCTGGGTACCAACAAGGAGCTGAAGGGCAAAGCTGCTGGCCTCTGTACAGCTGAGAAGGGTGGGCTCCAACCCACAGAGGACCCTTTTGCTCCAACATTGATTTCCTTCCACCACATTTCATTCCAGTGTGAACTGAAGCTAAGGATGAGATGCTGGGTGAGGAAGAGTGCACTCTTGGAAACACAGGACAGAACTACAGAAAACACCTAGTTTTCTGAATCCAGTTCAATTCCTCAGCAACAATGGTCCTTCTGAAGGATGGGACTTAGTTTTTTCTTATTTATTATTTAATTTTTTGTAAGATTCCAAATAGAGGCTGTGCATTGGATGCTCGGGATGATTTCAGCCACCAACTTGTAGCATGTCTACAGCAGCGGTCACCCCTTCATACATAACACATGTTCCAGCTCCACACCCAGATTAATCCACCCTGCCCAACCAGGTGTACAGGCAGCCTGACATCAATCACAACCCAGAGCATTAAGCTAGCACCAGAGATGGCCTGTGCTCAGGTGGAACGAGCCAAGCAGCAGAGCTCACACAGAAAACAGCCCAACTTTTTGCTCCATCCACACCTCCCAGCCCTCCCTGCTTTGTTCTCATAACATTCCCCTGCGTGGACCGAGAAGAGCAATTTCCAGGAAGGACTACTCTATGCAAAGCTAATTGCCTGTCTTTCCAAATCAACCCCTTTAAAGGGCACGTGGGATAGCTACATCAGAAAAGAGGTCTCTGCGCAATTCTCTCTCTCCTCTCCCATAGAGCACTCTTACACAATGCACTGCATACAGTGGCATGCATCTGATTACACTGGAGCAACGCTGATGACCATGTGCAGTAACCATGTGACACGCCAGCATCACTGACTGCATTGCAAATATGGGAATTGTCCTTTATGTAGACCTAAATAAGGTTGGAGCCTCTGGGCAATGGCCTTCGATTGTTTACAGTTTTCATAAACAGGATGCTAACTATTTGTAAATATCCATTGGAAATCCATCAGCTGTGGTTTTCCAAGTTCACAATGGACCAGTTTGGTATATGCTCATCTGCAGTAAGTTTGTCTCTACTAAAACTTCATTGGTAACACTGCACGACCATTACTGACCACGACAGCTGCCTCTAATGGATGTGTTAGAGCATGTCCAGAGGAAGGCCGCTAAAATGACACCAGGGATGGGACATGGAACACCTTCCCTATGAGAACAGGCTGAGAGAGCTGAAGCTGTTCAGCCTGGAGAAGAGAAAGCTCCAGGGAGACCTGAGTGCGGCCTTTCAGTATTGAATGGGGGGTGATAGGAAAGAAGGGGAGAGACTTTTTAGCAGGGTCTGTTGTGTTGGACACAGAGAAATGGTTTCAAACTAAAAGAGAAGAGATTTAGGTTGGATGTGAGGAAGAAGTTTTTTCCAATGAGGGTGGAGAGGCACTGGCACAGGCTGCTCAAAGGGGTAGTGGATGCCATATCCCTGGAGACATTCAGGGTCAGACTGGAGGGGCTCTGAGCACCCCAACTAGTTGTAGGTATCCCTGTGCATTGCAGGGGAGTTGGACTGGATGGCTTTTAAGGGTTCCTTCCAACTCAAATGATTCTATGATTCTGATTGCATGTACCAATGATTGTACTTCCAGCTTCCACACATTGATCCTGGAGTTGGTGCATCTTCAGAGCTTTTCCTGGGTAACAAGGAATAAAATAAATAAAGCACAATTTCTTTTTTTCATCATTTTCCAGATTCAGGGATAGTAAGCTCTAAATTCCCATTGCTATGCCTTACCTAAAGGGTTTGTTTGTTGTGTTTCCTTTTGTTCTTCACAGAAGCTTCCCTTCAGCTGAACCGAGATGGGGACACCTGAGTGTCCACATTAGCACATGCACATTAGAAAAGTCTCTCTCTCTAAAATTTTCTTGGGACTTCCTTGAGTGCTGCAGAAGAGGGCATTTTGGTGATCAGTGAGTAGGGATCTGCCCATAAACTGGTACACTGTCACTCCTGGCACAAGCATGAATGGTCTGCTGCTGGGTTTGCACTGATACAGAGAAGTCTTACAGCACATCCTCAGCTACACCATGAGTGCCTTAAGGAACTGTAACTCCAGATGACAGCTGTGATTGGTCAGGTCAGGTAACAGCAAAGCATTTCAGAAATAATAATTGATCAAACATTCAATGTTACTTGAGCACATGAGGGAGTCCTAAGAATATGTTGTTGTGAAGCCCTGCTGCCACTTGTTCTGTGTATTGCACTATGAACTCAGCTGGGCTTCAGATAGCTTTGCAGATAAATCAGACGGAAATACACTTACGCCTACTATGAGTGTATCTCCAGCTAAGAAATGAGATAATTCAATGCCCTTGGGGAGATACGAGAAGAATTTAAAGCATAAAAATTGCTCACCTTTCCCTTACCTGGTAAATTGATAAACAGAAACAGTACTGCTTAATAGTGCCTAAAAGTCTGATGCAAGCCTTCAAAAGCAAAGGAGACTGGGAGCTGGAGGCAGCCCTGGTGTGAGGATGTACAGCCCCAGTAACAGAACATTCCAAACTGGCAGCCACCAGGTGCAGATAAAACACAGTGCACGTGATGAAAACTGAAGAGGGGCAAAGCATTCCTAAAACTACTTGGTGAAAATTGCTAGCACCCGAAACTGCCCCCTCAGCTCTACAGGAGCTGAGATGTTTGTGGGCTCTACAGGACCAAAGATATTTTTGCCAGAAACTAAAGACAAACTTCCTGCTCAACATTATCAACATCCTTGGAGTGTAGGTCATAGCCTCAGTTTTGAAGCAACACAGGGTATGGCATTAAATCAGAATTGCTCCATCTTACATATGGATAGAACATTAGACTTTGTAAATATTTGACTATATTTTTCCATGCCAGTTGTGTAGGTACAGGAGGGGCAGAATCAGCACACACACAGCAGATGCCCCTGGATCCTCCAGTGTTACAGTCACCACCTGCCTGCTCCTAGGTAGTGAAGCTGATAGGAGACTGACCAGCATTTTGATCGGTTCTGTCCAAACTGTCCCTATATTTAGAAAAAATACCCGGGTTCTGACCTCTACCTGGGAATTTCTAACCTTCCAATAGTATAGAGAACACAATTCCACCTCTGAGTTGCTGTTACTGAGCGGCATGTTGGCCTGCACCTCCTATGATGCTCCTCCTACATCCCATGGTGCTTTGTAATTAAAAAAAGGAAAAGTATATTCCTTAAGAATCCCATAGTACTCAAAAGACAGAAATACCTGAACGCCCAAGGATGCAGATGATGCAGGTAGCCCACATGCACATTCACTGAAGTCAGTGGATGTCTGCTGCAGCCTGCAGCGGGGCCAGAGCCCTGGGATTCCCACTTTATGATTATTTCTCTTAAACATCTTCCTGTGGAGACATTCAATTTCAACATTTCACAAACTCTTTATGGTTTAAAAGCAACCAAACTAACCGTAAGTGGTGCCTAAATATCTCTTTCAGGACTTTCCAGGCTGTAGTTTGAAAATGGCACCTGAATTACAAGGGTGTACTGGAGCAGTTTATAGCTGTTTTCCATACTGGGGTATCTTTCCTCTACCTCAATGAACTGAGAGGTCAACCCAGTACAAACTCTCCTGGGTGACACCCAGGGCCACACAGCCCAGTCCAGCTGCCCCCAGACTCCATATGGTTTTGCTGAGCTCATGGGCACTTCTGTGCTGATCCCAGAGCACGTGCACGTGTGTGTGCAAGGTCGTGCCCCCTGCCTGCGTCACTGCCCATTCTTACTTGGAACAATCAGGAAGAAACTCTTGGTGTTTCTTGGCTCCTGAACATATTTTTCATGCATAGGGGAGCACCCAGCCCATAAAGAACATTTTTTGCTGCTGTAATCTTGATGGAAAAAGCAGTTAGTGATGGAAAAAGGTATTCAGATGGCTGAGAAGTGCCCGAGGGAGGAGAACGTTCAAACATATTTGCACATGAGAAATCATGAACGTGCCACCAAAAAAGTCAGGAGAAGCATTAACAAAGTAAGGGAAAAGGGCAGGAGAATTTCCAGTCCTACTGCTCCTTAGGAGTTTGCTGCTTTGTAATATACAGTCCAGTTTCTTCTGACTTGTTTTCAAGACCAGATTGGAAGTTACAAACCTCACAGGTCCATTAAGCTCAGTGCCTTTTGCCAGGCTCAACTCGCTTTCGTCATCACATGCTTATCTTGAAGTTCACAGTTCTGCCTCTTGCCATGAGGACTGCAAGAGAAATCAGCAGAAGTTCCTACTTGGAGATATCCACAGCCACCAATCCACCTGTTACAGCCATCACTGGACTTGCTTGTATGTGTAGACCCACGAACTGAAATTAGATAGAAGGATTGGATATTATGGCACAACTACCAGGGACTCAGCTTAGAATTGTGCTTGCCGTTATTTTCTTCACTGGAAAAACAGAACAGTATGAAAGCAGGCTGGCTATTGTTCTAGACCTGTGTTATTCAGCATAAGGGCACACAGATCAACGCCAATGCTGCATCAGGTGCTGTACCAGAGCTGCAGCAACTGCACCCAACAAACCAACGTGCAAGATGCTGAGGGCTTCCAAAAAGAGCACATGAAGATGAAGCCATGTGGCACCTTCCTCGTGTTTTGCTGGCTGAACAGCATCCTTCAAACAGACATTGCTCCAACCCTCTGAAGCTGGATGTTAGGAAACTTCCTCTCAGAAAGAGCAGTGAGGCACTGGCACATGCTGCCCAGGGAGGTGGTGCAGTCCCCATCCCTGGGGGTGTTCAAGAACTGTGGAGATGTGGCACTGAGGGACATGACATGGTTAGTGAGCATGGGTTGGTGGTCACACCTGGAGATCTTAGAGATCTTTTCCAACCTTAATGATCCCGTGATTCTACGCTTCTATGACATGAGCAAATGATGCCATAGTCTTGAAGACTATGGAAAAAAGACTCAAGAACTGTTAGTCAAAAACAGCATGTTCTGGCTGATTCTGGGTTAGCAAACCAGGGATTCACTGAACACATCAGGTTCTCCCTGTTGTGCAAAGACACCTCAGTGACCTGCTGAGCCTGTGGGTTGGCCCATAGCCTTCCAAATTGGAATTAGTATTTATTGGACAGCTTTCTGGAGCAGTGCTGATGCACATCTGCCACTGGGCTCTGTCAAACAGCTGGCAGAAGTCAATGACGTGGTTCATCATGGGACTTTTCATAACAACGGGACACAGACCTAGCCTTATGTACAGAAATGATGTCAAACAAATTAGCTTTGCCTGAGTTAGTCAGACACTCTGGCAAAGCATGGTGGTTCTTCTCATGTAGCAGCCTTGGCTGCATTGCTTCTCAGAAGGAGCTACAGAGAGGTGTCTCTGCACAGCAGCATTGAGCAGGGCAAAAAGATCCCAGAGCTCCTCGTCCGTTGCAGAGATGGCCTTATTGTCACAGTGGGTAAAAAAAAATGAAATGGAAAACTCCCAAAAGATGGAACTCCAGAGCTGAACTGTACAGTGAGCATTTAAAACTGCTTTTGCCCTGGTTTGTGAAATTCTCAGGCAAATTTTTAATTTTTTTTTCTTTCCTTAAGTTGAAATGTTAATTTGTCTGATTCAATCCAAATAGCAAACTTTTGGGACTGGCTACACAACAAACTCAGGGTGGCTGAGGGAACTGCTGCTCCTACTCTGATGTAACAGCCAAACACAAACCGTAACCAACATTTACAAATGAGCTGCAAGGAAAACTTTACGTCAGGGTGCGTTACGTTGACATCTGTGCTACTTCCTACCTACATTTTGGCTTCCTTTTCTATGTGAGCATTATTCCAACTGAAGTAAGGGAGACAAAAAAATCTAGACGTTGGGTATGGAAAAGCGACCAAAAGTGCTAACAGACGTCCATCTTTTTGCAAACTAAATGCCCAGCAGATGGCAGCCCTGACCTAGGTGGTTTTTAGTTTGTTTGTTTGTTTTTTGGTCTCTGTCAGGCCCTACACCTCTGCTATTTCCCTTACAGTCACCTGGGTCCAGGGTGGGTGGCCTGAGGGCTCAGGATCTACACATGCATCTTGCCTTGTGTGACCTAGGTCAAGTGACTTTGCTTTCTCATGAGTGTTTCCTTCCTCTTGTTCAATCTGACTTCCTCCAGAAGATGCATTCTCCTCTCACTGCGGTTATCCAGCCTGATCTTTCTTGTAAGGGTACACCTGCCTACATGACCATGAGCACACAAACTAACTCAAACACTGCTCCTCATTCAGGAGTCTGTCCCAGAGCTCCAGTGGTTGGGTGCTCCTTCTATCTGCACAGCAATTCCAAAAGGGGCCTGAAAGAACAGTACTCCAAGCAATGACACAATCAACATTCTCCTCTTCTACTCAGATCAGAGGCATCAGAGGTGCTGTGACATGTCCTTCAGCTCACAGAAATCTCCTTCATGCAAAGCCTACTCGCTCCCATGCAATTCAGCGAGAGTAGGAGCAGCCAGAGTCTTGTCATAGTACAAGATTTTATTGCTGTCATAATTAATGACTACTTACAATGAGCTTTTAATGAGTACCCACACTCCTTTTTTTTCCCCTTTGTTTGTTTGTTAACTGGGTCATAAAGGAGTTCCAAATGATTTCCTGGATTTACAGTACAATGGAGACCTCTACAGGTGCTTTCCTCCTCAGAGCCAGGCTAATGTAATGTGTACACACATCACTGAAGGTGTCATCAGAGCTCCGCAACTCAGAGTGCTCACAGAGCTGTGCAAACAGCACTTCCAATCTCTCTGTTTCAGGTCAACATACTCAATCACACCTTTGGGCCACCCAATGCTTTGAGATGCAGGCAATAATCTGTACATTCCCTCTGCACACTCCCCATTTGTCAAGCTGACCCTTCTAAAGGCAGCCATGAAGTTGTTCTGCTCTGAGTCAGGAGCTCTCAGAGAGCAGGATCATTGTAGACTGTACATACAATGGGCTCAGACTGCAGACAGTGTTCTTAGGACACAATCCAGTATTACATGGCTCAGACTTGACACTAGTGTTGACTCCATTCTTGGAGATTGGACCAGGTCAGTGCTGTAGAATTTCATTATGGCAGCTAGGTGGCCTTCTGCCATGCACATCAGCACTCATCAGGTGAGTTATTTTAATACCCATGAAAAACAGCTGTTCTCCTGTAATAAATAGTACTTTGCAAGGGCAGCCATTTTTCCCACAGACTTGTACCCCATTGTTTTAAGGAGACACAGCTGGGGTCAGATAACTGCAGGCTACGTGTATGCTTCAGATAGAAACGAGTGC
The DNA here is from genome assembly GCF_038088225.1 of Cyrtonyx montezumae. Taxonomy (NCBI): domain Eukaryota; kingdom Metazoa; phylum Chordata; class Aves; order Galliformes; family Odontophoridae; genus Cyrtonyx; species Cyrtonyx montezumae. The sequence goes on along the minus strand of NW_027071936.1, from coordinate 23,627,935 downwards.
TGGATCTGGACTGGTACCCAAGCCCCAGCATCAGTGGCAACACGCAAGCAGATGCAGAGAGAAGGCGACTATGCAGCAGGGACAGAGCTTGTCAGCCTAAGGACAGACAGGCTGGAGTGATGCACCACGAGAAAATGCAGCGTGGTTCCAGCAACTAGGATCAGCCTTTATTATCTATCTGTCTGTTGGTTCTACTGAGCTGGTGGCCCCAGCAAGCCCAACACAAGACTGCCCAGGAGCCATATAAGCACAGGGTCTCCTCCTGAAAGAGAATGTTCTTGACAACTGCAGCTTCCAATTGTGCACCATTACAGAAGGAGTCTGATAAATGAGGCAGGAAAGATGGTCCCACTCCTCTGCCAGGCCAGTTCTGCAGGAAATTCCACACAGTAAGCAGCAGCAGGCAATACCAGCCCAGCAGCATCTGTCACTGACGGAGGCAGGGCTCAGCACAGCCAACTCCACAAAGCGATCTGAGGCAGCATGGACTTCCTCAGCACAGTCACTGCACTGAACCACCACTCAATAGTGTGCCTTCCCTGCACTGATGCCTCAGCCAAGCTGGCCAGATGAAATCCTCAGAGCTGCAGCAACAACTCTTCTCCCACATAAGCTACAGCCTTTAAACACCGCAAATGGACAGAAAGCATCATGGGGATGGGTGCCACTCCTGAGTGGGCAAGATGCTGGCAGCTTGCTCCCAGGTCAAACTTAAGCACGTGGCACCCAGGCTGGGAGGAACCCACTTCTGGAAGCTTCAACACCATTTGTAAAAATAGAAGACATAAAGCAAAGATATCCTTTCTCTTTCCTCTCCCTGCTCTTACACTAAGTCTTGCTTTGCATAGCAGGGGCCCATCTCATGTTCTGTTCTTGAGCTTTTCTTATATTAGCTTAAAATCCCAATCAGCTTTCACAGGCAGCCCTTACAGTGCTGCCTCAGTCCACAAAGCAATCAGAAGAAAACACTGCACAGTTGAAATTTCTGCCAAATTGAAACACACCCTCCCTTTCCAGTCAGCTTACAAATTTATCAAAACATAGAAGTCACTATGCCTTTCTCTAGGTACAGAGCATCTCACTGCAACAAGTAAATATCTTTCAAGAAACACTACTGGATAATCAAATGCATCAATGAGAAGATTCACAGATGGTTAAAACACATATTAAAAACAAACAAACAAAAAATACTGTCACAGCAGAAAGAGACATTCAAGAGAAGATGAACCTGCATGACAAATTTTTTGGAGCTTTTTGTCTCATGGACTGACCTGCAATTATGACTTTCTCAGAAGAAGATAATTGCACTTTGCTGATGTTATGCAGTTTTTAATATGTATTTCAATTTAGTCTCTGCAGGGTGTGCAAGGAGTGAGGGCTGTTTTTTGCACACCTCTTGGCATTTTGACAGGTTTTAGTTCACATCTAGCTGCACTTTTACTACATCCATGTGACACAGAAAACATAAGAGTGGTTACTTAAAGCTGACTTCAAAAGCACAGAGAGCAGAAGTTGCCCCTCAGTGGATACAAAAAAGTTAAGACTGGAAAAGAGCAAGTGGCACAGAGAGCTGAAAATGAAAAGGCTGAGGGAAAAAATAAAATAAAATAATCAATGCAGTGCTTACAAAAAGCTCTTATCAGTGTGTAGCAGAAAGAAATGGTGTTGATCTCCATCTAGCTCCTCACCAACAATCCCTCCCATATTCTATGCTCTTAGCCTGTTGCATAGGGATTCCAACTAAAAACTGTGATGTGATGTTTTGGTTTTTTATTTGTTTGGATTTGTATCAGATGAAGAACTCAGAGGTCTCAGCTACTGACCAGGAACTTCCATGTGAAAAGCCACCAACTTCCAACCAGTCAAGTGCTAAAGCACATTTACCCTTTCAAAACTCAGTCTTTCATATACATTTCAGCTCTACCACTGTGATCTTATAAACACACTATTGGGTTTTTTTGTTTGTTTTTTAATTAATGGAATCATATTCATCATTTGGTAAAAAACAAACTCATGTAACAAAGAAATTAAACTTCCCAGCAACACACCTAAATTAGGAGCCTGTATCATTCCATAACCATCACAAAGATTGCTGAGGTACCTAACTGTCTTTTCCTTGCAGATGACTAAGCATGGAAGATGTGTCTACAACATTCAACAGCTGAAATGAAAGAAGTATCTGGGAGCCATCTCCAGTCCCATTAGCACTGTAAGGTAATTCCAAGTGTCAGTGAGAAATCAGTTAGTGTCACCATAATTGGAACCAATTTTCTTCCCTTCTTGAACAAAATCTTCTCGTCTTGCCTTTGCACTTCTCTGTAGGAAAGATGAAATAAAATGAGCACCTGATAATAAATAACCTGGCTGGCTGGCTCAAAATCCCTATGGTCATTTCTTTCTTATTCGAGTGATCGCACTGCGTATGTAATATGAGGAAGGAGTAAAGCAATTCTGCTTCCTTAGCAAAGCTCTACCAAATTTCATAACATAATTCCAGCTTCTGTAGCAACTAGAGTCTCGCTCTGAAATCACAGTGCAGCAAGGCAATGTTTGCCTTAAGTTTCAGGAATGTAATGAGCCACTCTATGATGTTTGGGAGGAGTTCTTTGTCGTGAGTGCACTCAATAATCCATTGAAAGAAAGATGTCCAGCTCCTTTTGAAAGGCAGTCAACATTGTGACAGCAGAATCCAGACAGCTTCTCATCAGCACGTGATGTTCAGAATACAGTTCCATTGTGAAACAGGTTGTTGTTCTCCTCCAGAGCAGAAAGGGGAAAAACAAAAACACACAAAAAAAGATAGAAAAGAGTAGAGCAGAATACCCCAGTAGGGCTTGAAATGAATGAAAATAACTGAAAGAAATGAACCCTCTCCCTCAGCAAATCTGAAGCACAGGAGAGTGTTGAGAAGGCTGCAAATATTCTCCGCTGTTCTGACCCGCTCATCTAGCAACCTTTTCCAAAAACAGTTAAGTCTTTCTTCAGAAGCAAATGGAGCCCATCAGTTCTGCAGGAGCTCCATTCATGCCCTCACTCTATCGTTCCTTTTATTTCATCCCATCAGCGAGGCTGGGGCACCGCTAGACTGTGTGGAGTGGCCCTCCAAACAGAACTGCCTCTTGTTTACAGACACATTGGTAAGCGTCTCGATGCCAGGGCTTCACAGCGCTGTCTCTCCCATGCAGACTTTGTAGGGAGATTTCAATTTCCTGCATCTAAAATAGAGGATATCATATCATTTTCATCAGACAAATCTGAAGCCACAGTAGACTGAACAGAACTCAATCTAATTGCTTAACTCATTGAAGTAGCCCAAATAAAAGCCACTTTTAGTAAAATTGTACCATGCTACACAACTGATTAGACAGCAGACGTATTGTCAGTGCCTTTAAGATCACACAGCAGTGACAAGAACACGCTCCCAATGCCCTTGTACAACTCTGCTCCCCACCACAAGTCAGATCAAGGCAACAAGGTTACGTATTTCCCCATACCTCTTTCTTACGTAGCAGTAGATGATTGCAAGTATCCCACTTGTGAGTATTCCTATGCCAATTCCCACAGCAATGTAGCGCTCATAAGAATTATGCGCATAGGAATTCAGTGTTAAATGTTCACACCTCTCTCCATTATAACCTGCAAGGCACCTGCAAAATAAAGAAATGTTTCAGAAATACATGTTAGTTTTAAACAACATAGAATGAGTCTGAACTAGAAAGGGCTGAATGCGGTGCCTCGTCAGAGTCTCTTCCTCAAGACTACCAGTTGTCCCAGTCCATCTAGTTTAAAGCTAGCTCCGGTACTGCAGTCACAGCACCAAATGCCATCTAAACATACCCTCATAGCAGAGGGTGTGGACAAAGAGTTGTGTGCCCTTCTGATCCTCAGCTGCTGGTGATCTCCAAAGTTGTTCAGTAGTTTGGAAATACTCAAGCACGCCATGGTTCTGATTGGCATAGAAATAGCAGTGAAGTGATGGAGCTGACATCTTCAAATATCTTGTCCCCTTCACTGTTCTTTTGTGAGATACCATGAAATCAACACTTTTCCCTCTCCTTTCCTTGATATTACAACAGCACTCCAGACTTCGCCAAACCTGAAGCCTGAAAAAATTTCCATGGCACATGTTCATAAGTTCATAAGTTCATAAGTTCATAAGGTTGGAAAGGACCTATAAGATCATCTAGTCCAACCATCCTCCTATCACTATCTCTACCCAACTACTAAATTAAGTCCTTAAGCACCTCATCTAAACGCTTCTTGAACAGCGCTAGGGATGGTGCCTCAACCACCTCCCTAGGCAGGCCATTCCAGTGCCTGACCACTCTTTCAGAAAAGAAATGCTTCCTGAGGTCTAATCTAAATCTTCCCTGGCGCAACTTGTGGCCATTCCCTCTCGTCCTGTCATTACTTATCAGGGAGAAGAGGCCTACCCCCTCCTCACCACAACCCCCCTTCAGGAAGTGGTAGAGTGCTATAAGGTCTCCTCTGAGCCTCCTCTTCTCCAGACTAAACAATCCCAGCTCCCTCAGCCGCTCCTCATAAGACTTGTGCTCCAGGCCCCTCACCAGTTTTGTTGCCCTTCTCTGAACACGCTCCAGGGCCTCAATGTCCTTCTTGTAGTGAGGGGCCCAAAACTGAACACAGTACTCGAGGTGCGGCCGCACCAGAGCTGAGTACAGGGGGATGATCACCTCCCTGCTCCTGCTGGCTACACTATTTCTAATACAGGCCAGGATGCTGTTGGCCTTCTTAGCCACCTGTGCACACTGCCGGCTCATGTTGAAGTTATTAGTTGAAGGCTCATGTAAGTTATGCTCTGCTGAAAATTAGTCACATTACAATAATAACTTGTGGCAGACAAAGAAACAGTGCCACTGTTGGTAGTTCTCTAAGAAGGGATCTGAAAAACAATGCTCTTTACTTGCATATGGGTTTCCTCAGTTCACTGTGGAAAGCGCAGAGCCCATTAATGCAATAGCTGTGGTGTTCCTCCAGACAGGTCTGCATGAGCTTCAGGAGCCTTGGTTGCTCTACATAGTCTGCTGTGAACACAGAAAAAAGCCATGTTACGTTTAGAAAAAGTATAAAAAAAAAAGCATTTGAAAATATTTTCAACAACTCAAGATGAACAGACACTTCCTGCAGAAACAAACTTAATATATGTTTGCTGTGATATGTCTCTCAAGATGGTTCACATGCCCGTTGATCAGAACAAACTTCAGCAACACGTCAGTGTGGCTTTAGAGGAAGAAAAGATTGTAAATGGGTGCATAAAAACAATTATGGAAGATTCACCCTGGCTAACATCGGCATTATCCAACGTGCAATCCATCAGAAAAAAATATCCCAGAACATCAGGGGTTAGGGATATAACAGCAACACAGATATTGTTTGTTTCCCTAATTCAGATGATAAATTATTCTTTTCTTCCAAAGCCAGGACAAATTTTTGCATTCCTGTCCATCAGTACTGCATCTACAATTGAGTGATGAATGGCTCTCTACAGTCCTACGTTAGCAGAGTGTCCAGTCATGGTTTTTAAGTCATCAACACCTCCCAGGTGGCCTAAATATGTGAGAGCAAGCCAGGGCCAAACTGCTCCATGCTTAAACTTGAGGGTCTTAGTCTTTCAGGGGACTGTTCTAGAGATGACTGATGGCGATTTCCTAACTGAGCATATGCCAACACCAGCTTTCAGCGATGACCACAAGAAAAATAACATCATGCAGGAAGATGACAAGGTCTGTTCAGTGATGAAGCAATGGGGCAGCAGCAGAAACTCTCCTTCTGACTAAGTGCTGAATCAAGCTTCGGAGATAGTACACCGAAGAGCAGATAGTCAGATATGTACGCCTCCAGCCCTCCTGTGGTCAACTCAAGATGTCAAGACACATTTTTCAGGAGCAATAAGACCAATTCTCCCATTTCCTGAACAAACTCCAGTCTGAGTCATTGCTTAGCCATGATCCAACTGTGCACTCAGCTTGGTGACTTTTTGTCCTTTGTGCAGCTGCATCCCAAACATGGCAAATGACAGTGAACAGCTGCTCTATGCTATGACATGCTGAGGCGCTTCACAACTTCAGCCACAAAGTCAGTTTGGATATCAAAGAGGTATGATGCTATCACTGCTAATCCAATTGAACACCACTGCTTTGACAACAGAGTCCTCCAAATTCTGAAAGAAAAAAATCCGACTTGGAAAGACTTCATGAGAACAAACGACAATTCAAATCTTCTTGGAAAAGCAAAGAACAGCATGCTGTTTCTGCTCAGAAAGCTTCACGCAGGGCAGACACACCCAGGGCCCTGGATTATGCTCTCCGTGAGGGAGCTGAAAGCAGTGATGGCACACGAGCTCCAATACAGAGCTCTGGCAGTCATCCAGCTGGCATGGGAGCACCACAGGCACACTTTAGAGACGCTGGCCAAGACTCTGGACGCACTGGCCAAGAACACAATCAGGAGAGGACCAGGCCTTGGAGGGGCAGATTTAAGGAAGATAAAGCTGATAGTATGAGAAGAGATGCATGATGCTTCTCAGTCCACAGGACAGTATGATGCTTATGGCTGGTGAAAGCACAAGTCAAAACACATGGCAAGTATGTCTGCAAGGAGCAGCACACTGAGGAGATCCAAGAACACCAAGGGCTGATTTTCACAGTGCTGCAAGTGAGACCTTCAGGAACAACTCATTCATTGCTCTCCTCAGCATCCAGCAAAAGGGGACAAAACCACAAAGTATGAAGCAGCTCAATATATCCCTCAAGTAAAACCCTTACTGCCTATTGCTGCCACTCAACGTGCTGCTCTTCTGCCAAGCTCTGGTAAGACATCTACTGCACAAGAATAGGTCTCTGGGATAAAGAAAAGAATAAATGGCAAAAAGTGCAAATACAGGTGTCAGTCATGTGAGATGTGCAGCTGCGCCTGCTCAGACCTCAGCCCAAGCATCTCTCCTGGTTTACACGATTTCTGCCAGGAGATGGCAGTCTCCCATCCACTGGCTGCTGGAGGAAAGTGGATGCTGCCTTCGTGTGAGCAGGAAAACTTCTCCCCCTTGTGTACCGTAGTGATTAACACTGTCATAAGAAACAAAAGTCAGCCCAGAACAGAAGCCTGCCTAGAAACTACTGGAGACAACCACCTTGTTGCACAGGCCACAGCCTCCATCACTATCAGTAGCAAGCACTTTGTCCAGTGTTGGTTGCAAGACCTGAACTTATATGTACATGAACAAATCTTAAGTGATAATTGTTCTGTCACTGCAAAAGTACAAATGATGACCTTCACAAGAGTGATGTGTCTCAAAAGCAAAGATTTTCTAACCCATTCCAGAGCATGATGCTAACTGCTATCATGTTACCCACCTCGATACTAAGCAAGCTGTGAACAAACACATGTTCCTTTCAAGTCCCGTGAGGAAAGACAGACAAGCATGCTGTGTAAGCACCCGACAGCTGCCTGCAATTGAGTCACTCAAACAGATCCACCTGGCAAGATATGACACGAAGTTAAAAACCTGCAGGCACCTGAAAGCTGGGGCACGTCAACATAGACCAAGTGGCAACAAGAAGAGTAGGCCACCAAGGCCATGACAGCTCAGCCTTCAGTATGGCACTCAGAAGAATGAGAGCATCAGAAAGGGAGGGAAGGGGTCAGCCCCAGCATTGGAACCTCCCCTACAGTCACATAGAGGAAAGCTACAAAGACCTCCCTTCAGCTGAAGCTGTGCTTTAAGATCTCTATTCCTGCTTAGCCAGCTCCCAGCCAAGCATCCTCTCCACCATCATCTTTCCTTCTGACTGATCCCCCTTGCACCTCGAGTACTGTGCTCAGTTTTGAGTCCCTCTCTACATGAAAGACACCAAGGCCCTAGAGCGTGTCCAGAGAAGAGCAACGGAGCTGTGCAGAGTCTGGAGCACAAGTCTTACGGGGAGCAGCTGAGAGAACTGGGATTGTTCTGTCTGATAAGAGGAAGCTCAGGAAATACCTTATGGCTCTCTACAACTGTCAAAAAGGAGGTCGTAGTGAGGTAGGGATTGGCCCCTACTCCTATATAACTAGTGATAGGACAAGAGGGAATGGCCTCAAGCAGTGCCATAGGAGATCAAGGTCAGATGTTAAGAAAAATTTCTTCTCCAGAAGAGTGAAGTGCTGGAATGGGTTGCCCAAGGAGGTGGTTGAGTTACCTGGGAGTGTTCAAGGAAAGGGCAGATGCTGTACTGAGGGACATGGTTTAGTGGAATCTATTGGTGATATCCAGATGGTTGGATTGGACAGTCTTAGAGGTCTTTTCCGACCTTGTTGATTCTATGATTATGAGCATGGAGCCTAATGCTTCCTAGCCCAAACATAGCTACGCAGGCCCACCTGAGATATAAAATAAGGAAACAGGACATGATCTTGTAGGAGGGATGCAAATGGGGATTTGTTCTTCCTTGAGCAGAAATGAACCTCCCACAGAAAACTGCCAGCTCCTCCAGTGAGCCCTACTCAGGAGTTCCATTTCTTTGGTGATTCTTTAGGCATTTTTCTCATCTTCAAGCCAGAAATGCCATTTCTGCAGTCATGTTGTAAACAAAAATCTCTTATTAGTTAAAATCTGACCCAAAATTACAGAATCACAGAATTGTAAGGGTTGGAAGGGACCTCTAGAGATCAGGGAGTCCAACCCCCTGCCAAAGCAGCTCCCTAGCCCAGGTTGCGTAGGTAGGCACCCAGGTGGGTCTGGAACGTCTCCAGAAAAGGAGACTCCACCACCTCTCTGTGCAGCTGTGCCAGTGCTCTGTCGCCTGAACTTTGAAGAAGTCCCAAACATATTTGTACGGAACTTCCTATGCTTCAGTTTGTGTCCGTTTCCCCTTGTCCTTTCACCACACACTGCTGAGAAGCGTCCAGCCTCATCCCTTTGCTTCCCACTCCTCAGATATTTATAGATACGGATCAGACTCCCCCAAGCCTTCTTTTTTCAAGGCTAAACAGACCCAGGTCTCTCAGCCTCTCCTCCTAATGGAGGTATTCCATGTCCTTCATCATCTTTGTAGCCCTCTGCTGAACTCTTTTGAGGAGATGCCAGTTTTTTTGTACTGAGGAGCCCAGAACTGGACACAATACTCCAGGTGAGGCCTCACCAGAGCAGAGTAAGGGGGGGGGGGGGGGGGCAGGGAAAATCACCTCCCTTGACCTGCTGGCCACATTTTCCAGAAATAGTACAGGATACTTCTGGAGTTACAACGCATACAGCTAGTTCATTAAATTCCTGTGCGTTCTGAAAGAACCATATCACAGAGAAGTCATTAAGTCAGAATGCAAGTGTTGCACTGTCAAGTCAAACTGCTGCTGCCAAAAATCAACAGCACATTGACTTCTTTAAGTCTATATATATACGTATGTGCAAGCATGTATACTCATACTACAGAAAATAGTGTAACATACATATGGATGAACATATATTTCTGTAAAACTGTAGCACTATGAGAATCTAGATACAAGAAAGGAGCACAGCAGCTTGACTTGTTATGAGAAAAATAAAAAGCATATAGGTCTGCTATAAAAGCTTACAAGACAGTTGACCTAAAATTAGCACAAGATGATTCGTATGCAATATGTTCTTTTAAAAGTACAAAGACATTAATAAGTATCACAGTTCAAATCCTTTACTCCTTTACTGACCTGCCAAAACCTCAGGTCCAGACTGCACAGCTCTCCCAAAGCAATGACATCATTAGCACCTGAAGTAACATCAAGAATGAAGCTGGCAGGATAAACACAGCGCTCTGGGCTCAGATGTTGGCAGGTAAATAGCTTGAGTTCACATTTCAGTCAGGATAGAAAGAGAAAATAGAGCTAACACTCTAAGAAGGGCTGCAGAAGCCGTGATAGCCAAGAGCAAAACTGCAACAAAGAAAAACTCCTGAGTAACAGCAACAAATGCATCATCACTTTACGTTGGTTTGCTGCATTCTCACTTGAGTGCATAAAGATTCAGACTGAAGGCAGATAGAAGTCACGCGTAATTGAAAATAAAAACGACAATCAAAAGTGCAGACAATCTATTCCAAACAGCCTCAAAATACCACCTTCTACTCAGAACAAAGCACAAATAAATACCTTCAGTGTTGTTTTTCGTCCAGCTATTCCACAGCTCCGTGCTGAGGGATGAAACAGTGAGAGCCGCCTCTTCACTCAGTGCCCCCATTGCTGTGTAATGCAAACAGATGCTTACTGAAACAGAAAAACTCAGCGTGGCTATTCAAGGTTCATTTCATCCAGGTAACATTAATTCACTTCATGCAGTCGTGACGCAATGCAGAAAAGCACAGCTTAGGAAGTTCTTGCCTCAAACCTCCTTTTTACAGAGCGACTATTACAATTGCAGGGAAGACAAACATTTGCAGAATCCCCAAATGCACACCCATTCTATTCTCCATTCTATAATCTATATAACTTATGCCACAGATACGCACACTGCACTACAGACAACAGTGCACCTCTTTACCAAATAAATTTCATTCAGCAGGCTCTCGGTTCCCTTCTATTCTTTAAAACCTTGTCCAGTTTCGAAAGAACTGAAGCAAATCTGCTTCACGTTGCCATGGTTCCCACTCCTGCTTATTTCAGAAACTCCTTCTCGGGAAAGCCTCGTATACCACGATGCAGAAAAGCCCCTCCAAACTCACCTTTCAGCAAAATGTAGATGAGCATTCCAAATGCCATGGCAAGCAGCTGCTTTAGCACCTTTGCAATTCTCCTTTGCCGGTGCTCGTTGGCTCCACTTATCTGTGCTGCCGTGTTTTCTCTTGCACTTATACGCCACGAAGCGTCATTTGCTGCTCTCACCAATCAAAAAAAGGTGCATCTGGCAGCAAGCTCAGCCCTTGGGGCAACCACACATTTATTTAGGAAACTGCTATTATCTAGCACTGGGATCAGGTTTTCTCTTGAAACCCCAGTTTCCTATTACCCGTGGGCATTGTTGTGCATGCAGAGATGCAGTTTTAGAGAGACCTGGCATCTGTCAGAGCAGATCAGTGATATACGGCAAAACCAGAAGGTAGCAAAACAAACAAGAGATCTAACGTGAAAAATGAGATCTTTGGTTCCTTGCTAATAAATTCTTAAGTCACTTCCAGGGGGCTGGTCAGCATTCAGTTTGCTGCTCCAGATGACAGGGGCAAGGGTCCATCCACTGCTGTGCTCTGGTTCCTCTTGCACTTCATCTCCTCCTCATCCAGAAAAGGAACAGTGAGAACAGTCGTGCAGAGACTGGGAAGTGATCAGACACAGTGATAACTGTGATATTCCCCATCAGTGACTGCCAGCAAAGGGCCTTTGATCGCAGCTGGAGCAGTGCAAGGATGGCCACCTGGAGCTGTGTAGACACACAGCGAGAGTGATCACGCTTTTTACATTAAGTATTTGTAGGTCTTTAATACCTGACATGCACATTTCTTAACACCACTCTCCACAGGCCTAAATGTTGCCCATTCCTTTGTCACAGGACGCTCGGAACAAGCAGGACTGGTCTCTTCACAATGCCCTTATGTAGCACTGGGGCAGATTGCCAGGAAGGCCCAGATCAATAATAGAAAAACACAGCAACAACCCTCAAAACTTTTCAATCTCATGCCAAGAGAGCTGCTAAGCTCACAGTGGAGAAACTGAAACTTGGGGTGAAGTTCAGAAAATAAGAGATTTTCCATGACTTAATATTTTTTTAGTCAAAACCTCGTGACAGATGCTCTAACAACTCCAGTCAGCTCAAGTTCTCCTTTTGCACCATGCTTTTTGGTGATGTATGGGATTTGGTGTAACCACTTCATAAGCTCAGGGAAAAGCACAAGCTGGTTATGCACACTTTAATTATGTGTTCTGCTGCTCACGGGCTGCATTCCAGGAGGCTTTTCCCTTCCTTCAGTATCCTGAATGGCTGCATGCCTGCACACTGATCGAGTGCAGCTTGTGCACTCCCCACTGGCCAGGACCAGTGTTTGTGCTACCAGCAGAACATCTGCTATCAGTCCCAAGAAGGGAGCTTCCTTTCAACATACTTTTACACAATGGGAATTTAATCCGTGTGAGTGTGAGCAGTGGTTCTGTCATTGGGCAATGCAGTGGGTGTGGCAAGAAGAGGGCAGCAGATGAGGCTTCGGCTGTCCCCACCTGGCCTGGTCCTGGCACATGAGCATGTTTTGCAGGCTGGAAATAGGAGTCATAACCCTTCTGCAGGTTGAAATGGAGAACGCTTTCACAGATGGCCTCTGGCAGCTCTGAAAGCAGCATGCCATTGAGCAAAACCTCAGTCCTGCTGGCTTTATGTCATGCTAACTCACTCATGGGAAGTGAAAAGAGAAAAAGCTGAGGATGCACTATAAGTGGCTGGGAGGATATGACAGAGGCAGACTCATTCCAGTGACGTAAGCAAAGTGCCTTGAGCTGTTTTTCTGCCAAAAATGCAGACTCAATTTTTAGCTAAAGCAAAGTAAACGAACATGGGTTTGGAAAAGAAATGCAAGCAGGTAAAAAATAAAGGTGAATGAACAAGCAAAAAGGCTGCTGTTGTTGCACTCCTTAGATAGAAAAGGAAAAAGAATCCAACCCAAACTGTACCAAAGTATCTCAGAAAGATTAGCAGAATGGCCCAGATGGAATAAAACTTGGCCAGTGACGGGTTGAATGATCTCAGCATTATCTACACATACACCTGGATAGCCCTGACATCTTCATAACCCTTCATTTTCAACAGATTAGCAGGTGTCACTACTGGCTCCATACGCTTCGTAATGGATCTGTCAAACTCTTTTGCAGAAAATGCACTTATGCAAAACTCTCAGAAAGAGCATCAGAAGAAACAAGCAGCACAGAAGCAATGCTTCATCTGTTTCTTTTTTATTTTGGTATGCACTTTTTTTTTTTAATAAACAGGAATAGTATTTAGCTACACCTTGTTTTCTTCCTTTTTTCAAGTAATCTTGAATCTACTTGTCAAGCACTAAAGGCTCTTGATTAAAATAAAAGTTATTCCAACCGAGATAAAAAATATGGAGCTAGCAGCCCAAAGCAACTTCCACTGGCTTCAGTGGGAACCATGGTAGGCTCTTCAAGTCAACACAGCATACACTTATTAAAATCAGCATCCTAGCATAACGTGACTCTGACTCTTACATTGCATGAGATTACTCTGAATCCAACTTTGGAACTCAAAGTTTAGGGTACAGAAACACAGATAATCATCCCCCTCCCATTTATTTTTATGATTTCTATTTCCTTTTACAGCAAGCACCTAATTATCTAGTATAGTCCTCTCTAAGAAGCAAAATATTGTCAACAAATACTCACAGGGCTCAGCCTTAGACCAGGAATTAAGAACCTTTCATGCTTCTTCAGAAGACAAGAGAATAAACAAATGGCTTAAATTCCAATACAGGTATTTCTGCCATGGGTAAACTTTTGATTTTCTCTTCCTCTTCCCCTCCGTGTTATACAAGAAGTAAATACATAGCAGCTGTAATGACTTTCTATCCAACTGAAGTCCAATCCAAGCACATCACCTACTCAACTTTTTTTGCCATCGTGCATGAAAACATTGTCAACCCAATCCACACACAGAAAAAAAAACAACTGCGGCCTCACAATTGCGAGTACTTCATGCACACCTCTTCCATACATTTCAGAGGAGAGTTTAGCAAATACTGAGGTATGCAGGACAGCTTTAAATCTATTCAGAGCATTTGTATTCACCACCAGCACTTTCGTCTAGTAGCTGAAACAAATTCCAGCCTTTCACTACTTTCAGACTCCTAAGTGCTAGCTAAATGTTTTTCAACTTCAAATTACACCCAGAACATTCCACCATGCTAGTTCTCATATAGATCCAGCATACCTAATGCTTAAATAATCCCAGCAATAGCATCCCATCTCAAAATAAACAAGCATAATTTAGGCTTTGGAACTCAAGTTTAGTTCTTCACTTCCATACTGTACCAGTAAAGTCTGCATTGTTCAGTTCAGTGTCGCTCACAGTCAGCAGGAGATAACACAAAGTATCATAACACTTCGTAAACCATCAAATTCAATATAGTTTACATGAAAAAATAAATACAATGTAGAAATAAATATCTTTCTAGTAAAAAATAAAGGTTTTGTATATCAATAAATACAACAACTTGCATTCTTCTTCTGAGACCACCCATCTTCCTCTAGTAAATGAGCTTCTTTGCAACTATCAGCGTGTTCTTTAGAAGCATTGCAACAGTCATAGGTCCCACCCCTCCTGGCACTGGAGTGATGAAGCCAGCCTTCTTCTTCACTTCTAAGAGAAAGAAGAGAAAGAGATTAAGAATGAGATTAAGAATGTTTCCACAAACTTTTTTTTCCTCATTCATTTCTCCATGCAAGTCCAACTGGCAACAAGCTTAAAGGACCGTGACTTAAGACAGTACTGGAAAACATGGGAAAAGCTAAAGCAGAAGTCTTACAGCCACGACAGTTTCAGGATGAGTCTGAGGCACAAAAGATTTTCTAGTCTTAGTAATCTTTCCCAACTTTAATGATTCTATGAGAGGATAGAGTCAGGACCAGGGTTGCAAGGAAGTACTCTTCACGTGAATGTCGTTACACAGGCTCAAGGTTTGGTTCACCATCTGCTTAAAGCAATCTGCCTGCTGAAGGCTGCTTTCTCCCTACAGGAGCACACACCTTCACCCACCCTATGGTCAGTCACCTAAACTGTGTGTTTCTGAGGAGCTACAAGAACAGCAGGAGCCCAACAAAAAGCACAGCTGAGCACCAGCACAATGAGCTTGCCTCTTCAGCCTCCTACCCCCAGTGCAACCAATATCTTCTAATGAAGATATTTTACCATCAGAAAAGGGAACTTCAGAAAACCACAGTGAGAGAAAGTATAGCTTCCTGGTTGGTTTGTTTTCTGCTTCACAAGATGGACAAAGAATAAAACACAGAATTGTATTTGTGGAAAAACAAATTCCCATTGCAACAGCAGCCATAGATGCTCTGCTCCTTCAGAATAGCTGTGGCTTTTTTTTTTTTTAACAACCAAACAAAAACAAAGCAAAACAAACCATAGAACAACCTTACTGTGGTGCCTTCACTGAACTTGGATTGGGAGGCACTGATCCTACTGAAGTGTCAGAGAAGGAACTGACAACCAAACTAGCTGCAACTACCAATGCTGTCAGGCTGCCCAACATTAGTATGCACCCTGAATGTTTGTGCTAAGAGACAGATGCATCTTTCTTATCTTTTTAAAAACCATTAGATAATAGGTGTCAAGTCATCTCTTTGTATGATGGACAATTCAGCTTGACTTGATATTTGTATCTACTCCATAGAACGTATCCAACTGAAACTTTAGGTTATTTTTGCAGGAGTTATATGCATCTCCCTGGGAATTCACTGCATGAAATACTGTAACAACCAGCAATTTCATAATAATGGTTAGTGCAAGTGGCATATTACCGACTGCTGTAAAGATTTTCACAAGTGCCACCACGAGTGTACAATGCACCATCCCTGCATTTTTTTTCCTCCTTTGCTTGTTTATAAGTGATTTCCTGAAAACTATTACCCTGTTGCCACCAAGTATCTGAAATAAAGAGAGAAAAGAAACTGCAAGCATGTCATATAACGCACTCTATGGTGAGCATTACTATTTGAAAAGCAGCTGAGAAGAGCTGTTAATTACACCGGGGAGGGCTTTAGTTACTGTGGTAGCTGTACCACCAGATATACTATTAAAATCCTAGGAAAGCTTAACAAATTGTAACATGAATTGCTTTTTCTTGTTTTGTTTTTGTTTTACAGGCAAGTTGTAAGAAATAAATTAAAGATTCAATATGACAGTTATATTCTCAAACACTCTTATTAGCTATTCTGAACTAGCTGCTCTTTGAGATTTGTGTTTACGGTTAGTAGTTACTGCAAATCCCTAACTCAGTGTCATAATTATTGAAATGCACCCACATCTGAAGTGAACACCATCATAATTGCCATACAAATTGTTCCAGACACTTAAAATTGAAATAAGCCTATTTCCACGGCAACGTTACATGTGTCTCTTTGTGGTGTTACATGGAATACCCTTATCTCAGTTACAAAGTGCTGCACTTCACAGCTGCAGCAAAGGAAAGCCTTCCAATGCACAGCATCATTGCCTTTCGTGTTAGGAGCTGTACTGAGGAGCAGAGGCACAGTGTGCTGCTCTCACAAGTTGTGGTGGACTCTCTCTTCCCATACTCTATCATTATGGAAATCACTGTGGCTCAGCAAGGCAGAAACCATAGCTTATATCTGTTTGCATGCAACCACCTGGATGCCTTATTCACAAAAACCAAACCAGATATATACAAAGACTGCTCCAAAAGTAATGCTTCCTGTTTTATTCTGTTGGCCCAGAGGTGGACACCAGTTAGAGGTTGAACCTTCCCACGGCTACTCCACATGCAGGTTCTTGGTCAACACTGAACAAGACACATAGCTAACAGAGGAAACTATGTCGGAAAAATAGCGTTTTGTAGCTGAGAATTTGCTCTGTCAAATACTGTTATTCTACTCTTTGTACCTGTTGTAGCTTCCGTGGAAAAAGGAGGCATTACTTCTGGAGCAACCTATGTAAATGAGTAACAGCTGTCTGCGTTTGGGAACTAACATCTGACATCTCCATCTGGAAGAGTAGATAGAGAATTGCCTTCATCTGATCTAAGATGAACGTTCGTGAGCAAAAGGGTAAAAATAACCTCAAAAAGGTGAGCATATTTTCCTTTTCTTGTACAGTGTAGAAAGTCAAAGCAGTCCTAAGGCAGCACTTTGGTGTGACCCACCTCATGTCAGCAAATCAGGAGCTGCACCTTTGGTTCTTTCAGGAGGTCTTTCTCATTCCTGCTTCCCAGCAACGGTAAAGCTCTAACCTAGCTTCTGGAGACCAGCAATTTGTAAAATGTTGGTACACAAATGAGGTGCCTATGGGGAAGGAGCTGCTATTTTGCAGCTTCTTTAGAATCTTCAAATCTTCCTTTGATTCTTCAGAAGAAATGAAATGTAGATTATTTCCTTGACAAACAGGCTCCACTGCTTTGGAAGCAACCTTTCATTCCTCTGTTCCTTTAAAGCAGGAACATCAGACACAGAATAGGGTTCATCACACAAACCCAGGGCAAGTCCCAACCTGAAGGTGGTTCTGAGTCTGGTGCATCTGCATTGAGTGATGCAGAATAATTCCTGCCTAAGCATTGTTTGCACATGGCTTTATTAGTCCCTGTACAGCTTCTCCGAGATCACTGCATCTGTGCAGTACTGCACAAGTGTGAATCACGTGCTCAGCAATCATAGCAGGTATCTCCCATAATCTGCTCTACACAGTCTGGAATTTTTCTCACTGTGTGCTGTGGGATAGCAACCTGAAGACAATTATACAATTTCTCCAAATTCCTTACGTTTGATATTACCCCTCTAACACTTCCCAGCAGAAAATTAAGCAGCACAGCTAACTTCAGATGCAGCTATTTATATAGGTGTGAGATATTGCAATATCCTTGGGATAACGAGCAGTGGCAGCAGAAATTGAAGATCCCAATGAACATTTCCTTAGATCCTGGCACAATGTGTGGCCTCCTCCTTGAAAGAGGACCTCAACTTCCCCACTCCAAAGCTCAGTGCCACCAGGCAGTGGCTGCCAGGAGGACATGGAGAGCCACCACCCACAGCTAGCAGTCCCATTCAGCAAGCATTCTGTCCACAGCCATCTTTAGAAGCTCAAGTACGCAGCCACTGCAGCTGGGATCCTGCTGAACTACAGCCTAGAAGATAGTGCATTGAATGTGGAACAGCAGCAAACAACTGCCAAAACAAACTGTTTCCACAACACCTGCATTTTTACACCCAACAAACTCTAGGTAAGACCGTGGGCAGGTGCACCACTACACCAGGCAGATAGGGTGGGAGCAGCTTGAGGTGAGCAGCTCTGCGTTCTGGAACATGGGCAGGTCCACCACTGTCACAGGGCAGGTCAGGCAGGAGCAGCACAGCAATGAGCAGCTCTGAGCACCTCCATATCAAAGATCAACTCCTGCAGTGCTGTGCCACCACCCTACTCTACAGCAACTCCTGGAAACAGTGCTCCACCCATAAGAGCTGTTCCAGTTGCATGCTCTGCGCAAGCTGCATAGCTGACATCCAAAAGCACAGTGTTTTCCTGTCTTTCTCCTCAGGATATCTTGGAATCATACTTAATACCATTCTGGGCACCTTTAACCACTCACAGCCCAACAAGACATTGGCTCACACTGATGCACACTTTAGACAACAGATCTCAGAACTTCAAAACTCATCTTGAATAGCTATCCAATCCTCTTGGCCTCTGCTGAGAGTATTTTTCTCCAGGTATTTCTTACTTAGTTTATGAATGAACAGTATTAAAAAGCTATATATTTGAAATGTCATCTCCTTGTTGTTAGATATGAAAATAAAGCTCTGTTTCAAACCTACTCCCTAGAGATCAGAGGAAGCATCCAAGTATTGCTAGGATATGACAACCAAATCACAACAGTTCCCACCCACCTACTAAAGCTTATTTGCACTCCCAGAGGTTCTCAGACAAAAGACCTGGTTAGGTCAGCCATTCCCAACCATTTCTTACAACAAAATTTCAATCTCTCACACATCCTCCAGCTCCCACCCCAAATATTTCCCTACTTCGGGAAGGGGATGATGAGAGAATAATCACTGGTGGGCTACTTTACATTACACAGCTGATGTCTGCCATGCCAGCTTATGTACTGCAAAAAAACATTTTGACAAAGACTTACGTATAAGCTCAATCAAGTGATCAAAAGGAGGAAAAGGATATAATGATTTGATACACAAATTGCCTAGCTTGTTCCATTCCCTAACTGGCAAATAGAAATATAGCAAGCCTGTGCCAAATCTTTTAACTCCATGCACAGGGACAGTTTTTCTTTTGTTAGAGATTTAGTGAAACTTTCACCGATACCAATAAACCAACAACAATTTCCCTTTGGCAACACACAGCGAAATGCTACTTGGAGTTGCAGTGGCATAATCGAGGTTGAAGTTCCTCCCTCCTTTTTGGATCTTCCCTCCCCCCAGGTAAAATCCTGAGAGCAACCCACAGCAAACATGACAAGACACATACGGTGCATCGCTGAAACTCTGAGTCATGGCATGGCCACTGAATCAAGCCCTACACTGCATTCAGAAGGTTATGCATATAAAGAAAACAAACAGAAAGGGGACACTATTGAGTTTTCTGAAAGTCATATTCAAACACACTAAAACAAATGACCAAAAAAATAATAAACCTGGAACTCCCCTCTACTCCATTTTAGTTCAGTTCTGAATATGGAAAATCACCTTGTACTTCTGATGGCACAGGGTAGACAACCACACAAAAAGCTGTCCTGTAGAAATATATTCCTACTGGAATTACTTTACAAATCTGGGCTCAAAGCATCACTGAGCTCATGGAGGTCATTCCACAGACTTCAGCAGACAGATATAATATTCAATGAGTATAACAGGCAGGAATGAAGCAAATGATATAATTTCATATACATCCAGAGGGTTAGAAAGATTCTGAATACAATTAAGCTTTGAGACATTGTGCCAGCCAAGATGTTAACAACTATGAAAAAAAACAACAAAAAACAGTGGGTGATTTTCATACTTATCAAAATAAGGAACTGTTGAGAACCATTAATAATGTGGGTGAATGCTGTCTAAGCTTCCCACACACAGCTCTGCCAATAAGCTTTAATTTTCAGCTGCAACAATCCTGCTATTCCAGTCTGGAGCTCCTCCAGAGCAGAGAGAGATTTAATCCAATTACACTATGAACTCACTCTGCAACACATTCAACATGAAAAGATCAATATGTAACATCATACGTTATCTCAGTTGGGCTTGCCTGGACCAAGATTTTCAAGAGCTTGAGACGAGCCCACCTTAATCCTCACACTAAAGGATACTTCTGCAGCAGAAGTGAATACTTTCAAACGCAAGTTTGAAGGGGAAGTATGAAAGCAGGCTTGAGAAATTGTGGCATAAAAGTATTTGCTATGATCAATGGGAAACCATATACTTCTGAAAAGGTAGAAATTGTGGATTGGTTTTGTGCACACACATGCAAATAGCTTTGAGAGGCTTTAGAAATTCTTGCAGGATTAAGGAAGCCTGAAGCATCTCTAGAACTGCTGCCACCACACTACCGTAAAAGCTCACCTGTATCTCTCAAGGACTGCTAGTATCTGTAATTAGAAGTAGCACTGCCTCTCCTAAATAACTTACTGTTTCTTAGTAGCAGGGATATGAAGAAATGGATTGTTGAGAACAAACACTCCTGTCAGCACTTTTTGAGACATAGGCCATTCAAAATATTTATTAACGAATCCAGCAGGTTCAGATTCACATAAGGAACGTTCCACTGACCTTCAAAGTCCACATCCCCAACTAATTTGGTCTTTCCAGTTAGAGGATCATGGATATGATTGATGCCTACATCTATCACAGCTGCACCTTCTTTGACCATATCAGTTGTAATCAACTTCGGGATACCTGGAATCATCAAGATACATAATTAACGTGGCCAAATAATCTTAGGACATAAGTTCCAAATTCTAAGTTTGCATGCATATGTACATAACCCTCCTCCTCCTGAAAGAGTACTAACATATTTCACTTAATAATTAAGCATAGTGGGAGAAAAAGTTAAAAAAAGTGCTCATTATTTTTTAAAACCACCAGCTTATTTTTCATTCCTGTAATAAATGAATGAGACAGGTAACAAGAAAAAAGTGCCCAACTCAAATCTACCCAAAGGAAACAGTGTAAGCCTAGTCTGCAAGAGAGAAGCAACGCCTTGCAAGTACAAAATCCTAAAGTTCACTCTTGGACAGACTCCGAAAAATGAAGACTCTCCTCAAGTGTTGAGACAAATAAGTATATGAGTCCAAAGCCACTACATGCTATCAGAGAGCAGAGAATATAAAGTCATCAGCCAACATGTGCTTGATGTTAGACCATCATACCTTAATTGCAACACCTGCAATCTTCTCTGTGCACCTGCTTTAAAAGACATCCTAAATCGCTTTTCTTCTATGCAACCTCCAGCTCTGAACAACAGGAAATTCAAACTGGTAAACCAATTCGATTTTTGCCTTGCTTCTTGAGCAAGCAGCAAGTTCTATGTATTGTGAGGGATGTCTGCATCAGTAACTGATCATCTCCAAAGGGGGATTCTGAGCTCGCCCTGCCACCCTCCTCCTGAGGCAGAAGGAAAAGAAAGCAAACCTATATGTTTTGAGACTGTTGTTAGTGGAGGCAAGTGCTAACATACAGGGCTAGGGCTCCACTTGAAGTGCTGGACCTTGGCCAGCTTGTCATTTGAATCCAGGCAATATATGAGCCTTCTTTGCTCTCCATTTCTCACTCCCCCATAGCACACAGCCTTGAAACTCTGACTTTAATGTTGAGCAAACCAAGACCTCTTTTTTTTTTTTTTCCTATTCTGATGATAAGATCTGGCTACATCTCCTTCATCACACTCTTGTGCAATCAATTGCAGGCTGACTGCTAACTGGATGATGCCTCTGTCTGATGGGGTTAATGATCTCTGCATGATAGGAATGGGAGCATATTAACGGAAGTTGCACAGTTACACCCTTTGTAAAATGGCTTGATAATAGGCCAAATACTTAAGAGCAACAAATAAACTAACCCCCAAAGCAAATGAACAGATCCATTTACTTAAGCCTGCTTTGCATACCAAACAGGGAGAGATAAGCATTGGAGCCACAATTCCTAAAATGCAGTGATTGAACAATGTGGGAATTTTTTTTCCTTACTAGCTTTGTAGAAAACTGTGAATCATGCTTTAAACAGACAAACAAGTCCTACATAATCCCAGTCTAGGTATAAGGACTGGGAAACAGTAAAATACCAAGAAAGTGAAGCAGCCACGGGCTGAAGCAGCCCAGGAATGTAGCAGTTTCCAAACAGAAGGGCCACAGGCCATATCCTGAGGGATGGGGCGAGAAGGAAATATTATGCCTTGGCCAAAAAGGCAAAAGCTGCACGGCACAGGGCTTAGGTAGCACTGCCTGGAACTGACTTTAGGGAGAGAAGGCCTTATGATGCAACAAGCTGGGAGGGAATAAGAGGAAAGGAAGGAATTGCATCAATAGCTACAAAGATGAAAAGCTGCACAATGTCTCAAGGATGGGAAGAAACAGGCAAACTTCCGAAGACAGGCATTCTCAAAGTCCAAAATCAAAACATGAGTATCTGATTTGACAGATTCGACAGCCACAGATGAAAAAGAAAAGGAAATTCCTCAGACATAGAGAATAGGAATCTTGCTATTATACATACTGCACAGAGTTTACACAGACAGGTTTTGGTGTTAAAGGGCTTTTCCATAGTATTTTCTCTCTCACTTCCTTTGAGGAGAGACAGTGAAAGAGTGGCAGTGGGCAGGGCTGCACTCCATCTGAAAAACCCAGAGCTGGATTGTGCATCACTTCAGGTCTATCTCACATTGTGTAATAACTGTTGTATCACACTCCTCTTACAAAAGAGGCAAGGAGAATAATGCGAAGAATGAGCACTGCTAAATTGCGACTCAAGTGTTTAACTACAAGCATAACTAATGACAAACTGTTCAGCATGTAAAAAACCTTGAACTATGATTAAATCAGCAGCAGTGAATGTTGATATTACTGGTTTATTTCCAATTAGTGCACATATTATTTTGCATTCATAGCGTGTGAATTCCAGTCTGACCTACAGTTGGCTAATCACGTGTGGGAGAACTGAGACGCTTCTTGTTCCTGACCTGGCACAAGAAAGAGATGACACTGCAATGAAGCCCTGAAGGAATGGACATCTTGCTTCAACAGGAAGCAAGGAGCTTCAGACATGTGTCTGTCTTCATCTGGAAAATAACTTCCCAAAATGACATTTTGAGGATGGTGAGTAGGGAGGAAAGGAACAGAAAAGAGTAAATATACTCATATTTCTCCCCATTTATGGTCCTCCAATGAGGTACAAGAAAAGGAAGATATCTCAAGTCACACAGGATACAGATTTTTTTTAACCAAAATGCTGGTTCATTTTTAAGTTTAATTTGTATTGCCATTAGTAGATGTCAGTAAAGTAAAACCAAAGATTGCTCAGAAGTAGCACTGCTTATTTTTTATTCTAGAATATTCTAACAAAGTATTTCACAAATCCTTCAGAGCCCTTCCTTTTGGCACTTGTTCCCTTTCTCTTGTCACGATAATTGTAAACAAAAAAACCAGCCATGAACAACATATATGTTACCAAAACTGCCATTTAATTTGCTACATTTGCCCTTAATTCTAACAGCAAGAGAAAGACAACATGGTTTTTTTATGAATGCCACCTCCAGCTGATTTAAAGAAAACTTGATGCCAAAAATTAGATGACTCATGATTTTTGCACTGCACAGAGAATGTCTTCATTTACATAATTATACCTGTATAAACTACACACCAACTGGTTCCCAATCTGGAGTTCACTCTGAAGTTTCCCTAAGGGAAAGGTGTCACACGTGATGAGAAACAGTTTATGAGTCTACAAATGTGAAGGACAGGAATGAAGTGCCAGATCACTTGTCCTTATAAGAAGTCCTGCACACTATGGCACCCTCAGCAAGCGTAAGCACCACTTGTCTGGTAAAACACATGAAATACCTAGTAGTACCACCATCAGACTGCAAGCTTTTCTTTTTAGGTTTTAAACAATGTTACTGGTTGTATTAATTACATTACCTGCAGCTACTATGACGATGTCAGCAAGTTGAGTGTGGACCTTAAGCTGTTCCTTTGGCGTGTGTCTATGCGCAATGGTCACTGTAGCATCTCCTGAAACAAAGATTGACAATTGACAGACAAATAGAGAGGGCCTACATAGCAATTACTTTCAAGTACAAGTGACTCATTTCAGTATGCAAAGAACAGTAAAGATGACCACCAGATTTGTCTAGTAATGCATCACTTGTTTCAGCATAAGCAGATTGCTCACAGCATTTGCATTTTACACATGAAAAAGCACTTACTCCGAAAAATTGACACAGGATTAATTAATACATACACTGTGGACTGACATTATTCCTTACTGATGTTCTCCCTTACAGGAATGAGCATGACTGATCATCTAACCAATGAGAGATGACAACAACCAAGGCTCTTCTTGGCCTGAACAATGAGTTTAGTAGCTACAACGAGACTTAAGGGCCAAGGGTTTTTCACAGAATCACAGAAAGGTTTCAGGTTGAAAGAGAACCTTAAGATCATCTATTTCTAACACCCCTGCTATAGACAGGGATATCTCCCTCTAGACCAGGAATCTGACCAAATCAAGCTCACAGCCCCATACAGCCTGGCCTTGAATGCATCCAGGGAGGAAGCATTCACAACCTCACTGGGAAACTTGTTCCAGAGTTTCTTCCTTACGTTTAGTCTAATACATTTAGACTAATAGCCTAATCTCTTCCAGTTTAAAAGTATCTCCCCTCATCCTGTCGCAATCTGCTTTTATAAAAAGTTCCACCCCAGCTTCCTTGCAGGCCCCCTTCAGGTACTGGAACCCCACTACAAGGTTCCCCGAAGCCTCCTCTAGGCTGAAAAGATCCAGCTCTTAGCCTGTCCTCACAGGAGAGGTGCTCCAGCCCTCTGATCATATTTGTGGCCCTCCTCTGGACCTGCTCCAACAACTCCATGTCCTTGCGTAGAGGGGCAGAATCACCTCCCTCGGTCACACTTCTCTTGATGCAACCCAGGATATGGTTGGCCTTCTGGGCTGCAAGCACACACTGCCAGCTCACATTGAATATCTCAGTCAACATTCCCAAATCCTTCTCCCATCTAAACAACAATTGCACACAAGGGTCACACAGCAAAATCCCTCTGTTGACTGGAACACCAACAGATTTCAGAGAGAAGAAATGTTCCTGAACCCACATGTGTAACAATCAAAAGCAGCATCAATATTTATATGATCTGTATAATTTCAATTGTATGGATCTGAGAACGTTTATCACTTATCACTTCAGGAATAAATACACCCAGTGCCTATATTTTCTCATACACTCAAAGCATTGTAAGTAACCATTTTACTTAGGTCAAATGCAACTAAAGGAATGGAAAAGACCAAAAAAGGCATACTGAGATTTTGCATATGCCCAACCAGCTCTTCTATCTCCTGATAAAGTAAAAACTGCTGAACCTGTACCATACACCAGAGTAGGAAGTGTTTGAAGTTATAAGTGTAAGACCACATCCTTTCGGATAAACTCAAAGGCATTGGGGCCTGCTCCTGCATGCACCCACATTGCTTGGCACAAAGCTACAAATAAACCCTGCTGGTAAGACATGAAAAGCCTCAGGTAGATCAACAGAGATACTGAGGAGAGACCACTACACACAAAACAAAATGCCATTGGATTTGGGACTAAGGTATGTGACAATCCCTCTGAGATTGCTCAAAAATTGCAAAGATAGAAGCTATTGAAGGAGACTGTTCCCAGATTCTGATGCCATTCTCCAACTATTTGTTCTACTCAGAGTTCTTGTGCTCATCTCCACCTTCAATTCATCAAGGACTCAGAAACCACTTTATTAACCATTAAATAAAGATTTTTTGCCATCTCAGACATTACCACCACAGATGCGTCCTCTGGAATGTGTCTGGCTGTCTAATCTGGGCCTCTTATCTCATTAACTCTCTTCCTCGAGAATCTCATCTGCCTGTGCTCCAAACTCACTGCTCTATTCCCTTATCTCTCATCACCCTTCTCCTTCAGTTATTGCCCATCCCCCTTCAGTCTCTGCATTCATGGAGAGCCAGATGAAGACATCTGCACTTAATGTCAATAGAGAAGTACACATGTGCACAAGCAATTTGACATAAGGGGAATTCCTAGAAGTTAGAAGGCTTTCACCATTTTTCTATAACTTCCCATGCACATAAGTTCATCAGGAGCTTGGAATAAGCTTTTTTTTTTAAATACCGCTGCACTTTCTTCGCAGAAACATCCCAAGCAGCACATGAAGCCTGCATATCTACTTTCTTTCTTCCCCCTTTTCTTCAGTATCACCTTTTGATCCCTGATGTAACTAACAATAATGAAAAACAATTAGAACAAGAAATCTCAAGGGGAACAGAGCAAAGGAATGGAATAATGATGGAATAAAAAGGAGAAATCTTCTGTTACTTACTTCAAGCAAAATATAAGATGTCCTGCCTGATACAAGCTTTGCTATCAAAACCATACAGAATGAGGTTCCTTAGATATCCTAGACAATGCTCAAGTGCTCTGAGAGAAAACAATGGATTAAATCCAAAGTTGTGAATATTCATAGCTTCTAAACAGTAAATTCATAGCTTCTAAGCAGTAAAATCAGTTTTCCATTTAGTCAAGATCATGTCAGAACAGAAAAAATAACTGACAATGCTACTTAACACTAACAGAAGACAAAAGGATATTGCAAATAATGCTTAGTATAGCAATATAGTGCTAAGTCACCAGTTTACAAAGCAAAAATAGTGTCTTGATCTGTCTATGGAGAACACATTGTTTTGTAAGGCCACAGAACCTTTTCCTTTTCCTGTCTAATCAGATATTGCCACCTGCAGGACACTACAGTTTCTACATACAAAACATTACAGATTAAGACAGACTGCAGCTTTTCATTTTTGCTTATCATCTCCAAAAAACTGAAAACATATCCAAAAACATACCTACGAACCTCACCTCACCATGCAATAGAATTACTTTACAACATCAGTCCCAGCTGCTGATAAAATCCTATCCTGACTGATAGGAAATTTATTTTTCATCACTTACAATGCATTGTCTGGTCCTCATCCTCAGGAAAAAAAAAAAAAAAACAAGAAAACATGTTCCACTTTATTTGTATTAACAAGGCTAAATCATTCTAAAAACGCAAGCAGAGGAAAGTTGTCTGCTCGGCAACAAACCAGGCTGCTGTGGAGAGTAGGCACCAGGAAAAGAGAGAGCTACAAGGAAAAGATTAAGCAGATCTTCAGAGGAACCCAATACACAGACTACAAACAAAAGAGGCGTCCCAACTTTGAAAAGATGTATTATCACACTCCCAAGAAAGACACACTTATTGCTTGGCCCTTGGAGCTAATTGCAAATATTCCTTTGGTTTCTCATTCAGCTGCCATATCCTGTATGCTACCACCTTGCAGGTTGGAAAAACAAGAAAGACTGCCTTGTAAATAAATCCATTTCTTCAGAATGAGCAAAGATAGTGTTAATAGATAACAAGAATGAGTTAACTCTTTTCACATCTTTGAATGTATTTATGTCCCGCACTGAATAAGTTTCAAACCAAGGTAAGTTTCAAACAGCAGCTTTCCCACAGAGGCTGAATAGACAAACTGATTACTAAGAAGCATTCAATATTTCATTATATTAATAATGGATTTCACTCTCCGCTCCTACTATATACATCTAGGATTAAACAACAGCATTTACCTCATTTGCACACATCACTGTGTCAGTTACTAACATCAAAATGAAGCTGTAAAGTAGCAGTATTTTATTTACATTTTATTTTTAACAGTTACACAGCAGCACATCCATACTTCTGCAAATAAAATTACTCAAAAATATTTCCATTACAGCTTTAAAGATTACCTAGTTCCAATGTCCTTGCCATATGCAGGGACACCTTCCACTGAATGAGGTTGTACAAGAATTGATCAGGCTGGAAAAGATCTTTAAATGTAAACAGCTGTTGTTTCAAAAGGAAGATAAAATGATGACATAACATCAGAAAAAGCCCAGCCCAGAAACTGACCTTACCTGCTGAGAAACCATCAGGAAATGCATTAGTAATTAATTCCCTTGCTCCAGTTGCTAATGTCATACAAAAGAAAGGCTTTCTCTTTATCCAAATCCTCTAGTTAGCTTTATTTTAACTATTTCACTAATTGTTAAAATGGAAACATTTAGACACCTGACAACACTCACAGACTTACCTCCAGGCCTTTCGTGCTCTCCGTCGGTATGCAAAAGCATTGAAATGGGCATTCCAACATTCTTAGATCTTCCAGCTACAACAATATTTTTCCCAAATGTTTGTATCCCTTATAAGAAACCAAAACAGAACACTACATATTAATCTGCTATTCCAAATATACCCAAATCCTTCCACTCAGTGTCAAAATAATGACAATCATTTGCTATTGTGTACTGCTGACACCAGTGGGACCTGGAAACCCACAAGGCCAAACTTTAAGTATGAAGCCACAAAACAACACTCAGCTTTCACAGCAGAGAAACAAAACTGGCAAGTAATTGAGTTTTTCTGAATCATCCTTTGTAGACTTAAAGATTCTCTTTGCTGACCACAAAGTAAAATGAATGCTCTCTTGTCCATTGGTAGGAGTGTATTTTACTTGGAAAATGGCATCTATTAATAATGCATCTTCTCCCCTTCTAGTAATCAACTGAATATTCTCATTTCTGTTCTGCATTTTTCCCTTTACCCTACAGGGATTTATGCATTGCAGTCTTCTATTTGATAATTAAAAAGGAATGGAGGACAATTCCTTAAATATCCTTGCAACACTAAACAGTAGAAAATAAGTAACTATTCAAAATGCTCTAAGTCTTTGACATGAACTACAATCTACACTTAATATTTATAATACTGGCAAAACATCCCATCCTCTTTGTCATCTCCTTTAGATTGATGCTCTAAATATGAGTTCTTCAATGAGAACAATACATTAAGACAGCCCACACCTTTTAACCCACACCTGACTTTGTCCTTCATTCCTTCTGCATTTAAAAAAATAAAATTCAGTACAGATGAACTTCCTACCTGTCCGTTTTATGATTTCCCAGACAGCAGCAGCAGTGGCAGGTATTATAGAAGGCTGATCAAGACACAGACGTCCAATGTTAATAATATGAAATCCATCCACATCCTTTTCAGGTGCAATAGCATTACAGACTGTCCGCTCATCTATGTGGTCTGGGAAACATTGTGTTCCAATTACACTTTCAATTGTCAAAGGTCATCACTCCTATCTGAATCATTACAGAGAAACACACTAGTTCCATCTAGCTAGAGTTTCTCCCCTCAGAGATGGAAGTTGTAACCTCCATCTTTAAAGTCTACTGAAAATTAAATGACTATTTGTAAAACTGCCAGTGCATCAGATTCAGTCCAAATTAGAGGCTGACACTAAGCTGAAAATGTTGACAGCAACTATAAAAGTAGAAGCTTAAGCAAGACATCTCCTGTATGTTCTGGAAGCATTATCATCACTTCACTGAAAAATAATTAAATAATGGGAAAAAGTTTTAGTGTATACTACCCATACCAAGCAGCACAAAGGATCCATTCCTAAGTTTTAACCAAATGCAAGGAAATAATGAACTGTGATGTTATTTATTTTTCAGGTCTAGCCTTTGGTTTCCACTTCTACAACACAAGTGGTTTTAAGAATTTGTAAATCAGTGGGACCCAGTTACATCCTACTTCAAAAAAAAAGAGCTCAGGACATGAAATATGGCTTAAATGATACTAGCTGTTTTAAAAAAAAAGATACATATTAGCCAGTTCTACATCTGAAAGGTTATAAAACCAAGTTTAAAGCCTGCACAGATTTGAACACTTCAGAAGAACTGCTCTGTAAACCATGCCCCTATATTGACCCACAAATGAAATCCTGTTTGAGTAATTCATCTAGTGATACCGTCAGTCAATTTTAGTCTACTGCTTCATCATCTAATATCTTCTCCAGAATTACAGTCAAGGTTCAGTACCATTAGAATTTCTATATATTCTTCTGTAATGAAAGCATCCGTTCTAGGCAAGAGCTTGTCAAATCTATGCTTCAGGGAAGGTTCAGCCTCTACTGCCATACTGCTAACATCTGCCTGTGACACCGTGGGCCAGCACAATAAATTAGGATGCATTACTTTTGGAGCAGCCCTTGTTAACCAAACTTTCAAGACAACATTGGTGATCACTTGCCTAGCTACTCCAACATGCTCTCTTATTTACACAATAAGCATATGCCTCCAATCTAGACACTAGAAACGAAGTCCAGTTCACAAAAGAGACTGATGAAAACAAAAACGTGGAACAAAAGATCCTGAAAAGTATAGACAGGGAGCAAATAATACAACTGTTTGGCAGCACAGAAGGATGTGACGTTTATCCTAATCTATCCCACAATTCACTGCTGCTTGCAACTAAGACAATGTCAAGTTTTTCACTTTCTATCTCAAACATCAAACACGTCTTCCTATCTTCCAGGCAACTTAAAAGTTAGAGCAAAGTCTCCAAGAAGCCATTACCACATCAGAAGTATGGTGCTCTAAAGTGGCACAGAAAGGAGGTTTTCCTTAGGCAAAGATGGTAATCGTCAAAGTTAAGTTGCTCCAGCTCACAGAACTGAAAGAACAAAGCTATTCTCTGCTTCTATTTTTATCCCAGTGTTGATCAAAAGCCACACCTGTGTGTGGCTTATTGTGAAAAAATAAATATCCAGCACCCCACACAACAACCCCAACTGTAAGACAAGCAGCCATTGCTGACTAAGCTCTCACAACTTCTGGACTTCGTATCCTCTGTTAAAGGACAAGTCCAAAGGATTTCAGAAGAGGCGGCACATCAGTTTTCTGCCCACTTCTTACTCAAGTTGCTTGGAGAGAACATGGTATTACAACAGTAACAGTAAATTCAGCAAATAAAGTTATAGCCAACATCTATTGTGAAAAGAATTTCCTGAAGACTTTCAGTTCACGATGACTTGAATAGTCACCTTTACTAGATACCTATATGAACAATGTAATGCTGAAAAGATTACACTGTTGATCAAATGACTCTAAGGCTTTACTAAGGTAGGCAGCAGCCAACCCCAAAACAGCAATTTTCTCAGGTTGAAAGAAGTCTGCTTATTCTTAATGCAGTTATGGTGTCAGACATACCATAGTTTGTAGGGATACTTATCCAGCTACCTGAGAATTTAAAACATTCAAACATACTAGCAGAAGATATTTAAACAGGCAACTAGAATTATGTTCTGATCCTTCCTCGTCAAATGTTCAACAAGCTTAAAAATGGCCAAGTTACAAGGCTCAAGCCTGGTACTGAACTAAAGCAGACTGCTCAAGAGGGGACTGCAGATACAAAGTCATTATCTCAAACTAAACCAAAAGTACTCCTGCAAATGATACCCAACCATTTGATGGAGGATCAGTGCAAGTAAGACGCATACAACAATAGCTCCCATTCCTGGGAAACACAGCAGTGGACTGGGAATCCACACGAAGAGTCTGTGAACTATGCTACACACAGAGAGGAAGACTTCCATCCCCAGGCTGTCAGTGCTTAACCTTTTACATAAGTTCTTAATATCGAAGACAACTGGTTAAATCACCTGTTTGCCCTGATCTGTTATTATAGGGAGAGACGTTTCCCACACCAGCCTGAGTTTTCAGAAGTTCCTGATGATGTGTCCAGGATTGTCTTCTCCTTCCCTGTGTTCTACTTCCACCTAGTGGCCAACTCACTGCCAACAGGTGGCAAACCTGTTCACAACCATCAACACACAAAAACCGACAGAACTTACTAACGATGAACGTCGGCCGCTACTACAAACATGAACAAAGCACATCCTTCAGTTCCTCCATGAACTCACCGCCCCCCACTGATGTTTTGGGGATATAAAACAAAGGCTGTGAGAATTCCTTGAAAGTGAAGACCAAGACTAAGAATAAGGGGAAACAAAGAGACTACCCAAAAACTGTGCGGTCACTTTGCAGCCATCAGTGGTGCTTAGAAGCATTACCCCCAGGCCAAATGAAAGACAGTTCCTGCCCTTCAGATCCCACAGTTTAAACATGTGATAAAAGACAACATTCGGAAATTAAAAAAAAGGGGAAATGCAACATGCCAGTCAACCTATTACAATGACTCTTGTAGCTTGGGCAAATCTCTATGAGAAAGCACACACTGGTTTAATGAAGCTGATTTCTCGATTGATATGAAGGGCTGCAAATTTTAGCACTGACCAAGTTCCATATTGCCAGCTGCTGCCAACTGATTCATAAGGGTCATCAACTGATCCATATTTTTGTGATTTTAGCAGGAGTGGGGAAACAATCAACAATGCTAAAGGCTTTTGGGTCTTTAGCACAATGCTCATCTCAAATATTGGAGAAAGCATACAACAGGCAGATAAACATTTAAGGCACAAGCAAGAATCACTCTGAGAAAACTGTAGCACTACCTGCTAAGCAGCATATCTTGGCACAGTGCAAGGGATGAACATATGGCAAAGGTTTTGGTATTCAAGGCAAAACACTGCAACATGTTAGGGAAAAAACCTAAATCAGAAAAGTTCACTTGACAAAGTCAAGGAAAGACTTGCTACTTATACAACAACAGAAAAACAGCACCTTCTCATTTAATCCTCTGTTATATATTTGTCCTCTTTCTGGAGCCTCTGATGTCTCTATGATACACTTGCAACAGCAAAAGTTGTCGAACATTTTCCTCTTACAATGACCATATGTAAATATGAGATAAGAGATAACACCTACCTGGAAGAGGCAGCTGAACTAGTACACCACTAACCGCTGGGTCCTTGTTGAGTTTTAACGTCATATCTAAGAGCTCTTCCTGAGAAATATACTTAGGCCTCAGTATGACCTCACTAGAAATTCCTGACAGGAAAAAAAATATTCGTATCAGGAAATTTAGAGAGAGCCTGTCACATTGTATAAAAATCTGTTCAGTGTTTAACAACTGTTTTGGACAACCTTGGATGATTGGCCAAAATGTCCCACTTTCACTCTGTGGTCTTTAACATTACATTTCCTCACAACGATGTCAGTAATGTGACACAGCAGCTTCAAAATTAAAACAGATAAAAATATTTCAAAAATAACAATTTGTCTATAACTATGCTCTTGAGAATTACAAGTAAAACCAAATGGATCTAGCTTTGCTACTAATGCTGGCACCATCTGATGGCTCTTCTGCAGGATCAAATTTAGAACAGATTTTTCAAGTCATAGGACAAGACTGCAGCTCCGCCAAAAGCAACCAAATAGCTTCCTGATTAAGCTGTGGTGCTCTACCATTCTGAGATGCCTGGTTTTACTGCAGACCTACAGCATCCAGTAAGCCAGAAATTCCATAAGATGCACCACATAGATGAAAGCAACTATTAATATTGATGCCATTAAAAAAAAAATTATTCCCCAGCATTCACCTTTAGTTCATAGTTCCTAAACGTGATAATACAAGCTATCACCCAATAATATTTTAAGGTGCACTATTACATTTATGCCTACCACGCACATGACATGAGAACTACTTCCTTTGTATATCACTGCAACTTTTTTACATTAGGTAAATCAGAGAAGGTGAAGAAAATGGTGTCACATGAGACCATGACGTAAAGGTTTTTTTCCCCTCCCATTTTTAGAGTTTAAAAAACAGTGTCCTGTGCTCAACAAAGGAATGCTCGTATTACCTAGTACATACCTACAGCTGCAGCTGCTTTTACCTTATTTCTGACATAGATATGACTAGCTGGGTTGTCTCCTACTAATATGACAGTGAGATGAGGTCTTTTGTTCCCACAGGATATCCACGATTCCACATCCCTTTGAACTTCCTTCAAGACTTGTTTAGCAAGCTTTGTCCCTGAGATAACAGTTGCTTCATCACTAAAAAGACAAAAGTACACATGATAGTCACATCTGGAAAGTCCATAACCATGGCATATTTCTGAGCACACCATCTACTGCATTAAATACTTGCACACACTTCGATGCATGAATTTGACAGTAGTTCGAATACTATTTACAAAATGCTCACGGAGCTTCCTGCGAGAAAGGCAGTGGGAAGGTGAAAAAAGAGCCTCATGCCTTGAATTTGCCTCAGCACCTGCCATCCACCTCCTCTTTTCCCCTCTCTCATTGTTGTCATCAATGCTGCAAGCAGTGATACAGACACCCCCTACGCACCCATCAACCTACAACAAGTGAGAAGCCTCCAGCATGCATTGCTTTCAGATGCTATGATACTAACATTGTTCTATCAGGTAATCCAGCATTTAAACAGGGACATCATTGGTTGGGAGACAAAAACAGGAGTGTGTGCAGTAAGGAGATTGTGTCTGGAAGAAATCCTCAGAAGTACTCAAATACCAGATTGTGGCTTCAATTATATAAGCCATCTACATCTGACTAACAGATGAGGAAATCAAGGTTATGTTTATTTTACCAAAGAACAGTTCTATGAGGACTCTGCTGCCTGCTGCAGGAGAAAAAAAACAAGTATCCAAAAATAAACCTTCCTAGACAAGAAGTAAGAGTACCCAACTCTTGAACTCTGACTGCTCACTCTTAGAATAAAAAAACTCGAGCAATAAAATGACAATCATATGACACTCAAACACATCGTTGACTTCAATCTTACTCCAGCTTTAGCTACCTCCAAGATTATCTTCAGCACTGCTTAATTTAAACTTTGTTTTCAAAGCAATACATGTGGTTTTATTCCTTTCCTGTATGGCCTGCTCTGTACTTTCTCACTTCCCACTTCTCTTCTTTCCATTAGTAATGTTTAGGCCACCTATGGCTTTGGCACAAGACATCTGTTTCCATGTACTCCTTAGGCCAAATAAGTAGTTAATGCTCAACAATGCAGCAGTGGCATAAATGTTTAAGGATAGAAAGAACTAATAACCTTCTGGTGCCAAAAAAGATTTTCAGTCCACATAAAGCCATTTATGCTATTTTTGCATTTAAATGCATGGCCAAAGCATTCCAAAGAGGAAGAAAACCCCTCCTTTTTGGGGCAACTGATTTCAAGTGTATGCCTCTCCCTTAAAGATATAACCATGTAGTCACTGAGTAGGTCTTGAAGATCTGCCATCACTGAAATCGGATCGTATTTGCTCCATCATACTCCACTCCTCTGCCATCAAAATATAAAAAAAATCTAAAGCAAATGAAGAGAACTGCAGTGTGATATTCCACCAGAGCGATGAGGTTTTGTCAGCAGGCAGATCTCTACCAGCACTTAAACAGCTGCATCAAATGTGGACCACTGAGAGATGACCCAAGATTAGTTATCTTGATAATTATATCATCTTATTATCATGACAGCAATCCAAGATACTATTCTTAGGAAATATTTAAATAAGCAATTAATTCTTGCAATTACATTTATGTTTAAGTCTTCTGCTCAGTTACTTTGATGTCTTTTACTTGGACTTTGCCTGACACATCAAATAAGAGAAGTACCTGTGCTGACATTTTGCCTCAGCCTTCTAGGAAGGCAGCAGTATTTACTATTTCTCATCATCATTATTTCAACCAGGTTCAGAATTTTGTCTAGAGTTCTACAGCAAATGCACCAATTCAGACTATATGGAAATGTGCATTATGTTTTGTCTAATGGAAGTGTGTTTTCAGTTCGTAAAAAAAATAAGTTGTACACGCATTTTGGTAGGTAGTTTGCACAAGGAATAAAATCTCCTGGTTCAGACAAAGTCTGTTATAACTTCCCACCTGTACAAGTCTGATCAGTGTTTGGTTTCTCTCCTGTCTATGCCATATTCTGGGAGGAAAACAAGGCTGCACTTCCAGAACACAAAGAACGAAAGTAAGAGTTTTGCACTCTATACTGTCTGCACTATAAGAAACTACAGGACCAGAGTGCAATAACTTGCAATTAATACCTTGCCATATAATAGCATACACCTGTATCCATTTAGGAGCACAGCTAAACAATAAAAAAAGGCAATACCTCAACATACGGAGAGAACATCAGGTTCAATATTCAGAAAAATTATACTTTTGGAAGGAGTGGTGATGGATTGGCACAGACTGCCCAAGGAGGTGGTGGGGTCACCGACAAGCCTGAAACCAGGAGCTGTCACATCAGCATCTTCCCAAGCTTACACACACTTTATTTCCCAACGAAAGCATCGCTACCGTGGTCCCTACTCGAGCGCCCGCTGCGATCTGAGCCGCAAAGCAGCAGCACCCGGCAGCATCGCGCCTGCTGTGCCCAAAGCAGAGCCCCATCCGCTCCGGGGAAGACCCAGCCCTCCCTTCCCTTGAGGCAGCGCGAGGAGGAGGAGAAGGAAGGCGGCGTGCCGTACCTGGCGGCGCTGCGGGGGACGCTGCCGGCGCGGCGGGGAGCGGGGCGCGGCAGGGCCCGCCAGCGGCTCAGGGGGGCCAGGCCCGGCCGCAGCGCGGAGCAGGACGAGCACAGCGAGGCCGCAGCCATTGCGCTGCGCCCAGCGGAAGCGCCGCCGCCGGGAGGAAGGCGGTGCCGGTCGCTGTGACGGGCGGCGGGGCTGGGCGGTGCGCTCGCTGAGGAGCTGCGGCGTGTCCAGGGACGGGCGACGGAGCCGTGAGCGTAAGTGTTGCGGGGGAAGAGTGAGGGGTGCAGAGATTTAACCCCGAGAGAACGGTTGCTTCACCAGTGAAAAGATGAAAGTACACGCGATAGTCGCGTCTGGAAAGCGCGCCATCTACTGCGTTACGCGCTTTGCACGTGCCCTGATGCGTGAATTCGACTACTGTTCGAAACATCCTCACACGCACACACGCAGCACAAACCTTTCCTTCTCCCAGACCTGCAGAACACTCAAGGGCCCCCAGCACATACAACAGCGGCTTGCCCACCGCTCCCCACCTTCCCAACACGCGTTGCCAGCCTGCTTTGGCATCTATCACTTGTAGCCTGGATATCCGTCAGTTCTGACTTCGTAACAGACATGAAAACACCCTTAAGGTTTTTTTGTCCTAAGGAGGTTTTCTCAATCTTTCTAGATCTCCCACTGCCCCTTAACCAGTGTACAAACGAGGTTAAACCCACGAGCATATAAGCTCAACTAGCACGCAGTCATAAGGGAAATGAGTTATTTGCACTCTTAAGAATGCACTCCTAATGCCTTCAAATACCTGAACAGATGCTGCAGGCTTCCTTTTGTTCCCTAAAACAACCCTGCAACCACATCTTTTTTGTAGGACTAACTTAACACACCACAGGAAGCTGAATTCAGTTGAAAAGGAGTCAGTATTTATCAGGCTTGCAGCCAGTTCAGGCCTGTTTACACATAGAAAGTGTTAGTTTTTCCTGTTGCCCTTTAGGTAAGAATGGATATAATAAACTCTGCAAGCTTAAAGAAATACTGAGAGATCTTAGGATCGAAGGTAGACCATTGGATGCCATTTTCTAACACGCACCCCATGAGTCATTCACAAGCATCCCTGTGATGATTGTTTCTTGCATTAACAATCCATACTCACTCTTCTGTCAAATCTCAAGCCTTGAATACAACATATACAATTCCTGAAAGGATAACCACTTCTTCCCTTTAAAGGGCATGATTAAATGAGGTTAATTTTACTGAAATAAAAATGTGGATTTTCATTACTATATGCTACTATATAACTTGGGTATGCCACTAAACGTAGTCGATTTCTGTTTTCTTTTCCTTTTTCTTTTCTTGCAGTGATCGTTTTAATTTAAAACAATTACTACAAGAGAATTAAACTCACTAGTCAGAGAACAGAGATCCAAAATGCTGAGAAACTCACGTGATTCTTCTACTGCTCCCAAAACCTTCCTGCCTTACTACTCTTCCTAGACAGTTAGAAATTAGTGCTTAACACGGGTGTCTAAATTTGCCTGTAAATGCCATAAAAACACAGCAACAGTTCCTGTTATTTGCTGCTATATCAAATATACTGTATTTTGTGATCAAGGAGTTTCTAACTGGATATTTTTCTGCAGATGGATTCTGCAGTGTGTTATAGCAGGTTGGGTTTTAATTCCACATCTAATTTCCAATGCTAACCATTTAATACTGTTCTCTCCCTTTTCCCACTTGTACACAAGTGAGTTTTAGTTAGAAAATCTGCAATAACTCAACTTTTACACGCACTTATTTTTTCCCACTAGAAGTTGAACTTATTTTTTGAAGCATTGCTGATGAGCTTTATATTAAAGCATCTGATGGTGGTTGATGACTTTAAGAAAAGCATTTGAAACAGAATAGTAGTCACAGCACAGTAAGAGATACCTGTCTGACAGTTTTTCTTAGAATTATAAACTACAAAGGCTTCCCATTTATGGTGACAAACTTTATAAGAATTAACCAGCAGTGGACAATGCTGTTTCATGCCTAGAGCGTTAATGTGAACAGTTAAGCACACTAAAACTTACTCATCATGTAATCCTAATGAAATCCTTAGGAATCCCTTTAAAAAATTAAAAATTGGAAAAAAAATAAAAGTTAAAAAAATTAAAAAAATCTGTGGATCATCACCCACCAGGTAGACCCAGGTCCCTGAGCAAAAACAGTTCCCCAGAGAAGTTTGCCCTCTTCAGAAGCAGGAAGGACCTAAACCACTTTTCCCAATATGTTCTTCACAAGTACAATAGGGACCTGGGTTGCTTGTTTGTTGCATTGATCCACAGAGCTAGAGCATTAACTCTTCAACTCTTAATGCACTATACGATGTTATGATGTGGAATACCAATTCCAAAAACCATGACATTAATCTTACTTTATTCTGTGATCTTGTTGTTAACTACAACAGGAGTTTTTAAATGTCTGGGTATAGCTTTGGCACTTGGGATGAATCTGAGCCATAATGATGTAGATAAGAACTTAAGTTATTAAATATGCAGTATTCATCTACAACGGCAAAGGGACCAGTGCAAACAAGAAAACATTACAAAAACAATAAAAGTAATACTCACCCATCTCTGAGATTTGAGGTTCACAGCAAAAAAAAAAAAAAAAAAAAAAAAAAAAAAAAAAAAAAAAAGCCAACAACAACAACCCTCCCCAAGGAGAAAACCCCAACAAAAGGCCATTCCTCAGTGGCAGTCAGCCTTTAAATGAGGCCTAAGAGGGGTGGAGCCTGGCTTCCAGTTGCACAGGTGAATTGCCTTCACCTGTGTTTCCAGGGCTGACCAGGTCTTTTCTCCAGGTGCTCAATCAGTGGTTCAGGCCATGGCTCAGCAATTCCCATACACCATCTATTGCGCCATCTGTTTTACTTCTAAAGAGATCCCCTTCCTCTGTCTATCAAAGAATCTAATAAACCAGTGATAATGGCAGTTTCATTGGTGGCAGGAGAACTACAGTTCATATGCTGTTCCAAAAACACCCTATGTGCTCTGAACTTGCATATATTGTTT
Organism: Cyrtonyx montezumae; assembly: GCF_038088225.1. Classification (NCBI taxonomy): domain Eukaryota; kingdom Metazoa; phylum Chordata; class Aves; order Galliformes; family Odontophoridae; genus Cyrtonyx; species Cyrtonyx montezumae. The sequence goes on along the minus strand of NW_027071936.1, from coordinate 23,588,639 downwards.
CTTGCATGAGAATTTTAAGTCATAAAGAGAGCTAGAGAGGCCACTGTAATATTCTCTTCACAGTGAGAATAAGAGAGAGTTTACCTTGTAAACATTATAAAAAACTTTACCTTGGAGCAAGCTCTAAAAGTAGAAATGAGTTAGCAAATTTTGTCTACTCAGGAGGTATAAAGAAACTTTTATCCTCAAGTCTTGATGTTTGTGTGTTCTCAAGGAAAAAAATTGGCCACAGTGGAAACGTAGCTTCCTGAGAACGTGGGTATCTTCAGGGTTATAGTGTCTAACAAGACTGAATGTGGGAGTATATGAGTTACAGTGTTTCAAAGCTCTATAACCATACAAAGCAGTATCCAGTCTCTTTCCTTAATGTTTCTTTTTCAAAAATGTTTTATCCAAAGGAACAAAACACGTTTTGCAATTCATGAACAACTGAGAAATACTGGAGAAGAATGGACCAAGACCCTGCTTAAATTCAGAAATAAAGTGTTTGGAAATTTAGTTTTTTAAAAAGCTAGCAAATTACTGTTTTGAAAATTACAACTCCTTCAAGGTTGTCATTCTATTCCCAATGAAATCCTCTGGTAGTCAGGTCCATGAGGTAGCTTTGCCCATTCAGAACAGCATAATCTGATTTACTATCGTAGTTGAAATTCATTTGGACAAATGTTTGAAGAAGTTTGACAGCAATGAGGAAATGCCTCCAGATATAAACAGTAGATCTCATTGAAGCTGGATATTCTTGGAATAAATACAGACAACCTACCCACCAGCTTAAGAATAGCACACATAACTACTGCATTATGAGATGCTGTTCAGTGACTGTGAGATTTCTGTTGTTGTTGACAGATATTGTCTCCCACCAAATAAAGTAAAAGTTACTGAATTTGCATGGAGGAGGAAAGGCAATGTTTAAAACTTGCAGTAGTTTACTCAAAGAGGATATCCTTGAAAATATTTAAGGACAAGTCCAGCAGTGCCCCTAGGCTATTTACATGCTAAAACAGGCAGCAGGAAAAAGAGAAAATTGGTGCTTGGAGGGAGGCAGAAACATTCTTTATAGCTTTCTTGCATCACATTTGTACACAGTGCTCTGCAGCAAATTCTCTTAATGTGGATATTTACTTTTAAGAGTAACACCACAAGGAAAGACAAGATAGGATAAAATGATCATGGGATGAAGCGCTTGCCGTATTTACTTTAGGTTTAGATGTTACACTTTAAAGCTATCTTTAAAACATTAGGAACACTTGTTTTATAAGATCCGTTAAGCTTTAAAAACAGAACTAAGCAAGCAAAGTTTGTAATAGAAAGTGCAATGACCTGTATGGAAAACTGTTGTGTCACGGCCTGAACTGATAATTGAGCACCTGGTGAAAGGGTATGACTAGCCCAGGAAGCACAGGTGCAAACAATTTACCTGTGCCTCCCACTGGCCAGAACAGATCGACCCTTCTGCCTCCACCCACCAGCTCATTTAAAAACTAGCTTCTGAAGCAGAAGCATCTTCTGGATCAAGGTTGTTTCCTGAGATGGTGTGCTTTATAGTCAGGGGTCTTTTTCATCGACTGGGTGAGTTAACTTTTTTTCTGGTACAAGGTATTGTTTTTCCTAACAGTGTTTTGTCTGGTACTGTAAAGAGCTTGTCAGAAGCAGTTTTTCTGTGTTGTAGGACAAGCAGGGTTTTTAACAGGAGTGGTAGTGGGATGTAGTCCTACTGTTTTCTTCTCTGTTATACATGTAGTGTGATTTCTAATATTTTACTGCAAGCCTTTATCTACTGCCTACATGTATGTAGCTTTCCATTTTAATCAGCCTCAAGATTTGAGGCTTAAAAGGAATAGCAGTGATCTTCAGTTATCTTTACAAACTAATCATGTTCTCAGAAAATGAGGAATAAATAAACATTAAGCAGTCAGAAGCCCCTGTTCAATTATAGAGAGAAGCAGGAAAAGCAGAAAATAAAATGAGCTTTTTCACTGGCTGGTCTTCAAAATTACTATAGCTAACCCCTTTAGTAAATCTTTTAGTAAAATACACCAACTATAGATACTGATGCTTTTAGTCTGGTAACACCAATAGCATCAGATGTTATTTTTCAGTGTAATCATTGGTAGCATTTTTTTAAGGGCTTTTGTGAGAATGTTTTCCATTATATGTGTTTTTTCAAGTTCAGAAGGAAAAAACAAACCCAAACCGTGTGAACTGGCATTAGGATTTAAATTGCTGCTGCTCACAAAATGGCCTTGGCAAAAAAGAAAAAAAAGCTGAGGATTATCTCTTCAGTACCTTGTGAATCAAGGCTGCATTATTGATATGAAACTAATAAGGCTTCACAGTTATTTGTGTAATTAAAAGTAACTGTTGTTATGGGAATTCCTTAACAGCTGTTCTGTTGGAGCATAGATGATTCTCTTTTCTATCAGAAATCCCTTCAAATCTCTGACATTCATAGGTTCTCAAATGATGTCTTTAAATTAAACTAGATGCCTTCCATTTATGCATTTATTAATCATCTTTCCTTTCACCCTATGAGCAAGAGACTAGATGGCTTGCCAGATGTCCAAGTGGTTGGTTGTGTAGTATTTGTGTTGGGTATTTTGTAGCATTGAGGAAACTTAAGCAGAAGAGTGGCTTGCAAGGAACCTTCTTTTTTAAAATCAAGTCTTGTAACTTAATTTCTGAGCAGCTCTAGACTGGAGGAACAGCTCTGCAGGATGTGATTTACAAAAGTGTGATAAGTCACAGAAAGTGAGCCAGCTGTGTGCTTCTGGTAGGGATGGCCATCTGTATTTGATGCTGCATTGGAAGGAGCATAGTCATGAGGTCAAGGGGAATTATTTATCTTTGTCTAAAAGGCACAAAACTATCTGGACCACATCTGTGGATTTGGATTCCTCACTAAATGGAATATTGACAAACTAGAGAGAGCCCAACTGACCTCTACCAGTGTGTTTGTGGGGCTGGAGTACACAATGGCCTGAGGCTGAGAGCAGGACTTACTTAGAAGAGAAGGGCAGGGCTCTCTACACTACTTCCTTTGTTTTCACTTAAGGAAAGGGGGACTTATTAAGGATGGCTCTTCAGAGAGGTGTACAGCAAAAGGAAAAGGAACAACTCAGCATGCTCAGCAAAGGAAATTTTGACTGTATATAAGAAAAATTATTAAAAAATAGCAAAGAGAAGCTAAGCACATAAATGAGTTTTCCAGGGTGTGTGTGAAACATCCTCTGGAATATTCTCCAAGGATGGAAGATGCCAGGGAACAGCTTTTGCTTGTGATTGGGCCTTGCTTGGAGCAGATTGGACTGGGTGGATTCCAAGGTCTCTTCCAGTCTGTGTTTCTGTGCTTTTGAGATCCGCACTGCTTGTCAGCCACATTTCTTTGGCTATTTTTGAATTCCGTGTGAGATTCTTCATGCCACATAACTGAATTTCAAATTTTGTTTTGCATATGCTTCAGCTTTTTTCTCCTTCTGATACTGAAATACTATTTATAATCTATATTGGCAGAGAGCTATCAATATAGGATTGTGGATTTGGTTGCTTTGGCAATAACAGGTGGGTTTTTGTGTAATAAATTTTCTTATGATTTTTGGAGAAAATGTTCTTTGGCAGCAGTGTTATTTGGCAGTGTATAACATGTAGAAGATGCTTGACAGGAGTACTGGAAAGCTTAAAAAGTCTTGCTTTTTGAATACATTTCTTCAGAGTAATAGCTGGTAATACTGCAATACAAGGAATTACATATTCCTGTTGCCTATGGTTATGTTGAACTATTTTACTGTATTTCAACCTGTGCTTTGAGTTCCCTTGTGGACTTCATAAATGACTGGAATTTTGTGTAATAGAATGTGGCCCATCTCAGGTGAAGGAGTTAAAAAGCAGTTAACTGTTCTCCTAACCATCTCCAATAGTATGACTGCAGGTTATGTACAAGGGAAAAAAAACTGTAAAATGCTGAATGAAAGGGTGAGCACTATAAAATGTTTTGCACACTGGAGTACTAGGAAAATATTAATATTTTCTACTATTAAGTAGAATCAATGAGGAAGAAAATGAACTGCATAAAATAAAGTCTTACTTTATAGCTTTATTTCACCCAAAGGGTGAAAGATCTTGCTTTTGATTTAACATAGAAGAAAACTATGTCAACAAGATATGACAGTAGGCTATAGGAAGAGAGGCAAACAACTAGTTTGGGGGGGAAGGGATGAATCATATATACCACATAAGAACATTACCTGTGTGATTATTTGGGAAAAAAATTATCTTGAGAATTCTCCATCTGTAGAAGCCTCTGTCCAAAGTAGTTCAGATACTTTGCCCTCAGATTCAGGGAAAGCTGACTTCTTCTAAGTCACTTTCAGTCTGTTTTTGCTTGGGAGCATTAGGAGAAAAATAGCTTGTTTTCCTCCGGAAGTTGAATTGTCTTTTTAGCTCAGAGTTCCTATCTCAGGTAATTAATCACTGCTACTTTTCAAAAGGTGATCTGATTCTGTGAATTGTCATCCTGAGTATTTACAGCAATCTGTTTGCAGAACTGTCTCTCACGTGTGGAGAACCAAAAGACTGAGTTCTTCTCCAAAACTTTGTGAACACACTCCACTTGCATTAAGTAGCAAATAAAGTCAGTTTTTCTGTAACTAGTGTAATATGCTCCCTGTGCTTAACACAGCTAAGTGGGTAGGCAGTCTCCTTTTGCATCAGCAGTATCTTCCAAAAAAGATATGATGAATTATGTTGTGAGGAGAAGTTTCTGCCAAGGCACCATGGGATTACTGCTTGAATTATTCTTAGTTAACACTTTCATTCTTCCTCTGGAAGAGAGGCTAAGCAGACCATTAATTAAACTGTCAGGTATTGTACAAGAATAACTTTAAGATCCTAGCTGGTCTAGAAGATATGTGGACTTAAAGCGTTGACTGATATTGAGAAAATAATTTGGGAAAAGCAGTTTTTCCTTGTCTGCAGTCAGATCTAAATCAGTAACTTTATTGCTTGTGCATTCAAAGTGTTTTGTTTTCAATTAAACATTCATCAGCTTGGGTGAAATAACAGCTCTACAAGGTAGGATTTCTTTGGCTTTAGGTGCATGTTTGGTGACCAAGGAAGAAATCAAAACTTATCACTTCTGTGGAAAGTCATGGTTGTTTTTTTCATTAATTAAACTTTAATTCCCTATCAATTTAATGTTGTATCATCAGTTTTGTGATTTTTATCATGTTTTGTATCAATCTATTCAATCACCAATGTAGTCTAATTTGCATTTTAAATTTCATTTCAAAAGAAAAATGAAACTCCTTTGTTATATGCCAGTTTTTGTATAAGGCCATTTAAGGTACACAGAAGTGTAGTTAGCTGCAGCAGTCCTAAAAATCAAGCATATGTCTTGTGAGGTCAGCAGCTTAAGACGTGTTCAATTTCAATGTTGTCTGGGATGAACACTGTTATTAAAAGTTGTTACTAGACACAGTTTTTCAATGGTTTGCTGTCTCTTGTGATCCAGCCCAAATGGAATGACTTTATGTTTAGAAGTATTTGAGAATCAAGGGTCTTGTTTTTCTTATGCCAATTTTATGCCAGAGGTTCATTAATTTCAATTAGCTGCTCCTGACTTACATTAATAGAAGTTAAAAATTTAATTTGATTAAAAATACTTAAATGTACATATTTTAAAGAGAAAATATCTGTTCAGTCATAAGATACTGTGCTGGGTAGCAAAAATGAATAATTCCAATGCAAGGTACCTGGGTTATGAATAACTAACTTGAGCTCTTCTCAATTCTTTATGAAAATTAGTGAACATGGAAGGTGTATACAATTAAAAGAGAAACCAAAACCACCATACAATGTAACTCTCAATCTTGTAATGATCTGAAGTTGCATTTCCTTGACAGGAAATGTTTAATTGTTGTCTCAGAGTATTTTTTGCAAAAATAGGTCGTCTTTGCTATCATGTGTTGTATATGTTTTGTGAGTTGAGTGGCTATTGTTTGGATGAAGCAAATTTTATAGATGCAGAGTAGTATTAGCATGATCCTAGATTTGAAGACTCCTAAAAAGAAAGCAAACAAAAAACCTACATGAGGCAAGTAGATACTGGATATTATGTTAAAACAATATTCATTTAACCTTCGGTATTTCCAAGCCTAATATGTATTTTCATCTACTTTATTTTTATTCTGGAGCTAATTGCGGTCCTAGCTGCTGAAGCTCTCACTTTTTGTGGTGAATTATTATTCTGGAACTCAGTGCTTCTTTTGGAAGGATGTCTTGTTTAATGAATCTCAAGTTTCATCATTAATAAGAATAATGAATACTAAATAGTGCATTGTGGGTTAGAGGTTATCTAAGAACAATGAATAACAGCTGTCAAAGGAAGATTGTTGAAGTAAATTTACAGTCAATGGTAATTTACTGGGGTGCAGCAATAGAAATATTCAATATGCTAATGGTCATGTCAACTTTTAGTGATTACATCTCACTGCAAGGATAGTAGCTTATAAAAAGGCAAAGAAAATAAGATTTGCATTTGTTGGCTTATGCTTGATATGTTGGTACAACCCTATTGGTTGTGAACACAAGATTAAAGTAATGCAACTTTGTTGTAAGGGTCTTGGGCTGTAAATGTATTTACCAGCTGCTGTGTGAAAGGAAAATCTATTGCAGTAATTTCCTTGTTGTAGGACTACTGAAGAGGTGTTGATCTGTTGATCGTTGAATCAAATAATGGATTCTCAGGGTCATTGTAATCAGGTCAGGCAAGGTATCATTTTGATGCTGGAATCATCTGTTAAAGAGCTTCTTCTGAGTCTCATCAGTAATTGGTGAACTCAATTGCTTTGGCAGTGTTTTTATTATTACTGTCTATAAAATGGCATAACATGTTTTATACTGTCTTTTTTTCTGTATTCCCAGTGCAAACTAAGAATGTATTTTAATTGCAACTTTTTGTTTGAAGTAGAAGCAATGTGTAAGACAAAAATAGTGCTTTTGTACAGCATATCCTATACTGGAAATTTTAGTTTCTGTGCTAATATGGCTCAGTTCACTGAGTTTGAAAATAACATACCTAGTATGTGAGCTACATATATCTTTAAGGTTAAGACTTAGTTATTCTGGGTATGCGGAAGTAGTCATATACTTCGCTATATTTTTCTAGTAATAGGTATACATGTATGCTGTCTGCTGTTAACATTCATGGCTGACAAAAAAGTAGAATAAATGTTGAGGTTAATATAATGTAGTGTCAAGAGATTGACAGAAAAGGTGATAATGAGATTGTGATTACAGTCTTTAAGTCCATAGATTTTCTTTCTTGAGACAATTCTGATTCAACTTGAATTCAAATGATGCCTTGTTGATTAGTTGATTTCTGGGTTATGTAGGGATGCACTAAGACTGTTGATCCATAACTCAAGAGAGTAACAAAGTGAGGATTTTACTGAAGGCTATTTGACAGTACTTAAGAGTGGAAATACATGTATGAGCAGCTACCACATCTCAGTATCTCAGGTGGCAGGATAATTAACAGCTGCAAAGTGGTTGTCTCCATCTGAGCTCTAACAGAATGCTCACAGACTAATTTTTCTGAAACTGTTCTGAGGAGGCACGTTAATAGTGTATAGGACCTACATAAGAAAGAAAAACAGCAGAACTCTGCTTCAATTTATTTTCTACAGAGTAGTTAATGCAGTATAGCTAGACTCATAGAATTAGTTCAGAGCAAGAAAAAAGGTCGGATACATTGTCAGCAATAAATAGAACCCTAGGTTACCTCCCTTGACTTTATTAGGTTTACAGTAGGGATGAATTTGGCTCACTTCTTCTAGTTAATGCTAACTTCCAGTTGTTAATCGTTTGGAACATCGGTCTGTGTCACCAAAGCTTTCAGAGTGCTCAATGAGATTTCAAGCATCAAGCTGTGAGGTATTAAAAAATGGTGAATTTACATCCAGGTGAAATGGTGCCCTTCAGCTGTAATAATGAATCACTATTTTGTTTACAAATGGGTATTTATCATGAGACATTGCATGCGTGGACACTTTAGAGGGGGAAAGCACAGTAAATGGTCTTTGCAACTAATGCTGAATGTGCAGCTAAGTGAGAAAAAGGAGGACATGTCAAATTATCTTTTCAGAAAGGAGTTATGAATGTAAACTCACACTGGTGTTGCCTGACTCCTATTTAAACAGGAACAAAAGATACAGTTCATTATGAAGGTGTCCTTCAATAAAAACAAATTAGCACAATACATTTCTTCTAAAAGTTTCATTATCTGAATTTCTTGGTATATGATTTTAGACATTGAAGAAAATAATTTATTTTTTAATGAAAGGCCACTTTCTCTAATGTCAAGTAGGTGCCAATGGTCTGCCTCCTACTGTTCTGGCAACCAGGGAAGATTCAGCTATGTTCCTCCCCACACTTCTACAATTGCTTGGGAATACTTTTCTTTTTTTAGACCTGTCTGCCTGAATAACTGTGTGATTACATCATGAGTAAATTTAATTTAATTAGTCTTACAAAAGGAGTAAAGATATAATTACATAGGCTTAAGCAACCCAAAAGTGTACACAGAATTACTGGAGAACTTGCATTGTTCTCTACCAAATTATTAACACTAGCCATATTATATTTTTCAGTCACATGCCCACCTGTCTTGCAGTCATACCTGTGTCATGCCTTATGAGTCTATATTTGGATTATAATTTCTTAGTTATGTCTCCAAAGTTATCAGTACCATCTAGATTAGTATTTCTCCATTGTTGTTCCCATTACATATTAGTTGTTTAGGAAAAACTCTACAGTAGAAATGGGTTATTCAGATGAGTAGTTACTGAGCCAACATTCAGTAGTTGGAGTGTGTAAACTTAGAAATTTTCAGAGCTACTTAATAGTATAAATCAGACACACTGATACCTCTGCAGTAACTGGTGATATAAAGATCTGCATATGACATTTGTTAGGTCTAAAGATACCTAGCTAAACACAGTTCATTCTTCAAGAGGAATATGTTTTATAGAATGCAAGGGGTCTGTAATCAGATCATCCAGGCTGGGTATAATTAATCTTATGGTAAATAAATCTTAAGATTTTCAAAGCACTCCTTCCAGTGTGTCCTGTGTCTGCAAGTCTTGAGAGTAGTCTTGGATGATCTCTTCCCAGGTTAGGTTGTAAGCATCTTGGCAGCTTAGTTTGACCAGGGCACTGTTTTGTTATTGAAGTGTTGCACCTGAGTAAACTTTGGTGTTGTGGCAGTATTTCAGTTAGATAACCAGTTAAGAGTTCTGGGGTTAAGAAGTTTTTGCTTTCCCTGGAATATGAGGAAGGGATTTGTGATGTTAATAAGCTATAAGCATGGTGTACTCCTTTTCATAGCTCTATGGAAAATACTGATCAACCTCTCCACTGATGAGAAGAAAAGGAAACCTCAATTCTAACAGTAAGACTTACTTATTGCAATGTTGTAGTGACTTGTATCATTAATGCTATCAGCCCCAGAGTTTGTTAAAATTTAAAATAGCTTTGACATAAACTTCAAGGTGGAAGATAATTTTCCACCTTAAATTTGAAATAGATTTGTTTGTATTGAAAAGATAGGTGAGAGATGACTGTCTTATTCAGAAAACACAATGGAAATTGGAATCATTTTGTATAGTTTTAAGGCAGTAAATAATATCTATAGTATCTACATGCTAGCAGTGCTCACTACCGTAATATATTACTGATTCTTTTTCATGAGGAAAAGAATGCACTGTTCTTCCCTGCTGAGCAGCCTAACTCACTCTGACCCAGGCATGCAACCCATCACTCAGCAACAAAGTATTGATGCTCTGTTGTCTCAGCTGAAACCAGTACAAAGGAGTTGCGCAGCACAATGCTAAATCCATCCCTTGTGCCCATCACACACACTCATGTGTTACTCAACAAGCAGCGCAAGTGCATGTAAGCTGTAAAATGTAGTGACTGCTGATAATGCTTTAACTCACCTAGTGTAATCTCAGAAGAAAGCAATATGAGAAAAATTGTTGCTGAAGGAATTCAATGAAAGACAGGAAAATATTGGAAACAAATAAAATGATACTATTCTTGATTTGTAAGGGAATTAGGCTGTTTTTAAGGATCACAATATGAAAACATGCAAAAATATGCTGCCAGTTTCATTGAATATCAAGGATTTGTTTGAGAAGACAAAATAGCAGAGCTGAAAAGTCTATATCTCAACAAAATATTTTCTTGAAGTTATGAAACTCAAATGAACTCTACTATAAAAACTAGGTGGTCACACATTTGATTGCAAGGAAAATCATAATTTACTCATTGTTAGTTTATTAAATGTGTGGTGTGGCAGATATAATTTGCCTTTTTTTTAAAATAAAGGTTATTCTAAAATCCAGCTTCTCTCACGGGACTGTTGGTGAAACAGGAAAAGCTGTGGGAAGATATTTGTGGAGTAATTCCGCTAATTTCAAATGTTATGCTTTGGTAGTACGTGAGAATACTGTTACTACAGTTATGGCTCAGCTTGCCTTTTTTAGTGGAGGTATTGATAGTTTAATTGTGAAAATGGCTTCTTTGCTGCCACTGAAACACCTGACTATATATCTTGATTTGTATGAAACAGGAAAAATGCACTGAAGTGCTTTTTCTTTATCCTGCGTCAGTAAATCTGATATAGCTACTTGTGGTGCCCCAGTGATGGTTGGTAAAAATGGGGACTTCTAAAATTAATGAAAGATGATGCAATTACTGCTGGCAGTTTTAATTTGATGAAGTATCACTGCATCTTACATCAATGAATTATGCATGGGAGCTTGAAGTGGATAATGTTATGCAAATCGTCATCAAAGCTGTGAATTTCATAAAATCCAAGGAGTTGGTGCTGCCTGTTCCAGGAGTCTCTTAGTATGTAAAAAAGTATGGAAGTTGATTATGGGGACAATCTTCTTTTCTGAAGTAAGGTGGCTAACTTGGGGTAAAATTCTGAAAAGATTTTGATTTGAGAAATGGACTCAAGAAAAAAATTTGTGCTGAAGTTTTTGATGAATTTGACTTCTCATTTAAATGAGTTAAATATGCGTCTTTAAGGTGAAGATGGACTTACTTGTGCTGCTTCATACCATAGTGCTGTTAAAAATGCAACTTATAATTTGGACTTGCTGTATTATAACAAATAAAATCATGCATTTTGGTACACTAGCTAAACATTTCTGTGAATTGCAGAGAAAGCCATGCAGCCTTATTTACTGTTTTGAAATTCAGAATCCATTTCAGGATTCATAATCACCTCATTCATATAATGGGTGTTGGCAGTATGTTTTCAAGGACGAAGTAGAGGAAACAGTAAAATTTTGTCAAGAAACTCTGACAAACACCTTGAGAACTCACTGGGAATTGCAAACACTTCAATTAAACCAGGTAGTAATGCAGTTGATTCACAAAAACAAGGCCCTACTTAAGGTTTTTATTGCATTTTTTAAGTTTAAATAAAGTATTAAAATAATGTGGCCCCAGGCAAGCCAAAATGTTAGACACTTTCTTTAGATAGAGAGGCAAGGGAGTCAGCCAAGAATGATAAATTCTACTGCTGCAATTAGCATTAGTAACCAGCTTTCTCATTTTTTTTATCAATAGTTTGGTTTATCTTCTTTAGAAGAAGAGGTGTTTGTGTATCAGAAACTTGGTATGATTCATCTGAAATTTTGTCCTTTTACATTCTGTGGAACTTTAGTATCAACTTATTTAGAATTAGCATGTTTACATTCCTAGATTATAAGATTATAATACAATTTTTTGAAAAAAATTACTACAGGAGAAGAATTTTCTGCATCTTTTCCTTATTTTCTTCTATGCATCATTTACTTGCACAGTAAGACTTCTAATATCTAAGACGAACACTTGTAACACAGATTACAGAGAAGTAATACATCCAGAGTTGCATAGAGGGAGCTCTTGCTTTATTTTTCCAAGACATAAGGTCATAAAATATTTTTGGGTAATGAATTATTTTGAGCCATGATGATAATCATTTGTTATAGGCTAAAGCAATAAGTGACTTTCTCATTTATTTGGTGTATAATAATTCGCTTAAAATGCACATGCTTCCAATTGCTATTTGTTTCTTATACAGGCATCAAAAGAATAAACTGTGTGGTATTGAGTTTTCATGATACCTTGGTATTCAAAGTAAAAATTTCTTATTCTACACTGCATCATAAAATAAGAAAAATAACCCTGCAAAACTGTGAAAGAGTTAGTACTTGTCATGAGCCTGGTTCCCTTCTTTATCTTGAATTCGTAACCTTGGGTTTGGTTCCCATCATTGTTAACCTGTTATGTAATCTGTAGATGCAGTTAAGAACCTTTCATCTGTTCAGTGTGCTTGCTGTGTTTCAATTTGCCCTTTCCTGGAGTTGTTTGCTTTTCAGAGAATGTTTGAAGTCTAGCTGCTAAACAAACACTAGAAAGAATGAGGTTTCCTTCCTTGTTACTTATATGGAAACTCAAAAATTCATTTTTATCACAGATAATGTGAAAGCATTTTCTTCTGTAGGAATCAGAAAGAACGTGCTTTGTAGGCTCTTAGTGTAGTGGACAGAGTTCTGTGTGAGAGAAATGTGAATCAGCATCTTAGGCTGCGTGTAACTAACAAAGTACTCTAATTGGTGTGATTTGTCTAAAAGTGGCTGTCCTCTTTTATGTAATGGTTTTCTATCCATTATAGTAAGCTTAGAATTGATTATGATCTACAAGTTAGGCAGAAGTATTTTTAAAAGGTGTTACATAAGCAGTTTTTTTAGAAAAATTTCACACATGAAATGCAACATCATTTGTGGAACAATGTGGATTATCTGTAAACTTCTATATTCTTTACAGAATACAGAAGTTTTTGTTTTTGTTTGATAAGATGAAATAGTTACATGAATTGTCTGATTGCCAGTCCCAAAGGGCTGAACAGACTGGCTGCTCAGGCAGGATGACGTGCTAGGTCTTAATAGATGTGCTGTGAGGTACAGGTGCACAGCATTGCCTCATGTCACCATTCCCTCTGAGTTATTCCAATAAATCTGTAAAGAATGAAAGATTTAGGAGATATCTTAAAAATAAAAAAAAAATCAGTAAGCTGAATGAAATTTGTGGTCTGTAGAGATGGAAGTCTTTTTGTGCTGTATTTTGAAATGTTTAAGTGAGCAGAATTATTGTCACATTTAAGGGTTTATAGCCCCTGGAAGGTAGAGTCACTATTTTGTCTGTTTACATAAGCTTACAGTAAATGTGCTTGCAATTAAGCATTTACTATAATAGTAACTGTCTGAAGCTTTAATGAATCCTGCAGCACTAGTGGCATGATTCAGTGTTCTTGAAGATCAAATGCTGTTCACTGACAGCTGTAGCTGAAGAGACTTATTGCGCTACTTGTCTTTGAGAGTGTCTTCATCTTTTGGGAACATGAGCTCAATCTTACTAGGCCACCTAATTGCAAAATATCTTGAGATGCAACAAGAAACAGAATCCCAACTTTATGAAGACAGGCACAGGGCGCTAGTCGGGATGTCAGCTTGCAGGATGTAGAAGTTGACTGGAAAGATAGTATAGAAGGCTGGTACTGCACATATACTACCCTGATGCAAGATTTCTGCCACTTTTATCTATGGCACACAGTGAGTTAAGGGAGAGCTCCTTATTAGGTATTGTTTGATAAGTTAGTAAAATAACTGCTGTGTGGAAAAGTTTAAGTTAGAACAGGTCTTATACAGCCTGCTGTACTGATTGTAGGAAGGACACTATGGAAAGATGTCAGTAGGTATCCTACACTAGAATTAAGCCTTGGAAACTGTGTGGACATAATTACTGTCATCAAGGAAAAATACCAAGTATAAAACTGTAGTTTGTGTACATTTTCTCTATAATATCAACAGAAGAGTTTGAAAAGAATATAACTTGATACATTTTCCAAGAGTGCCATTTAACATTTCTTTGCAAGCTGCAAAAGTGGAAAGTGATAGGAAAGCTATCATTTTTTATTATTCCTGATATTATTCCTTATTGTCAAAATCATATCTGTTTTGTAAAAAGTTTAGCAACATATCAACTGATACTATAAATATTATAGGTGTAGCTGAATATGAACATTTTATTTCCCAATGAGTCTTTGTTTTGCAGTGAGTTTGCAGTAAAATTGTTATTCTTGCAAAAAAGCCTGCCCTTCAAAGTAACACTAAATAAAAATTGTGGAACTATGTGCCCTGATGCACAGATACTTATCAATGTGGTTAGATCTATAGTCTTTCAGTTCTAAATGTCTTTTACTTCTGAATAAAATAGGTTTTCTGTTTTGTTTATATAATGTTTAATATCTAGTTTACAATCTTTTTATTTTCTGCTACTGTATGCTATAAATCAAGTTTCCTTATGTACTACAATAAAAAAAATTATAGAAAATAGTAGTACTAACAACATTATTCTTGGATATATAAGGGATATTTTCTTGAAGATACAAGAGATTTTTTTTTTTACCAACTGCCACTGAGTTACCAGGCTGAGCAATAAAAAAAGCTGCAAATCTGTCCAATAGTGATGATGCATTACTGGAGACAAGTCTAATAACCATTTCATGCTAGTATGAGCTAACAGTCTTAACTTTGATTTGGCTTAGTTTTTGTACAAACTTTTGGACACTTATATTTCATTTTCCCCATACAAATTAGGAAATCAGATGAATGCATTTGTCATTGATACACGCTTTATAAATTGATGCATCTTTGTAATTTATTAAAAAAAACTGAAATCCAAAAGTAGGCTCATGCCCATAAAATAACAAATTATTTTTGTCTATACCCAATGCCCTAGCACTTCCTTATTCAAAACTGAACAATGACTGGAATCTATCCAAAGGCAGACAAATACTAAATGTTGCCAGTATACTGCCAGTATAAAACCAGTCTCTCTTGCTAGTATTCAGTGTCCCAAAGGGAGTAGTGACCTGTACACTTCCATCCCTAATAGCTACTTTCCCAGGAACAGAAGGGAAGAGAATGTTTGTACAATCAACTTTGGTGAGTTCAATTGCTTTTTCTATGTATTTTGTTGTGGTCTAGTGGCAGCCAAGGGACCCCAAGAGAGGACAGTCTTGATAAATGAGGTTTCATGGGCAGAAGCAGAAGAATCAGTCAGAGGAAGTCTTAACTCTCTATTCATTCATTGTGATGTGTTTTCTAGCCTGTTTTTTCTAATGTCTAGTAATAGTTGTCTCATTGTTCCTTCAGTTTTGCCATAACCTAAAACTTTATCAACTTATTTGTTATGTCATTACGCAGTTCAGTTTGAGTTTGGTCCTTTTGAGCACTAAAATGAGAGGCCTTACCTCAACTGCTCAAGAGCCAAGATTGTATATGGAAGACAAAGAAAAGGATTCCAGGAAGTCTTAAATTAGGATTTTCCCCATCTTGGGCAATGTCTACAGGATGAAGCCACCCCCCTAGTTCTTAACAGAGGGAGGATGTTTCTGATAGCAATCATCTGATTCAGACAAATTCTTAAATAAGGATAAGCAACATAACTCATTAGCTAAGCAGTCTTCCCCTTTGACACAAGTTCCACATTCTATGCGGAGTTTATGACCATGGGAAAGGAAGTAAGAATGTTCCCAGATCTTTATGGGCTAGACAGGCAGAATCTGAGCTATTCCAGAGGAGCCTTATCTTCCTCTTCCATGTCACAATTCTATCCTTAATTTAATGGAGACAGAGCTATTCACAACATGTCTAGAAAGATTCAAGAGCTGAAGATCGATCTTATGCACTGTGAGAACACTACTGGATGAGCAGGGCCTCTTTCATTGTGAGCAAGAGCAGGAAAGGAATTAGCACAATAGAACTGTGTTCACTGATAGAAGCAAATATTAAGAATTTGCTTTAGCAGAAAGAGGTTTCACTGGTTCTTTTTTTTTTTGTTCTGATAAATAAATTCTCATTTAGTTTGTGACCTCAGCAGCATTCCTCCCTATTTTGTGCATATGAGATGTTGAGATAGACTTATAGGCAAAAAGGTTTCTTAGTGGGGTCTGAAGCTGATGGCATGTATCAGCTTAAATAGGGGAAATTAATTCAAGAGAGAGTGCAGCAGATGATGATTATGAAGTGTGGATGACAATTTTACACCATGCTGTTTCTTCTGTACTAAATTTTTGTGAGAGTTGCTCAAATTTCCTACAGCTTGTTCTTGTTTCTGATGGTATTAATGATTGAGTATGATAAATAGATGCAAATGTTGCACTCTGGTCATTAATGTTATTGGGAAATATTTCCTGAATATTTAAATATCTATTAACTATTCTGTTGCACCTTATGTTTTGATTTTCCTCAGAAGCTAACTAAAATTTTGAAAACAAGAGATGAGTAATAAGAAGGGAGGCAGTAGTTCTATTGCCAGTGGTAGTTTGCTCCCATGTGAGAGTCTCCCATAGAATTTGGTGACAATTGGGGTGAACTTTTCAGCTGAGCTTCCTCTGAACAGAATAAACTGTAATTTGATGCAATGCACAGCAAGTGAATGGTGTACTGCAGGTCTAAAATAAAACCTTCAGGATTTTCCCTGTGTAGATCTCTTCTGTGTTAAAGAGACAAGGGGAAGTCCAGGTGGTTTCAGATCAGGTAGTGATGTCAAAGGATCATGAGTTTTTAAACTAAAGTTGCAGGCCAAGGGTTCCTTCCTCTGGTATAGGAAGGCTGTGGCTGCATTCCTGCAGTTTTTCTCCACAAATGTGGTCATAGCTGTCACAGGGAAGCTTGGAAATAGGCTATTCTTGTTGGTGTGTGCTTGGTGTGACCTGAAAATACCTCCTAGCTATGGACTCTGCTTTTTATTGTATATTACATCAGTTATATGGAAATTAGGGGCTAATCTAACAGACTAAGTGGACTGGTGCTCCGAGTATTCTTTATCATGATTTTTTTTAATTCAGACATTGCAATTATTTCTCTGTGGCTGATATTTTTGTATGAGGCTCATTCCTGACACTTATAATCACGATAGAGCTGCCTTGTTAAGCACTGCATAAAAATAAGATATGACTCTGAAAAATACCAGAATAGTAGAGAAGAGGGAAAATAACATACCTTATTTTAGTGGTGGATTGAGGGTATGAGTGTTTGTTTCATTAGTGTAATGGCAGTTGATTTCATGTTGCTCTTCTTCCCAGTAGAATTTATTCCTTTCTCTGCTGCAGTGAGATGATTGTATCATGATACATGATTTAGCTGTATAACTTTCATGCATATGTTTTCTAATTTATTTCTTGCAGGGTAGCTTTCTTGTTTTCAAATGTACTCTATTATTCTAACAATTTTCTGACACTTCTTGCTCTTTGAGAACTACAAAAATAGATGGTTCTGTCCTGATTCTGTAGAATAGAGTCCCATTTTGTTTACTAACTCAAGCATTCACTGAAGGATTAGATGTAGTCTAACTGCAAAGTAAATGATCTAAAATAAGGACTATAAGACAACAAGTGAATTGTGTTGCTGAGTCAATGAAGTGGCAATTTTAGACATTTTCATCAGTTTAGAATTTATAATCTTATGGGTTATAATTTTTGTTGTCCATGCTGAAATACTGCAAATTCATTATCTCCTTTCTGAAGCCATCCTGTACTTCCCTTATTTTCATTCCTTATTAATAAGGAAGAAACTGCATCCAAATGTTACCTTGAAAGTTGATAAACACAGAGTGTGGGTATTGGAAGGTGCTGCTAAGTCATTATAATATGAAGTGGGGAGTAGAGAACTATCAAGAGAAGATGTTCCCTACATATATTCAAGTAAACTTTTGAACCCATCAGCTATATTAGTGAAGTTAATTGTTGAGCATGATCTAGTGTCACTTCAGTGTAATTGTACCAATTCCTGAATGCTTTGGAAAACCAAGAACTGAGCAATACATAGCTGGAGGAAAGGCTTCAAATGCAGATGTTTTTCTTTTTAAAGGTGACTTGGAAAGTTGTTGTTCAAGAGATCATTGATATTTCATGTAAACTGTGGGTCAGCGCCTGCACTCTGCTCTCTCATGAGAGCTCAGTGATAAGGAACGTGCAAATCTTTCCTCTAAAGAACATATGTATGGCAAAGACTGACCTGTTACTGAGCATAATAGCTTTGTGCCAGTGTTCATAGCTGAGTGAATTCGACATTGTGCTAGTGACTCTAGCTGAAAGGCGAATCTATTCCTTTGTCAGAATTTCTTCTTCAGACTTAAGTTGTTTTCCTTGAGAATACTTGCCTGTTTCTTTTTCAAGTGGTTCCTACAAATTTTGTAATTCTCCTTTAAAATAAAAATGGTTAAATCTTATTTCAAAAATATTTCAACTAGGTTTCTATAAAAGGTTCAAGGGTAGTAAGCTCAAACACTTCTTATGGACATATCTGAATCCCTTGCAAATGTATGTTTGATACAAGTTGATACTAGAAATGAGGTATTGTAGCCTGAGCTGGGCAGTATTTAGTATTTTTTTCCTGATATATTCAACCAGTATGAGTGATTCAAACTCACTGGAATTTTTCACTTCTCTATGGAAAATTATATAAATATGATAAATACATTAATCACTTAAAAGTATTTTTAGCGGAAGAAAGTTCTGTTGCCATGAGGAAAATAAATCTTCTATCTGTCAGCATTTCTTTGTTTTAAGATTTCTTTTTTTAGTGTATAAATACTATGTGTATTGTACAGATATCCGGTACTGAAGTGGAACTGAGAGTACAGTTTACAAAGAACTGAGTTTTTCTATATTCAGCAAAAGTATAAAGTCAAATCATTAGCCAAAAAGTAACCTGGCCTTTAAATAATTTGATGCTAAATATCTATACTCATGAGCTCAATGTTCTGCTTGAGAATTCCAGGCATATTGCTTTTGCGCAGTGAACAGAATTTTCAATTCAAACTACTATATTTTGTCATCTTCTTCATGTGGCAGTATTTTGCAAGGAATTAAAGCATCGTTTAAAATGCAGAGCTGGTGCAACATGCAGGGAAGAAGACTGAACCTGAGTTTTCTTTAACATCCTGTGTAAGAACATGCTCTGCATGAGTCTTTTGCTTGATCCTATATTACAGTATGACTGGAGTTAACACTGCAAGTTTCTTTGAATCCGGCTCTGTATGGTGCAGGATCAATGATTCAGATCTGTTATAAAACCTGAAGTATATATCCATGTATTTGATCAGTTGCTTTCCTTTATATGTTGGCTTAAATAGATTGTCTGAAGAGTGTTGGTCTTGTAGGCACCCATCTCTCAACATCAACCAAAAGAGATCCAGCTAAAAGTCATCTCTAACATATTCTTAGGAGGTGCTGAAGTCTAAGCTTTTGAGATTACCAGTTACACCTCTTCCTTCTTAAATATTAAACAAAATATTGGAACAGTTTGAATATCAAGTAACACTTTTTCATGTCGAATGACTTTAAAGTAGCAACCTTGATATGAAGTACACAATTCATGATTAGAAATGTATCAGCAGGATGTGCTATGTTATAACAACTGACTACCAGCTAATGAGAAGTCTTTCTAAAATAGGAATATTTCTTATTTCAGTGTATGGTAATTCCATTTACATGAAATATCAAAATCTGATATCCTTATAGTACTAAATGAAATTATAAAAATTATCAGTTAAAAAAAGAAATGGTACTAAATGTCAGGAATTTTTAGTGTTCCTGGAGTCCAACTTGCTTTAGTGCAAACTGTGCTCCTGCTCATCTCTCAAGAGGCTGATGGACAGCTTTTTTTTCTCCAATGTAGTCCACATATTGACTTCTCTGAATCAATGGATTTAAAACTTGGGTTTTTTTGTGTCAAGTGTTAGTGAAGAAGAATTTTTGTGACTTTAAATAGAAACTAATGGCTTCTGAAAAAGCATGGTTCAATCTGTAGTTTATCAAATGGTTCCCCAAGCTGTGATTTGTTTGAAGACTTAAAAAAAAAAAAGTCACAAAGTTGCAGGACTTATTTCAGTCAAGTTCAGAGAGGATTTTGTATTTGTATGCAGAAGTTTGTATTTCTTAATGGTTATAACTGACTGTGCTGCCTTATTTATATCTTGAGGTCTAATATTTGTTGTCTAACTTGTATTTCTCTGGTTCACCCCAAGCAGTTGGGGATAATGGGAAATGTTTAATCTGCGAGTCCACTTTCAGTCAGGAAATGTGAATCAGAATCACAGTTTCTCCTGCGTTTTTCCCTCATTGTGCTGTGGGACTGTTTCCAGGGAGCAGTTTACTTGCTGCTGTTTGAATGGTCAGGTTCTTTGGTCAGCAAGGGTCAAAACCTCACCCTTCCATATATGTATGTAGGGAGAGAACAGACAAATGATGAATATTAACTTGAAAAAAATGTTCTAATGAGTTTATTCACATGAGTAGTTCACTTTCCTGTGGAGTCAATAACTGTATTTGCAAAGTACTGTTTCTTCTTAACACTCCTATCCTAGTAGCTTTCGATGCTATATGTAATTAGTGTAGGTTCTTGCTATCAAATCATATAATTTTGATTATTAATAATGCAATACTTTTTATCTAATTAGAAGAAATAACACATTAACATCTGTGTTCTCCTTTTCTCCATTAATGCATCTCTTTTAAGATTCCCCACAGGCACCGTCAATAAGAAGACATAGCTATGCATGCATTTCTGCAGAAACATTATGGAAAGGCATTACAGACCTATAGTAGCAAAGGAATGCATTCTGTTGAAGGCAACTTCCAGTTTTTGATAGTTACTTGCTTCCAAATAAAATAAAAAGCTTGGCAAGTGTTTTAAAAAGATTAAAAAAAAAAAACAAACAGCACTTTGTATTCAATGGCCATGCTTCAAAATGAAGTGAAATTAGATAGTCCTTTTGTTTTGTTTCATACTGAAAATCATCAAGCCAGTGTGAATCTGTTCAAAAACTTACGTGCCTTAATGCATGGCACACTGTACTAGACATTAAAATTATACCTTATCTGGAATAATAATGATTTTCAGCTGCAGGACTTCATTAAATGCTTACCCTCAAAGTGATTTCTGAGGACTTAGCAAATATACATTGAAACAGGCAGAAATATTTTAATTCCACTAATGATCATGTTTTTACTACAGCTATTGCCTGTTTGATTTTTAATAGGTACTGTTGAGACTTTATAAGACACAATGCTATATAAAATGGTTTTTTAGATAAAATACAATTATTCTTACAGGGTACTATGCTTCAACAGAAAGCAAGCTGATTGATTTCAGTGTGTGGAACGTGACACTTTTTTTCCTTTTACAGAGCAGACATGTTAGCAAGCTGTTATGAATGATACTGTTTCAGATCAAAATTAGGATTAGTAAGGTTCAAGATCATGTTCTGATTCTGTTTGTGTACTGTGAAGGTATTCAAATATGCAGACTGCAGATCCACTTCCATTATGAGAATGCCAAGCAAGATGCAACTCAGCTGATTACCTTCTGCATGTGTTTTAACAGTTAAGTTGATCAGCAAGTGTTATAATACCAAATTTCAGAGACTTTAATTTGCAATAACAAACATACTGAGGCAGGTACATCTGCCTTCTTTCAGTTATTTAGCACAGTTGGTCTTTTTGTTTATAATAGAACGCAAAACCAATATGAGCTAGAAGAAAAATTTGGTGTCTAATTAACTGATGATTTTTGGTAAGCTTGATTATTTCTAGCCAATTGAACTTTTATTGACTTCGTGAGGGCTGAGAAAGGAATTTTTTCACATTCAGAGTTACATGAAGAGAGATCTTCTTTGGCCTCTGTTTTTGGCTCTTGCTCTTGTTTCCCAAACCTTTGTTTGAAGCTAAGATGGAAGAAGTAATTGAATTAACTGAACAGAGGGAGGCCAATATTAAATACGGTAATGTGTGTGATTGCCAGTGTTCCTGGGAGCTTGGTTGTTGTAGGTGATGAGAGCATAACTGGATGTCTGAGCAGCTACTCCCACAGAGGGAATACTAGTAAGGAGTTTGTTTCACATTCTTGGTAGGAACAACAGATTCTGTTCCATCTTTGGAAAGCCCATGGATGTACAAAGCTCCTTTGCACAGAGGCCTGCATCTTGCTGTTTTTCTGTGTGTGTATTTCTGGTGAAAACATTTTGATGTAAGAGTTCTTTCTCTTAAAAAGCACTTTTTTTTCATATGGCTTTTTACGTTGCAAAATCTATTTTTCACACTTTAACATTGCACTTTAAGTTATACTTTATTATACTCATGAAAGCATAGTGGTCAGTACACTCTAAACTTCCACAGAGCTTTCTTCAAAGTACTATTTCTGGTTGAGAATTGTAACTGATAATATAACAGTACTCTCCCTAGCTTTCATGTCTGAGACTCATTTGTATACATGTATACTGAATGGATAATGTCACTGACTTCAGAAGCACCCCTGTGTTATTTCAAAGAATGAGTCAGATGTGATAGAAAGAAAATTACATTCTAAATTGAAGTGTAGTAAAGGGTGAAAAACTGGAGAGGAGGAGACTGCAGTTATATGACAATATTTAGTTTTATCATGCTTTTTTAAAAGCAAAATACAAACACTCTGCTACTGCATACATCTTCAGAAATGAAATATGAAATTCTGAAGAAAAAATATTATTTGTAGGTTTACAACTCCTATACTGTTTGCCTATTTTTAGGCAAAAATGGTTTCTTTAGGCAGAAATACTTACTTAACATAATGAACTTAGTATGAAGTTCTCATACTTTTGGTAATCCAGGGCTGAGAGCATCTGCCCCCCCAAGTGTTTGGAGACTGAATGGCACAAAGGTTAATAGTGCATAGACATTCTTATTTAAACAGATTAGTCTTTTTTTCCCCTCCGTATTCTAGCAAATAGAGGCTTTGAGCAATCTCATTGTGTATGTCCCAAATAAGGATACTTCTGTTGTTTGTATTCATGTGTGTATATATATGTTTTTATGCATTTCAATTTAAAATTAGCTTTTCTTTTAAGAACAGAAAAGCAAGTTTTTAAACCCCAAATAGCAACTTCATAAGTACTACTAATAAGGAAATGTGTGAAAATGAGAACTTGTACTTCTCATGCTGTAATTGAAAGTATCTTATGGTATTTGCCTTTTGGTTTATTCAATTTAGCTCAAAATCGTGAAGCTCTCCACATAATGAATATTTAGATATTGTTGCATCTAGGTTGCTTTCCCCACTTGATGTTTTAGTATTCTCTCCACTGACACTGTGTATATTCACTGAATATTTTCTAATATAAGTAATTCATAGCGTTATGAATTTTTTTCTACTTAAGAGATTGTTCATGCAAATATTTTAAAGATGGACACTAAAAGGAATGATTATAATTAACAAAAGTTCATACAAAACAGAGGAATGATGTGAATATGGCTAATCATATGATCACAGTAGAAATATTGTTCAAGTAAAATAGCTTCATCAGGTGTGAAACCTGATAGAACATTGACTTTCTAGGTGTTCAAATCTTAGGTTCATTTGTTCCAGGTTCCTAACCTTCTGGCTGCTAATTTATTTTGTGAGTTTACAGTAGATAGGCTGAGTCTTTTGTTAGGTGTAGTAAGCAACTTAAGAAAATCAACATTCATACATTCAATAGACAGATATTTCATTCTCTTTAATGGAGATAAAGCGACTTAGTGTAATAGGCTGTTTACTTTTATCCATGTACAAGATACCAGATTACTACAGTGTTTCCGTGCTGAGTCTGAGTGTTGAACCCTTTATGTTTCAGGGTGCAAATGCAAAAAATTGAAGCTACAAGTAGTTACGTTTGTAAATGCAGTTTACTTAAGAACAGTGAATATTGAAGGACTCCTTAGCCTAATCCAATGGGAAATAGACTATTTTGTTACAACAAAATATTAAGTGGCAATAACTAGTATCCATAATATCTGGTAGTAGTAGGTGTCATGCATGACTGATGTGATGTCCTGCAAACAGTTGCCTATTTTCCTGCCAGCTGGAGCTTGAACAGTATTAAAGGAGAGTAGGGAAGAAAAAAATTTTTCATGTCCTTGACTTCTGTATTGCAGAAGACCATTTGTTTGCAAAGGCAAAAACCAATATTTTGTGGGATTTTTTTTGAATGTAAATATGAACTTTTCAAGTCACATCTACACTTTTGGTGATGTATTATTTTTGCACTTAAAGATTTAGATGAAAGATTTTAAATAGCATGCTTTCCCACTGAAAGAATTTACTAAGTTTAAAATAAAGGCTGAGAGAACACTGAAAATTATCAGACTATAATAAGTATATTAATTATATTCCTATTTTCTTTATTTGCTCTTTACCTTAAACATCCCGCTTTCACAAAGCAAGTAAACAAGTATTTATAGACAGATTTCACTTCTAGAATATTTATCCTTGTTTGATTTCTGTGAGGACTTTACTAAACTTCAGGCTCTGTCGCCTTTTAAAAGGCGACACTTAAAACTAAACAGAATAGATACAGGCACTAGAGGGAGACATGAGCACATTATCTTAATTCGAGTATTGACACTAATGTTTGTGTTGTGAGAATTGCTGTATAGAACAGGTGACATATTAGTACTGAAAGAAAACTTGAGATTGAACTGTAAAGTTTTAAAATATAAGTAATGTTGAGAGCTCTAAATAGCAATTTTAGTTTTTTCCTGAATGTAAATCAAATTACACATCAACTGACTTGTTTTCAGTGACATATTAATGGTTAGAAATATCCTTTCAAACGTATTTGTTTTAGCTTATGAATATTGCACTTACAAAAGTGCAAAGCAAAATAATATATTTGGTTCTTTTCAACTTCATGTGTCACTTCTGCAAGTATTTATATTTTGAGGCAAATACTTTTTGAGGAGTGTGATATACTTCTCTAGAATGTTGCTAGACGACTATACAATGTTCTCTCTGAGATGCACAGATCAGGTGATCTTTCATATGCAACAGTTTGGGAGCAATATACTACTCTTTTTTAGTCAGCTGATGGTGCTGATTTGTGCATATAGAATATGGTTCTTGCATAACATTTTAAAAGCACAATATGTTTATTTGACATCTTTATTTTTTACTATAGTTACTCAATGTTTTTTCAGGGTGACAAAATATATTTTGCTGACATATTACACATCTTATCCTAAATAAAACAATGGCGGCAACATTGCCTAATGAAGCACTGTGGCTTGGCAGCTACAGTCTTAAGGAGAAATTTAACTCCTTTTGTTAACTCTAAGTTTGGATAAATTCTTGATAGTTTGTCAGAAAATATCATACTACTACTAATATTTCTGGCTTTTTTCCAAGACAGTTTTATCTAGAGAGAACATAGTTTACTTTTTGAGATAACATCCCTGACATTCAAAAGTTATTATATATGGAAAGAAAACAGTAAAAACTGACACATGTAGGTGAATAAACTAAACAGAATAATTTAAAAAAAGCAAAGAAAATGGGGAGGGAGGTATAGGTAATTGGAAGATGTGCTTTTCAAATCTATGATTTTTTTTATCTGTAGGCATGTGGCATTTTGATGCATTTCCATAATCTGGTTATGGTGAGATGTTTGTTAATATATTATAATATGAGAAAGCTGTGTTTTTTCAACAATTAAGAAAAATGACTAGATTTCCACTCCTATTCTGTCTCACTTGAGCATGCAATGCTTGCCGTGTGTCAGGAAAGAAATTTGAGGACTCTCTACAATACTGACATGTCCTGTCTCTTTTTATAATGGTAAAGTGGAACTAATAGTGCCACTGGGAAGTCATATTTGACTTGAGAAATAGTCAATATGTATTTCAGAGTATTTTCTATGTCACTGAACTCTCTCAATGTAAATTTTTCATGTTCTTATTTATATGGAATAGTTGTTGGAAAGGTCATAATATAAAGGTGAGTTTCTCCCATGACTGGGGAGAAAAATCACAATGTTAATTGTTGGGCTTTTGTGTAGTTGGCTTTAGTCCTGAAGTTGTCTGTGAAACTAACTTGCAAATAAAATAATTGTGAGATCTGCTTCATGTTATTTGTAGAAATGAGCTTTTTGAAGAGATCCACTCTTTGCACTCAAAATATAGGTACTTTTTTAGAATGAATATAAAAATGAGAAGATATTCATGTGGTTTCTAGTGTTCTAGGTGAGCTGTGAAATATGAATATTTCTGCAACCCTGATTACTTCTTCAGATTTTAGAAATGTTAACACTGTCAATAAGAGAAACTTTGTGACTGATTCTTTTTCCTTCAGAAAATGGGCAGTGTTTTCACTCAAGGTAGCAGTTTGTAATATAATTTTTATGTAATATGTATTAGTAATCAGGTTAGGAGCTATTGTTCCCCATACATATGTGTTCTCTAGTTCTGTGATTTGGTGAGTTAAAAAGGCTTTCATTAACCAATGATCTCCATTAGGAAACCAAATTCAGGATGCTTTTGATCATAACAGAAGGGAGTAGTTATTTCCAGTGAGACTGTATAGCTAAGCCTTACTCTTTGGTACTATTTATTTTCAGCTACTCATCAACTTCTAATTGTCTTCCTATGTGTTTCTATATTATATTGTAGTTAAACAAGGAGCTTAAATATTGATTTTAAAAAATGTACAGTTTCTGTCCTCCCTGAATTAGAAGCATCTTCCGTAGCATCAGTAGTTTTCCCAGTGATAGTTTTTACAGTAGGGTAAGTATTAGGATTCTAGCATTTTTATTAGAAGGTGCATACACAGTGATGTTATAAAGGTCCCCATTAAAAACATCTTCACTTGATTTCTGAATTAAGACTGCTGAATGCACTAACATGGTATAGATCTCACTAATGTGCCCTAGGAGCTGTTAGCATAGCATATATCTTGCCCAGATGCCTCTGAGCACTCACTAGTTGTCCAGGTGAATGGTTCTAGTCTGTGATTAATTATACTTAGAATATTCCTTAATGTAGTAATGCACTTATAGTTACTTGAAAGGTGTGTCAATTACAGTATTTCTTTCCAGAATCTAGCTATCTGTAAATGAAAATATCATTTAAGTGGTGCTGGGAGCCTTATTTGAAAATGGATGATTTTAATGTAGCTCATGCTACTTATATGGCTCCCTTATAATCTCATCTTATGTCAGAAAAAGCTTGACATTTAACTTGCCTTACAATATAGCCCTATGTAGGGTCAATTTAAAGTCACAAAGACTTTAAATTACTTGCATATTCTGGATGCTTCTTATCCAGAGGAAAGTTACTTTGAACTCTGAAGTCTCTAAAGATGAAGACAAGCCAAATACAGGCTCTCATATATCTCCAGCAGGTTAGATAGATTAGTCCTACTAAAACACTTCATAGACTTTTAGGGCTATTTTGGAGCATTTGTTTAAAATGCTAATCAGCTTGGATTTGCCTAAAATGCTATTAGGGCTTTTATTTTTGAAAACTATTTGAAAATCAGGTTTTGTATCACATGCGGGGAATTTTATTAAGAAATCTAGTTATAATGAAAAGGTGCTTCAACTATATGAGTACAGTTATTGTGAATGTACTCAAAAACCTTCACTAATGTCTGTTCCTTTTGATAGAGTGCCTTCATAATTAAATGGCAAGTTAATAAATTCAGAGTAAACTTTTAGAAGGCAAGATAAATGAATACAATAGTAAGGGGAGGTTTTGTCATAGCAATCTAACTTTTAGAAATAATAGTTTTAAAGACATGGAAATATTAAACAAATAGGATTTTTGTAAGAATAATAAAAAACTGAACATTCATACAGCATCTGTAACTAGGTAGTTAGTACCAAAGTTCTTTATTCATATTGCCATCTTTAGTAATTCTAAAACAAAGGTAGGTCTTCCAGAATGAGATCTTCAAAATGACTTTTAATGCTGTTTATCCATGCTGATTTTTAACTTTTGCAAATCAAGTTTTAACCCTGTGATAGTAGGTATGAAGTTAAAAACAGATGGTTTTTTAATCACTATTTTCTAATATTTCTTGTTGCGGAAGTTAAAAATTGTTTCCAGATAATAGCCTTTGTCTCTACTGATATTTCAGGAGACCTTTTGAATATCTGTTAAATATTGTTTAAACATAGGAAAAAAAGAGCTTGTGTTTACCTCTTACAGTTTAGTGCCAAATCTAATAGGTCAAGTATTTGAGAGTGCAGGTTAGGTTGCATGTGTACAAGACAAATTCAATTGCTGAGTCAGTGCATTTCTGTGACTATAATGGAGTTATATTTCTAAAGACAATTTTTTTTCTCTTAGATAAGAGGTGAAGTAGACTATCAGATTACCAGTATATGTTATGGTAGTGTCGTAAGGGCACACTGTGGTAAGGAGTGATGATAGGGACCATTTTAGTTAAAGTCATTGCTTGGCTTTCAAAGTCAATTACTTCATTTTCTCAGAAAACTTGGTTTTCTTTGAGTTTGATGATGCATGACTTGTGACATTTGGTTTTGGTACTCAAAAATAGAAGTTAGACAAAAGAAAACTACTTTAATATTTAAAAATATTTGCTATTATCTGATGTCATTGGCCTTCTTCTATGCCAGGTTAGTTTATATAGTCAGAAGAGGCTCATCTATTTAAAACATATGTTCATTGTTCTAGCCAGGCTGACAAAGAGCAGTGTTAATCTAGAAATTCTACTGAGAGTTCATACTGGCATGGACAAGCCATTAGCAATAGTCTGGCTGTGCATATGTTGGGCTGTCTCACTGAAGCAGAAATCAGAACTGGAAAAGAACAACACTTACACAGCTAAGTGGCAAATATACTTATTGTTACTCAATGGGCAAAATTCTCGCCTCTCAAAAATGTGAAACTAGTATGTGAGATGTGAAATTCAAAGTAATTAGGAATTTTATCTGGTGGTAGTAAAAATTAATTTTTCTTCACCACATTTAGTGGATATTTACATGTCAAAGTTTTATGACTGCATACATTGCTGAAATGGCTTGTATATCATGTGGTTTATATGCTACGGAAATGATCAAATCATAGCGTAACTTTTAATGTTGTTTGATCATATTTGAAATTCTTCAGTAAGTGGGAAATATCGGTTGGTCGGTATAATTCCAGTCATTTCAGTACTCCTCAGGATGTGCAATTCCTGTGATGCCTAAAATAATGTAACCTCTTAGATATAGATGGCTCTGAAAGTAATGTCTCTTTAATTTCTATGGAACCTACAGCAGCTACAGAGAGCACAGTACCTCTGAGAGGGGAAATTCTCAGCTACAAATCATTGTTTTTTCAACTTAGTTGCTGTCATTAGTAATGCATTTTCACCAGCAATGAACAAGAGCCTGCTTGCTGTGCTTATAAAAATCTGTACCAGTGGAGGTAACTGTGTCACAGCTCCTCTGATAGCATTGTTGCTAGGAAAATGTTGCCCATGCAGTCCATCCTTCACCTGTCTGAACAGATGGATGTCAGAAGGTGCCAAACCTGGACTACAACTCAAAAATAAAAGGTGATGAAAGGAGCAGCCCTTATATCTTGTTTACCTATAAAATTTCTGTCACTTTAGACTCCTCTGTTGAATTTTTCTTCTAACTTTTAGCTAGAAACTTTTAGCTAAAACTGTAAAAATGAGAATACCCAAGATGTTTAAAAGATTTCTTCTAAAATCTCAACTGAAGGTTGTTGTCATAAGGATTGTACTGGATTCTGTGTAGCAGATAGGGAAAAAGAGGAATTATTTGGTTTGCTTGTTTTGGAGGGAATTACTCTTTCAATAATGAAAGGAAGATGTTCTATGTTCAGACAAGTTTTTCTAATGAAGAGCTACTCCATTGTCTTAGGCAAATGGATTTAATCCAGTGAAAAGTTATTAAATGTATTTTTAATTCCTTCTGAACTGTACTGTTTTATCTTGTGTGGTGTGATCTCTATAAGACACTTAGTGGAAAAAAAAGTACTGAGGCAAAAACTGGGATGTGGTTGTATCCCCTTAGAGTTTCTACTTGGTTGTATATCATCTTGAAAACAAGATATCCAGTATATACTTTAGAAAATGTTTGTTTCCAAATATTTGCAATAATAGAGAGATTAAATTTTTTAAGGAATGGAAAATGTATATCACTGAATTAAAGGAATCTGCAGCTATCAAAGTTTCTAATCAATGCAATGATTGTAATTTCTGTACCCCAAGACAGTTAAAACTATGCTAGAATAGGGAAGTTTTGGGCTTTTTTTTTTTTCCCACCATCTGGACTAATGTGAAAAGACTTATGCTAGTGAAGTCAGTCTGTGCTTTAGTAACTCTGGCATCAGGTACAGACTGTTCCATTTTTATTTTTCAGTACAGCTTTGTGGCATTTCACATTTTTAATAGTCTTGGAATATGTAATACTTATATTTTCCTCTACATAATTCTGTATGAAG
The DNA here is from genome assembly GCF_038088225.1 of Cyrtonyx montezumae. NCBI lineage: Eukaryota > Metazoa > Chordata > Aves > Galliformes > Odontophoridae > Cyrtonyx > Cyrtonyx montezumae. The sequence continues at coordinate 23,558,254 of NW_027071936.1, read as the reverse complement.
ATGCTGATAATCTTTGGCAGACATTCCTTTGATATCATTCATTCATTGTTGAACTTCTGTACATCTGTCATTCTTTGTGAGCCTGACCAACTGTGCTAATAGTCTTAGTGACTTTGATGGATCATGAGTTCTGGATAGCCAAACTGGGACAAAGATTGCAATTTCTGAATTCCTTTAAGAATTTATAGTTTAAAATTTTCTTGATCACAACACAACCCCTTAAAATAAATTTTAAAAAATGTTGTCTCATCAGTATCTAACAAAAACTAACTTAAACTATAGATGTAGGAGTTAAATTTATCTTCAAGAGTAAAAATTTGAAGAGTTTCAGAGATAATAAATCCATAATACTGTGCTAGATGAAGAACTTATCTGATTCCCTCTTATTTCCATATGTTATAAATGTTTATTTTTCAATTAATTGAAAAATCACTTTGGTAGATAGGTGTCTGAAAAATGTTGCCAAATATATTTTTTTAGTTCTGTTCCCCAGACCTCTATTATATGGCATTCAGGTCTTCTGATTTTAAACAGACAAATACTTGCTTGGAGTTCTTGTGGCCATAGCCAATAAACACATTTCATCACTATGGTTGCAAAAAACAAATACCCACTATTGCAATGTATCTGATAGACTCAAAAGAATTAATTGGCAGGAAAGAATTTGGTCTCTGATACTAGATTAGAGTGAATTCTTGAAGTAGAGAGAGTGCAAGCAGAGTGAACAGATTAGATCAAATTTTACACGTTTTATTCTTTGCATAGGTTTGCGTTTGGTTAGATTAGGTATGTTTCTAGACCCTTCTTTGGTTAAATATCACTGTTTGTGCAATGACAGATGAAGTGTTTTATGATGTTTGACTGGCATAATTATTCCTTACATGGAAAAGATACATATGGTAGAATAAAAAGACAAGATCTGTATTACTTTCTAAGAAAACTGTGGAGGACTTGATGATAGAGATTTATCTGTTAGTTTGAAAATATAACAGTGGAAATATTCATGTTGCTAAGCCACAAGTTTGAAGACTACAGTTGAGTTTATTATGCAACATTGAACTTCTTGTACATTATGGTACGGATTTGCAGAAGCTTAGGTTGTTTTCACCGAATGCAAAGTACTAGAGCTCATTCAGTATACAAATATTTAATATTTGTTTAAACCTTGTTATTAAGAATGGTCTAGTACCTTATTTGATTTTTTTTTTTGCTGCTGTGGAGTATAAATGAATTAAAAAAACAGCAAACAGCATATGCTTCTTCGTGGATGTTCAAATTAGTTATTTCCTTACAATGTTCAAGTGTTTGCACAATCACTTGCACAAGGATTTGAAATGTAGGCTGTGTGGCCTAAGTTACTGTTCCCATTTGATGGGAATCGAGTTGCAGAAAATCAGGTTACAGAATTGCAATGGAAAGTACCTACCGACACTTGTTGCCAAATTAGAAACATTGGGGACCTGAATAAGCAGTGTATGTAGCAGTATATTTTAGTATACTGTTTCCAGAAGCCGAAATATTTCTTCAACCTGGCTTTGTTGAAAGGTATTTTGTTTGAACCTACTTTGCCCTTCCAAAGTGCCAGGTATGGAAGTGTACCAAGAGTACAATTCTAGATTTATTCTTCAGTTTTTCTTCAGTCTTGTACTGTCAATTCTATGCAGAAGTAACTTAAAGAAGTGACTTTTCTGTTTTGCTACCTGAAATTGTGGGTAATATTTCTCTATAATGTTCTCCAGTATTTTCTACATTTGTTTATGGGAAAGAAACTGTCAGTACAGCTGGACTACTTTTTTAAAATGAGAGGAGCATGGAATAGTAAGTGAAACCTGCAAGGATTATTCTTGGTTACAATGGAAAAATAATAATAATTTGTATGGTGCTAAGTAATTTGCAAGGAAGACTACCTGCCTATAGAATTGTTCCTTTCCTTTCATGTAAATTGGTGCAGGAGTCATTAATGCTCTCAAAATAAATATTTTTGTCACTGGATTATGTTCCAAATCAGTACAGTTACTAGATTATATTCAAATGCATATAACAGAACAGAAGGGAATAGAGTAGAACATTACCTGGGCTCCCGTTGCATCTCACCCTGTCATTGTCTCTGCTTTGTTAGTGTGTGGATGAGCTTTTATTATAACAACACTCAAAATGGAAAAAGGCACTCTAGAAGCATTTACAGTGACTGGTATTTTTCTTGGCCTGTTTTTTTGGGATATTGCATTCTAGAACTCATTATTCAGAAAGACTAAGCAGACTTTTAGATTGTACTTATTTTCTGGCTACTGGGATAATTTCTGTTAACATCTGTTTCTTCTTTCACCCATTGAAAGTGTATAAATAAGATGAAACAAGTTATTTGATAAAAGTATCATTCTTTGACACATTTGGAAATTAGATATTTTATATCCAAATACCGTTTAAGTAAGGCAGCATGGGTTGAAAATTGAGGTGAGAAAATCAACTCCACAGTGAGCGTGAAATACCTATTCAAATAATGTATTGTTAATGAAAACATGCTCTAAGAAGCAAGGGCCGTAATGCATGCAGCAAATGAAATGAACTTCCAGCTAAGTGAACTTGCAAAATGACTGTTCCACACAAAAGACTGGGCCAGAGCTACTGTGTTCAGTAGACATGATTATAGTTTTGAACATCGAGAGGAAGACTGCGTAACTGTCTAATCCTAGAAATGGAGTGTGAAGACAGTTCTCCCAATGTGTGGCAAGATGTATGTATCTGAACCTTATCTATTAGGTTGTCTTTGTATATGAAGGACAAAGTCAGTGCTTAGTTTGTAATTCAGCTGCTACATGTGTTGGTAAATTTTTTGCATCTACTCTGCTGAAGTCTACCAAGAGATACACAGAATAATCTAAAGAATGTAGTTAATTTGCTAACTTTTTTTGTTCAAATGAATAATGTATAAATGGATGCCATGACCTTCATCTTTCCTAATTGAGGACTGGATAGCAGGAATATAGAGGAGATAAGGGGAATGTAGTTTGTGATAGCAGCACAGAATTTCCTTTGTAGGTGAAAGATGATGTCTGAGTGGCAACTAATCTTGGGTAAAAATAATTTCCTTAATATTCAAAACATTTAAGTATGGAAGATAATATTTTAACACAGCTATATTTCATCCTATTTTTTTGCTCTTTCAATTTTAAAGTAGTTCTTGTTTTGAGAAAGATATTTAGTAGTCAAGTACACAAGCTGTCCGTAGAAGCCTTCAGTCTTCCCAGTTTGCCTTCTGCTGTAGTGTCAGGGTAAGATTACCTGTGCTACAAAACACCACAGTCTCTGAGAAATAATTCTCCTCAGAATAGTGTAGGAACATACTGTTTGCCTTGTTACTAGCAAGTCCATGATACCAGGGACCAGAGGAAGTTGATCCAATATGCTTTGTAGTCCTGGATGTTTTTTCATTTTCTATATTTGACTCTTAAACATCATCTTCAATTAAAACTGCCATTATCTGTAACTCACTGGCTGAACAGTACCATCCAGAATGACACCAGTGAGAGCTGTGATGAAGAAAATAAGCTAGTGAGAATAACATGTACCTGTAAGACAGAACTCTGGAAGTTATATATCAAAAAAAGTTCCTGATTTTCAGAAATCTCTTTTCCTACAATAAATTAATGCTGAATCATGTAAATTTATATGTAGCATTTGTTAGGTGAAGAAATCTCATCCTTGAAGGAAGTATATGCAGTGTTCTACTCAGAGTGAAGGTACCAGTTACGCATTTAGGTGGTCTAGGAGTCTAAAATTAGGAACGGATGAGACACTTCACTGTTTTTAAGCGGAGGTGATTCTGGGAATGTTTTTCCTTTTGAGATTGTCCTATTCTGCTGAGAACATGACAACAAAGAAGTCCCTTCTTGAGGATGTAGAAAGGTGAATAACAAAGGTAACTTGGGCATAGGAACTTGCTTTTCCTTTGAAGTGTAGCAAAGGACATGGTTAGTACATGTGAGGAGTATCAGGAATAAAACAAATATATAAACATGCAATTATTTTATTGATTGGTAAATCACAATGTGTAAACAAGCATAATCTTCCTCTGAATTCTGTAACTTTAAATGATTTGCCTCTAAGAATTAATGTGCTGTTAATCTCAATGCCTCTTTTGTTTTAGTTTCTCTGGAGCAAACCGAAAGAATTCAAATGAGTTCCAAACCTTCCCAATTAGTTTCAGTTAAGACTGAACCTTTAATATGGAAAATTGTAACGTGCACATGAATATATCACTGAACATAAAAGGCTTATCAAGCTGCTGTTGGTTCTGTTAATCCTATTTTGCTCACACTTTCATGTGTAAAATTTAGGGCCAACCTCGACTGAAGACAGCTTACTTATTTTTGAGGAGAGAGAAGACTTGTACTGGCTTTTAAAAGAAGGCATAGGTAAACTAGCCTATTGGAGGCTATTCAGAGGTTACTGAAAATCAGAAAGCCACTGATTTTCTTTTTGAGCTATTGTGTTGTCCTTTGGATCCTCAGTTACTTCACATGCATTTTACACGAGTTCTGCTTCAGATGTGAAATGTTTGAAACCACCTTCAGTAACATAAATGATAATGTCTGCAAAAGATTTAGAAGTGTGGTCACGAAGGCAGGAAGCAACCTTCTGATGGAAAGCAAATCATAGGGGCCACATAGATACAGTTAAAATAGGAATGTAAGCCACTGTTTAAGGTTGTTTTTGAGAAAATATATACCTAGAGCACTGAAAAAAATATGGCAAAGGAGGGACAAGCAATGATGATGTTTATGTGGAAGTTATTGCTTGAAAACTTTTAGCCAGATATTGATCATTTACTTTTTTTTCTCCTAGTAAAAGTCTCTCTAATATTTCCTAGTTGAACTATTATTTGATCTCTTTGCATATGTAGATATTTAATTTGAGTGTGGAGATGTGTATAAATTAAATACTGCTATTCCCAATCTATAAATGCCTGGAAATGAGACCATTTGGAATCAACTATGTTTTGCTTAATTTATGCAATTATAAAGGTTAACAACCATAGTATTTTATTGCTTTGATGCTAGTGGTCATTTTGAAAATCTCTAGTTTTGTCATTATTATTTTGTAGTGTGAAAACTTAAGAGAAAGTAAAGAGAAGATATTTAGTGTTGTAAGAAACCTCTGCTGATAAACCAATATACTTCTTATCTATTGATTTAAAAGATCAAATGAGTTACTCGGTTACATTTCTGTTTTGGTTAGGTGAGGTCAAATAACCTTCACCTCTGTACTCTCACCTTGCAGTTTTTGAGTGATTGTGATAAATTAGTTGTTGATAGAGATGAATCTTACTGAATGTGTAACTTGATTCTTTTAGAACATGTAGATAATTTTGTCATTATTGCTCACTATCAATGTAAGTGAAAAAGAGACACCTTTAGTGTGTAAATACTGCATGCAAATTAACCAGAAATGGAATTGCCGGTAGACTGTTTATAGCCCTGTACTCATCCACTCAATACAGTAACAAAGTTCACCATTTCTAGTGAATTTTCAGGGATTATTGAAAATGAGATGGACAATTATTATTATTAACATCTATTCAGACTTCTGTCCAGTAAATACTGCTGTACATGAGCAATATTTGAAGTATTTTAAGTCATGAACTCTGAAATACCCTCTGGCAAGACGATATCTATGCAGCAGTGCTGTGGGTTGTACCACTTCCGGTTTAGGCATCTACTTTCTAACCCAGACCATAGTGAGTTAGATGCTGAGCCTACTGATTTGAAAGGGACAAAATCAGGTGTCTCAAAATGGAATCAGTCCATCTTGGACAGCCAACTTATAAATATACCCAGGTCAGACCTCTCCACTTGGGTGGATATTATATATATATGCTTATCCCGTTGAAGTGTTTCGCTCTGTGTGACAGTCACAGGATGCAGTTTTCTCCTGTTAGTAAGCACTTCTATTGTTCCTTTCACCCAACATGAATAATTTTCATGTTAACAGGTAGTGGTGATAAAGGCAAATTCAACTTACAGGAATGAAATTTTATCTCTTTATCCTAGTGCTTAGTGATCTAATCAAAGTAACCTGGATTTAGTTATTTCCCCTCTATGAGTGCAGCAATATGTAGAATTTAAATTCCTTGTATTTCTGCTTTTTTTATTGCCCTAATCATATGGATGTATATACTAATAGTTCCCCTGTGAAAGCTGTACTGTTTTAAAGAGTTTAAGATTCAATAAACCTAGAGAAAATGAAAATGAGTAGCATAGTTTCAAATTAGTGTCTTGTGTTCTGGTTCCTGATTCAAGAACTCTAGTCCAGGATAGTAGCTGTCTTCCTACAGAGCTCTACATTCTATACCTCCTAGTAATCAACGACTCGCCAGTTTAAGATAGATGAATTCACTTTCAGAAGAGGAGTCTAGCAAGGTTACCAAGACTGTCTCCTAAATTCCCCCTCATTAAATAATATGATTAGATGAAATTGACAGTAAGGTAAGCCTGTGCTACATAAACAGCAAAGGTTTCACTGTCAAGGTGGATTAATGGGCTTCTCAGCAGGCTGCAGCTGAATGATTATGTCCAACTTCTTCTATAAATGAAGCCTGTAAGATAAAAGCTGCTTTTTCTTTCTGTGTGGGAACAGGAGCATTTGCTAACTGTTAAGACAGAGTCAAGCACTCTCTCTTGCAAAACTTAATTTTTGGGCCCTTCAACCCTGCTATGCAGAAGAGAATATTGCGCCATTAAGCTAATGAGCAGGGTGTTCTTTTCTGGAAGGTAGGATTCCCAAGTATACATACATTTCTCTGTAAACTGGTGGTGATGGTACTTTGTAGTCTTCAGGGCATAACAGTTATGGGAGTAGACGTGAACGTGTAATGGTACTTAAAAAGATATCCACAATTGCATCTGTGACTTGGTATTTCCAAATGATTTTCAAAGTCTGAAATATTTATGTTGTCGAAAAACTACATTCTACTCAGTTGTGAAATCCCAATTACATTCAATTCTAGCATCTCGTGTCTCTATATTTCTTGGCTAATTCTTAGCTTTACTTGACACTTCTGCTTCCTAATTTATTTCAAACACTGTTTCCATCATGAATTCTGAAATGTGCCAAATTGACTACTCTTCTTGGGCTCAAATCTATACACATTTTTTTCCAACTCCTTATGCATACCCTAACAACAGCATCAAGTATCACAGAATGTGATCTGCTGAGGTGTTTTTTTTAGCTTCCTTTATTAGAAAAGGAGCTTTTACATTTTTCTTCTGATACTCTCATCTCAATATTTTACTTGAATATCTACCCTTTAGTATGACATTACATAGGAATGTTATTTTCTTTGCAAGGCTAGGCTTCTCACTTTGAAACACATGTATGAATCCTGATATTTTTCTGCTGCCAAAATGGCTGGTGAGCAATCACTTGAATTCTCTATTTTGCCCACTACTATGCTATTTGGTATACAAACTACATAAAATTTCAGTTGTATCTTTATTCCTTGAACCCAAGTGATTTCTGGTAACCTCTTTGTGGCAGCTCTTACTGAACACAAACATCCTTCCAGATCTTGAACGTAATCTGTATTGTTCATCTTCAAGATAAAAGATGCCTAATCTTTTTCCTGTAAGGCAAAGGGATGTTCCCTGCAATTTGATATTACAACTGTCTACTATTGGATACATTACACATTATTGAACTTATGAAAACTCGATTGCTCTTGTTTTCCACATTATTCAAGCTGTGCACAAAATTAACACAAAAACCACAAAGTAATTGCTGTGCAATTACTGTGACTTTTCTGAGTATGTGTGACTGGAATATTAGTTGCTTCAAACTATCATTGCCCAAAACTGTGGAGTACTTGATCATGGTATTAAAACTTGTTTTGGTAATGATTGGTTTCTTTCGTCTGTGTAGTGCAATACAGAAATACCATTATCTCAAAATATTGTTTAGTTAACCTGAAAAACAAATAGATCACTTACTCAATATCTCATCAAAATTGTCTGATCCAGGAACTGGAGGACTTTCCAGGACATAGGTTTGGCAGTCAAGGTCTGACTTATGTTCTGACTCTTGTTCAAACTGTTCTGTGGTCCTAGGAAAATTTGGTATTTTGCTCATCTTTAAAGTGAGGATAAACATAACCCTTTTTTTTTTTGAAATAATACATAATCTACAGGTGGACAGTGAGTGTAAGAGCTGCATAACTGCTAGTTACTGTGTGTAACCTAAGAGAAGTAGTTGGATGCAAAAGAATGTGAGGCAGAGCATACAAGTCAACAGCACCATCTCCTCTGCCTAGTAGTCAGATACACAGTACAGCAGAAGTCCCACAACCTTTCTGCTTGTTTTCCTCTCAGAAGAGGAGTGAAAGTTCACGGCTAAAGCAAAAATACAGGCTGGAGGGCAGCATGTGCTTGGGAGCAAAAGAAATGTCCTGTGATCAGTGGTCCCCTAAAGGGCTCTGGACGCTGTGGCAAAGTGGAGGTCATGGAGCCCTAGGAAGATTTCACAACACAGAGTGGAAATTGCAGAAATAGTGTCTGTTGACTATAAATGACACTTTGCTACAGGTCTGACTATGAGGAAGCACTGTTTAAAGTAAGTCTAGTTCTAAATTGCTTTTTTCAATTGTATCTGCAGCATGCAGTTGAGCTCCTCCCTGCCGTTGTTTTTGGCCTCACAAGTAACTGTGGGTTCAGGCTGCCTTCTTTATGATAGCTAGTAGGCAGAGCACAGGGACCTCACCTAGCCACAGTGATGATAGTATCCTAAATTTATCCATCAAATTTCTTCCCGTGAATTTTTAGTGTTGATTCTGGATACAGAGAAAAACAGTAGGTAGAGTTCTGTTGTCAGTAGCTGTAGGTCATTTAAGAAGTACAAAGCACTAAAAAAGGTTGGGAGAATTCCAGCTGTATTCCAGCAGAATATAGAATTGACCTTGTCTTTACCTTAATGACATGTTAAAGAAAATGCAATCAGTGACTTCTCTAGATAGAGAATGTAGTAAATCACACTCAGTGATTTTTTTCATTCATTCACATGTGTATGGCAGTCATTTGGGAGAGAGTAAAATACATCATGGTCAGATGTGTCTTTGTGAAATCTATTTGTCTCCTTTTAAAAGTGGTGTTTTAATCAGCTTAGGAACTGAGGTAGAATTTAAAAATTTCTATGTAGCATATCAAACAAACTTTACTCTACACACTTGGTATTCCAGTGGGCCTCTACAGTTTTTTTCAAAGCAGCTGCTAAAAATGATGGAAATACCAAACTTCTTGTTAGTGGAATTTGTTTATTTTTTAGAAATGATTCATTCTTAAAAATAAGTAATTTGGTTCTGAGTCATGCTTATGATGGTACAAGGCTTGTGTCTTGAATGTTATCCTCGGGTATACTGGCTTTTATTGGCAGTTTAAAAATGTGATGACTGGTAATGTCATTACTTCAGTGCATGGCAGGGGGTAGAGACAAGAGTGGAGGGTGTTGCTGAATAGCAAATGTTCCACTGCACAGCAATGACAGGCAAGTCTATTCCTTTTGCGTGAGCAAGCTACGTAACACTTTAAACATTTTTGTGCTGCATGCCATGTTTCAGTTTTCATATATGCTCCAGTGATTTATAATTAGTTTTTTTAAATCCAACATTATGGCTTGTTTTCATGTAGCAAAATAGGCTAATGAAACATGTCATTTGTTTCAGAGTTAGAGCAAATGTGAGTGATAGATTTGGCTGCCTGCTTTCATTTGTTTTGAGATTGCAGCAGTGCGGGTTGCCTGGCTTATATATTTAAACCAAATCCCTAACAACAAATGCACTCATCCCGTTCCCTGCAAGACTACTGGCATTGTATTTTAAGCAGCTTAATTCAGTTAGAAAAAATGCCTATGAACTAGCTCTCTTAAAACTGTTTTTCTTGTTGTTCCTGTTTATCATTATCTTTAGCTATTCCTTGTGTCTTAGGCAATTCTCTCTCTTTACTGTGCTGACAATGCCACACAAGATTGTTTAACTCTTTGTGAATGCTCTCCAGTAATTTTTGTCTTGTTCTTCTGCAGTTTTTATTTATCAGCTGCAACAATATCTGATTACCCTTTACATTGAAGTCTGTAATACCAGATCTTTTTTGTGCTTGCAGCAGTTTAAGAAGTTATTCAGGATGTAGTTAGGACTCTGATTTCTCATTCCAGGTTATAACAGCCTGGGGCTAGCTCTAACAAGTGCCTGGGGAAGGCAAATCACATAGCTACCTTTTGCCATGAGTCCTGCCATAGCTTTTCTATAGTCATGTGTCCAAATTGTGCAAATGTGGAAGTATAAGAAGGTGAAGTCAGAGTTGTTCAGGTATTTCCAGAATGTGATTAAAGAAATATAATGCACACTCTACAGCTGGTACTTTGTACTGTGGTAATGAGTCTGAATGACTTAAAAAAAAAAAAAAACAACAAAAAACAGACAGAGCTGCCTGAATATTAATGCAGGATTGTTTATGCAGCCCATACTAACTTATTCATTGTTCCAGTCAGTTAATCAAATCTCTATGCTTTTCCATATATCAAAGGCTATATTGGCAGCTGAATATTTTATTGTGCAACCAATTTAGGACTGAATAGATGATTAATGAACTCAACACAGTTGCTTGGAAATGGTGGCATGAATTCATGTGTGCATTTAATGTGTGCTTAGATCACTTTTCAGCCTGCAGAATGTTCTGCACAAAGATCATATGTGATTTTTTTGTTAGATTATCAACCTCTTTTCACTAGACATCATATCTCTAAACATTTTTGATGAATGTCAAGTTTAGGATTCCATTATTCAAATGAATTTTTCAAAAATTACTCAAATTAGCTCTGTAGTAAAGGGAGGATGATTAAGAAAGAAAACAAACTTTTGTAAATTCTATGTCTAAAATCAGGAAACATTTCTCTATTACACTATTCTTATAGATAAAATTTGCTTATTTAGTGTTTTTGTGCATGAAAATCATGTGGTTTCTGTATGTAATCCTATACATAAATAAACTGACCTGATAATTACAATTCTTTTGCTAAAATTTTCACTATAGGCAAGTACAATGACAGGAACATGTGATTTAACATAGTAACTTCTAAAACAAAACTGTTCTCTAATTTAAGTTTGTTTCCTCCCCCGCCCCGCCCAATTTTGATCAATTTAGTTGTTTAAAAATATTGCCTTTTGAGTTGTAGAAGCTTTTAGACCTATTTCTTCTATATGTAAAAATGAAATAACTAAACTGAATACCTACATCCATGTAGACTCTCTCAGAATTCCAAGTATAATTTCCTAAAAAGAAACCCTTTGGAATGTGTTCTGAGTAAAAATGTCAAATCTAAAATGAGGAGATTGAACTGGAAAAAAGTTGCATGTGCAAATGAGCATTTATTGCATGGAACTGTAAGATGAGCATGTGAAGGAAAAAAACATTCAAATGGTATCAGGTAAATGAGCTATGTTGTGTGATTATTTGATGTTATATCTCTAGATACTAATTTATAAATTCAAGCCAGTCATGTGTACCTCTTTTTATAACTAATCGTTAGTAGTCAACGTAGTCAGCAGAATCTGAGCCCACTTAACCTGAAGTTGGCATTTTTATTTGGGTAGGCAAATCATACCCTGAAAGTACCCATTTCTGTCTGTGGCACATAAACCAAGTTATGACTAATGAGTACAGATGACTTGTGTGCTGTAGATGCCTGTGCCTCAGAGAGAAAAAAATTGGAGTTGTCCCCAGCCAGAACTTTGCAGTATACATGCTAAGTGTTGATTCAGCAGTTGGTCTACAAGACTTTTGTTTTAGATGTCTAGTACATGTCCTATCCAAGCAACCAGAGCATTTTCAGTATCTCACACCAAGCCCCTAGGACTTCCTGAATGTCCACAGTCTATTGCCATGAATGTCAGGTTGAAATTCAGGATGCAAAAGGCCTAACACACGGGCCCTTCAGATGTATTAGATGTAAATTCTAACTCTTATGAGGAGTGCAGGTTATGTGCAGGTTAGAAAGTATGAAAAGATTACTGTTTGTAATGCTAGCCCAGGAGTCATCATTTCTGTTAAAGGCTACAAGAAAGATTTGTTTTCCTATTTACAGATTTTACTTTCATTACTTTAAGTGCTCTTTGCAGTAAGGCAAATCCATGAGCACTGTTAAGCACACAGATAGTGCATACACAGAGGTTCTGTTTCAAATCCAGGTTATCCAAGTAGCCTACCCATATCTTTGCAATTATTACTTTCAAATAGTCTTTAGTAACCAAGTATTTTTGTTATAAACTGAAGCTACACCTGTTCCCTTTTCTATCTGCTTTCAATAGATTTGCATGACTGTAATGAAAATTAACTAGAAATCGAAAATAAACAGCAATGATAAGCTAATTCTAAGTAGTAATGGTTTTTAAAGTGGATGATTTTTCATTTTTGTGTTCTGATTTGTGCATATGAATGAGGAAATAATAGTTGCCAGTAAATTGAATGTTTTCCTGTCTGAAAAGGATCATGCCCTGGAAAAACTATTAAACACATGCTTTTACTTCAGACCATTTCTAAGTTTGGCCTCCCTGGAAAGGCTGTTGACAGCCTTAATGAAGCCAGGCACTCTTGGTTGATCTAGGGGAACTCTTGCCAGCTGTGCCTGATGTGCTAGAGAGGAGTGCTTCACCTTCTTTGTTTACTGTACCAGGTGCCTGTGTGGAACAACCTATGGTGTCTTTAGAATTCACATGATCTAATGTGGATATAGAAGAAATAAATTCATGTCTTGGTGGTATATAGAGGAAAAAGCATTCACATGTAATTTTCCAGGAGTTTAGAAGCACTTTTGAGTTCAGAATTCTTTCCTCTAGTGAAAAGCAAGCTATCCAGCACAAGTACATGTGATTATAATCCTTGTAGAGATAAAAGGTGTTAGTTATCATTGTCATTACCTCATAGTCCTCAGAGTCATCTCTTGGGTATAAAAAACATCTGCATCTTGAATATGGAAATTTAACTGCTTGAATTTATTTGAGCAATTTGTTACATGAAACCAGGACATTCTCAGAGAGAATAAAGAAAACATGTTACCTCCTCTTTTATATTTTAAAAAGGAGTACGATACCTAAAGCTTTTATTCTGAATGCTATTTATAGTTGTTTGGGCAGAGTATACATTCACTGCATTTAGTTTATTGCATTCTAGTATTCTACAAGTTCAAAGTTTCCTACACAGAGCATAGATGGTGAAGCAGTGTAGGTTTCAGTGAGGAGTCTGGTTTTATCTACCAGATTCCTACCTATCTGTTATACGTTGTAATAATCCTATGTAAAATCCAAGATCTTCAAGAACTGTAAGATGTAGCAGTATCCAAATCATGCCAGTCTAGTCCTTGTACCTTTCCTGATACATGCTTCACACTGACTCAGCTGCATTGAGTGCCACCAGCACTGAATGGTGTGGATGAATTAACACTGTTATATTCAGAAGTTACCTTTATGTACATAAAGTAAATCTTAAAAACTTGAGGGAGAATACTTATGTCACATGTTCCACCTAGACTTCATGTAACTTGACCCTAGATTTGTTAGATCTGTTGAAAAAGGTAGAATTGTACCTTGTATATATATATATGTAGACATACATAGGCATGTGCTCATATACACACATGTATGGTAAGTGTGGCAAGAAAAATACTGAAAATTAATTGAAAAACAAATGGTAACAAATGCAGATTGTTTTAAAAATTCTGGGAATGTAAGGGAAGCCTAGAGTATGTCTTTTTTTTTTTTGCTGCTTTTTTATTTTGTGTAGATTACTCCAAATAAATGTTGTCAAGGGTTGCTATTATTGGGAATTATCCTTCTCAACAATAGCTACAGCATGCAGTAGATTTGGTCCCTTACTATCTGCCTCAAGCCAAGAGTTTGGATGGAAATGACAATGAGCCTCTGCAATGAATGCAGGAAGTTTTGCTCAGATTTCTTGATCAGTTATTTCTTTTTCCTAATTAAAATAAAATTCTGAACTGGCTAGGCCACGTGTAAGGCTGGCTGAATAAATATACCTTACTCTTCCTGTGCATGTGCAAAAATGTGACATATAGTGCTGTACATTCAGTCACAAGTTTCACTTGCTGTAGAAGGTGCTTTGAAAGCTTATTGGAGTACTCAGGCTTTATTCAGTTGCCTTTAGGTCAGATGGAATAAAATTTAGAGGCATCTACTCTGCCTTCCTGAGAGTAACACCATTTGAGTACAAGAAGAAATATCTGTAGTGTGAAAATTCCGGTACCAGGCTAGGAGGTTCTAAGGAGCAAAGTCCCAGCTCTATATGGATACAAGAATGATATAGGACACTTTATAACAGGTATATAGGAAATATATACACATTCCTGTAAATATTCTTGTATTGTTCCTTTCCCCAAACAACAGAGAAATAAAAAGTTCTTTCTGCTTTTTCCTGTTAGCTGTTTTGTCACCAACATGGAAAGAATTAACAAAATGTTCTGCAGATTTCTTTTTTTAAAATGAGAAATCTGCTAATGATGCCAAGTCTGGAGAAATTTGTGTTATGATGTGTAGTTGAGATACATTGTCAAGGAAACAAACAATATTGAGTTACAATACGAAATGTCTATAAAAGATTGGGTAAATATCCAAAGATCTACCAGACTGATCTGTGATTGCAGAGTCTTTCATGACAGAATGAAACGCTGTGTGGATAACCCTAGTTTTTGATGTGGAAATTGTATTTGTAAATGCTTGAGTTTTCAAGGAACATGGAAAATGATAGGTGGCAAAGAGTATTCTGACATAATGCAGGAAGGAGTACAATCATTTTTTGAAAAGTGTTCCAGATATCTGCCTGGGTCTTTTTCTACACACATTAAAGATTTTTAGAAGTAATAATACTGTGTCAAGTACTTTGTTTCAGTCCAAACTGAAATGCAAACTGAAATGTGATGGTGATCACATGGAAATTTAGTGGGGGCCATGTGAATTAATTCAAAGGGAAAGAAACATGTGCTTTATCTTATTGATGGAGATCTTCCAGAAGATCATTAGCTTTGCAGAGAAGGTCACTGTGTAATTACACCAAATTTCATGTGATTATTTTGTTTATTAAGATTCAACAAAGCGAACAGTGTAACACTGATACAAAAGATACAAAATTAACTTGGAAGTTTTTCTCTGTTTTTCCTGAACTGTTTCTGCTTGCTAGTGCTAGCTTCCATGTTAGCTTATTTAGCAGTTCTGAAGGAATGTTTGCTTTTTTTTAATATTCATCATAAATACTGATAGGATAAAGAACTAAAAGAAGTCTTATTTCCTTTGCATTGAGAAGAATGGAACCCATATCTGTCACATGATAGCTGATGTGCTGTCACTTGTAAGTGACGTATATTCTATCATAATAAAGTATAAGGAAAAAAAACCTTAATTTCCTGAAGATTCATTTTTATTTTGATGAAAATATCACTTTTCTGCTTCGTTTATTTGCTTCTTAAGAGTATGTTATATATTACCTTAAAGAAGGGGGGGGGAGGGGTGAACTAGCATTTAGAAGAAGGAAGACGAAAACCTGCATTAGAAATGCATCATGTGACTGACACAAACTATTATTTTTTTTTTAAACCATCACTGAAAAATAACTAAATGGGTTTTTTTTGTGTGTGAATCTCAGGTGTAGTTCACAGAAGTGAAGAGCAGTTTTAACAGTGTGAATGCATACTGCTGGAAGGCAATATGTAAAAATAAGGAGGAAAAAATATTGTGCTGTAGAACAATGTCTGCAACAGACTTATAGTCTTTAACATAGTGATCAAGCATCTAATAAAAATGTTTTAGAAAGGATAAAAATGCATAATCAAAAATGAGATCTCTATAACTAAACAGGGTTTTTATACTGGGATTATGGTCCGAAGGGGGGGCCTGCAGGCCAAGTGTTCTGAGTCAGACAGCAAAGCCTTATATTTTTGTTGTGATTCTGAAGGCTTCAGGAAGATAATATGACAGTGCCTGAATACTTCACGTATCCCTGCATTTAATCCACTGTTTTAGAGCTATGCAGTCAGCAAGCCTTAAAGCTAATGTTGCTGGGAAGAGGTGATACAGTGTTAGCAGCTTCAGAGCGTTCCTCTGTCAATTGCCTAGACTGAACTGAAAGCCTCGAGATCTCAAGAGTTCTTGACTAAGGTTCTCATCTTTGCGATGGGGTTCATACGGGTATCAGTTAAGCAAACAGTCAGTGGGAGAAGCTTTAGACTTTTGGTCTTTTGTGGTATTATAGGTAGTTTATTTAATACGAAAAAGGAGAACTGCAGAAAGCAGAGTGCCAGGTAACTTTGCATCAGTGAGTTCATTTTCAACTTTTAATGGTTTGTCACTGGTTATTGCCTCTTCTTTCCTCTCCTCTCAGATCATAGCATATTTAGGAAAAATATATAACAAAGGAACCACTGGGAGGGGAACACAGTCCCTCTGTGAACTGTTGTATGGAGCAGTGACTGCACCAGTTTTCACTGCTTGGTCACAGGAACCAAAGTATGCTAGAATCTGGCTGTAGCATCAGACTAAACTAGATCTTATCTGCATGTGGCTTTGTTCATTGTGTAATAGCTTTGCTAACATGTTTTTATCATTGGTATTATCATTGGTAATTGCATCTTTTCAGTTTTTCTTTAATTTGTAAGGTGAGAGCTTTGTGAAGCTGAGATTCTTGCTTAAAGGTTCTGCCTTTCCTCATACTCAACCAGCTACAAAGCTGTTTTAAACTATATTACTAAAAAAAAAAAAAAGTACATTAGTTTGTTGACCTCTCATTAACAGTGCAGATTTTAACTCAGAACGATCAACTGTTTGGTCAGTATTGATGGAAGCCTTTCCCTAGGCAAATGTGGTAGTTGCACAGACAAGGGCAAAGGCATGTTTCTGATTCCTGTCTGTTCGACTGACAAGGTGCCATGCAGAAGCTGAGTCTATAGCAAAGTCTTCATGGCATAGACTGCCTCCTCTATGACAGTACAGCCACCTCGATGCCAAAAAACTTTTCACAGTGACATCCAGTTTTAGGTAAAAGTCAAAATCACGTATAAAAATTGAGAGAGAATATGAATGTAAACAAATGACAAGCTGCTTATACTTTTCAAATATATTTGATGATGACATAGCCTATGTGTATATTTGATTTTACATATAAGTTTACACTTAAGTTATATATAAATACATAACTGTTGTTTCCTGTTGTGGTGACTGCAATTACTCATCTTCAAGAAGACCTGATTTAAAACAGGAAAATCATCTCTAGATTTCCCAAATCATCTCTAGATTTCCCACTTGTATGGAAAAAGGGATATTTCAAAATATTGAAGAGTGACGCTTAAGGCAAGATTACTTAAAGAATAACTCTGAAGTGCGTGAATATGCTGACTCTTTCTGCCCCAGGAAATTCTTTGAGCAATACAAGTGACCAAGGAAGAGGTACTGGCTTCCAAGCACTTGTGAAATATCAATCTCTTAGCTAGTATTTCCAATTGAGTCACTTCTACTAAGAACTTGGAGGTAGTCGTGTAGTGAATTGAATTCAGGCAATTCCCACTGTAATGCATAACTCTCCTTTAAGCAGCTAACGTGACATCAACTGTTATATGCAAAATTATAGCCGCCGTGTTTTGTATCCTGCAAGAATTCCACTTATTTCTTACAGATGCTATTCTGTTTAATAACGTTTCCTTCAATAGGACTATTCCTTCTTTTGTTTTGTTGTGGTCTTTTAAACAAGGTACTAAGTTTTTATGCTAGGTGAAATAGTACTGAATAAAAATTATGGGAAAGTTTAAAATTTATTTCTGATATAACGTTTGATGTGGAAGTGACTGTTTGGAGCCCAGGCCTATTGCTGGTCCGTCCTGAATATCTCATTGATAATATTAAGAAAAAAATAAAGTATATTCTAGATTTTTCCAGTTTATTAAAGTATTAGGATTTTGTCTTTAAATGCATAACATTTTATTAATCTTAGAAGACCTATATTTTGTCATTAAGAATACAGTAATACAAAAATAGTAGAGATAAAATTGTATTTCAAAGTAAAAATATTACAAGTTTCACCAGAGGGCACTGTTAAACAAATCTCTCAAGTTCAAGCATATAGAGTATTTTAGAAAGGTTTTTATTTTATTTTTTTTTAATGCAAAGGTCTGCAACTATAGCAGGTGAGTGTCAGAAATATATACTATCTTCTTAGCCTCTGGTTGAAATTCATCATTGAGGCAGACCTGGATAATGACAGCTAAATAATGTTTTCTGAACTGTGTGAATGGGAGATGTATGTTATACTCTACAGGCTGTTTGAGTTACACAACTCAGTTTTAACACTCCCAGAAGATCTCCTAACTGAATTGATGGAATGAATTGCTTTGAGGTAGAAAAACCCTTAATATGGGAATAGTTTTACTTGTATGGAGAGATTTTCAGAGCCTGAAGGAAAGATGTACTTTGTTTGGTGCACATGACTCTGCAGGTCCTGAAATTGTGACAGGAAGTCCCTATGTACCAATATATTGTCCACTATTCCATATGAATGTTTTGAGTAGTAATTTCCTGTTCAGATGCACAGCTCATAAATATTTCATAAACTAATAATGATAGTTACAAACACTTCCACAAACTAGAAATGGAATACATGTTGGAAGTTCTGCTACACTTTGCTGTGGACACAGAAAACACTTTCACTTTGTAAAATGCTGTTTCTTCATCTCTCTTTACTGGGAGAGAACAAAGCAATCTAGGATTTGCATTCAGACACTGAAGATCTTCAGATTTGTAGTTATATGTCAGGAGCAGTCCAAGTCCTGAGTTACGTTTGATACTCCTACCACTGATTTTAAGTAACCAGTTGCTGTTACTGCACCTATGGCAATTTTTGGGATGTACTACTAGCTTTGTGATTGGCTCTCACAATACAATAGTCAACGTATTGGTTTTGTTTTTGTGCAATGATGTATTCCTGCAAAAATGGAAGCTTCAGATTATTCAGTATGAAGCAAAATTCTAAGTCCTATTGGTTTTTTCTTGCCATTTTTCTTCCTACTAGATTCTTTCACATCCCTACCCCCCATATATGCCCTTACTCAGTACCATCTGTCTTCAAATAACTTGTATGTGAATCTGGATTGGAGTTTCACTGTTAAAAAATCTCCAATCTGAAGGCAGCAGCTGGGATTAATGAGGATAGTATGTCTGCTGAAAAATGAGAATTTAGAAAAGTAGAGATGGTAAAATGTATTTCCACTTTATTTACCTAAGCTCCTGAATGAGCTACAGGTTTCATTATTCTGTCTGTATTGAGCCTTGAATTGCTGTTTTAGGCTACACTTGATAATGTGACTGCCTGTTCTTAGAGAACAAGGCAGTTGTGAGAGGGCATGGAATATTACAGCCTGTCATATCAGTGCAACTGTGTCACTGTATTTTGTTGGATTGTTCAAAAGGAAGGGTTTTTTTCTTTTAAGTAACTTGATTGTGTTAACTCTGAGATTTCTGTAATATTTCCACTGACTATGTATATACATATATATATTTAACCATGGAAAATCTACATTTCATATTAGAGTTATCAGAGCAAAACTTTATTGTTCCCAGGCACACATAACTGACTTGCTTCACACTCAGAGAAGTGTCAGCATATTTTGATAATTGTCATTAATCTGAAGCTTTTGACTGAAAGTCACCTCATATGTTATAATCTATCAGTTTCCAAGGTTACCTGTGTGACGTTCACCCTTATCAAGATTCTGATATAGAAAAATAAGTGGAAATTTAATATAGTCTCATGAGTTTAAGGCTAACTTAGCTCTTAATTGAAAAAGAACTAGAGTAAAAATTTATCTAAATGTAGATTATGATATAATTTTAGTGGAAAAAGATAACTACTAAACGATGACAATTTAGAGTGAAAATAAGTGCTTTATATAGCCATTTACAATTTTACGAAGGTAAGCTAATCAGAGTAAAAGTGCTTTGCATTCAGTTCAGAGAAGGATAAATTATCTCCCTCTCTCATTATCAGTTACACAGAGTGGTTGTGAAGCTGATCCATTGATTTTGGACCAGCTAAGCATAAGTCTAAAATGCACTATACTTATTTTGCCCTTAAAAGAATCACAAAATATTTGCTTTAAGTGATTTCAGGAACTGAAACATATCTCTTGAGTTACAACTCATACATATACTAATTGCTATATTAAATAATATTCCTAACATGGAAAAAATATTACTTTCCAAGTCTTTCTCTTGGATGCCATGTGAAGGAGAAAAAATGTTACTGGTAGTAAGTTGTATTACTAAGTCTTTAAAGAGTTGTCAAAGCTGGAGAAACAGTTAACTGTCTCTGACCTTGGCACATAGAAGGAATTAAAGTGCACATTTGTCACAATATGTAAAAAGTATGCATTGAAGTTTGAAAGCCGGTAGAAGAAAAGGTTTCTGCCAAAAAAACTATGATAGATACAGCCGTACATGGCAGAGATCCCAAGGTTAAGAAACCAGATGTGGGTTATATAATTTGTGAGAAGAAAGATGTTGAATGTGACTGCACAGTCTGTGCAAAGTAATGCTTGAACAAATCAACTGTTGTTTACATAGGAGACTAAAAAGCGATAGCATTAAGTATGTATGCTTTGTTGAAAAATATTTATTACTCTCTGAGGTGGACTGAAGTGAAAAAATTTGATACAAATCACTCTATGCTCCTGGGAATAATACCAAACAGATCTTCAAGACAGCAGGAGAGCACAGAGTTGATTTTTCGATAACTTGTAAAATGCTTGTCTCAACTGTAGGGAAGCGTGTTTTCAGTTAGCCAAGAACCAAGTGTTGCTTGAGTTGTGAGATAACCTATAACAGAAGAAAACTTCTGCCAAACAACATTCCCTTTAATCCTAAGCAAAAGCCAAAAAATAAACAAAGAAGTAGAAAAACAATTTAAGTATGAATCTGTATTTTGTGAAAAATTAAAATATAATGAGTAGTCAACCATTTGATTATATTCTTATGCTTCTTGCGTTATTATATATTACTTTTGTTATATGTGCTTCTCTCTTGCTGCATTATGTTTTAGGCATTTATAAACCACATGAAAGGAGGGCAATTATTTTACTAGTTGTCTTTATAAACCAACTTAGTAAAGAATTATTAGTCCAGTGCCAAGAAATAATTTTTGGTTCCCCAAAGCAATCTAGTTAAAGCCTAACTAGTAGGTTCTACAATGGCTGTCTACAAGGTATATAATCACTACATAGGTGAGGAATGCATGTATGTAGTAACATGAGGAGAAAACAAGATATCTGCATGATAATGGATTGAATTGTTTTTCATTAGTATTCTTTTCTCATCTACAGAATACAGAATTTTGAAGTTAAACTGACCAATGTTTAAAATAACAAAGAAAAGGATAAAAGGTCTTTAGGTGTATATACTTTCGAAAATACCTTGAAAATGCTGCTGGGAATCTGCTGCTCAGTGTGCAAAGGGAAGGCTTTGGAGACTAGTTCTAACACTTTCTAATTCCATCTTCTTCTGCTATATAGTTCTGAGTGTAGTTCTGAGTGTGAATGTTGAACCATTTATTAGGAGTTAGAAAAGAAACATTTTAGCTTTTAGTGTTACGGGACTTCAGTGAAGCTTAGCTTCAGAATTTGTGGGCTGGAGGGATCAGTGTACTAGGTGCTGATGCTTGTCTGAGTAAGATGGTAAACATACCATCAGTTTCCATCACATTAATGTCTTGTAGCTGCTATTCCTGACTTCATGTCCTCCATCATGTCCTCCAAATTTTCTAGTAGTTCCTTGTGATACCTCAAAATACCTCTTTTTTTTCCTTCATTAAATTCCATAGCTTTACCTATTTCCATTATTGTTACTTTTTGGTTGTTATTGGTTAGGTATACATATACATAGATAGATAGATATAGATATATCGATAATAGGTTGTTAGATAGAAAAAACAACATGCACAGGAGTTAGCAGGAACAATTTAGGCAAGCACAATGCTACCAGCAAGACTCCCTAGCAGTCAAGAGGGTAAAGCATTTTACTGCATGGGCAGCTGGTTGGAAGACAGGATTTGTGCACTGTATTCAGTATTGGTGAATACAATCCTGGAGAATTTCATACAGCTCTGGGCTTCACAATGCAAAAAGGACATAAAGATGCTTGAGGAGCACAAGAAAGCTTTTAAAAGTGCTGAAAGTCATCTTGTGAGGTGAGGGCAAGTTTGTTATGCTTGGAGAAAAGGTTCCCTCTGCTAAGCCTTGGGTAGGGGAAGCGGGGAAGGAGGTGCTTTTCAAGCCAAGGCAGTTTACCAGAAATGAACTAAATTTTATGTAGAAAGTATTTATATAGTGATACAGTGCAAAGTCCCAGATGCTATGCTGTTAATATTTCATAGAATAGTTATTAAGCTAATGGCTTTTGTTTGGTGGAGAAAAGTACTTGTCATATAAAACTTAAAATAAGACTATTTTACAAATTGTACATGAAAAATTGCCAGAAGGAGTTTTCTGTGTATTACCATTAAAAGATAAACATTTTTCATAGTCAATTAAAAATTCATAAGTACACAACCCATTATCATTTAGCATTATTTGGCACTGGGGGTTGGACTCAGTGATCTCTAGAGGTCCCTTCCAACCCCTGTAATTCTGTGATTGTCATACTGGCAGCCTACAGAATAACAATACTGTGCTGATCATACGGTCAGGCAATTTGTTAAAGTGATAGTGGTGTTCAATAATAGCCTTCTGATAAAATAATTTGTTAGAAATAAAACAGCTAAATTATTAGTTTAACCCAAGACTTCTTCCCCAGAGGTCCTGTATGTTCAATACTGACTCTCTGTTAACTATGAATTTGAATATTTATATCTCGTTATCAAGCAACCATAAGATTACCAGTATTTCTGAGAAACAATCTCTTCCTAAAAGGATCGTAAATGCATAAAGAATGAAATGACTAACTTTGCCTTTCTATGCATTCTGAGGTTAATCTGTGCAAAATTACCATCAAAGAGGTTCCTTAACTTCTCTCACATAACAACAAAAAAAGATGAGTTATACCAGTAAAGAAAAAAATGTCGGAAGTAAAATGATTCTGAAATCCAGTGACACAGGTACTGAGGTGGTAAGAAGCTCATTCCCTGTTGTCTGGGCAAATGTTTTCAACATTACATTCTTAACTAAAATTTCCTGCAGTGATCAGTTTGTACCATAAAGAATGCATGACTACATTTTCATTGGAACCAGATCAGGCATCCCCAGAAACGTACAACACTATCTACTTGCTTTGTCCCAGACAGGCTCAAGTGGGATAAAAGTGTCTAGATGCTCAGTCAAGTTTGGTATTTTTGACTACATTTTTGGACATAGATTTTAGATGTCAAAATCCTTTTTCAGATATGGCCCCTGAACTCGTCAGATGTGATTGAACTCATCCACAATTGGCAATCATACAGCTAAATAAATGGTGGTCCTAATTTAAAGTGACCAGGCTGAATTACTAGGAAGATTTCCTGCACATTTCTGTGAGTATAGGCTTCTGAAGTGGTCTGTGACTTGTGCCAAATGCTTTTGGTTGTTACGGATTGAAAGCTGCAAACAATTGTTTCTGCAGCTCTTCAGTAGGTTCTTAAATTGATCTTTCTATTGTAATTTGTTGAAGTTTATTGCATTCATCACAGGATAGAATTCATAAACAATTTGCCTAGTGTCTGTTGGTGGGCAATACTGCTATTGTAGAGTCTAATTACGAGGTGTGTTTGTTTGAGGAACGCTGCATTCATATACACAATATTAATTGCACAAAATTTTTAGCATTTTCAAATACACCTCTTGAAGTGTGGTGAAAAATGATACTCTTCTGATGTGACATCTGCATATTTATTTATTTCTCATAGTGTACAGTAGAACCTCGAAGGTGCTTATAGTTATTGATACTTTCTGAAAATCTAGACAAATATACTTCTAATGGCACCATTCTCTAAGAGAAGACAAAAAAAAATAGTACTGTTTTCTACAAGGAAACCTAGAGGTCAATAGCCCACCAGTTAAAACAGATAACAATTTACCCCAAACAACTCTTATTTCCTTCTAATCAAATGCTTACTGTGCATATAGTTTCTTTAGATGTCACCCAAGGATAGACCATATTGTAGATACTAGGTTTTCACTCTTTTTTTTTTTTTTTGAACATATGCTTCCATCCAGTGTTCAAGTTTGTTAATGCCCTTCATAGCCTTATTGCCCAAAGAAGTTAGACACAATGTATTAGAACTGTTCAGGAATATTTTAATTATTTTTGTTTTGTTTATTCTGCACGTAGGTATGGGCATCTGGTGAAGAAACCATGAGTCTAAAAGATGAATATCAAGATGCCATTTTCATTTTGGTGGTTAGAAAGTTCTTATTTTTGTCCCTCTTCCTATAGTCACTAAAGCTTAAAGACCTTATCAAGAATATGCAAATTGCCTAAATTGAGAAAATTAGGTACAAATTTCCCATCTATGATTTTCTATGTGATTAGAAAATGCCAGTATGTTGATGTAACAAACAACTGAATGATTATGGTTTTTCATGGTCAAAGAAGTGATGAATTTAGAAATTGTAATTGTAATGATTGAGAGAGCATTAATGGTAGCAGTGGTACAGCTACAATTCTGTGATTCTGTGAAAAGAATATAAATATATATAATGATACAGGAGTTTCTGATTAGGCTTTTGGGAGTAGTAACTAGCAAGGGGTGGAGGTTTTTTTTTGTTGTTGACAAAGGGTACAGTAGTAATTATAATCTGTGCTTCATGTAGCATAGCGAGAGTGAAAATAAATTAAGCTGTACTCCTACACTACAAATTGGCATATGCTAGAGTTACCAATAACATCAAAGTACTTTTAAACTTAATTTTGGGAAGCACGGGGTATTAAGCTGTGCATCACCTAACTGGTGTTTCTGAACTAACTTAGAGTCTTTCCCTCTGAAAGTGGCAAGCTGGGATTTAAATTGTTAGGTGTCATTTTTCTTTAAGAGTTTTTCATCCAAGAAAGTATCAGGATTCTAATCACCCTAATAGGCCTTAATGTCCTTGGGCAGCATCACCCAATTCCCCGACTCATTGGCAGAGGAGAACTACTTAGGTGTGCTGGTAGCCTGCTTTTCCTGCTGACTGCCCTTGCTGTATGCTACAATAAAAGGCATTTTCTGTAATTCCATGAGGGCTCATCATCTTTTAACTTTTTTTTTTTTGTTTCTTTATGATGTACTCACTATTGTAATGCAAATGCACTTATTACTCCAGTTTCTTTTGCTGACATTATAAGCATTTTTCTTTTGAATAGATGGAGGTTTCTTATTTATGGAGTCCTTCCTACAATTTATTCAGACTGGTTTTCAGTGAGTCTTAGAGAGCAAATTTGCTTTGATCTTAGTAAAAGAAGAGTGCATATATATTGAATTTGTTTATTGTGCTTATAATACCTAACAGTCTAGCAGATGAAATGTTAATGCTATCCATACATTTGTCTTTTCTTTGCCAGCTATGTAACAAGTTTTGCCTGAACGAGACTCTGAAGTTTTGCTGGCAAAGCCTAAGTTTTTTCACATTTTTCAATTTGTAGGCATATTAAAAGAGTTATGCTACTACGCATGGTAACAAAAATAAAGGGCTATAGATTATATTAAATTGTATTTTCTATTTCAGTTTAATCTTAGTTGAGTAATCTCTGTATGTCCATAGATTGAATTTTGTCGAACAAAGAGTTCAGAATCATTCTCTCTGGCACAAATTTCAATAGAGCTGGACAGTCACCAACACCAATGACAATACAGTGCTTTTCAAAATAAACTTTGGTCTTCCAGTAGATCTTTTCTGGTTTCTCTGTAATGTCAGGATATATTAGTCAGTACATGATAGCTTGAATTCCTTGCAGCTGCAAAAGGTGATCAAAAGTAAACTGGCCCAGGGACAGCTGTATACTGTGTGTATATTGTGCTCTGAGCTATAACAGCTAAGTTCTAGCTGTGCTGTAGTTGCTCACTAAAAGACAGTGCTGGTACCTCATGCAGAGCACAGCCATGCAAATGGCCTTTGGGAAATGAGGTGACTTGTTCCAGTTCAGTAATAGCTGTTGTAAAAATAAAACAAAGTTTCCATTTTCAGAGTTGTAAAGGAATTCAGAATGAATAATTCATCTCTCTCTCTATTCAGCTTTTGGTGGAATATAAACGTTGTCCAACCCAGAGCTATGTGCTTAACGATGCTGTGCTGAGTTTAAGTAAGATGAACCAGACAGGGTAGGGAGGGATGTAACTCCCTTTTCCCTGGTAGCTCAGGCATTCTGACTGTGGCTAGCTTTAAGCTTTTCTGTCGGATTTCTTCCCACTGTGAATTCTAGTGTCTATTCAGATGGGCTAGACATAATTTGGTGTCATTTTTTATCAAATACACTGTGTTCTAACATCTGTTCACGCACAGCTCTGACCAGATTGTCTGCTATCTTTAGGACTTCTCAAACTGCCCCAATACTAAAGTGAAAATGTAAACTTACCTACTGGAGTTGTTATGCCAATTCAAGCCTTTGTCTTTTAGTATTATTAGATGCTCTGATATTTCTCAAGTAACAGAAGTCAGAATTGTCTTTAGAAGGTCTGTGTGTTTAGGCAGATGTTATGGTCTGATGATGTGGATAAAACTACATTTTATGTCCAGAGGTAAAACTTTCACTTCTAATAATTTTATTTAAAGCTTTTGTTATTTATAAATCATTGAAGAACTGTTCTTTAGTAATTAGTCTTCTCGAATAATTCCTTATGATTCAAATTTGGCAGCCTAAATGTATATTTTCTTCTGCTGTAACTTCATGGTTTTGACCACGAAAGCTTGTTTTACACTGTTTGTTGTGTAAATTCTCATATGTTTGCTCTATTAGTGACATTATTATAGCATTATTCTTAGCAGTTATGATTTGGAAAATTGAGTGGAAAGGTATATTCATAAATATCCAGTGTTACTTACATGGTAATGTAGTATTCATATATCCAATGATATCTTTAGAACTCTGTTCTCTTATCCATGTATTATAGGCAGACATGGAAGGAGGCTGTTTTTAAAGGGGTTTTTTTTTTTTGTTGTTGTTTGGAGGTTATTTTGGCATGCTTTTTGGTATTGGTTTTGTTTATTTTTGAAAAGTTCTTTATCTATACTAATTGATTCCTTCTATCAAGAATTTCCATTATGCTTTTGCATCCAGTACTTTTAAATGGCTTGTTCTCACTAGCTGTTGCAAACCTCCATTAGCACTCAGGTGTTGCAAGGGAGCCTCTCTGCTGCTTAGCCACATCTATTGAACTCTTTAGAGAGACCTTACATTAACTGGCAGCCCTGCTTAAGCTGTTTGAACCATGTGGCCTCCTGACCATTCTGTGTTTCAGTAAATCACCAACCCAGATGTGTGACATTTCGCCTTAACTGTAGGATGAGCTGTCTATGGCTCAGTGAATCACGTTTTTTCTACAAGCTTGGTGAACTGGTATTTTCCATTCAAACTATATTTCCTTAGAAATATCTAAGCCAGATTTGCTGATGAATTGAGATATGAGGAAGCCTTGTAATCATGCCATTGAAGTTACCGTTTCAGCACTTCTAAAAGTACTGCCTTGACTGTTGACACCTTGAGAGCTGGCAGGCAAGGGATATACAGATGTAAGCACAGGGACACAGATAAGCAAGATCTAGGAGACCTGGCAAATATCTGCTAGAGGGCAATAATGCTGATAAAGTTTTACCAGAAACAATTGTCCTATCTTCTTACTTTAAGAAAAAAGATCCAATTTTTCAGACTCCTTTAATTTTGTACCATGAAAGCATTGTATATCTCAGCACTATGTACTCCCTGCAGAGTGCTTTTTGTGAACTGGAATCCTTTCCTCAGTATTTTCTCTCCTCAGGCATATATTTCTACCGGAGAAATCACATCTTGTTCCGTATCTTTCCTATAAATATTTAGAAAAGTTTTTCATTTTTAATGTATACCAAAACAAATAGAAGTTTTCTGCTGTTCTGGAAAATGAAACCACATTAACATTCTCTGGATAATATGTAACCAAATGAAGCAACAGCTGGATGAACTGGAAAGCTATGGCTTCCTGTTGAATGGAAAGAATTTTAATTAGAATTTGTAAAAAAAAATAAAAAAAAATATTGCAGTATTGGACAGGATCATAAGAATGAGTGAAAGCAAAATACAAGCAAAAGTGTGTATATTTTCAAATATTTTTGGAAGACAAGACACCAACTCTACAACTCTCCTTTAGGAAATTACTCTCCCCAGTCCAAGATGGCCCATATAGTTATGTTTCAGTGCTGGAAAAAGCCTGCCAAAGGTCAGTTCAGAGGGGGGAACAAAAAATAGGGAATGCAATTCTTCTTACTACTTAAGATTGCAGAAACAGAAAGGGATCCTTAGCAGCAGCCAGGAACAAAAAGACATAATATTGGAAGAAAACAATGTTCCATAATACTAAATGTTGGTTCAGTCATATTATACTGGGAAAGGAATTACAACAGTGATGAGCACTTTCCAAATGTAGATAATTGTCACTGTATGTTCTGTCCTTCAAAATGGCCTATAAAATTTATTATAACTGACATTTTGAGGAAGGTTAAAAATAAACAACTAAGTTTAAAGAAGAAAATAATGCATAAGTTTCAAGGCAATAAGATGTCTGAGGGAAAGACAGATTTTTCTTATAGATTTTTTATAATTTTTACAACACCTTCACACAGGGATTTGTTTGACTGAATGCATTTTGAATCTGTAATTTTACAAGTAAGTATAAATGCATATCCAAGTCTGTGATATACTCTGAGAATTGTCCAATTAACTAATGAACATATAAGTCTGAGTGAGGCATCATATTAATAACAGTTAAGGATATACTCAAACACAGGCTATTTATAACTGGTAATAGTTTGATTAGTATCTCAGCCATTTAACAGTTCTACTTTGTTAAAACTAATAAATCACTATTTTTCTCTTGTCTTTTCTTCGGTTCACAAAACAACTTTATAAGCATGGGAAATAGGGTAGGGTTGGATATAACCTGTTGTGAATATAAAGAGTACACAAACAAGCACAGAAGCAGCATTAACCTTGAATTTAATTAGCACCTTTCAAATTAAAATAAGTTCATTGGTATGCTCTTTTAAATCCATTAGCAGTGACATTTATTCATTCCTCATGCAGGACTCAATGAAAGCATCTGGATTCATCTTCAGTAAGAAGACCCCTCCCAAAGCAGAGTGTATAGTAGATAAAGATATATTATATATACTTAATAGACTGCTGATGGTGCCAATGGGAGGCAAGGCAAGAAAGACGCGTGAAAATGTGTTTATAGAATGCATAAATAGTTAAAATAAATAGATTTAAGAATCAGATGAATGCCTCAAAACACCAAACTTTGATATGCAGAACCATTAGAATTAGAAGAAACTTTTTAATGAGAAAATACAGCTTTAGCAGTAGTGAAAGAGTAGCTTTTCTTGGGAATTAGCTGTAGTCAAAAACCTTTTAACTTTATCTTTAATGATTTGTCAGATGTTAGAATTTTTTACTAATAAACATTTTATTACCTTGGAAATCTTGACAACTTTTAGAAGTATAAATCACATGCGGATTATTTTCTCTGGAAGATGGAAGATACTTTATGAAAATAATGAGATTTAAGTCTTTGACTAGGAAAATTGTTTACACTTCCATGTAGAGATGATAAATTTAATATAGCATGATATTTTCTAGGCAATGAAAACAAAGTGTTTGAATCAGCATCCTGAGTTATCTGGAGCAGCACTATTTAATTTACTTATTGACACAAATTGTGCTAGTTTCTTCCTTGGCCACTCTATCTGATTTATCAAAACATATATGCCTGTTTTCTTTATGACCACAATGGACTGTAAGTTCTCCCCAGGCACAGTCAAGAAAGTAAATTTCCTACAGTGGCCAGGTTATACATCTTGTTTATTATTTGTTGAAGTGAAGATGTAATCTTAGATTATACAAATGAGTATATCCATGTGAGACAAAGGAGTGGCTCGTAGTATAATACAGACACTGACTTGGCAAAGTAGTTGTGCTGCAATAAACTTCAACTGTGTTGCTAATTATGTGGATTCCACAGAGAGTTTCCGTATATTTGAATATAAAGGCCATGCAGGTCATTGCTATAAATCTAACTGGCTACATAAACTCCTAAAATAATATACTGTACATACAGATACCATTTTTCATAATTAGTAGGATGAAGATATTCAAGTTTTGTTGCTCATTTCTTACACAGTCTGCAACTGAAGGTAAATAATTCATATTCAGCACTGAAAAGAGTCTATAATTCTTCTTTTGGTTCTAGAAGACTGCAACACAATCTCATAAAACTAGTAAAATAATTTACATGCCTCAGTGGTGTCATTATGGGTTGTGATAGATTTATTAAGCAAACAAATAACAGAGTGAATCCATGAGAGATAGCCAATAATGGAAAACATTTAATTTCAGCACATTTATCCATTACTTATTTGGCACTGGTTTGTAGTTTTCTCAGTAAGTATTAATCACAGAATGGCAGGGGTTGGAAGGGACTTCTAGAGCACATTGAGTCCAACCCTCCTTCCAAAGCAGCTCCCTAGCCCAGGTTGCACAGGTAGGTGTCCAGGTGGGTCTTGAGCATCTCTAGAGAAGGAGGCTCCACCACCTCTCTGTGCAGCTGTGCCACTGCTCCGTCACCTGCACTATGAAGAAATTCTCATTTTGTGTGGAGCTTCCTATGCAACAGTTTGTGGCCATTTGCCCTTGTCCTATCTCTTCACACTGCAGAGAAGAGTCCAGCCTCATCCCTTTGCCTCCCACTCCTCAGATATTTATAGATGTGGATCAGATCCCCTCTGAGTCTTCTTTTTTCAAGGCTGAGCAGACCCAGGTCCCTCAGCCTTTCCTCATCAGCGGGGATGTTCCGTGTCCTGATATTTTAAATATTCATGAAATGAAGCTACTGAGATAGATTTATACTAACTTTTTTTTTTAAAGACAACTAATATTTCCTAAAGGTCGACTTTATGATACTTAGTCTGCTTTTTTTTTCAATTAACATTTGTGGCATCACAAATTGAATATGTTTCAGCCAAAATAATGATTTTTTTCCAATAAACTGTAACTTTTATTCTGTGACCTAGAACAAAAAACAAAGGGAATAAATTCTGACAATCAGTTCATCAAATCAGATATCACCACATTTTGTATTTTTTTTCTTCCTCCTTGATCTAAAAAACCTGTATTTGTTGACTTCAGGGGTCAGTGTTTGTTTTCTTTGTTTGTTTGCTTTTCAGAGAGAGAATATTGCATTTTGGGGGATCGATATCTTAAACAGTGGGGGATTTTCTGCTCTATATTGTGACTGATACAACTTTGTAAGACAATTCTCTTGAGGTTTCTCACTAAACTGGTAGTTTCTTGTCACTTTAACTTCAAGGTTTTGAAACAACAACTGTATCTACATTTTTAGGTAATCTAAAACAATAATTTGGAATCTTCAAGCTTTTGAAGAGCGGCTCTTGCTTTTTATTTTAATGTTGTAATACAGATCTAGGTGTATGTATGAATAAGGAATTTAAATCCTTATTTAAGTAAATTTAAGTAATTTACTCGCTAAAGCTGAATTGGAAAAGTTCCCAGCTATTTCAGTGGTGGTAAGAGTGAGGTTTGTTCTTCACTGACCCTGCCTTTTTCCACAACTTTAATTCCATTGTTTTTTTAATAATGACAGATATTTTTAAATAAACTGTAGTAGTTAAGCATAATTGAAGTAGAATTTTTGTTTTGTATTCATTACGTGCTTTTCAGTGACATTAAAATACATAATCTTCCAATCTTCAGAAATAAATTCCGTAATACATTGAAATTTGAGTAAGAAATTACTGGCCTGACCTTGTGTGTCATATATTCATGTTTTGTGCTTCAATAGCATGGAAAGATGCATGGAAACTTTTATATTAATGCACTTTGCTCTTTGACTGATTCACATTTTATTAAAGTCCTTGAATTTTATAATTCATCTCTAGAATCTATTTTCCTAAGTGTTTCATTCTTGTAATTTGTGTTCTATAATCTAATTTTTATTACTTATATGCATTCAAATTGGCCTACAAAGTTCCTGATCGCACACAACTCAGAATAACTGCTAAAATGGATAAAGAAATATTAATAATATTTGTATAAGTAAGGCTTGAGGAAAGTGAAACAGAACTTACATGAAGATAAGATAAATAATTTATGAGTGGTGGGATAAAGTGTATTTTAATTGTCAAGCTCCTAAAAACATGGGCCAAATCGAGATATGATTAGTATTGGGACCTGTCATCAGAACAGCTATTTCAGGCTGCTTTGTAGTGGATTTGGTGTTGGTACATCTGTGTTGGGATCAGTACTAATAGATGTTTTCTTTCCTGAAATTCCATTCCACAGTATGTTAAGAAACAGTAAATGTATTCTAAAATCTTCTAAAAATATTTAATTATAGAATTTCCAAATGCCAGCTTATGCTATTTACCCGTACAAGCTTTCCTGATAACTACATGTAGTTGTATCCAGCATGTATCCAGCTCAAGCATGAAGGAAATAAAATATGCAATAAAAATATTGTGCTTCAAAATTCATTCTTAATGAGACAGAGACAAAAGAAGGATCAAATCTTTGATATGCGAGGGCTGCTCTGAAAGTATTGCTTTTTTTATGTTGTCCTGCAACATCAGAGGCAGATGGTGGTAGTATGGCAGTAGAGGTTGAATCTTCCCACTGACATTTCATTCCATTTTTTTGCCGTATGACTGTTGGCAACAGAGGGACAGTCTGACAGAATAGTTATCTGTCACTGAAGCACATATGAAGGGAAGATGTGCCATTGAATCTTTCCATGTGGAAAAAATGGAACCCTTTGACGCTGACTGCTTGCTGAACATCTATTGAAACCAAGCAGTGGATGTTCATAGGTTCATAGGTTCATAAGGTTGGAAAGGACCTACAAGATCATCTAGTCCAACCATCCTCCTATCACTATCCCTACCCACTGAACTACTAAATCAAATCCCTTAGCACCTCATCTAAACGCTTCTTGAACAGCGCTAGGGATGGTGCCTCAACCACCTCCCTAGGCAGGCCATTCCAGTGCCTGACCACTCTTTCAGAAAAGAAATGCTTCCTCAGGTCTAATCTAAATCTTCCCCGGTTCAACTTGTGGCCATTCCCTCTCGTCCTGTCATTATTTATCAGGGAGAAGAGGCCCGCCCCCTCCTCACCACAACCCCCCTTTAGGAAGTGGTAGAGTGCAATAATGTGAGTGAGGTAGTGAGTGGTGCGTTTCAGCAGTCATGACGTTAACAGTGGGTCAACTCCAGTAGTGAAGATTTTCAGGAGCATAGCCCAGAAACTCTTGTTCATTACTGTCAAAAGTAGTGGTGGTGTTTATGCTGAAAAATAGTGTTTTGCAGCAGAGAATTTACTCTATCAAATTGTGTTATTTCACTCTTTGTGTCTTTTGTAGTTTCCTTGGAAATAAAGAGAAGATATTCCTTTTGAGCATCCCACGTAGCTTATCTTCAGTCAGATGATTTCCATGGTTTTTCACTGTACCAGCTGAAGTACTGGCCTGGTAAGTGAGTTTTGAAAATTCCAGCTGGCATATTAAAATTGTTTATTTTTTTCTTACTCATCCAATTATAGCTCTTCTGTATTTATATGATGATGAAATTCAGTGGCATCTTCTCACATTTCACCATTTCTAATTCACTTGTCAAATGAAATAAGTGCAAAACTCATCGTGGCAAAGGGGATCCTAATAATAAGTAAAATAATGTTTTTTCATGGTAGAGTTTACAGTGCATCAATACTGTTCCACTGAAACTGGGATACTACTCCAGTGTGCCCGAAGAACATATCTGGACAGCCTCATTAGAGGTCACACCACTTTTGTTATTTAGAATTATATTCTGTGATGTCCCAGTGGCCACAGAAAAAAACAATTAAACTACAGTATCACAGAATAAAAATCAATTTTTACTCAAAAATTATAGCAAAAAAATCAGTACCTGGCCCCCTGTGTAAATCTATTTATTGTATGTTAT
This sequence comes from Cyrtonyx montezumae, assembly GCF_038088225.1. Lineage (NCBI taxonomy): Eukaryota > Metazoa > Chordata > Aves > Galliformes > Odontophoridae > Cyrtonyx > Cyrtonyx montezumae. The sequence goes on along the minus strand of NW_027071936.1, from coordinate 23,524,024 downwards.
TAACTGTAGTTTTAGAAGCCTGTGGGAGGTCTCCCATTAACTTGAGTGATGCCAAAATTTCATCCCAGCATCAATTACTTATCAGAATGCCTGAAAATGTCTTTGTGGAAGAGTAAAACGGTTTGGATTTCTGTGCTTATGATGTTTGTTCAAGAATGACTGACTATGCTAACTAAATACTACTTATGTATGATGAGTTCATGTTAGTTATACTCTCAGGCTAATGGAAGTCAAGTTGAGAATACATACAGTAATTACACATATAGTGTAAATAGGATTGAGGGTGATTGCCATCTATTTGAACATTATTCAGTAGCCCTGAAATACCAGTTCCCAAGCCAAATTATACTTTATTAAATACTGTCCCTTTCCGTAATACAGTTTGTTTTCTTATCATGTTGCCACCTTTTTCTTCTGAGTAAAATTCTGGCGAAGTCAAAAGCAAACTTAAAGTTTATTTCCAATTCTTATCTCATACTACTTAAAATTCTTAAAGAAGTTTTGTGCATAGCCCTGGTTTTGTTCATTTTTATATGCTTTGTCAGTGCCTCAGGAGTTCAGAATCTGTATATAGCAGAACAATCCACAAGGAGGAGAGTTTGCTGATTAGTGATTTTCATTCAATATTGTTTTATGATGGTAAGAAATATTGTGTCAGTATCTATATATTTCTGGAATAACAGTTTTCAACATTCAGCTGCTTAAGCAAGTTAACTAAAGAATTCATGTTTATCTTGCAGTGTAATTGCAGCTCATTGCCATGAATCATCTACAAAATTGTTTGGGAACTTGTTCGTGTTTGTCCCTAAAGAAAAAGTTATTTTGGCAAAAATAAAACCTTTTGGAAGAACATTTTCACTGGAAAAATGTTTCTTAGATCCAGACAACAATTTTTATCCAAATCTGCAGAAAAGTAGACATACTTCCTAATTCTCTATGAGTCTCTAATAAAGCTGTTAAAATACTAGGCTCTTGTATGGCAAAGGCTACAAAAGCTGGACTTGCTGCTGTTCAGGTGTGTTTTCTTTCTGTTGTCATTCTTTGTTACATTCTATAACTAAATATTTATTGGCCCAAAGCATGACAGAAACATATGACTATAGTGTTCACCAACCAGATTACTTATTTAAAACCTTCCTGGGTTGCACTGTTTGTGGAATATGCTAAAGATGATTCTTAGACATTAATAATATTTAATTTTGATTCTAATTATGCATTTAAATAATTTAACAGATTTCCAAGTACTTTTTGAACATGGAGGGATATTTTTACTAACTACAAATTAGAAACTTAATGAACTTCTAAGTATACCTATTTGTTATTCATTACTCTTCGTAGATGTGGCAGGAAAATCAAGCTGTTTTTCTGCTTTCTGACTTAGATACTTAAAGAGACTCTGTCACTATAGATTCCACTGAATTTTCACTGTGTGTTTATTCGACACCATAAACATTTGAGCATATCAGGCACATCGAAAATATTTACCAGTAATAATCTATGTAATTAGGCAATAAAATAGTTTCCACCTCTTCTTCCTTAAGTATGTGGATGAGTATTGTTTCTATTACTCTAGTCATTAGAAATTCATGATTTCTTAACCAAGCATAGATCTAGCAAAATATGTTTGGCTATTGTTACTATGCAGATGTCAAAAAGCTACTAAATATTGACAGTTTTAGACTCTAGAGTCATAGTGTTTGCCCCAGCTACGTAGAGTTTATTTTATTCTACTAGAACTTTTCTGCGTGTCACTTACCCAAGTACCAGTGTCTGCTACATTCCAAGCTATGACTGCACCGTATAGATCTCCAGGAAGAAATATTTACAGTGATGTAAATGATATATGACTTGATTACGTAAGATTGTAACTTTTCTTTAAGCAGCTACATGTCAACAAAATCATTGAATTATTGAGTTAACTACAGCTTGCTGGTAAACAAGTTTTCTGTTATTTACATTATTGAAATAAAAAATTCAGCTTTCTGGAGGTAGTAACTAACAAATATTTTTCATATCATGGCTATTTTTCTACTTTCTATTTGTTGGAAAAATATTTGCCTTTTTTTCCCTCTAAATGTGGGCTCTCTAGCAAGCTAATTTCCTTTTTGATTCAGTATGGCTTTCTCTAATAAAGTAATTTTTCTCTAAAATAATTGTCTTGGTACAGACAAAGGAGAATGGAAAAAAGAAATTACGTTAAATCTTTTATCACTGAGTACAATAGTATACTGTACGTAAAAATATTTTGTAATTTGGTTTGCATGTATTTGTTTTTAATAAAGTAAAGGATCTGTTTTTCAACAATTCTAGGTTACCATGGAGAAAAGAAACTTTAGGAATTAGTTTCAGTATTGTTTTCCATCAAAACACAACGATGATAAAAAATATTTTTCTTAAATATTCCAGATTAAATACTTGTTTTTCCAGTTTACTGCTATCCCTTTTCTATAAAGATCATAATTTCAAAACATAAAAAATGTCTGTCCTCAGTTAAAATTTCTGCTTATACAGGGGCATGCCCAGCCCTTTTGTATCACACTCTTCGGCCTGGTAACTACATCAAATACCAAAGGGTTACAAGAATCATTTTTCCTCCAAATGCCACTATAATGACATGTATGCCTGGGAACTACAATGGATTGCCATAAGTTATGGATATTTCAGCTCCAGTGTCTACCAGGGCCATGACTAATAGTGTATTTTTCTGGGATGAGTATATTTTAAGTTCCATATATCGTCTCCAGTCCCTCATGGAGGTCCTGACTCTCAGAGAACTTTGAACCTTACTTCATGCTGTTAGTGTAGCTAGGCCTAGAACTTGTAACACAGAAGACCTGGCAGCAACCAACTGGGCTGCCTGAGGTATTTGCCTTGCATGACGGGTTCTAGAGCATCCTCCAAATTCTGGTTGGGTGGGAAGTCTTTCCATTCTTCTTAAGCCCTTCTTTCTTGTTGGGAAGAGCTCAAAATGTTGATGGTTAATAAGTTTTTGCCATAAATTGTTTTTTTTAATCAATTTTGTTATATTGGACCTCTGCTTTTATTAGGTCATAGCACATTTGCCAGTGAGATACTCTCACTGGCCCTGACTGCGGATTGGTTTGTGAGGGTGAATTTCTCTAGATTCTACAAAGCATAGATTTTGGCTAGATCTTCAGCATTCTGTTTCTACTAAGTCAGCTACTATTTGTACTGACTGTTGGATTATTGCATCAGCAATCATCAAAGGAATTAGAATGGCTACTAGAGGAAAACTGCTTTTAACGAGTTCTTCATGATACCAGGGGTGGGAAGGGTGTTAGGGTGACTCTAGTCACATGGAAAGCAGTTAAATTGTTTGCACCTGTGCTCCCTGGGTCGGCAGTACTCCCTTACAATATGCTTGATCATGAGTTCAGGCTGTGACCTAGGAGTTCCCCTGCATGGTTTAACAGAGGTTCCCTTCATTTTCCCTAGGTTTGTCTAGAAGGTCTATCTGTGGAGCACCTCCTATTTCTCGATTGTTCTCTAGCATTTCAAACTTTTTAGTCATTTCCTTGGTGGATGGTTGTTCAGGAAGTTTCTATTGTCTTTTAAAATATGCTCTAACAATCAGTTAGCATAGTACAAGCACCTATGTTCTACCATAATTTTCAGTTCACTAAATTATCTTGTTACAAACTTAATGCACTACATAGAAATGTTCACTTTGGTCTTGAACCTGCTTGCTTATTGTTTTTGCTTTTGGCTGATAACTGCAATTTTTTTCATAAGATATAGAAAGTCTTAAAGGACAAAAGTCAGTCAGAACTTCTAGTGGCTAGATCTTTGTAAGCACAATTCAGTCTGTGAATTCAATGAATTCCAGGTACGATATCATATAAATAATAATCAGATAGAGTATCTCTTCTGGCATTCTTGTCAAGGTAACTGCTTAATTTCTTCCTTGGTGTATCCCTAATTCCAACAACCAAATCATAATCTAGAAATAATTATAGTTAATATGAGGCACTGTTAAAGAATGGATCACTGATATTTGCCAATGGGAAGTTGAAAAAGCAATATATGTGAACAGATCCATATAAAAAACACAAAAAAATAATTGTTGTCATGGCAACCTTTTCTCCATTGTGACAGGAAGGAAATATGAGGATGAGAAACATATGCAGTAAGAAATGGAAAACTTTAAGTAGGCACAAGAGAAATTTAAGAATAGCATGACCAGTGTATTCTGCTCAGCTAATCAAGCGAATTGCCAGATAAGTCTTTCTTTCTCCTTTGGTCCTTTAATGAAATCTCAAGTGGTTTTGAGAGAAAATTGTTTTGTAAAATTGTTTCCTATCCAACTTGAAACAAAGCCAAGGGTGAGTAAAAGGTTCAGACATGAACAAATGAAAGAAGGTTCCATTTTAAAATTTTCAGTCAATATCTGTCTTGCCAACCCCTTCCCTTCAGTCTTGAAAAGCAATACTTTTTATTTTTTTATGTTCCTACTAAATCATAGTGTTAGCACACATCTGTATAGAAGTGAGACACATTGAGACATTTCAATCTTCCTGATACAGTTTCTGATTATATATGTGTACAAAAATTATGAAATTTATGCTTTTATGCCTTTCCAGTATCACTGTTTCACTTCAATTTTCACTTAAACCTTAGAAACTTGAAATCAGTTACATTGTTCCAGTGCACTTGCTAATCAGACCACACATGCCAAATTTATTCTATAAATAAGTACATTTGAAGCACAGTTAGGGATAAACAGCTTGGTAGCTATAATGAGTAGGCACAAATTCATCCTGTTATTTTTCAATTAATTTTCTAAAGGTTACTGAAGTACATATATGTACATATATATTATATAAAACATTTCCTGACTTGTTTGGTGAGGGATGCCTAGAAGAAGGTGCAGTGCTATTATTGTTAAAATGATAAAAAAATTGTAGACTGTTGACCTTCTCTACTTGAGTTTTTCTTACTGTCAAAAAGCTCAAGAGAAATGCCAGAAACCAAGAATTCATAATCCTGTGCTCAGTTATTGCAAAGTGTAATGGCAGTGTTGGAACATGAATAAGACAGAAATAGAAGTTATATAAACAACACAGCTGACCTCTTTTTTTTATCAGTTTACTAGAACAAATACTGTGCCTGAGAAGAGAACAGATAAAGTCAAAATGTGACCAAAATAAAACTGCCATGAATCAATGGTTCAGTTAGAAGATACCTGGAGACAGATGTATAGCTGGGTTTTCACTCAGCTGGGTTTCTCAAAAGTACTTTAGAGATAATGTACACCACTTTAGGCAATTAGCCACCCATTTAGGCAACACTGATATCTTTAGCTGCCACCTCTTTCCAGAGGCAGGTACGTTCTCTATTTTAGTTTCTGCATGTGAATTTGTGTTCATTGGCATAAGTTTAGATTCCAGACTACTATTAGCTGACATATTACCTGAAGCTCAGTCCCAAAGGAAGTCTCCCAGCCCAAGCACCTTCTTCCTCAGTTGAATCAATTTCATAAGTATGCTGAGACCACAAGTATGAAGATAGATTAAAATATAAACCAGCAACTGTAGCAATTTTTATTTTAACCACACTGTAAGACTAGTGCATTAGTAAGTCTGTCAGAAAAGATTACAGTAGGATAAGTGACTTCAGCTGATATTCCTGTGTCAAGACATGTAAGATATGGGAATCACATCCTGAGCATTTAAAATTCACCTTCAAGCCACTGGGCTATTTGTTCCACATCAGCAGTATGTTTCTGCTTATTCCTTCTGTCTTGGATCCTCCCTGTGCCGTTGCAAATACAAACAAGGAAAGAAACCTGGAATTTTTCATCTTGCTCTCAGAAAAAGGTGTACAGGTTTGGGATTGCATCCCACCTCTAGACCAGTTTAAGAGATTACCTATTCAGATAATTTTGGTGATCCTTCTTAATGCATTTACTCATGTGAAATGCTACAGTTATTGATTTCACTAGGTTACAATATTTGCATCAGTGGGTGACTATACAATATGTTCTTAAAGATTCAGCATGGAAATATTTTGGTTGGTTGGTCGTTTTGAAAATCGGATATCTTCCATCAAATGTGGGGGTAGGAGTGGGAGATGATGAATGTAATCAAGTATGCAAGAACAAATTAGATTCAAAGTTATTAGCTCCTTGTGCACAGACAGGAATAAAAATTATAATTAGCTGCAGTGTGTTTTGATGGATAGAAAAGATAGAATTTATATGCCTCCTGATAGAAAAGATTGATCAGATAACAACCGTGTTTTCATAAACAGTTTATTGCTTTTAAATTATATTGGCTAAAATAGAATGGAAGTTGAGTGTTTTTCATTCTTGCCTTACCCTTGCCAATAAGGATAATCACAATTTAGCCAGAGTCTCAGTATCAAAATAATCTATATTTTATAGACTCCAGTTTTTCAAAGTAAATAATGTCAACTTGAATAGATTACATGTTGATTTTTCCTTTAATTATCTCAGTGCTTTGTACTTGTTTTATATTTCATTCCTTCCCACCCAATCTACATTTCAACTTCACTCTGTTTTTGGGGTGGAACCTTTTTAAAAATAAATAAATAAATAAAAATCTTATTACTTCTCTGTCCAGTGTCTTCTATACTGGAGCCATCCATAAATAAATATTTTGGTCTTAGAGTTGTAATAAATAACCATACAATCCATCCATAGTGCTGCCAGGCTTAGTCTCCAGTATAATAATATTGTTGTAAATGCTGAGAAATGATTTAATTAAACCATTCTGTAACTGTTCTAAACAAGATTTCCAGATGTTGTCATGAACTGTAAAGAAAATACACCGATACTGGTGGGTAGTACCTAACACCAGCATTTTCCTGGTACATAGCATAGTTAGAATCCATTGGAAGTCCAGCTATGTGGTTCACTTCATATATGACTTTCTATCTAAATATTTTCCTGTTTAATCCACCTTCCTTCCTCCAGGAGGGAAAAAGCAAAATAAAATACATCCAGAATAGCTTCTTAAAACAGTTTACTGAGATTTGTTTGTAGTTCCTAGTTTTGGAGTTAACCAGTCATCACTGGAGATACAGTAATGCAAAAGGCTTTTCTGTTCAGAGAACTAGAAACGCTTTTGAACTCTGTGGGGGAAGATCCTGCAACAGTGACTAAACTGCTGAAAAGGTCTGGCTTTGCTTTTAGTACCCAGACAGATAGCAAAGAAGTAATAAAAAAAATATAATTCTGAGTAAAAAAAATTATGAGCTTCATATTTCTACCTCTAATGTTTATGATATTTCTGCTATGGTTCCATACTAATTACATGTGGAATACCTCCCAGCACTGACTGAGGTTTAGTATGTCTGCATTTCCCAGCTGATAACTGAATTCCATACTGGTGTACTGGTAAGAGTCAGATATGGATGTGACAGGAAATTATTTAGTTGTCTTTGAAAATATCTTATTTTAGAAACAACCAATGCTTTGGAAGGAGCATGGAAGCAGCCTAGACTGTAGGGAAGGATTTGTCTTGTTTAAAATCACTAAATATTTAGATACTTAGACATGCTAAGTAGAGGAATGTTTAAGGAAGCACTAACAAGTTTAAAATTATTTTCTCCTGCATGTGTTCCAAGAAATGGGAAAGAGATGCCATCCTTCAGAGGAAAAATGCAAAAGCATTTATTTGTGTTGTCTGAAGAAGTAGGAATACTGTAAAGTGCCACATGTTGTTGCATTTAACCATGTCTTTAAATAATAAATTTTCCTTCTTTTCCTGTTTTTTTCCTTTTTTTTTTTTTTGCTTTGCTTTTTCTTTGTCCTGTACATTAACACTGAGATGATTTCAGCATAATTTGTAATTTTTTAATGTGTTGGATACAGGTATTATTCCAACACATTTCAAATGTTACATTGTTACAGTGAACATGAACATAGTGTTTTAATACTGTGTCATGTATTACAGTGATTCAGTGATACTTACTAGAGATGATGATAATCTCATATTCTGACCATTTCTTTTTATTGCTCACACACAAATAATGAGGAGAGGTTTTGCCTGATCTGATTAGTGTTATTCCAGACTCAGGTACCTCTGGTAAAGGAATTATTTTCCATTTTTAGTTCAACTCTATTTTATCTAAATTGATTATTTTCTATTTCCATACTAATAATGGAAAACATGACCCCCCAGTATTGCTGTTATCTGATATTCCTTTGTTTAATTTTACCTTCTGCACAAGAAAGAAGTAGTGTTACTTTAAGTTAAAAAAATGTCTAAGAATAAATATGTAAATGTTTAATTCTCTATGAAGGCAATTTTGGAGCAAATACTTTTAGATTAACAGCTGTTTACTGTGGTTGTTATCCACAAAATCTCTCAATTAGTATTTGCAGAAGCAGATTGGCTATTGGCTACTGTAGAATCCTGCCAGAGACTACATACTGCAGAAATTTGTTTGAAATTGAAAGCAGGAAATTAGATAAAAAAGTCTTTGAAACATGCCAAGTACTTACACACGTTTTGTTTGTTAAATTTAAACTACAAGCCCTAAGGAAAGCTAAGAAAATAAAAACGATAAAAACAAACCTGAGTTTAAAAAGATACGAATTCCAAATCTAATCGTAATTTGACCATTTTCTCCACTGGAAATATCAATTGTTCTATGAGAAATGTTTGTGGATCAAATGTTTCATTTAGATTTTTCTTTGTCTTTTCTATTAAATAAAGTAACAAATATCCTGCTAGAAAACAGCAACAAAAAATTAAACATCTGATGCAATGTAAAATTAAAATATCTTCTGAAGTGTTAATACTTTTTTCTAATCCAACTCCTCCATCACAAAATGAAATGTATGAAATACAAAAATAATTATTTTATGTTAAAAGAAATTACCCAGCGTTTAAATGAAACGTTGAAGAATAACATTTTAAATTCTGGAAACTAAATCTGTTCTCCTAAAGGCATAGGCTTTGTGATGTTGTTAAAACTTGACATCATAATTACAGTAAAGTAGAATATGAGCAAAGTGACAGAAATTCCGTATTTAAGATATTCAAGCCAGGTCAGTAGAAGTCTTGGTTAATCTCTTAAGTTTTTAATTGAGCTTTGGTACACCCTGCTAAGAAGTGGTTGTTTTTATTTTTATTTTTATTTTTTTTGCTCTATGAAAAGTGAGGGCTTTTATCTAGGAGCTAGCTGTTTTTGTAAATATGATGCTCTTATGAAATATGTAGTCTATTAATACTGTATTTCACACTTTGATTAGGCTTTTTGTCTAGTTAATTGGGCATACCTGTGCCTCATTTCTTTCTTCTACCCCCATCATCTCACTGGACCTGTAAAGCATTTCAATATTCCATAAGCCTGACAGCATCTAACAGTTGACATTAAGATAATCTCTCTGTACTGAGTCTTGCAATTATTTGTCCAGACATCACATCTAGATATATTCTCTTGCTATAGAATGGCTTTGCTTCACTTTAGAAGCCTGCTATCCAAAAGCTCCACTTCTATATACTTCCCTAAAAACTAGAGAACTTGCAGCAACGTGCGCCCAAGAAAACCTCCATACTTACAGACAATGCCTGTAAATATAAGGTAAATAAAGGTAGATGAAATAAAAGTAGTAGAAATAAAGGTAGAGGAAATAAAGGAAGCAGAAAACAAAATGTGTGTGTATATATACACATAATCATATATATATATGTGTGTGTGCATATATATAAGAAATGCAAGTTAAAGGATTTACTTTCTGAAGGTTTATGTTTCTGTTTCCTTATCTTTACCACTTTTCTGCAAGTACAACACTAAGATGCTTTAAGTAGGTGAATATTAGCAGTATATTGGCCATTAAATTCTATTTCATGCACACTTGTGCTACATAGTTTCAACCCCAAGTATATATAGATTACTGTAATAACATGCATAGGTATATGCTTCTAAGAAAAAAAAGCAAATGTCAGCTTCCCACTGAATGCTTGACATGAGCTGCCAGTAGCAATATCACTAGGGCCTCCAGTCAGCTATCAAATCTTCTCAGAAACATCTCCAATATACTCTAATCTGTAGAATTTTTAATGATAGATTCCAAATCTAGAATTAGACTCCTATTCTTCATCTGGTAGCAACATAAGTTTAAAAAAAAATGACTTGACTGGGCTGCTGGGTGAAGAAAATCTTAGGCTTTGGTTTAGAGAGGTATATATTTATTCACATCCATTATTTCACTTTGAAGACAGTCAAGTTTCTTTGCGCAACTCTTAAATATTAAAAAAAAAGTTACTTTTATTTTGTACAGAAGCATTTAATAAGAAATTTCTGATAAATTGATTAAAACGATTGTGTCTAGCATAGTATGAAGTAGTAACTGTTACTGCTTGCTCATTAAAATAAAAGAAAGATCGTCTTAGGAACAATGATGACGCTGTTACAAATTAACTGCATTATTCTAAAATTCTCATAAGATGTAAAATCTTACCTGGAGGTTACTACACACCTATTTTTGTCCTTATTAAAAAAAAAAAATTGTACTTAAAAGTATTATTTTGCTGTTAATTTTCATGGATGAATTAAGTACAGAAATAAACTTACATATTTTATCATATTAAAGAATGCTGGTCTGCTGACTATGTGCATCACTGTCATTCTGGAATGCCTAACTCATAGTAAGTTACTCCTTGTAACTAAATTTTTTGCTAGATAAGTCTTCAAAATGTAGGGAAATTGGTATTTTGTCTTATACTATCAACTCTGACCTAGTGATGCGAGACAGTTATAAGCAGTATAAAAATTTATTATAGTAGCACTGAGATTTTTTTCTTTCTGTTTTAACATATTTTCTGACACATTATTTACATAAATAATGTAGTATTAGCAGAATGTTCAAAATTTATCAGTTCAATTTATCAATTCCATATTGAAGCATTCATTGTTAGCATGCACTACTAGAAAAGGTCTGCTTTTCTTCTTCAAGAACATTCATTCTGATGTTTGACCTGTAAGGAAATACTTTGTCAGAAAAAATATTGAGATATTGAAAATATCTCCACTATACACGAAGAATCTTACATGCATTTGTCAGTGTATGTAAATTAAGGTTTTATTTGAGTTTTAAAACTTCGGCCTAAACAGCAGATCTCATACTGTGCTAAAAAAGAGCATGTACTTACACTTATTTTAACAGATTCATTGAGATGACAGAATTACTTTTATTTTCACTTAAAGAAAATCCTTTTTCCCAGCAGGATTTTCTTAGGTGGCAGACTTCTAGTGGTTTGTCTAGAGAAAGCTGACTCTTAAAGTCATTTTCCCATATCCATTTTTTTCATCAGTCATAAGGCGGCAAGATATCAACGTTATGAATAAATGTGTTGATTATTTCTGGTTTCTGAGTAAGTGCCAAATGCAGTGCGCTCAGTCATGAAAATGTTTCAAAGAAAAAAAAATAAAAATGAGATACAGGAAGTAATTAAAGGATGCAATAATTTTCAATACATGTGAAAAATATCCAGCCTATAGAGGTTGATGTTTTCAAGAACAAATGATTAAAGAATATGCTAGTCTTCAATAATGACGGGATTTGGCCAAGGCACTTTTCCGTATATGAAATCTATTTTGCAAATTTGTTTTGGAAGCCTTCCTTTTAGACATGTTTTACTTTATATATGTTTGCACATCATGTCAACTATGAATTGAATAACTCTTTGTAAATACCATAAGAGAGATTAAATCTTTTTTTTTTTTTTTAGTAGAGATTGAGATTTCCAAACAGGCCTGTGGCTAATTATGTGGGGTATTCATCATATAACTATGCTAAGCTCATGGATTTGGCACGCAAATAGTCAAGGTTTCAAGAATGCCTATTTTTCTTTCTGGAACATAATAATTTTGATAAATTTTGGCTAGATATGAAGTCTTATAGTTTATCTGCTAATATTAACAAAATATCTCAGTTGATTTTACTGGCTGTATATTATGTTGCTAAGTTAAAACTTGCATTGTAGGATTAAAATCAATTTTGACCTATACATAATTTTACCCTATGAAACACTATTTGATTTGTTCATCACCAAGTATATGCCCTAAAATAATAGGACATGCTTGATTTTCTTCAAAAAATTTTTATTTGTTGGAGAGCACAGAAAAAGAGTGACATTGAGAAGGAATCAATGAAATACTGTAAATTCTTTCTGGTTCAACACTTGGGTTGAACACCTGAGACAGAAACTAATGACATTTGGGTCTACTCCCACAGAATATTCTATGTTGAGCTGCAGAAGAAAATACATAACTATTATGGCTGATTTTACGCTGAGCCAGTTAATGTTTCTGAGAAGCAATGATTCTTCCTTGTAGTAGGTAAAGATCATATTTCTAACTGAAATTTAAGGGATTTTTTTTCAGGAACTTCCTTATCTGCAAGTAATAATTTAGATTCTGCTTTCCTCCTTTTTATCTGTGACTTCTATTGAAATTTGGATTGGGTGTAGAGTTTGACCTACATAGATGTGTGCTATTTTTTTCTAAGCTGTTGAAATTTTGGCCACCCACTCATAAACAACAAGAAAAATGAAGGGAGTAGTTATGTAGATAGAAACACTGAAAGTTTCATAAATCACCCAATATCAGTCAGTATTTTAAATTTTGGTAGTCCAGAATCCTTTCTTAGTCAGATAAATTGCTTTCTTCCTAACAAGCTAAATTTAAAAATTCTTGTAAGGATGATATCCAATCATTATCTAAAAAGCACAGACTGTAATGAGATTGAGAGGTCCGAGAAATTGCATGTCATCAAATTGCTGAAGATATTAAACATCTGTGTTAGTTATGCAGCATTTATCAAAAAGCTGTCTCTCAATACAAAAAGGAAACTGGTCAGATTCAGGAGAATGTGCTTTCTTCCTTGCAATATCTTGAGTAGAAAATACATGGTGTCTTGAACTGTAAAATAGTTGTGCATGTAATGCAAATTCACTTTAGATTATCTCAGGACATTCTTTAAGTCAACTTTACAGAGACAGAATCAATTATCAGGTACATTGTAAGAAGAATAAATGGATGCATTCTTTTGAGGTATGGTCTACAAGAAAAAGTGCCTATAATCATTTACAGCTTCCTGTAACAATTTACAGGTTTTACTTGGTGCCAAACAAAGCACACAAGTTTATCTTTTCATGATCTCTCCCCTCAAATGATGAAAAAAATCTATCAACTAATTTTGTTATTATAAGGTTTTAATGTGTATTGCTTTAAATGAGCCAGCAGGGTGCTCTTGAAGGCCAACAGTCTCCTGGGCTGCACAGAAAGAGGAGAGGCTAGCAAAGACATGGAGGTGATTGTCCCACTCTACTCTGGCCTTGTGAGGCCGCATCTGGAGTAGTGCATTCAAGCCTGAGGTCCCCAATACAGAAAGATTGCAGAACTGTTGGAGTGGGTTCAGAGTAGGGCCATGATGATGATTGTGTCTGACTGAAGCACCACTTTTATGAAGAAGGGTTGAGGTAGTTGGATGTACCCAACATCAGGTTGGATGGGGCCCTGGGCAGCCTCATCTAGTGGGGGACAAGCCTGTGCACTGAAGGGGATTGGAACTAGATATCTCTATAATACCTTCCAACAAAAAACATTCTATGATAATTCTATGATTGTAAGTGATTATCTTTCTAGAGCAGTCTTTATGGAATGTTTTCTGAATACTCTTAACAAAAAGGTAGCTGTTAAGTGATAAAAAAATTGCAACCTTCTTTAAAGTTTTCATATCAGAAGAATATTTCACCTAGGAACTATTTTTTTAGCAACAGAAAAAGGACACAATTTTTAAAGCTTATCTCCTCAGTAAAATGTGGAGATATATCTAGGTATATTGTAAATGGGGGAATTATGTGCCTAGATAGGATTTAGTACCTAAGTAATTCTGAGGTTTTGGGCATTATTCTGTGGAAGTTATGGAAAGATTTTAAATTAAAACATTACAATTCCATGCTATTTGAAGTTAAATGTGTCTATATACTGCTTTTTGGGATGTTGGTAGAATGTTATAGTATTTTGGGACTTATCAGTCTGAGATCTATGGCAAGGTTTTAATAAAATTAGTATATATCTTTTGGAAATAAATTTAGATCCTTTCCCCCCCCTTCATTTCTCCATCTCTTTTTACAGTTTATAAGTACACTGCATTCCCGATGTGAATTGAGATGGAACAAATTTTAGTGCTAGACTTTACAGATCTTTCTGCAACTCCAGAATGTTTCCTTTTCACATGATGAAGAAATTTATACTTACATATCTGTCAAAAGCCACTCTGTTTCCCATCACTACATCAGTTTAGCTGACTGTTCCCTTTTTACATGTGGAGCACTCACTGCTTTTAGTGCCTGTTTTTCTTTTATCAGAAATCACAGTCCCCACAGAATAGGAAGATATTTATTCACATTACTTCTGTTTTCAAGTAGGAACATGGAGTTCAGATTTTGAAATATGTTTTAAAAAAAGCCAGAACTGCTGTTGTTAGAAGGAGTTCAAACTTCTTGAGACACTGATATGAAAAATTGAACTCATGGTTGTAGGACAAAGGCAGCAGCTCAGATAAAATCTATATTACAAGTAATCTCAAACATGTAACTGAGGAAATACTCAAAATATATTTTTAAAATGCCTTCCTCTATACTCAGTTATGTTATTCATAGAAGTGCAGTGGCCTCATAGTGAAGGTACAACAAAGGCACAGCTGATTCGTAGAACAGCCTTATCACTACATGTACTGAAAAGTACAAGGAAAATGTACTTCTCTAAGATTTTACAAGTTCTATTTGTTTTGGCCTGTTTTTACAGAGCTGTGTATTACTATGTTGCCAGTGGAGTTGTATTTCCTTTTAATGGATAAGATCCTACCAGTAGACTGTTTCTCTTACAGAAGAACATTCAGAAATTGCAGACAAAATTCTGTCTCGTGTTTCTAGGAAGAAGAGAGTATGAGTATCAGCACAAGGCTTGAATTACAAACAAATTGATTATATTCGTAAATAGTGAAATGTACTAATGATGTCTCAGTTGGCCATTCCTAGGGAAACCAAACAAATGTAGATCACCCTAACCCTTGAACCAATACAGAGTATTTGAATTTCTTATTCTAAAATGTTGTATGAGCTCTTGAATAACTATATTAAGTTAGATGTTTCACTTTATATTTGGTAGGGAATCATTTTGAACCTGTAAAATATTTACATTTCATTATTTTATATTGCAGTGTGTTGAAGACAGGCAACTGCTTTAATGTTCTGCTGATTTAGGGTGTTCATCCGATGTCACAGTCATAATGTTTGATAAAAACAGTGGTGAGACAAAGAGAGGTTTTCTAAGCAGCTGAGCCAGCCAGCTGGTGTTTGCTGATCTAATGCTGTGACATGACAATACATCATACAGGCTGCTCTCCTGTGGATGTGGAATACAGTGGTACATTGCATTTCCAGTTTTCCAAGTATCAGCAGGACACCTACTCTTGGCAAAAATGGTTGCTTTTTCTTTTTCTTAGGTGAAAGAGTAGAAGTAAACATGCATTTGATAGTGTTACAAAATTGTAATTACTTTTAGAAGTGCTACTACTATCAGCAAGCAAATTCTTGCAGGCACTTTGTTGAGATAATTAGTTCAAAACCGTTACTAAGATAATTTTATCAGCAACTAGAAAAAGACTTATTAATGACTCCAAAGGTCCAAGTTGTTGGATACCATAAGCATGAGATTAATTTCACTATTTTCCAAGAATATTGTACAAAGAAAGATTATCCCTTGCATTCTTTACAGTTCTACCACAAAAATTTAACCCTGCTAGCAGCTGCACAATTGCTGGTCAGCAGTATGCTTATATTTTCCTTTCTCTATAGTAACTGTTGCATAATTTTACTGATTAAATAGACTATTTGTAGCTTGTCAACATTTCTCATTATTTTTCATTTATTAATTAATTTGTCAAGTGAACAAAACAATGAACTAAAAAAAAAAAAAAGAAAGAAAAAAAATTTGAAACTGTGGTACAGACCAATCACCATTGTGGCTGGTGTATTGTTGTCTTGAAATTGCTGGAATCCAAGATTCATTTTGCTGCCAAAGATTGTTTGAAATTCCATGTAGCTTGAAGCATTTGATGTTACACACTCAGTGTATCAGTAAGATACACAGCTAGGATGGGATCTATGAAAGTGCAAGTGTTGCATCTCTTACTGTTAAAATACTGTTATTCTTAAATAAAGAAAAGTGTCAAAGGACTGAAAATCCCTGAGATTTCATGCATCTGGGCTGTTGGATAAGCAGTCGTACTTGTTGACACAGTTTTCAGTGTTTCAGTTGGTAATATTGCTATATGTACTCTAGCTTTTGTCAGGATCTTACCATCTGAATATTAAATGCTGAGGGGCAACAAGGGAGGCACATTAACAACTGTTTTGCCTGAAAATTTGCTAATAATAAAATATTAACATTTTCATTCACCTCTAATTGACAAATGATTATCACAGCTCCAAAACTTTTTGTTTTCCAAAATAATGTCAACACCAAAAGCATAGGATGTATATTTTACCATAACAGAAAGGGTGCATTAACTAGGCAAAGGTGATATTTTTATTAACAGATTATTGAGAATGTAGTTGATCTGTATGAGACTTCATTGAGTGATCATAACTTATTACAGTTTTTACAGTGGTATTATGAAAAGCTGATTTTTAGTGTACTCTGTATCAAATACAAAGACTTTTTCACATTACATTTTGCTTTCTATTTTGCTAAAATTTTCTCAAAACCCAGTGTCAGTCACCTGTAGATGACATCTGAAATTGGTTACAAATATGATATTGACTATAATTCAAAGCTAATACATGACCAGTGTGATAGGTCTTTGGAAGGTTACATTTGAGCTGCACATTTGTTTCCTGCTGACACAGAACTCTGGCCAGCAGAGGTCATACTGAGTCAGTGGGATTTCATCTCATTTTTTCCTCATCATTTCTCCAGGTAATGCTTCAATTGAAATACAAAATAATTCTTCAAAATAAATAAATAATAAAAAATGTCCCATGGTTATAACAATCAAAGAATCAAGGTTGGAGAAGATCTCAAAGATTATCTAGTCCAATTGTCCACTTACCTCCAATACTGCCTACCAAACCATGTTCCTTAGTGCCGCATCTACATGTTTTTTGAACACCTCCAGAAATGTTTTTTCCAGCACCTCCCAGAGCGGCTTGTTCCAGTGCTTGAGCACTCTTTCAGAGAGTAAGCTTTTCCTAATTTTGTACCTGAACCTTCCCTGGTGCAAGTTGAGGCCATTCCTTCTCATTGTATATCACTCTTAGAGAAGAGGCTGACACCCACCTCAACACAACCACCCTTCAGGTAGTTGTACTTGAACCTCCTCTTCTCCAGACTGAACAATCTCAGTTCCCTTTGCCACTCCTCATAAGAACGTAGCTGGCTCTCACTGTATTTGCTGGATTCTTTATCCAGAAAAGGAGAAAAACTACCTCTCCAATTTCTGAAAAACCATATGTATATATATATTCTAATTAATATTTATTGAATGTAAAGATACCTGTGTTTAGTTTCATGCCTTTGCTATTGGTTAGTAGTTCATACAATTTTTGCTGTGTTTGGTCATCACAGGGGAGCTACAGCTTGTGCCAACTATTTCTTGGATTTTGATTAATATAAGATACTTGGAGCTAGGAAATTGTTGTCTTTAGTTGGGATTTATTCTTATATCTTACAAACTCTATTGCTTATTTTTATCCTGTCTAGAGAAAAGAGAGCATTTGAGAGCACTTAGAATGTATGGGGTTTAAACTTGTTAGTCACTTTTGTGCTGTGTTGGTCTTTGTGGTATTCTGGAACATTTTAGGACTGAATAAGCAGGAGTCTGCTTGTTTTTCACTTTTAGTATAGTGTAGAAGCACAGCATTCTCTAAATAAAAATGTAATAGTTTACTTTAAAAATTAGCTATTTCACAGTTGAATTACATAACATTGAGGAAGAGTAAGCAAAAGGAATGGATACTGAATGTAGAGAACAACTTCAAGAAACCTATTTGAGTGTTATGAAAATGTGTTCTGCTCTGTGTAGATGCTGTATAACAGCCTTCTAGCTTGTGTTTCAAAGCATCAGCTGAACTGTTTTCTTTTACTCAAGATAGTAACATTCTAAGTATAGCAAGTATATATTATTCTACAGATTGCATCATCTGTACATCACAGACTTGCTCTATGTGGGCTTCCAAAATATTTCTAAAATGAAAATAATAGGCTTTTAATGGAGGTGGGGTTTAACTTTAAAGAAAATATTTCTCTTTAAACGTTCCTTAGGATTTCCTCCTTGAAAAATAGTCTTGTACTCATAGCCTGAAACAAACGCTTGGATGGAATTCTAAAATTCCACTAAACACATTTGCCAGAGTTTTTTCTGTCTTCTAGAAGAAATGATGAGGGATTTGAGGGTAATCTGTAAATTTATTTTAAAGAGGACCTAGGCTATCCTTTGACCTATCACAGTTTTTAGTGTAATTAGTTGGTAACGAATCTAAAGCAATCAGGTACAAACAGGGCAAAAGTACATGCTTCTCCAGCACTTCTTGTAGATTATGCAGCAGTAAAGACATTCCATTAAAGATTACTGATAATATAGAAGAGAAATATATAAATTCCTGCTTTGATTATCAAGAGAATTAGTGTTCGCTTACTGGCCAACTCAAGTAACTCAGAATACATTTTCAGTATGGTCTAAAACCAGCTATGCTTCTTTTGTGGTAAAAGTACTAGTGGCCAGCTGGCGTTTAAAGTAAAGATAGATCGTTTCCTAACAGTTACCACAGGAGGTTTTAAGATAATGCTGCTAAGACTTGTGTTATTTCAGCTACTGCTATGTACTGACTTCGTAAACAGCGACTTTTAGTGATCATCTGAGTTGTCCAAACATTTAACTGATCAAAAATTCAACTGTATTCTTATTTTTGATGGGTTATTTTAGTGGTATTTATGTAGCTCTAGCAGATGAGCACCTATGAAAATTCTGCACGTTTAGAAAACTTCCCATCTCTGAAACAGGAAGAAAATGACAAGCTATAGAGCATAGCTGTACATATCAGTAAATAATTCAGTCATAGATAACTTCTTGCCTAAATAGTGAGATGGAATCTTCAGAAGTCACTGCATCTGGGCAAAATTTGTGCACATATTCAATGTTTGAGTTATAAGGATTTAAAAATAGTATTTTAGTGAAAAGCTGCTTGTAGGTATGTGCTTTATTTAATATTGGTAATAGTTGTGAGGTAGCATAATGATGGAGTTTAAGTTTTGACATGAAAAGTGTGAGAAACTGCTTTGCTTATTTTCAGATGTACTGTATACAATTTATAGGAAATATTTTTCTTTTGAAATAGAACTTCTCCAGCAGCTGCTCTGAAATAAACAATAGGAGAGAAAAATCAGATGCCAAGTAAAAACCATTGTTCATAAGTACAAATTAACATAAGTGTAATGTGACAATTATTAAATTAGAAGGTAAAACATTACTTTGCGGAACCACAACCACAGTGACTTATGTCTGTTGTAGCTCCTCGTTAGGAATGTTGGCCTTGTGGTTATGGCAGAGAGCTGTGACTTGGCAGATACACATTCAGCCTCTGGTTCAACTAGTTTTCCTGTGCAATATTTAGAAAGGAACTTAAGGCCAGATTAAAAATAACAAACAAGCTTGGTGATACAGTGCTGAGCAGCTCTGTGCTTGAGTCTCACTTCATTTGCCCACCACAATTTCTTTGTTGTGCAGAGGGAATAATCAATGACACTTGGAGCAGAGAGCCACTTTCGCCTAGCCTAACATAATCCTGAAAAGAGGAATGTGGTTTAAATCAAACTGTTTTCCTGTTTTCCTACGCGCTTTTCTTAGCATTGCAGAGAAGTGCCTTTTCCAATTCAAGCTTCACTGCCCAAATTCTGCTCTTCAGGTAGCTGCCTGTATCCTTTCTTTCAAAACTTGTCTGCAAGAGGTAATAATAATGATAATGATGACCTCTCACTTTCACTTTTACACAGCATCTTATTGGCTGAAGCACACTCCCAAGATAAGGCACATCCAGATTCAGTGCATTATTTACACTGGGAAAACCGTAACTATGCTTTTTGATCCAGATGACCAGCCTGTAGGTCATGAAAAGATAAATACAGTTTCAACCTTTTAATTTAAACTATGCAATTATGGGAAAAGAATGGAGTTATTAGATCAGAGAAAAAAAAAAAGAAAAAAAAGAAAAACCAGGCCTTGTGGCCTTGTGGTAAAGGTCTTCAGCTAAGGGTGACAAAATAATAAGATTTGTTCATCTAAGTCTTAATCCTTAGTTCTGTTGTTTTTGGAAGAGTTTTCTTTCCCCATTTGTACTAAGCTGACTGTTCTTGGTTAGTTCTATTATGGATGTAGTTGTGCTACAGCAGTACACAGTGCAAGATAACAGTGGTTTACTGTGGTCTTAAGTTTCCCAGTCTCAAGTACCCATACAGGATGTGGTGGGAAGTACAGGTAGCAACCTGATTTGGAATAGAAAATGAGAGACAACTCATAATTCTTGCTGGGTACAAACTCTTTAGGCTCTAGTGGCAATGCTTTATCATATAGTTTAGGATTTCTTATGTTCATACTACAAAAAGTATGTTGTGAACATCAGTGAGAAGCTTAAGTATAAAGAGCATTTTTCAAATAGCGATCTTAAGAATAAAATAAAAAGAGCTTCTTCAGTTGGTGACTCTTTAAAGAACTGTATTTTTCCTGCAAATATTGTGAGTTTTTTTATATTTCTTAAAAAGACTTAATCACAGTATTTTAGTTCATGCTGTCTTTAGAATTATGCAGTGTTTAGACTGCTGTATTTTTTTTTTCTTCTTCAAGAACAAATATTGTTGAACTAATTCTCACTTGCTTTATGCTGATCAGTAATATTTCATTAGCAGCACTGAAGTTGTCACAAATGCATGTGCTGAAAAAATTTTGGAAACTATTTATAGGAATTCGACACATTACTAGTTTTCTTGCTGCACAGATAATTCAAGCTGTTCCTACCACATTCAGGATGTTGCAAGGATAAAGCTTATTATGGGGAGTGGGTGGAAAGGTCATTTTTATTCCCCTGTTCCTTCAATCTGGCTGTGAAGGTAGGAGCGCCACAAAGGCGTGTTTTCTACTTCTACAAGCAAACAATGCCAGGCTTAGAGGTTCAAGAGATATTTCTCTTGTCCTGATGAATATTGCTCCCAACTATTCCATGCTTTGTAAGTCTACAATAAATGTCAAAGATCATATTCTTCCTTAAAAATCTTTGAAATTTTTAAAATGCTTACTTTTTATATTTTGTACCTATACCCTCTTCAGCTAAAGTCCCTGACAAATAACATTATGTGCTTTGGTGACTCTTCGTAGCATTTATCATCTTTAAAACCAGTTGTTATATATTGCATTTGAAAATTGAACACCAAATTGTACTTGTAAAGCTTGAAGGTTAATGACGTTAGTCTGCCCCTTGACTATAGGAAGCTGTCGATCTATTTTAAACTGACAGATGTGCTTTTACAGCTGGGGCAGTAAGGAGATCTTCAAGTTTTTGTTTTCTGGGGGAAACTAGTGGGTAAAATAGCAAAAAAAAAATGTCATTAAGTAACTTTTCTAGAAGAGATTGATCAAAGATTGGAATGTGTCCTGCCCTGAGAAGCACCAGGAATCCACAGGCATCTCTCCAAAATTACCCTATTTATTGGCTGAGTACTAAATTATTCCAAAGAGACACATTTTTCTTGCAGAACTTTATGAAGATTATCATATATAATTTTATCCAAATATTTGCTAATATTTCAACACCTCTGGTGTGTTAGACAAACACACTGAATAATTGCCTTTTTATAGATTGCTTTTTTCAATTTTTTTGTTTATAAAATAATTGATATAGAAAGCAAAACTTTCATTTATGTAATTTTATGTAATAAGCAATATGTAGGTTTTGAGGCAAGGAATTTGAAACCTCCAAAATTGTCAAACAAGGTATTTTTCCATAGAAGTCTATTTCCATACAAGTGCAAAAGTACTGATTTCTGCAATGACTTTCTAATCTGCATTTCATCTAAGTGTGCTGAGGTAAATTCTAGTGCATAATGGCTTACATATTGTCAGGTGTGGAATCTCTAAATCCATCTTTAAGATTTGCATATGGAAGAAATTGTACATCTGTATTACAACGTATAATGTTCTTGGTAACCGAGGAAACCTCTTTTAGCACTATAATATCCTAAATATGTACAAAAACTGCTCTGGTTTTGGAATCATTCGCATCACAAAGGCTGAAGTGTTATAGATTTTTTTATCTTCAAAGAAATCTTTAGCAATTCTGAAATGTTGTGTAATTACTGTTATTCTAAGAGAATCAGTAATTACTACATAAATATAAAACACTGGATTTGAGAGTCATTTCCTCATTCTTTGTAGAAGGAGAAGAAAGTGGTGCAAAATGTGCTACTGTTGATCTCTAAGGGCTAGCACTGAATTCCCCTGAGATAATACACAGATAGCATCTAAAAGTTTGTTTGGAATAGGACTGCACTGAGGTCACTGTTCAAGACAACAAACTGTCTGCTGCATTCTCTGACCCTGAAAGGTTAGAATTTAGGAATTTCCTGGAGAGATTCTGTTTGGTCTAACATTTTTATGAAAGTATCAAGGGGATAGTTAAGAGCAATAGTAAGGTTATTTTCCCCAGAGTTGTAAAACTCTTTTATCTAGCCAAAAATACTTTCAGGGAGATGCCTGTTAGGGCTGTGTGAATGCAGAGGAGAAATCAGAAAAAGGAAACTCATTCTGCATGAGCCTAATAATACAACAAAGGGTACTTTTTCTTTAAATGGTTTTATATGTAAGGAACATAGCACTCTTTTATGATTGTTCCTTGTAAAAAAAGATTATTTTAGAGTGTAATAATTTTGTACCTACTTTCACATACAAACCTCTTTAGAAAATGATAGAAAACAGATATTTTTACATTGATGGCAATGAATTTGCTACTGACATGTCCTGACAAAACAGCTGGACACAGCTGACTGGAATCTTAAAGTTGCAACTGTATTCATGATAATCAAGAGGAAGTCACAGAGAACTTAGTTGTATTATAATTACATTTGTTCAGTTTTTTTTCTACATGATTTGTGGCCTATTTAGATTCCAAATATGAACTGCTCATTATGTATTATGAGATAAAACCATCTTAAAAAACTGGGGAAATTAGTATAACTTTGTAATTCAGTCCTTAAGACTGATAATATTGCACCAGAAAAACTGTCTTTCACAAGCATAAAAAATGATAAACTTTAGCCAAATTTACCATGTGTTCTTCATCATTGTTCAGATTTGGCTGTCAGCAATCACTGTTTGGTACATCTTCAGGACAATATCAGTGCAAAAGCTGACAAACCATGGAAGGCAAGATCTCTGGAACAAGGACAATGCTGGGATCAAGTATCAACACGGTGCATACAAAATTAATACTATGATTGCTGGTAGACTTGTATAGCCAGTGTAATTGAGGTCAACTTGGCCAGAGTTTTGTATGGATACACCATGATTGGATGATCTGGTAGTAAATGGACCATCAACACAGATTTTCAAAGAGCTTAAGACACTTTAGTGGGGACATTTGTCAGGGTCATCCTAAAATAATAATGTAGGTATTCAAGCTGTATTTATACATTTACTATCTGCAACTGCTAGTCAGTAGTCATCTAGTCTCTTCCATTTCCACTTTGTCATCCATTCACTGAGATAGCAAAGGTTTGAATTAATATCCACGTTTAGCGCTCATGTCTTGATTTACTCTTTTTTGAACACTTAGTCCTTATCTCTAAATGTCTGTTAAAGTTTCATCCAACTACCTCTGGTCTGGTTCACCATCATCCTCATTCAATCAATCAGTTTTCCTTCTTCCAACCCTTTTTCACATATTCCACATTTTCCTTAGGGCCCTGCAGAAGGTTGTTTCTATTATAAATGTATTTCCTGTCCTTATCTTTCAATTAATTCTTTTTTTTTCTTTTTTTTTTCTTTTTTTTTTCTTTTTTTTTCCCTCCCCTTCTGATTTCTACAGATAAAAATTCTTGACAGTAAGAGAGGGCATCCTCCATACAGACTCAGCCATTTAGAGTAACAGAGTTACATTTCATATAATTTTTCTGTCATTAGTGTCTGCTTATTAGATTGTTGCAGTTGTTTATTTTTTGTTTGTTTAGCCTGTTTTTTTGTGGGTTTTTGTTGTTGTGTTTTACTTCTGTTGTTTGTTTTTTTGTTTGGTTTTGTAAGTGGCTGTTTTCAATAAAAACTTTCCCTGGTAAAGGAGAACTTCTTTATTGATCTGTAATTTTGAGCTATCTATAACAAGATCTTCAATAAAGAGACTATGTCTGATTTTTGTTTTGTCAAGCAAATCATTATATCCTGCATCTCCCAGTCATGAGGGAGGGATAGATGAGATTGCATGTTAAATATCAGAAACAATGTTCTTGCAGCCAGATCCAATTTTTATCATCGTAATTAAAACAAGAACAAGTATTCGCTGTCTGCCACAATTCCTCTCCTTCCCTACCAGCAAAGGATGACTATATCAAACATATCAGAATGATGCAACTCAGAAGAGTCATTACAGTTTAAAAATTCTAAGTAATTTGTTATATAGAGGAACCACTAAGCTTAAGTAGTAAGTTCTGTTCTGTTTTGTTTTGTTTTTAGTATTTTTAGCCATTCCTAAGGAATGTCATACACTCGTATCCAACCTTGTCACAAAGTAGAACTGCTTTTGTTATTATTTCTTTTGTTTTCTTACGTTAGTATTGTATCTTTCAAGTGATCAGTCATGAGATCTTTATCTAGATGGTAATGATGTATATCTACTAGCACAAGCTAATAATAAAATTAGGCACACATTTCACATTTTCATCTGCACATTTCAGATCTTATATAAAATGCACTAGGGTTTGGGAGCATTGGAGTATGGATTTTCACTCAACTGCTAGATTACTTGGTAAAAAGTAATAGCTCTTACCCTTGTGGAAAAGCAGCAGCAACAGTAGAATCAGCAGTTGTTCTGGTAGGGAGTTCCCTTGATTTGACAAGTATCCAAGGACATGTAAAAGTAAAATCTGACTCTGGATTTCAAGAATCAAAGAATCAGTTCATTTGTGTCAATTCATAAAATCTACAAAAATTTACAAGTACTTTGGAATAATTTTCTCCAGCAGTTCTTTTCTGCTACTACTTTTTATCTATTAGCAAGGTCATATCAGCCGCTTTTATTGCTGTGTTCTTTAGCTAAACTAGTAACTGTCTGGATAAGGATTAGGAGAGCTTGTTAACGAAGGAGGGTTCATGAATCTTATTCTTCTAATCTCTTTGGAGAAATATATTTCTCTAGTTTCTTTTGAGAAATAGATGAGGTGTTACCATCTGGTAGCAACTGCTAGGTCAATTAAATGATAAGTTTTATGTCCCTGTCAGTAAGAATGGAGATAATTGCTACTTGTGTACCAAGCCAATTTTTTAAAAGAAGAAATTCATGACCTATTAAAGTTCCCAGATGAATTTATTTATAAATGTACAAGTGCAAATTAAGAAAAAAAATCTAAGTTCCTTGTATTCTTATCGTGTTGCTTTCATGTCTGGAATCAAGATTATGTTGCGTTGTTAAGTGAATAGTAATTGAACAGTAACATCAGGCTACTGCACTTCAGATGTCATAATTCTTGAAATGGATTATTAAAGATACCTTTTATAAAGTTAAAGATACAGAAGGCATAGCAGCTAACTTGGAAATTCCAAATTTTCCTAATGACCTTGCACTTGAATAGCTACTTTTATCCTCGGAGGGCCCCAGTGGCTCTTGAGCTTAATTGCAGCAAAGTGGTTTAGAACAGGATGTAAAAAATCCTTTGCCAATTGAAACTATGTGGTAGAAAGAGCAGCTAAATGTTATTATTTCGTAACTACACCGGTTTCAACAGTTCTGTGAAGAATTATGCAGGGAATACGTGGAAATGAAAAGGAGACTTTTTTCCTAAAATAAACTCGAGCATGTATGAATTTTAGTCATACTTGACAATGCACGTCTTTTAGTGGCGTTCTGTCACTGAAATTACTTAGCTAGCTTTTTTTCTACACAAAATAAAAAAAATCTGATATATAAAAATTATTGGCCTCAAAGATGTAAAAAATAGTGAAAAAAATTATCTTGCTAAAATTGTGCTGTAACAATGAATCTGGAGTAGAAATGAAAGTAGTAACACCATATATCCAATTGGAATGGGGTGTAGGTTTTTCAGTTATAATGCCACATGTGCATGTACATTTGATCTGAAATAAAAATAAATTCCTTTTTAAACTGTAATTTAACCTGAAGCAAAGCATACATGCATGGAAGATCTCCACTCTTCTGAGTCTGCTTAATGGCCATTTAATGGGCAATAAAGCTTAGTTCCCGAACCATTATACTCTGTCCTCCAGTTCTCAAATAATGCATCAGCACCAGGTGCTTGGAGTGAACCACATTTATGTTAGTAAGAGGTATCATTAGAGCTACTAAGTATGAAGGGAGGAGTATTCAAACTACTATGGCCTGGAACACAAATAAACAATGTTATTTCATATCCTCTTCTCAACCCTCCTTCTCTCAGTCTCTATGGCAGCAATTGCATATACCTGCAGGGATACACGATGGCGTACACTACAGTCCAAATCAGATATAAGTTCAGGAACTCTCCTGGCTCTCTTTTGAATAACAAGCCTGTGGAGAATAAGAAACAGGTCATCAGAAAATAAATAAAATAAAATAATAATAAAAGTCTTCCTGGATTTCCTTTCTTACTCTGTGGCTGAAATAATTCAAAATTTCCCAGTTCCCAGAGTCTTTACTCAGTCCCTCACTGGAAAATAAATAAACAAACAAACAAATAAATAAATAGATAAAAACAATCAAGATGCATAAAGTTAAAAGAGGAATTACTTTACCATTTGTCTCAAAAAACAATAATGTTGCTTGCAACTAACATAACAAAGCAACTGCTGAAGGTTCGTTGCTTAACTCCATCTTCCTCTTGGGTTTATCCAGGGGAACATTTATGTGGATATGCTGCAGAATTGCCATTCTTTACCTAAAGCTTATACGTTCTTACTATTATACCTAATACACAGTATTTATGTACAGTATCACTTCTCTCTGAAGAGATTAAAAAGCAACAGTGTGACCCTTGCACTTCAGCTTGTATCCTGCTTATTTCCCGAACCTCCCAGAAGTGGACTTACCACCTACAATTTGCATTGTACTGGTCAGAAAGTGTCTCAGCCTCTTTGCAGATTTTTGTTTTATGCTCTCTAATATATAATGCTTTTAAAACATGTCTCTAGAAAAGGTTGTAGGCTTTGTTAAATATTTACAATTAGAAATTTTAGGATTTTTTTTTCAAGTTTGTTAGAATTTTTGTTGAAGGAGCAGTTTACATTTCCTACTTTATATTTTATGTATTATATTTCATCACAGAATTACAGAATCGTAGGGCTTGGTAGGGATCTCTGGAGATCCTCTAGTATGTACATTAAATGCACATCAAAATAAGAATCAACTTGATGGTTAATATATAAAGTAATAGTTGCTTTTATTCTATAAATTATTCTATTAATTAATGCACATATTCTGTTTATTTTACAATATGCAGCAAGATAGGAGAAGGGCTTTGTTTTCTAACACTCTTGCTCCCAAGAAACACAACAGTGCAGTCTGCATCTTCATCTCCTTTGAGTGCTGGTTGTTAAGTGAAAGTTATGATACGCTGCCTGATTTCACTGTTCCCACCGATGTCGCATGACTTTGAAAACTCTGGAATGAAAGGCGACATGAATAAAACATCTGACATTACAGAGCAGGGGGTATACTCAAGAAGAGGAGGGAGGGATGGGGAGAAGAGAACTAAGGCTTTGTCTTCCAAAGCATAACAGCATGGTTATAATAGTGGAAACACATACCCTTTTAAAACTGACTTGATTGGAAGAAAATTGCTTTTAGCCGGCTACTGAAATCCCTAAGCACATGCTGGTTTGTTTAATGGGAACCAATTTTCAAAGAATTTATGGAATGTATAGGGGGATCCTGTCTGAAAATATATACAAGGAAGGCATACCAGCTGCAGATATTCCCTTCATCCTCACTGACGTTAGCAATTTAAGATTTAGTCAAGCACAAAACACCCATGACCTTCTAAGCCATGCAGTCCTCAAAGACAAAAGAGTCAAGCTCCTCAGTTAGTCAAGCCTTTATTAATAAACATCACTGTACCATGGAGGATCTAAAATAAATAAATCTGCAACACTACTTAGACCTGTGATACAGTGAAAGAATAAATAAATTAAAAAAAAAAAAACAAAAAAAAACCACCTGCTATACTTTGTATGTTACAGTACTTACTGTCTTGAAAGGATCTTCCTGCTGAGGACTGTGACTTGGCATAGTTGGCTGCTACTGTTTTTTCTGCTGTTGATTTTTCTGGCTTCATGAGTCATACAACAGCGAATGCTGAATCATGCTTCCACCTGATTTCTGCTTGTCTATGTGGAAAAAAAAAATAATCTGCAGTTTAGAAAAATACCTATGTGCTGTATGACTCTGAATACTTCCTGAAATAATACTGAATAATCCCACTTATACTCTTCATCAGAAATCTGGAGGAGAAAAATGTTGCACCATTACAATCCTAGCTCTAAATGCTGGATCTAAAGATATGTTCATTACAGGAAATTTGCCTACTTACAACCTTTATTTTATTTTTATATTTTCTTTGAAGTAAGGATAGAATCATTTTATATATATACAGATATATACACAGTAAATTAATATTATTTGCTTGAACTTTTTTCAGCCTTTTTGTTGTTGTTGCTTTCTGTGATCTTTTTCTGTGATCCAGATTGCATCACAACTAACTCTCCAAATAAGTGCATAAACATGATTTCAGGGAAAAGTGAAAAAAGTGAGAGAGGATGAGACATTGGAGGCAAACAGGGTGTGGAATTTCCTTACCCAAACCACTAATTTACAGTTCTAAAATCTACTCTAGAGACATCAGCATGGGACATATTACAACTTCCATCATTATTTTCTCATATTCATTGAATTTCAACAAAAGATAATCAGAAAAATCCCAAGAGCTCTTTTTATTTTTTGACAGCAAAAGCACTTTTAGGAAGAGGATTCTTGTACGTGTTTATGTCCTTGATGAAATAGCCCAAGGAGTATCCTCCCATGTCAAAATGCTTTTTTAATACCCAAGATACTCAGCTACCTCAGTTACAAATTCAAATAGTAGTGTAGGATAAATGGAATTGTAATTGGCAATAGAATGAAGAAAAATGTCCACATCAACCCATGAATTAGTATTTCTAGACAAAGACAGGCTCGTCGCAACAAAAAACTTATGTCTTTTAAATCATATGATTGAAATTGATTTTATGATACATAAGACTCTACAGGGCTGATAGTAAATATCCATCTTCACAATGAGATAAAGTTTTCTCAGATAAAAAGATGGGAACTTGCCCAGTTGTCTACTTCCATAGGGAAAATTGATAAATAATATTGCCTGCATTTTTGGGAACACTAAAAAATATATTTAGCCCCTGAGTCCATAATTCTTAATAACATTATAAATATGCTTAGTTAACAATGTGCAAAATATTACAAGACTTATGAATGCATTAGGAAAGTTCAAGAAGTGCCCAAGGCACATTAAAATAAGCACAGGGGATTCTGGAGTAATCTTTCATTCTAACTTTAACAAGACCAAGTACTCGTAATAAAAATATGTTGTTAATCTCATTAGCTTCACCAGATGTATTTTTCATTGAGTGAAACCTATAGTAATAAATTACTTACATTTCTACTTATTATTTCCCTCCTTTTAAGATGTTAACTCTCTTTCATTGAACTTGAATGTTTTAAGTACTTTACAGCTCAAGAACATGTTAACATTGTATTTCATATGGAGACTGGGAAGAAAAAATCTGTCATGCAGTGAATTTTTCTGTCATCTATTCTGAAGTATATCATATTCTATTTTGGTCATTTCCAGTACAAATATTTCTTTGGGATCCTGGACATTCTCATCAATCTCCAGGGATGTGGCTGATAATGTGTTGTTCAGTTTTATTGATGTCAGAAAGTCATTCTGTCTCAACCCAACAACAGATTAGTCAGGTCTTCTTTTACACTGTTACTATACAAGAAGTATGAATACTCTTCAACATGCTGCAATAAGAAGAGCAGTTTGTTGTGGTTAGCTTATTGGAACAGAAGGAAAAGCAATCTTCCTATAGACAGTGCATGAGAAACACTTACAGATGATCCTTCAGTTAGTGGTTAGTTCAATTCAAAGCTTTTTGACTTGTGTGAGTGCATGACATTTGTTTATATCAGAGAACATAAAATAACATATGCTAAGAATGTACCATGTTAGTAATTTGGTTTTGATAGCTGATATTCATTGAGTAGCAGTTTTCACTGGTTCTTCCACAATTATCTTTTTGCCAATCTTTCTATTTCCCTGTAAGATGAAGTATCTCTGATCATCACCTATAATGTAGGTATAAGTGCACTTATCTTTGCAAGTGATATCATTCTGTGATATCTGAAAGATTCCTGCTGCGTACAGAATGCTGTGTTAATGTAAATCACGGGAAGGTCTATGCTATTGCTATAATTCTAACAAACAAAGGTAGAGAAAAAAATATTTGAATGGTAAACTTCAGTAGAGAAATTGATTTCTTTGGTACCCAAAGTGATAGTTTGAAATGTTTGCCATGCAAAGATATCAGAAAACCATGGTTGAAAGAAATTGAGACGTTTTTGAAAATGGAAAGAATTTGAAGCTACAGTTCTGACATTTTATAGTTAAATAGTTCCAGTATTCCAGAGTTCTCTAAGAATATTGGTACAGTTTTGTTCACTAATGACTTGACTGATTACTTTCTGGATTATCACATTTAAGGTCATCAGACAATGTAATTTCCTATGCCTGTTATAGCACCAAATAAGGAATGACAATTAAACTTCTGAAAAAGTGTTTGGCCCCTAGAATTGTTGTTTCTTGGTATAAATCTTGGTCAGCTTGCTCAGGTTTCTCACATGTGTAAACAGCTGGCTCCAGTTGCTTGGATGTTTGATGCATCCGTCTCTTTTCTCGACTCAGTCACACTTCAAGACATATGGCAATGTAATTAAAAAGCATTGCCATCCATGATTTGTATATGAAAGGTGAAAGTAGAGCAGACCTCATTGACGGGTGTCATTCTGATTTATTTTGGATGGTTGACTGATGCCTATAATTGGATATTTAAATACATAAATCTTTATAAAACTTTAAGACAGTGAAGAATGCAGCATTTTTATAAGTGCACATGTACACTTGCTACATCTGCATACCTTCAGATACGAAGGAAACTCACCATAAATAATATGTCAGAGATCACTGGCAAAATGAGTTTTCTCCATTCTCTTTTTCTCATTGGGAAAAAGCTTTACAGTATGATTTGAACTGAGTTTGACAGTCCCTTCATGAAAGCTCCACAGGTGCCTAAGATAAATGTAAGAAGTCATTTTACCACTAGAATCTTCTGTGAATTTCTGAGATGATTGTTTTCAAAAGCACCTTTTGGAGCTTCTTTACCATCAAAAGAAAGAAGGTGAATGTAGCAAATATGGAAGGTAAGATTTATCAAATATGTCAGAAACTGAAGAGATTTTAATTTATAACCGTTTTTAAGGAGAAAAAACCTGAGTTGAAAAGGCTATAAAATAAAGGAAGGTATAAAAACAATATCTGCAAGTTAGTCAGTTACATCTATGCTTTTTATTTTGAATGTATATACTTTACATAAGTATATATATATAATATAAATTATAAGTATATATAAGTATACTTGTAAGTATATACTTATATATATAAGGCAATATAATTCATTATAAAATATTATTCATTTACTTATTATCATTTATCATTATTTATTATATTCATATTATTATTTATTGTTATTATAAAATATTATAAAATTTTACATATTATATAGCAATATATATAATTTTATGTAATTATATATACACATATATAAGCATGTATATAAAAGCTATGAGGCGTATTGCAAGACTGATGAAATACAGAGCTGCAGTACTCCCTTCAGTGGTTTAAATACATGATCAAAGGCCTTTTTTTTTTACATGTACATTTGCTTGCATTATTTTCCTAGTAAGACAGATATCTGTCCAAACATCCTTACTAGTCATCCTGTGGTGTACGAGGTGAAGTTGAAATCACAGTAACTACAAATTATTTTAAGAAAGAAATACCTGCTATTAGGAATTAGGAATTACTACTACAGTTTTTTCCTTTTGGGATCTTCTCCTTCCTCCCCAAAAGAGCAAAATAATTTATTTCTGATTTTACTGGGCATGGAAGTTGTAGCTTTTCCTTAAAAAAGTTGATCAGAACAAGTTTAAAAGTTGAAAATATGATCTTAAACTTTCTCACGTCATACCTAGCCTTTATTAATGTCTATACTTAAGTCAGTCTGACACACTGGCATTGTGGCTCTCTGACTGACTTATGTAAATCTGTACTATCAGTAAACATGTACAATAACGCAAGTGTAAGAAGCCATGGATGATCATTGCAATTGCTTCCTACATATGAATTCAAGGTTTGCACAAATGGGGCTCTTTACTCCTTGTCTATAAACAAGTTCCATTTGTCTTCAGTGGCTTCGACATTGTATGTTAGGTTTCCTTTGTTTTTTTTTGTTTTGTTTTGGTTTGGTTTTTTTCCACTTTCAAGTCATTTCTAATGTAAAAAATCTCAGTGTAAAAAAATAAACTAAGTTGTTGCTTAGTTTATTTTGCTTTAACTAATGAAGGGAAATGCAAAAATATTTTGATTTATCAAAAATATGGGATATGCAGAAATACTTTGATTTACCACATACATGGCAAATTTCATTATATGTGGTGAGCTAACTGTCTGTTATTCAGCAGTGCCTAACTGGAAGAGGGAGGATAATGCAGTATAGAAACACTGCAAAATACTTTGGTTTTATTTCATCTCAGAAAGCTGACAGTCAAACATGTGAAAGCATGCCTGAATGGGAACATTGAAGTGTTACAGTGGGACAGCCATATTCAGCAATAACTAGGCTCCAGGCCAGCAAAGCTCCTAGGTATGAGTGCAATTCGAAGCACGAGAACATACCCAGTAAAGCAAATAAAACTAGAAACTCAATAAACTTATGT
Organism: Cyrtonyx montezumae; assembly: GCF_038088225.1. Taxonomy (NCBI): domain Eukaryota; kingdom Metazoa; phylum Chordata; class Aves; order Galliformes; family Odontophoridae; genus Cyrtonyx; species Cyrtonyx montezumae. Next base: position 23,490,671 of record NW_027071936.1, on the reverse strand, counting down.
ATACGCTAAATGACTTCTGGAGTAAAACTCAGCACAATAATGTTACGTGGTTGGCTGAGAGGTATAGTTAACATTATTATGAAATGAAATGTCTAACCAGTTGCTTGAGAAAGCACACAGTATGCAGACTGTGATTCATACTAAGCGCAGTAAGTACAGCGCTGCTACAGAAATCACTACTAAAAATGAGATTGAGAACTGAAAATGAGATCAGCTCAGAAAGAGAATGCTTTGTTCACATTCAGGGGATATGGAGGTTGAAAATAACATAATACATATTTGGTGTTCTTTTGCCTTACAAAACTGGTTCTGCTATTCAAAAAATAAGGGCCTCGGAGAAACCACAGAAATATTCATGTGAGGTGTGTAATCAGCAGAAATGGGATACTGTGTGGTCTCAGTAAACAAATGGGCTGGCCTCTTTGTCTCCTATACCAGTTTACTAAGCAGCTGTGGTGAAAATGGCTGCCTCCATACATATGTAAATATTCTCCGCAATTTTCTTTCCTTGTTTGTCTAAAGGGACCCTTATTAGAGCTGCAACATCACTAGCACTTATTATGAAACAAAAAAGCAAATAAACAAAACATACAAAAGGTATAAACCATGTCAAATGCAGAGGGTAATACCTCATTTCCTTCACTATTTTTTAACGTTATTTCCATTAGAAAACTCCCTGGTTTCACTAAGCAACATAAGAAGTCCTTCTACTCCTTGAGACCCGTAAGAACAGTACATTTACTCTCCTAAAGAAGATAGATATATTTCTAGTTGGATTTCAGTGATCATTAGCCTTATTTTACCCCAGTAGAAATCGAAGAATCAGCCACCCCAATCTGATCTCCTGTACCAGTCAATCAGGGCTGATCCTGTGCAGCTGGGATGGAAAGATTCAGGTGTTGCCACTTCTAAATCGTGTGTCCTGATGGAGTACTTGGGCTCAGCTGTGTAGAAGCCAGTGTACTTCCATCCACAGGCAGTGTTTTTCTGAGTTCTTCAGGTGGCCCTCATATCTTTGTTTCGGCGTCAGCTAATAGAACAGTTTCTTCTGCAGAAGTTTGGTTAGGTAAGTGGAAGAATTTTTTCATTTCTTACAGTCTAAATCTGCGTAAGGATTGGTGAAGGTTAATTTAGAGTTAAATTGCAGTCAAATTAATATCTTCTGGAGGGAAGCTGATGATTTCTCTCTAGCACAGTCGTGGGATAGGTGGGAGGGAAGCCTACTTTAGCAGAATTTTCTGTTGGTATATTTAGTTAATTTTTTTTTGTGTGTTTGTTTAAAGCCATGACTGTATAATACAGATGTTTTAGGGAATAGATTGGAGAGAATTAAAGAAGTGCTTGTAAATCTTAATATCTTCCTAACCTTAAGTGTTATCTCTGTAGTGGTACTCTTTTTTCACATTAGTATTGAGAAAAGAATGAGGTAAAAGTTAACGTGAATTAATGTTTTCAGTGTGCTGTGGTGCTAAAAGTGGTATAAATCTGTGTCATTTCTCAGTGAAAATGGTGCAAGAAATAGGGATTCACCTTTGGAAAAAAAACTTGATGTAGTCAATGAACAAAAACCAAATTTTACTTAGTCTGTTTTAGACTTTCCTCAACCCCCCTGAGCGAGCTATCTATGAAAGTAATATTAAGTGATAAACAGTCTTTGATGATGTTACTTTTGATATCAAAACTTTTGTTGTGTATTGGAAAGGAGTGTAGAACAATTTTAAAGGAATTAGTCTGTAGGCTGTTGAGGGAGTATATGCATCTCTGAGTACTTAGGACCTGGTTTTATTTTATTATAGGTAGAATTCTTATGTCAGAAGAAGTGTGTCTGAATATGTGTGGTAATCTGTTCTTATCAAAATACTTTGTTTGCTTCTTTAAGTGGGGGGAGTGCATAAAGTAGAATGGAGGAAAAAAATAAGATCATGAGCAGTAAATGTGCTTATATGAAAAGGGAAATATAACGAAGCATGTCTGAAGGAATAATATTTCTGTAATGCGAAACTAGATCAATAGGAGTTAAACTATTAAGTATGCCCTAAAAGCTTGCAAGCAGAGCTGATACAGATCTGTTGATATTAAGACATACGCCATTTTACAAATTGCCCTACATTTTCTTTCTTTGCTACACCACTGAAGTCAATTGAGCGTGTTACCTTGCTGTGTATAATCATGTTTCAGCAAAACAGCTGTTTCTGAAAGCATTTCACCTCAGTTTTTTTCTTATGTTCTCATATTTTTCTTATGTTCAACACTGCACAACTAAATAATGGTGATTTTTTTATTAGAAAAAAATATGATTTTACAAATGGAAAGAGGTATAAATTAGGTGTTATCTGGGGTATTAGGTGTTATCTGCAAAGCAATTTTTACCCTACCTTCCAATATCTTCTTAACCGATGAGTGAATTTCTGGCATTAGGAGGTAAAAAGAATGAGAAACAGCCATTTCAGGAGCTCTAAAAAGGCACATAAATCCTTTGGGACTCGGTGTTTGTGTCAGCACTCAGGCAATCATAGTACTTTTATGCTATCTCCTTTAGAAGACTTTTTAATAGATGTATCAGATGTTTTCTACTGCAATTTGAGTGGCACAGCTAGCTGGTGTTTTGTTTTGCTTTAAAAGGAAGTGACAGAATTTGGATGGACAAATGAAACAAACTATACCTCAGCTGACAATTACTAACTGAAGGAAAACTAATGGAGTAACTGAAGAGAAAAATTAAGTGAAATAAGATCTTCCTGTGAGAAAATGCCCTATTCTCTTCTCAGATAGAAAGTATGATCGCTAGGAAAGTGTTTTAAAATCTTTTAATATTTTAAAACGTTATGCATTGTTGTCAGGCTTTCTACTCTTACTGATAATCGGAAACATACAATTCTAGGTGACTACTGTATTATGCCTTTCTCAGTAGATTTGAACAAATTAACACAGCGCAGTATGAAAAAAACATTTTCAAATGTGAGATGTACTGGTTTCCAATCAGTAATTTTTTTCAGTACTTTTTTTTTCTCTTTCACAGTGATCAGTTAAAATAGGTAAAGGATGTATAGAAAATAGTAGTGCTTTGTTGTCTTTTGCTTTTCTTTCTTGTGTCTCTTGAAATGGCAGGTTAGAATCTTATTAACAAATACCACTAACTTTAAGCAGGTAATTACAATTGATTACTGAGAAGATAGTTCAGTGGAAGAGATCAAGAAAACCATAACACAGTTTCTAATTTTCTGCAGTTAGTGCTTTTTTTCTTCTTTGTTTTAAGTCAACTCCCGTACAGACTAAGAGTGTAGGATGTTTGTGTAAATAAAATGTTGGCTGAAGAACACAATGGAGAAAGAAAAGATGAAATGTAAAGGAGACTGGAACACCTAGGAAGATGTTTTTTTTCCTAAAACTTTTTATGTGGTGCCTTCTACTTAGATGCTTATTTAGGTACAAAACTGTAAAAATTAGATCTGCTGAAAATGTCTAATCTGCCCCCTTTTTACTGATTTACACACCAAGTCATCACACTTCCCAGAAATGATGCTGAATCAGTTGGTCTGAATGTATTTATGTTTTCAGTAAGTCTAAAATATAATGTGGTTAGTGAACACATGGCTGAAATGACTTAGAGACTGGAATCTCTTCCAATGTTTAAACATTTCATGTATGGACTGATGTAATTTAGGGGTAACTAAGCTTGTTCTACTCCAAAGGTAATGGTAGGGAAAGATGAATAGGATAATGCTATATTCTGCATGCTAGAGAATAAATAGGCTCTGCAACAACAACAACAAAATATGCTATTCCCACTAGAATTTGATAGGAGTCTTCTAGAATATTTCTTGAAATGCTTAACACTTAAGGGGTTTGGGTTTATCAGTCCTTAAAAAAGGAAGCAGCAAGAAACAAGATGAGTTTTGGAAATTTGACTTGTGGTCAAAAACTGATGGCGTTTAGTTCCTGTTGTGATTTAGTACATTTCTTGATGAATGTTTTCCTTTTGTAATAGCTTTGAAGTATTATTTTAATTGTTGGGTTTGTGTTTTTTTTTTGTTGTTGTTGTTGTTTTTATGATCCTTGTGATGTGATTTTTATTTTGGTGTTGTATTTTTAAAAGCAAGTATTTTAAGGGGTTAAGGCTTTAAGTCTTCATTCGCTCTTGATTAAATTTCATTCATTTTATCTATGAAAAATTCTCCCTGATTTAGTTATTTTTGGTAATACAATTATATTAACCTCCAGACTTCTTACAGATCTTGTCTCACAGGTGTAGCTAGTCTGAGTGCTAACTCACTACATCTGTCACATTCCTAAGCAGTTTGCCTAGCAATGTTCTCAAGGACTTCCAGTGTCTCTCACCTTTTCAAGTAATCTATTCTGGTACTGAGTTTTACTAAAGAAAATAGTAATAATAAAATCTAGTCTGAGTCTTCCTTCCTGCCATGTAAGACTATTCAATATTGTCTTCTTTCTGAGTGCAGAGTATTGAATATCTTTTACTCTTTGCAGCAGTTTTTAGATACAAACATGCCTTCCTCCTCTTAACTCTTTTTGCTGATCAGTTCTGATGTAATCAATTCTTCAACGTAGGTCAGTGAAACAAAAAGAGCTTAATTTTGGGTGGTCAGAAATACTTCAAGATTTTAAGTGCTAATAAGTACCATATTTACACTGGAATAATCTGTTTCAGAGTTAGTCAACACATTGAGTGTATTTAATTGTTCCCTTGATATGAAATAGGATTTTAAGACTATTTAGATTACAAAATAAATACAAACTGTGAAACAGAAATTGAATTGAAAAGCTATTAACTTTCATACTTACAGGTAAGCTTACACGTACTGCTCAATTTTTAAGTAGTGGCTGTAAAATCTTAAAGATGAGAAGGTTTCATGTACATTCAGAGGGGGTGATTAGCTATCAAAAAGCCTAGTGCTAAATGATTTTTAAAAAAACGATCTGAATGCCAAAACTTAGAGAAGTCTTTCCAATATAGTTAGGAATATAGGAAGAGCATAAAAACACAAATTGATTGGCTATCTAGAATTCCTTTTATTTTCCAATTTTCTACAGGAAAATAGACATAAAATTATAGATCAGCATTTTGATAGATTAATTAGGTAGCAGAATAGTAACTAAATTTAAGATACAATTGCTGCTTTGAAGTAACTGAAAATTACCCTATATTTTTCTGTGATAATTTAGGTTTAGAAAAACTTTTGTAAATAAGATTTACTGTTCCATTACTAGAATTCCATTGCCTGTCTCTTAGATAAACTCTTCTCTTTTTCTGTTGTAGATGCCTAGATTTTTAACACAGAGCATAGGGAAAAACACATTTATTCTCGAGTTCAGGACAGGACGAAGCCAGTCTTCAATGCATATGTTTCCTAAACATCTGCTAAAGCTATTATAGTACTAAAATAGGACATTATTTTCCAAAATATCAGTGCTAAACTTTGGAGAAATAAGTAACAATGAGTCAAAAACCAAACATCTGTCTTTGTATTAACAACCCAAGGAGTAAACATGGTCACTGTTACCTACACCTTGAAAAAAAAATACGTTATTTGTCTTCCACTTCCCTAGCAAGTTCCCTATTCACTAGTCTTACTGTTTTCAGCTTGATTATCCTTTAAAAACACCAGTGTTTCAGGAGTGCTTTTACCCATGGCAAAACAGTTCAAAGTGTAGTCTAAATGCAGTGACTGTTACTCTTCCTGTGGGGAAGAATT